>NC_092341.1:115010000-116326666 GCF_046630445.1 Rutidosis leptorrhynchoides | reverse complement strand
CTTCCTCCATAGAACATTCACATGCGAGGGCATAACCGGAAGATTAAGTTACAGGTAAGCGTGACATCAACTTGTTCGGATAAAATGATATATATTAAATTAAATTGAATTATTAATAAGTAGGAGTATTAGATTAGATACATATCTATTACGGTACTACCTAAAAAGTGACACCTGTATTATAATTGACTGTGTCATAATTGAGCCCTAATAAATTCTATTTTATTATTCTTTGCAATTGTAATATGTTCTTAACTATATTAAATTTAATATTTGTTAAATGTAGATTTAATAACTATTTGTGACTTCTCATTTCCATCATATTAAATATATTAAAAATCATAACAAATTAGTCTTACAATAATGATAATACGTTTTCAATGATTAGATGTTATGTGTTGATGACTTGTGATTAACCATATTAAAAGTCAATAATAAATAATAAATTTTATTTATGTCATGTTAACTACATCATATTTAGTCGTTTGTGACTTCTTATTTGCCATAATATTAAACAATATTAAAGATCAGAAGAAGCTATTTTCCAAATACGTTAAAGCCATATATAAATATGTTTGACGATATGTGAACAACACATTCAAATAGGCTAAAGATTAATTAATTGGATTGCTCATATGCTCGTGCATCAAGAATTCAGCCATCAAGCATGATGTACCTGAGTATGATTTTTGTTGTTGTAAATCAACTTTCGGCGACGATGCAATTGGTTTCTTTCGTTCAATATTTATAATTGCTTTTAGTTATTGTAGATATGTTGGATATAATAAAATTTATATACTAAAAGTATATTACTATTTCTTTTGAAAATCATATATCTAATTTTGTTGCAAACTATTTAATAGGTGGGATGATATTAAAATGGTCATGAACAAGTAAAGTGCAAGATTTAAGGATGAATGAAGGTACACATTATTTGGTTTCACAATTCTATGTATGAGCTTTCGGTTTCCTATCCTTTCAATAGATTCTATTTATATGAGAGGCTTTTTTCATGACGTTCTTTTACTGTATATTAAAGCTCCAACCTGTTTTGCATCAAACTTTTTCACATGTATCTTATATAAATATGATAATTGGTGTTGGATGGTTGCAACACCTATTTTGTAGCTTACTCTATTTCTGATAGTTAACTGTATATCTTTTATTTTTTTGAACTAATTGTAGGCTCTCGGAATGACATATGGCTGCAAATTGTGTATCGGGCCATGTACTACAAGAGGAGAGGTACCTTCTTATTTCTCATTTAATTGATTTGATAATTTGAAGTTAAATGCACAACAATCTTTTTTTTTTTCACTTCAGGGGTCTTACCTTTATTGTGATAATATTTCACTTTTAACTATGGCTTTAATGGGGGTTGATTATGTTTAAATAATGTCGAGGTCATTGTGTTTGATTTTTCATGGAAAATTGCAATTAGCAGCAACTATTTTTCACTTCATACATGATTTGGTTCTTTTGTTTACAAATAAAAATTTATTATGAAAAGATTGTAAATTACAAATTTTGTTACTTTGGGGCAATTCAACCAAAGTTGTTAGAATCTTAATGAAGTTGGACGTTGTTTATCGTCTATTGAAGTCACGCTGTCCCTTATGCGGTTTCTCATGAAATTTTTATTGTGACAGGATTTCTACTATGATGGTTTTTACGGTGACCTTGGCTTAAATGATGATCACTTTGATCAAATTGTTAATGGAGCAAAGAAGGCCGTTGCGATAGGTTGCAGTTATATTTTTATGGAAGTTTATGTATCACTTTTATTTTTTAGATACATATTTGTTCTGTTTTATTTTACCAAATCATTAAATTAAATACGTTATACGTGTATGTTTTTATCAGGAGACACAACCTTTTGAGCGAATTGAAGTTACAAGAGAGCAGGCTCTTGAAATGTTCTCTGATATCCAGTTTAAGGTTAAATCTAACATATATTTGATTTTTTATAAATTAGGTATATTGATGATGTATGGAACTCATCTTAAAGGATGTTAATATTATAATTATAATATTATAATGTCAATATTATCATGTTGAGATTATTAGCAGCTCACTCGAAGACAAGACTATTACGGTCTACGGGTGTGGTCCGTTAGATGATCTGTGTCATGGACCCCATATACTGTATACTCCTTTTTGTCAAAGCAATTGCTTGCCTGAAGGTAAAGTTATTTACAATTTAATTAAATGAATTTAGAAATTGCTTGTGTGTAGTTTATGAGCATATAGTAATAGGTTTAAACATTACTTACGAAGAGTGTAAAATGAATCACCTCATTATTAACATTTAACAATATAAGTAAAAATGTTATATCTTTCTTTGCAGGTCAATGGTGTAGCACAATTGCACAATGACATCTTACAGGCTGAGTTTTTTGCTAATTATGTTTCCATATGGCCAACTAAGTTCCAAATAAGACCAATGGTATAACCCCTAGACAGTGACTCAGATTTTGTAGCCCTGAACTCAGTCAAATCTTAACAAAATGGCTGAAAACACAGACAAGCGGTTGACTACCTTACACATACGCGTGCGTCTGCGTGAGGCATATTTTCGTTGGTTTATATTTGAGATTTTGATTCTTAGTTATAGATGGGTCTTACTCTTTACTTATGTCTAACCAACACCTAAAATAAAAGGAATAAGTTTTTACATATTCTTTTACCGAACTTTAAGCTGATTACTTTATATATACTTATTTTTTTTTTCAAAAACAGACTTTACATATTCTTCTACAGAATATACTGTTTAATATACTTTTTGATTTATATGTTGTAAATCCATGACATCATCGTACTCATTTAGTCTAGAAATGCTTAAATCACTTGATGATGAAGTGATGTTGACTTTGAGAATGAAAACTTGATTGTAAGTAGTACAAGCTTTCAATTCCAGGATTCCTTTGTGGATATTTATTTTGTGTCTCCAATGGTAAGTAACTAGAAAAAATTCGACCGCGCGTTGCTGCGGTTGTATTCAACGCGCGGTCATATTTGGATATACGTTGTTTGGTACCTAATATATCTAGTAGGTTGAGTTGTTTGTTGGACGTGTACGTATATGTATGAAATATAGCTCGAAATATTTAGTGTTTTTTTGACGATGTCCGTTTTGCGTATAGTTAGTCGCGTTGTGTTCGTAAAATAATATCGAGTTGAACGGTGGTCTCGGAAAAATTTAGCTCGCACCGAGCGAGAATATAGGGCCCGCTATTTAGTGTTTTTTTAACGATGTCCGTTTCGCGCATAGTTAGTCCCGCTGTGGCCGTCTGATTTTTTCGAGTTGAACGGTGGTCTCGCAAAAATTTAACTCAGACCGAGCGAGAAGATAGGGCCCGTTAAAAATAAGGGTGGAATCATTTTCTTTTGTTTTTTTAAAATTATATATTTACGCTTTTTACCCTTGAAAAATTGGGGGGTCGTTGTGTATATGAAGCTGAATTTGAGGGGCCGGGTGTAGTGTGAACGCAAACTCAAAACGACATTCGGGTAAAACTGAAACTACGATATCTTCCATGCATATTAGTATATAGGGGTAATTTTCTCATGAGACTTTTGTAGTTATATAAAAGATTATTGATGATACATTGATCTCCTTCGGTGAGATATTATGGTAAGTAATCTTTGTTGTATCTCTTCTCCGTTATTTTCTACGTTCTTTTCTATCCATTCATGCTTTGCCAATTGTTTTTTAAGTGTTGCTACTAATGTCTTCGACCGCTATTGATTATCAAAGCCTAACTTATCCAACACTTGAAAATTTTCAGGGAGGCAATTCAAGCGAACACGGAAGTTTTAGTACGACACTTTAGTTAGAAATTTGAGCTAGCGTATACAATTCAAGTTTGAAGTTTTTGAATACTGATATAACGGATAAGATACAAGCGTTTAAAATTCTGTACTTTACAACAAATCATGTTTACATCAATACGTAACTTTATGTTTTGTAATCAATCTATGTATGAACTATAATTTATCAAAGTTTTATTAATGTGTGTTGTTTACAAAAAGATATTTTACTAATTTAACCACAACACACTTTTTCGATAATAACGTTATTTCATGTATAAGTTTAAAACCAATAATGTTTGTGGGTGAGTTCCCGTGCAACGCACGAGCTCATAAATCTAGTTTTATTATTCTTTGCAATTGTAATATGTTCTTAACTACATTAAATTTAATATTTGTTAAATGTAGATTTAATAACTATTTGTGACTTCTCATTTCCATCATATTAAATATATTAAAAATCATAACAAATTAGTCTTACAATAATGATAATACGTTTTCAATGATTAGATGTTATGTGTTGATGACTTATGATTAACCATATTAAAAGTCAATAATAAATAATAAATTTTATTTATGTCATGTTAACTACATCATATTTAGTCGTTTGTGACTTCTTATTTGCCATAATATTAAACAATATTAAAGATCAGAAGAAGCTATTTTCCAAATACGTTAAAGCCATATATAAATATGTTTGACAATATGTGAACAACACATTCAAATAGGGTAAAGATTAATTAATTGGATTGCTCATATGCTCGTGCATCAAGCATTCAGCCATCAAGCATGATGTACCTGAGTATGATTTTTGTTATTGTAAATCAACTTTCGGCGACGATGCAATTGGTTTCTTTCATTCAATATTTATAATTGCTTTTAGTTATTGTAGATATGTTGGATATAATAAAATTTATATACTAAAAGTATATTACTATTTCTTTTGAAAATCATATATCTAATTTTGTTGCAAACTATTTAATAGGTGGGATGATATTAAAATGGTCATGAACAAATGAAGTGCAAGATTTAAGGATGAATGAAGGTACACATTATTTGGTTTCACAATTCTATGTATGAGCTTTCAGTTTCCTATCCTTTCAATAGATTCTATTTATATGAGAGGCTTTTTTCATGACGTTCTTTTACTGTATATTAAAGCTCCAACCTGTTTTGCATCAAACTTTTTCACATGTATCTTATATAAATATGATAGAAAATTTAAATGCCACGCTTACAATTTTATATGTGAGTTGTGCGTAAGTTGCGCGGAATCAATCTCCATCTATATTTTTATGTTTACACGATACTTACTCTTCGCGCGACTTCCCTTTAAAGGTAACAGAACGATTGATAATCCAAAAAAGAAACGGTTGTCAACATTTTACATCTCTCATATTTCACGTTAGTGAAATTGGGTATTTGTTGTTTAAAATATTAAGAAAATAAATTTGCATATCCTAAAACAATGACACACTATGTTGTGATTGTACTGCAATCTAATCACATTAGTCAATAACACTCAATTGTTTTGGACGAAGGGTATGAGCACTGAGATTAGCTTTAGAAGAAATTCTCATGGAAACATTTCGAACGTGATTGAAGATCTTACCAAACATGATTATGCAACATGACGATTTCCATTTCTACTAATTGAAAAGCATGTGTATAAAAATGTTATATTAATTATATGATGTATTCTTCTTTTTATTCTTATATATATATATATATATATATATATATATATATATATATTAGGCTCTATTGAGTCGACAGCAATTGTTGATTTATTGGCGAATTGACTGACTCTTAGAGCCTAAATTAAATTCCAGGCAGGATTTAAAACCCATGGAAATTTGATTCTACCATTTTCATGGCGCCTACTTATTTTTATTTTATTATTATTTTTTTTTTTAAAAACTTTTTCCTACTTAAAGGCCGGAGGTCCTCTCGGAAGCAATCTCTTTATCCGTCGAATAGAGAGAGGGATGACTTTCTCTACTTTTGAGAGTGTTTCACTCTGGGTGGAGAAATGACTTGTCTTTATTCTCGGATAGGGGAAGGATTGTCTACATCTCACCTCCCCCTTACACCACTCATGTGGTATTGGGTTTTGTTGTTGTTGTTGTATATATATATATATATATTTATATATATATATATATATATATATATATATATATATATATATATATATATATATATATATATATATAACAATATTATTATGACTATAGTTCATAATTATAATTATGAATATGATTATGATTAATTATAATAATAATTATTTTTATTATTATTATTACATTTTAGTTCTAATTTATATAAGTATGATTATTATAGGTGTAATGTTTTTTATTCATGTAAATATATAAATCATGTTTATTTAATTAATTTCCATAAATAATTATATATATATATATATATATATATATATATATATATATATATATATATATATATATATATATATATATATATGCAATGGTATCTATCAATGTAAATATAAAAAATGAAAAGTTTGAAACTATTGTTATTATTTATGTCATAGCTTACTTTTAAATTTATGACAACATTATGATAAGGAAAATTAAAACATTGAAAGTAATCATATAATTTATGAGATATAAATTTTACTTATTACGAATGAATGTTTATAACTAAATTTAATCAAGGAAAATAAAAAATTAACAGTTAATGAAAATTTTATAACGTTTATTAATAGTTAATTTCATATCAATTGTTATTTAATGTTATGAACCTCCAATTTTATTATACTCACAAGTTTTATATTGTGTGGTGTACTAATAGGTAACGGTTCATGTTTACATTTAGAAGTTTTTTTCATGTATTGTGACACCCTGTACTAAATCAACATGTACGGACCATCAACAACAGGATAATTACAAGGTCAAACACTATATGCGTTTTCAAAACAAGTTTGCATTCATGATAAAAGGTGACGTCATAACTAACGTCAAATGTTTTACAACCAAAAGTATACTTCTATGAATAGAAGTAAGGATAATAGTACGTGACCCTTAGGTTGTTACAAATCATTATTTCAAAAGTAAATAAGTTTGAATGCAAATAAACATTTCATGCGGTGACAACTTTAGTAAGCACAACGGGTGTCTACAAAGCTTGACTAGTACAACAGTGGAAGCAAGCAACATTAAGCACCTGAGAAAAACATGCTTAAAAACGTCAACACAAAGGTTGGTGAGCTATAGTTTAAGTATAACAGTAATGTAAGGTAGGCCACAAGATTTCAGTGCTACAAAGAGAGTTTCAAAACAGTATGATAAAGTATATGTTTAACCGTGGGCACTTGGTAACTAACTTAACGTTTATAACCCCCTGAAAGTACACTTGGCGAGTGCGTATGTTTACGAAGTATTAAACACCCGTTAAATACTAGCACTACTAGCCCGAGTGGGGATGTCAAACCCTATGGATCCATATCTAAGATTCGCGTTCACCGGTTCAAAAACCAATGACTAAACGTTACCGAGCTAAGGGGAAAGTTTATGCCGTTGTATAACCCACACATATAATAAGTTTAAGTACTCGTGCCTAGTATGTAAAACGTAAAATACGCATGCATTCTCAGTTCTCAAAATAGTTATAGTAAAAAGGGATGCTACAACTCACAATGGTAAAGTAGTAGTAAAGTTGAGTCGGGAAGTAAGCAAGTATGTAGGTCCGGAAAGTCCTCAACCTAAGTCAAATATTACTAAGTCAGTAAATCATTCCAATAGGTTTAAATGTATGTAAATTAGTTCTTAAGTATCATCATCATTCATCATTAGGTCAAAAGGGTAAAGTAAGTTTTAAGTCAAGATTAGGGTTTAAAACAAGGGCTGACTTTGTTCAGTCACCACGGCCTCTATAAAAACTGAAATGGGATGAGACCAGTGGCCATGGCTCCATATATGAGTCCTTTAGTTGTTGTAAAAATTCCAGAAGCAAACTCGTCTTCGTTTGACCGTGGCGATGGTCTAAGTGCGAGTAGGTCAGAATTTTCAGCACAACGTTAAAAGGACATAGTGACACTCGGAGGGCCATAAATCCTAAACCGTAACTCGGATTAAGACGAGTCTTAAACGAAAAATTATCTACTCGAACAGAGATAACTGAAAATCAACTTTATAATAGCCCAGGTTGTTGGGTCAGACCCAGAAAACAGTATCTAGAGTGTTCAGGTGGGTTCTTGGTGCCCGATGCTTATCACGGTTCTCATCCTTGATGCATATAGCTTCAAGTGTACAACTCGTTGATGTGTTTGCATCATCTTAACCAAGGTTTGACCATCATAACACTTGTGTAAGTCTAAGATGAGTAGCACAACTCATTTAAGTGTTGCAAGTAGTTTGATGAACTAAAGTTATATCAAGATCTTAGATCCGACACATACATGAACTCTAAAAGTAATATTAACCAAGTTTTGACTATCATGACACAAGTGTAAGTCTAAGACATGTAGCACAACTCACTTAAGAGTTGTATGAAGTTTGATGAACCAAAGTTACATCCAAATCTTAGATCCAACACATACAAGAGTTATACAAGTAATATTAAGCTACAACTTGAAATTAAACTTAAGCAAACAAGATCTTAGGTTGTAGAACATAGTTCTTAGTTAGATCTTGAAGATCCTAGACCTAAAAATCTAGATCTAAAGTCCTTAAGTTAAATCCAACACAAGTATATGAAGTTATAACTAGTAAGTTATACTTCTATGTTCTTGAACTTACAAAGTTAACTTTGGTTTCAAGAAGTATGAGATCAAAGTTTTAACTAGTAATACTTGACCATAATTAACAATCATGAATTTAAAGTAAGTAAAAGTGAAGAAATAAACTAGATATACAAGTATTATGTTCATTTTTTCTTCATACTTGAGAAGATTCAAACTAAAGTTTTGAATCTTAAGAATTCAAGTCTACAAACATGAAAACAAAGAAGATTATAAACTCATGAACTTTTAGTCTTGAAAACACTTAAATGTAGAACTACAAACTAACAAGTTTGAGTTCTTGTTCTTGGTTCTTCATCAAAAAGGATATGTAAGTAATCAAGATCTATGAAGATTCAAGCTAAGAAACTTGATCTTTACAACAAACAAGTAACAAGCAAGCAAGAATGATGATGATGAGATTAAAGGCTACGGTTTTTACAAGAAGAAAAGAAGAAAATTAATGTTGTTACTTACTAGTTTTTGAGAGAGAAATGAGAGAAAAATGAAGTGTTGTTTGTAAGTGTGTGTAAAGGAAATGAAATGCAGGTAACTAAGTAACAAAGTTGAAAAAAAAGAACACCTCACTTGCTAGCTAAAGGGGACGGTTTTTTGAAGCAAATGGGGAAGTCAAATGCCAAACTTTCTAGTGTTGGAGCTTGGTGGATGCTAGGATGGGTAATGAGGTTAAAAGCATGGAAAAGAATGCATGTATGCTGTGAAGACCCGTCCTAATCCATCCGGACGAAGTCCATATCGATTATAAACGATTCACAACAGTTGATTACATCGCGAGATACTTGACCTCTATATGATACATTTTATAAATATTGCATTCGTTTTTGAAAAGACAATCTTTCATTACATCTAAAGTTGACGGCATGCATACCATTTTATAATATATCTAACTATAATTGACTTAATAATACTCTCGATGAACTCAACGACTCGAATGCAACGTCTTTTGAAATATGTCATGAATGACTCCAAGTAATATCTTTAAAATGAGCAATTGCACAGCGGAAGACTTCTTTCATACCTGAGAATAAACATGCTTTCAAGTGTCAACCAAAAGGTTGGTGAGTTCATTAGTTTAACATAAATAACCATTAACATCATTTTAATAGACCACAAGATTTCCATAATCAGTTCTCATAAATATACGTCCCATGCATAGAGACAAAATATCATTCATATGGATTGAACACCTGGTAATCGACATTCACAATATGCATATAAGAATATCCCCATCATTCCGGGATCCTCCTTAGGACATGATATAAATTTCGAAGTACTAAAGCATCCGGTACTTTGGATGGGGCTTGTTGGGCCCGATAGATCTATCTTTAGAGTTCGCGTCAATTAGGGTGTGTGTTCCCTAATTCGTAGATTACCAGACTTAATAAAAAGGGCATATTCGATTAGATAATCCAACCATAGAATGTAGTTTCGATTACTTGTGTCTATTTCGTAAAACAGTTATAAAAGCAGCGCATGTATTCTCAGTCCCAAAAATATATATTGCGAAAGCATTTAAAAAGGGATTAATGAAACTCACTGTAATGTATTTTGTAGTAAAAATACATATGACGATATTGAACAACAGAACAAAGCAGGGTTGACCTCGGATTCACGAACCTATATCATGTGTATATGCATTAATACAAATATTTGTAATCGAACAATTATATTTATTATTATTAGTGATATACTCGTTATTTAAATGATTTATGCATTCCCTTAATAACTTACATATATTTATTTTATATTTCTTACTTATTATAAAAATAATAACAGAGTTAAGTTATATATTAAATATATTTTTATGTAACTAATATGTATTTGGTTAAAATAATACTAATAGTTAAAAAGTCGTAATATCTTTATAATAATATTATCAGTAGTTATAATAATACTAATACTCATTTTAAAAGTGATGATAATAATAATACTGATAATAATAATAATAATTATAAAATTAATAATTTTACTGTTGATGATAATTGTGATAATAATTTTTGTAATTGTATATTATTAATACTTATGATAATATAAATAATGATACTTATAATCATGTTAATGGTAATAATAATAATTTTATTACTAATTTTAATGATGATAATAATATCTTATAGTATGATAGTTATAGTAATACCTAACTTATTAATAAAAACAATAACAATTATGTCAATTTTATTACTAAAATTATTCTTAATACTAATACTCTTGTTAATAGTAATGTTAATAAGTTTCAAATGATACTGATACTACAAATAACGTTATTAGTACTTAAATGATGTTACCTAATAAGAAAAATGGCAATGATATTAGTCATAATACTTTTGTTTACATAAACATAATGATAATAATAATAATAATAATAGTTATAATACTAACAATATTCTTAATTATAACTATAATCTTAATAATAATGTTAACTAATACTTTTAGGTGACAAAATGTATAATAATACTTACATTAATGATGTTAATAATAATAATAATAATAATAATAATAATAATAATAATAATAATAATAATAATAATAATAATAATAATAATAATAATACCAATACTTAATAATAATATTTATAATTGTGATTTATGTAATAATACAATAATTAATAATAATAATAATAACAATAATAATAATAATAACTAATATTAATGAGGTAACTACCTCTCCTTGAGTTTCAAAAAAAAAAAAAAGATATTGCTGCCACAGATGGGTTTCGAACCCAGGACCACTCGTAAACCACACCAACACCCTTAACCGATGAACTGTTGCCCTTTTTCTGAATTATACTCAAACAGCTTTTTTATTTAAATCGAAAATGCTTCATCTTCTCCTTTCTTCTTCTTTTCCTAACCTAAACGACCCAGAGATTAAACCCCTCTAACAATTAATACATATATTTATTTTATGATTCCATATACATCACAGCAACAAGTATTACGACTAATTGAGTTGAAGAACAAAAAAAAAAAAAAAAAAATTAAAAAAAACGCAGCAGGCCCTGTCGCGGTTTTAAAAAAAAAATGTGATTTCAAAATCAAGAACTTTTTAGATTAACCTTATAACATCAAATATGTTGGAAATCTTTCATGTAAACCTTCCAAATCCTCAATTGCATCTAAATTACAACAGAGAACTCGAATTTTTGTATGAACAATTAAGTTGACTTTTTAGAATCAAGGTTTGACTCGAAAAATTCACAATCAATATGACGATTTGGGACCTGAAAATTGAAGGAAACATCCACGACATGATTTAGAAGCTTTCTGCATTCCTACTTCTCTTCAATTTGCTTCGAATCAAATTAGAGATTTAATGGGTTTGAGTTTTAAAAAAATATATATAACGGTTCTGTTTCCTAATTGGTTCTGTTAAATTTTCGAGTTGTATATGATGGAGTGATGTTTATAATTGATCAGAACAGTTTTTGCAGAAGATTCATGGGAGACAAAGACTCACGAGCATAATAAGAAAACGAGAAAGGAATCAGAGAAATAAGAAAACAAACAGATAAGTACAGCGAAATATTCAACCTTTATATCTTTATATTTATTTATTTATAAAATTAAAATAATACTATACATCTTAATAATGTTATTCATAATTCTATTATTAATTATTATCTTACTAACTATAAAATAGTTAAAATATATAAATAATAATAATAATAATTATGTAACAAATCAATGGTATCTAAATTTCGTATTTATTTATTATATATAATAATGTTGATAATACTGATATTAATATAAATATTAATTTTTAACGAAAGTAATAATATTAACATAACAATTATATTTTACCTTGTAATCATATAAATACATATTATAAGTTTCTACCTAAGATTTATAAATTATTTATAATATATATTATTTACATTGTTCATATGTATAACTTTTTATAGGAATTATATATATATATATATATATATATATATATATATATATATATATATATATATATATATATATATATATATATATATATATATATATTTTAATTAACTAAATTTAATATTTAATCTTATATATATTTACAATTAATAATATTTCTCATTACATAGTATATTTTTTTTTACATATTTAATTTTATTTGTTTAAAATATACTTTATTAATTCAAATTATTATATATATGCTTTTATTTATATTTACATATAGTTACATATTTAATTATACACAATTGTTCGTGAATCGTCGAGAACAGTCAAAGGCCAAATGATTTCATGAAAACAATTCAAAAATTTTAAGACTCAACATTACAGACTTTGCTTATCGTGTCTGAATCATATAAAGATTAAGTTTAAATTTGATCGGAAATTCCCGGGTCATCACAGTACCTATCCGTTAAAGAAATTTCGTCCCGAAATTTGAGTGAGGTCGTCATAGCTAACAATAAATATGTTTTTCTGACGAACATAAGCTGATAAATAGAGTTTTATCATTATTGAATAATACGGATAAAATAATTCGATTATTCGAAGAGCACG
Organism: Rutidosis leptorrhynchoides; assembly: GCF_046630445.1. NCBI lineage: Eukaryota > Viridiplantae > Streptophyta > Magnoliopsida > Asterales > Asteraceae > Rutidosis > Rutidosis leptorrhynchoides. The sequence goes on along the minus strand of NC_092341.1, from coordinate 116,313,616 downwards.
AATGAAGCTATCACAAAAGATCGCGATAAAGAAATAAAGATTTTCCATAACTTTTGACGTATTCGCGATTGAATTCCGGAATTCAAGGGATTTAAAGAAAATCTTGAAGATCTGTAAGATCTGATTCTTCGGGATTTATGGAAATTAAGATCTCTTTAATGAATTACGGTGATCTGCCTCGATTGCTCTGTCTGATATTTCCATTATAAATTTACCCTTTTCCATTCCATTAGTTTCCACCACTTCTATGCCTTCTTTCTCAGTTCATATATTCAAAAAATTATAATAATGCTTAATCCGGTTCTGATCCTTGTCCTCATTCTTACTATCGCAACAATTATTCTTCTTTTTCAACTTTCACCAGAGGAATCTTCTTACTTCTACTTTGCCCTTGGGGTTATAGTACTTATAATTCTCCCGTGTCTTTATGTTGCGATAAACATTGATATACACGGTTTGTAATTTATGTGTTGTTATCGGGCTTTATATTCTCCCTTATATTTCAAAGCTCTATGCTTTTATTTTTCTCTTTCCGACTTCAAGTCAAGCGATTAATGGTCCAAAATTTGTAGATATAGAGTCTCGAATGATTATAATGTTCTAAACAGGAAAGAACGTGATAGCACGATTTGATTTTCAAATTTATCAACATCACGGAAGGTAGATTCATCAAGAATACATTTTCTTGATATGTTCAGAAGTTAAGTAAAATGAAAGAGTTATGTAACATGACACATGATGACGGTATGATCTACTGTGAACCATCATCACATTTCATTAGAAACTCAGCATGACTTACTGTAATATAATCACGTTGATCAAGTGTCATTATATTATACTAATTCATGCATCAGTTCCCAACATTACTTCAATAACATTCATATTTTAAGCTCGAAAGTTTACAGAATATAGAAACTAACAGTTTCTATATGATGCAACACTGATATCAGGAAGAGATTAATGATTTCAGATAAGAATAGTTATGAAAATATCTTCAGAAATATGGAGGATATTTATAATGAAAAATACGATGATATCTTGAAATTTCTAATATCGATGGATGAAGAAGAAGATTTATCCGTAAGGGTTTAGATTCGGAAGCAAGGTATTCGCTAAAGACTTCATCAGAAATAGAATTATTTGGATTCTTTGAAGTCAAACTTATTCTTTGTGATTTGTCCACGGCTTTCTTTATAGTTTCGCATAATCTGCTTTTCGGTACTAAATTTTCTATTGAATGTTTCCAATATAATGATACACAGGAAACACGAAGAGGTATATAATTTCGGACGAGAATATTTATGAAAATATCCTCAGAAATATCGAAGATATTGATGATGATATTTTGAAATTTCTAATTTCGATGGTTGATGGAGAAAGATTTTCCGCAAGATTTTAACATGTCTTCGGAGCAAGATATTCTCTAAAGACTTCAACGGATATAGGTTTATCTGGGTTCTATGAATTTAGGGTATGTTACTTGTATTTCTTCTTGGTTTCCTTTATGGTTAGCTCAATCCGCTTTCCAGTTCCAACTTTTCTGAGCTTTTCCAACATACTAATCTTTATCATCAAACTTTCGATGATTATGATCGTTTACGGTTATCTACAGTTTCTGCTGCTTCATTCAGCTTTTTCAACATTCAGAGTATTGATTTGTGACTGAGTGCTTTTCAGAATTTCAGAATGAGAGATCATAACTCTAAGAGATAAATGTCATATATATAACTGTTGATGTAGATATGCTGTGAGTTTTCAAAGTACTGATTGCTGATTCCCGGTAATTGTTATGGCAATTATTGTTACAGTGTGTAGATGAATACAAGATGGGGTTTCAATGAATAAATATAATGATTCTTCGGAGAAATTAAGTCGATGAGTAATGAGGTTGCTGATAAGTTTCTGTTAATGTGGTGAAACATAAACAGTTCCCCGGTAACGATGACGATAGGTCGGCTTTTAAATCAAGTTATAATAAGTTTAATCCGCAGGAAAGTCAAAGTTGATTTGCTGGAGCTATGACAAAATTGGCTAATTGGGAAAGGAATTGTAAAGTTATTTTCAGTAGTAACAACGCCAAAGGAGCTATCACAGATATGTGTTAAACGTTTACTCATGTTCTGAGTGTTTTCAGGTGCATAACTATATGCATCAATCTTTTCTTTCGTTGATGAAGTGCGGTTGGTTCATCCTCTCTATTGAGGTGTTTTCAAAAATCATGAAAGGTTTGAACGCAGATTGGAATCGTCAAGATACAAATGAGGTTTAAGATGAAATCAAGTGGCAAACTTGAAGAAATGTTTAGTTTCATATGTTATAATCGATATTTTGATTCATTTTTAATTGTCCAATATTATTAGTTCACAGTCGATAGTCCACATTGACAGTCCAATAATTCATATACAGTTTAATACATAATATTCGAATTAATTAATATGTATCGTGACCCGTGTACATGTCTCAGACTCGATCACAACTCAAAGTATATATATTATTTGAGAATCAACCTCAACCCTGTATAGAGAACTCGATCATTACTGCATATAGAGTGTCTATGGTGATTCCAAATAATATATATAGATGCGTCGATATGATATGTCAAAACCTTGTATACGTGTCCCGATATTTAAAGTGCGTAAGATAAATAACAGAAATTTAAATGACGAATAATAAAGTGCGTAAAGTAAATAACAGAAATTAAATGACGATAAACAAACTTGCGAGAATATAAATTGCGATAAATAAACTGCGATAAATAAATTGCGATAATTAAATGGTAATACGGAATTAACACTTAGCTAGGAACAGTTAGCTAGGATTTTGTTAGCGTGGATTCTTAATAGAATTTCATATTGTTAATTAATCTGTTTCTAATCAATTTTTATGGTGTCCATTATTTCTTCGTTATGCCACTTGATGGATTTGATAGATCAAAATCCAAATAGGTAATTGGATGAATATGGTTATTCTGTAGTGTACAGATTTGTATATCGGTGGATGTAAGTAGGATAGTATATGACTTGTTGAAACAGATTCGAAGAACGTACAATGTAACTTATTAATGTGAAATTTAAATAGTCCTCATGTATTACCTACCCGTTAAAATATTTTCACCATTAACAGTTTTGTACAAAAGAAATTTTTAATTACAATCTTTATAAAAACATATATACATATATATTTTCTTCAGATGTATTCATGGATTTAATGAGTTAATATGATATTAAACTCATTTGCTTTTCGGTTGGAACTAGAATAAATAATCTCTAAAACTTTAGAGATTACATATTCGTCATGTCGAACGAAGATAAATGGGGTAGAACGATACGTAGAACGAAGATCATACTCAAAGTACAGATGATGATATTGAAGCATGGATTGTTGATGGTACTGGTGCTGTTATTGCTGGTACTGTTGGTGCCAGTGATGTTGCTAAAGCTGGTACATTTTGCACCATATTCTCCGAATTGATTATTCGAGCGCGAAGTTCGTTGACTTATTACTCCAGGATGATTGTCGGTCGGAACGAGCGGATGAAAAAGGTTCAGAATTGTGGATAGAATATAATCTTGTCGAGTTACCCCGGAAATGAGACTGAAAATGGTGTCTCGAACAGGTTCGCCGGTAAACGCTTCAGGTTCATTGTTAAGAGGTGAATTCGGTTGGTGGAAGGGATTGCCTTCTGCGCGTTTCCATTAATTAAGTCGACTATGAACCCATCAGATGAATTGATAATGGCTGATTGGTTGATTCATGTTGATGACGCTGTTTTCGGAGCTTAGGTGAACATCTATGTCGGAATAGCTGTCGGAATAACTATCGGAATAGCTATCGGAATCTGAGGGACTCGAACTGGTTGCAGGATTCATCTCGTACGATTAGATGGAGGATTTTTGATAAGAAATAGATTATAGGAGGTAGATTAGTACCCTGCAATACATAATTTACATATGCATATATAATACTAAAATTTCATAAGTTACGGAGGAATCTACAGAAGTTGTCAGGCAAAGTTACAGTAACAGATACGCTAAGATATAAAGTAGCAGATACGCTAAGATATGAATTTTGTCTATACACTATTCATGCAGTCAATGCAGTAAAATGTGTCTAGACTAAGAATGATAAGCAAGTGATTCCCTAAGAATGATAAGCAGGAAATTTTTGACACGAAATAATAAGCAAAACTTTTGACATGCAGACACGGTCGGAGTCCAGACTCACTAATGCATCCTAACGACTTATCAGTTAGACACACTAATGTAGACCTGGTTCGCTAAGACCACCGCTCTGAAACCAACTGTGAAGACCCGTCCTAATCCATCCGGACGAAGTCCATATCGATTATAAACGATTCACAACAGTTGATTACATCGCGAGATACTTGACCTCTATATGATACATTTTACAAACATTGCATTCGTTTTTGAAAAGACAATCTTTCATTACATCTAAAGTTGACGGCATGCATACCATTTTATAATATATCTAACTATAATTGACTTAATAATACTCTCGATGAACTCAACGACTCGAATGCAACGTCTTTTGAAATATGTCATAAATGACTCCAAGTAATATCTTTAAAATGAGCAATTGCACAGCGGAAGACTTCTTTCATACCTGAGAATAAACATGCTTTCAAGTGTCAACCAAAAGGTTGGTGAGTTCATTAGTTTAACATAAATAACCATTAACATCATTTTAATAGACCACAAGATTTCCATAATCAGTTCTCATAAATATACGTCCCATGCATATAGACAAAATATCATTCATATGGATTGAACACCTGGTAATCGACATTCACAATATGCATATAAGAATATCCCCATCATTCCGGGATCCTCCTTCGGACATGATATAAATTTCGAAGTACTAAAGCATCTGGTACTTTGGATGGGGCTTGTTGGGCCCGATAGATCTATCTTTAGAGTTCACGTCAATTAGGGTGTCTGTTCCCTAATTCGTAGATTACCAGACTTAATAAAAAAGGCATATTCGATTAGATAATCCAACCATAGAATGTAGTTTCGATTACTTGTGTCTATTTCGTAAAACAGTTATAAAAGCAGCGCATGTATTCTCAGTCCCAAAAATATATATTGCGAAAGAATTTAAAAAGGGATTAATGAAACTCACTGTAATGTATTTTGTAGTAAAAATACATATGACGATATTGAACAACAGAACAAAGCAGGGTTGACCTCGGATTCACGAACCTATATCATGTGTATATGCATTAATACACATATTTGTAATCGAACAATTATATTTACTATTATTAGTGATATACTCGTTATTTAAATGATTTATGCATTCCCTTAATAACTTACATATATTTATTTTATATTTCTTACTTATTATAAAAATAATAACAGAGTTAAGTTATATATTAAATATATTTTTATGTAACTAATATGTATTTGGTTAAAATAATACTAATAGTTAAAAAGTCGTAATATCTTTATAATAATATTATCAGTAGTTATAATAATACTAATACTCATTTTAAAAGTGATGATAATAATAATACTGATAATAATAATAATTATAAAATTAATAATTTTACTGTTGATGATAATTGTGATAATAATTTTTGCAATTGTATATTATTAATACTTATGATAATATAAATAATGATACTTATAATCATGTTAATGGTAATAATAATAATAATTTTATTACTAATTTTAATGATGATAATAATATCTTATAGTATGATAGTTATAGTAATACCTAACTTATTAAAAAAAACAATAACAATTATGTCAATTTTATTACTAAAATTATTCTTAATACTAATACTCTTGTTAATAGTAATGTTAATAAGTTTCAAATGATACTGATACTACAAATAACGTTATTAGTACTTAAATGATGTTACCTAATAAGAAAAATGGCAATGATATTAGTCATAATACTTTTGTTTACATAAACATAATGATAATAATAATAATAATAGTTATAATACTAACAATATTCTTAATTATAACTATAATCTTAATAATAATGTTAACTAATACTTTTAGGTGACAAAATCTATAATAATACTTACATTAACGATGTTAATAATAATAATAATAATAATAATAATAATAATAATAATAATAATAATAATAATAATAATAATATAATAATAATAATAATAATAATAATAATAATAATAATAATACCAATACTTAATAATAATATTTATAATTGTGATTTATGTAATAATACAATAATTAATAATAACAATAATAATAATAATAACTAATATTAATGAGGTAACTACCTCTCCTTGAGTTTCAAAGAAAAAAAAAAGGAATTGCTGCCACAGATGGGTTTCGAACCCAGGACCACTCGTAAACCACACCAACACCCTTAACCGATGAACTGTTTCCCTTTTTCTGAATTATACTCAAATAGCTTTTTTATTTAAATCGAAAATGCTTCATCTTCTCCTTTCTTCTTCTTTTCCTAACCTAAACGACCCAGAGATTAAACCCCTCTAACAATTAATACATATATTTATTTTATGATTCCATATACATCACAGCAACAAATATTATGACTAATTGAGTTGAAGAACAAAAAAAATAAAAAAAAAAAAATAAAAAACGCAGCTGGCCCTGTCGCGGTTTTAAAAAAAAAATGTGATTTCAAAATCAAGAACTTTTTAGATTAACCTTATAACATCAAATATGTTGGAAATCTTTCATGTAAACCTTCCAAATCCTCAATTGCATCTAAATTACAACAGAGAACTCGAATTTTTGTATGAACAATTAAGTTGACCTTTTAGAATCAAGGTTTGACTAGAAAAATTCACAATCAATATGACAATTTGGGACCTGAAAATTGAAGGAAACATCCACGACATGATTTAGAAGCTTTCTGCATTCCTACTTCTCTTCAATTTGCTTTGAATCAAATCAGAGGTTTAATGGGTTTGAGTTTTAAAAAAATATATATAACGGTTCTGTTTCCTAATTGGTTCTGTTAAATTTTCGAGTTGTATATGATGGAGTGATGTTTATAATTGATCAGAACAGTTTTTGCAGAAGATTCATGGGAGACAAAGACTCACGAGCATAATAAGAAAATGAGAAAGGAATCAGAGAAATAAGAAAACAAACAGATAAGTACAACGAAATATTCAACCTTTATATCTTTATATTTATTTATTTATAAAATTAAAATAATACTAATTAAATACATCTTAATAATGTTATTCATAATTCTATTATTAATTAATATCTTACTAACTATAAAACAGTTAATATATATAAATAAGAATAATAATAATTATGTAACAAATCAATGGTATCTAAATTTCGTATTTATTTATTATATATAATAATGTTGATAATATTGATATTAATATAAATATTAATTTTTAACGAAAGTAATAATATTAACATAACAATTATATTTTACCTTGTAATCATATAAATACATATTATAAGTTTCTACCTAAGATTTATATATTATTTATAATATATATTATTTACATTGTTCATATGTATAACTGTTTATAGGAATTTTATATATATATATATATATATATATATATATATATATATATATATATATTTTAATTAACTAAATTTAATATTTAATCTTATATATATTTACAATTAATAATATTTCTCATTACATAGTATATTTTTTTTTACATATTTAATTTTATTTGTTTAAAATATACTTTATTAATTCAAATTATTATATATATGCTTTTATTTATATTTACATATAGTTACATATTTAATTATACACAATTGTTCGTGAATCGTCGAGAACAGTCAAAGGCCAAATGATTTCATGAAAACAATTCAAAAATTTTGAGACTCAACATTACAGACTTTGCTTATCGTGTCTGAATCATATAAAGATTAAGTTTAAATTTGATCGGAAATTCCCGGGTCATCACACATGCTTGAAGTGTTTTGTCTCATAATTAAGCTAATTAATCAAGTACTTAACCTTAATAATTATTAGCATATAACATGGGCTTACAAGTCCATTAAGAGTGTAGGGTGTGACGACCCGGGAATTTCCGACTAAATTTAAACTTAATCTTTATATGATTTCGATACGATAAGCAAAGTATGTAATGTTGAGTCCAGAAAATTTTGAAACGATGTTCATATATTCAATTGACTTTTGACTGTTCCCGATGATTCACGAACCATTGCTTGTAAATATGTGGATATATATAAATATGTGTATATATAAATATATGTATAATATATATATAATAACATGAACATTAATAAACTATTATATACATTTATTGTTATAAATAAATATGTACAATAAAATACATTGTAATAAAAACTATTATTTTATATGTATATTTCTTGTATATATATATTGTAATATTTAATTTAATCATTTAATATATATTTATGTGTGTAGTAAATTTTGTTATTTAAAACTGTTTATATATATACATAGTGTATATTAAATATAATTAATTTTGAGCTTAAATGCTAAATGTCTGTAACTTTCGGTTGACGTTTAATTATTTTTAAAATAGGTCTAATATATATAAGAAGTTTTAAAATAAAAGTTGTTACAAAATTTGATTAAAAAGATAATAGTTTTGATAAATATTTTTTTTACCATTTCAATCTAAGTTTTTGTACTCCGTACATATAAATTGGAACAGAAAATAAATAATTTTTGAACCTTTTTGATCAGGTTTCAGACAGGTAATGAGTGAAATAATTAAATATGTTTAATTTAAAAATTTAGGATTTTTAGGAAGACTTTTAAATATTAACTGTTTAGCAATGAACCATGATATTGTTACCTGTGCAAAGTGTCGGCAGAATATAACAAATTCACCCGGTGCAATACTGTTTAAGTTGTGAATCATTGAATACTATTACCTTTTCATATTATATTTATTATTATATTATATATTATTATTATTATTATTAATTATTATTAATATTATAATTAGTTAATTTACATATATATCATGTATGTAATCTGTGAGAGATCACAACATCTCTTGCACCATCTTCACGATCACCTTACTTCATCACTTTACACGCCACCACTACCCATGACCACCAGAGATCACCATAACCACCACCCGTCACCTTTCTTTCTTTCTTTCCTCCATTAACTCACGTTATTTTTTTTCTTTCTATTTCAAATCATCATCAACCATTCACCTTTGTCTTTGATCAACTAACACCTTCACCACTATTAACCTCCATCAAAACTTTCCACCACCGTAACACCACCATATATTTATATTATCGTTGTAGCTATGTTCTGTTTAAAACCACCGGAAGAACAACCATTAAACACCTCATTTTTTGATGTTGTTACAATCATCATCATTTCTGCTATTAATACGATCCTACTTCTACTCTGCTATGTTTTTTTTCAATTGCAAATGGGTACCATTAGTAACCTGCAACTTTTGCTACAGTGTATCTGTTATGATTCGAAACGCAGCTACTGCTGCTTGAGTTCCTGTTTTTTTTATTTAATTACTTTTGATGACTACATGTTCATTTCTTGTTTCTACTGTCCTCCTCAAATCTGTTTCATACGAATAAAATGAAGATGGCAAACTAAGAAGAAGATGAATAGTGGAAAACATTGTACGAAGAGGGTGATTATCGCGACTGTTACAGATTTTTTTCCTGAAACATTGAAAGCGAATGAAGAAAAAGAAGGTGCTTTAATGATATTGATAAGGATACTGTGTTGATGATGTTGTCGTATAAAGAATAATGATTTGAAATCAATGATGATGATGGCATGATCATGATGATGATTACGATATGCTAACATGTGGAAGACACGCGAAGATGATGATGATTAGGATGATGATTCGATGATCATGATAGTGATTTGATCATGATTTATGATGATGACGAATGATGAAGATGATGATTATGATACAATGATTATAGTTATGATTATGATTCAATGATAAGATGAATCATGATTATGATGATGATTATGATAATTGATGATGAAGATAAGAACGGATGTCGAGTGGGTTGAGAATGAAAACAGAAATAATACGGGATAGAATACAATTAAGTCATAATGTTAATCAGAAAAACGAAGACAGGGGGATGGTTCAGGGTGGTTGTTTGTAACGGTAGGTCAGCGGTTCAATCCCAGCTTGCTGCGAAAATTTTGCTATTTTATTTTTTCTTGGGCCGTGTCCTGAATTCTGTTGTTGGGCTGGCAACCTTGTTACTATTGGACTATGGTTTCCATTGGGCCGAGTTCCATGATGCTCTTTATAGATTGGGCTGAATATGCATATATAGATATATACTTAAGTACGAAATAAATCATAAATGAGAAGTAGAGCAGATGGTCGGGCGTTTGGATGGGGAATCAGAGGTCGCGGGTTCGAATCCCGGCCTGGGCAGTTTGATGTCTTTCTTTTTGAGCCTTAAAGGTAGTTCCAATATCAAACTTATTATTATTATCATTATTATTAGTTTTATTATTATTATGATTGTAATTAATATTATTATTGTTATTACTAGTTATTATTATTACTACAAGTATTATAAGTATTGTTATTATAAATGCTAAAATATGTATTAAGTATCCTTCATTATTAATAATATGATTATAACTAAAATTATAATTAATATTATTAACATCATTAACAAATATGATTTTTACTGTTTTATTATTATTATTAGGATAAGTATTATTAACATTATTATTATTAATATAGTTATTAGCGTTGTTAGTACTAAACGTATTATCACCAGTAAAAAAAAGTATTATTGTAGTTAATATTAGTATCAGTATTATTCCTATTATAATTAGTATTACCAAAAGTATCATTTTAATGAAAACTATCAAAGTTTATTTAAAATTAACATTTTGACTAAAGTTATTATACTTGTTAAAAATTATCATTATTAAGAATTATGATTATCTTTATTATTAATATTGTTACTATCAACATCATATATATCATTAACAATAAAATTAATACTTTACAGCTATTATTATAAATATCATTATTATTATCATTAATATAATTGTTACATTATTAGTAAAATCAAGTACTATAACTATTATCATTTTTAACAAAATTAATATTCTTAATGAAAATATGAAACATATATAATATTAATATAAAAAGGATACAACTAACGAATTTACATATATATATAAAGTTGTTCAAATTGAATTATGTGTTTTAATATAATTACAACTAATATAGGTTCGTGAATCCGAGGCCAACCCTGCTTTGTTCAGTTGTTAAATATCATTATATGTATTTTTACTACAAAATACATTATGGTGAGTTTCATTAATCCCTTTTTAAATGCTTCTGCAATATATATTTTTGGGACTGAGAATACATGCGCTGCTTTTATAAATGTTTTACAAAATAGACACAAGTAATCGAAACTACATTATATGGTTGAATGATCGAAATCGAATATGCCCCTTTTTATTAAGTCTGGTAATCTAAGAATTAGGGAACAGACACCCTAATTGACGCGAACTCTAAAGATAGATCTATCGGGCCCAACAAGCCCCATCCAAAGTACCGGATGCTTTAGTACTTCGAAATTTATATCATGTCCGAAGGAGGATCCCGGAATGATAAGGATATTCTTATATGCATATTGTGAATGTCGGTTACCAGGTGTTCAATCCATATGAATGATATTTTTGTCTCTATGCATGGGATGTATGTTTATGAGAAATATAAAATCTTGTGGTCTATTAAAATTATGAAATGATTATTTATGTTAAACTAATGAACTCACCAACCTTTTGGTTGACACTTTAAAGCATGTTTATTCTCAGGTATGAAAGAAGTCTTCTGCTGTACAATTGCTCATTTAAAAGACATTACTTGGAGTCATTCATGACATATTTCAAAAGACGTTGCATTCGAGTCGTCGAGTTCATCAAGATTATTATTTAGTCAATTATAGTTGAATATATTATGAAATGATTTGCATGTCATCAATTTTCGATATAAAGCAAGTTTGTATTTTAAAAACGAATGCAGTGTTTGTAAAATGTATCATATAGAGGTCAAGTACCTCGTGATGTAACCAACTATTGTGAATCGTTTGTAATCGATATGGACTTTGTCCGGATGGATTAGGACGGGTCCTTTCAGTTGGTATCGGAGCGGTGGTCTTAGCGAACCATGTCTGCATTAGTGTGTCTAACTGATAAGTTGTTAGGATGCATTAGTGAGTCTGAACTTCGACCGTGTCTGCATGTCAAAAGTTTTGCTTATCATTTTTGTCGGAAATCATCTGTTTATCATCCTTAGGAAATTACCTACTTATCATTCTTAGTCTAAACACATCTTACTGCAATGATTGCATGAATAGTGTATAGACAAAATTCGTATCTTAGCGTATCTGCTAATTCATATCTTAGCATATATGTTATTGTTATCTTTGCCTGACAGCTTCCGTAGATTCCTCCGTAACTTATGGGATTTTAGTATTATATATGCATATATAAATTATGTATTGCAGGGTACTAATCTATATCTTATAATCTATTTCTTATCAAAAAATCCTTCCTCTGATCGTACGGGATGAATCCCTCAACCAGTTCGAGTCCCTCAGATTTCGATAGCTATTCTGACATGGATATTCACCTAAGCTCTGAAAGCGGTGTCATCAGAATGAATCAATCAAACAGCCATCTCCAATTCATTTGATGGGTTCGTAGTCTACTTAATCATCGGAAACAAAAAGAAGGTGATCCTTTCCATCAACCAAATTCACCTATTGGCGAAGAACTTGAAGCACTTACCAGTGAACCAGTCCGAAATATCATTTTCACCCTCATTTCCCGAATATCTCGTCATGATGACATAATATCTTAGATTCTAAACCTTAGTCATTCACTCGTTCCGACCGACAATCATCTAGGAATAATAGGAGAAGTCAATGAACTGCGCGCTCGAGTAATCAATCTGGAGATTATGGTACAAAATGTACCAGCTTCAACAACATCACCGGCACCAACAGTACCATCAGTAACAGCACCAGTACCATCAACAATCCATGCCTCAACATCTCATCCTATACCTCGAGTATAATCATCGTTCTACACGAAAATCTATATCATTTATCTTTGTTCGACATGCGATTATGTAATCTTTAATGTTTTAGAGATTATGTATTCTAGTCTAACAGTAAATCAAATGAGATTAATATTATATTAACTCATTAAATCCATGATTACATCTGAAGAAAATATACATGGAAGTATATTTTCATAAAGATTGTAATTAAAAATTCTTTTGTATAAACTGTTAATGATGAAAATATTTTAACGGGTAGGTAATACCCGAGGAATATTCAGATTTCACATTAATAAGTTACACTGTATATTCTTCGAAACTGATTCAAGAGTCACTTACTATCCTACTTACATTCACCGATATATGAATCTGTTCACCACAAAATAACCATTTTCATTCAATTTCATATTTGGATTTTGACTCTTCAGAATCCAACAAGTGGCATAATGAAGAAAACATTTGACAAAATAAAATTTGTTAGAAACGAACAATTTAATTATGAGGAAATTTGTTAAGAAACCACGTTAACAAGATCCTAGCTAACTATTCCTAGCTAACTGATTACATTTTATTTATAGTAGTTTATTTATCGCAATTTAATTATCACAATTTAATTTATCGTCATTTCTGTTATCTACTTTACGCATTTAATTTATCGTCATTTAATTTATGTTATTTATTTTACGCACTTTAAATATCGGGACACGTATACAAGGTTTTGACATATCATATCGACGCATCTATATATATTATTTGGAATCACCATAGACACTCTATATGCAGTAATGATCGAGTTCTCTATACAGGGTTGAGGTTGATTCTCAAATAATATATATACTTTGAGTTGTGATCGAGTCTGAGACATGTACACGGGTCACGATATTTATTAATTAATTCGTATATTATATATTAGACTATATAAAAATTATTAGACTGTTAACTGTGGATTATCGACTGTGAACTAATAGCATTGGACAATTAAAATGAATTAAAATGAATTAAAATATTGATTATAACATATGAAACTAAACAATTCTTCAAGTTTACCACTTGAATTCATCTTAAACCTCAATTGTATCTTGACGATCATGATCTGCGTTCAAACCTTTCATGATTCTTAAAAACACTTCAATCGAGAGTATGAACCAACCACACTTCATCTACGGAAGGAGAGATTGACGCATATAGTTATGCACCTGAGAAACTCTCGATAACTGAGTAAAAGTTTAACACGTAGCCGCGTTAGATCCTTTGACATTTATTAGCAAAAATAATTTTGTGATCCCTTTTCAAAGTAGCCAATTTTGTCACAGTTCCAGCAAGTCAACTTCGACTTTTCATTCGACTTTTATATTCCATCATATTACCAGCAGACGTACCAGCAACCTCGTTGCTTCTTGGCTTAGATCTCTCGGATAAATCATTATATTTATTCATTGAAACCCTATCATATACTCATCCGCATTTTGTAACAAGAACTGCCATACCAATTACTGGGAATCAGCAATCAGTACTTTGAAAACTCACATCATATCTACATCAACAGTTATATGTATGACATTTATCTCTTAGAATTATGATCTCTCATTCTGAAATTCTGAAAAGCACTTGGTCACAAATCAATACTATGAATGTTGAAAAAGTTGAATGAAGCAGCAGAAACCATAGACAACAGTAAACGACCTTAATCATCGGAAGTTTGATGATAAAGAATAGTATGTTGGAAAATCTCAGAAAAGTTGCAACTGGAAAACGGATTGAGCTAACCATGAAGGAGACCAAGGACAAATACAAGGATCAAACCCTATATCCAAAGGATTCAGATAATTCTGGATCCGTTGAAATCTTTAGAGAATATCTTACTCCGAAGTCATGCTAAAATCTTGCGGAAAAATCTTTCTCCATCAACCATCGAACTTAGAAATTCCAAAATATCATCATCAATATCTTCGATATTTCTGAGGATATTTTCATAAATATTCTCGTCCGAAATTATATACTTCTTCGTGCTTCCTGTGTATCATTATATTGGAAACATTCAATAGAAAATTTAGTACCGAAAAGCGGATTATGCGAAACTATGAAAGAAGCCGTGGACAAATCACAAAGAATAAGTTTGACTTCAAAGACTCAAAATGATTCAATGTCTGCTGAAGTCTTTAGCGAATATCTTGCTCATTACTCTAAACCCTTGCGGACAATAGCCTCCATCATCCTCTGATCTTAGATATTCAAAGATATTATCGTATCTTTCATTATAAATATCCTCGATATTTCTGAATATATTTTTATAACTAATACTATCTGAAATCATTTATCTCTTTGTGCTATCAGTATTACATCATATAGAAACTATTAGTTTCTATATTCTATAAACTTTCGAGCTTAAAATATGAATGTTATTGAAGTAATGTTGGGAACTGAAGCATGAGTTAGTATAATATAATGACACTTGATCAACGTGATTATATTATAGTAAGTCATGCTGAGTTTCTAATGGAACGTGATGATTCACAGATCATAACGTCATCACATGCCATATTACATAACTCTTTCATTCTACTTAACTTCTGAACATATCAAGAAAATATATTCTTGATAGTTCTATTCTCATTGATTCTGGTAATTTGACAAATGTAATCGTGCTATTACGTTCTTTCTTGTTTAGAACATTAAGTTCATTCGAAACTCCGTACTTACGAATTCTGGACCATTACTCGCTTTACTAGAGGTCGAGATGATAATAAAAAGGAAAAGAGCTCCAAAATATAAGAGAAAATATAAAGCCCAATAACAACACAGAGGTTACAAACCGTGGATATTAATACGAATAGCAATATAAAGACACGGTATAATTAAGAATAGTATCACCCCAAGGTAATAGTAGAAGTAAACAAATTCTTCTGGAGGAAGATTAAAAAGAAGGATGATAGAAATGATAATTAGAAAATATCAAGGATTAGAACGGGATTAAGCATTTTCACAATCTTTTGGATGTATGAACTAAGAAAGAAAGTATAGGAATTGTGAAAATAATAGAACATAAGAGCTTAATTTATGACGGAAATATCAGATAAAGTAATCGAGGCAGATCATCGTATTTAATTATAGAGATCTAAATTTCCTTATTCGCCGAAGAATCAAATCTT
The DNA here is from genome assembly GCF_046630445.1 of Rutidosis leptorrhynchoides. NCBI lineage: Eukaryota > Viridiplantae > Streptophyta > Magnoliopsida > Asterales > Asteraceae > Rutidosis > Rutidosis leptorrhynchoides. Next base: position 116,297,410 of record NC_092341.1, on the reverse strand, counting down.
TTAGATTTTGAAGATTTTTCTTTAAATCCCTTGAATTCCAGAATTCAACCAAGAAAACGTCAAAAGCTAAGACGCACCTTATTTTTCTAAATTCAACCATGACTAGTCAAAAGTTATGATGAAACATGTCTTTCTCATTTCACTATTTAGTGATAGCTTCACTCGTACTCTTCGAGTAATCGAATTGTTTTATCTGTATTACTCAATGATGATAAAACTCTATTCATTAACTCATATTTGTCATGAAAACATTTCTATTGTCAGACATGACCACCTCACTCAAATTTCGGGACGAAATTTCTTTAACGGGTAGGTACTGTGACGACCCGGGAATTTCCGACTAAATTTAAACTTAATCTTTATATGATTTCGATACGATAAGCAAAGTATGTAATGTTGAGTCCATAAAATTTTGAAACGATGTTCATATATTCAATTGACTTTCGACTGTTCCCGATGATTCACGAACCATTGCTTGTAAATATGTGGATATATATAAATATGTGTATATATAAATATATGTATAATATATATAATAACATGAACATTAATAAACTATTATATACATTTATTGTTATAAATAAATATGTACAATAAAATACATTGTAATAAAAACTATTATTTTATATGTATATTTCTTGTATATATATATTGTAATATTTAATTTAATCATTTAATATATATTTATGTGTGTAGTAAATTTTGTTATTTAAAACTGTTTATATATATACATAGTGTATATTAAATATAATTAATTTTGAGCTTAAATGGTAAATGTCTGTAACTTTCGGTTGACGTTTAATTATTTTTAAAATAGGTCTAATATATATATATAAGAAGTTTTAAAATAAAAGTTGTTACAAAATTTGATTAAAAAGATAATAGTTTTGATAAATATTTTTTTTACCATTTCAATCTAAGTTTTTGTACTCCGTACATATAAATTGGAACAGAAAATAAATAATTTTCGAACCTTTTTGATCAGGTTTCAGACAGGTAATGAGTGAAATAATTAAATATGTTTAATTTAAAAATTTAGGATTTTTAGGAAGACTTTTAAATATTAACTGTTTAGCAATGAACCACGATATTGTTACCTGTGCAAAGTATCGACAAAATATAACAAATTCACCCGGTGCAATACTGTTTAAGTTGTGAATCATTGAATACTATTACCTTTTTATATTATATTTATTATTATATTATATATTATTATTATTAATATTATAATTAGTTAATTTACATATATATCATGTATGTAATCTGTGAGAGATCACAACATCTCTTGCACCATCTTCACGATCACCTTACTTCATCACTTTACACGCCACCACTACCCATGACCACCAGAGATCACCATAACCACCACCCGTCACCTTTCTTTCTTTCTTTCCTCCATTAACTCACGTTATTTTTTTTCTTTCTATTTCAAATCATCATCAACCATTCACCTTTGTCTTTTCAACTAACACCTTCACCACTATTAACCTCCATCAAAACTTTCCACCACCGTAACACCACCATATATTTATATTATCACTGTAGCTATGTTCTGTTTAAAACCACAGGAAGAACAACCATTAAACACCTCATTTTTTGCTGTTGTTACAGTCATCGTCATTTCTGCTATTAATACGATCCTACTTCTACTCTGCTGTGTTTTTTTTCAATTGCAAATGGGTACCATTAGTAACCTGCAACTTTTGCTACAGTGTATCTGTTATGATTCGAAATGTAGCTACTGCTGCTTGAGTTCCTGTTTTTTTTATTTAATTACTTTTGATGACTACATGTTCATTTCTTGTTTCTACTGTTGATGTCGTGCGAGGTGTATATAAAATAGCTTTATATTTTACAAGGAAATACTATTAAATACGATACAATTTTACACAAGATATTTATTTATTTATAGAATGGATATACTTAAACCTTGCTACAACACTTATAGGCAGTGTACCTAATCGTACAGTAGTGTAGTTTTTAGTAAGTCCGGTTCGTTCCACAGGGAAAATCTTTAAACAAAGCTTAACGCTATATTAGTTTACTTTTAAAAATACAAATATATATATAAGTAATATTATTATTATAAAGGGGGGTTTTTACCATTTAATGACCGGTTTGTCGATTTTAAAACTTTAGTCGCAGTTAAAACCAAATTTAAAATAATAAATAAATACAAGACTTAATTTAAAGCGTAAAGTAAATAACGATAATGAAATTGCGATAAATAAAAGTGCGATAAAATAAACTTGCGATAATTAAAAAGTACGATAATTAAAAGTGCAATTAAATACAATAACAAAAAAATGCGATAATTAGAAGTGCAATTAAATATAAAATAAAGGAAATTAAATATGAAATAAAAGAATTATGCTTATTTAAACTTCTGTAATCATGATGTTTGACGTGTTGATTTTAGTTTTATGCCCATGGGTTAATTGTCATTTGTCCTGGATTATTTAATATGTCCATACGGATTTGTCCATAATAGTCCATCAGTCATAAATATAAAGAGCGAAAGCCTTCGTCAAATTATTCTTATTCCCGAAGTCAAATATTTCAACTAATTGGGGATTCGAATTGTAACAAGGTTTTAATACTTTGTTTAATGAATACACCAGGTTATCGACTGCATGTAAACCAAGGTTTTACTACTTTGTTAATAATTACACCAATTACCCTTGAATGTAATTCACCCCTGTTTCAACAAGTCTATTAATTATTAATCCAGTTCCGTGTCCGGTAAAATGAATAATTATTGGTATTTATAGATATCCCGCCCACCGTACCCAGTCAAGCGTATGTGGTTATATATAAATACGTCGAATTATAAGTTTGTATATTAAATTAACAAGGTATTGTTTAGTTAATATAAAACCCATTAATAGCCCATAGTCTAATTTCCACAAGTGTCGTTTTTTTATCCAAACCCCAATTATGGTACAAAGCCCAATTACTCAATTTTAGTAATTAGCCCAACATCATGATTACTTCGGTATTAAATAAGCATAATAATAACTTAGCTACGAGACATTAAATTAAAAAGGTTGAACATAACTTACAATGATTAAAAATAGCGTAGCGTTACACGGACAGAATTTCGACTTACACCCTTACAACATTCGCTAACATACCCTTATTATTAGGATTAAAATTAAAATTAAATTTAAAATATAAATTATAAATATAAATATTACGTATAGATATAGAGAGATTGATATATTGGATGGTTTTTGCGATCAAACTGCGTTTGCTTTTATAGAGAATTGAGTCCAGGGGAACTCCGCGACTCGCGACATTTTTTGCCTTCAAACTCCGCGAGTCGCGGAGTTTGAAATTCCAGCTCACCAGCTTTGGCTTCTTTCTTGCCGACGATTTTAAATATTAATATAATATATATATAATTTTTAAGAATTATTTATATATTATATTATATTCATGTGCATAGTTGACTTGTAATTTTTTGTCCGTTGCGTCGAGCGTTGAGAGTTGACTCTGGTCCCGGTTCCGGATTTTCGAACGTCCTTGCGAATAATTTAATATCTTGTACTTTGCGTTTTGAATCTTGTACTTTTGTAATTTCGAGACGTTTCTTATCAATAATTGGAACCTCTTTGATTGTATTTTGTACTTTTGAGCTTTTTGATCGTTTGCGTCTTCAATTCGTCGAATCTGTCTTTTGTCTTCACCTTTTAATATTTAAACGAATATCACTTGTAAATAGAACATTTGCAACTAAAAGCTTGTCTTTCTTGGGGAATAATGCTATGAAATATATGTTCGTTTTTAGCATTATCAAATATTCCCACACTTGAGCGTTGCTTGTCCTCAAGCAATATAGTCTTGAAATACAAGAATCACTTCTTTTGTAACGACCCAGATTTTTCCAATCGTTTTATACTTATGAGATTAATATTTACATAAATTAAACCTTACCAACATGATAAGAAATCCAAATTGTTGAGACTTGTGTTTTTGAAAAGAGTTTTACACAACGTTTGACCGTCCAATTTGACCGATGATATCACGAACTATATAACATACGATAATTATACGTTTGTGTATATATATGTATTTATATATATTTAACATGATCTAAGGATGGTTTAACATCTCATTATGTACTAATGACAATGAGTTATAAGTATATTTTGAAACTACTAACTTAAGTTTTCAAAACGATAACATTCTTTGATATATATACTTATAACCTATAATGCTTATACATGTATCGTATATATAATGTATTTAATCACTTTTTAAGGACTTAAATACATAAAACAATATAAGTATATTCACAAAAGACAGCAATATTTGAATTCTCATTCCGTTTCCTCAAGATTTCTGTACGTATATCTAGGGTATATGTACCTGTATCATACCCAGCTTCTATATGTATTTACTATTGGTATATACACATCTAATCAACATCCTAATCAACATTATTACTGCCCTAGAATAGAGGTAACTAGGATTTTTCAAGTAGCATGAATTATTAGTAAGAAAACAAAATTAGGAATCCTTTTCTTTCTTTATAAACTAAAAACATTTTTATGAATGAACACCATTTCTTCACTCCATTTTCTCATACCTACAGTCTCATTTCTCTCTCAAAATACTCCTAAATTCATACTTGATCATCTCCAAGCATTTTCCCCATCATTTAGCTTCAATTACAAGCCTTAAACACCATAAGAAAACTCTTTCAAGAACATATCAAAATAACCACCCATTTGAAGAAGTATACTTTCAACCTTTTGATCTAACTCGACCACTCTTTGATTCTAAGATTTTTTCTTATCTCTTACAGTAACTTTGTCCAAGTAACTTAAGGTAGTAACCTTGTTCATAATCTTGTTCAATTCATAATTATATAGCTATCTTATTTTATGTTGTAAAATTTTAACAACAAGAACATAGTTTGAATGATTTCAAACTTGTTTGCAAACTAAATAGATCCTTCTAACTTAACTTTTAAAACACTTCAAGACCTGTAATATATCATAATGATATGCTAACTTAACAAGATATAACTTGGTTTTACAAAGAACACCTTAAAAACTGAATCTACGACGTCGGAGTGCAACCGGGGGCTGTTTTGGGTTGGATAATTAAAAACCATCTTGAACTTTGAATTGGAAGTTCATGTTTTGGAAAAATGATATTTCTTATGAATATGTTAACACATAAAAATTTCATGGTTTAACTCAAAGTGTAAGTATTTTTAGAAAAATGATCATTAAATGTTGTTTTTATGATGGAAAATGATCACTTTCATAAGTTTTACTAAAGTTTGACCTATAACCTGTGATTTCGAATACAAACTAAGGTATTTTCAGTTCATATTCTTAAAATTTGACTCGATCCAAGGAAGTGGCAAGTTGAACCAACAAAAACGGAGTTGTAATGAAGAAACTACGACTAAAACAAGATTGGGTATCCGAAGCTAGTTTAGCTACGAAAATATTTGGAGATAAAGTAAATTAATCATATCTTTTCTAATTAATATGATATTTTATATATAATTACTTATGATTTGATTTTATATATTTCACCCGTAAACAACACGAGAAGATTAATCATAAGACCTCATGATTGTACGCAACACGTCATTTGACAACACGATACTTTATGTACGCAACACGTCATTTGACAACATGGTACCATGGGTCGAGATTAATTCTGATCAATACGAATACGATGGGGTCTTTATTTATTTTATTGAGCAACTAATTGTGGACCACTAACATCGGACTGCTAACTACGGACTAAGAGAATATTAAAAGTATTATAAGTATATATATATATATATATATATATATATATATATATATATATATATATATATATATATATATATATATATATATATATATGTATATATGTAACGATTACTTGAAAAGAAAATATGTTGATATATTATATATATATGGTTAGGTTCGTGATATCTATCAGAGACCAAGTCGAGTTAAATACCTTCAAGGCAAAAGTGAGTATATAGTCCCACTTTTAAACTCTAAATATTTCGGGATGAGAATACATGCATTTTATGATTTACGTTATGGACACAAGTGATAAAAAAATATATTCTACGTTGAGTTGTACCACTGGCATACTTCCCTGTAGCTTGGTAACTAATATTTACATGTGGTATTGTAAACGCGAATCCTGTTGATAGATCTATTGGGCCTGACAACCCCAACCGGACTGGACGACCAGTATTCAACGGTTGCACAGTACTTCGTTTCGGTGACTACACTTGGTACAGTGTAGTGAGATTTCATAATAAAGGGAATATGCGACGTTGATTAAATGTTAAGTATGGTTATCAAGTGCTCAACCACTTAGAATATTTTTATTAAAACGTTTATGTATATGAAATCTTGTGGTCTATATTTATAACGCTGCTAGCATTAAACCTATATCTCACCAACTTTATGTTGACGTTTAAAGCATGTTTATTCTCAGGTTCCTAGAAGTCTTCCGCTGTTTGAATATATGTTAGAGAAACCATGTGCATGGAGTCATACATGTTTTATTCGAGGAAGCATTGCATTCACAAAATCATCACCGTGTATTTATTTTGACTGCATTGTCAACGGAAGTATTCTTGTAAACTGTTATTTACGGTGATTGTCTATATGTAGAAATCATCAGATGTTGAAAACATTGAATTTTAAATATTCATTTATGGTATATCTTTTCAAAAGAATGCAATATTTATAAAACGTATCATATAGAGGTCAAATGCCTCGCGATGTAATCATATGTTATTGTATTCGTCCCTATGGATTGGGTCGGGTCGTTTCATGTGGTATCAGAGCGGTGGTCTTAGCGAACCAGGTCTGCATTAGTGTGTCTAACTGATAAGTAGTTAGGTTGCATTAGTGAGTCTGGACTTCGACCGTGTCTGCATGTCAAAATTTTGCTTATCATTTTGTGTCGAAAATCATCTACTTATCATCTGTAGGAAATTACCTGCTTATCATCTTAAGTCTAAACGCGTCTTACTGTATTCATTGCATGAATAGTGTATAGACAAAATTCATATCTTAGCGTATTTGCTAATTCATATCTACGCGTATCTGTTACTGTAAACTTTGTCTGACATATTCCGTAAATCCCTCCGTAATCTATGAGATCTTTTGTTCTATATATGTGGATATTCTATATAATTAGAATACCACCCGATAGCCAGAAAATCATTTCATATCGAAAAATCCTTTATTCAATCATACGAAATGGAACTCGTCACTAGTTGAAGTCCCTCGGATTCTGATATGGAATACCACTCAAGCTCCGAAAGCAGTGTGACCGGAATGGATCAACCAATCAGTCATCATCTATTTTGGATGGATTGGGGATGGGTTCGTAGCCTCCTCAATCATTGGAGACAAGAAGAAGGTGATCCCTTCCATCCACCAAATTGCCCTCTTGGCGATGAACCTGAAGCACTTACCGGCGAACCTGTTCGAGAAACCATTTTCTCTCTCATTTCCAAAGTATCTCGTCACGATTATATACTACATCAAATTCTAGATTTTATTTATCCGCTCGTCCGAACCGACAATCACCCCGGTGTAATAGAAGAAGTCAACGAGCTTCGCACTCAGGTAGTGGCTTTGGAGAATACGGTACGAAGTTACAAACACCATCAGCAGCATCAGCAGCATAACCAGTACCGTCAATAACATCAATATCGTAAGCCTCAATACCCTAAGCACCAGCAGCATCACCAGCATCAACGTTATCACCATCATCAACATCAACAGGATCATTACCACCACCAACAATCACATCCGCATCACACGCCTCAATATCACCATCCGTACCTCGGATATCACCGTCACACGCACCATAGATACCAAGAAGTACCAACAACAACAAACGATGAAGTATTGATTCATAACTTCATCGGAGAAACATTCTATGGTGATTATGTAATCTCTAAAGACATAGAGATTACCTATTTCTGCCTTAACCATAAATCAGATGAGTGGACAGAAATGATAAAAGGAAGAGTAGAAACCCCGACAAGAATGATGCGTAAGGTACAAGCTAGACTTGTTTTACCAACAGCATCAGCAGTACCCTTAGCCTCACCAACACAGTCAGTGCTGTCAACATCGTTAGAATCGTCAGCAACTTTGACATCACAAGCTCCACCAGTTCAAGAATCACCGTGGACATCATCAATAACGCGTATATTGCATCAACGAGTTATGAAGTATTAACTCATTCTTCTGAAGAATTTATATAAATATTTTATATATATGAATTCGGAAACCAAAATAAATCTTTTCGTACTAAGCTATTAAGTATGAATTGAAAAAGGGTAGATACTACTCGTTTAAATTCATACTACAAATATGCAATGATGTATGTCCTTCGTCAGCATCTTAATCATCGTTAACTACAATCCCTGTTTCAAATTCAATGAATTTCGTTTTATAATAAACCAAGTGTATTATTCAATAATATGTTTGATTTTACACTTTCATCTTCAATGTACTCGAAGCTTACTAGGAAACAACATTCATATCTTGCGAAGTTAGCAAGAGTTCAATGAGTATCAGCATGATTCACTAAGGAAATATATATAAGAATAAATAATGAAGTATTGATCCATAACTTCATTAATATTCTGTGAAGAATATGTGGTTCCTAATCGTTTTAGAGATTACTTATTCTAGCTCAAACCGAAAATCAAATGAGTCTAATATTATATTGACTTATTAAATTCATGATTACATCTGAAGAAGATATATATGTACATATATTTTCATAAAGATTGTAATAAAATTCTCTGGTACAAAACATTACTTGTGAAAATTTTTTTAACGGGTAGGTAATACCCGAGAGATATATAAATTCACAATTAATATGATTATATTCTTCGACTCTGATTCAACAATCATCAACTATACTCACTACCTTCACAATAATATACATTCTTTCATAGAAATTAAAACAACCATTCTCATCCAAATTTGATTACGACAAAACGAAATTCAAGTCAAGACTTAACAGAAGACATCACTCTTAGGACTCTTACATCTTTCAAAACTATACTTTGACTTCAAAACTATGCTAGAACATCATTCGATTCTTGGAACCCAGAAAAATATTTGTATCATTCAAAGTCCTAAAACATCATATGTATATTAACAATTACAATCTATGATCAAACCCTTCGAAATTTCTGAAGACACTTCAAATAATGGACAATCGAGATGATGATCCAACCACACATTACCCGCAGTCTTGCACCTGAAAAGCTCTCGAAACCAAGGACATAATTTAACACGTAACCGCGTTAAATATTTTAGCATTTATTAGCAAAAATAACTTTGTGATTCCTTTTCAAAATAGCAAATTTTGTCACAGTTTCAGCAAGTCAACCTCGACTTTCCATTCGAAGTAGCCTTATTATAACCTGTAATACATACGATTACCCTTTTGTTACCAGGGAACCTTTTATATTCCACGACATTATCAGTAGATGTACCAGCAACTCGTTACCCCTTTGGCAGAATCAACAATTGGTATTTTGAAATCTCGCAGCATTTCTATTTCGGCAGTTATATATATATATACAACGTCTATCCCCAAGAATTACATATTTCAAATGTGAAGTTTCTGAAAAATGCTCCAGTCTATGAATTAGTACTATTAAGCTTTGGAAAAGACTGATAAAGTGGTGAAGACAGTAGACAACAATTACGGTCAGAAGTTTGACAATAAAGAATAATAGATTGGAAAAGCTCGAACGAAAAATTTGGTACTGGAAAACGGATTGAGCAAAGTATAAAGGAGGTTGTGGACAAATCACAATGACGAAATCTACCTTCAAAGGATTCAAATGATTCAGTGTCTGCTGAAACCGTTAGTAAGAACCTTACTCCTTATTCTAAACCTTCACAGACAGATTTTCCGCGTCATTCCCTGATCTTAGATATTCTAAGATATCATCGTATTTTTCATTATAAATATCTCCGATATTCCTGAAGATATATTCCAAACTATCCTCATCAAAAATCATTTATCTCTTCACAATATTTGCGTTACAACATAAAAGAAACTGTGTTAGTTTCTAAATTCTGAAAAATTCGAGTTTAAAATATGAATGTTTTGAAGTAGCATGAATTAGTATAATATAATGACACTTGATCAACGTGATTACATTACAGTAATTCATGCTGAGTTTCTAAAGGGAACATAATGATTCACAGATCATAACGTCATCATGTTCCATGTTACACAACTCTTACATTCTACCCAATCTCCAAACATATTAAGAACATATCTCCTTGATAATTCTATCTTTTCGGACATTCTGGTAACTTACCAAATCAAGATTGTGCAATTACTATTTCCTTCTTAGAACATTAACTATGTTTATTTCAAAATCCATACCTACGAATTCCGGACCATTATTCGCTTGACTCGAAGTCGGGAAGAGGAAACAGAAGTATGGAACTGTTGAATATAAAAGAAAATATAAAGCTCGACAACAACAAATAAATTACAAACCGTGTATATCAATACGTATTGCAACGTAAAGGCACGAGAGAATTAACAATACTATAACCCCAAGGTAATAGTAGAAATAAATAAAATCCTCCGGAGGTAGATGAAAAAGAAGAATGACAGAGATGAAAGTTAAGAGTATATCCAGGATCAGTACTGGATGAAGCATACTGATAAATGTTTTAAAGTATGAATTGAGGGAGGAAGAATAGAAGGTATGAGTTGTAAGGAAATGAAGGGAGGTGGATTTATAGTAAAAGATCCGACAGAGCAATCAAAATAGATGATCGCATTTAAAGTGGATTCTAATTTCCTTGATTATCGAAGAATCAAATCTCATTATGAAGATTTTACTCCAAATCTCTTGAACTTGGAAATCAATCCTATCTACGTCAAAAGATATGACGAATCTATACCTACTCATTTCACCCTTTGGTGATAGCCTCACTCATACTCTTCACAAAAATCAAATTGCTTTATCAATATTACTTGATGATAATAAAACTCTAATTTCCAACTCGTATACATCATGAAAACATACTTATTGTCAGCCATGACCATCCCATTCAAATTTCGGGACGAAATTTATTTAACGGGTAGGTACTGTAACGACCCAGATTTTTCCAATTGTTTTATACTTATGAGATTAATATTTACATAAATTAAACCTTACCAACATGATAAGAAATCCAAATTGTTGAGACTTGTGTTTTTGAAAAGAGTTTTACACAACGTTTGACCGTCCAATTTGACCGATGATATCACGAACTATATAACATATGATAATTATACGTTTGTGTATATATATGTATTTATATATATTTAACATGATCTAAGGATGGTTTAACATCTCATTATGTACTAATGACAATGAGTTATAAGTATATTTTGAAACTACTAACTTAAGTTTTCAAAACGATAACATTCTTTGATATATATACTTATAACCTATAATGCTTATACATGTATCGTATATATAATGTATTTAATCACTTTTTAAGGACTTAAATACATAAAACAATATAAGTATATTCACAAAAGACAGCTATATTTGAATTCTCATTCCGTTTCCTCAAGATTTCTGTACGTATATCTAGGGTATATGTACCTGTATCATACCCAGCTTCTATATGTATTTACTATTGGTATATACACATCTAATCAACATCCTAATCAACATTATTACTGCCCTAGAATAGAGGTAACTAGGATTTGTCAAGTAGCATGAATTATTAGTAAGAAAACAAAATTAGGAATCCTTTTCTTTCTTTATAAACTAAAAACATTTTTATGAATGAACACCATTTCTTCACTCCATTTTCTCATACCTACACCCTCATTTCTCTCTCAAAATACTCATAACTTCATACTTGATCATCTCCAAGCATTTTCCCCATCATTTAGCTTCAATTACAAGCCTTAAACACCATAAGAAAACTCTTTCAAGAACATATCAAAATAACCACCCATTTGAAGAAGTATACTTCCAACCTTTTGATCTAACTCCACCACTCTTTGATTCTAAGATTTTTTCTTATCTCTTACAGTAACTTTGTCCAAGTAACTTGAGGTAGTAACCTTGTTCATAATCTTGTTCGATTCATAATTATATAGCTATCTTATTTTATGTTGTAAAATTTTAACAACAAGAACATAGTTTGAATGATTTCAAACTTGTTTGCAAACTAAATAGATCCTTCTAACTTAACTTTAAACACTTCAAGACCTATAATATATCATAATGATATGCTAACTTAACAAGATATAACTTGGTTTTACAAAGAACACCTTAAAAACTGAATCTACGACGTCGGAGTGCAACCGGGGGCTGTTTTGGGTTGGATAATTAAAAACCATCTTGAACTTTGAATTGGAAGTTCATGTTCTGGAAAAATGATATTTCTTATGAATATGTTAACACATAAAAATTTCATGGTTTAACTCAAAGTGTAAGTATTTTTAGAAAAATGATCATTAAATGTTGTTTTTATGATGGAAAATGATCACTTTCATAAGTTTTACCAAAGTTTGACCTATAACTTGTGATTTCGAATACAAACTAAGGTATTTTCAGTTCATATTCTTAAAATTTGACTCGATCCAAGGAAGTGGCAAGTTGAACCAACAAAAACGGAGTTGTAATGAAGAAACTACGACTAAAACAAGATTGGGTATCCGAAGCTAGTTTAGCTACGAAAATATTTGGAGATAAAGTAAATTAATCATATCTTTTCTAATTAATATGATATTTTATATATAATTACTTATGATTTGATTTTATATATTTCACCCGTAAACAACACGAGAAGATTAATCATAAGACCTCATGATTGTACGCAACACGTCATTTGACAACACGGTACTTTATGTACGCAACACGTCATTTGACAACATGGTACCATGGGTCGAGATTAATTCTGATCAATACGAATACGATGGGGTCTTTATTTATTTTATTGAGCAACTAATTGTGGACCACTAACATCGGACTGCTAACTACGGACTAAGAAAATATTAAAAGTATTATAAGTATATATATATATATATATATATACATATATACATATATACATATATATATATATATATATATATATATATATATATATATATATATATATATATATATATATATATATATATATATATATATATATATATATATATATATATATATATATATATATATATATATATATATATATATGTAACGATTACTTGAAAAGAAAATATGTTGATATATTATATATATATGGTTAGGTTCGTGATATCTATCGGAGACCAAGTCGAGTTAAATACCTTCAAGGCAAAAGTGAGTATATAGACCCACTTTTAAACTCTAAATATTTTGGGATGAGAATACATGCATTTTATGATTTACGTTATGGACACAAGTGATAAAAAATATATTCTACGTTGAGTTGTACCACTGGCATACTTCCCTGTAGCTTGGTAACTACTATTTACATGTGGTATTGTAAACGCGAATCCTGTTGATAGATCTATCGGGCCTGACAACCCCAACCGGACTGGACGACCAGTATTCAACGGTTGCACAGTACTTCGTTTCGGTGACTACACTTGGTACAGTGTAGTGAGATTTCATAATAAAGGGAATATGCGACGTTGATTAAATGTTAAGTATGGTTATCAAGTGCTCAACCACTTAGAATATTTTTATTAAAACGTTTATGTATATGAAATCTTGTGGTCTATATTTATAACGCTGCTAGCATTAAACCTATATCTCACCAACTTTATGTTGACGTTTAAAGCATGTTTATTCTCAGGTTCCTAGAAGTCTTCCGCTGTTTGAATATATGTTAGAGAAACCATGTGCATGGAGTCATACATGTTTTATTCGAGGAAGCATTGCATTCACAAAATCATCACCGTGTATTTATTTTGACTGCATTGTCAACGGAAGTATTCTTGTAAACTGTTATTTACGGTGATTGTCTATATGTAGAAATCATCAGATGTTGAAAACATTGAATTTTAAATATTCATTTATGGTATATCTTTTCAAAAGAATGCAATGTTTATAAAACATATCATATAGAGGTCAAATGCCTCGCGATGTAATCATATGTTATTGTATTCGTCCCTATGGATTGGGTCGGGTCGTTTCATCTTTATTCTTCACACTTTGTACATCAGTGATTTCTATATGGCGGTATAAACAATGGTAGTAACGATATGGTTTACAGTCCCACATGACTATAAAAATTTAGATCCATTAAGGAAATTGGATCTTTATGAAAACATTTGATCTTTTGAAAATTAAATCTAGTTTTTACCCTAGATAAGTTTTTCGAAATAACCCTTCACCGGTGTTTGCAAATTCTTTTTGTGGGTTTGGTGGGTTTCAGATTTGAAAATTTTAGCTCAAAACTTGCGGTTTTGTGTTACCCACTTACTAACCTTGTATTTGGAAAGCAACACGTCCAGTTTACTTGTCCCGTATATTACCTTTCGGTAAACTACCGTCCGGTTGTAAAGAAAAGCGTTGAACAAGCAACTGTTAAGGCAATGTCCCCTGACATGCTTTTAATTTTGGTCTATAACGTGTCGGACGCAATTACTATCCTTTGTAGGAGCAATAGTAAAGCTCACCCTTTTAATTTGTCGGTCTGGCACAAGGTCCTGTCTTTGACCATGCTATGCAACCACTGTTCTTACGGTTGACACCCGATTTAGTTCAGGTGACCTAATGAATTCCAGGTGAATTCCTAGGATTTTACGTTCAATGGTAATGAACGCATTGAAAATGGGTTTTCAGAAAACAAATCGGTTTATAATTTGATCAAAATATTTTCTCGTTCAAGCTCGAGTTTAGATATCATTGAATTCCATGAGTTTGAATTCTCAATCTTTAAGGTCAATCTCTAGGATTGAGTAATATCAGGCTTAAAAGCTGATTTTTAATCTTTAAGGAGATTATCCTTTCTGGGGATCTGATTCATTAGTCTTATCCAGCTAATTTGCACGGTGCCCCCCCATTTTACGAGATAAATCCTTCTCATGGTTAGGATAAATCTGACCACTTGGCGACCCTGTTTGATGCCGAGGTCCGTGGATTTCCTGCTGATTTTAGTGATGACTTTTCTAGATTTTTCGTCAACCTACAGCTGGTCTGGACGACAACTTCCTGACCTAAATCAAGAAGCGCGTTTCTTTTTCGGAAGACTTTACTTCCTTTTAATGATGGAATTGATTCATCGTGTAGATCCATCTCTTCTTTTCTTTCATCGGGTAAAACAGTTTAGTTTAGTCCAAAGCAAAAGTATTTTCAGTTATTTGTTACAGAAATATGTGACATATGTTTAAGATAACTTGGTAATTTTTCCCACACTTGGCTTTTATTTTTCCTTTTTATTGTCCTCTATTCTATTTTAAATGAATTCTAACATTTTGGTTTGTTTCTCAATTTATGTCCTTTCCAAGGTAACAATAATTTCGGTGTTAACACCTAGTTTTATCGTTCATAAATATGTATAAACATGATTTTGAGTTCATTTAATTGAAAATTTTGAAAAATTTTACTAGAATTGGGTAGTCAGTATATAAGACTAGGGCTGTTCTTTATTATCAGAGAGCACTAGGTTCTAATACAACTACTGCTTTACTAGTATTTTTAATGGTAACCAAGTGTTTAAGATAAAAATTTTAAAAATCTGAAAGAATTTAACCCCTTCCCACACTTAAGATCTTGCAATGTCCTCTTTTGCAAGAAATCAGTAACAATTTAAATTATTGAGGGTGATTTGTGTGAAAATGATTAAATTTTACCAAAGTTTCCAAATATATTGGCGTTTGTTTGCTGAATGATAAATGGTGCATATCATTTGTTCATTCCGTCTTGTTGTTATTTCACATATATTTTGCATCTTGTCGTCAAAATTAGTTGCTTTTGCTGAACTTAATGCCAGTCTTTAAAAATGCGTTGTTTTACCCTGTTGTGTACATAAAATAAACTGCAAACATATATACATATTTTTGAAGTTTGGTATATTACCCCACATTCAAAAATTATTAAAATCTAATAATAAAATTTAGAAAATTATAAAAACTAATACAACAAATTATAAAATAAATAAAACTAAGTAGACTAGGGATGATACTGATACCAGTAGGGGTTCCATGCATAACCATATGTGCTATAAAATGCTTCGGCTGGGTTATACGTAGGATACGGTGGTTGAATCTCTATAGACCAGGGAGGGAATATGGGCGATGAAGTAGGAATATAGTTTCTACCTATATGTTGGCAATAAGCTATGATTTGGTTTTGATGAACTTGCCAATCTTCAAATGCTCTATGTCTAGCATTTTCATACTCTTGTGAAGCTATAAACCTTTGCATTTCTGCCATTTCATTTCCCCCTCCTACATTACCTTGCTGTTGGTTTCTCTCAACCTGTGGATGTCTACCATGGTATTGTACTGCGGCGTTATTTCGCCTCTTCAAAACCTTGGCACCATGGTATACATTTAAACCTATTGTATCGCGGGGTTCTGGTTCTTCGACTAATAATCCCCCCCGACTTATATCCACACCGAGATATTCAGCAATCAAAGTAATAAATATACCACCTCCTATTATGCTATGCGGTCTCATCCCCCTAACCATAGCTGATAAATAATAACCCACACAATAAGGTATACTTACAGCGCTTTGTGGGTCTCGAATACACATGTGGTAAAACAAATCCTGTTCATTTACCTTTTCCTTGTTCTTACCTCGTTGTGTAATCGAATTGGCTAAAAACCTATGAATTACTCTTAATTCAGCTCTATCTATATCCAAATAAGAGTAATTTCCCCCTTTAAATCGGTGATGGCTAGTCATTTGACTCCATACACCATGCGTATCAAAATTTTCGTCTATCTTCCTACCGTTCAATATCAACCCTCTACAATCGGCAGATGCTAACTCCTCAGGCATATATATACGTAAAGCCTGAGCCATGTCTAGTAAAGACATGTGGCGCATCGACCCTCCTAACAAAAATCTAATAAAAGATCGATCGGTTAAACTAGCTACCCGATCATTTAATTCTATACTACATAACAATTCTTCACACCATACTTTATATACAGGTCTACGCATGTTGAATAACCGTACCCAATCGTTAAAAGTAGAATTACCATACCTTTGTGCAAGTAATTCCCTAATTGGCCCGGCCAATTCTATAGCTTCTAATGGTCCTCATTCTATAACCCTAGGTACTTCAACAGCTTTAGAATGAAGAGTATACAAACCCCTTTGGTATTTTGGATAATCTATCCAAAGTCTGTCAAATCTCAGGTTCGGGTGCAAATCTTCCAAGTGCATATCAGAAAATGTCATGACTGGATGAGGAATATCTTGTTTGTAGTAGTTATCCACCTCCTGTTTTTCCGCATTCTCAGCAGGAGCATTGCGAGCTTGGGATGAAGATTCACCCCTTTCAGTCTGCAAAACACATCAAACACAATTTTTGTGCATCCAAATATGCATTAGTGTCAGCAAAATCATCAATCAAAATAATTACAATGACATGATCAATTTATATCAAACTTAAGCTCATTTTCATATTTACATCAAATTTACACTTTTTCAAATAAGCATATACGAAAATGTTCGCCAAGTTCATAAGCATTCAACTCAAATAACATGTCAAAATAATCATTATTAGCAATTAAACAAGTTTCAAATGGCATTATCTCTCAAAAATCAAGTTCATGAATTTTAGACTTGAAAAAGTCCACTTTAATTCTCAAAATCATGTTTAGGCTCAAAGTTTGGATCATTTAACTACCTGAACATGTTATACTACTTAATTTAGCAACAATTCATGACAAAAATCGGCCATAACCTGTTTATATCAAAAAGCCCCAAATTTGCTCAAGAACACAAACCCTAGATTACTCAAAATTTGAAGTTTAAGGCTTCTAATCATGTTAAATAGCATCAATCTAGGTTATACAAGCATAATACATAAACAATTTAAGCATAATTACACTAAAAAGCATCAAAATCAAATTGGGTATAAAATTGCTCAAGAACACCAATTTTCGGATTAAATGGTGTTTAGGTGTAGAAATTTACCGTTTTTCTTGAGTAATTCCTTGATAGCATCCTTCTTAACATGATTTTAGTAAAAGATTTGATGATTAACGGCCAAAAATTGTGAATTTGGGAGTGTTTTTTCGGGTTTTTTCGGCTTTGTTTCGCAGTATTTTTGGGTTGTGGTGTGAGGATACTGATCTGATTACGTTTTTATTTTTTTCTGGGTTTTGGTCCCTCCGCGAATCGTGGTGTTTGACCCTTCAAACTCCGCGAGTCGCGGAGTTTGTATTTTATATATATATATATATATATATATATATATATATATATATATATATATATATATATATATATATATATATATATATCTTATACTAATTAAAACAATTAAGTAATTAATTTTAAAATTTTGTTTCCCTTATTATTTAGGACGAGGTCGTTTCGGATCGATGTCCTAGTCCGTCCTTCAACAAAATTTTAAAATTTGTCTTTTTGTAGCGATTGTTTTAAAAGCTTAGATTTTTTTAGTTTTTTAATGTTTTTGTCATACTTTAATTCAATAAGATTAAAAATAATGATAATAAAAGTTCTCGTCCCTCCCTCGGGTAAAGCAATTTCGGTTCAAAGACCTAGTCTTCAACTTACGACGAATTTTAAAAATCATATTTTTAACTTAATGAGATAAAGTAAATTTTTGTGTTTAAATTCACACAACTTAAATATAAAATTCAAAATTAATATTAAAAATTCACACCAAACTTAAAATTTAAAATGCATAAAAATAAAATTTATATTTTAAAAATTAAAAATTCACACCAGACTTAATTTAAAAATTCATATTATAAATTCACACCAAACTTATATTAATTTTTCAAATATTTACAATTTTAAATATATTGATTTTACAAAGTTTACAATATTAATTTAAGATTTATATATTAATTTTAAAAACATGGTAAAAATAAAATTAAAAATCTTTTTGGCTTTTATCCCACTTTAATCAATCAAATATTATCGAAAATATGCGCCCCTCTTTTCGGTAAAGTAATTTCGGTTCCATGACCTAATTTAACTCATGACGAATTTTTGAAATATTTTGTGTTGATTGATTAAAGATATTTATACCTTAAGAATAAACGTTAAATTTCGCAGTGATGTAATAAATTTTTGAATGATATCAATAATTTCGGTCGCCAAACCTAATTTTATTCAATACCAATTTAATACTTTATAGCGAACAAATTAGCGTTTATTATCAAAAGGTTAAAAATAAAAATAAAAAATAAAAACTGTACAGACTTACCTGTGATATAGTATTCTTAGTTATATGATCTATCCCATTCATAAGATAGTCGGTTTAATTGGTTTTCCATGGCTACATAGGCGTAACCTCGAGCATTCAGTGTTTTTTCTTCTAAACATATGAACGGTCCGTCTCTGCATAAAGTAACAAATTCGGTGTTTGAATAGGTTTGATTATTTGAACATTTACCTCCATGTGACCATTTTCCGCATTTGTGACATCTTTCTAGGTGTCGTGCTCTTCTTTTTGCTGCGGATTTTGATTTTCCTTTACCAAATTGTAACTTATTATCTTCGCATCTGGATTCTTTTCTTACTTCGTCCAATCTTTCTCTGATTACTGATACTATTTCACTCGGAAGTGTGTCATTATTACGTTTAGTGATCAAAGCGTGTAGCATTAGACCATGGTTTAGTTCACAGGCAGTCTTCATTTCGTAAAAACCTAAAAAAATAAAAATTCAGAATGAGGGGAGAAGACTAGTTCTTTAGGGTCTGCTAGGGAAAGACCATTCGAGTTCCATTTTCGAGAACTACACGAAAACAGAAAATCTAACTCTAACAGAAATACATAAACCCCCTATACTTAGTTGAAATTGTGATTAACATTATTTTCAATTGAATCATCAACAACTTGTATATCTTTGACTTTTACTTCAATCCATTTGTTGATTTCCTCCGTAACTTTCACAAATTCAACTAACATTGCCTTTTCTTTTGACGATAAATTGGATATTAATCAGTTATATAACTTAAAGTTTCCTTTAATCTTAGCATCGTGAATCCGTTTATAAAGTTTCTTCGTTGAACTGTTAAAAATGGGTTCATCTAATTTCGTATCATCAACGGCATTCTTTGTGATTGGATCATCATTAAGTGTTTCTTCATCTTCCCCACACTTATGCGTTTTTATTGGTCTAACAGTTTTGGTTTGTGGAGATCTAAACTTTCGGTTCACAAAGGTGATCGATGTATCACCATCCCTAAGTGTCATTCTACCTTCTCTTACATCAATGAATGCCTCGGTGGTTGCTAAAAATGGGCGACCTAGAATTAGAGGAATATCAAGGCTTTCCTCCATATTAATCACTATGAAGTTTGCAACAAAGGTCAAACTTCCCACGTTAACAAGTAAATTATTTGCTATTCCAACCGGGTGTTTAATGGTTTGGTCAAATGATTGAACACCTATTTTGCTTGGTTTTAATTTACCCATGCCTAATCTTTTGTATAAGGAAAGAGGCATAATATTTGCACTTGCTCCTAAATCTGCGAGTCCATTATATACAGCACCATCATTAAGCAAGCAAGAAATGATAAATTCACCCGGGTCTCCGGCTTTAGTAAGTCGAGTTGGTTTGTAAACCTTTTTCGGGTGTTCTTTCCTTGGTTCTTTCACTTCTATTTGAATTTCTTGTTCACATTTTTCTTCGTTTTTTGGAATGGGAGATTTGTATAAGAATTCTTCTTCATCACTCAAATTTGAATCCTCCTTATATTCTAATTTTGATTTTTCATATGTTGTTGATAACATATTTATGTTTTCATTTTGAAGGTTTTCTTGGGTGGTGAAATTATGATTAACTTCATTGTCAACTTCCATCAGACCATGTATGTAATGTTTAACTCTGTGACCATTAACTTTAAATTCAATTCCATTTGAATTTATTAATTCTATAGTTCCGTATGGGAAAACTCTTTTGACTATGAATGGTCCAGACCATCTTGATTTCAATTTTCCAGGAAATAGCTTGAATCATGAATTGAAAAGAAGAACTCTGTCTCCTTCTTTAAATTCTTTTGAACTTCTGATTCTTTTATCATGCCATTTCTTCGTTCTTTCTTTATAGATTAACGAATTTTCGTATGCTTCATGTCTTGATTCTTCTAATTCGTTTAGTTGACTTAATCGTAGACATCCGGCTTCATGTAAATCAAGATTACATGTCTTCAAAGCCAAAAATACTTTGTGTTCAATTTCTACTGGAAGATGACATGCTTTTCCGTAGACAAGTTTAAAAGGTGTGGTTCCAATTGGAGTTTTGTAGGCTGTTCTAAAAGCCCGGAGTGCATCCTCCAATTTAATGGACCATTCCTTCGGATTTGATCCTACGGTTTTTTCTAGAATACGTTTTAAAGCTCGGTTGGTATTTTCAACTTGTCCACTTGTTTGTGGATGATATGCAGTGGAGATTTTATGAGTTACTCCATATCTTTTGAGAACTTTCTCAAGTTGATTATTACAGAAATTAGTACCCCGATCACTTATTAAAGCTTTCGGTGTTCCAAACCTTGCAAAAAGATGTTTTAAAAAGTTGACTACAACTCGTGCATCGTTAGTTGGGAGAGCTTGTGCTTCTGCCCATTTAGATACATAATCAATGGCTACGAGAATATAGAGATTATTATGAGATTTTGGAAATGGACCCATAAAGTCAATACCCCAAATGTCAAATACTTCACATACTTGGATGACATTTTGTGGCATTTCATCATGTTGACTTATTTTTCTGGCCCTTTGACAAGCATCACAGGATTTGCAAAGAAGGTGTGCGTCTTTGTAAATTGTAGGCTAATAGAATCCAGCATCATAAACTTTTCTTGCTGTTAGTTGAGGCCCATAATGCCCTCCTGTTGGTCCTGTGTGACAATGGTTTAAAATTTTACTAGCTTCATCTCCGAATACACATCGGCGTATTATTCCATCGGGACAACTTTTAAACAGATGTGGATCTTCCCAAAAATAGTATTTTATATCACTAAAGAATTTCTTTCGTTTTTGGTACGATAATCCTTTTTCAAGGAATCCACATACTAAGTAGTTTGCATAGTCTGCAAACCATGGTATTTCATTATAATCTATCTTCAATAGATATTCATCAGGAAAGTTGTCTTGTATGGCCGATTCATTTAGAACTTCTAATTCAGGATTTTCAAGACGAGAAAGATGATCAGCGGCGAGATTTTCTGCTCCTCTTTTATCTCGGATTTCAATATCGAACTCTTGTAAGAGTAAGATCCAACGGATTAATCTTGGTTTGGCATCTTGTTTTGAAAATAGGTATCTAAGAGCAGAATGGTCGGTATAGACCACCGTTTTAGCTAGAACGAGATATTATTGAAATTTGTCAAAAGCAAAGACAATAGCAAGGAGTTCTTTTTCAGTAGTTGTGTAATTTGTTTGTGCTCCTTGTAATGTCTTACAAGCATAATATATAGGTTGAAATCGTTTTTCAATCCTTTGTCCTAAAACGGCTCCCATTGCAAAATCACTTGCATCGCACATTAGTTCGAATGGTAGATTCCAATTTGGTGTTATCATGATTGGCGCATTAGTGAGTTTCTCTTTAAGAATATTAAAAGATTTGATACATTCATCTGAAAAGATGAATGGAGCATCCTTTTCTAGGAGTTTATTCATAGGAGTGGCAATTTTAGAAAAATCTTTTATGAAACGTCGGTAAAAACTGGCATGCCCTAGAAAACTCCTAACTCCTATAACATTGGTGGGATGTGGAAGTTTAGCAATTACATCTACTTTAGCTCTATCCACTTCAATTCCTTCTTTTGAAATTTTATGACCAAGAACGATGCCTTCTTTAACCATAAAATGGCATTTCTCCCAATTAAGTACTAGATTTGATTGTTCGCATCAAATAAGCATTCGTTCAAGATTAGCTAGACATGATTCAAATGTATCACCGAAGACTGAAAAGTCATCCATGAAAACTTCCATGCATTCTTCTATCATGTCGTGAAAAATTGCCATCATGCACCTTTGAAAGGTTGCAGGGGCGTTGCAAAGTCCAAATGGCATGCGTTTGTAAGCAAAAGTACCATAAGGGCACGTGAATTTGGTTTTCTCTTGATCTTCGGGTGCTATTGGAATTTGAAAATATCCGGAAAATCCATCAAGAAAACAATAGTAACTGTTTCTGGCTAATCTTTCCAACATTTGATCAATGAAAGGTAAGGGAAAGTGATCTTTTCTGGTGGCGTCATTTAATTTTCTATAATCAATACACACACGCCATCCTGTTACAGTCCTAGTAGGAATAAGCTCATTTTTTCATTTGTAATGACAGTCATGCCACCCTTCTTAGGCACGCATTGAACTGGGCTTACTCATGGACTATCAGAAATTGGATATATCAAACCTGCATCTAGCAGTTTAATAATTTCTTTTTTAACTACATCTTGCATATTAGGATTTAGTCTTCGTTGGCGTTGCACATACATTTTATGACCTTCTTCCATAAGGATTTTATGTGTGCAATACGAAGGACTTATTCCTTTAATATCATGAATCTTCCATGCAATGGCTGGTTTATGAGCTTTCAACACAGAAATGAGTTGTGATTTCTCATTTTCAGTAAGAGAAGATGATATTATTACAGGTAATTCAGATTCACCATGTAAATAAGCGTATTCCAAATGGTTTGGAAGTGGCTTTAACTCTAATTTCGGAGGTTCTTCTATCGATGATTTGTATCGATATCTGTCTTCTTCTTTTAGCATTTGAATTTCTTCTATTGTTGGTTCATATCCATTAGCTATAAGTGTAGCTAACATTTCAACTTCATCAATTGGTTCAGTTCCTTCTCCTAAAGAACATTCTCCTGTTCCTTGTAATTCTGGAAATTCTTCTAATAATTCTGCATGTGCATCTATAGTTTAAATATAATAACATGTATCATCTGCAGATTGTGGTTGTTGCATTGCTTTATCAACTGAAAAGGTAACACTCTCATCCTCTATACTTAGGGTTAATTTCTTACCGAACACGTCTATCATTGCTTTAGCCGTGTTTAAGAATGGTCTTCCTAATATGAGAGGAACTTGAGAATCTTCTTCCATGTCCAGAACAACAAAATCTACTGGAAATACTAAAGTACCAACTTTAACTAGCATATTCTCCATTATCCCTCTAGGATATTTTATTGATCTATCGACTAGTTGTATGCTTATTCTTGTTGATTTCAATTCTCCAAGGTCTAGTTTAGCGTATAGTGAATACGGCATTAAATTTATACTAGCACCTAAGTCTGCCAATGCTTCTATTGAACTAAGACTACCCAGAAAACATGGAATTGTGAAACTTCCTGGATCAGATAGTTTTTCTGGTATCTTATTCAACAGCACTGCTGAACAATTAGCATTCATAGTAACAGCCGAGAGTTCTTCCATTTTCTTTCTATTTGAGATTAGATCTTTCAAGAATTTAGCATATCTAGGCATTCCTGAAATCACATCAATGAAAGGAAGATTTACATTTATCTGTTTAAACATATCCAAGAATTTGGATTGCTCGGCTTCAAGTTTCTCTTTCTTCATTTTACTCGGGTAAGGAAGTGGTGGTTGGTATGGTTTAACATAAGGTTTAGCCTTAACTGTGTTATCTTCATTAACCTTTTCAACTACCGGTTCTTTTTCCTTATCTTTATCAGGTTGTGGTTCTTGTGGAGTAGGAATAGCTTCATCAGAAGTTACAGGTATTTCAGGTGGTTTAAGTGTTGTACCACTTCTTGTGGTAATGGCTTTAGCTGTTTCATTCCGGGGGTTAGCATTTGTATCACTAGGTAGACTTCCCGGTTTTCTTTCACCTATTAACCTTGCTAGGTTACTTACTTCTTGTTCCAAGTTTTGAATAGAAGCTTGTTGATTTCTAAATGCTTGAGCATTTTGTTCATTAGTTTGTTTTTGAGATGTGAAAAACTGCGTTTGAGTTTCAACTAGCTTTGTCATCATATCTTCTAAATTCTGCTTTTTATCATCGGTTTGTGGTGGTTTGTTTTGAAAATTAGGTCTTTACTGGTTGTAAGTATTGTTAGATACTTGTTGATTGCTAGGACCTTGTTGGTTGTTGTATGGAATATTCCTATTATAATTCTGGTTTTGATTGTAGATTGGTCTTGACGGTTGATAATTATTTTGATAATTATTTCCAGGCCTTTGGTTTAGATATGAAACATTCTCTCTTTGTTCCATTGTTAATTCAATACTGAGACAATCTTTTGTCAAATGTGGTCCTCCACACTGCTCACAACTAATTCGTATTGAGTGAATATCCTTAGTCATCTTTTCCATTCGTCTCTCGACAGCATCTATCTTTGCGGAAATAGAATCTAAGTCATGGCTAGAATCGGCTCTAGCTGCTTTAGATGATCTAACGATATCTTTTTCTTGGTGCCACTCATGTGAGTGGGAAGCAGTGTTATCAATAATTTTATAAGCATCAGTTTCGGTTTTCTTCATAATGGAACCACCAGCTGCTATATCTATGTCTTTCCTTGTGGTGATGTCGCATCCTTGGTAGAATATTTGTACTATTTGACAGGTGTCTAAACCATGTTGCGGACATCCTCTCAACAACTTTCCAAATCTAGTCCACGCCTCATATAGAGTTTCATTCGGTTTCTGTGTGAACGTAACAATTTCTCCTTCAAGTCTTACGGCTTTAGATGCAGGAAAGAATTGTTTAAGAAAATTTTCAACTAAAACGTCCCATGTATCAATCACCCCTTCAGGTAACAATTCCAACCAATCTTTGGCTTCTCCCTTTAAAGTCCAGGGAAATAACATGAGATATATCTGTTCATCCTCAACTTCTCTTATTTTAAATAGTGTGCAGATCCTATTAAAGGTACGAAGATGTTCATTTGGATCTTCCTTTGGCGCACCACTAAATTGGCATTGATTAGTCACCATGTGTAGAATTTGTCCTTTGATTTCATAATCTGGCGCATTAATGTCAGGATGAGTAATTGCGTGACCTTGGCCAGTACGTTTAGCTCTCATTCGGTCTTCCATACTTAAAGGTTCTAGATTCTCCATAATTGAATTTGTTGAATCGGAATCACTAGAGGATTCTGATTTAATGGTTCATTCCTCAACAATCTCCGTTTGAATGATTGGTGGTTCCGGAGGAAAATTTAATGGTTCAGGATCTATGAATCGTCCCTGAATATTCTCCGGATTCTCAATTGTGAGGTCGGGTTCAAAAAATGGATTATCGGAAATTTGAATTGGAGTACTTGGTCGACTGGATGAAGATTCTAAAGAAAAATCAACGGCGGTAATATTTGCTAAATGTCTTGATCTAGTTACAGGTGGTGAACGTACAAAAGGTGGTGAACGTCTTGCTCGGTGCATTCACTGAATATCCTATTAGTTTTTAAAAGGAAAGAAAAATTATATAAGTTATCCAATTAATAGACTTTTCTGATTTTGCCCACGTTTCGAATAGCCAAAAGATGCAGCAGAGGGGCAAGATTCGTTTGGTCTCAATATAATTGAGGACTGTTTGGCTCCAATAACCTGGTCCACGTACAAATCCAACTATTACTACGAACCAGAAAATTTTGATGTCTATCAATTTAACCACTTAAAATAAATTTTCGTAATTTTAAGAAATTTAGATAAGAAGTAGAAAAAATTCTAAGTCCTAAAAACTAGAATGACGAGAAATAAGAAAGAAAAAGAGCGCGTCGAAAAAGAAAAAGAAAAGGGTTGAAAAATAAAAGGCGTAGGAAAATAAGAAATAAAAAGAAATGACTTATAGAACTTAAAAACACTCGACTAACCCAACCTTATTACTATCACTAACTTAAAATTATAATCGCAAATTGAGATTACTAATTGGAATGATAATTGATACATAGGTAAAAGGTGTCTAAAAATATTAAAGCTTACAAGAAAAACTATATCCCAAATGGCAATATCTTAAAAAGAAACTAAAACTTAAAAAGGCGTCGCAAAATTCTAAAGTACCTAAATCTTAGTCTAAAGAAAAGGCACTTAAGGGATTTTACGGCAAAGCCTAAAAATCTAGAAGTAAAAAAATAACTATGGCAAAAACTATATCTTAAAACTAAATACGAGCGAAAAATACAAATATTACGCTAAAACAATTAAAAAGGGACAAAATATAAAAATATACAAAAAGTTGTAAAAAGTATAAAAATTTTATTTTTATATTATTTATTTTATAAAACTATTACTTTTATATATATAAATAAAACTAATTAAAAATAATTATTACAAATTAATTAAATCTTAAACTAAATAATAAATTAATTAACCCTAAATACTAATTAATTAATAATAATAATTAAAACTCCGTAATAAATGCCAAATTAGGGTTGCTGTGTGCCCGTGTCAGACGGCTCCGCGAGTCGCGGTATTTTCTTCTTCAAACTCCGCGAGTCGCGGGATATGAAAATTCAGATGACAGGCTGGTTTCGACAGGTTTCGTTTTTCTTTTTTCTTTTTTTATTTTCTGTTTAAATATTTAAATAAAATATTTATAAAAACTAAATAAAAACTTATGTTTTAAAAACTAAAATAAAAATAGAAATACTTTATAATAAAAATCTTAAAACTAGATTTATATATTTATTTATTTTTTTTTTCGGTTTTTAATTTTATGTTCTAAATAAACACAAAATATTTAAATAAAACTTATATTTTTATAAAATAAAAATAAAGAAACTTTATAAAACTTAAATATTTAATAAACTCTTAAAAATATTTATATTTTTGTTTTTTTTTCTATGTTTTCGAATATTTAAAACGTATTTGTACAAAAACGTATTTTTATAAAAGTAAACTAAAAATAAAAATCTTTTTTTTTATAATTATTAGCGTTGCGCTTCCGGCTTTTAAGTTTGATTATCCCCGGCAGCGGCGCCAAAAATATACTTGATGTCGTGCGAGGTGTATATAAAATAGCTTTATATTTTACAAGGAAATACTATTAAATACGATACAATTTTACACAAGATATTTATTTATTTATAGAATGGATATACTTAAACCTTGCTACAACACTTATAGGCAGTGTACCTAATCGTACAGTAGTGTAGTTTTTAGTAAGTCCGGTTCGTTCCACAGGGAAAATCTTTAAACAAAGCTTAACGCTATATTAGTTTACTTTTAAAAATACAAATATATATATAAGTAATATTATTATTATAAAGGGGGGTTTTTACCGTTTAATGACCGGTTTGTCGATTTTAAAACTTTAGTCACAGTTAAAACCAAATTTAAAATAATAAATAAATACAAGACTTAATTTAAAGCGTAAAGTAAATAACGATAATGAAATTGCGATAAATAAAAGTGCGATAAAATAAACTTGCGATAATTAAAAAGTACGATAATTAAAAGTGCAATTAAATACAATAACAATAAAAATGCGATAATTAGAAGTGCAATTAAATATAAAATAAAGGAAATTAAATATGAAAGAATTATGCTTATTTAAACTTCCGTAATCATGATGTTTGACGTGTTGATTTTAGTTTTATGCCCATGGGTTAATTGTCCTTTGTCCTGGATTATTTAATATGTCCATACGGATTTGTCCATAATAGTCCATCAGTCATAAATATAAAGAGCGAAAGCCTTCGTCAAATTATTCTTATTCCCGAAGTCAAATATTTCAACTAATTGGGGATTCGAATTGTAACAAGGTTTTAATACTTTGTTTAATGAATACACCAGGTTATCGACTGCGTGTAAACCAAGGTTTTACTAATTTGTTAACAATTACACCAATTACCCTTGAATGTAATTCACCCCTGTTTCAACAAGTCTATTAACTATTAATCCAGTTCCGTGTCCGGTAAAATGAATAATTATTGGTATTTATAGATATCCCGCCCACCGTACCCAGTCAAGCGTATGTGGTTATATATAAATACGTCGAATTATAAGTTTGTATATTAAATTAACAAGGTATTGTTTAGTTAATATAAAACCCATTAATAGCCCATAGTCTAATTTCCACAAGTGTCATTTTTTTTATCCAAACCCCAATTATGGTACAAAGCCCAATTACCCAATTTTAGTAATTAGCCCAACATCATGATTACTTCGGTATTAAATAAGCATAATAATAACTTAGCTACGAGACATTAAATTAAAAAGGTTGAACATAACTTACAATGATTAAAAATAGCGTAGCGTTACACGGACAGAATTTCGACTTACACCCTTACAACATTCGCTAACATACCCTTATTATTAGGATTAAAATTAAAATTAAAATTAAAATATAAATTATAAATATAAATATTACGTATAGATATAGAGAGATTGATATATTGGATGGTTTTTGCGATCAAACTGCGTTTGCTTTTATAGGGAATTGAGTCCAGGGGAACTCCGCGACTCGCGGCATTTCTTGCCTTCAAACTCCGCGAGTCGCGGAGTTTGAAATTCCAGCTCACCAGCTTTGGCTTCTTTCTTGCCGACGATTTTAAATATTAATATAATATATATATAATTTTTAAGAATTATTTATATATTATATTATATTCATGTGCATAGTTGACTTGTAATTTTTAGTCCGTTGCGTCGAGCGTTGAGAGTTGACTCTGGTCCCGGTTTTGGATTTTCGAACGTCCTTGCGAATAATTTAATATCTTGTACTTTGCGTTTTGAATCTTGTACTTTTGTAATTTTGAGACGTTTCTTATCAATAATTGGAACCTCTTTGATTGTATTTTGTACTTTTGAGCTTTTTGGTCGTTTGCGTCTTCAATTCGTCGAATCTGTTTTTTGTCTTCACCTTTTAATATTTAAACGAATATCACTTGTAAATAGAACATTTGCAACTAAAAGCTTGTCTTTCTTGGGGAATAATGCTATGAAATATATGTTCGTTTTTAGCATTATCAACTGTCCTCCTCAAATCTGTTTCATACGAATAAAATGAAGATGGCAAACTAAGAAGACGATGAATAGTGGAAAACATTGTAGGAAGAGGGTGATTATCGCGACTGTTACAGATTTTTTTTCCTGAAACATTGAAAGCGAATGAAGAAAAAGAAGGTGCTTTAATGATATTGATAAGGATACTGTGTTGATGATGTTGTCGTATAAAGAATAATGATTTGAAATCGATGATGATGATGGCATGATCATGATGATGATTACGATATGCTAACATGTGGAAGACACGCGAAGATGATGATGATTAGGATGATGATTCGACGATCATGATAGTGATTTGATCATGATTTATGATGATGACGAACGATGAAGATGATGATTATGATACAATGATTATAGTTATGATTATGATTCAATGATAAGATGAATCATGATTATGATGATGATTATGATAATTGATGATGAAGATAAGAACGGATGTCGAGTGGGTTGAGAATGAAATCGGAAATAATACGGGATAGAATACAATTAAGTCGTAATGTTAATCAGAAAAACGAAGACAGGGGGATGGTTCTGGGTGGTTGTTTGTAACGGTAGGTCAGCGGTTCAATCCCAACTTGCTGCGAAAATTTTGCTATTTTATTTTTTCTTGGGCCGTGTCCTGAATTCTGTTGTTGGGCCGGCAACCTTGTTACTGTTGGACTATGGTTTCCATTGGGCCGAGTTCCATGATGCTCTTTATAGATTGGGCTGAATATGCATATATAGATATAGACTTAAGTACGAAATAAATCATAAATGAGAAGTAAAGCAGATGGTAGGGCGTTTGGATGGGGAATCAGAAGTCGCGGGTTCGAATCCCGGCCTGGGCAGTTTGATGTCTTTCTTTTTGAGCCTTAAAGGTAGTTCCAATATCAAACTTATTATTATTATCATTATTATTAGTTTTATTATTATTATGATTGTAATTGTAATTAATATTATTATTGTTATTACTAGTTATTATTATTACTACAAGTATTATAAGTATTGTTATTATAAATGCTAAAATATGTATTAAGTATCCTTCATTATTAATAATATGATTATAACTAAAATTATAATTAATATTATTAACATCATTAACAAATATGATTTTTACTATTTTATTATTATTAGGATAAGTATTATTAACATTATTATTATTAATATAGCTATTAGCGTTGTTAGTACTAAACGTATTATCACCAGTAAAAAAAAAGTATTATTGTAGTTAATATTAATATCAGTATTATTCCTATTATAATTAGTATTACTAAAAGTATCATTTTAATGAAAACTATCAAAGTTTTTTTAAAATTAACATTTTGACTAAAGTTATTATACTTGTTAAAAATTATCATTATTAAGAATTATGATTATCTTTATTATTAATATTGTTACTATCAACATCATATATATCATTAACAATAAAATTAATACTTTACAGCTATTATTATAAATATCATTATTATTATCATTAATATAATTGTTACATTATTAGTAAAATCAAGTACTATAACTATTATCATTTTTAACAAAATTAATATTCTTAATGAAAATATGAAACATATATAATATTAATATAAAAAGGATACAACTAACGAATTTACATATATATATAAAGTTGTTCAAATTGAATTATGTGTTTTAATATAATTACAACTAATATAGGTTCGTGAATCCGAGGCCAACCCTGCTTTGTTCAGTTGTTAAATATCGTTATATGTATTTTTACTACAAAATACATTATGGTGAGTTTCATTAATCCCTTTTTAAATGCTTCTGCAATATATATTTTTGGAACTGAGAATACATGCGCTGCTTTTATAAATGTTTTACGAAATAGACACAAGTAATCGAAACTACATTATATGGTTGAATGATCGAAATCGAATATGCCCCTTTTTATTAAGTCTGGTAATCTAAGAATTAGGGAACAGACACCCTAATTGACGCGAACTCTAAAGATAGATCTATCGGGCCCAACAAGCCCCATCTAAAGTACCAGATGCTTTAGTACTTCGAAATTTATATCATGTCCGAAGGAGGATCCCGGAATGATGAGGATATTCTTATATGCATATTGTGAATGTCGGTTACCAGGTGTTCAATCCATATGAATGATATTTTTGTCTCTGTGCATGGGACGTATGTTTATGAGAAATATGAAATCTTGTGGTCTATTAAAATTATGAAATGATTATTTATGTTAAACTAATGAACTCACCAACCTTTTGGTTGACACTTTAAAGCATGTTTATTCTCAGGTATGAAAGAAGTCTTCCGCTGTACAATTGCTCATTTAAAAGACATTACTTGGAGTCATTCATGACATATTTCAAAAGACGTTTCCTTCGAGTCGTCGAGTTCATCAAGATTATTATTTAGTCAATTATAGTTGAATATATTATGAAATGATTTACATGTCATCAATTTTCGATATAAAGCAAGTTTGTCTTTTAAAAACGAATGCAGTGTTTGTAAAATGTATCATATTGAGGTCAAGTACCTCGCGATGTAACCAACTATTGTGAATCGTTTGTAATCGATATGGACTTTGTCCGGATGGATTAGGACGTGTCCTTTCATAGGGTGGGCTTACTAGTCCAAGTTTATTAATTAAAGGCCCAACTCTAAGTAATGATGCAATTAAATACATAAAGCCCAAGTAATTAACCACTAACCTTGGTTAATTAAAAATGACTAATATTAATTAATCATGAATGTAAATAATATTCAAAAATATTATTCGTGAAAAGTACGCGTGTCACAAAGACTAGTCGGGCCATGGAAATTTAATTACGATAACAAGTAAATGTATATAAATACATTTATTAAAGCACAAGTATTAATAATAAATATTAATAATAAACGTTGGAAAATTCCGGGTTGTTACATTACCCACCTGTTAAAGAAAATTTCGTCCCAAAATTTTAAGATGAGGTAGATGGAGGAGTCGGGAAAAGGTGAGGATACTTCTGCATCATTTGATCCGCTCGCTCCCAGGTAAACTCAGGTCCTCATTTGGCATTCCATCGTACTCGGACGATCGGAATCTTGTTGCGTTTCAAAGTTTTGACCTCACGGTCCATAATTTCAACAGGTTCTTCCACGAAGTGGAGTTTGTCATCAATTGTAAGTTCTTCCAATGGTATGACAAGTTCTGGTGCAGCAAGACACTTCTTCAAATTTGACACATGGAAGGTAGGATGAACTGAGCTCAATTGAGTTGGAAAATCCAAACGGTAAGCAACGGGTCCAACACGTTCCAAGATTTCAAAAGGACCAATGTATCGTGGGTTTAACTTTCCACGTTTTCCAAAACGAATCACACCTTTCCAAGGTGCAACCTTCAACATTACACGGTCACCGACGTTGAATTCAAAGTCTTTACATTTAAGGTCGGCATAACTCTTTTGACGATCACAGGCCGTCTTAAGTCTCGCTTGAATCTGAGCAATCTTCTCCGTTGTTTCATGGACTACCTCGGGTCCAGTGATTTGCTTTTTGCCTACTTCGGCCCAACAAATAGGAGATCGGCACTTGCGGCCATACAACGCTTCAAAAGGTGCAGCATTAATGCTTGAATGATAACTGTTGTTGTACGAGAATTCGGCTAACGGCAAATGCCTTTCCCAGGCCTAATCAATGACACATGCATGCAACATGTCCTCCAAGGTCTGAATCGTTCGTTCACTCTGACCATCAGTCTGTGGATGGTACATAGTGCTCATGTCAAGACGGGTTCCCATGGCTTCTTGTAAAGAACACTAAAATATGGAAGCAAAACGGGGGTCGCGATCTGAGATGATCGATAAAGGTACACCATGACGAGATAGAACCTCTTTGATGTATAGTTGAGCGAGTCTCTCCATCGTATCCATCTCCTTTATGGCTAAGAAGTGTGCAGATTTAGTGAGACGGTCAACGATAACCCAGATGGTATCGTATCCGCCCTCCATCTTTGGTAGCTTGGTAATGAAGTCCATTGTTATCCTCTCCCACTTCCATTACGGGATTTCCGGTTGTTGAAGTAACCCAGAAGGTCTTTAATGTTCGGCCTTAACTTTCGAGCAAGTCAGACACTTACCAACATAAGTTGCAACGTCTTTCTTAAGGTTAGGCCACCAATACTGTTCTTTAAGATCGTGGTACATTTTGCCCGCTCCGGGGTGAATCGAATATCTCCACTTGTGGGCTTTATCTAGTATAAGGTTTCGTAGATCTCCATAAAGAGGTACCCAAATTCTTCCGACATAGCATCGGAGTCCAGTCTCCTTAACCTCGAATCGAGAGACAAGAATGTTCAAGTGTTCATGAGATATATTCTCCTCCTTGAGAGCCTCATCTTGGGCTACTCGGATCTGGTTGTTGAGATTTGAATGGATGGTGATGTTCAGAGCCCGTACACGAAGAGGTGCCGTCCTCTCCTTTCGGCTTAAAGCGTCAGCTACAACATTGGCCTTGCCAGGATGATAACGAAGTTCACAATCATAGTCATTCAGTGTCTCAATCCATCGACGCTGTCTCATATTCAGTTGCTTCTGATCGAAGATGTGTTGGAGGCTCTTGTGATCGGTGAAGATAGTGCTCTTAGTTCCATAAAGATAGTGTCTCCACAATTTGAGCGCAAAGACAATGGATCCAAGCTCGAGATCGTGCGTAGTGTAGTTCCGTTCGTGAATCTTCAGTTGACGGGAAGCATAGGCAATAACCTTCGATCGTTGCATCAATACACAACCAAAACCACTTTTCGAAGCATCGCAATAAACGACGAAATCGTCACTGCCTTCAGGAAGTGATAAGATAGGTGCGGTGGTTAACTTCTTTTTCAAGGTTTGAAATGCTGATTCGTGTGCGGGTTCCGAAATGAACTTCTTCCCTTTGTGAGTCAGTGCGGTCAAAGGACGCGCAATCAGAGAGAATCCTTCAATAAATCTTCGGTAGTAACCGGCAAGACCTAAAAATTGGCGGATATGAGTCAGAGTAGTGGGGGTTTCCCAC
This sequence comes from Rutidosis leptorrhynchoides, assembly GCF_046630445.1. Lineage (NCBI taxonomy): Eukaryota > Viridiplantae > Streptophyta > Magnoliopsida > Asterales > Asteraceae > Rutidosis > Rutidosis leptorrhynchoides. Next base: position 116,262,321 of record NC_092341.1, on the reverse strand, counting down.
TTGCTGATAGCTTCAATCTTGGCGGGATCAGCCTTGATACCCTGGTCGCTCACAACATGACCCGGAAACTGGACTTCCTTCAACCAAAATTCACACTTGGAGAATTTCGCATAAAGTTGCTCTTGTCTCAAGAGTTCAAGCACTAGACGAAGATGTTGCACATGTTCATCTTCGCTCTTAGAGTAGATGAGGATATCATCTATGAAGACGATAACAAACTTATCCAAGTATGGCTTGCAGACACGATTCACGAGGTCCATGAACACGGCAGGTGCGTTGGTCAATCCGAACGGCATAACGAGACACTCATAATGACCGTAACGAGTTCTGAATGCAGTCTTCATCACATCACTCTCTTTCACCCTCAACAGGTGATAACCGGATCGCAAATCGATCTTAGAGTATACGCTCGATCCTTGCAGCTGATCGAAAAGATCGTCAATTCGTGGAAGTGGATACCGATTCTTGATCGTCAATTTGTTAAGTTCACGATAGTCGATACACATACGGAAGGATCCATCCTTCTTCTTAACAAACAAAACAGGCGCGCCCCAAGGCGAAGAACTCGGTTAAATAAACGAATGGTCTAGTAGTTCTTGTAGCTGACTATGCAACTCTTACATTTCTGAAGGTGCGAGTCGATAAGGTGCACGAGCTACAGGTGCAGATCCTGGCACTAAATCGATCTGAAACTCTACTGCTCTCGTTGGTGGTAATCCAGGCAATTCTTCCGGGAAGAAATCGGAAAACTTGTTCACAACACGAACATCGTTCACACTCTTCTCCTCGGTTTCTACCGTTTTCACATGTGCTAGAACAGCAAGACGTCCTTTCTTCATGATCTTTTGCGCTTTCATGCAACTAATGAGATTCAGCTTCGAGGTACATCTCTCTCCGTAAATGATCAGTGGCTCACCGTCTCCGCGTGGTATACGAAGAGCTTTATCTCCACAGATAATGTCAGCCCTTATCTTGGTCAACCAGTCCATATCGACAATAACATCAAAGCTTCCCAACTTAATGGGTATCAAGTCAATCTCGAAATCCACACAAGCTATGTTGATAATGGCTCCTCGGCTAATATGGTCAACTTTCTCAAGTTTTCCATTGGCTACCTCTACAAGCATACTCTCCTTTAAAGGAACTAATGACCAATTTATCTTATCGCAAAAGTGTCTACATACATAACTCCTATCGGCACCAGTATCAAATAAGACAGAAGCTAATATATTGTTGATAGTGAATATACCTGTCACCAAGTCGGGGTTCTCACGGGCGTCCCTTACATTAACGTTGAACGCTCTACCACGCGGAGGTCTGCCATCCTTTCGCTTGTTGGGGCACACATTCCTGAAATGGCCCATCTGTCCGCATTCGTAGCACTTTTTCGGTCCATTGGGGTTCGGCTTCCCAGTCATGGTGGTGATCTTGCCGTCCCTGCCAATATGCCCGGTCTTTTTGCATTTCTCACAAACAACATTACAGTACCCGGTATGGTACTTGTAGCACCTCCTGCACTGTGGTAGGGTACCTTTGTAGTTGGGGTTCGAGTTGTTGTTCGGATTGAGATTCCCACCGTTGTTGTTTCCTTTGAAACCTTCATGTCGCTTTGCCGGGTTTTGATCATAGGATCTACCCTTGTTGTTATCCCACTTTCGCTTATCACTACTACCCGCTTCGGATCTTGCCTTCTCCGGTTCATCGATGATGATTTGGTTCATTAAGGTATGCACCATGCGCATTGCTTCCGGGACATTGGGTGGCTTAGATGAGGTAACGTTTCCCTTAATGAACTTAGGAAGTCCCCACAAATATCTTTCCATACGCTTGAACTCCGGGGTAACCATGGTAGGACACATCAGGGCTAGTTCCAAATACCTATGATTGTAACCATCGAGATAGTTTCCCACAACCTTCAACTGCATAAACTCAATCTCCATTTTCTGGATCTCAGTCCTAGGGCAATATTCTTCAATCAGGGCCCCTTTGAATTCCTCCCATGGGGTAGCAAACGCCTCATCAATGCCCTTTGCTTGAGCCAATGTGTTCCACCAAGTTAGTTCGCTGTCAGACATCATACATGAGGCATACTTGGTTTTATTCGCCTCTGAGCAGTTACTAACTAGAAACACAGATTCTAATTTCTCAAACCACCTAGTGAGACCAACTGGCCCCTCCGTTCCACTAAAGTTGTGGGGCTTGCAGCTTTGAAACTCTTTGTACGTACACCCATTATGAATGGGCTGAATAACCGGTGGCGGTGGGGCTTGGGGTTGCATTTCCGCAATGGCTGCGGCTACCCTTTCGGCAATCATTTTCTCGATTTGGGCTGTGGTCAGTGTTGATCTTCCGTTGGCCATGATGTTCTAAACAAAAATTTTGACTCAAGTCAAAATCCAGTAATCAAATAGTAATAATACAGTATATGGTAACCAACATGGAATCAACACATCACATGTTTATTAAGTAATGCAACCAGGTACAAATACCACCGAATCATACAGTAACGTAAATAGAACATCGTGCAAGAATTAAATAACACAAAGTTCCATTCATTAATAATAAGTTGCATACATCTGTATAGGTTCGTACAATACATAAGTAAAACATAAAACTACAATGAGATTACATAATGAAATCTACTACAAAAGCTCTACGGTGATGGTGGGTATAGGATGTCCAATACGTGGGACATCTGGTCCTCGAGCTCAGTTACCCGAGCATGGAGGATCTCCACCTCCCTCATCAGTTCCTCGACAGAGGGAGATGGTGGGGCAGGCGGTGCAGTCGGCACGGGTGGTGCTGGTGGAGCTGGTGGTGCAGACGGTCTGGCTCTAGAAGTAGAGGCTATGAAACGGTAAGGCTTACGGATGAAGGGATCAGCAGGATACGGCACAAGCCACTTGCAGGCGGTAACCCTACGACGCTGACCATATGCATCAGTGAATGCTCGAACTCCGTTAATCCCTGGAATGATGGTGCCATCGAAACGGTACCACTTCTTCGGCGGGGTGGAGGGTGGCTGTACAGGTGCATCATCAGGGTCCTCATTAGAATCATCGTCACTGGAGTCGTCTGAGGAGGTGTCGTCGGATAAAGAGTCAGCGGAGAATGGGTCGTCCGAATCATGTGGAGGTGGCTGCACGGGTGGCTGTACTGGCTCTCCTCGGGTGGCCATCATCTGTCGGTATCTGGCGGGTCCGATCGGCACGAGACGTTCATCAGGAGCGCGTCGGCACCAATGGTTATGCTCATTACGGACTGGACCTTCCCCAAGATTCGCGAGAATCACAGCACCACCGGGATGGTTCTGTGGCTCCGAGGGTCTGGGGGCAAGTGGAGCTGGAATCTCCTGGAGGTCCTCGGCTCCATCGGAGGTAACCACTGGGGCAGGTGCATGACTACTGGCACCAGAGGATGAAGCGCCAGGGTCACTGGTGGGTGTCGACGACGGCATCTGGGAATCGGCAATATCGGTCGGTGAAGTGGCGGACAAGTCTGAGTCACTGTCCAAAATGATGACAGGTGGAATATCCGACATCTGAACAAGGAAAAATAACTTTTTCCACGTCAGTAAGTCATAAAGTAAGCACGTATTAGGTAAAGTAACTACGACAGTCTAAATCATGTATAGCAGTAAATAGCATGGCAATAATAACGAATCGTACAGAAGTAGCATGCAATCGAAAGCAAATAATAGCATGCAGTAGTGAAAACAAGTAGCATACGGCATATAGCAGTAAAAGTAAGCAGCAGCATGCAGTAAGTTCAGCGGAAACAAGTAAACTAGCAAGTTGTAGATTAGTCCTATTAGTGAATCCTACTCGGGTCAGTCTTAGACTCACTAATGCAACCTAATTCCCTACAACCAATGCTCTGATACCAAATGTGACACCCCGTACTAAATCAACATGTACGGACCATCAACAACAGGATCATTACAAGGTCAAACACTATATGCGTTTTCAAAACAAGTTTGCATTCATGATAAAAGGTGACGTCATAACTAACGTCAAATGTTTTACAACCAAAAGTATACTTCTATGAATAGAAGTAAGGATAATAGTACGTGACCCTTAGGTCGTTACAAATCATTGTTTCAAAAGTAAATAAGTTTGAATGCAAATAAACATTTCATGCAGTGACTACTTTAGTAAGCGCAACGGGTGTCTACAAAGCATGACTAGTACAACAGCGGAAGCAAGCAACCGTAAGCACCTGAGAAAAACATGCTTAAAAATATCAACACAAAGGTTGGTGAGCTATAGTTTAAGTATAACAGTAATGAAAGGTAGGCCGCGAGATTTCAGTGCTACAAAGAGCGTTTCAAAACAATATGATAAAATATATGTTTAACCGTGGGCACTTGGTAACTAACTTAACGTTTACAACCCCCTAAAAGTACACTTGGCGAGTGCGTATGTTTACGAAGTATTAAACACACGTTAAATGCTAGTGCTACTAGCCCGAGTGGGGACGTCAAACCCTATGGATCCATATCTAAGATTCACGTTCACCGGTTCAAAAACCAATGACTAAACGTTACCAAGCTAAGGGGAAAGTTTATGCCGTTGTATAACCCACACATATAATAAGTTTAAGTACTCATGCCTAGTATGTAAAATGTAAAACACGCATGCATTCTCAGTTCCCAAAATAGTTAAAGTAAAAAGGGATGCTATAACTCACAGTGATAAAGTAGCAGTAAAGTTGAGTCGGGAAGTAAGCAAGTATGTAGGTCCGGAAAGTCCCCAACCTAAGTCAAATATTACTAAGTCAGTAAATCGTTCCAATAGGTTTAAATGTATGTAAATTAGGTCTTAAGTATCATCATCATTCATCATTAGGTCAAAAGGGTAAAGTAAGTTTTAAGTCAAGATTAGGGTTTAAAACAAGGGCTGAATTCGTTCAGTCACCACGGCCTCTATAAAAACTGAAATGGGATGAGACCAGTGGCCATGGCTCCGTATATGAGTCCTTTAGTTTCTGTAAAAATTCCAGAAGCAAACTCGTCTTCGTTTGCCCGTTGCGACGGTCTAAGTGCGAGTAGGTCAGAATTTTCAGCACAACGTTAAAAGGACATAGTGACACTCGGAGGGCCATAAATCCTAAACCGTAACTCGGATTAAGAGGAGTCTTAAACGAAAAATTATCTACTCGAACATTGCTAACTGAAAATCAACTTTACCATAGCCCAGGTGGTCAGATCAGACCCAGAAAACAGTATCTAGAGTGTTCCAGTGGGTTCTTGGTGCCCGATGCTCATCACGGTTCTCATCCTTGATGCATATAGCTTCAAGTGTACAACTCATTGATGTGTTTGCATCATCTTAACCAAGGTTTGACCATAATAACACTTGTGTAAGTCTAAGATGAGTAGCACAACTCATTTAAGTGTTGCAAGTAGTTTGATGAACCAAAGTTACATCAAGATCTTAGATCCGACACATACATGAACTCTAAAAGTAATATTAACCAAGTTTTGACTATCATAACACAAGTGTAAGTCTAAGACATGTAGCACAACTCACTTAAGAGTTGTATGAAGTTTGATGAACCAAAGTTACATCCAAATCTTAGATCCAACACATACAAGAGTTATACAAGTAATATTAAGCTACAACTTGAAATTAAACTTAAGCAAACAAGATCTTAGGTTGTAGAACATAGTTCTTAGTTAGATCTTGAAGATCCTAGACCCAAAAGAAAGTCCTTAAGTTAAATCCAACAAAAGTATATGAAGTTATAACTAGTAAGTTATACTTCTATGTTCTTGAACTTACAAAGTTAACTTTTGTTTCAAGAAGTATGAGATCAAAGTTTTAACTAGTAATACTTGACCATAATTAAAAATCATGAATTTAAAGTAAGTAAAAGTGAAGAAATAAACTAGATCTACAAGTATTATGTTCATTTTTGCTTCATACTTGAGAAGATTCAAACTAAAGTTTTGAATCTTAAGAATTCAAGTCTACAAACATGAAAATAAAGAAGATTATAAACTCATGAGCTTTTAGTCTTGAAAACACTTAAATGTAGAACTACAAACTAACAAGATTGAGTTCTTGTTCTTGATTCTTCATAAAAAAGGAGATGGAAGTAACCAAGATCTATGAAGATTCAAGCTAAGAAACTTGATCTTTACAACAAACAAGTAACAAGCAAGCAAGAATGATGATGATGAGATTAAAGGCTACGGTTTTTACAAGAAGAAAAGAAGAAAATTAATGTTGTTACTTACTAGTTTTTGAGAGAGAAATGTGAGAAAAATGAAGTGTTGTTTGTAAATGTGTGTAAAGGAAATGAAATGCAAGTAACTAAGTAACAAAGTTGAAAAAAAGAACTCCTCACTTGCTAGCTAAAGGGGACGGTTTTTTGAAGCAAATGGGGTAGTCAAATGCCAAACTTTCTAGTGTTGGAGCTTGGTGTATGCTAGGATGGGTAATGAGGTTAAAAGCATGGAAAAGAATGCATGCATGCTTGAAGTTTTTTGTCTCATAATTAAGCTAATTAATCAAGTACTTAACCTTAATAATTATTAGCATATAACATGGGCTTACAAGTCCATTAAGAGTGTAGGGTGGGCTTACTAGTCCAAGTTTATTAATTAAAGGCCCAAGTCCAAGTAAGGATGCAATTAAATACATAAAGCCCAAGTAATTAACCAATAACCTTGGTTAATTAAAAATGACTAATATTAATTAATCATGAATGTAAATAATATTCAAAAATATTATTCGTGAAAAGTACGCGTGTCACAAAGACTAGTCGGGCCATGGAAATTAAATTACGATAACAAGTAAATGTATATAAATACATTTATTAAAGCACAAGTATTAATAATAAATATTAATAATAAACGTTGGAAAATTCCGAGTTGTTACATGTATTCCAAGTAATTACTTATTGTCACATATGAAGTTATAAAGAGAGACTTTCAAAAATTCAATGGTAAATTGTAAAGGTAATATATGTTTTAATATTATGAATCGTATTGCAATATGTAAGTTTTATAATGTATTTTGGCATCATATGTTAACTCATTTGACCACCTTTACTAAGCTTTTGTTTATATATAGTTTCATCATACGTTAGTACATATGACCCGAATGTGCAGATTTTCGTAGTGGCAAACAAAATATTTGCACAAAAAATCCTACTTGACCACTTGCATGATGGGACCAACATCAACTTTCACTTCAAGGTTACTTCCAAGTGTCATACACAAACCGTAAACATATTAGTGCAACGCACGGGCATTGCAACTAGTGTATATATATATATATATACATACATATATATATATATATATATATATATATATATATATATATATATATATATATATATATATATATATATATATATATATATATATATATATATATATATATGGAAGTTTCGAGTTAATTAAATGTACCTTAACACATAGTACGTGAACATACGTTAACAAAAAAAATTTCTGATAATATTTATGCTTACCTTTTTTACCAGTTAAAAGATACTACTACATGTTATAAGAGCACCATGAGTCGGGTATTTTTTTGGCCGTTATACAAATTTAACGGTGGGGACGGTGGAGAATCCCACTCCCTCCCGTCGTTAAATCTCACCGTTGTGCACCACCTTTGCTCTGGTAAGGGTGTGTTTGTTTGAAATATATCTGTTATTCAACGGATATATTCATTAAATATTTTTTATATATATATACTTCTACATTTTTTATACTCATTTTCACAACAACACCAATATTTCTTCATACTTCTCCAAATTAACTTCCTTTCTCTAAATAAACATATTTCTTTCATAAAATGTCTTTAACATCATCGTCTAGCAAAGAGTTTTTTATGCAAGTGCTCGATATAATCAATAGCGAGGCGTTAGAAAGTGTAAATTAAGCGGAAAGTTCAAGCACGCGTCGTTATATAGAACGTGAACATGAAGCCGCACATGTACGTCTTATTACCGACTATTTTGTTGAAGGTTGTAAATACTCCGACGAAAATTTTAAAAGGAGGTTTCGGATGCTGCATCGCGTATATCTCCGAATTATGGAAGATATTCTCAACTACCGTAAAGATCCGCTACCTAAATATTTTAGGTATTTTCATTTACGGGTTGATGTGTAACATCCCGCGTTTTTCCGTTAAATTTATTTTAACACCGTCTTTTTTTAAAAAAAATAACATCCCTCGTTATTTAATTTTAACGTCACCCGTTTACACGAGCGTTTTTAAAATATTCGTTTGGTTAATTCCCGCACCCGCTTTGAAACTCGAGGGACCAAAGTTGCAAAGGGGCCTAACTAGTGACTAGGTCAACTAGTCAAACCCCATCTCATCCATTCATTTTCACCAACACTTTCACCTTCTTCCTCCCTTTTTCTCTCTACTTCCCTTTTATGAACACAAAACCCTCAAACACAAATTCATCATCTAAAACCGAATCATGGAGCAAACATCAAAACAAATTGTACTTTTGGAATCCTCGTTTCATCCTCTTCGATTTGATACTAGTCTCATGGCATGGGGTAAGAATTTCTCATGAAACCCTAACTTGTTAAATTCGTTTTTAGACTTGTCAAGTGGTTAATTAGTGTCTATGGCTCGTAGGGATGTCGTGTATGTAATTTGTATGCTCGTTCTTCGTGTTTTGAAAATATGACATGAACACCCAAATGGGTCTAGCTTAATCTTGAGTTTTGGTTGCTCAAATGATGTTATAAGATAAAGTGTATGTGTTAAAAGTGTTAGTTACTTCATTAGCTTCGTTTTGATATGTTGGATGATGATAAACTAGCTCAATAACATGAAATGTGTTTTTGGTGAATCGATTATCGTTTTGGTAGGAACTTGATGCGGTTGAATGCTAGTTGAGACACTTGTTTGAATATATGCTAGTTAACTAGTTAAATTGTATGCGTAAATAGCTTCGAAATGGTGTGATGTATGCTAGCGTTTGATTAGTGAATCATAAGTCTCATTTGTGTCGAAATTGATTTTGAAACGATAACGTGGCTAGTGATTTTGACGTAGTAAATGTTTATTGAAACTTGGAATATGCGTCTAGTTGCAATGTATGCGTTATTACCTTCAAAACGGCATATCATTTGTATGTTAAAAGTTCCCGAATCATAAAATGCGTTTCTTTGATTTTTGGTTGAAAATGATGAACTTTGATGATGTTTTCGATTTGGAAATTGTCGGTTATGATCTATGAAAAGTGTTTAGTTGTATTCCTTGTTAAAATACCTTTCCAACGATATAAGATACATGTTTAGGAGATTTGCGGTTTGTGAGTTAGGAATTTTTGAAGTTGGATTCGTGCATAAGTTGAAAACTGCAGAAAATAGCTGAACAGCATGGTGCGCGGCGCGCACCTCACCCCGCGCGGCGCGCAAATGGGTCTGGCCAGATTCTGCTCATTATGTCCCTTTTCACGTGAAATGTTTGACTAGCTATCGACCTCCGATTCACATGAAACTTGTTCTAATATACTTGTATATGAATAATTAGCATAGAAAAATAGTCCGGGACCCGACCCGAACATGTTGACTTTTTCGTTGACTTTGACCAAGTTTGACTTTTAGTCAAACTTAACCAAACTTTTATGCAATCGTTCTAACATGCTTTTATACTTGATTCTCGCATGAAACTTGGCAACGTGATTCACATGCTATATTTAATCGAGTCGTAACGAGCCATAGGACTAATTGAACACATTTCACCCGACCTTGTGTCGTAACCGGTTAATTGATATAACTTACTTGTTTAGGTCAAGGCTAAGCAACTTTCATGCACACGTTTACTTGTTGAAGTACCTTTATACTCGTGCACTCGAGGTGAGATCATAGTCCCACTTTTTACTCTTTTGAACTTACTTTTGGGATGAGAAAACATAAACGATTCTTTTGAACTAAGTGAACACAAGAACGGGAAAACAAACATTCTACATACGAGTTTAGAACGAAAATCCTCAATCCGATTATCATTAGTTACATCAGATGGTGTAAGCGAGAACTTATGTTATATGGCCATATGGGTTTGACAACCCTCATCTTTGACGGTTCGCTACCGTTTACGGATGAAATATATTTTCGAGAATCAGTGTTTGTTCTAGCACTATTGATGGGGTATTCAACGGACGGAATGTTAAGTTTTGATAATTGGGTGCTCGTGAATATTAACTTTTAGAATGTACTACTATTATTTCAACTTTGCAAATCTTGTGGTTCGACCTACTTTACTTTTACTCACTTACTCAAACCTATGATTTCACCAACGTTTTTGCGTTGACAGATTCTTCTATGTTTTCTCAGGTTTTCACATGGTTATTTGTTACACGCTTCCGCACTCTTTGATTACTTGATTGGAGTCTACCATGCATGCATACGCTAGGGATAGCATTTTTGGATTCAAACTTTTGTCTACTTACTTACGCTATTTATAGCAACTGTGGTTTCAAACTAATTATGTCGCAAGTTATTTCATTCATACTTTATAACTTTGTAAACTTAAACTTATTGTCGATCCGTTTGTTAAACTAAACTTTGTACCTTTCAAATGAACGAGACATAATTTTGGTCAAACGAGTCTCATATAGGGACTACGACCACGCAACGGGACCTAAGTTAACGACGCCGTCAATAACGGTTTTGGTCGGGTCGTTACATGATGCGCCCGGAAAGTTGAGTATTAGTACATACTTAAAAATAACTTCCACTCTACGACAATTAGCTTATAGTGATACACCCGATCTTTTTGATGAGTACTTGCAAATGTCGGAACAAACATGTCGTGAATCGCTAATGAACTTTGTGTATTATTGATTTATATAAAGATGAATATATACGAGAGCCTACCACGGATGATATCAAACGATTGTATGAAGCACACGAAGATCTTCACGGTTTACCTGGAATGATGGGAATCATAGATTGTATGCATTGGAAATGGGGAAAATGTCCTGTTGCATGGAAAGGTCAATTTACTCAAAGCGATTACAAAGTTCCAACTATTATGCTAGAAGTCGTAGCCTCATATGATAACTGGATTTGGCATGCTTTCTTTAGGGTTGCGGGTTCAAACAACGAATTAAACATCTTGAATGCTAGTAATCTCTTCAACTCAATGCTTAATGAAGAAACAGAAGACATTCCTTTTACTGTAAATGGGATTGAGTACAAAAGAGGATATTATCTAGCGGACGGTATATATCCCGGGTGGGCATCATTTGTTACGGAGTTTTCAAGTGCAAATGATGAAAACGTAACTACTTTTTGAAGAAACAAGCAGCGGCACACAAGGATGTTGAGAGGACTTTTGGTATTTTACAAGGCGTTGGCATATACTACAACAACCAGCAATGGCATATAGCATCAATGTTACGAAACAAATGATGTATACATGCATTATCCTACACAATATAATTGTTGAAGATAATGGTTTTGCTCTAACCGAGAATGATTGGGTTTACGAACCCATTCGTAATATGCAAACAACTTGGATCGAGAGGTGTGAAACTTACAGGAGGAGGACGAAAGAATTACTAGATAGGGAAGTGCATGAGGGCCTACGATCGGATTTGGTTGAACATGTATGGGCTAATCGTGAAACGTTGGGGACGGATTAAGTATTGTGTTTTTTATTAAGTAATGTATTTTTTTTATAAGTATTGTGTTTTTTATTAAGTATTTTTTTATTAATGTAATTTTTTTTATTAATGAAATTTAGTATTGCATTTGTTTTTATATTTTTAATATATAATTGAACTAAATAATATTATTGAAAGTGTTAAAAAACAATTAAATAATGATTTAACACTGAACGATTTCTCCTGTTTTGACCTCAGTGTTAAATTCAATACTGAGATTCAACATTGAACGACTCCTAGTGCTCTAAGGTTCCTAATTCAAGTTGAATTGTTTAGCTTTTATTTTGCAATTTCATTTAAGTTTCTCCCTAATTGCTTTGTATAATTTTGTTCAAAAATAAAAAATTAGACACCAAAGATTAAAATAGTAAAATAAAGCATCTACGATATATGAGCATTTTATTAAAGAACTAGCATACAAACTCGTGTTTATCATATAGGAGTATCGAAAATTAGATATCATTTAGATTGAAGTGTACGTACGAAGTCTTTTACATTTCTAGAGAGGATTATTAATTTAATATTTATAATAATAATAATAATATTAAATATATCATATATAAAAAATAAATAAGTATTATAAGATTTTCAACCTGATTTCTTGTTTTCATATCATTTAAATATACAAATCCGTTAAGGTTAAAGAATGATTAAAATGAACAGCTATTATACTTTTAAATATACTCATAAATGATGATTATTTGACTAATATAAAAATATTTAAATTATTTATTGCACTTTAAGCATTCATGTCATAAAATATAATGTATAGTTTTTAGCATTATTAATTGTTTATTTAACTTTAAATTTTCGTGTATTATAAAATAGAATGTAAGAATAATAGTATTATTAATATTTTAAATCTTGAATTATGATTGGCTACCATATAGTTTTAATATATAGTATTAATATTAATTAGTCTAAGATTTTAATATTATTCCAAAACTTCTTAAAAATATAAGGTGTATTAGTTAAACTTAATCTATGTTTAATTATTAAATATTAAATTATGATTTTAATTAATTAATTGAGTCTTAATATCAAAATTGAAGTAAAAAGCACTATTATATATAGTAATATATAATTAATTAATTATTCAAGTCAGTCAACAAATAATGCAAAGTGGGTCGATCATATTTCAAGTATTGGATTTAGCTTGCAAAAAGTAGAGCAAAGATTATGGTTGACGTGGGCCAAATAATTAGAGTTGGAACCGGCTTGTACTCCTATTTTGGATGCAATTTGAATTCTAAATTTTATTTATGGTTTTTATTTTGTTTTATCTTTTTCTATTATTTAGAAAACCCAATAGTATTTATATTTTTAATTCGTGTATTAAAGTTTAATTTTTGATTAATTTGATATTGAATAAAAGTTTAGAGGCGGTTGCCTGTATTAAAGAAATCGAGAACGTTTTTTTGTTATCTTGAACTGAGAAGGTTTTTCAGATTAAACCGTGAAGGTTTAACAATTTATCTATCTTTATTGTTTTTGACATCGATACTTAATTCCGCATCATGTGGTATCAGATTTCAGGCATGGCTAAACAAGAACTGAGTGCTCGTGATGCTGAGATCGAGAGACTGCATCGCAAGATTCAAGAGTTGGAATACATGCAAAATCTCTTGCGTAATATAGAGATAAAGCTTGAAAATCCTAAATTTTTAGGAGAAGCTCAACTGGATGAATTTTTTGATTCGGTAGATCAAGTTTTCAATATGAAGTATGTTTCCGAACCTTGTGTGGTTGAAGACACCATACCTATTTATGATACTGGTGGAGAAGAAGATGAAGAAGATAAGGTACAAGAGGACGGAGTGGACATCACTTTGGCACCTTTGGGGTCACCAATCACCTCTGATATTGAAGATAAGGCATCTGATGGTCCTTTTCATGTGATGGGAAAAATTCACGACGATGCATATAATGAACTCTCGGGTCTGGTTACTTTTATTATTGTTGATTTGAAACCAGGTGCCAAAAATAGTGACGATGTTGTAGACTCGAGGACGAGTCTTTTCGAAGAAGGGGAGAATGATGTAGGATTGGGTCTACCATTGAGCAGAGTAAAGTTATTGGACAAACATAATGGGTTTTCATGCATATGGTTACATGACAATTTTGGGCAATATGAAATCCTTAATCTGAAAATAAAACGTGGTCAAGGATAACAAAATTCGGTCAATGAATGGGAGTGCCCAAAGTCAGTCAATAAAATAATGCAAAGTGAGTCGATTATATTCCAAGTATTAGATTTAGCTTGCAAAAAGTGGAGCAAAGATTATGGTTGACGTGAGCCAAAGAATCATAGTTGGAACCGACTTGTACTCCTATTTTTTTAAAGGCAAGTTGTTGGCATCGAATACTCTCATTTGTCAGCACGCACGCGCTTTAGGGCAGGAAACCCAAACCGTATTACAGGGATCCGAACCTTATATCATTCCGAGGGGTAGGCGGTCGGACCTGGGTCCTGAATATGGGTCGGTAAAACCATCCCCGGGGCAATTCGGCTTTCAGGAAATAAATTCCACGAATATTTTTAAGGGGAGGGACTCGAACTTGAGACCTCCCCACCCCCATCCCAGTGCACGAGTGCAAAGGGGTGAAGCACTGGACCACGTTCACTCCTATTTCGCATGCAATTTGAATTCTAAATTTTATTTATGGTTTTTATTTTGTTTTATCTTTTCCTATTATTTAGAAAACCCGATAGTATTTATATTTTAATTTGTGTATTGAAGTTTAGTTTTTGATTAATTTGATATTGAATAAAATTTTAGAGGCGGTTGCCTGTTCTAAAGAAACCAAGAAGGTTTTTTTTTATCTTGAACCGAGAAGGTTCTTCAGATTAAACCGTGAAGGTTTAACAATCTATCTATCTTTATTGTTTTTTTCATCGATCCTTAATTCCGCATTAGAAAGTGTATAAGCTTTGACAAAATCCAAGTGCCCCAATAATGGTAGTCCATGCGTCCTATTTATAGGCAAAGTCCAAAGCTTGATCTGCATATGACATGTGTCATGATCTGATTAGCCAATCAAACCCTAATATTCAGAGTTGACTAGTTAATCCCCGAATATTCAGAGCTTGGTGCTTATGTGGCCTTTTTGACGGATGAAGTATAATGCCACATCACATAGGCCTTGCGCGTTGACTGATACCTATATGTTAATGTTAAGCGCTAAACTACAGTAAGCGCTATGACGATTTTATGTCTTTAATCACATTTATGGTTAGTGGTTTTACTCTTATAGTGGTTTATTTGATATGTTTATATACGCTATCTAGAATGCGTATTATTAATAGATATTAAGTTCTAGTTATGAATGATGACGGTGGTGGTAAGAGGTGTTGTTGACAATGATAATACATGCAATCACTTATAGAAAACTTACCCCATTTTAGTATTTTAATACTATATTTTTTTAAAAGGTTAATTTGCATTAAATGAAAGTGAATTTATAGCACCAAAACCCAGAAGAAGTGGGCTATAATATAAATAAGCAAACTCCAAAAACACCAAATGATCAAATGAACAACAGAAGTAAGGTACAAGGACATTAAAACTCCAAAAACAATCTCATAATCTACTCTTTAGCTGCATTACTTGGGCACCTTGACCAGGTACAAAATCTAAAATATTTTTTACACCAAGTTTGAAAGCCAGATATGTGAGATAATCCTTAGACTTGAAAGCACATCCTCCTTTAGCATGTGAATCCGATAAGTAGATGGGAGAATGAATTATCTTGCTCCTCCATTTTTAGATGAACCAAATGAAAATATAACAGGTTACTAGGATAATAAGATCTAACTATTTGTTCCCCTTATTGAAGTTTGCCTAATTTACATTTAGAACTCCAACTGGTGGCGAGAAATACAGCATCCACCAATTCCAAAACTCGTTCCACAATGGAGTAATCACCCTACAAGAGGTGAAGATATGGTCTGAACTTTTGCTGCAGCTCAAACAAAAAGGCCAAGCATCCGAGTCCAGAGAGATAACATGAGCAATAAGATTAAGACAAATGGGTAACTTATATAGACAAAGCCTCCATAGAGATATATTTACGTTGTTGGGAATACAACGAAGCCACTTGTGATTAGCAGTATTCTACACGGAACCGAGACTCTTCTTTGTGATAAGAGCTAATAAGGATTTAATTGTAAATACCCCTTTTGAACTGAAAACACAGATCCAAGTCATTATCATAGGTTAGTCTATGGGCATTAGAAAGCAACTTATTTAGCTCCAAGAGATCCGATGTAGTGACCCGAACTTTTCCATGTTTATATATATTAATTGAGATTGATATTTACATGATTAAATGTTTCCAACATGTTAACCAATCAAACTTGTTAAGACTTGATTAATTGAAATATGTTTCATATAGACAATTGACCAACCAAGTTGACCGGTGATTCACGAACGTTAAAACTTGTAAAAACTATATGATGACATATATATGGATATATATATATATATAGTTAACATGATACTATGATAAGTAAACATATCATTAAGTATATTAACAATGAACTACATATGTAAAAACAAGAGTACTAACTTAATGATTTTTAAACGAGACATATATGTAACGATTATCATTGTAAAGACATTTAATGTATATATATATATATCATATTAAGAGATATTCATACATGATAATATCATGATAATATGATAATTTAAAATCTCATTTGATATTATAAACATTGGGTTAACAACATTTAACAAGATCGTTAACCTAAAGGTTTCAAAACAACACTTACATGTAACGACTAACGATGACTTAACGACTCAGTTAAAATGTATATACATGTAGTGTTTTAATATGTATTTATACACTTTTGAAAGACTTCAATATTTATACACTTTTGAAAGACTTCAATACACTTATCAAAATACTTCTACTTAACAAAAATGCTTACAATTACATCCTCGTTCAGTTTCATCAACAATTCTACTCGTATGCACCCGTATTCGTACTCGTACAATACACAGCTTTTAGATGTATGTACTATTGGTATATACACTCCAATGATCAGCTCTTAGCATCCCATGTGAGTCACCTAACACATGTGGGAACCATCATTTGGCAACTAGCATGAAATATCTCATAAAATTACAAAAATATGAGTAATCATTCATGACTTATTTACATGAAAACAAAATTACATATCCTTTATATCTAATCCATACACCAACGACCAAAAACACCTACAAACACTTTCACTCTTCAATTTTCTTCATCTAATTGATCTCTCTCAAGTTCTATCTTCAAGTTCTAAGTGTTCTTCATAAATTCTACAAGTTCTAGTTACATAAAATCAAGAATACTTTCAAGTTTGCTAGCTCACTTCCAATCTTGTAAGGTGATCATCCAACCTCAAGAAATCTTTGTTTCTTATAGTAGGTTATCATTCTAATACAAGGTAATAATTATATTCAAACTTTGGTTCAATTTCTATAACTATAACAATCTTATTTCAAGTGATGATCTTACTTGAACTTGTTTTCGTGTCATGATTCTGCTTCAAGAACTTCGAGCCATCCAAGGATTCGTTGAAGCTAGATCCATTTTTCTCTTTTCCAGTAGGTTTATCCAAGGAACTTAAGGTAGTAATGATGTTCATAACATCATTCGATTCATACATATAAAGCTATCTTATTCGAAGGTTTAAACTTGTAATCACTAGAACATAGTTTAGTTAATTCTAAACTTGTTAGCAAACAAAAGTTAATCCTTCTAACTTGACTTTTAAAATCAACTAAACACATGTTCTATATCTATATGATATGCTAACTTAATGATTTAAAACCTGGAAACACGAAAAACACCGTAAAACCGGATTTACGCCGTCGTAGTAACACCGCGGGCTGTTTTGGGTTAGTTAATTAAAAACTATGATAAACTTTGATTTAAAAGTTATTATTCTGAGAAAATGATTTTTATTATGAACATGAAACTATATCCAAAAATTATGGTTAAACTCAAAGTGGAAGTATGTTTTCTAAAATGGTCATCTAGACGTCGTTCTTTCGACTGAAATGACTACCTTTACAAAAATGACTTGTAACTTATTTTTCCGTCTATAAACCTATACTTTTTCTGTTTAGATTCATAAAATAGAGTTCAATATGAAACCATAGCAATTTGATTCACTCAAAACGGATTTAAAATGAAGAAGTTATGGGTAAAACAAGATTGGATAATTTTTCTCATTTTAGCTACGTGAAAATTGGTAACAAATCTATTCCAACCATAACTTAATCAACTTGTATTGTATATTATGTAATCTTGAGATACCATAGAGACGTATACAATGTTTCGACCTATCATGTTGACACATCTATATATATTTCGGAACAACCATAGACACTCTATATGTGAATGTTGGAGTTAGCTGTACAGGGTTGAGGTTGATTCCAAAATATATATAGTTTGAGTTGTGATCAATACTGAGATATGTATACACTGGGTCGTGGATTGATTCAAGATAATATTTATCGATTTATTTCTGTACATCTAACTGTGGACAACTAGTTGTAGGTTACTAACGAGGACAGCTGACTTAATAAACTTAAAACATCAAAATATATTAAAAGTGTTGTAAATATATTTTGAACATACTTTGATATATATGTATATATTGTTATAGGTTCGTGAATCAACCAGTGGCCAAGTCTTACTTCCCGACGAAGTAAAAATATGTGAAAGTGAGTTATAGTCCCACTTTTAAAATCTAATATTTTTGGGATGAGAATACATGCATGTTTTATAAATGATTTATAAAATAGACACAAGTACGTGAAACTACATTCTATGGTTGAATTATCGAAATCGAATATGCCCCTTTTTATTAAGTCTGGTAATCTAAGAATTAGGGAACAGACACCCTAATTGACGCGAATCCTAAAGATAGATCTATTGGGCCTAACAAACCCCATCCAAATTACCGGATGCTTTAGTATTTCGAAATTTATATCATATCCGAAGGGTGTCCCGGAATGATGGGGATATTCTTATATATGCATCTTGTTAATGTCGGTTACCAGGTGTTCACCATATGAATAACTTTTATCTCTATGTATGGGATGTGTATTGAAATATGAAATCTTGTGGTCTATTATTATGATTTGATATATATAGGTTAAACCTATAACTCACCAACATTTTTGTTGACGTTTTAAGCATGTATATTCTCAGGTGATTATTAAGAGCTTCCGCTGTCACATACTTAAATAAGGACGAGATTTGGAGTCCATGCTTGTATGATATTGTGTAAAAACTGCATTCAAGAAACTTATTTTGTTGTAACATATTTGTATTGTAAACCATTATGTAATGGTCGTGTGTAAACAGGATATTTTAGATTATCATTATTTGATAATATACGTAAAGCTTTTTAAACCTTTATTGATGAAATAAAGGTTATGGTTTATTTTAAAATGAATGCAGTCTTTGAAAAACGTCTCATATAGAGGTCAAAACCTCGCAACGAAATCAATTAATATGGAACGTTTTTAATCAATAAGAACGGGACATTTCAGTTGGTATCAGAGCGTTGGTCTTAGAGAACCCGAATTTTGCATTAGTGTGTCTTATCGAGTTTGTTAGGATGCATTAGTGAGTCTGGACTTCGACCGTGTTTACTTGAAAAATGATTGCTTAACAAATCTTGTTGGAAACTATATATTTTTAACATGTGAATATTATGTGATATATTAATCTCTTAACGCGTTTGATATTATGTGATAGATGTCTACCTCTAGAACAAGTCCCATTGACTCACCTAATAATAATGAAGAGTCAAATATAAATTAGAATGATTCGTGGACTGATTCACAAGTTCCCGAAGAGGAACCGGAAGAAGAGTCAGAACCGGAAGAAGAATCGGAACTGGAAGAAGAATCGGAACCGGATGAAGAAATAGAACCGGTGGGGGAAATAATAAAACGGTTAAGTAAAAGAAAATCCTCAACCAACCTACCAAGGTTAATTATGGTCAATGGTGTTTCCGCCAAGGAAGCAAAATATTGGGAGGATTACCAATTCTCCGATAAATCGAATTCTGACGAGAATTCCGATGATGTTATAGAAATTACCCCAACTGAATTTAAAAAGGCAAAAGAAAATAATAAGGGAAAGGGCATAAAAATAGAGAAATCTAATTCCAACCCCGATGAACTTTATATGTATCGTCAACCCCCGAAGTCCTTAAGTTGTAACAATGACCCGGGAACCTCTAAACCACCAGGTTTTTCTAAACCAATGTGGAAAACGACGGCTTGTATTAGGGGAACATCATATATCCCTAGAAACTTGGAAAAACGAACCAAAACCGAAGAAGAAGAAATAAGCGAGTAGGAATAAGATAGTTGTATTCGTGTGGTGTAATATATGTAATATAGTGTGCTTATGCTTTATGATATATGTAAAAATTGCTTGTATTAATAAGTATTTTTTATTATGAATCTAACTCTTGTCTATTTTACAGTATAAAAACACAAAATGGATAGACAACCCAATATTTTAAGAGACCTACCCGGAGACATGATTGATGAAATCTTGTCTAGAGTCGGTCAGATTTCTTCGGCACAACTATTTAAGGCGAGATCAGTTTGTAAGACATTCGAAGAACGTTCTAAGAATGCCTTGGTTTATAAAAGGCGTTCGTTCAAAAGATGGGGGATATCACATTGGGAAATCCATAAGTTACGATGTGTTTACTTTGACGCATATATTGCGGGGAACCCAAATGCTATTTTACGCAATGGGTTAAGAAATTATTTTGACTCAATATATCCAAATATTGGACTTCGTGATTTAGAAAAAGCGGCTAACATGCAACATAAAGAAGCATGTTATGCTTACGAATTAGTAATGTTCGCTTCTCACCAAAGTGAGAACAAGAACATCGGGCTACAACTATTAAACAAAACGTTCCCACAAGTGAAGGAGTCGGTAATTGGGGTAAGAAATGAGGTTTTTAGATTGTTACGGGACTGTTGGACATTACGTAACCCTCGTCCCTTTGACGACGTTACAACACGCTGTCTTATCAACGGCCATAACGGTTATGTTCCACAAGACCAAGGATGGGAAGTAATCCTAGTAAAACCAGAATGCATGACTTGTTTCTGGACGTATGAATTACGTGTCTTTATTGCCTTTGCTGAACGACTTATGTACTAGCTAGAATTATCTTCATAACCATCTTGTATCAAATTTATTGTGTGCTATATTTCATGCTATACGTAAAATAAGCGGTATTGTAAGTTTGTAAAATGTTGTGTAAAAGTTTGAACGCGAAATATTATTATAATCAGTTTTTCATATAGAATTGTAGTAGTTGAATTGTATATTAGCTACTAAGTATGAACTTAACGGGTAGGTACTACCCGAATTTAAACTTATAAAAAGCTAATATGAAGAAAAAGCTTTTATAAATGAGTTCATATTATGCTACGAAATACTATTAACTACTCTTAATATTCTGTATGATTAACTTGTTCCATTTGACTATTTTGAAGGAAATGGCACCGACTACTCGACACACCGTGAATATGAATGAAGAGGAATTCCGTACTTTTCTAGCTTCAAACATAGCCGCAGTACAGGCTGCGCTACATACCAACAATAACCTTGGATCTAGCAGTACAGGAAATCATGTAGGATGCACCTACAAAGAATTCACTGCCTGCAAACCTTTGGAATTTGATGGAACCGAAGGACCGATCGGATTGAAACGGTGGACCGAGAAGGTCGAATCGGTGTTTGCCATAAGTAAGTGTACTGAAGAGGACAAAGTGAAGTACGCTACGCATACCTTTACAGGTTCTGCGTTAACATGGTGGAATACCTATCTAGAGCAAGTGGGACAAGACGATGCGTACGCACTACCGTGGTCAGTATTCAAGCACTTGATGAACGAGAAGTACCGTCCCAGAACCGAGGTCAATAAGCTCAAGACAGAACTTAGAGGGTTACGAACCCAAGGATTTGATATTACCACGTACGAAAGACGATTCACAGAATTGTGCCTATTATGTCCGGGAGCATTCGAAGATGAGGAAGAGAAGATCGACGCGTTTGTGAAAGGATTACCGGAAAGAATCTAAGAAGATATAAGTTCACACGAGCCCGCCTCCATACAACAGGCATGTAGAATGGCTCACAAACTAGTGAACCAGATTGAAGAAAGAATTAAAGAACAGACTGCTGAAGAGGCTAATGTGAAGCAAGTTAAAAGAAAGTGGGAGGATAACGGTGATAAGAATCACCAATACAACAACAACAGCAATTACAACAATAATCGCAACAATTATCCCAACAATCGCAACATCAATCGCAACTACAACAAACGGCCCAACAACAACAACAACAACAACAACAACAACAACAACAACAACAACAACAACTATAACAATCATCCCAACAACAATAATAATCGCAACAACAACAACAATCAGAAGCAGCTATGCCAAAGGTGTGAAAAGTATCACTCGGGGTTCTGCACCAAATTTTGCAACAAGTGTAAAAGAAATGGTCATAGCGCGGTGAAGTGTGAGGTCTACAGACCAGGGGTTAATAGAACGAAAGGAACAAATGGTGTCGGAACGAGTAATGGCGGAGCAAGTAGTGTCGGAGCAAGTTATGCCAATGTAGTTTGTTATAAATATGGAAAATCGGGCCACATTATTAGAAATTGCCCGAACCAGGAGAACACGAATGTACAAGGTCGCGGAAGAGTTTTCGATATTAATGCAGCAGAGGCACAGGAAGACCCGGAGCTTGTTACGGGTACGTTTCTTATTGACAATAAATCTGCTTACGTTTTATTTGATTCGGGTGCGGATAGAAGCTATATGAGTAGAGATTTTTGTGCTAAATTAAGTTGTCCATTGACGCCTTTGGATAGTAAATTTTTACTCAAATTAGCAAATGGTAAATTAATTTCAGCAGATAATATATGTCAGAATCGAGAAATTAAACTAGTTAGCGAAACATTTAAGATTGATTTGATACCAGTAGAGTTAGGGAGTTTTGATGTGATAATCGGTATGGACTGGTTGAAAGAAGTGAAAGCAGAGATCGTTTGTTACAAAAATACAATTCGCATTATACGAGAAAAAGGAAAACCCTTAATGGTGTACGGAGAAAAGGGCAACACGAAGCTACATCTTATTAGTAATTTGAAGGCACAAAAACTAATAAGAAAATGTTGCTATGCTGTTCTAGCACACGTCGAGAAAGTACAAACTGAAGAAAAGAGCATCAATGATGTTCCCATTGCAAAAGAATTTCCCGATGTATTTCCGAAAGAATTACCGGGATTACCCCCACATCGATCCGTTGAATTTCAAATAGATCTTGTACCAGGAGCTGCACCAATAGCTCGTGCTCCTTACAGACTCGCACCCAGCGAGATGAAAGAACTGCAAAGCCAATTACAAGAACTTTTAGAGCGTGATTTCATTCGACCAAGCACATCACCGTGGGGAGCTCCTGTTTTGTTTGTCAAGAAGAAAGATGGTACATTCAGGTTGTGTATCGACTACCGAGAGTTGAACAAACTTACCATCAAGAACCGCTACCCACTACCGAGAATCGATGACTTATTTGATCAACTACAAGGCTCGTCTGTTTATTCAAAGATTGACTTACGTTACGGGTATCATCAAATGCGGGTGAAAGAAGATGATATTCCAAAGACTGCTTTCAGAACACGTTACGGTCATTACGAGTTTATGGTCATGCCGTTTGGTTTAACTAATGCACCAGCTGTGTTCATGGACCTTATGAACCGAGTGTGTGGACCATACCTTGACAAGCTTGTCATTGTTTTCATTGATGACATACTTATTTACTCAAAGAATGACCAAGAACACGGTGAACATTTGAGAAAGGTGTTAGAAGTATTGAGGAAGGAAGAATTGTACGCTAAGTTTTCAAAGTGTGCATTTTGGTTGGAAGAAGTTAAATTCCTCCGTCACATAGTGAACAAAGAAGGTATTAAGGTGGATCCGGCAAAGATAGAAACTGTTGAAAAGTGGGAAACCCCGAAAACTCCGAAACACATACGCCAGTTTTTAGGACTAGCTGGTTACTACAGAAGGTTCATCCAAGACTTTTCCAGAATAGTAAAACCCTTGACTGCATTAACGCATAAAGGGAAGAAATTTGAATGGAATGATGAACAAGAGGAAGCGTTTCAGTTATTGAAGAAAAAGCTAACTACGGCACCTATATGGTCATTGCCTGAAGGGAATGATGATTTTGTGATTTATTGTGACGCATCAAAGCAAGGTCTCGATTGTGTATTAATGCAACGAACGAAGGTGATTGCTTATGCGTCTAGACAATTGAAGATTCACGAACAAAATTATACGACGCATGATTTGGAATTAGGCGCGGTTGTTTTTGCATTAAAGACTTGGAGGCACTACTTATATGGGGTCAAAAGTATTACATATACCGACCACAAAAGACTTCAACACATATTTAATCAAAAACAACTAAATATGAGGCAGCGTAGGTGGATTGAATTGTTGAATGATTACGACTTTGAGATTCGTTACCACCCGGGGAAGGCAAATGTGGTAGCCGATGCCTTGAGCAGGAAGGACAGAGAACGCATTCGAGTAAAATCTATGAATATAATGATTCATAATAACCTTACTACTCAAATAAAGGAGGCGCAACAATTAGTTTTAAAAGAGGGAAATTTAAAGGATGAAATACCCAAAGGATCGGAGAAGCATCTTAATATTGGGGAAGACGGAACCCGGTATAGGGCTGAAAGGATTTGGGTACCAAAATTTGGAGATATGAGAGAAATGGTACTTAGAGAAGCTCATAAAACCAGATACTAAATACATCCTGGAACGGGGAAGATGTACAAGGATCTCAAGAAACATTTTTTGTGGCCGGGTATGAAAGCCGATGTTGCTAAATACGTAGGAGAATGTTTGACGTGTTCTAAGGTCAAAGCTGAGCATCAGAAACCATCAGGTCTACTTCAACAGTCCGAAATCCCGGAATGGAAATGGGAAAACATTACCATGGATTTCATCACTAAATTGCCAAGGACTGCAAGTGGTTTTGATACTATTTGGGTAATAGTTGATCGTCTCACCAAATCAGCACACTTCCTGCCAATAAGAGAAGATGACAAGATGGAGAAGTTAGCACGACTGTATTTGAAGGAAGTCGTCTCCAGACATGGAATACCAATCTCTATTATCTTTGATAGGGATGGCAGATTTATTTTAAGATTCTGGCAGACATTACAGCAAGCATTAGGAACTCGTCTAGACATGAGTACTGCCTATCATCCACAAACTGATGGGCAGAGCGAAAGGACGATACAAACGCTTGAAGACATGCTACGAGCATGTGTTATTGATTTCGGAAACAGTTGGGATCGACATCTACCGTTAGCAGAATTTTCCTACAACAACAGCTACCATTCAAGCATTGAGATGGCGCCGTTTGAAGCACTTTATGGTAGAAAGTGCAGGTCTCCGATTTGTTGGAGTGAAGTGGGGAATAGACAGATTACGGGTCCGGAGATTATACAAGAAACTACCGAGAAGATCATCCAAATTCAACAACGGTTGAAAACCGCCCAAAGTCGACAAAAGAGCTACGCTGACATTAAAAGAAAAGATATAGAATTTGAAATTGGAGAGATGGTCATGCTTAAAGTTGCACCTTGGAAAGGCGTTGTTCGATTTGGTAAACGAGGGAAATTAAATCCAAGGTATATTGGACCATTCAAGATTATTGATCGTGTCGGACCAGTAGCTTACCGACTTGAGTTACCTCAACAACTCGCAGCTGTACATAACACTTTCCACGTCTCGAATTTGAAGAAATGTTTTGCTAAAGAAGATCTCACTATTCCGTTAGATGAAATTCAAATCAACGAAAAACTTCAATTCATCGAAGAACCCGTCGAAATAATGGATCGTGAGGTTAAAAGACTTAAACAAAACAAGATACCAATTGTTAAGGTTCGATGGAATGCTCGTAGAGGACCCAAGTTCACCTGGGAGCGTGAAGATTAGATGAAGAAGAAATACCCGCATCTATTTCCAGAAGATTCGTCAACACCTTCAACAACTTAAAATTTCGGGACGAAATTTATTTAACGGGTAGGTACTGTAGTGACCCGAACTTTTCCATGTTTATATATATTAATTGAGATTGATATTTACATGATTAAATGTTTCCAACATGTTAAGCAATCAAACTTATTAAGACTTTATTAATTGAAATATGTTTCATATAGACAATTGACCACCCAAGTTGACCGGTGATTCACGAACGTTAAAACTTGTAAAAACTATATGATGACATATATATGGATATATATATATATAGTTAACATGATACTATGATAAGTAAACATATCATTAAGTATATTAACAATGAACTACATATGTAAAAACAAGACTACTAACTTAATGATTTTTAAACGAGACATATATGTAACGATTATCGTTGTAAAGACATTTAATGTATATATATATATATATATATATCATATTAAGAGATATTCATACATGATAATATCATGATAATATAATAATTTAAAATCTCATTTGATATTATAAACATTGGGTTAACAACATTTAACAAGATCGTTAACCTAAAGGTTTCAAAACAACACTTACATGTAACGACTAACGATGACTTAACGACTCAGTTAAAATGTATATACATGTAGTGTTTTAATATGTATTTATACACTTTTGAAAGACTTCAATATTTATACACTTTTGAAAGACTTCAATACACTTATCAAAATACTTCTACTTAACAAAAATGCTTACAATTACATCCTCGTTCAGTTTCATCAACAATTCTACTCGTATGCACCCGTATTCGTACTCGTACAATACACAGCTTTTAGATGTATGCACTATTGGTATATACACTCCAATGATCAGCTCTTAGCAGCCCATGTGAGTCACCTAACACATGTGGGAACCATCATTTGGCAACTAGCATGAAATATCTCATAAAATTACAAAAATATGAGTAATCATTCATGACTTATTTACATGAAAACAAAATTACATATCCTTTATATCTAATCCATACACCAACAACCAAAAACACCTACAATGTAGTGACCCGAACTTTTCCATGTTTATATATATATTAAATGAAATTGTTATTTACATGATTAAGTGTTTTCAACATGTTAAGCAATCAAACTTGTTAAGACTTGATTAATTGAAATATGTTTCATATAGACAATTGACCACCCAAGTTGACCGGTGATTCACGAACGTTAAAACTTGTAAAAACTATATGATGACATATATATGGATATATATATAGTTAACATGATACTATGATAAGTAAACATATCATTAAGTATATTAATAATGAACTACATATGTAAAAACAAGACTACTAACTTAATGATTTTTAAACGAGACATATATGTAACGATTATCGTTGTAAAGACATTTAATGTATATATATCATATTAAGAGATATTCATACATGATAATATCATGATAATATAATAATTTAAAATCTCATTTGATATTATAAACATTGGGTTAACAACATTTAACAAGATCGTTAACCTAAAGGTTTCAAAACAACACTTACATGTAACGACTAACGATGACTTAACGACTCAGTTAAAATGTATATAGATGTAGTGTTTTAATATGTATTTATACACTTTTGAAAGACTTCAATACACTTATCAAAATACTTCTACTTAACAAAAATGCTTACAATTACATCCTCGTTCAGTTTCATCAACAATTCTACTCGTATGCACCCGTATTCGTACTCGTATAATACACAGCTTTTAGATGTATGTACTATTGGTATATACACTCCAATGATCAGCTCTTAGAAGCCCATGTGAGTCACCTAACACATGTGGGAACCATCATTTGGCAACTAGCATGAAATATCTCATAAAATTACAAAAATATGAGTAATCATTCATGACTTATTTACATGAAAACAAAATTACATATCCTTTATATCTAATCCATACACCAACAACCAAAAACACCTACAAACACTTTCATTCTTCAATTTTCTTCATCTAATTGATCTCTCTCAAGTTCTATCTTCAAGTTCTAAGTGTTCTTCATATATTCTACAAGTTCTAGTTACATAAAATCAAGAATACTTTCAAGTTTGCAAGCTCACTTCCAATCTTGTAAGGTGATCATCCAACCTCAAGAAATCTTTGTTTCTTACAGTAGATTATCATTCTAATACAAGGTAATAATCATATTGAAACTTTGGTTCAATTTCTATAACTATAACAATCTTATTTCAAGTGATGATCTTACTTGAACTTGTTTTCGTGTCATGATTCTGCTTCAAGAACTTCGAGCCATCCAAGGATCCGTTGAAGCTAGATCCATTTTTCACTTTTCCAGTAGGTTTATTCAAGGAACTTAAGGTAGTAATGATGTTCATAACATCATTCAACTCATACATATAAAGCTATCTTATTCGAAGGTTTAAACTTGTAATCACTAGAACATAGTTTAGTTAATTCTAAACTTGTTCGCAAACAAAAGTTAATCCTTCTAACTTGACTTTTAAAATCAACTAAACACATGTTCTATATCTATATGATATGCTAACTTAATGATTTAAAACCTGGAAACACGAAAAACACCGTAAAACCGGATTTACGCCGTCGTAGTAACACCGCGGGCTGTTTTGGGTTAGTTAATTAAAAACTATGATAAACTTTGATTTAAAAGTTGTTATTCTGGAAAAATGATTTTTATTATGAACATGAAACTATATCCAAAAATTATGGTTAAACTCAAAGTGGAAGTATGTTTTCTAAAATGGTCATCTAGACGTCGTTCTTTCGACTGAAATGACTACCTTTACAAAAATGACTTGTAACTTATTTTTCCGACTATAAACCTATACTTTTTATGTTTAGATTCATAAAATAGAGTTTAATATGAAACCATAGCAATTTGATTCACTCAAAACGGATTTAAAATGAAGAAGTTATGGGTAAAACAAGATTGGATAATTTTTCTCATTTTAGCTACGTGAAAATTGGTAACAAATCTATTCCAACCATAACTTTATCAACTTGTATTGTATATTATGTAATCTTGAGATACCATAGACACGTATACAATGTTTCGACCTATCATGTCGACACATCTATATATATTTCGGAATAACCATAGACACTCTATATGTGAATGTTGGAGTTAGCTATACAGGGTTGAGGTTGATTCCAAAATATATATAGTTTGAGTTGTGATCAATACTGAGATACGTATACACTGGGTCGTGGATTGATTCAAGATAATATTTATCGATTTATTTCTGTACATCTAACTGTGGACAACTAGTTGTAGGTTACTAACGAGGACAGCTGACTTAATAAACTTAAAACATCAAAATATATTAAAAGTGTTGTAAATATATTTTGAACATACTTTGATATATATGTATATATTGTTATAGGTTCGTGAATCAACCAGTGGCCAAGTCTTACTTCCCGACGAAGTAAAAATATGTGAAAGTGAGTTATAGTCCCACTTTTAAAATCTAATATTTTTGGGATGAGAATACATGCAGGTTTTATAAATGATTTACAAAATAGACACAAGTACGTGAAACTACATTCTATGGTTGAATTATCGAAATCGAATATGCCCCTTTTTATTAAGTCTGGTAATCTAAGAATTAGGGAACAGACACCCTAATTGACGCGAATCCTAAAGATAGATCTATTGGGCTTAACAAACCCCATCCAAAGTACCGGATGCTTTAGTACTTCGAAATTTATATCATATCCGAAGGGTGTCCCGAAATGATGGGGATATTCTTATATATGCATCTTGTTAATGTCGGTTACCAGGTGTTCACCATATGAATGATTTTTATCTCTATGTATGGGATGTGTATTGAAATATGAAATCTTGTGGTCTATTATTATGATTTGATATATATAGGTTAAACCTATAACTCACCAACATTTTTGTTGACGTTTTAAGCATGTTTATTCTCAGGTGATTATTAAGAGCTTCCGCTGTCGCATACTTAAATAAGGACAAGATTTGGAGTCCATGTTTGTATGATATTGTGTAAAAACTGCATTCAAGAAACTTATTTTGTTGTAACATATTTGTATTGTAAACCATTATGTAATGGTCGTGTGTAAACAGGATATTTTAGATTATCATTATTTGATAATCTACGTAAAGCTTTTTAAACCTTTATTGATGAAATAAAGGTTATGGTTTGTTTTAAAATGAATGCAGTCTTTGAAAAACGTCTCATATAGAGGTCAAAACCTCGCAACGAAATCAATTAATATGGAACGTTTTTAATCAATAAGAACGGGACATTTCAGTTGGTATCCGAGCGTTGGTCTTAGAGAACCAGAATTTTGCATTAGTGTGTCTTATCGAGTTTGTTAGGATGCATTAGTGAGTCTGGACTTCGACCGTGTTTACTTGAAAAATGATTGCTTAACAAATTTTGTTGGAAACTATATATTTTTAACATGTGAATATTATGTGATATATTAATCTCTTAATGCGTTTGATATTATGTGATAGATGTCTACCTCTAGAACAAGCCCCATTGACTCACCTAATAATAATGAAGAGTCAAATGTAAATTAGAATGATTCGTGGACTGATTCACAAGTTCCCGAAGAGGAACCGGAAGAAAAGTCGGAACCTGAAGAAGAATCAGAACCGGAAGAGGAGGAACCGGATGAAGAAATAGAACCGGTGGGGGAAATAATAAAACGGTTAAGTAAAAGAAAATCCTCAACCAACCGACCAAGATTAATTATGGTCAATGGTGTTTCCGCCAAGGAAGCAAAATATTGGGAGGATTACCAATTCTCCGATGAATCGGATTCCGACGAGAATTCCGATGATGTTATAGAAATTACCCCAACTGAATTTAAAAAGGCAAAAGAAAATAATAAGGGAAAGGGCATAAAAATAGAGAAATCTAATTCCAACCCCGATGAACTTTATATGTATCGTCAACCCCCGAAGTCCTTAAGTTGTAACAATGACCCGGGAACCTCTAAACCACCAGGTTTTTCTAAACCAATGTGGATAACGACGGTTTGTATTAGGGGAACATCATATATCCCTAGAAACTTGGCAAAACGAACCAAAACCGAAGAAGAAGAAACAAGAGAGTCGGAATAAGATAGTTGTATTCGTGTGGTGTAATATAAGTAATATAGTGTGCTTATGCTTTATGATATATGTAAAAATTGCTTGTATTAATAAGTATTTTTTTTATGAATCTAACTCTTGTCTATTTTACAGTATAAAAACACAAAATGGATAGACAACCTAATATTTTAAGAGACCTACCCGGAGACATGATTGATGAAATCTTGTCTAGAGTCGGTCAGAATTCTTTGGCACAACTATTTAAGGCGAGATCAGTTTGTAAGACATTCGAAGAACGTTCCAAGAATGCCTTGGTTTATAAAAGGCTTTCGTTCGAAAGATGGGGGATATCACATTGGGAAATCCATAAGTTACGATGTGTTTACTTTGACGCATATATTGCGGGGAACCCAAATGCTATTTTACGCAATGGGTTAAGAAATTATTTTGACTCAATATATTCGAATATTGGACTTCGTGATTTAGAAAAAGCGGCTAACATGCAACATAAAGAAGCATGTTATGCTTACGGATTAGTAATGTTCGCTTCTCACCAAAGTGAGAACAAGAACATCGGGCTACAACTATTAAACAAAATGTTCCCACAAGTGACGGAGTTGGTAATTGGGGTAAGAAATGAGGTTTTTATATTGTTACGGGACTGTTGGACATTACGTAACCCTCGTCCCTTTGACGACGTTACAACACGCTGTCTTATCAACGGCCATAACGGTTATGTTCCACAAGACCAAGGATGGGAAGTAATCCTAGTAAAACCAGAATGCATGAATTGTTTCTGGACGTATGAATTACGTGTCTTTATTGCCTTTGCTGAACGACTTGTGTACTAGCTAGAATTATCCTCACAACCATCTTGTATCAAATTTATTGTGTGCTATATTTCATGCTATATGTAAAATAAGCGGTATTGTAATTTGTAAAATATTGTGTAAAAGTTCGAACGCGAAATATTATTATAGTCAGTTTTTCATATAGAATTGTAGTAGTTGAATTGTATATTAGCTACTAAGTATGAACTTAACGAGTAGGTACTACCCGAATTTAAACTTATAAAACGCTAATATGAAGAAAAAGCTTTTATAAATGAGTTCATATTATGCTACGAAATACTATTAACTACTCTTAATATTCAGTATGATTAACTTGTTCCATTTGACTATTTTGAAGGAAATGGCACCGACTACTCGACACACCGTGAATATGAATGAAGAGGAATTCCGTACTTTTCTAGCTTCAAACATAGCCGCAGTACAGGCTGCGCTACATACCAACAATAACCTTGGATCTAGCAGTACAGGAAATCGTGTAGGATGCACCTACAAAGAATTCACTGCCTGCAAACCTTTGGAATTTGATGGAACCGAAGGACCGATTGGATTGAAACGGTGGACCGAGAAGGTCGAATCGGTGTTTGCCATAAGTAAGTGTACTGAAGAGGACAAAGTGAAGTACGCTACGCATACCTTCACAGGTTCTGCGTTAACATGGTGGAATACCTATCTAGAGCAAGTGGGACAAGACGATGCGTACGCACTACTGTGGTCAGCATTCAAGCACTTGATGAACGAGAAGTACCGTCCCAGAACCGAGGTCAATAAGCCTAAGACAGAACTTAGAGGGTTACGAACCTAAGGATTTGATATTACCACGTACGAAAGACGATTCACAGAATTGTGCCTATTGTGTCCGGGAGCATTCGAAGATGAGGAAGAAAAGATCGACGCGTTTGTGAAAGGATTACCGGAAAGAATCCAAGAAGATATAAGTTCACACGAGCCCGCCTCCATACAACAGGCATGTAGAATGGCTCACAAACTAGTGAACCAGATTGAAGAAAGAATTAAAGAACAGACTGCTGAAGAGGCCAATGTGAAGCAAGTCAAAAGAAAGTGGGAAGAAAACGGTGATAAGAATCACCAATACAACAACAACAGCAATTACAACAATAATCGCAACAATTATCCCAACAATCGCAACATCAATCGCAACTACAACAAACAGCCCAGCAACAACAACAACAACAACATCAACTACAACAATCATCCTAACAACAATAATAACCGCAACAACAACAACAATCAGAAGCAGCTATGCCAAAGGTGTGAAAAGTATCACTCGGGGTTCTGCACCAAATTTTGCAACAAGTGTAAAAGAAATGGTCATAGCGCGGCGAAGTGTGAGGTCTACGGACCAGGGGTTAATAGAATGAAAGGAACAAATGGTGTCGGAACGAGTAATGGCGGAGCAAGTTATGCCAATGTATTTTGTTATAAATGTGGAAAACCGGGCCACATTATTAGAAATTGCCCGAACCAGGAGAACACGAATGGACAAGGCCGCGGAAGAGTTTTCAATATTAATGCAGCAGAGGCACAGGAAGACCCGGAGCTTGTTACGGGTACGTTTCTTATTGACAATAAACCTGCTTACGTTTTATTTGATTCGGGTGCGGATAGAAGCTATATGAGTAGAGATTTTTGTGCTAAATTAAGTTGTCCATTGACGCCTTTGGATAGTAAATTTTTACTCGAATTAGCAAATGGTAAATTAATTTCAGCAGATAATATATGTCGGAATCGAGAAATTAAACTGGTTAGCGAAACATTTAAGATTGATTTGATACCAGTAGAGTTAGGGAGTTTTGATGTGATAATCGGTATGGACTGGTTGAAAGAAGTGAAAGCAGAGATCGTTTGTTACAAAAATGCAATTCGCATTATACGAGAAAAAGGAAAACCCTTAATGGTGTACGGAGAAAAGGGCAACACGAAGCTACATCTTATTAGTAATTTGAAGGCACAAAAACTAATAAGAAAAGGTTGCTATGCTGTTCTAGCACACGTCGAGAAAGTACAAACTGAAGAAAAGAGCATCAATGATGTTCCCGTCGCAAAAGAATTTCCCGATGTATTTCCGAAAGAATTACCGGGATTACCCCCACATCGATCCGTTGAATTTCAAATAGATCTTGTACCAGGAGCTGCACCAATAGCTCGTGCTCCTTACAGACTTGCACCCAGCGAGATGAAAGAACTGCAAAGCCAATTACAAGAACTTTTAGAGCGTGGTTTCATTCGACCAAGCACATCACCGTGGGGAGCTCCTGTTTTGTTTGTCAAGAAGAAAGATGGTACATTCAGGTTGTGTATCGACTACCGAGAGTTGAACAAACTTACCATCAAGAACCGCTACCCACTACCGAGAATCGACGACTTATTTGATCAACTACAAGGCTCGTCTGTTTATTCAAAGATTGACTTACGTTCCGGGTATCATCAAATGCGGGTGAAAGAAAATGATATTCCAAAGACTGCTTTCAGAACACGTTACGGTCATTACGAGTTTATGGTCATGCCGTTTGGTTTAACTAATGCACCAGCTGTGTTCATGGACCTTATGAACCGAGTGTGTGGACCATACCTTGACAAGTTTGTCATTGTTTTCATTGATGACATACTTATTTACTCAAAGAATGACCAAGAACACGGTGAACATTTGAGAAAGGTGTTAGAAGTATTGAGGAAGGAAGAATTGTACGCTAAGTTTTCAAAGTGTGCATTTTGGTTGGAAGAAGTTCAATTCCTCGGTCACATAGTGAACAAAGAAGGTATTAAGGTGGATCCGGCAAAGATAGAAACTGTTGAAAAGTGGGAAACCCCGAAAACTCCGAAACACATATGCCAGTTTTTAGGACTAGCTGGTTACTACAGAAGGTTCATCCAAGACTTTTCCAGAATAGCAAAACCCTTGACTGCATTAACACATAAAGGGAAGAAATTTGAATGGAATGATGAACAAGAGAAAGCGTTTCAGTTATTGAAGAAAAAGCTAACTACGGCACCCATATTGTCATTGCCTGAAGGGAATGATGATTTTGTGATTTATTGTGACGCATCAAAGCAAGGTCTCGGTTGTGTATTAATGCAACGAACGAAGGTGATTGCTTATGCGTCTAGACAATTGAAGATTCACGAACAAAATTATACGACGCATGATTTGGAATTAGGCGCGGTTGTTTTTGCATTAAAGACTTGGAGGCACTACTTATATGGGGTCAAAAGTATTATATATACCGACCACAAAAGTCTTCAACACATATTTAATCAGAAACAACTGAATATGAGGTAGCGTAGGTGGATTGAATTATTGAATGATTATGACTTTGAGATTCGTTATAACCCGGGGAAGGCAAATGTGGTAGCCGATGCCTTGAGCAGGAAGGACAGAGAACCCATTCGAGTAAAATCTATGAATATAATGATTCATAATAACCTTACTACTCAAATAAAGGAGGCGCAACAAGGAGTTTTAAAAGAGGGAAATTTAAAGGATGAAATACCCAAAGGATCGGAGAAGCATCTTAATATTCGGGAAGACGGAACCCGGTATAGGGCTGAAAGGATTTGGGTACCAAAATTTGGAGATATGAGAGAAATGGTACTTAGAGAAGCTCATAAAACCAGATACTCAATACATCCTGGAACGGGGAAGATGTACAAGGATCTCAAGAAACATTTTTGGTGGCCGGGTATGAAAGCCGATGTTGCTAAATACGTAGGAGAATGTTTGACGTGTTCTAAGGTCAAAGCTGAGCATCAAAAATCATCAGGTCTACTTCAACAACCCGAAATCCCGGAATGGAAATGGGAAAACATTACCATGGATTTCATCACTAAATTGCCAAGGACTGCAAGTGGTTTTGATACTATTTGGGTAATAGTTGATCGTCTCACCAAATCAGCACACTTCCTACCAATAAGAGAAGATGACAAGATGGAGAAGTTAGCACGACTGTATTTGAAGGAAGTCGTCTCCAGACATGGAATACCAATCTCTATTATCTCTGATAGGGATGGCAGATTTATTTCAAGATTCTGGCAGACATTACAACAAGCATTAGGAACTCGTCTAGACATGAGTACTGCCTATCATCCACAAACTGATGGGCAGAGTGAAAGGACGATACAAACGCTTGAAGACATGCTACGAGCATGTGTTATTGATTTCAGAAATAGTTGGGATCGACATCTACCGTTAGCAGAATTTTCCTACAACAACAACAACTACCATTCAAGCATTGAGATGGCGCCGTTTGAAGCACTTTATGGTAGAAAGTGCAGGTCTCCGATTTGTTGGAGTGAAGTGGGGGATAGACAGATTACGGGTCCGGAGATTATACAAGAAACTACCGAGAAGATCATCCAAATTCAACAACGGTTGAAAACCGCCCAAAGTCGACAAAAGAGCTACGCTGATATTAAAAGAAAAGATATAGAATTTGAAATTGGAGAGATGGTCATGCTTAAAGTTGCACCTTGGAAAGGCATTGTTCGATTTGGTAAACGAGAGAAATTAAATCCAAGGTATATTGGACCATTCAAGATTATTGATCGTGTCGGACCAGTAGCTTACCGACTTGAGTTACCTCAACAACTCGCGGCTGTACATAACACTTTCCACGTCTCTAATTTGAAGAAATGTTTTGCTAAAGAAGATCTCACTATTCCGTTAGATGAAATCCAAATCAATGAAAAACTTCAATTCATCGAAGAACCCGTCGAAATAATAGATCGTGAGGTTAAAAGACTTAAGCAAAACAAGATACCAATTGTTAAGGTTCGATGGAATGCTCGTAGAGGACCAGAGTTCACCTGGGAGCGTGAAGATCAGATGAAGAAGAAATACCCGCATTTATTTCCAGAAGATACGTCAACACCTCCAACTGCTTAAAATTTCGGGACGAAATTTATTTAACGGGTAGGTACTGTAGTGACCCGAACTTTTCCATGTTTATATATATATTAAATGAAATTGTTATTTACATGATTAAGTGTTTTCAACATTTTAAGCAATCAAACTTGTTAAGACTTGATTAATTGAAATATGTTTCATATAGACAATTGACCACCCAAGTTGACCGGTGATTCACGAACGTTAAAACTTGTAAAAACTATATGATGACATATATATGGATATATATATATATAGTTAACATGATACTATGATAAGTAAACATATCATTAAGTATATTAATAATGAACTACATATGTAAAAACAAGACTACTAACTTAATGATTTTTAAACGAGACATATATGTAACGATTATCGTTGTAAAGACATTTAATGTATATATATCATATTAAGAGATATTCATACATGATAATATCATGATAATATAATAATTTAAAATCTCATTTGATATTATAAACATTGGGTTAACAACATTTAACAAGATCGTTAACCTAAAGGTTTCAAAACAACACTTACATGTAACGACTAACGATGACTTAACGACTCAGTTAAAATGTATATAGATGTAGTGTTTTAATATGTATTTATACACTTTTGAAAGACTTCAATACACTTATCAAAATACTTCTACTTAACAAAAATGCTTACAATTACATCCTCGTTCAGTTTCATCAACAATTCTACTCGTATGCACCCGTATTCGTACTCGTACAATACACAGCT
Source organism: Rutidosis leptorrhynchoides (assembly GCF_046630445.1). NCBI lineage: Eukaryota > Viridiplantae > Streptophyta > Magnoliopsida > Asterales > Asteraceae > Rutidosis > Rutidosis leptorrhynchoides. The sequence continues at coordinate 116,224,990 of NC_092341.1, read as the reverse complement.
TTTAGATGTATGTACTATTGGTATATACACTCCAATGATCAGCTCTTAGCAGCCCATGTGAGTCACCTAACACATGTGGGAACCATCATTTGGCAACTAGCATGAAATATCTCATAAAATTACAAAAATATGAGTAATCATTCATGACTTATTTACATGAAAACAAAATTACATATCCTTTATATCTAATCCATACACCAACGACCAAAAACACCTACAAACACTTTCATTCTTCAATTTTCTTCATCTAATTGATCTCTCTCAAGTTCTATCTTCAAGTTCTAAGTGTTCTTCATATATTCTACAAGTTCTAGTTACATAAAATCAAGAATACTTTCAAGTTTGCAAGCTCACTTCCAATCTTGTAAGGTGATCATCCAACCTCAAGAAATCTTTGTTTCTTACAGTAGATTATCATTCTAATACAAGGTAATAATCATATTCAAACTTTGGTTCAATTTCTATAACTATAACAATCTTATTTCAAGTGATGATCTTACTTGAACTTGTTTTCGTGTCATGATTCTGCTTCAAGAACTTCGAGCCATCCAAGGATCCGTTGAAGCTAGATCCATTTTTCACTTTTCCAGTAGGTTTATTCAAGGAACTTAAGGTAGTAATGATGTTCATAACATCATTCAATTCATACATATAAAGCTATCTTATTCGAAGGTTTAAACTTGTAATCACTAGAACATAGTTTAGTTAATTCTAAACTTGTTCGCAAACAAAAGTTAATCCTTCTAACTTGACTTTTAAAATCAACTAAACACATGTTCTATATCTATATGATATGCTAACTTAATGATTTAAAACCTGGAAACACGAAAAACACCGTAAAACCGGATTTACGCCTTCGTAGTAACACCGCGGGCTGTTTTGGGTTAGTTAATTAAAAACTATGATAAACTTTGATTTAAAATTTGTTATTCTGGGAAAATGATTTTTATTATGAACATGAAACTATATCCAAAAATTATGGTTAAACTCAAAGTGGAAGTATGTTTTCTAAAATGGTCATCTAGACGTCGTTCTTTCGACTGAAATGACTACCTTTACAAAAATGACTTGTAACTTATTTTTCCGACTATAAACCTATACTTTTTATGTTTAGATTCATAAAATAGAGTTCAATATGAAACCATAGCAATTTGATTCACTCAAAACGGATTTAAAATGAAGAAGTTATGGGTAAAACAAGATTGGATAATTTTTCCCATTTTAGTTACGTGAAAATTGGTAACAAATCTATTCCAACCATAACTTTATCAACTTGTATTGTATATTATGTAATCTTGAGATACCATAGACACGTATACAATGTTTCGACCTATCATGTCGACACATCTATATATATTTCGGAACAACCATAGACACTCTATATGTGAATGTTGGAGTTAGCTATACAGGGTTGAGGTTGATTCCAAAATATATATAGTTTGAGTTGTGATCAATACTGAGATACGTATACACTGGGTCGTGGATTGATTCAAGATAATATTTATCGATTTATTTCTGTACATCTAACTGTGGACAACTAGTTGTAGGTTACTAACGAGGACAGCTGACTTAATAAACTTAAAACATCAAAATATATTAAAATTGTTGTAAATATATTTTGAACATACTTTGATATATATGTATATATTGTTATAGGTTCGTGAATCAACCAGTGGCCAAGTCTTACTTCCTGACGAAGTAAAAATCTGTGAAAGTGAGTTATAGTCCCACTTTTAAAATCTAATATTTTTGGGATGAGAATACATGCAGGTTTTATAAATGATTTACAAAATAGACACAAGTACGTGAAACTACATTCTATGGTTGAATTATCGAAATCGAATATGCCCCTTTTTATTAAGTCTGGTAATCTAAGAATTAGGGAACAGACACCCTAATTGACGTGAATCCTAAAGATAGATCTATTGGGCTTAACAAACCCCATCCAAAGTACCGGATGCTTTAGTACTTCGAAATTTATATCATATCCGAAGGGTGTCCCGGAATGATGGGGATATTCTTATATATGCATCTTGTTAATGTCGGTTACCAGGTGTTCACCATATGAATGATTTTTATCTCTATGTATGGGATGTGTATTGAAATATGAAATCTTGTGCTCTATTATTATGATTTGATATATATAGGGTTAAACCTATAACTCACCAACATTTTTGTTGACGTTTTAAGCATGTTTATTCTCAGGTGATTATTAAGAGCTTCCGCTATCGCATACTTAAATAAGGACAAGATTTGGAGTCCATGTTTGTATGATATTGTGTAAAAACTGCATTCAAGAAACTTATTTTGTTGTAACATATTTGTATTGTAAACCATTATGTAATGGTCGTGTGTAAACAGGATATTTTAGATTATCATTATTTGATAATCTACGTAAAGCTTTTTAAACCTTTATTGATGAAATAAAGGTTATGGTTTGTTTTAAAATGAATGCAGTCTTTGAAAAACGTCTCATATAGAGGTCAAAACCTCGCAACGAAATCAATTAATATGGAACGTTTTTAATCAATAAGAACGGGACATTTCATACAAACACTTTCATTCTTTAATTTTCTTCATCTCTCAAGTTCTATCTTCAAGTTCTAAGTGTTCTTCATATATTCTACAAGTTCTAGTTACATAAAATCAAGAATACTTTCAAGTTTGCTAGCTCACTTCCAATCTTGTAAGGTGATCATCCAACCTCAAGAAATCTTTGTTTCTTACAGTAGGTTATCATTCTAATACAAGGTAATAATCATATTCAAACTTTGGTTCAATTTCTATAACTATAACAATCTTATTTCAAGTGATGATCTTACTTGAACTTGTTTTCGTGTCATGATTCTGCTTTAAGAACTTCGAGCCATCCAAGGATCCGTTGAAGCTAGATCCATTTTTCTCTTTTCTATTAGGTTTATCCAAGGAACTTAAGGTAGTAATGATGTTCATAACATCATTCGATTCATACATATAAAGCTATCTTATTCGAAGGTTTAAACTTGTAATCACTAGAACATAGTTTAGTTAATTCTAAACTTGTTCGCAAAAAAAAGTTAATCCTTCTAACTTGACTTTTAAAATCAACTAAACACATGTTCTATATCTATATGATATGCTAACTTAATGATTTAAAACCTGGAAACACGAAAAACACCGTAAAACCGAATTTACGCCGTCGTAGTAACACCGCGGGCTGTTTTGGGTTAGTTAATTAAAAACTATGATAAACTTTGATTTAAAAGTTGTTATTCTGAGAAAATGATTTTTATTATGAACATGAAACTATATCCAAAAATTATGGTTAAACTCAAAGTGGAAGTATGTTTTCTAAAATGGTCATCTAGACGTCGTTCTTTCGACTGAAATGACTACCTTTACAAAAACGACTTGTAACTTATTTTTCCGTCTATAAACCTATACTTTTTCTGTTTAGATTCATAAAATAGAGTTCAATATGAAACCATAGCAATTTGATTCACTCAAAACGGATTTAAAATGAAGAAGTTATGGGTAAAACAAGATTGGATAATTTTTCTCATTTTAGCTACGTGAAAATTGGTAACAAATCTATTCCAACAATAACTTAATCAACTTGTATTGTATATTATGTAATCTTGAGATACCAGAGACACGTATACAATGTTTCGACCTATCATGTCGACACATCTATATATATTTCGGAACAACCATAGACACTCTATATGTGAATGTTGGAGTTAGCTATACAGGGTTGAGGTTGATTCCAAAATATATATAGTTTGAGTTGTGATCAATACTGAGATACGTATACACTGGGTCGTGGATTGATTCAAGATAATATTTATCGATTTATTTCTGTACATCTAACTGTGGACAACTAGTTGTAGGTTACTAACGAGGACAGCTGACTTAATAAACTTAAAACATCAAAATATATTAAAAGTGTTGTAAATATATTTTGAACATACTTTGATATATATGTATATATTGTTATAGGTTCGTGAATCAACCAGTGGCCAAGTCTTACTTCCCGACGAAGTAAAAATCTGTGAAAGTGAGTTATAGTCCCACTTTTAAAATCTAATATTTTTGGGATGAGAATACATGCAGGTTTTATAAATGCTTTACAAAATAGACACAAGTACGTGAAACTACATTCTATGGTTGAATTATCGAAATCGAATATGCCCCTTTTTATTAAGTCTGGTAATCTAAGAATTAGGGAACAGACACCCTAATTGACGTGAATCCTAAAGATAGATCTTTGGGCCTAACAAACCCCATCCAAAGTACCGGATGCTTTAGTACTTCGAAATTTATATCATATCCGAAGGGTATCCCGGAATGATGGGGATATTCTTATATATGCATCTTGTTATTGTCGGTTACCAGGTGTTCACCATATGAATGACTTTTATCTCTATGTATGAGATGTGTATTGAAATATGAAATCTTGTGGTCTATTATTATGATTTGATATATATAGGTTAAACCTATAACTCACCAACATTTTTGTTGACATTTTAAGCATGTTTATTCTCAGGTGATTACTAAGAGCTTCCGCTGTCACATACTTAAATAAGGACGAGATTTGGAGTCCATGCTTGTATGATATTGTGTAAAAACTGCATTCAAGAAACTTATTTTGTTGTAACATATTTGTATTGTAAACCATTATGTAATGGTCGTGTGTAAACAGGATATTTTAGATTATCATTATTTGATAATCTACGTAAAGCTTTTTAAACCTTTATTGATGAAATAAAGGTTATGGTTTGTTTTAAAATGAATGCAGTCTTTGAAAAACGTCTCATATAGAGGTCAAAACCTCGCAACGAAATCAATTAATATGGAACGTTTTTAATCAATAAGAAATGGACATTTCATCCGATTCCAAGTTACCACTATTTTAGGACTTCCAATTCCACACTCCAACTAGTCCTCGTTCATTAAATGTCGTACGCTCAGCCACAGAAGCAAATGGGTTGGATTCAAAATCAAACATGTAGGGAAATATGGACCGAAGGCAAGGATCAGGATGGGATAACCAGATTTTGTTCCAAAAAGAGATTGAATCACCACATCTAACTTTTCTGACTAATGATGCAGTAAAGGGCACACCGATATTCTTAGTGATAACAATTGATTTCCTTACTCCTTTTGATATGTCCGAATCGGACGGTTTATTTATGCCGTGTCGTTAGGTCACAAAACGTTAATTCATGATATCAATAGAAGAAGTTGATTGCTTAATTTATATATGTTGGGCCTAAATCTATTATTCCTTTCTATGAGTTAGCAAGGGTAAACATGACCTAGGGTCATTTCTTAAGCGGTCGAAATTGAAACGGAGCTTATTCAGATAATTTAGTAATTAAGATTGGGTTTGTACATAATTTAGTATCCAAGACTAGTGGCCAGGTACACCTTGTGTGGAGAGGCAGGATCCTTTTGGTCCCAATAAATGACGACTGTTCGGACAATCCAACAATCAAGTCCAACCGGTTTATTCTAGACACCACTTTATCCGGAATATCAAATTATGTAAAGGCAATAGTTGGGTTGATTTGATTTATAGTTGTATTTAAAATATTAAAGCAATTTAATTAAAATAAGCTAGCTAGCATTGAACAGCTAAGGACAGAGAAGACGTGGTTTACCATGATTTAAGATAACGTAGTGTCAGGATGATTATGAGACACTCATTGGATAGATATACTTTGGTGCAAACACTAGATTCCTTACTAATTGATTTCTCGATTAGCATGTCATGAGGAACTAGGCTATCATGATTCTGATCAGATGGACTATGCTCAACTCCCGATGCTTTATCTGGTTTAAGAATATAAGCGGCCCTTCTTGGATGCAATGCATACCTTGGGCGCACGAATAAAGTAGTGATATCGGCCAAAAAGTCACATTTTTACCCCCGATATGCAGTCCTAAAAGCACGAATTAATTAACTTTTTCTAGAGAATTAAGCATTTATTTACCTTGTTTTATAGATCAAGTGATTATGAAGACAACGCAAGAAGAATCAACAAAAACAGGTTTAAAACGAAGAATCTAGAGCGAAAACGGCAAAAAACCAGGAAAGTTTATAAAAGAAAATGGCCTGCCAAGTCCAGAAAAACGGCCTGTCTTACTATGTGGATGGCTGACCCAACTGAAAACGGTCCGCCAAAAAAAAAAAACGGACCTATTAAACTTCCTGCCATTAAATTGGATGGCCCAACAGGAAATTAGACGGGCCAATTAAACGGCCGGCCATCAAATTGGAAGGCCTGCCAGGAAATTGGACGGCCTGCCATAAACGGCCTGCCAGTCCAGGAACCCTATAAAAAGAGCTCATTTGTGTCCATTTCAAGACACACTCCACTCTCCACTCTTCACTTCACTCTCAAATTTAGTTTAGTTTTCTAGTCTAGTTCGAGAAAAGTCTTTCGAAGCCTTCTCACCTCCGAGCGGAAAATTAAGTACCCGGAGGCGAACGCCGAAGATTCTACTAAGAAGCTGTCTAGAGTCGGAGTTGTCAAGCACTTGTAACGGTCCACGTCATTTGTATACGGTGAACACTTTCCTTAATTTGATGATATATTTGGTTATCTTGAATTAATGTATGCATTTGCCTATTCGTTATAATTACCCATGTGGCTATAACCTAGTGTTAGGAGCTGATCAATCCTAGGATACAGGGTAAGTAGTTATGTATGCTTAACGTCACAATAGGGTTTAGTACCTACGTATAGATAAGGTAACTATCTATCAGAGAAGAGCTGCCCACCTTAAGATTGTGATTAGGTTAGTACTATAGGATTCCTATGAATATTGGTCTAGTCAAAAGCATGATTCGCGTCAGAAGTAGTATCCCAGTAATGATGTCTAATGATCCGAGGTTGAGTAATTGATTGCAAAGGAGAGACGTCTAATCCAATTAGCAGTACCTTAGAATATATAAGATTGTACACCTGTTAATGTTAAGGCATAGTTATAGTATTAAGTCGTAGATTCATACAGTAGTAATACCAACTAAGATTAGGAAAAGTCGGAACCTTTCTTAGGTATATCACTCTGTTCATGAACCTAGGATTTCATCCAAGATAGTTCGCTTCAATCTTTCAGATTAGCGTTGGGAGTAGGATATGCTGTGCTGACCAGAATCTTCAAAGCCTAGTCTCTTAGTTACAAATCAATTAGGTTACCTCCTCTTGATTAAGGTCTAGTACTCATTCTAGGAAGTAGAACTCTATAGGTAATCTCCCTACAGCCATAAATATCACATTCATCCCTTTCACTTTATCTGTCATTTATCTTATTTGTAGTATATCTATCCCTAGTTTTAAATACACCTCACTTGCTATAGGGTTATCTTTAGACATACTACGATCCCACGTTACTATCAAAAGTACAAAAATACGAACCTAGGTTGTACTTATCCTTTGCTTGTTATAGAAAGAAACAAGTAGGTGGATTATAGCTAGGAAACCCAACTAATAATAAATAATAAAACCATTACTCCCTTCTGGTAACTGATTCTGACGTTTTGCGACCTAACGACATCGCACAAAGAAAACCATCCGTTATGGACATATCAGTAGGAAAGTTAAGTTTTTGGCGCCGCTGCCGGGGATCGAATTTTCTGTTTGCTAAGGTAACCTGTGATTCTATCAAGATATCTAAGATTCTTGAGTGGTGTCTAAGAAAGACAATTATATACGGACTTGGTTTTTGGATTTTCGAACAGTCTCCAATTATATTGGAACCAAAAGGATTCTGCCTCTCCGTTGTCAGCCTGGCTACTCGTTTCAAAGTTAGATTGACTGAAACACTCACGCTTAACAATCGAAAAGTTTGATGGTATGGGATTATTAGTCGCCTTTAGAGAAACCCTAATTATCTAAAATATAAAGCCAAAATTATTAATATTATAAACTATTATTTTTCTTTAGAATCCATGACGGACTTAACCGACTACGAAGAAGATTCGGAAGATCCATCATCCACTAACTTCGAAAACCGGAGAAGTTATCGTCTATAAAATCCAAAAGATAATAATAGTTTCAAAAATGGATCTAAACCCTAATGAGTCTCGTCAGAAGCCTCCAGTTTCTGATTCTTGTAGCCCAAGAGGCCGGACAACTTCGTCTAACCCAAAGATTTCATTGCTTTTAGAGAAATTTTTTTCAAACGAACCAGGATTTGACCTTTTTCACGATCTAAAAGGAGGGTTCAGTCTCAATGAACTCCTACACATGGAAGATGAGATACGGGAAGAATATCCAACCTTTTTCCGATATCCGTACTTGATAAAGTATGATTCCAAGAAAGGACGTTACATAGATAATCCAGACGTCCCCTGATGCGTTCGTGCGATATACATCTTTTACCCTCTAAATTTATATTTGATTTAAACACTATAATCAAGCACACACAACTAACAAGCACTTAGAACCCGGTTATTATAGCACTTTGATGTAAGTATTCTTATCAAGTTCATCCCAAGAGACACAGCGTAAGTCGAATATTTGAAACTATCAATTGTCCTAGGGTTTGTTTGATTGGGGGTTTCGATTGATATCAACTAACAATTAAAACTTGTACAATTAAACAAACCTAAATTTATCAATTAAACTAGTGACAAGAAACAAGTAGTGAAGTATTAAGGCTTAAAACAAATTAACTAAGACGTGTTCACTTATCTAATCCTCTCTATGCTTGGCTTGCCCCGTTTTGCCTATATTGCTATCTCATTAGTTGTTGAACTATTAAATGTTTAGCATTACTACTAAACCTCAAATCAAATGATACTCCACGAATTCACATAAGCTTTATATCTTAAGATCGAGTTAAGCATGATTTGGTCATTGAGATTGAGCTTAGGTTAAAATCACTTAAAACCTCCAAATATCGAAATCACTTAAGATAATCGGCATTACTATGTTGACTAGAGGCCAATTGAAAACCAACCTAGATTAAGAACACAATCACTTGCAATTCCTAAACTAGTTGTCAAGATCACCTAAGGTGTTGAAGCACATATTGATTCACTTATCAAATCACAAAGAGAGCTACACAACATATGTAATCAAAGTCAAGCCTAAAACAAACTCATAGTAATGGATCTTTAGCTAACTCAACAACACATGATCATGTAATTCATTCAAACAACAATAATCAATTGATTTGGGACAAACACTAGCATTAGAGATTCATAGATAAGAAAACACAAGAGATTTAGCCAATCATTGCTAAAATTAAACTAATAATAAGCATAGAAATGTAAATCATCATCATCTTCAAGTTATTACAAGTAATCAATGCTAAATATGAAAAGTAAAGTGAAGATTACAACCCAAAATGTAAAGAAGATGAAGATCTAAGCTAAACAATATGAATCTTGAGCTAGCCTCCTTGAATCCACCCTTAAACACCAATGGATGATGAAATTAGGGTTTAGTATGTGAAATTCGGACCTTTAGCAGCTACTCCCAAAGATGCATATGAAAAATGACCTAATCTCGTTCCTTTTATAATGGTGAAAATCTGGGCTGAAACAGCGTCAGGAGCGCCGCTTTTACTTCAGGAGCGGCGCTTTTGGCTTGGTGAGGAGCGTTGCTTTTAACTTTGAAAAGCCACTTTTGACTCTGAACAGGGGTGACGCTTTTGTTGAGGATCGACACTTTTGACTGATCAGGAGCAATGCTTTTGACATTTAGAACAGTGTTTTTCCTCACTGAAGAAAAATGGAGACAAATCGTGCATAATAGCGCCGTTTTTCCTTCTGGAACGGCGCTTTTGGGCCTTCAGGAGCGGCGCTCCTTCACAGGAGCGGCGCTTTTGGAGCTGTTTCCTGCACTTGTCATTTTCTTAGCCAATTTTGCCCATGATTTGGTCAATTTTACACCAAATCAACTCCTTAGCCCTTAATTTACCAATTAGCTCAATAACACACTAAATAGGCTTCGAGATAGTAAAAAATCGAGCAAAGTGAGGTAGATATCGCGAAATAAAATATATATAAATGGAGCGATATCAAACGTTCATCGAAAATCTGCTAAATCCTAAACGAAGACTGGATGTTTACAGCGATTTCGTTAGACATCGTTACATTTCAGATTTTCTGTTTTCTAAACGCCAAATGCAAGAAATGCATAATCTACGTAATCATGTACATTCCCTCCACAATCTCTCAAAAGAATATGGGGAAGAAACCTTTTTCAAGTATCGTGATGAAGAAATCGACACAAAAGATGACCTCAAAATATTCGTGGACTGCTTGTCATATATCGAAGATAAAGAAATTTCACCGATTCGTCTCAATCGATATGTTGCAATGATGGTCGCGGAATTAGAGTATTGGACTGAAAAGAAAATTCCTAACCCTTATTTCAAAATACGGAGATCGAGACTATTTCTACTTTGATCCTGCGTCATTCCTTATTTGAAAGTTGACGGAAGTATTTTCGGATTCAACCGAAGAAAGAATAGAGGCTAATTTCTTTGAAAAAAGAAAGGGAATCTGTTCCGAATTCGTGCGAATCTTGACTACGCCAAAATTTCCATTTACTACCCCTCAGCAATCACTTATCCACAAAATATCTGAAACTTTCAAATTTACTATTGGAGATCCCGATTATGAGGAAGAATATGAATTTCAAACCATAGTTTTCAAACTCCTGAACGATCTAAATTTCAAAGACGACGGACCAAGGAATGGAATCTCGAACATCAAGAAGGTTAGAAGGGCATTCTTTCAATTTATGGACGATATCGATGATCTTCAAAAACGCGAACGTCAGCTTTTGAGCGAATTCGAAAGATTCTCGCTTCATCCCGCTGATTTGCTTTGGACGGTCAAAGAATCCCTGAACATCTCTTTCTTGAAACGTCACTTTTTTGCGTTTAGTTGTAGGCTCGTCATTATTATTTTAATCGCTTATTTTGCGAATAACGTTTTCGTGTAATAAATTTATCTAAATAATAATACTAGTTATGATATAATAATATAATAATATGAATATATAAAATGAAAAACAAATCAGCGATAAATGGGTTGGACTAGATCAAATAGCCCAAGGCCCAAACCAAAAAGCCCAACCAGAAAAACACGGCTGACCAGTTTATGGCAGGCCGTGGACGACTAACCATAATACTGGCAGCCCATTTTTTTGGTCTGATGAAAACACTTATACCCCATTTTTTTTTCTTTCCTCTTCCTCCTTCCTCCCAACCTACGGCCGAACACACACCCACCATCACCATTTCGCTATTTTTGCACCAAATCGCATCATTCGAAGGCCTAAACTTGTTCTCTTCATCCCTCTAAACTCATTTCTTCAATCGATTTCATCAAACAAGGTATAAATCTTGCTAAAATTCAAAATTATACCTAGGGTGTAATTTTTAAATTTCTATGATTTTGTGCTTTTATGCTTGTTTATATGCTTAGGAACTCTAAGGATGATAATGTGATTGTAAAATGCTAGTTTTTAGGACAAATTGATGCTTTAGGTTCTTCAAATTGTTGACTAGGGTTGACTTGGACAAAAATGGGTCGGGTTTTTTGAATTCTGGAACAATGTAATATGATTGTTGCCCATAGATACAACTTGTTGATCTTTTGGAAGAATAAAATCACACTTAAACTAGGTTTAAACGTCGTTTGACAAAATTTTGGAAAATAGTCAAAATCATACGAAACAAGCTTTTTAGTCAAACCTAATGTTAAAACATTTTTAAAACTTAGGATATTCCGAAAAATTGTTGCTTTTCACGAAATCTTTGAATCCAAAATAAACTTGGAACCAGAATCATTGATTTCTCAAAAACGTACGTTTTTATCCTTTTATATTTTTCTATAAAATAAAAACGCATAAAATGCAAATATGATTAAAGTTTTGTGATAAGGTAATTTTTAACAATTGTATTTAATTGTTGCAAGCTTAAAACTAAAATTTATCCGGAAAAAATCCTTATTATGACTAAAATGGCTATATGAATTATTTTTAACTAATATTTCTACAATCACGGGTATGTATCGAATATTGGCTAAGATTTTCATTATAGATTAATTATATTGTGATGGGATATTTTTGCTAATTATATTGCATTTAGGTATATGGAAAAGTCCATTTTTAAAGCCCTTATTTCGAATTTATTCGGAAAATTAGTTTATATCGCTTTTCTATATAACTAATATATGTGTTATTAAATTTTTGGAAGATCATTTACATCTCAATCGTATTTTTCAGGATGCCTCAATTCACTTTACGGGATACCGAGAACCTACCGGAAAGACTTCGCTACCTAAATAGTGCGGCTACGTTAGAGTCGTTGTTCCGAAAATGGATAAACAAGAAAAGAGGACACTTTAAGATAATCGATTGGGAGGTAATGGAAAATTGTGGCTGGATGGATGATTTAAGGGAAGTGTTAGAATTCACCATGGGTAATCAGATTTATGATCCGTGGACTCGTCTATTCAGTATAGACGAGAAGGTGTTAGTCGAGGTTTATGTCGAGTTTATGGCCACTTGGCAATTTGATGATGATATCGATTCAGCTCAATATTCGACTGAGCCATGTATCGGTTTTCACTACAACAACGAGTATCATGATCTGACTTTGGGATAATTCGCTACATATCTCGAGCTATACGATCCAGTACATATCGAGGGTCACATCTTCACTCACGGTAGTACTGATGAGGGTCCACCAGTTCATAATCAGAACATGTAGAATGAGTTATCTTCTGTTCGACCTTGGAATTCTACAACCAAAGCATCAAAGATCTACAACCCAGCACACTGAGTCGTGCACCATCTACTTTCACACTCTATTCTACCGAAGGGAAAACATGGTAGTAACATTCAGGCCAAGGAAATCCGAATGATTTGCATATGCGCAATCAACATAACTATCAGGTCGCGTATTTGGTAGCTAAGGCAATCTCTACTGAATAGACTTCGCCCAGCACAAGTTGGTCATTTTTGTGCCCGGTCATCACGAGATTGATTAAGATGATGGGTTTGATTAATGAAGGTGAAGAATTTATAGTTGAGAAGGGTTCGGTTACAATCAATTACGGTTTCCTTGTTGCTGCTTGAGAGGTGATCAGTATTACTGATGGTGTATTGATAGTAAGGAGGATCGAGCATCTTCCTAACACAGAGGATAGGGTAGTTCAGGGTATCCATATTCCTTCCGAGACATTTCATCCAGACGCCCAGACAGTTACCACGGTACGTAAGAGACAGCAGTACGGAGATGCCCCAATTGTAGTTTGACCACCGCCTCTTGAGGAGTCGGTCCATGAGGAGCATGATCACGATCATGAGGGGCCCTTTCAGACTGATCCTGAGCCTGACGTAGGACCCTCAGTACCTAGATATCCTCCTTTCCACTTCTACTATGGTAATGCACTCAGTGATGATTGGAACATGATGATGGCTCGGGGACAAGCCAACCAGTATCATTACCAGTTCCAGCAGCGCTGATGCATGGATACCCACCTCTTCCATTTCCAGACCCGATTGTTATCCCGCATTTCGTGAAGCGACCCATCCTAATCCATCTGGATGAATACATTACGTTTGGATACATCGCGAGGTACTTGACCTCTATATGATACATTTTACAAACATTGCATTCGTTTTTAAAAGACAAACTTTCATTACATCGAAAGTTGACAGCATGCATACCATTTCAGAATATATCCAACTATAATTGACTTAATAATAATCTTGATGAACTCAACAACTTGAATGCAACGTCTTTTGAAATATGTCATGAATGACTTCAAGTAATATCTCTAAAATGAGCAAATGCACAGCGGAAGATTTCTTTAATACCTGAGAATACACATGCTTTCAAGTGTTAACCAAAAGGTTGGTGAGTTCATTAGTTTATCGAAATCAATCATTTCCTCATTTTAATAGACCACAAGATTTCCTTTAATCAATAATCATACACTCGCAAGTGTTTAAAAATCATTCATATGGATTAAACACTTGGTAACTGACATTAACAAAATGCATCTAGAATATCCCCATATATAAATATCGAAGTACTAAAGCAGTTCAAATTCTCTGACTGGGGCTTGTCAATGGCCCATAGATCTATCTTTAGGATTCACGTTAATTGGTGGCAATTATAATAAACACCAATTCTTAGGTTACCAAGTTTAACAAGGGCGATATCCGGTATAACAATTCAACCATAGAATGTTGTTTCAAGTACTTGTGTCTATTTCGTAAAACAGTTATAAAAGCAGCGCATGTATTCTCAGTCCCAAAAATATATATTGCAAAAGCATTTTAAAAGGGAGCAAATGAAACTCACGGTACGATATTTTGTAGTAAAAATATGCATAAGACGATACTGAACAATGTAGGGTTAGCCTCGGATTCACGAACCTATATCATTTATATATATATTAACATATATAATTGTAATCGAATGAATTTATATATTATTGGTGATATACTTATTATTTTAATAAATTATGTGTTTCATTAATAACTTAATTAAATGTATTTATTTTATATACCTTAAATAAATAATAATGTTAATATAGTTTAGTTAAGTATATTTTTATATGACTAATTTTTATTGTAGTAATGTTAATAATATTAGCAGTAATATTGATAGTAATAATAATAATAATAGTATGGTTGTTATAATGATATTAGTAACACTAAAATTGATAATAATACTAATAATGTAAAAATACTAATATTAATGTTAAAAATAATAACAATTAGGATGATAATGATAAAAATAATGATAATTCTAACAATAATAATAATGATACTTAATAACAATAATAATAGTTTTAATAATAATAATATTAATAATTTTCAAGAATAATAATAGGTATTTATCATAAACTTAAATTATACTTTTTCTTAATAATCATAATCATATCATTAACCTATTTTAAATCATAAACTTAATCCTAAATTTTATTTTTAAACCTAACCTAATAATAATAATAATAATAATAATAATAATAATAATAATAATAATAATAATAATAATAATAATAATAATAATAATAATAATAATAATAATAATAATAATAATAATAATAATAATAATAATGATAATTTTAGAATACAACCTTTGAAGAAAACAAGCTCCTAAAAAATAAAACGCCATTGTCCAAGCTCGAACCCAAGACCTCTTGGTTAAATACACACGTCCTTAACCAATGATCCATCTGCTGTTTTTCTGATCTAATACCCAACCTATATCTATATATGTAATATCTATCTCTTTTCATCTTCTTCTACTAAAACCCATTTATTCTTCATCACATCACTACCTTAAACATAGTAATCATCATTATCATTTCGCTATAACCGTCATCATCATAATCTCGATCATCATTTAAAATTTGAAAAAGGAACGAAGTAGCATTAACATGTCGACTAGCATCAATAGTTAGCCAGAGTGAAACTTGGGCTGTTTTTATAACCAATTTAAATGGCCCAATTAATTTATTGAATCTCGGCCCAATCAATACAAAAAATGTATACAGCCCAACATAGTAATTTATGTAGCTAGATAGATTAGTTATTTAAAAAAAATCGTTATTATGAACTGACCCCATCAAACTTTAACATCCCACTAATTATAACTCAATTGGATATCACTTCAACTTTAAGTTAAATCATCATCATCATTCATCCTTTATTGTCACAGAATAACGGAAGTAGTAATAGTGGCAGTCGATAAATAACCAGAAACAAAAGGCAGTTAGCGATGAGCAGTATCAAGAAACACAACGTATGCTGCAGTAGCAGCTTCAAAAAAACAAGGGATGTTGGTTGGTTGTGATGATGGTGGGTTGCAAAGGTGAAACCCGAATAATAGAGTGGTGTTTCTTGGTGGTAGGGTGGTTGTTGTTATGATTAGGGTTTCAAAAAAATATATAGAAATTAGAATGAGTTTCAGGGTGTGTTTGGGTTCAGTTTCAAAAACAGAAAAATAGAAAGATATGCTAACAAACGGGTGTGGGTTGGGTGTCGGTTTCAGACAGAAACAGTAACAACATAAGTAGCAGCAGTTTATGATCAAGGTCTAGTGATGGTGATAAAGAAATAGGAACAGTAAAGTAACAGGTTTTATGGTTGTTGTTTGATGACGTTTTCCTATGGTTTGATTGTGGGTTTGATTGAACATAAAACAGAAATAGTCGATGGTTTTGGTAAAAGAAGGAAGGTTAAGTATGTGTGTATTTGTTGAACGGAACAGAAATCCAAAACAGGAAGGACGTGTAGCGGTTCAAGAGGTTTGATCGTGAGTGTTTGAGTGGGTTGTGGTTTGGGACAACAGTAAAATAGCAACAATATTATCAGCTTTGGTTATGGGTTTTGGGGTGTTCATCGTACAAGAAAACAACAAGGTGAATAGTAGTATTATTCGATGATGATAGTTGATATGATTTGATTATTATGAGAAGAAAAGAACCGATTAGCAACAGTGGCAATAACGATAAGTGGTTGTGGTTTTGGGGTGATATTCAAGTGGGTTTGGGGGTGGTGTTCGATCGTGAAAACAGTAGTAGAAGACATGGGTGATGGGTTGTGGTCATTAATAGGAGAGAGCATTAATAATTAAGTAGGTTCTAGTTTTGAGTTGGTCAGGAAACATATAGTAGTGAAAAAAATGGTGATGGTTGTGTACGGTTGAAGATGGTGACCGGAAGTGATAAGGGTGATCAAGGTAGAAGGAGGTTGATGAAGGTTTGTAGTGATCGTTGATGATGGTTAAATGGAAGTGGTGTTGTGATGATAGTTTATATCTCCATATATTGTAATTATGTATGTAGGTGATATTTACATATATATCAGACAACCCACATCATCATTTTAATATATAAAGTAATCTACATGTGTTAAATTATATGAAAACAGTATAGCCATCATAATATTTGGAAGAATTAAGTCGACATTATTTTTCCCATTATATAAAGTTGTATGCATGTGAACCAATGATTGAAAGGATCTGGTCACTTACAGTCAATTTGTGGTGATTCAGTATTTTGTGAAATATTACATAATCCTAATAGTACTTCAAATTATTGTGTGACGATTTAAAAATAAATAATACACTCAAATTGAGTAAGGCACTATAATAATTCATATAACTCATTTTTGGATCAATCATATAAGTTCGAATTTAACTTGCTTAAATAACCGTCGACTGGTGAACTAGTGCTACTATCGTTTACAGAATGAATTTGAAGCCAAATATATATTTTCAATATACATTATATATATTTATTTTAATAATAAATTTTATTATTACTTATATCATTTTATTTTTCAAAATTAATTCTAATAACTACATAAAATAATATTTCAAATTATATTAAAATATACATATATACATTTTTAAATATATATATGTATCTATTTACAAATAGTTATTCGTAAATCGTCGGAACTAGTCGAAGGTCCAATGAATATATTAAACATAGTTCAAAGTTTTTAAGATTTCAACATTACAGACTTTGCTTATCGTGTCGGAAACATATAAAGATTAAGTTTAAATTTGGTCGAAAAATTTCGGGTCGTCACAGTACCTACCCGTTAAAGAAATTTTGTCCCGAAATTTGATTGGGATGGTCATGGATGATAATAAGTACGTTTTCATGACTCATATGAGTTGATAAATAGAGTTACATCATTATTGATTAATATAGATAAAACGATTCGATTATGTGAAGCGTACGAGTGAAGTTGTCACAAAAGATTGAGATAGGATTTAACTTTTGACGTAGTCACGGTGGTTTTTCGGAATTCTAGGAATTTAGAGATAATGTTTGTAATAAGATTTGATTCTCTAGAAATTAAGGAAATTAGGATCCTCTTTGATTAAATGCAATGATATGTCTTGATTGCTTTGTCTGATATTTCACTATAAATCCACCCTCTTCGTTTCCTTTATATTTTGGAGTTCCATTCTTTTGTTTTCTCTTCCCGACTTTAAGTCGAGCGAATAATGATCCAGAATTCGTAGATATGAAGTTTCGAATGAACATGACTGATGTTCTAAGAGAGAGTTTGTAACAGCACGATCTTGATTGGTCAAATTACTAGAATTCAAGAGAAAAGATAGAACTATCAAGAAATTATGTTCTTGATATGTTTATATATTAGATAGGATGTAAGAGTCGTGTAACATGGCACCTGATGACGTTATGGTCTGTGAATCATCAAGTTCCATTAGAAACTCAGCATGACTTACTTTAATACAATCACGTTGATCAAGTGTCATTATATTATACTAACTCATGCTTCAGTTCCCAACACCACTTTAAAAACATTCATATTTTAAACTCAAAGGTTTTTAGAATTTAGAAACTAAAATAGTTTCTTTTATGATGTAATACAGATAGCACGAAGTGATAAATAATTTTAGATAAGAAGAGTTATGAAAATATCCTCAGAAATATCGAAGATATTTATGATGATATTTTCAGAATTTCTAAGATCGAAGGTTGATGAAGAAAGATTTTTTTCCACAAGATTTAATATGAGTATAGAACAAGGTTTTCTCTAAAGATTTCATTGTATACAGAATTATCTAAATTCTTTGAATATAGGGTTTGGTCCTTGTATTTGTCCTTGGCCTCCTTCGTGGTTAGCTCAATCCGTTTTCCAGTTTCAACTTTTCTGAGCTTTTCCAACATACTATTCTTTATTATCAAACTTCTGGCTGTTAAGATTGTTTACAGTTTTTACTGCTTCATTCAGCTTTTTCAGCATTCCGAGTATTGATTCGTAGACTGGGTGCTTTTCAAAATTTCAGAATGGAAGGTCATAATTCTAAGAGATAAAGTTTATATGTATACCTATAACTATTGTTGTAGAATTGTTGTAAGATTCAAAATACTGATTGCTGATTCCCGGTAATTGGTATGGCAATACTCGTTACAAGATGCAGACGAATATATGATAATTTTTTAATGAACAAATATAATGGTTCTTCGAAGAGACTTAAGCCAATGAGTAATGAAGTTGCTGGTAAGTTTACTGCTAATGTGGCGGAATATAAAAGGTTCCCCGACAACGATGATGAAAGGCAGACTTATATATCAAGGCTATAATAAGGCTAATCCGAATGAAAGTCGAAGTTATCTTGCTGGAGCTGTGACAAAATTTATTTTGAAAAGGAATTGCATTGTTATTTTCGGTAATAACAACGCCAAAGGAGCTAGCACAGATACGTGTTAAACGTTTACTCAGGTTCGGAGTGTTTCCAGGTGCATAACTATATGCATCAATCTTTTCTTCTGTAGATGAAGTGCGGTTGGTTCATCCTATCGATTGAAGTGTTTTCAATAATCATGAAAGGTTTAAACGCAGATTGTAATCGTCAAGATACAAATGAGGTTTAAGATGAACTCAAGTGGCAAACTTGAAGAAATATTTAGTTTCATATGTTATAATCAATATTTTAATTCATTTTAATTGTCCAAGGTTATTAGTCCACAGTCGATAGTCCACAGTTAACAGTCCAATAATTCATATATAGCTTAATATATAATATTCGAATTAATTAATACGTATCGTGACCCGTGTACATGTCTCAGACTCGGTCACAACTCAAAGTATATATATTATTATAGAATCAACCTCAACCCTGTATAGCTAACTCCAGCATTACTGCATATAGAGTGTCTATGGTTTTTCCAAATAATATATATATATGTGTCGATATGATATGTCAAAACCTTGTATACGTGTCCCGATATTTAAAGTGCGTAAAATAAATAACAGAAATTAAATGAAAATAAATAAAGTGTGTAAAGTAAATAACAGAAATTAAATGACGATAAATAAAATTGCGATAATTAAATTACGATAAATAAACTGCGATAAATAAAATGTAATCAGTTAGTTAGGAACAGTTAGCTAGGATTTTTGTTAGCGTGGATTCTTAATAGAATTTCTCATAGTTAATTCGCTTGTTTCTAACAAATTTTTATTTTTGTCCAATGTTTTCTTCATTATGCCACTTGTTGGATTCTGATAGGTCAAAATCCAAATATAAAATTGAATGACAATGGTTATTCTGTGGTGAACGGATATGTATATCGGTGGTTATAAATAGGATAGTAAATGACTGTTGAATCAGATTTGAAAGAATGTACAGTGTAACTTATTAATGTAAAATCTAAATATTCTACGGGTATTACCTACCCGTTAAAATATTTTCATCATTAACAGTTTGTACAAAAGAATTTTTAATTACAATCTTTATAAAAATATATATACATATATATTTTCTTCAGATGTAATATAGATTTAATGAGTTAATATAATATTAATCTCATTTGATTTTTCAGATGGAACTTAGAATAAATAATCTCTAAAACATTAGAAATTACATAATCGTCATGCAGAACGAAGATAATTGACGTAGAATGATACGTAGAACGATGATTATGCTCGAGGTATAGAATGAGATGTTGAGGCATGGATTGTTGATGGTACTGGTGCTGTTTATTGAGGGTACTGTTGGTGCCAGTGATGTTGCTGAGGCTGGTACGTTTTGCACCATATTTTTCAAGGCTACGACTTGGGTGCCAAGCTCGTTGACTTATTACTTTGGGATGATTGTCGGTAGGAACGAGCGGATGAATAAGGTTTAGAATTTTAGATAGAATATAATCGTGGTGAGATATTCGGAAAATGAGGGTGAAAATGGTGTCTCGGACTGGTTCGCCGGTAAATGCTTCAGGTTCTTCGCCGAGTGGGCAATTTAGTTGGTGGAAAGGATCAGCTTCTTCTTGTCTCCAATGATTAAGTAGTCTACGAACCCATCAGATGAATTGGGGATGGCTGATTTGGTTGATTCATGCTGGTGACGCTGCTTTCGGAGCTCGAGTGAAACTCCATATCGGAATAGCTGTCGAAATTCGAGGAATCCGAACTGGTTGAGGGATTCATCTCGTACAATCAGATGAAGGATTTTCGATAAGAAATAGATTATAGGATGTAGATTAGTACCCTGCAATCTATAATTTACATATGCATATATAATACTAAAATCCCATAAGTCACGGAGGACGGAAGCTGCCAGGCAAAGGTAACAATAATAGATATGCTAAGATATGAATTTATTATACACTGTCTATGCAATAGAGGCAGTAAGACATGTCTAGACTTTAAGGATGATAAGCAAATAATTTTTTGACACTAAATGTTAAGCAAAACTTTTGACATGCAGTCACGGTCGAAGTCCAGACTCATTAATGCATCTTAATACCTATCAGTTAGACACACTAATGCAAGACCTGGTTCGCTAAGACCACCGCTCTGATACCACATGAAGTGACCCGTCCTAATCCATCGGGACAAATACATTACATTTGGCTACATCGCGAGGTACTTGACCTCTATATGATACATTTTACAAACATTGCATTCGTTTTTAAAAGACAAACTTTCATTACATCGAAAGTTGATGGCATGCATATCATTTCATAATATATCCAACTATAATTGACTTAATAATAATCTTGATGAACTCAACGACTCGAATGCAACGTCTTTTGAAATATGTCATGAATGACTCCAAGTAATATCTCTAAAACGAGCAAATGCACAGCGGAAGATTTCTTTAATACCTGAGAATAAACATGCTTTCAAGTTGATAATGCTAAAAACGAACATATATTTCATAGCATTATCCCTCAAGAAAGACAAGCTTTTAGTTGCAATTGTTCTATTTACAAGTAATATTCGTTCAAATAATAAAAGGTGAAGACAAAAGACAGATTCGACGAATTAAAGACGCAAACGACCAAAAAGCTCAAAAGTACAAAATACAATCAAAGTGGTTCAAATTATTGGTGAGAAACGTCTCAAAATGACAAGAGTACAAGACGCAAAACGCAAAGTACAAGATATTAAATTGTACGCAAGGACGTTCGAAAATCCGGAACCGGGACCAGAATCAACTCTCAACGCGCGACGCAATGGAGCGAAAATTACAAGTCAACTATGCACATAAATATAATATAATATTTAAATAATTCTTAAAATTATTTATATATTATATTTATTTATTAAACCGTCGGAAAGAAGTAAACAAAATCATGTGAGCTGGAAAAGCAGGCCATGCGATCGCATGGCCTGGAAGTGCAATTTCCATGCGATCGCATGGGTCATTTTTTCTGGCCACACCCCTATAAATTCGCAGTTTGGTGATCGAACAAAAACATCTTTTTCTCTTCTTATCTCTCACTTATATTATATATATATATATTATAATTTTAATTTTAATTTTAATTTTAATTTTAATTTTAATAATAAGGGTATGTTAGCGAATGTTGTAAGGGTGTTAGTCGAAATTCTGTCCGTGTAACGCTACGCTATTTTTAATCATTGTAAGTTATGTTCAACCTTTTTAAATTAATGTCTCGTAGCTAAGTTATTATTATGCTTATTTAATGCCGAAGTAATCGTGATGTTGGGCTAAATATTAAAGACGGGGTAATTGGGCTTTGTACCATAATTGGGGTTTGGACAAAAGAACGACACTTGTGGAAATTAAACTATGGACTATTAATGGGCTTTATATTAACTAAATGATACCTCGTTAATTTAATATATAGACTTATAATTTGACGTATTTATATATAACCACATATGCTTGACTGGGTACGGTGGGCGGGATATCTATAAATACCAATAATTGTTCATTTTACCGGACACGGAACTGGATTAATAGTTAATGGACTAGTTGAAACAGGGGTGGATTACAATCAAGGGTAATTGGTGTAATTGTTAACAAAGTAATAAAACCTTGGATTACACGCAGTCGATAACCTGGTGTATTCATTAAACAAAGTATTAAGACCTTGTTACAATTCAATCCCCAATTAGTTGGAATATTTGACTTCGGGTATAAGGATAATTTGACGAAGACTTTCGCACTTTATATTTATGACTGATGGACTATTATGGACAAAACCGTATGGACATATCAAATAATCCAGGACAAAGGACAATTAACCCATGGTACTAAACTAAAAACAACACGTCGAACATCATGATTACGGAAGTTTAAATAAGCATAATTCCTTTATTTTATATTTAATTTCACTTTTAATTATCGCACTTTTATTTACTGTCATTTTATTTAAATGCACTTTTAATTATTGTACTTTTTATTTATCGCAATTTCATTATCGTTATTTACTTTACGCTAAAAATTAAGTTATATTTATTTTTAATATTTTACATTAGGTTTTAACTGCGACTTAAGTTTTAAAATCGACAAACCGGTCATTAAACGGTAAAAACCCCCTTTTATAATAATAATACTACTTATATATATATATTTATATTTTTACAAATATAGTTTTTAAAAATATAGCGTTAAGCTTGGCGAGTTCCCTGTGGACGAACCGGACTTACTAAAAACTACACTACTGTACGATTAGGTACACTGCCTTTAAGTGTTGTAGCAAGGTTTAGGTATATCCACTCTATAAATAAATAAATAACTTTTGTAAAATTGATCGTATTTAATAGTATTTCCTTGTAAAAATTAATACTATTTTATATACACCTCTACACACATCAAGTATTTTTGGCACCGTTGTCGGGGAAAGCTAAATGCCGAAAGCGCAACGCTATATAAAAAAAAAATTCTAAAGTTTTTATTAAGTTCTTTTTATAAAATTATACGTTTTAAAAATTTAAAACACAAAAATATAAAAAGAAAAACAAAAAAATATATATTTTTAAGAGTTGTTCAAAATATATAAAATTATAAAGTATTTTTATTTCTATTTTTTTTAAATATAAGTTTTATTTAAGTTATATAAATATTTTATATAAATTTAAAAACAGAAAAATTAAAAAAAAAATATATAAAAGTTTACGGGCCGATCACTATTGAAGCCCATAATCTGGCCTGGAAATTTAATCCATGCGACCGCATGGAGTTTTAACTCCAATTTCATGCGATCGCATGACTGGCCCTGACACGCCAGGTTTAACCAATTTCAGCATTAATTACGGAGTAATAATAATTATTATTATTAATTAATTAAAACCCTAATTAGGGTTTATTATAATAATAATTAAGTTTTAGTTTTATATTTTTGTATTTTAAGTTTAATTAGTTTTAATAAATTATAAAATTAATACTTTTATAAATAAATAATATAAAAATAATATTTTTATAAAAATTGTACTTTTTACAACTTTAAGTTTATTTTTATATTTTGTATCTTTTTATTTGTTTTAGCGTAATATTTGTATTTTTCGTTCGTATTTAGTTTTAAGTCATAGTTTTTGCCGTAGTTATTTTTATTTCTAGATTTTTAGGCTTTACCGTAAAATCCCTTAAATGCTTTTTCTTTAGACTAAGATTTAGGTGCTTTAGAATTTTGCGACGCCGTTTTAAAATTTTAGTACCTTTTTAAGTTATTGCCGTTTTGGATTTAGAATTTCTCTAAGCTTTAATATTTTTAGACGCAACTTTTAATTTTTAGTTTTTAGAATTTTAAGTTTCGACGCTTATTTTCTTATTTTTATTTTTCGATGTTTTTCCGACGCGCTCTTTTTCTTTCTTATTTCTCGACGATCTAGATTTTTAGGACATAGAATTTTCTATTTCTTCTCTAAAATTTCTTAAAATTTCAACGAAAAATTATTTTAAGTGGTTAAATTGATAGACATCCTAAATTTTCTAGTTCGTAGTAATAGTTGGATTTGTTAGTGGCTGAGTTGTGAGCTTCCGATTTAAAGGGTCTGGCTCCCTGCTACATCTTTTGGCTATTCGAAACGTGGACAAAATCAGAAAAGTCTATTAATTTGATAAATTATATAATTTTTATCTTTTATAACTAATAGGATATTCAATGAATGCACCGAGCAAAACGTTCACCACCTTTTATACGTTCACCACTTGTAACTCGATCAAGACATCTAGCCAATATTGTCGCCGTTGATTTTTCTTTAGAATCGTCATCTAGTCAACCAAGTACTCCATTTCAAATTTTCGATAATCCATTTTTTGAACCCGACCTCACAATTGAGAATCCGGAGGATATTCAGGGACAATTCAGAGATCCTGAACCACTAATCTTTCCTCCGGAACCACCAATCATTCAAACAGAGATTGTCGAGGAACAACCCATTAAATCAGAATCCTCTAGTGATTCAGATTCACCAAATTCAATCATGGAAAATCTGGAACCTCTAAGTATGGAAGACCGAATGCGAGCTAAACACACTGGCCAAGGTCACGCAATTACTCAACCAGACATTAATGCGCCAGATTATGAAATCAAAGGACCAATTCTACACATGGTGACTAATCAATGCCAATTTAGTGGTGCGCCAAAGGAAGACCCAAATGAACATCTTCATACCTTTAATAGGATCTGTACACTATTTAAAATAAGAGAAGTAGAGGATGAACAGATATATCTCCTGTTATTTCCCTGGACTTTAAAGGGAGAAGCCAAAGATTGGTTAGAATCGTTACCTGAAGGGGCGATTGATACATGGGACGTTTTAGTTAAAAAATTTCTTAAACAATTCTTTCCGGCATCTAAAGCCGTCAGACTTCAAGGAGAAATTGTTACGTTCACACAAAAGCGAAATGAAACTCTATATGAAGCGTGGACAAGATTTGAAAAATTATTGAGAGGATGTCCGCAACATGGTTTAGACACTTGTCAAATAGTACAAATATTCTACCAAAGATGCGACATCACTACAAGAAAAGACATAGATATAGTAGCTAGTGGTTCCATTATGAAGAAAACCGCAACTGACGCTTACAAAATTATTGATAACACTGCTTCCCACTCACATGAGTGGCACCGAGAAAAAGATATCGTTAGATCATCTAAAGCAGCTAGAGCCGATTCTAGCTATGACTTAGATTCCATTTCTGCAAAGATAGATGCTGTCGAGAGACGAATGGAAAAGATGACTAAAGATATCCACTCAATACGAATTAGTTGTGAGCAGTGTGGAGGACCACAATTGACAAAAGATTGTCTCAGTATTGAACCAACAATGGAACAAAGAGAGAATGTTTCATACATGAACCAAAGGCCTGAAAATAATTATCAGAATAATTATCAACCGCCAAGACCGATCTACAATCAAAATCAGAATTATAATCGAAATGTTCCATACAACAACCAACAAGGTCCTAGCAATCAACAAGTATCCAATAATACTTACAATCAGCAAAAACCTATTTTTCAAAACAAACTACCACAAACCGATGATAAAAAGCCAAATTTAGAAGATATGATGTCGAAGCTAGTTGAATCTCAAACGCAGTTTTTCACATCTCAGAAACAAACCAATGAACAAAATACTCAAGCATTTAGAAATCAACAAGCTTTTATTCAAAATCTGGAACAAGAGGTAAGTAACCTAGCAAGGTTGTTAGGTGAAAGAAAACTGGGAAGTCTACGTAGTGATACAAATGCTAACCCCCAGAATGAAACAGCTAAAGCCATTACCACAAGAAGTAGTATTACACTTAAACCACCTGAAATACCTGTAATTTCTGATGACTCTATTCCTACTACACAAGAACCACAATCTGAGCAAGATAAGGAAATAGAACCGGTAGTTGAAAAGGTTAATGAAGACAACACAGGTAAAGCTAAACCTTATGTTAAACCATACCAACCACCACTTCCTTACCCGAGTAAAATGAGAAAAGAGAGACTTGAAGCCGAGCAATCCAAATTCTTAGATATGTTTAAACAAATAAATGTAAATCTTCCTTTCATTGATGTGATTTAAGGAATGCCTAGATATGCTAAATTTCTGAAAGATCTAATCACAAATAGAAAGAAAATGGAAGAACTCTTGGCTGTTACCATGAATGCTAATTGTTCTGCAGTGCTGTTGAATAAGATACCAGAAAAATTATCTGATCCAGGAAGTTTCACAATTCCATGTTTTCTGGGTAGTCTTAGTTCAATAGAAGCATTGGCAGACTTAGGTGCTAGTATAAATTTAATGCCGTATTCATTATACGCTAAACTAGACCTCGAAGAATTGAAACCAACACGAATAAGTATACAACTAGCCGATCGATCAGTAAAATATCCTAGAGGGATAATGGAGAACATGCTAGTTAAAGTTGGTACTTTAGTATTTCCAGTAGATTTTGTTATTCTGGACATGGAAGAAGATTCTCGAGTTCCTCTCATATTAGGAAGACCATTCTTAAACACGGCTAAAGCAATAATAGACGTGTTCGGTAAGAAACTGACCCTAAGTATAGAAGATGAGAGTGTTACCTTTTCAGTTGATAGGGCCATGCAACAACTGCAATCTGCAGATGATACATGTTATTATATTCAAACTATAGATTCACATGCAGAATTGTTAGAAGAATTTCCAGAATTACAAGGAACAGGAGAATGTTCTTTAGGAGAAGGAACTGAATCAATTAATGAAACTGAAATGTTAGCTACACTTATGACTAATGGATATGAACCAACAACAGAAGAAATTCAAATGCTAAAAGAGGAAGACAGATATCGATATAAATCATCGATAGAAGAACCACCGACATTAGAATTAAAACCACTTCCAAACCATTTGGAATATGCTTATTTACATGGTGAATCTGAATTACCTGTAATAATATCGTCTTCTCTTACTGAAAATGAAAAATCTCAACTCATTGCTGTGCTAAAAGCTCATAAACCAGCTATTGCATGGAAGATTCATGATATTAAAGGAATAAGTCCTTCGTATTGCACACATAAAATCCTTATGGAAGAAGGTCATAAAACGTATGTGCAACGTCAACGAAGACTAAATCCTAATATGCAAGATGTTGTTAAGAAAGAAATTATTAAACTGCTTGATGCAGGTTTAATTTTTCCAATCTCTGATAGTCCATGGGTAAGCCCAGTTCTTTGCGTACCTAAGAAGGGTGGCATGACTGTCATCACAAATGAGAAAAATGAGCTTATTCCTACTAGGACTGTAACAAGATGGCGTGTTTGTACTGATTATAGAAAATTAAATGACGCCACCAGAAAAGATCACTTTCCCTTACCTTTCATTGATCAAATGTTGGAAAGATTAGCCAGAAATAGTTACTATTGTTTTCTTAACGGTTTTTCTGGATATTTTCAAATTCCAATAGCACCCGAGGATCAAGAGAAAACCACGTTCACGTGCCCTTATGGTACTTTTGCTTACAAACGCATCCCATTTGGACTTTGCAACGCCCCTGCAACCTTTCAAAGGTGCATGATGGCAATTTTTCACGACATGATAGAAGAATGCATGGAAGTTTTCATGGATCACTTTTCAGTCTTCGGTGATACTTTTGAATCATGTCTAGTTAATCTTGAACGAATGCTTATTAGATGCGAACAATCAAATCTAGTTCTTAATTGGGAGAAATGCCATTTCATGGTTAAAGAAGGCATCGTTCTTGGTCATAAAATTTCAAAGGAAGGAATTGAAGTGGATAGAGCTAAAGTAGATGTAACTGCTAAACTTCCACATCCCACCAATGTTAGAGGAGTTAGGAGTTTTCTAGGGCATGCCGGTTTTTACCGACATTTCATAAAAGATTTTTCTAAAATTACCACTCCTATGAATAAACTCCTAGAAAAGGATGCTCCATTCATCTTTTCAGATGAATGCATAAAATCTTTTAGTATTCTTAAAGAAAAACTCACTAATGCGCCGATCATGGTAACTCCAAATTGGAATCTACCATTTGAACTAATGTGCTGAAAGGACCCGTTCATATACATTATAAACGATTCACAATAGTTGATTACATCGCGAGGTATTTGACCTCTATATGATACATTTTACAAACATTGCATTTGTTTTTTTTAAAAGACAAACTTTCTTTACATCGAAAATTGACAGGCATGCATACCATTTCATAATATCCACTATCCAACTATAAATTGACTTAATAATAATAATCTTTAATGAACTCAATGACTTGAATGCAACGTTCTTCGAAATATGCCATGAAAGACTCCAATTAATATCTTTAAAATGAGCAAATGCACAGCGAAAGATTTCTTTAACACCTGAGAATAAACATGCTTTAAAGTGTCAACCAAAAGGTTGGTGAGTTCATTAGTTTAACATAAACATTCATTTCCATTATTTTAATAGACCACAAGAATTTCATTTCCAGTTCTCATAAATATACGTCCCATGCATAGAGACAAAAATCATTCATATGGTGAACACCTGGTAACCGACATTAACAAGATGCATATAAGAATATCCCCTATCATTCCGGGAAATCCTTCGAACATGATAAAACAACATCGAAGTACTAAAGCATCCGGTACTTTGGATGGGGTTCGTTAGGCCCAATAGATCTATCTTTAGGATTCGCGTCAATTAGTAGATCGGTTTACTAATTCTTAGGTTACCAAGCAAAAGGGGCATATTCGGTTTCGATAATTCACCCATATAATGTAGTTTCAATTACTTGTGTCTATTTCGTAAAACATTTATAAAAATTGCGCATGTATTCTCAGCCCAAAAATATAAAGGGTAAAAAGGCAAATGAAACTCACCTATTGTATTACTTAGTAAAAATACATATAACGTCATTGAACTAGTGCAAGGTTGGCCTCGGATTCACGAACCTAAATTAATTATATATAATTATATGTTGGTCAATATTTGTCTAACAATTAGGTTAGGTCATAGTGTACCACAATTCTAATGCTCGAGACTAATATGCAAAAGTAAACAAAAGTCAATTTGACTCAAAATGATTTTCAAAACCTATACATGATTAATATATAGTTTAAATATCGTCGTTTTATATTTTTAAATATCTTTTAAAAGATTTATTAGAGTAAATAATATAATTCATTTATTAATAAATAAAATTTCATATTAAAATTTATATACTAAAATATACTTTTATATATATTAAGTAATAAAATTTATAGAGGTCATTTAATATCATGAAGATAATATTTATTAAAGTAATTTATTACACGTAGTAAAATATGTTTGTATCACATATTTATTTGATAAAATAATATGTATAATAATAGTAAGTAAAAGTTGTATTATTTTGTAATAATAATTATTATTATAAAATATCAATATTTATAATTTCTAAGATGACATTATGATAAAACGATAATTCTAATTATGATAACTTTAATATTTAAGATACTTTTTAATATTATCTTTAAAAATAATAATTCTATTTAAAATGATAATAATAATAATAATAATGATATTTTATATTAACAATGACATTTCTATTAAAATGATAATTTTTGTTAAAATGATAGTTTTAATAATGATAAAATAATAAGAACGATAATTTTGTCTAAATTAATATCTTACAATATTTTAGTTTCATCATGATACCCATACTCATTATTTTCTAATTGATTTGTTAATAGTTTTTAAATCGACTTTTATATCGTGTTCATAATAATAATAGTAATCAAAATAATTAGGCGTTACTAATATTAGTTTTAATTATTATAATACTAATAATGATAATTACTATGACATTATTAACGATAATACTAATAATTATTTTAATGATAATATAATAATTATAATAATAACAATAACAATAACCATTTTTAAATAATGATATATATATTAATAATGATAATAATGATAATAATAATAATAATAATAATAATAATAATAATTATATAATATTAATAATAATACTAATTATAACTTTAATGATAATAACGATAGTAATAATAATAAAAATGACAATTTTTAATGATAAATCCCTTTTATTGATAAAGATAATAATAATAATAATAATAATAATAATAATAATAATAATAATAATAATAATAATAATAATAATAATAATAATAATAATAATAAGATAAAACTAGAACGACGATAATTACGACGATAATAATAATCATTTTTAATAATAATACAAAAATTCGGTTGACTATAACTTCTAATCCGTTCATCAAAACCATTTGATATCTAAATGAAACATTCTTAACTTTTCGCTAGCTTTCCAATGACATGCATATCTTATACCTTATCTCAACCGCATATGTAACTAATTCAAGATTCAACATAACCTATCTAACGGCAATATCAAAAATACAAGCATGCATAATCCTATATACTCGAGCACTAGTCAGGGATACACTATTAATATGTAAAAGTTAAATTATGAGTGCTTACGTATCAATATTGAGATTCAATATTGCAGGAAATGTACGTATTCGCAACGGAGATGATAAACACTAGATTGCCCTCACGAGTATACCCCCGAATAATACCCATCACCTCCATAGATATAACCCATAGTTTCCTTAATTCCATCCCGCTCGAAAAGCCCGTTTTGAAATAACCCGCTCATGACCTCGTCGTAATATTTTATGTATAATACTAATAATAATGTGGAGTAAATATATATATGTAAATCGATTGAGAGAGTTTAGAGAAATATATTTTCAAGTTTCTATGAAATAATGAAACCTATTGAATTCTATTTATAATAGAATTTTGAATTGTTAAAGTGAATTATTAAAGTATGAATTATTAAAGTGAATTATTAAAGTGAATTATTAAAGTATGAATTATTAAAGTGAATTATTAAAGTATGAATTATTAAAGTGAATTATTAAAGTATGAATTATTAAATTGAATTATTAAAGTTAAAGTAAAGTAAAAGTAAAGTAAAGGTAAAGTTAAAAAGTATAAAACTATGTACGTATAATACGCGTATAAATATATATAATATTAATTTAAATCATTATATATATTTAATAAAATAAAATATAAATATCGTTATATTTATCATACTGGTTAAGTAATGAGTTGTCAAAAGTGGTTCTAGATATTTATAAAAGTTATATACGTTTTAGTAATAAAGTTCTTTTTAAACTGAAAACGTTTTTGTACGTTTGAAACTAAATCAATTAAATATGATAATTTTGTTTTCCAAAACTAAATATTTTTAAGAATCATTTTGTTAAAAGGTTAAAATAATGGAAATCGTTATATCATAAAACGTTTTAGAAAAGTAGAATTAAATATACTCATAATAGGTTTTAAGTTTTTAAATTACCGTTTGTTAGTGAGACGTGGGATAAAGTCCAATGATTAATATAAGCGTATGAAACCATCTTAATGTAAAATGTCGATTTACTTAACTTTTCGATATCTATTTCCTAAGTAATCTATATTCCCAAATTTCACTTTCACCCTAAATAATATGAAAGTTATCTAGTTAACACCTATATAGGAAATTTAACAGGAAACTCCACTAACCCTTGTCTAGTTCCCGTTAATTGACACATTTGTTTTTACTTATGAATCACTTTACCATTTTCCGAATGTTGTCAAAAAGAATAGATTTCTTAAATCATAGTGGACCTCATAACATAGACCCGTAATCATATTACAATGTAACTGTTAAGTCAATCATTTGATAACATTTTCTAATCCCATCGATAAAATATTTTGAAATAAATACGTTCATGTATCATATTATACATCTAATACTTTGTTAACGTTTTCGAGTTATAATATATACACATATACATATATAATTATGTACGTTCATTTAATGGTTAGTGAATCGTTGGAATTTAGTCGAGGTTAATCGAATGTATGAACATATTTTAAAATTCTTGAGATTCAACTTACAAACTTTGCTTATCGTGTCAGGAATATATAAAGATTAAAGTTTAAATTTGGTCAAAAATTTCCGGGTTATCACAGTACCTACCCGTTAAAGAAATTTCATCCCGAAATTTGATTAGGATGGTCATGGCTGACAATAAGTATGTTTTCATGACGCATATGGGCTGAAAATTATAGTTCTATCATCAGGAAATAATTTGGATAAACAATCCATTTATATGAAGAGTACGAATGAAGTTAACATAGAAGAGTGAAATGAGTAAGTGTAGATTCATCTTATCATTTGACATAGATATGATTGATTTCCAGATTTCAAGGGATTTGAAGAAAATCTTAGTAATAAGATTTGATCCTCCGGTAAGCAAGGGAATTAGGATCCGCTTTAAATGCGATCATCCATTTTAGATGTTTTGTCGGAGATTTTCGTATAAATTCACCTCCTTCGTTTCCTTACAACTCACACCTTCTGTTGATGCATTTTATGCAAGTCCCTAGATATCTACTCACGTCCATTGCAGGTATAACAGTTTACAAGCCACCATGATTGCTCGTTATTATCCTATCCATGTTTGTATGTGGTTACAGGATCTACAGGAACTAGATTTGGATGTTTGACTATGTTAGACTTAGTCAGACGTACGAGTGAAGCCTCACTAGTACGGCTGATAGGCTCATACGCACGGTTGATGCTGTGCTAAGTCATAATTACAACCTAAATGAGAAGACACGAGTGAGTGATCACCCGTACGGCTGATGAAGCCAACTCGTACGTGTGATGGATGAATCGTACGGGTGAGTCAACAGCAGGGGTATATAAAGTCTTATGTTCTTTATTTTAGGTTAAGCATCTCATTTGTTACACACACTCAGATCTGGTGAGCTCCTCCGATTCTCTCTCAGTCCAAATCACCCAGGTGGTGAATAATAGCTCTAGGTGTTGATCTAATCACACTTGATTTAGTTGTACTTTGACTAAATTAATCTCAAAAAGTTTAACCTATTCACTAGAGGGTTTGATTCACTTATTCCTTCATTGTGTGAGTTAAATCTGTTGATTTCTAAGTTCCTAGTCATGTTTCATCACCTTCTATTCTTTCCCCCTCAACTCATATTTTAAAGTATTCATCAATATGCTCCATCCAGTTTTGATTCTCGGTATACTTCTACCTTTCATATCGGTCATTCTTCTTTTTCATCTACCGCCGGAAGAATCTATTTACTTCTACTATACTTTTGGGTTTATAGTGTTTCTAGTTCTCCCGTGTCTTTATATTGCTATATGCATCGATATATATGGTTTATAATTTCTGGTTTGTCGTTGGGCTTTATATCTTCCCTTATATTTCAAAGTCTCTGCTTCTGTCTTCTATAATCATTGTCATCCACAGTTAATGCTCTCTTTTATTTGCTGCAATTTATACCCCAATTTCTATTTCGGAGTTTTGTCCTTTCGTTTCTTCTTCTTGCGATTAAGCACCGCTTGTAATGGTCCAAAATTTACAGATATGAATTTCGGAATGAACATTGTTAATGTTCTAGGAAGGAAATTGTGATGGCACGATCTTGACTTGTCAAATTACCAGAATACCTTGGAAAAGGCTGAATCATCAAGAAATATTTTTTTGATATATTAGAGGTTAAATGGAATACAAGAGTCGTATAACATGGCACATGATGATGTTATGATCTGTGAATCATCACGTTCCATTTAGAAACTCAGCATGACTTACTGTAATATAATCATGTTGATCAAGTGTCATTATATTATATTAACTCATGCTTCAGTTCCCAATACTATTTCAAAATATTCTTATTTTAAACTCGAAGGTTTTAGAATTTAGAAACTAAAATAGTTTTTTTATGATGTAACACAGATAACGCGTGGAGATAAATGATTTCAGATAAGAATAATTATGGAAATATCTTCAGAAATATGGAGGATGTTTAAAATGAAAGATACGATGATATCTTAGAATTTCTAATATTAGAGGATGATGGAGGATGTTGTCCGCAGGGGTTTAGAGTCAGGAGCAAGGTATTTGTTAATGATTTCAGCAGATACTGAATCATTTAGATTCTTTGAAGGCAGGTTCAGTCTTTGTGATTTGTCCACAGCCTCCTTCATACTTTGCTCAATCCGTTTTCCAGTTCCAAAACTTCTCTTTTCTGCGCTTTGCCAGCACACTATTCATTATCATCAAACTTTTTACTGTTAAGGTCATTTTATAGTTTTTGCTGCTTCATCAACATTTTGAGAACTATTCCACAGTTCAGGGTATTTTTCAGAAACTTTACATTCAAGTATGTAAGTCCAGGAGATAGATGTTATATGTATAACTGTTGGTGTCAACATGTTGCGAGATTTCAAAATATTGATTGCTACTTCCCAATGATTCGTATGGTAATTCTCGTTACAAGAGGCAGATGAGTAAATGATGGGGTTTTGATAAATATAATGACTTTTCGGAAAATCTCAGATCATTACGGTTGCTGATAAGTTTACTGCTAATGTGGCGAGATATGAAAGGTTCCCCGGTAACAATGGCGAAAGGGAAACATATATATCAAGATTATGATGAGGCTACTCCGAATGAAAAATTGAAGTTGTATTGTTGGAGCTGTGATAGAATTTGCTACTTTGAAAAGGAATTGCAAAGTTATTTTTGCTAATAAATGCCAAAGGATCTGACACAGATAGGTGTTGAATTATGACTTTGGTTTCGAGAGCTCTTTAAGTACATAACTGTGGGTAGTATGTGGTTGAATCATCATCTCGATTGCTCATTATTTGAAGTGTCTTCAGAAATTTTCGAAGGGTTTGAACACAGGTAGTAATCGTTAATATACATTTGATGTTCTAACACAGTTTTGAAGTCAAAATATAGCTTTGAAAGATGTAGGAATCTAAAAGTGATGGTACCGGTTATATCTCGAATTGAATTCTGAGATTTCAAAATCAGAATATATAATTGGGTGAGTATGGTTGTTTTGATTGTTATGAGAGAAGGTATGTTATTGTGAAAGTAGGAAGTATAGTTGATAATTTGCTTAATCAGATTCGAAGAATGTAACATATTAATTGTGAATATATATATATATATATATATATATATATATATATATATATATATATATATATATATATATATATATATATATATATATATATATATATCTCGGGTATTACCTACCCGTTAAAAAAATTTCACAATTAATATTTTGTACAAAAGAATTTTATTACAGTCTTTATGAAAATATATATGTATATATTCTCTTCAGATGTAACATAGATTTTAATGAGTTAATACTAAATTAAACTCATTCGATTTACGGTTGGAACTAGAATTGAATAATCTCTTGAAGGCTTATAAGTATTTCTTCAATAATATTGAAATTATGAATCAATACTTCGTTATTTGTTGAGGTGTGATGTTAGTTTTCGTTAAATGCTTGTGAACTTCGCAAAGTACGAATGATATTATCTGAAAAGTTTCGGTTACATCAATGATGAAAGTGTAAAATCAAATCTATACTTGATTTATTAGGAATTGGAATTTGTTGAATTGAGACAGAGATTGTAGTTAACGATGGTTAAGTTGCGGGCGACGGATGTACATTATTGCATATTTGTAATATGAATTAACCGAGTAGTTAAGATTCACACACAATAGCTTAGCACGGAAAGATTTATTTTTTATTTCAAAATATATATATATATATATATATATATATATATATATATATATATATATATATATATATATATATATATATATATATATATAAAATATACATATAATTTCTTCAGAGGGAATGAGTTAATTCTTCATAACTCGTTGATACAATATACGCGTTATTTATTCGTAATGATGTCCATAGTTATTCTTGAACTGACAGAGTTTGTGATGTTATAGGTGTTGTTGATTCTGATGTTGACTGTACTGACGATGCTGGTGACGCTGGCGGTACTGCTGATGCTGTTGGTAAAACAAGTTTAGCTTGTTAATCACACACCATTTTTGTCAGGGTTTCTACTCTTCCTTCTATCATTTTGGTTCGCTTAACTGATTTATGGTTAGGGCTAGATTAGATAATCTCTAAGACTTTAGAGGTTACATAAACGCCGCGAAATATTTCTCCAATGAAGTTATAAGTTAATACTTCGTCAGTTATTCTTGTTGGTACTCCTTGGTATCTATGGTGCGTATGACGTTGGTGCTCGTGGAACAGATTGTGAAGTTGAGGGTTACGACGCGGTTGCGGTTGGAGGTGGTAATGGTACTGTTGGCATTGATGATGGTGGTACTGATTATGCTGCTGGTGCTGTTGCTGGTGTTTGTAATCTTTGCACCATATTACACCGGGGTGATTGTCGGTTCGGACGAGCGGATAAATAAAATCTAGAATTTGATGTAGTATATAATCGTGACGAGATACTCTGGAAATGAGAGAGAAAATGGTGTTTCGGACAGGTTCGCCGGTAAGTGCTTCAGGTTCTTCGTCAAGAGGGCAATGTGGTTGATGGAAGGGATCACCTTCTTCTTGTCTCCAATGATTGAGGAGGCTACGAACCCATCCCTAATTCATCCAGAATAGGTGATGATTGATTGGTTGATCCATTCCGGTCACACTGCTTTCGGAGCTTGAGTGAGATTCCATTTCGGAATCCGAGTGACTTGAACTGATGATGAATTCCATTTAGTGCGATTGGATAAAGGATTTTTCGATATGAAATAATTTTCTGGCTATCGTGTGGTATTCTATTTACATATAATATCTATATATATAGATCAAAAGATTTCGTAGATTACGAAGGAATTCGCAGGATATGTCAGGCAAAGTTTAAAGTAACAGATACGATAAGATATGATTTAGCAGATACGCTAAGATATGAATTTTGTCTATACACCACTCATGCAATTAATGTAGCAAGACGTGTCTAGACTAATAATGATAAGCAGGTAATTTCCTAAGGATGATAAGCAGATGATTTCCGACTAAAAATAATAAGCAAAACTTTTGACATGCAGACACGGTCGAAGTCCATACTCACTAATGCATCCTAACGAATTATCAGTTAGACACACTAATGCAGACCTGGTTCGCTAAGACCACCGCTCTGATACCAACTGAAAGGACCCGTTCATATACATTATAAACGATTCACAATAGTTGATTACATCGCGAGATATTTGACCTCTATATGATACATTTTACAAATATTGCATTTGTTTTTTTAAAAGACAAACTTTCTTTACATCGAAAATTGACATGCATGCATACCATTGCATAATATCCACTATCCAACTATAAATTGACTTAATAATAATAATCTTTAACGAACTCAATGACTTGAATGCAACGTTCTTCGAAATATGCCATGAAAGACTCCAATTAATATCTTTAAAATGAACAAATGCACAGCGGAAGATTTCTTTAACATCCGAGAATAAACATGCTTTAAAGTGCCAACCAAAAGGTTGGTGATTTCATTAGTTTAACATAAACATTCATTTCCATTATTTTAATAGACCACAAGAATTTCATTTCCAGTTCTCATAAATATACGTCCCATGCATAGAGACAAAAATCATTCATATGGTGAACACCTGGTAACCGACATTAACAAGATGCATATAAGAATATCCCCTATCATTTCGGGAAATCCTTCGGACATGATAAAACAACATCGAAGTACTAAAGTATCCGGTACTTTGGATGGGGTTCGTTAGGCCCAATAGATCTATCTTTAGGATTCGCGTCAATTAGTAGATCGGTTTACTAATTCTTAGGTTACCAAGCAAAAGGGGCATATTCGGTTTCGATCATTCACCCATATAATGTAGTTTCAATTACTTGTGTCTATTTCGTAAAACATTTATAAAAATTGTGCATGTATTCTCAGCCCAAAAATATAAAGGGTAAAAAGGTAAATGAAACTCACCTATTGTATTTCTTAGTAAAAATACATATAACGTCATTGAACTAGTGCAAGGTTGGCCTCGGATTCACGAACCTAAATTAATTATATATAATTATATGTTGGTCAATATTTGTCTAACAATTAGGTCAGGTCATAGTGTACCACAATTCTAATGCTCGAGACTAATATGCAAAAGTCAACAAAAGTCAATTTGACTCAAAATGATTTCCAAAACCTATACATGATTAATATATAGTTTAAATATCGTCGTTTTATATTTTTAAATATCTTTTAAAAGATTTATTAGAGTAAATAATATAATTCATTTATTAATAAATAAAATTTCATATTAAAATTTATATACTAAAATATACTTTTATATATATTAAGTAATAAAATTTATAGAGTTCATTTAATATCATGAAGATAATATTTATTAAAGTAATTTATTACACGTAGTAAAATATGTTTGTATCACATATTTATTTGATAAAATAATATGTATAATAATAGTAAGTAAAAGTTGTATTATTTTGTAATAATAATTATTATTATAAAATATCAATATTTATAATTTCTAAGATGACATTATGATAAAACGATAATTCTAATTATGATAACTTTAATATTTAAGATACTTTTTAATATTATCTTTAAAAATAATAATTCTATTTAAAATGATAATAATAATAATGATATTTTATAGTAACAATGACATTTCTATTAAAATGATAATTTTCGTTAAAATGATAGTTTTAATACTAACGATACTTTTAATAATGATAAAATAATAAGAACGATAATTTTGTCTAAATCAATATCTCACAATATTTTAGTTTAATCATTATACCCATACTCATTATTTCCTAATTGATTTGTTAATAGTTTTTAAATCGACTTTTATATCGTGTTCATAATAATAATAGTAATCAAAATAATTAGGTGTTACTAATATTAGTTTTAATTATAATAATACTAATAATGATAATTACTATGACATTATTAACGATAATACTAATAATTATTTTAATGATAATATAATAATTATAATAATAAAAATAACAATAACCATTTTTAAATAATGATATATATATTAATAATGATAATAATAATAATAATAATAATAATAATAATAATAATAATAATAATTAGATAATATTAATAATAATACTAATTATAACTTTAACGATAATAACGATAGTAATAATAATAAAAATAACAATTTTTAATGATAAATCCCTTTTATTGATAAAGATAATAATAATAATAATAATAATAATAATAATAATAATAATAATAATAATAATAATAATAATAATAAGATAAAACTAGAACGACGATAATTCCGACGATAATAATAATTATTTTTAATAGTAATACAAAAATTCGGTTGACTATAACTTCTAATCCGTTCATCAAAACCATTCAATATCTAAATGAAAAATTCTTAATTTTTCGCTAGCTTTCCAACGACATGCATATCTTATACCTTATCTCAACCGCATATGTAACTAATTCAAGATTCAACATAACCTATCTAATGGCAATATCAAAAATACAAGCATGCATAATCCTATATACTCGAGCACTAGTCAGGGATACACTATTAATAAGTAAAAGTTAAATTATGAGTGCTTACGTATCAATATTGAGATTCAATATTGCAGGAAAGGTACGTATTCGTAACGGAGATGATAAACACTAGATTGCCCTCACAAGTATACCCCCGAATAATACCCATCACCTCCATAACTATATCCCATAATTTCCTTAATTTCATCCCGCTCGAAAAACCCGTTTTGAAATAACCCGCTCATGACCTCGTCGTAATATTTTATGTATAACACTAATAATAATGTGGAGTATATATATATATATATATATATATATATATATATATATATATATATATATATATATATATATATATATATATATATATATATATATATATATATCGATTGAGAGAGTTTAGAGAAATATATTTTCAAGTTTCTATGAAATAATGAAACCTAAAGAATTCTATTTATAATAGAATTTTGAATTATTAAAGTGAATTATTAAAGTATGAATTATTAAAGTGAATTATTAAAGTATGAATTATTAAAGTGAATTATTAAAGTGAATTATTAAAGTTTGAATTATTAAAGTGAATTATTAAAGTATGAATTATTAAAGTGAATTATTAAAGTATGAATTATTAAAGTGAATTATTAAAGTTAAAGTAAAGTAAAAGTAAAGTAAAGGTAAAGTTAAAAAGTATAAAACTATGTACGCATAATACGCGTATAAATATATATATAATATTAATTTAAATCATTATATATATTTAATAAAATAAAATATAAATATCGTTATATTTATCATACTGGTTAAGTAATGAGTTGTCAAAAGTGGTTCTAGATATTTATAAAAGTTATATACATTTTAGTAATAAAGTTCTTTTTAAACTGAAAACGTTTTTGTACGTTTGAAACTAAA
The DNA here is from genome assembly GCF_046630445.1 of Rutidosis leptorrhynchoides. Classification (NCBI taxonomy): domain Eukaryota; kingdom Viridiplantae; phylum Streptophyta; class Magnoliopsida; order Asterales; family Asteraceae; genus Rutidosis; species Rutidosis leptorrhynchoides. The sequence goes on along the minus strand of NC_092341.1, from coordinate 116,183,932 downwards.
TCAATTAAATATGATAATTTTGTTTTCCAAAACTAAATATTTTTAAGAATCATTTTGTTAAAAGGTTAAAATAATGGAAATCGTTATATCATAAAACGTTTTAGAAAAGTAGAATTAAATATACTCATAATAGGTTTCAAGTTTTTAAATTACCGCTTGTTAGTGAGACGTGGGATAAAGTCCAATGATTAATATAAGCGTATGAAACCATCTTAATGTAAAATGTCGATTTACTTAACTTTTCGATATCTATTTCCTAAGTTATCTATATTCCCAAATTTCACTTTCACCCTAAATAATATGAAAGTTATCTAGTTAACATCTATATAGGAAACTGAACAGGAAACTCCACTAACCCTTGTCTAGTTCCCGTTAATAGACACATTTGTTTTTACTTATGAATCACTTTACCATTTTCCGAATGTCGTCAAAAAGAATAGATTTCTTAAATCATAGTGGACCTCATAACATAGACCCGTAATCATATTACAATGTAACTGTTAAGTCAATTATTTGATAACATCTTCTATTCCCATCGATAAAATATTTTGAAATAAATACGTTCATGTATCATATTATACATCTAATACTTTGTTAACGTTTTCGAGTTATAATACATACACATATACATATATAATTATATACGTTCATTTAATGGTTCGTGAATCGTTGGAATTTGGTCGAGGTTAATTGAATGTATGAACATAGTTTAAAATTCTTAAGATTCAACTTACAAACTTTGCTTATCGTGTCGGGAATATATAAAGATTAAAGTTTAAATTTGGCCAGAAATTTCCGGGTTATCACATGTGCGATGCAAGTGATTTTGCAATGGGAGCCGTTTTAGGACAAAGGATTGAAAAACGATTTCAACCTATTTATTACGCTAGTAAGACATTACAAGCAGCATAAACGAATTATACAACTACTGAAAAAGAACTCCTTGCTATTGTCTTTGCTTTTGACAAATTTCGTTCATATCTCGTTCTAGCTAAAACGGTGGTCTATACCGACCATTCTACTCTTAAATACCTATTTTCGAAACAAGATGCCAAACCACGATTAATCCGTTGGATCTTACTCGTACAAGAGTTCAATATTGAAATCCGAGATAAAAAGGGAGCAGAAAATCTCGCCGCTGATCATCTTTCTCGTCTTGAAAATCATGAATTAGAAGTTCTAAATGAATCGGCCATACAAGACAACTTTCCTGATGAATATCTATTGAAGATAGATTATAATGAAATTCCATGGTTTGCAGACTATGCAAACTACTTAGTATTTGAATTCCTTGAAAAAGGATTATCATACCAAAAACGAAAGAAATTCTTTAGTGATATAAAACACTATTTCTGGGAAGATCCACATTTTTTTAAAAGTTGTCCCGATGGAATAATACGCCGATGTGTATTCGGAGATGAAGCTAGTCAAATCTTAAACCATTGTCACACAGGACCAACAGGAGGGCATTATGGTCCTCAACTTACAGCAAGAAAAGTTTACGACGCTGGATTCTATTGGCCTACAATTTTCAAAGACGCACACCTTCTTTGCAAATCCTGTGATGCTTGTCAAAGGGCCGGAAAAATAAGTCAACGTGATGAAATGCCACAAAATGTCATTCAAGTATGTGAAGTATTTGACATTTGGGGTATTGACTTTATGGGTCCATTTCCAAAATCTCATAATAATCTCTACATTCTCGTTGCCATTGATTATGTATCTAAATGGGCGGAAGCACAAGCTCTCCCAACTAACGATGCACGAGTTGTAGTCAACTTTTTAAAACATCTTTTTGCAAGGTTCAGAACACCGAAAGCTTTAACAATTGATCGGGGTGCTCATTTTTGTAATAATCAACTTGAGAAAGTTCTCAAAAGATATGGAGTAACTCATAAAATCTCAACCGCTTATCATCCACAAACAAGTGGACAAGTTAAAAATACCAACCGAGCTTTAAAACGTATTCTAGAGAAAACCGTAGGATTAAATCCGAAGGAATGGTCCATGAAATTGGAGGATGCACTCTGAGCTTTTAGAACAGCCTACAAAACTCCAATTGGAACCACACCTTTTAGACTCGTTTACGGAAAAGCATGTCATCTTCCAGTAGAAATTGAACACAAAGCATTTTGGGCTTTGAAGACATGTAATCTTGATTTACATGAAGCCGGACGTCTACGGTTAAGTCAATTAAACGAATTAGAAGAATTAAGACATGAAGCATATGAAAATTCGTTAATATATAAAGAAAGAACGAAGAAATGGCATGATAAAAGAATCAGAAGTTCAAAAGAATTTAAAGAAGGAGACAGAGTTCTTCTTTTTAATTCACGATTCAAGCTATTTCCTGGAAAATTGAAATCAAGATGGTCTGGACCATTCATAGTTAAAAGATTTTTCCCATATGGAACAGTAGAATTAATAAATTCAAATGGGATTGAATTTAAAGTTAATGGTCACAGAGTTAAACATTACATACATGGTCCGATGGAAGTTGACAATGAAGTCAATCATAATTTCACCACCATAGAAAACCTTCAAAATGAAAACATAAATATGTTATCAACATATGAAAAATCAAAATTGAAAAATGGGAAGGATTCAAATTGGAGTGATGAAGAAGAATTTCTATACAAACCTCCCATTCCAAGAAATGAAGAAAAAGAAGTTCAAATAGAAGTGAAAGAACCAAGAAAAGAACACCTGAAAAAGGTTAACAAACCAACTCGACTTACTAAAGTAGGAGACCCAGGTGAATTTATCATTTATTGCTTGCTTAATGATGGTGCTATATATAATGGACTCGCAGATTTAGGAGCAAGTGCAAATATTATGCCTCTTTCCTTATACAAAAGATTAGGTATGGGTAAATTAAAACCAACCAAAATAGTTGTTCAATCATTTGACCTAACCATTAAACACTCGGTTGGAATAGCAAATAATTTACTTGTTAACGTGAGAAGTTTGACCTTTGTTGCAAACTTCATAGTTATCAATATGGAGGAAAACCTTGATATTCCTCTAATTTTAGGTCGCCCATTTTTAGCAACCACCGAGGCGTTCATTGATGTAAGAGAAGGTATAATGACACTTAGGAATGGTGATAAATCGATCACCTTTGTGAACCGAAAGTTTAGATCTCCACCAACCAAAACTGTTAAACCAATAAAAACACATAAGTGTGGGGAAGATGAAGAAACACTTAATGATGATCCGATAATAAAGAACCCTATTGATGATAATAAATTAGATGAACCCGTTTTTAACAGTTCAACGAAGAAACTTTATAAACGGATTCACGATGCTAGGATTAAAGGAAACTTTAAGTTATGTAACCGATTAGTATCCAATTTATCGCCTAAAGAAAAGGCAATGTTAGTTGAATTTGTGAAAGTTACAGAGGAAATCAACAATTGGCTTGAAGTAAAAGTCAAAGATATACAAATTGTTGATAGTCCAATTGAAAACAAAGTTAATCACAATTTCGACACCAAATCTAACTAAGTGTGGGCAGAATCGAATCTTTTTAGGGTAATATATATTTCTGTTAGAGTTAGATATTCTGTTTTCGAGTAGTTCTCGAGAATGGAATCCGAATGGTCTTTCCCTAGCAGACCCTAAAGAACTAGTCTTCTCCCTCCATTCTGATTTTTTTTTTTTTTACGCGATGAAGAATTCCTTTGATCTGAACCATAGTCTAATGCTACACGCTATGATTACTAAACGTAATAATGACACACTCCCGAGTGAACTGGTATCATTCATAAGAGAAAAAATGGACAGAGTAAGAAAAGAACTCAGAAAAGATCATCATAAGATACATTTTGGTAAAGGAAAATCAAAATCCGCAACAAAAAGAAGAGCACGACACCTTGAAAGATGTTATAAATGCGGAAAATGGTCACACGAAGGTAAATGTTCAAATAATCAAACATATTCAAATACCGAATTTGTTACTCTATGCAGAGAAGGACCGTTTATATGTTTAGAAGAAAAGATATTGAAGATTCGAGGTTATGCTTACGTAGCTATGGAGAACCAAATCACACGACTCTCCTATGAGTCGGCTAAAGCAGGTCTCTGAGAATTCTATCTCACAGGTAAGTATGTACAGTTTTTGTTTTTATTTTATTGCTTTTAACCTTTTGATAATAAACGCTGAATCGTTCGCTATAAAGTATTAAATTGGTATTCAATAAAATTAGGTATGCGTAACCGAAATTATTGATATCATACAAAAATTTATTACATCACTGCGAAATTTACCGTTTATTCTTAAGGTATAAATATCTTTAATCAATCAACCCAAAATATTTCAAAAAATTCGTCAAGAGTAAAACTAGGTTATGGAACCGAAATTACTTTACCGAAAAGAGGGGCGTATATTTTTGATAATATTTGATTGATTAAAGTGGGATAAAAGACCAAAAAGATTTTTAATTTTTAATTTTTACCTTGTTTTTAAAATTAATATATAAATATTAAATTAATATTGTAAACTTTTTAAAATCAATATATTTAAGTTTGTAAATATTTGAAAAATTAATATTTTTAGTATAAGTTTGTATGTATAAAAACAAAAATATAATATAAATTTGGTGTAAATTTTTAATTTTAATAATATGAATTTTTAATTTTATGCATTTTAAATTAAAGTTTGGTGTGAATTTAAAAACAAAAATTTACTTTATTTCACTAAGTTAAAAATTTGATATTTAAAATTCGACGTGAGTTGAAAACTAGGTCATTGAACCGAAATTTCTTTACCCAAGGGAGGGACGAGAATTTTCATTATCATTATTTTTAAACCTTATTGAATTAAAGTATGCCAAAAACATTAAAAAAACCAAAAAATCTTTACTTTTAAAACGACGCTTAAAAAGTAACAAATTTTAAAACTTTGTTGAGAGACGGACTAGGACAACGATCCGAAATGCCCTCACTCCTAAAAGAAACAAATTTTTAAAATTTTATTAATTTATATTTCAAAAGTATAAGGTTTTTAAAAAAAAAAAACAGACCCCATGCGATCGCATGGGGTTTCCCCTTCAAATCCATGCGATCGTATGGAGAGAGAAAACTGGTCAGGAACAAATACCATCGAGCTGCTGCTTCTGTCTCACTTCACACACAAACACATACGAACATACACTCAAAAACACCCATAATTTCATCAATTTTTCACCAAAATTAACCAAATTTCTCGCTATAATCTGCTCTAATCATGAATTTGATAAGAAGTTTATCAAGAAGGGTAACAATTACAGCCCTAAACCTCTTTAAATTTGATTTTTAGTGTTCTTGAGCTATATTTTACCTAATTTGATTTTGTTAATTTCTAGTGTAATTAGTGTTAACTTGTTAGTATATTATGCATGTAAAACCTAGATTGATGCTATTTAACATGATTTGAAGCCAAAAACTTCAAAAATTTTAGGAATCTAGGGTTTGTGTTCTTGAGCAATTTGGGGCTTTTTGATATAAACAGGTTATGGTCAATTTTTGTCATTAATTATTGCTAAATTAAGTAGTGTAACATGTTAAGGTAGCTAAATGATCCAAACTTTGATCCTAAACATGATTTTTGAGAATTAAAGTAGACTTTTTAGGTATAAAATTCATGAACTTGATTAAATTGATGTAAATGCCATTTGAAACTTGTTTAATTGATAGTAATGATTGTTTTAACATGTTATTTGAGTTGAATGCTTATGAACTTTGTAAACATTTTCATATACGCTTATTTGAAAAAGTGTAGAATTGTTAAAATTGTGAAAATGTGTATAAGTTTAATTTTGATTAAACATATTTTTGTAATTGTTTCAAGTTGTTATTTTGCTAACACTAATGCATATGTGGATGCACAAAATTTGTGTTTAATGTGTTTTGCAGAGACTTACTAATACTGATGGTGCATCATCATCATCTAGACAACCTGCTCCAGAACCTGAACCAGAAATGCAATATGAACCTGAACCGGAGCAACAACAGGAACAACAACAACAACCTGATCAACCCGTTCCATATTATGATCCGTAACTAGAATATATTGATGCCTTCGTAGTATTTCTGATGCATCCGATAGTACAACACTCAACAATTCATGAAGAACAGTTGCATCCTAATCTGAGGTTTGATCGAAGTTGGAGAGATTACCCGACATATCAAAGTAACAAATTCAAACTGGTAACTAAAAATGTAAAAGTGCCAAGGGTAATCGATTGGGAGCCTTTGGAAAGGGTCCAACTTGCTAACTCAGTTAGACAGCATCTGATCCAAAGGTATGGCAGCTCTTCTTTTCCCGATTGGGAACGTTTATTCACCATTCGTAGGCCTGTATATAAGGAATGGTGCATTGAGCTGATGAGTACTATTTCACTTAATGCGGATGTAGTTAGATTAGATGATAGAAGTTTTCTTAGATTTATACTTGGTCGTAGGATGTATAGGATGTCCATGCTGGACATGGCCAGGGCTTTATAGATATATACGCCCGCTGAATTACTACTACCCGATTGCATGAATTTGATTTATCATGGTGAAAGGGTAGATAGGAATTTTGATGCTAATGCCGTCTAGAGGCGTATGTCAGATTATAATGTTTTTGGGCGGGCAGGAACACATACCTACTTACATATTCACAGTGCCGAGCTTCGTATAATTCATAGATTTCTGGCTAACTCGATTACACAGAGAGGTCACAACAAGGAGAAAATGACCTTACATAATTTATTCTACCTTAAGTGTATTCGAGACCCAAGAGGCTTTGTTAATATCCCCTACTGTATTGGTTTTTATTTGTCTAAGATAGTGGAAGGAATACAGGAAGGGGGAATAATAGGAGGAGGTATTTTTGTTACTCTCATTGGAGAGTATTTGGGTGTAGATAGGGATCAAGGGGGTCCACTTATGGTATGTAGGGAACAGGATGATACCTTAGGATTAAAGGTCTATCAGGGTGCTAAGGTATTGAAAAGCAGACGCAATCAGGCAGTACCCTATGTTGGTCGTCATCCACAGGTAGAGAGATGTTCAGATGAGGAAATGGAGGAAGCAGATGACATTAGGGAGGCTATGACTGACATCTACCAGCGTATAGATGAGGTAGAAATGACAAACCAGGATAGACATAATCAATACGAGCAGTGGCAAGCCCAGAATGAGTACGAGCATTCTAGGCAACGACAGCATGATAGATGGGACTATCATCAGCGTCAGATTATGAGTCGGCTATCACCTCAGGATCACTACGTACCGACCCGACCTGCTTACTATCCTCCACACCAGCCCGAGATGAGACCACCATATACTCTCTACGACCCTAACCAGGCGTACCAGTACACCTATCACCAACCATGGAACCCGACCGACGACATGAACTGGAACCCCTATCCAGATTGATATAGTTCCCGTTGGTGATTTCTATGATTTTTATCTTTTTATTATTTCTATTTATTTATATTTAAACATACAAATATTGATGCTTTTATGTAAGTTTAATATTTTTATTATGTTGTACTAATATTTCATATTTGATTTGAAAGTGGGATTTTAAGTCCCATTTCAAATTACCATGCATGTTTATATTTGTATTGTATGTATTTTATTTCATATACACAACAGGGTAAAACAGCGCATTTTCAAATACTGGCATTAAGTTCAGTAAAAGCTACTAATTTTGACGATAAAACAAAAAACAAATGTGATGTAACAACAAGACGGAATGAACATATGATGTGCACCATTTATCATTCAACAAACAAACGCCAATATGTTTGGAAACTTTGGTAAAATTTAATCATTTTTCTACGCTAATCACCCTCAATAATTTAAATTGTTACTGATTTCTTGCAAATGAGGGCATTGCAAGATCTTAAGTGTGGGAAGGGATTAAATTCTTTCGGATTTTTAAAATTTTAACTTATACACTTGGTTATCATTAAAAATACTAGTAACGCAGTAGTTGTATTAGAATCTAGTGCTCTCTGATAATAAAGAACAGCCCTAGTCTTATATACTGACTACCCAATTCTAGTAAAATTTTTCAAAATTTTCAAATAAATGAATTCAAAATCATGTTTATACATATTTATGAACGATAAAACTAGGTGTTGACACCGAAATTATTGTTACCTCGGAAAGGACATAAATTGAGAAACAACCCAAAATGTTAGAATTCATTTAAAATGGAATAGAGGACAATAAAAAGGCAAAGAAAGGAAAATAAAAGCCAAGTGTGAGAAAAATTTACCAAGTTATTTAAAACATATATCACATATTTTTGTACAAATAACTGAAGATACTTTTGTTTTGGACAATTTTATCAGTTTTACCCAAATTTCTTATAATATATTTGAAAGAAAAGATGGATCTACACGATGAATCAATTCCATCATTAAAAGGAAGTAAAGTCTTCCGAAAAAGACACGCGCTTCTTGATTTAGGTCAGGAAGTTGTCGTCAAGACAAGTTGTAGAGTCTACGAAAAACCTTGAAAAGTTTTCTCAAAAATCAGCTGGAAATCCACGGACCTCAGCATCAAACAGGGTCGCTAAGTGGTCAGACTTATCCTAACCATGAGAGGATCTGTCTCGTAAAATGAGGAGGGTGCCGTGAAAATTAGCTTGATAAGACTAATGAATTAGATCCCCAGAAAGGATAATCTCCTTTAAAGATCAAAAATCAGCTTCTGAGCCTGATATTACTCAATCCTTGAGATTGACCTTAAAGATTGAGAATTACAAACTCATGGAATTCGATGATATCTAAACTCGAGCTTGAACGAGAAAATATTTTGATCAAAATTACAAACCGATTTGTTTTCATAAAAACCCTATTTTTAATGCGTTCATTACCATTGAACTTAAAATCCTAGAAATTCACCTGGAATTCATTAGGTCACCTGAACCAAATCGGGTGTCAACCATAAGAACGGTGGTTGCATAGCATGGTCAAAGATAGGACCTTGTGCCAGACCGAAAAACTATAGGGTGATCTTTACTATTACTCCTACAAAGGATAGTAATTGCATCCGACAAGTTATAGACCATAATTAAAAGCATGTCACGGGACATTGCCTTAACAGTTGCTTGTTCAACGCTTTCCTTTACAACCGGACGGTAGTTTACCGAAAGGTAATATACGGAGCAAGTAAACTGGACGTGTTGCTTTCCCAATACAAAGTTAGCAAGTGGGTGACACAAAACCGCAAGTTTTGAGCTAAAATTTTCAAATCTGAAACCCACCAAACCCACAAAAACAATTTGCAAACACCGGTGAAGGGTTATTCTGGAAAACTTATCTAGGGTAAAAACTAGATTGAATTTTCAAAAGATCAAATGTTTTCATAAAGATCCAATTTCCTTAAGGATCTAAATTTTCATAGTCATATGGGACTGTAAACCACAACGTTACTATCATTGTTTATACCGCTGTATAGAAATCACTGATGTATAAAGTGTGAAGAATAATGAAGTGATTCTAGTATTTTTATTTCAAGAGTATATTACTTGAGGACAAGCAACGCTCAAGTGCGGGAATATTTGATAATGCTAAAAACGAACATATATTTCATAGCATTATCCCTCAAGAAAGACAAGCTTTTAGTTGCAATTGTTCTATTTACAAGTAATATTCGTTCAACTATTAAAAGGTGAAGACAAAAGACAGATTCGACGAATTGAAGACGCAAATGACCAAAAAGCTCAAAAGTACAAAATAAAATCAAAGTGGTTCAAATTGTTGGTGAGAAACGTCTCAAAATTACAAGAGTACAAGAAGCAAAACGCAAAGTACAAGATATTAAATTATACGCAAGGACGTTCGAAAATTCGGAACCGGGACCAGAGTCAACTCTGAACGCGCGACGCAACGGAGCGAAAATTACAAGTCAACTATGCACATAAATATAATATAATATTTAAATAATTCTTAAAATTATTTATATATTATATTTATTTATTAAACCGTCGGCAAGAAGTAAACAAAATCATGAGAGCTGGAAAAGCAGGCCATGCGATCGCATGGCCTGGAAGTGCAATTTCCATGCGATCGCATGCTGGCCACACCCCTATAAATTCGTAGTTTGGTGATCGAACAAAAACATCTTTTTCTATTCTTATCTCTCACTCGTATTATATATATATATATATATATATATATATATATATATATATATATATATATATATATATATATATATATATATATATATATATATATATATATATATATATATATATATTAATTTTAATTTTAATTTTAATTTTAATTTTAATAATAAGGGTATGTTAGCGAATGTTGTAAGGGTGTAAGTCGAAATTCTGTCCGTGTAACGCTACGCTATTTTTAATCATTGTAAGTTATGTTCAACCTTTTTAAATTAATTTCTCATAGCTAAGTTATTATTATGCTTATTTAATGCCAAAGTAATCGTGATGTTGGGCTAAATATTAAAGACGGGGTAATTGGGCTTTGTACCATAATTGGGGTTTGGACAAAAGAACGACACTTGTGGAAATTAAACTATGGGCTATTAATGGGCTTTATATTAACTAAATGATACCTCATTAATTTAATATATAGACTTATAATTTGACGTATTTATATATAACCACATACGCTTGATTGGGTATGGTGGGCAGAATATCTATAAATACCAATAATTGTTCATTTTACCGGACACGGAACTGGATTAATAGTTAATGGACTAGTTGAAACAGGGGTGGATTACATTCAAGGGTAATTGGTGTAATTGTTAACAAAGTAATAAAACCTTGGATTACACGTAGTCGATAACCTGGTGTATTCATTAAACAAAGTATTAAGACCTTGTTACAATTCGAATCCCCAATTAGTTGGAATATTTGACTTCGGGTATAGGGATAATTTGACGAAGACTCTCGCACTTTATATTTATGACTGATGGACTATTATAGACAAAACCGTATGGACATATCAAATAATCCAGGACAAAGGACAATTAACCCATGGTACTAAACTAAAAACAACACGTCGAACATCATGATTACGGAAGTTTAAATAAGCATAATTCCTTTATTTCATATTTAATTGCACTTTTAATTATCGCACTTTTATTTACTGTCATTTTATTTAAATGCACTTTTAATTATCGTACTTTTTATTTATCGCAATTTCATTATCGTTATTTACTTTACGCTTAAAATTAAGTTATATTTATTTTTAATATTTTACATTAGGTTTTAACTGCGACTTAAGTTTTAAAATCGACAAACCGGTCATTAAATGGTAAAAACCCCCCCTTTTATAATAATAATACTACTTATATATATATTTATTGTAACATCCCGCCTTTTTCCATTTACTTTTACGTTATACTAATTTAAACTCCGTTATATGTTTATAACATCTCCCGTTGATACGCGTTTTAAATTATCTCGTTTAGGTAATTCACGCACCCGAACGAAAGTTGAGGGACTATACTTGACAAGGGATCAAACCCTTGACTAGGTCAAAGGGTCAAACCCCTTTCACCCATTCATTATCATCTCCATCTCTCTCTCTCTTTCTCTCTAGTAAGAACACACACCCATTTACCAAATTCATTCAATCATCATCTAAATTCAATCTAGGAGGCTTACAACAAAATAAATTACATATTCGTGATCCTCTCTTCATCCTCTTCATTTTGGTACCAACTTCATCTCGTTTGGGTAACATTTCTAAAACTCTAGATTTCTCTAAATTCGTGTTTTTGACTTGAAATGGTGTTAGTTAGTGTCTATGGCTCATTGTGATGTCGTGTATGTAATTTGTATGCTCGATCTCGTTGTTTTAGTATAACTAGCATGAACTCGACTTTTGGTGTGTTGTTCTTGAATTTTGGATGATCATATGTTGTTAGATGTTAAAAGTTCATGTTCTAATTGTGTTCCTAGTATCACTAGCTTCAATTTGATGTGTAGGTTGATTAAGAAAACTTCAAAAGCATGATTATTGATTTTGAGATGTTTGACTAGGGTTTGATGGTTCTTGACATGAATTTTTGGATGCTTGAATGCCATGGAATGTTAATTGTTAGTGTTTAGTTGTAATGTATGCCTCATTACCTTCAAAACGGCATATCATATGTGAGAATTGGATTCCCGAAACTCAAAATGTATTTGATGAACTTGAAAATTTGAAAATAGACTTTTATTGATCACTTGACGAGAAATCGGTTGTTGAAAATGATGTTTTTGATTGATGATACATGTTTAGTTGTGTTCCTTGTCAAAAGAGCTTTCCAACGGTATAAGATACGCCTTCTAGTTGTTTACGGTTTGCGTTTTATGGTTGTTTGAAGTTTTGACCAAGACTTGAACAATTGAGACTGACCAGGTACCAGCGCACGGCCAATGCCGCGGCGCGGCCAGCTTATGTCGCGGCGCGACATAAGCCGTGGTCAGGTTCTGACCTCCATGTCCAAAATACGAAAAATGTTTGGCATACTACGGACCTCCGATTCACATGAAACTTGTTCTAACATGCTCATATATGATTAAAAACCTCAGAAAAATAGTTCGGGACCCGACCCGAACATGTTGACTTTTTTGTTGACTTTAACCCGACCAAGTTGACTTTTAATCAAACTTAACCAAATATTTGTGCAATCGTTCTAACATGTTTTTATACTTGTACCTTGCATGAAACATGACAATTTGATTCACATGCTATTATGATCGAGTCTTAACGAGCCATAGGACTAATTGAACATCTTTGACCTATCGTGTTTACCGTTATTGATACAACCTATTGTTTAGGTCAAGACTAGCATTGTTCTTTGCACACGTTTACTTGTTGAAGTACTTTACTACTCGTGCACTCAAGGTGAGATCATAGTCCCACTTTTACTCTTTTTGAACTTACATTTGGGATGAGAAAACATAAACATTTCTTTACTAAGTGAACACAAGTACAGGAAAACAAACATTCTACATACGAGTTTAGAACAAAATCCTCAATTCGATTATCATTAGTTACACTTGCCGGGTGTAAGCGAGAACTTATGTTGTATGGATCCATATGGGTTTGACAAACCCTCATTCAAACGGTTCGCTACCGTTTACGAATGAAATATATTTTCGAGAAACAGTGTATGTTCTAGCACTAAGTGTTGTAGCAAGGTTTAGGTATATCCACTCTATAAATAAATAAATAACTTGTGTAAAATTGATCGTATTTAATAGTATTTCCTTGTAAAAATTAATACTATTTTGTATACACCTCTACGCATATCACAAGTGTCAACCAAAAGGTTGGTGAGTTCATTAGTTTATCGAAATCAATCATTTCCTCATTTTAATAGACCACAAGATTTCCTTTAATCAATATTCATACACTCGCAAGTGTTTAAAAATCATTCATATGGATTGAACACTTGGTAACCGACATTAACAAAATGAATCTAGAATATCCCCATATATTAATATCGAAGTACTAAAGCAATTCAAATTCTCTGACTGGGGCTTGTCAATGGCCCATATATCTATCTTTAGGATTCACATTAATTGGTGGCAATTATAATAAACACCAATTCTTAGGTTACCAAGTTCAACAAGGGCGATATTCGGTATAACAATTCAACCATAGAATGTAGTTTCAAGTACTTGTGTCTATTTTGTAAAACAGTTATAAAAGCAGCGCATGTATTCTCAGTCCCAAAAATATATATTGCAAAAGCATTTAAAAAGGGAGCAAATGAAACTCACAGTACGATATTTTGTAGTAAAAATATGCATAAGACGATACTGAACGATGTAGGGTTGGCCTCGGATTCACGAACCTATATCATTTATATATATATATTAACACATATAATTGTAATCGAATGAATTTATATATTATTGGTGATATACTTGTTATTTTAATAAATTATGTGTTTCATTAATAACTTAATTAAATGTATTTATTTTATATACCTTAAATTAATAATAATGTTAATATAGTTTAGTTAAGTATATTTTTATATGACTAATTTTTATTGTAGTAATGTTAATAATATTAGCAGTAATATTGATACTAATAATAATAATAATAATAGTATGGTTATTATAATGATACTAGTAACACTAAAATTGATAATAATACTAATAATGTAAAAATACTAATATTAATGTTAAAAATAATTACAATTAGGATGAAAATGATAAAAATAATGATAATTCTAACAATAATAATAATGATACTTAATAACAATAATAATAGTTTTAATAATAATAATAATAATATTAATAATTTTAAAAAATAATAATAGGTATTTATCATAAACTTAAATTATAATTTTTCTTAATAATCATAATCATATCATTAACCTATTTTAAATCATAAACTTAATCCTAAATTTTATTTTTAAACCTAACCTTATAATAATAATAATAATAATAATAATAATAATAATAATAATAATAATAATAATAATAATAATAATAATTATAATAATAATAATAATAATAATAATAATAATAATAATGATAATTTTAGAATACAACCTTTGAAGAAAACAAGCTCCTAAAAAAATAAAACGCCATTGTCCAAGCTCGAACCCAAGACCTCTTGGTTAAATACACACGTCCTTAACCAATGATCCATCTGCTATTTTTCTGATCTAATACCCAACCTATATCTATATATGTAATATATATCTCTTTTCATCTTCTTCTACTAAAACTCATTTATTCTTCATCACATCACTACCTTAAACATAGTAATCATCATTATCATTTCGCTATAACTGTCATCATCATAATCTCGATCATCGTTTAAAATTTGAAAAAGGAACGAAGTAGCATTAACATGTCGACTAGCATCAATAGTTAGCCAGAGTGAAACTTGGGCTGTTTTTATAACCAATTTAAATGGCCCAATTAATTTATTGAATCACAGCCCAATCAATACAAAAAATGTATACAGCCCAACATAGCAATTTATGTAGCTCGATAGATTAGTTATTTAAAAAAAATTGTTATTATGAACTGACCCCATCAAACTTTAACATCCCACTAATTATAACTCAATTGGATATCACTTCAACTTTAAGTTAAATCATCATCATCATTCATCCTTTATTGTCACAGAATAACGGAAGTAGTAATAGTGGCAGTCGATAAATAACCAGAAACGAAAGGCAGTTAGCGATGAGTAGCATCAAGAAACACAATGTATGCTGCAGTAGCAGCTTCAACAACAAGGGATGTTGGTTAGTTGTGATGATGGTGAGTTGCAAAGGTGGAACCCGAATAATAGGGTGGTGTTTCTTGGTGGTAGGGTGGTTGTTGTTATGATTAGGGTTTCAAAAAAATATATAGAAATTAGAATGAGTTGCAGGGTGTGTTTGGGTTCAGTTTCAAAAACAGAAAAACAGAAAGATATGCTAACAAAAGGGTGTGGGTTGGGTGTCAGTTTCAGACAGAAACAGTAACAACATAAGTAGCAGCAGTTTATGATCAAGGTCTAGTGATGGTGATAAAGAAATAGGAACAGTAAAGTAGCAGGTTTTATGGTTGTTGTTTGATGACATTTTTCGATGGTTTGATTGTGGGTTTGATTAAACATAAAACAGAAACAGTCGATGGTTTTGGTAAAAGAAGGAAGGTTAAGTGCATGTGTATTTGTTGAACGGAATAGAAATCCAAAACAGGAAGGACGCGTAGCGGTTCAAGAGGTTTGATCGTGAGTGTTCGAGTGGGTTGTGGTTTGGGACAACAGTAAAATAGCAACAATATTATCAGCTTTGGTTATGGGTTTTGGGTTGTTCATCGTACAAGAAAACAACAAGGTGAATGGTAGTATTATTCGATGATGATAGTTGATATGATTTGATTATTATGAGAAGAAAAGAACCGATTAGCAACAGTGGCAATAACAATAAGTGGTTGTGGTTTTGGGGTGATTTTCAAGTGGGTTTAGGGGTGGTGTTCGATCGTGAAAACAGTAGTAGAAGACATGGGTGATGGGTTGTGGTCATTAATAGGAGAGAGCATTAATAATTAAGTAGGTTCTAGTTTTGAGTTGGTCAGGAAACATATAGTAGCAAAAAAAATGGTGATGGTTGTGTACGGTTGAAGATGGTGACCGGAAGTGATAAGGGTGATCAAGGTAGAAGGAGGTTGATGAAGGTTTGTAGTGATCGTTGATGATGGTTAAATGGAAGTGGTGTTGTGATGATAGTTTATATCTCTATATATTGTAATTATGTATGTAGGTGATAGTTACATATATATCAGACAACCCACATCATCATTTTAATATATAAAGTAATCTACATGTGTTAAATTATATGGAAACAGTATAGCCATCATAATATTTGGAAGAATTCAGTCGACATTATTTTTCCCATTATATAAAGTTGTATGCATGTGAACCAATGATTAAAAGGATCTGGTCACTTACAGTCAATTTGTGGTGATTCAGTATTTTGTGAAGTATTACATAATCCAAATAGTACTTCAAATTACTGTGTGACGATTTAAAAATAAACAATACACTCAAATTGAATAAGGCACTATAATAATTCATATAACTCATTTTTGGATCAATCATATAAGTTCAAATTTAACTTGCTTAAATAACCGTCGAATGGTGAACTAGTGCTACTATCGTTTACAGAATGAATTTGAAGCCAAATATATATTTTCAATATACATTATATATATTTATTTTAATAATAAATTTTATTATTACTTATATCATTTTATTTTTCAAAATTAATTCTAATAACTACATAAAATAATATTTCAAATTATATTAAAATATACATATATACATTTTTAAATATATATATATATGTATCTATTTACAAATAGTTATTCGTGAATCGTCGGAACTAGTCGAAGGTCCAATGAATATATTAAACATAGTTCAAAGTTTTTAAGATTTCAACATTACAGACTTTGCTTATCGTGTCGGAAACATATAAAGATTAAGTTTAAATTTGGTCGGAAATTTCCGGGTCGTCACATTTCGAGTGCCGACCGAGCATGACTAGCGCAAGCCCTCAGCCCAGCCAGCACTTTACTCAGCACACAGTCTTCCTAACTCATCCGTCACTGACGCATGTGTCTCCAGGATATGGTGGTGATACTACTATGGTGGATGTACCTATGATACCCATAGTGACCAACAGTGACCACACAGACACACTTGATCAGGCACTTGCAGGTGGATGGGATCAGGCTGCAGGGATAGCAGTTGTGACTTCAGGGATAGGTAATATCGCGATGTCAGGGATATGAGGTAGCCATTCAGATGGTCACAGTTGGCAGAACCGACCATACACACTTGGGAGTAGTTCAGGGCAGTTCAGTTATCATCTCCCATCATCTTCCCGGATGCCTACTAGAGATATTGCAGACTGGTTCACCACTGACAGCCATCAGACTGAGCAGCAGTTTGGCACCAGCGAGGCTCAGGTATCCCAGACTATTCTCAGACAACCACGCACTACCGTTATATATAACATTCCCCGAACTCATGATGATGCACCCACAGGCTGACTGATCTTTTACTCTCTCTCTCTCTCTCTCTCTCTCTGTGTGTGTGTTATCATGATACATTATCTATTCTATCATACATTTGTATTTTGGTTTGTATGCCCGGTGTGTGCCTATTACATTATGGCACTTTATTTACGGTTAGTTTATATTTATGCATGTTTAATATATTATGTTGTGTTACAAAAATCGTACAAATAATGATTGCATCGAGATAAATGACTTGGAAGCATGGAAGCAAAGACGATCTTCACAAAAGGATGATGCCGAGTACCTGATTAGAAGAGATCTTAAAGCAGCACATCCATATACGCACCTTGAGACCTAAAGTGGAGTACTACGTTTCTCTCTACGCACTAGATTTTTATAACAAACTGCACCACTTCAAATTTTAAGTGTGGGATTAACATCCCACCAACATTAAAACTTAAAATGGAACAAAAAATTAAAAACACCAAAGTGTAGGATACTCCGTATCCTTAACATTGAGGACAATGTTACTTTTATGTGTGGGATAGCAGTATTGTACATACGACTCTTGTTAGTCCTCAAGTGCCGTGAAACGTTAAATTTTTCAAAAATTTATATCTTTTAAACTGAAAACACTTAGGGTTATTACTCTCGAATTTCAATGTTGTTGCTAAATTAGACAAAATGTTTTAAACAAAATCAAACATTTTTACAAAAATGAAACCTATTCTAAAAGAGTATTGCATGACTTAGCACATTCGACCCATTATAATTGTGTGAGGCACCCAAATAAGACCACAACACTCATTCTTAGTGCTTCATAATACTTCCGTTGATTGTGCCGATGTCAGCAACTCTGAATCAGAATTTGCTCTCGATCTACATATCTGACTAAGCATAAGTAGAAAGCATTTAAAAACCTTGATTTTTCGTGAAATAAGAACTTCCCAAAACCTCCATTTCCATTTCCATCCCTTTCACCCCAAAATATTCACTCAAAATCACAAATATTCACCTTCATCCATGTTCACCTCACCCCATCTCAAAATAAAGGAGAATGAAAAGATTGATCGAAGAAGAGAAAAACCATGAAAATCGCGAGCATCTTAGCAAAAAATCCAAAGGACACTGATATCAAAGAAGAATCTCCAGGATAAAAGCAAAAAAATTCTTGTCAAAAAGAGATATATAAAAGATAAAAATCCTCAAAAGGAAGACAAAGTCTCATTTCAAGATTCTGAAAAAAGGAGCAGAATCTATAAAAAGAAGCTCCGAGAAAAGTATTCAAAGTAGTCAAGAATAAATGCTCGAAAGAAAAACTCTGAAAGACTGACAAGACTACCCGATCATGCTTCAACCAAAAGACCAAAAAGAACTCCTATCTATCCAAATAAACCTCCAACCTTAAACCCTTTCATTCCCCCACCCTTTCGAAATTATTCATGAATTATTGTAGGGTATGATTTCTACTTAATACCGAAAGGATTTGAGTCTTGATCAAGCTTATGACGAAGATTGCGACATGACGGGCTGTGAGCGTTCATATTTCAAATTTAGAACTTAGAAAACTCGATACAATTAGTGAATTGAGTGACCCGAGTGAGGTAGCTATAGTCATGTAACCTTCTCTCATGCTTGCAGAACTGGTTCTTTAGTAGTATAAGTCATTAGATTACGTTTCTACCCTTGCATCGCGATAAAGCAATAACACTTGATCATGTAGAGCGGAACACCCAAGGATTTGAAAGTTCAAAGGATTGCTTAAGGACAAGCAATGTCTAAGTGTGGGATATTTGATATCGGCCAAAAAGTCACATTTTTACCCCCAATATTCAGTCCTAAAAGCACGAATTAATTAAGTCTTTCTAGAGAATTTAGCATTTATTTGTCTTGATTGATAGATCAAGTGATTATGATGACAATGCAAGAAGAATCAACAAAAACGGGCTTAAAATGAAGAATCTATAGCGAAAACGGCAAAAAACCAGGAAAGTTTATAAAGGAAAACGACCTGCCAAGTCCAGAAAAAGGGCATACCATACTATGTAGACGGCTAACCCAATTTAAAATGGCCAGCCCAAAAAAAAACGAGCCTATTAAACGGCCTGTCATTAAATTGGACAACCTAACAAGAAATCAGAAGGGCCAATTAAACAGCCGGCCATCAAATTGGACGGCCTGCCAGGAAATTGGACGGCCTACCATAAACTGCCTGCCAGTTCAGGAACCCTATATAAAGAGCTCATTTGTGTCCATTTCAACACACAATCTACTCTTCACTTCACTCTCAAATTTAGTTTAGTTTTCTAGTCTAGTTCGAGAAAAGTCTTTCAAGGCCTTCTCACCTCCGAGCAGGAAATTAAGTACCCGGAGGCGAACGCCGAAGATTATACTAAAAAGCTGTCTAGAGTCAGAGTTATCAAGCACTTGTAATGGTCTACATCATTTGTATACGGTGAACACTTTCCTTAATTTAATGATATATTTGGTTATCTTGAATTAATGTATGCATTTACCTATCCGTTATAATTGCCATGTCTGTTAATATTTATCTTTAACTTATGTTGTTGTTATGCGAAAACCTTGATGGTTTAGAGGTCTAATTTTATGGACCACCCTTTCCAATTACCCACGTGGCTATAATCTAGTCTTAGGAACTTATTAATCCTATGATACAAGGTAAGTAGTTATGTGTGATTAATGTCACAATAGGGTTTAGTACCTATGTATAGATAATGTAACTATCTATCAGAGAAGAGCTGCCCGCCTTAAGATTGTGATTAGGTTAGTAGTATAGGATTCCTATGAATACTGGTCTAATCAAAAGCATGATTCGCGTCAGAAGTAGTATCCCAGTAATGCTGTCTAATAATCCAGGGTTGAGTAATTGATTGCAAAGGAGAGACGTCTAATCCAATTAGCAGTACCTTAGAATATCTAAGATTACACATCTATTAATGTTAAGGCATAACTATAGTATTAAGTGGTAGATTCGTATAGTAGTAATACCAACTAGGATTAAGAAAAGTCGGAACCTTTCTTAGGTATATCACTCTGTTCATGAACCTAGGATTTCATCCAAGATAGGTCGCTTCAATCTTTCAGATTAGCTTTAGCAGTAGGATATGCTGTACTAACCAGAATATTTAAAGCCTAGTCTCTTAGTGACAAATCAATTAGGTTACCTCCTCTTGATTAAGGTCTAGTGCTCATTCTAGGAAGTAGAACTCTATAGGTAATCTCCCTACAGCCATAAATATCACATTCAACCCTTTTACCTTATCTGTCATTTATCTTATTTGTAGTATATCTATCCGTAGTTTATTAAATACACCTCACTTGCTATAGGGTTATCTTTAGACATACTACGATCCCACGTTACTATCAAACGTACAAAATACGAACCTAGGTTGTAGTTATCCTTTACTTGTTATAGAAAGAAGCAAGTAGGTGGATTATAGCTAGGAAACCAGCTAAAAATAAATAATAAAACCATTACTCCCTTCTGGTAACTGATTCTGACGTTTTGCGACCTAACGACATCGCACAAAGAAAACTGTCTGTTTTGGACATATCAGTAGCATAGCCATATATATATAGAATCTCCAACCTTTCTTAACACCTTAGTGTATCACCCAAGTGAGTGGTTATGATTGTGTTTCGAATTCCTTTCTGTCAATAGTTTGGTAAAATCTAAGGGTTTGTAGACAAATTAGAACTTCTGATAGTTCTCAGTCATCCTCAAAGATTTATCAGCTTAGTTTTTATTTTAGTGCATTAAATCTCCATTTATAATTTAAACCAGCCCCTACTTAAATCTACCAAATAAATCCCGTAGTTATCCACCATGTACTATACTTATAGTGGTTCCATAGCTTATAACCTTGACCATGCTCAAGTGGTCCTATAGTACATAAACACTGTACTTTACTGTTGAACAGTATTTCCTTGAGTCTTATACTCTTGACCAATGTCTTGATCTGATCCTACGGTAATTCTCCATGTACTTTATAGTATTTTTGATGGGTTCATACCTTGACCAATGTATAAACACAGATAATTAATTACCTTCTAATTGTCGACTTTATAAAAGGTTTTAATCACGTTTATTGGTGGAAGGACGATAATAACGAGGTTTAATATGATAGAAAGAAAGCGAGTACGGAACGATAATCATCCCTTATTAACATTATTAAATCATGACAAACAATCAAGCAATTACTCATACATCATGGAAACAAGCATTTCTAATATTAATAAATCACAAATATTAAACTAGAATATTATAATAAATTAATAAAAGAAATGATAGATATTACCGAATAATGTCGGCAGAATAACACTTGTATTTCTTCATAATATCCATAGCGTTACAATGCTTAATAGCTTCTACTACTAACTACATATTAATGTCCTATTGATCACTAGAGAGCGAAAATATAGAGATAATTATTTTCCTAATCTCTGTACTTTTCTCTCTCTAGAATCTAGAGAGAGAAAGTAGAGAGAGAACAAAAATCCTACTGATCACTAGAGAGCGACAATAGAGAGATATTTTACAGAGAGAAGTGAAGAAGGTGTGTGTTGAAATGGTGGGATGAGCCACCTATTTATAGAAAAGCTTGATGGCAATGTTGTAAATAAATGGTGCTAAAAAACCCCTGGCAAGTGGGACGACATGTGGGATGCATAAGGGGTATGTCTGGTAGGTAGGATGCATAAGGGTATCTCTAAACCCCTGGCATGTAGGATTTTTGCTGGAAAATGGATGGCAGGTCGTATGGCAAGCCCTATGGCCAGGCCGTTTGCAAGGGCAAGCCGTTTTGTGTGCCCATTTGCTAAGGCCAGATGGCAGGCCGTTTTACATACTGGCAGGCCGTATGGCAAGCCGGATGGTAAGCCGTATGGCAAGCCGTATGGCCTGCCCTGGTATGCTGTGTTTCCTGGATAGTAACTTGATTTCCTTAGTCGTAACTTGTCTTTCGCCGTTTTCGCTCTAGAATCTTCGTTTTAGCTCCGTTTTACTTGATTCTTTTTTAATCGCCTTTGTAATTACTAAATCTACCAAATTAACCGACAAAGTGATTATTTTGGCGATAAAGTTTGGAACTTTATTATTTTTGGGCTTAATATCGGGGGTAAAAACGTGACTTTTTGGCTGATATCACCTTTCCAAACAGATGAGGTTGAAATATTTTTAGGTTCACAAGTAAACCACCATCTTCACCGTGTATGGATTTGACAATCCTATGCCACAATGCATCCTTTTATGATTTGAATCTCCACCATCGTTTACATAATAGGCTAAGAGTTTTTGATCTCAGATTTCCAATGTTCAATCTTCATGATTTCTTATCAGATATGATTTGGTTCAATTTACCCAAGAAATTGACTTCTTTTCAAATGAGTTCCAGAAGAATTTCTTCCTCAAGTTTTTTTAACTCTTTCATCACGCCATTTGGGCTTTGAATAGTGATCAAACCAAAATTGTTACGTGGTGAATTAGCTTTTGGGTTCGAGTGCTAGATTTGGAAAAAGATTAAGTTGAATGTTTTAACTCCAATAATTGTGCAAACCCCTATTTGGAATCTGGATTCCAAGAGCGTAAAACAATCAATTGAATTAACATTATCCGATCGAAATCGAATAAGTTAATATCTCAGTGTGAATCGGCTACGATGATGATCGGAGCGCTGATCAGAACTAAGCTAATGACTGGAGTAATGCTATCGCAATTGATTTGGGCAGAGTAACATTAATGCATCCAGTGTTTTTTAGATGAAAGATCTTGTTTGCATATTTATAGATGTTTTGGAGGGAATGATGACGTGGCACATGTCCCTTTCATGGTTGTAACGAACTTTGTCAATCCCGCTGGGTGACGTTGTTGGTAATTTTACAGCTAATGTGGTGGGACATAAACAGTTCCCCTGTAATGACGACGAAAGGGAAACTTATATATCAAGATTATAATAAGGCTAATCCAAATGAAAGTCGAAGTTGATTTGCTGGAGATGTGACAAAATTGACTAATTTGGAGAGGAATTGTAAAGTTATTTTCGGTAATAACAATGCTAAAGGATCTGACACAGATACGTGTTAAACTTTTACTTAGGTTTCGGAAGTTTTCCAGGTGCATGATTATATGCATAAGTCCTTCTTTTCGTAGATAACGTGTGATTGGATCATCCACTCGGTTTTTTCTTAATTGAGGGGTTTTCAAGAATCATGAAGGGTTTGAACACAGATTGTAATCGTTAATATACATATGATGTTCTAGAATTTTGAACGATATGAATATTTTTCTGGGTTTTATGAATAGAAGTGATGTTCTAGCACAGTTTTGAAGTCAAAGTATAGCTTTGAAAGATTTAAGAATCTAATAGTGATGCCTTCTGTTAAATCTTGACTTGGATTTTAATTTGTCAAAATCAAAATATGTAACCAAATTTGGATGAGAACGGTTGTTTTGATTTTTATGAAAGAATGTGATCAAACCAAAATTGTTAAGCGGGATTAGATTTCTGGTTTGAGTGCTTGATTTGGGAAAAAGAGTAAGTTGACTGTTTTAACTCCAATAATTGTGCAAACCCCGATTTGGAATCTGGATTCCAAGGGCGTAATACAATCGATTGAATTAGCCTTATTCGATCGGAATCGAATAAGCTAATATCTAAGAGTGAGGATTAATTCCGACGATGATCGGAGTACCAGCCAAAATTGGTTTAACGACTGAAGTGATGTTACCGCAATTGATTTGGGCAGAGTAACATTAATGCATCCAGTGTTGTGCGAATGAAAGATCTTGTTTATGTATTTATAGATGTTTAGGAGGGAATGGTGACGTGGCACATG
Organism: Rutidosis leptorrhynchoides; assembly: GCF_046630445.1. Classification (NCBI taxonomy): domain Eukaryota; kingdom Viridiplantae; phylum Streptophyta; class Magnoliopsida; order Asterales; family Asteraceae; genus Rutidosis; species Rutidosis leptorrhynchoides. The sequence goes on along the minus strand of NC_092341.1, from coordinate 116,159,595 downwards.
TCTCTTTCATGGTTGTAACAAACTTGGTCAATCCCGAGGGGTGACGTGGCACCTGTCCCTTTCGTGGGGAATAACAGATCCTAACGAACTTCCCTAGATTTGCGGGCTGACGTGGCATGCAACTTGCTTGCATGCTCATTCTGTTATCAGGTGATCATTCCGGGACAGAGCGTCTTTTCCGGGGTAGTGCACTTTTTTCGGGATAGGGCACTTTCTCCGGGACAGAGTGCTTGTCCCGGGAGAATATCTTCGTGTCGGGTTGGAATTCTGTGATGGTACTGACGGCATGTTAATTCCGGTTAAGGCATCATGGTGCTCTCAGTCTAGCCAGTGGGTCTTCGCCGAACACTTGTTCCAAGTGTTTCTTCACGATTGTGATTATGATGAATGGTTTCGCGATGCTTGATTATGATTGTCATGACCGGCTGTATGGTGCCGGTTGTGTGTATGTCATCCGGGTTCTTGGTCTTGCCATTTGTCTGTCATGGTAGAATATCCAAGAAGATGTCAAACGGATGTCGAGAAAGGAGTCGGCAACCCGGGATGCGTAGTACCGGGTAAGATTTTTGCCGAGATGCTTGCCTATTTTGAGACGGATCATTATGCGTATCATTAAGTCCCCCCCAGTTTGATGAGGGTAGCCGGAACGGTTACAGTCGTCAAACTTTCGAGACAAGGCCACACTTCCTGATTGGATGTGCGTTTAATTCTTGTCAGCGTGAATAGACAGTTTCTGCAAATGCGCCTCCTTTTTATGCTTTTTCCTTTTATCGATGGTTTGGAACATTTTCCAAGGGGCAATTTTTCCACTTTCGTCATTACTTCTTTTTTCCTTGGTGGCTATAAATAGCCTTGATTTTCTCTTGAGTTTTTCACTTTTTTACTTCCAACTGTTATACATATCTGTTCTTCAGCACCATCTTACTTTTATAAAATCTCAGGCTTTAAAAGTTGTCTTTTGATGTTATGAATAACCTCTTTACTTGGTTAATTATTAATGTTGTTGTTGTTGTTGTTGTTGTTGATACCCGAAGGACGGCGTTGCCGTTACTTACTGAGTCATTTTACCCATGACATTGGTGAGCATTTATTCTTCTCTTTTTCTGTCTTCTCTTCTTGTTCTATCTTCTTATTGCTGTTTTGTTTTGTTTCAGGCTTCGATTTGGGTCTGGATTTGTTTCGAATCCTTGGATTTTTCCGAACGTATTCCGCCTTTAACTGCGGATAGATTGGAAGCAACCGGACGCCGGTGGTCGTTCGATGCGTCTTACATCATCCGACAGGTCTCTGGGTTGTTCGATCTTCCAGGCTCGAGGAATACGATTCGCTTACGCTCAGATAACGATGTGCTATGCACATCCCTTGCGAACGAAAGTTGTTTCTTGTGCTTTCGGTTGATTTTGAGACTCGAATGTCGACCTATGGGGCCGTCGGACGCTTACCTGTCCTGCGATCTTCCCAATACCAGCCGGGCCATGTTAGTGATTGCTCGTTTGGGAGCTTTTGATTTCGTTCAACATCTGTGCCCACTTTTCTTCTTTTTCAGGGAGATCTTGGACAGACCATATACGAGAGTTTCCTTTTATTTGTATGAGACTCGGTATCTTTATGCTGAAAGCCATAGGTTGTTAGGGTTTTCAACTTTTGTACGTGTAACTTTTATGCTTAGCAATGAAATAATCTATGTTTGTCTTCTGTCTTGAAATGAATGTTTATACAGTGTATTGGTGACACATACGCTTTTTATTTTTCTGTCTTCATACTGGCATATTCTGTGTTGAAGGAATCTTTTGCAACCGTAACTGGGAAGTTACCTGTGAATCCCTTTAACTTTTTATTTTTGTTTGTTCGCGTGATATAAACGAGAAACCCGTTATGATATGCTCGTGCTTTTTATGGTGCCGGGCGACTCTTGTTGGTTTAGTCAAAGATTTAGCCGAGGGCAAATCTGACTCTACCGTGAGGAACGCATTTGTCTGATCATTCTCCGAGTTTAATGTTTAGCTATATGTTCACATAGATATTGACCCTAAGGGGGGTTCTTCCTAGATATGTTGAGGTTTGTTTCCACCCCATTTGTTGATGAGGCGTGAGCTGGATAGGTCCGAGCTCTTGCGATTTGTAATACTTGTGTGGCCAGTTTTAACCAGAAAGGGCGGCTTGTCCTACCGAGATCTGAATTTCCGTCTTCTTTGAAAAAGGTGTCTGTCCCGTCATCCGTGATTGGGCCATTGGTCTTGTTCTTGTTGCTCCTGGTGCGTCCGATACGTTTTTGCTTTCACGGAGGCATTATCTCGAATCTAACCTTGTTTTCAAGCCAGGGATTTAAAGCGAATACCCTCTAGGAAGCTCCTATGGCGCGGGCGGCAGTGAATACCTAATTTTGATGATCGGAATCCGTACGCCGGGTGGGGGTATGTCGGTCGATCAATTGCCAGAATATAAGTTCATCGTTTTATTGGGCATTTTCCTTGCATCCGGGGCATGTATCACGGATGTCCATTTTTGTAACAGTTGTCCCGTGGTAGTTGTGTACTTCTGTCAAGATTTATAACGTATCATGCGTAGCTAATGAAATTTTAATTTCAAGTGTATTGTGTCCATTTTTCTTGAGTTGAACTAGTTCATATCTTCGTATGTATGCCTAGAATACATTTGTGTTAGTTTTGGCGTGTACACCGTGCAGTCACGCGTGTTTATGCCATCTACTCATTGGCCGTTTATCAGTATAAACTTGTACCAATAAGGGCTAGGCAATCACCTCTTGAGGGGGGTACAAAACAACGTGCATGGGACTTATGTGGATGTCGGAATCCGTTTTTCCGCTAGCCTTTTATAGTTGTTTAAACATTGTTGTGAATAACATAATGACAAAGTTATTGCAAATGGTAAAAAGCTTTTTATTAATTCCTTGAAAAGGAGAAACATACATCAGTTCTTTTATTACAAGAAAAAGATAAAAAATCAATATAACCGTGAGTTGAGGTGATCAATTTCAACCACGGTACCCATCGAAATTTTAGTTGCTTCACTCAGCCACTTTCGTTTTCCCAAACCGCTATCTTGTCTCGGTTGAAACTCTCGCGACTTTCGGTCCTTGAACATTTGAGTGTTGGATTAAGGGTTTTAGCCTTCTCATTAAATGATTTTTCCTACTCTGACCGGCGACGTCGGCCGGCAATCGCCTTTTCCGCCTTATGAAGCATGTCTGAACTTCTGCTACCGGGATGTTCCATCGGGGAGAAAAAGGTTAGCCTTTTAAGAACAAAAACATGCTCTTCCTCCATGACATGTGGTGTCTTCCATGATTCGGTGTTTTGCCTATCTCGAATGTCTTCATTACCGGGAAAGGTGAAATGTCCCGTTCTTATTGATTAAAAACGTTCTATATTAATTGATTTCGTTGCGAGGTTTTGACCTCTATATGAGACGTTTTTTTCAAAGACTGCATTCATTTTTAAAACAAACCATAACCTTTATTTCATAAATAAAGGTTTAAAAAGCTTTACGTAGATTATCAAATAATGATAATCTAAAATATCCTATTTACACACGACCATTACATAATGGTTTACAATACAAATATGTTACATCGAAATCAGTTTCTTGAATGCAGTTTTTACACAATATCATACAAACATGGACTCCAAATCTTGTCCTTATTTTAGTATGCAACAGCGAAAGCTCTTAGTATTCACCTGAGAATAAACATGCTTTAAACGTCAACAAAAATGTTGGTGAGTTATAGGTTTAACCTATATATATCAAATCGTAACAATAGACCACAAGATTTCATATTTCAATACACATCCCATACATAGAGATAAAAATCATTCATATGTGAACACCTGGTAACCGACATTAACAAGATGCATATATAAGAATATCCCCATCATTCCGGGACACCCTTCGGATATGATATAAATTTCGAAGTACTAAAGCATCCGGTACTTTGGATGGGGTTTGTTAGGCCCAATAGATCTATCTTTAGGATTCGCGTCAATTAGGGTGTCTGTTCCCTAATTCTTAGATTACCAGACTTAATAAAAAGGGGCATATTCGATTTCGATAATTCAACCATAGAATGCAGTTTCACGTACTTGTGTCTATTTTGTAAATCATTTATAAAACCTGCATGTATTCTCATCCCAAAAATATTAGATTTTAAAAGTGGGACTATAACTCACTTTCACAGATTTTTACTTCGTCGGGAAGTAAGACTTGGCCACTGGTTGATTCACGAACCTATAACAATATATACATATATATCAAAGTATGTTCAAAATATATTTACAACACTTTTAATATATTTTGATGTTTTAAGTTTATTAAGTCAGCTGTCCTCGTTAGTAACCTACAACTAGTTGCCCACAGTTAGATGTACAGAAATAAATCGATAAATATTATCTTGAATCAATCCACGACCCAGTGTATACGTATCTCAGTATTGATCACAACTCAAACTATATATATTTTGGAATCAACCTCAACCCTGTATAGCTAACTCCAACATTCACATATAGAGTGTCTATGGTTGTTCCAAAATATATATAGATGTGTCGACATGATAGGTCGAAACATTGTATACGTGTCTATGGTATCTCAAGATTACATAATATACAATACAAGTTGATTAAGTTATGGTTGGAATAGATTTGTTACCAATTTTCACGTAGCTAAAATGAGAAAAATTATCCAATCTTGTTTTACCCATAACTTCTTCATTTTAAATCCGTTTTGAGTGAATAAAATTGCTATGGTTTCATATTGAAATCTATTTTATGAATCTAAACAGAAAAAGTATAGGTTTATAGTCGGAAAAATAAGTTACAAGTTGTTTTTGTAAAGGTAGTCATTTCAGTCGAAAGAACGACGTCTAGATGACCATTTTAGAAAACATACTTCCACTTTGAGTTTAACCATAATTTTTGGATATAGTTTCATGTTCATAATAAAAATCATTTTCCCAGAATAACAACTTTTAAATCAAAGTTTATCATAGTTTTTAATTAACTAACCCAAAACAGCCCGCGGTGTTACTACGACGGCGTAAATCCGGTTTTACGGTGTTTTTCGTGTTTCCAGGTTTTAAATCATTAAGTTAGCATATAATATAGATATAGAACATGTGTTTAGTTGATTTTAAAAGTCAAGTTAGAAGGATTAACTTTTATTTGCGAACAAGTTTAGAATTAACTAAACTATGTTCTAGTGATTACAAGTTTAAACCTTCGAATAAGATAGCTTTATATGTATGAATCGAATAATGTTATGAACATCATTACTACCTCAAGTTCCTTGGATAAACCTACTGGAAATGAGAAAAATAGATCTAGCTTCAAAGGATCCTTGTATGGCTTGAAAGTTCTTGAAGCAGAATCATGACACGAAAACAATTTCAAGTAAGATTTCCACTCGAAATAAGATTGTTATAGTTATAGAAATTGAATTAAAGTTTGAATATGATTATTACCTTGTATTAGAAAGATAACCTACTATAAGTAACAAAATTTTCTTGATCTTGGATGATTACTTGGAATGGATTTAGAAAACTTGGAAGTAAACTTGCAATCTTAGAAGTATTCTTGATTTTATGAAACTAGAACTTTTGGAATTTATGAAGAACACTTAGAACTTGAAGATAGAACTTGAGAGAGATCAATTAGATGAAGAAAATTGAAGAATGAAAGTGTTTGTAGGTGTTTTTGGTCGTTGGTGTATGGATTAGATATAAAGGATATGTAATTTTGTTTTCATGTAAATAAGTCATGAATGATTACTCATATTTTTGTAATTTTATGAGATATTTCATGCTAGTTGCCAAATGATGGTTCCCACATGTATTAGGTGACTCACATGGGATGCTAATAGCTGATCATTGGAGTGTATATACCAATAGTACATACATCTAAAAGCTGCGTATTGTACGAGTACGAATACGGGTGCATACGAGTAGAATTGTTGATGAAACTGAACGAGGATGTAATTGTAAGCATTTTTGTTAAGTAGAAGTATTTTGATAAGTGTCTTGAAGTCTTTCAAAAGTGTATGAATACATATTAAAACACTACATGTATATACATGTTAACTGAGTCGTTAAGTCATCGTTAGTCGTTACATGTAAATGTTGTTTTGAAACCTTTAGGTTAACGATCTTGTTGAATGTTGTTAACCCATTGTTTATTATAACAAATGAGATGTTAAATTGTTATATTATCATGATATTATGATATATAATATATCTTAGTATGATATATATACAGTTAAATGTCGTTACAACGATAATCGTTACATATATGTCTCGTTTCGAAATCATTAAGTTAGTAGCCTTATTTTTACATATGTATTTCATTGTTAATACACTTAATAATATATTTACTTATCATTTAACATAATTAACCAAGTTTATCAATATCTTAATATGATTCATATGTACCTAGTAAGACGTTGTTATAACGATAATCGTTATATATATCGTTTTCGAGTTTCTTAAATTAATAGTCTCATTTTTATGTATATAACTCATTGTTAAAATACCTAATGAGATACATACTTATAATAAAATCATGTTAACTATATATATAACCATATATATATCATCGTATAGTTTTTACAAGTTTTAACGTTCGTGAATCACCGGTCAACTTGGGTGGTCAATTGTCTATATGAAACCTATTTCAATTAATCAAGTCTTAACAAGTTTGATTGCTTAACATGTTGGAAACACTTAATCATGTAAATAAAAATTTCATTTAATATATATATAAACATGGAAAAGTTCGGGTCACTACAAAAGGGGTGTCGGGTGGACTGAACCGTTATCACGCCTTGCCAGGTTGGGAGCTTGAGTATGCCATGAGTAGTAGAAGCTATGGCACCAAACTTCTTGAAGAATTGTCTTCCTAGTATCACGTTCGTAGCAACCACAGATTTAACGACATAAAAGTCGATGACTTCACTACAAAGATAAGGTCGATTACCCACCGTGACCGTTGCCTTGAGCCTTTCAATTGTTTCTTTAGTGCGACCAGAGAACCTAGAGATGATGGCATTAGATTGTCTCATCTTTCTTCCGACATGCTTCGGGAGCCAGGAAAGGCAATGAGCGTATAGCACTTCGACTTCGCTTCCCGTGTCGGTGTACATTTCGTTCACCGGAATCCATCTATCAGTCTTGTAATGACTACCGGTTCATCCCATGAGTACTGTGTTAGTATTCCCGGGAAAGTGATGGTAGCATCTTTCCAGGAATTCTGTGGGGGCAAACTCGTCCTTCCAAAGATTGATCATGTTGATAACAACTTTATCCTTCGCTTTCTCTCTCTTTTTACTGTCTTCCTTCTGCCAGATGAATGTTTTGTTGGGGTCAGCCTTTTTGAACTTCTGTCCTGACAACAAGTGGTTGAGTTCACATGCTTTGATCTTGGCGATGATTTCGCGTATCAGCGCCTTGCACTCATCGGTGTCATGGCCATTGTCTTCATGGAACTCGCAATACTTGTCTGACTTTTGACCGTCACGCTTTTCCAGCGGAGCCGGTGGAGTAAACTTTGCCTTTACGGGTTCTGTTAACAGTATCTCCCTTGGAGTTTTGGAGAGGCTATCGATTAGGGACCCTTTATCATATGGTTTTCGGCTGCTCTTGTCATGCCTATTGCTGTCATGACTCTTACCGTGACTGTTGTGATGTTTGCTGTGGCTTTCACTGCGCCTGCTACTATCATGGTGGTGCCTGTTGTCGCTTCTCCTCTCTTCTTCTCTTTTCCTCTCTTCTTGATGATACCCGGCTTGCCTCTCCCTTCCCGAGTGTTGGTATTGCCTGGCTACCGTTACAGCATCTGCAAATGTACCCGGATGTTCCAACGGAGTTCTGAGACAAGTGACGGGTGTGCGTCTTTGTCCAGGCATATGATAAATCCGGAAATTTGCTGTGTTTACGGGAGTCCTGGGATTTTCTTAAATCCCAGCATATACCTTGTGATGAAGCTTTCGATCTTCTCTCCCAGTACATTGGGATTTCTTGAGCATACATGTGCGTATACGTGTGTAGGCGGAGGTTCTGATATTGCATGAGGAAATTTTCTCGCAAGTCCGCGAAGCAAGTGATTCCATTAGGTGGTAACTTTTCAAACCATTCCATGGAAGCCGACTGTAGTACCGTCGGAAAGAGATGACACGCCACCTCGTCACTCTAGTGCTGGGTTTTCATGGCACCTTCAAAGATTTGTAAAAAATCGTCTGGGTCCGTGGTGCCGTTATACACCCCCAAAGTGACCGGTATGACGATGTTAGCGGGGAGTGTGCAGCTAGCAATCCGTTCGCACAACTTATGGCTAGTAGCTGACGTCTCAATCGGTCACTTTGCTTTATTACCGGTGATTAATGCGAAGAGATTTTCGAGTGCTATCCCCTGGACGGTGGGTTGTGACAGGGAATGTTTGTACGCCGGCGGTGCAGCTTGCACGAGAAGCTCGGTCAACCATGCGTTTGCGGCTTCCTTATTGACACCCCCACTTCCCGCACCGATGCTTAGCATCGGACCAGTTTTCAGAACATCTAGAGTTTGAGATTGTTGCCTTTCTACTAGACTGTTATCATTCAACATGGACTTCAGCTTTTCGATTACTTGCTTCTCAACGTCGACTGAGATCATTTTGGTGATCATGTCAGTGTCGTTCTGGGATGATCCGATGCCGCTTGATCCACCAGTTTTGAGACCAAGAGTGTCGAGCTTCAACTTGTCTCCACCGAGCGGTGATCCCTCATGTGTATCCTCATCGTCGTTGGAGACATTCATCTCGTCTCCCGATGTGTCACCGGAGTGAATGTGAGCGATTGACTGCTTTTGAGGTTGAGGTGGTTCCACCGGTGGTGAGCTTCCTTTGTTCGAAGGTGGCTGAACGTCGTCATTCGTACCTTTTTTGCTTGCCATTTCGCTACTTGATTTCACTGTGTTGTTCGTACCTTTAGGTGGCGCCATTTGATCAAACCAAAATCGTTAAGCGGGATTAGATTTCGGGTTTGAGTGCTTGATTTGGGAAAAAGAGTAGGTTGACTGTTTTAACTCCAATAATTGTGCAAATCCCGATTTAGAATCTGGATTCCAAGGGCGTAAAACAATCGATTGAATTAGCCTTATTAGATCGGAATCGAATAAGCTAATATCTAAGAGTGAGGATTAATTCCGACGATGATCGGAGTACCGGCCGGAATTGGTTTAACAACTGGAGTGATGTTATCGCAATTGATTTGGGCAGAGTAACATTAATGCATCCAGTGTTGTGCTAATGAAAGATCTTGTTTATGTATTTATAGATGTTTAGGAGGGAATGGTGACGTGACACATGTCCCTTTCATGATTGTAACAAACTTGGTCAATCCCGAGGGGTGACGTGGCACCTGTCCCTTTCATGGGGAATAACAGATTCTAACGAACTTCCCTAGATTTGTGGGCTGACGTGGCATGCAACTTGCTTGCATGCTCGTTCCGTTATCAGGTGATCATTCCGGGACAGAGCGTCTTTTCCAGGGTAGTGCACTTTCTCCGGGATAGTGCACTTTCTCCGGGACAGAGTGCTTGTCCCAGGAGAATATCTTCGTGTCGGGTTGGAATGCCGTGATGGTACTGACGGCAGGTTGATTCCGGTTAAGGCATCATGGTGCTCTCAGTCTAGCCGGGTGGGTCTTCGCCGAACACTTATTCCAAGTGTTTCTTCACGGTTGTGATTATGATGACTGATTTCGTGACGCTTGATTATGATTGTCATGACCGGCTGTATGGTGCTGGTTGTGTGTATGTCATCTGGGTTCTTGGTCTTGCCATTTGTCCGTCATGGTAGAATATCCAGGAAGATGTCAAACGGATGTCGAAAAAGGAGTCGGCAACCCGGGATGCGTAGTACCGGGTAAGATTTTTGGCGAGATACTTGCCTATTTTGAGACGGATCATTATGCGTATCATTAGAATGTATATTGTTATGAAAGTAATGAGTATAGTTGATGATTTGTTGAATTAGAATCGAAGAATGTAACATATTAATTGTGAATTTATATATCTCTTGGGAATTACCTACCCGTTAAAAGTTTCACAAATAATATTTTGTACAAGAGAATTTTCATTACAGTCCTCATGAAAATATATGTATATTTTCTTCAGATGTAATACATAGTTAATGAGTTAATTATTAAATTAAACTCATTTGATTTTCGGATGGAACTAGAAATGAATAATCTTTAAAACTTTAGAATTTTTGTAATCTTCGCGGATTATCTCTTCAACGTAAATGAAATTATGAATTAATACTTCATTATTCATTTTTATCGATAATTCCTTGGTAAATGATATGGGTGCTCGTGAAATTCTTATGAACTTCGCAAGGTATAATGATGTTTTCTAGAAAGTTTCGAGTATATCAAAGGTGTAAGTTCAAACATGTAATAACACACTTAATTTATTATGAAACGGAATTCATTGAATTTGAAACAGAGATTGTAGTTAACGATGGTTAAGTCGTTAACGAAGGATGTACATCATTGCATATTAGTAATATGAATTAACCGAGTATTATCTACCCTTATTCAATTTATACATAATAGCTTAGTACGAAAGGATATATTATGGTTTCCAAAATTCTTTGGAAATAATGAGTTAATATTTCCATAACTCGTTATTTTAACATACCCATTGATGATTGTGGTGTTGATATCGTTGATGGTTATGGAGCTGGTGTAGCTTGTAGTGCTAGAGGTGTTGTTGGTGTTGGTGATACTGATGGTGATGCTGGTGGTACTACCGGTGGCGTTTGTATAATAAGTCTAGCTTGTAAATCACGCACCATTCTTGTCAGGGTTTCTACTCTTCCTTCTATCATTTTAGTTCACTCATCTGATTTATGGTTAAGGCTAGAATAGATAATCTCTAAGACTTTAAAGATTACATAATTGTCACAGAATGTTTCTCCAATGAAGTTATGAATTAATACTTCATCGGTTATTGTTGTTGGTACTCCTTGGTATTTAACTCACGAGCTATACCCCCGAATAATATCCATCACCTCCATAGTTATAACCCATAATTTCCTTAGCTCTATCCCACTCGAAAACCAATTTTGAAAAAAACCCGCTCATGACCTCGTGGTAGTATTTTATGTATATGGATAATACTAATAATAATATAACTTAATAATAATACCAAGATTAATAATAATAATCTTAATAATAATAATAATAATAAAAATAATTATTATTATTATTATTATTATTATTATTATTATTATTATTATTATTATTATTATTATTTATTATTTATATATATAAAGAGAGAGAGTCGAGAGATTTGAATGCAACAAACTGGAACCAGAATCGATCAATTTATAGAATCTGAACTCACCCACCCTGCCATGCGATCACATGGCTTGAAGGGGTAAATCCCATGCGATCGCATGGGTTCCTCTGACAGTTCACATTCGCATTTTCCTCGTGGGCGGCCGACGTTTTATAATATATATAATATATTTAATTATATAATTAATTATATATTATATTATATTTAAATGCATAGTTAACTTGTAAATTTAGTCTCGATGACTTGTACGTTGTCGCTCGACTAATGTCCTGGTTCCGGTTTTTCGAACGTTGTTCCGTATGCTATAAAATCTTGTACTTTACGTTACGCGACAAGTACTTTTATAAATAATTAGACTTAAATTATCGTTAAACTATATCACTCAAAGTATAACTTATATATTTGTGTGCTTTGGTTATTTGCTTCTATAAATCATCGTTTCGTTATTTATCAAAAAGTTTTATAACTAAGTTTACATTTTATCTTATTGTAATATATATATATATATATATATATATATATATATATATATATATATATATATATATATATATATATATATATATATATATATATATATATATATATATATATATATATATATATATATATATATATATATATATATGGGCAGGATCAATGGGGAAGTAACCAATCGGGGGGAAGCAAATTTTTTTTTCGTTTTTTTTGAATTTTTTTTCCGGCATCAAGATCACACGAAAATATGAACATTTAGAAGAGATACTTCGTGATGAATGTTATTATTTAGGCGGGAAAACTATCGACAAAAATAACATTCAAGATAATATTGTTCGTGAAGAATATGAACGTTTTTTTTCATGTTTTGTGAAGTAAAATTTAGCCCGATTTAGAGTTTAGGGTTTAGGGTTTAGGGTTTGGTGTTTTGGGTTTATTCCATAAACCCAAAACACCAAACCCTAAACCCTAAACTCTAAACCGTTCGTGTTAAAAACTCAATCTAAATCCTAAATCTAAACCCTAAACCCTAAATTTCTAAACCCTAATATCTAAACCCTATAAACCCTAATATCTAAACCCTAATATCTAAACCCCAATAGCTAAAACCTCAAAATACGCTCGAAAAACACGATAATTGTTATATATTACTTCTTCGAGCGTTTTCCCGCCAAAATAAAAACATTTATCACAAAGTGTCTCTACTAAATGTTCATATTTTCATCTCATCTATAATGTTCGTGAACAAAGTTTTAACAAAAAAAGAAAAAAAAAAGTTTTTGCTTCCCCCCGCTTCCCCCCGAATGGTTACTTCCCTCTTGATCCTACCACTATATATATATATATATATATATATATATATATATATATATTCATTTAGAAATATAAATTTGTACATATTATATATAATTGAACTGTTTTAATAATATAATATTTAGTTTTTCAAAACTAATTATATCCAAAGCTTAATATACATATATTTTGAAATTGTTTAAGTAATAGAAGTATTATTCCGTAACGTTTTCATTTAAAACATAGAATTGATATAACTCATTTATGCATAAACGTCTTTAAAACATTTTAATAATCAAATTATATTATATTAAAAATCAATTAAGGTGTGTTTGGATGAAAGTAGCTGGAGCTGGAGCTTGTAGCTGGAGCTGGAGCTTATGAGATAGAGCTGGAGCTGGAGCTTATTTTTTAAGCTGGTAGCTGGAGTTATTATTTTTTTATAAGTGTTTGGTAAACTAGCTGGAGCTTATTTTCCAGTTCATAAGCTCTACTTTTTTTCATAAGCTACCAAAGGTAGCTTATTTTTTTAGAGCTTTTGATTTTCATAAGCTCTACTTTTTTTCTCTACCAAACGAAGCTTATGTCTTGGAGCTTATTAAAATCATAAGCTCAAGCTCTTATAAGCTTTCATAAGCTCCAACAAGCTCGTCACCCAAACACACCCTTTATTTAAAAAAAATTATAATAGTATAATTAGTTCTAACAATTAATATTCCAATTTAATATATATATTCAAGTTACGTTAATTAAATGAAAATGTTTTAATAATAAAGGTCTATTATATCGCAAAACGTTTTCGTTTAAGAAAGTAAAATCATAAATAATCATAACAGGTTTCAAGTTTTTAACTTACAGTTTACTCGTGAGTCGTAAGGTTAAGTTAAATGGATAAATAAACGTATGAAATCATTTTAATGTAAACCATCGAATTACTTAACTTGTTGATATCCATTATCATCTTCACATTAAATAATATGAAAACTGAATAATTACCTTATCAAAAGTCATGAGTTAATTATTATAAAGCATGCATTAGAAATCAAATAGGAATCTCCACTAACTTGACTAACTCTCGTTAATTGACACTTTGTTCTTACTTGTGAATCACTTTACCATTTATTCCGAATATTGTTAAAAATGAAAGATCTCTTTAAATCATCGTGGACCTCACAATAGAGACTTATAACAATATCACCAAAAATATCTGTTAAATCAATCGTTTGATATTATCTTATAATTCCGTCGATAAATATATTAAACATATCTTGAAACAAATACGTTCATGTAAAGTATTATACATTTAATACTTCGTTAACATTTTCATATTATCGTAGGTATGAAGTTTCAAATTATCATAATATACAAAGTATGAAGTTTCAGGTAGTAGCACAATTTGATTTGTCAAATTACCAGAATATTCGAAAAAGATCGAATCATCAAGAAAATATTTTCTTCATATTTTAGATGTTAAATAGAATACAAGAGTCGTATAACATGGCACATGATGACGGTATGGTCTGTGAATCATCACGTTCCATTTAGAAACTCAGCATGACTTACTGTAATATAATCACGTTGATCAAGTGTCATTATATTATACTAACTCATGCTTCAGTTCCCAACACTACTTCAAAAACATTCATATTTTAAACTCGAGGGTTTCAGAATTTAGAAACTAAAATAGTTTCTTTTATGATGTAACACAAATAGCGCTAAGACGTAAATGATTTCGAATAACAATAGTTATGAAGATTTCTTCAGAAACATCGAAGATATTTATAATGAAAGATATGATGATATCTTAGAATTTCTAACATCGATGGATGATGATGAAGATTTGTTCGTAAAGGTTTAGAGTCAGGAGTAAGGTATTCGATAATAATTTCAGCAGAAACTGAATAATTTGGATTATTTGAAGGCAGGTTTAGTCTTTGTGATTTGTCCACAGCCTCCTTCATGGTTTGCTCAATCCGTTTTCCAGTTCTAAACCTTCTCTTTTTCTGAGCTTTGCCAACATACTATTTATCATTAAACTTTTGACTGTTAAGATCGTTTACAGTTTTTGCTGCTTCATTAGCATTTTTCAAAATTTCAAGAACTAGTCCGCAGTTTATGGTGTTTTTCAGAAACTTCACATTCGAAGTATGTAAGTTTATGATATAGACGTTATATGTATATGTATAACTGTTGAAGTGAAAACGCTGCGAGATTCGAGATTGATGATTGATGATTTAGTATGGCAATTATTGTTACAGGATGCAGATGAGTAGATGATGGGGGGTTTCATTGAGTACATATAATGATTTTTCGGAGAGACTTACTCCAAAGGGTAACGAAGTTGCTGGTACATCTGCTTATAATGTCGTGGAATATAAAAGATTCTCCGGTAACAAAAGGGTAATCGTATATATCAGGGCTATAATAAGGCTACTCTGGATGGAAAATCGAAGTTGTCTTGCTGGAGCTGTGACAAAATTTGCTACTTTGAAAAGAAATCGCAAAGTTATTTTTGCTAATAAAGGCTAAAGGATCTGACGCGGGTACGTGTTAAACTATGACTTTGGTTTCGAGAGTTTTTTAGGTGCATGACTGTGGGTAACAAGTGGTTGGATCATCATCTCGATTGTTCATTATTTGAAGTGCCTTCAGGAATTTCGAGGGGTTTGAACATAGATTGTAATCGTTAATATTCATATGATGTTCTAGGATTTTGAATGATACAAATACTTTTCTTAGTTCTATGGATAGAAATGATGTTCTAGCACAGTTTTGAATTCAAAGTACAGCTTTGTTAGATGTAGAAATCTAAGAGTGATGTCTTCTATTAAATCTTGACTTGGATTTTGATTTGTCAAAATCGGAATATGTAATCAAATTTGGATGCGAATGGTTGTTTTGATTTCTATGAAAGAATGTATATCATTGTGAAAGTAGTGAGTATAGTTGATGATTTGTTGAATCAGAATCGAAGAATGTAACAAATTAATTGTGAATTTATATATCTCTCGGGTATTACCTACCCGTTAAAAGTTTCAAAAGTAATATTTTTTACAAAAGAATTTTATTACAATCTTTATGAAAACATATGTATATTTTCTTCGGATGTAATACAGATTTAATGAGTTAATATTAAATTAGGCTCACTTGATTTTCGACTCAAACTAGAGATGAATAACTTCTAAAACTTTAGAATTTACGTAATCTTCGCGGATTATTTCTTCAACATAAACGAAATCATGAATCAATACTTCTTTATTCATTTTTATTGATATTTCTTCAGTGAATGATGTTGGTGTTCATGGAATTCTTACGAACTTCACAAAATACAAATGATGATTTCCAGAAAGTTTCGAGTATGTCGAAAATGAAAGTGTAAAACTAAATATGTATTTGAATAATACACTTGAGTTATTATGAAATGGAATCTATTAAGTTGAAGCAGGGTTTAATGATTGTTAAGTCATTAACGAAGAATGTACATCATAGCATATTAGTAATATGAATTAACCGAGTAGTATCTACCCTTTAAAATTCACACGTAATAGCTTGGTACAAAAAGATATATTGTGGTTGAATAATTCATATATATAAAATATACATATAAATTCTTCAGAGGGAATGAGTTAATACTTCATAACTCGTTGATACAATATACTCGTTGTTGATTAATGATGATGTCCGCGGTGATTATGAAACTGGCAGTGCTTGTGATGTGGTAGATGCTGCCGGTGCTGGTGATGATGTCGGTACTGATGGTGTTGATGATACTGACGGTACTGCTAATGCTGCTTGTATAACAAATCTATTTTGTAACACACGCACCATTTCTGTTAGGGTTTCTATTCTCCCCTCTATCATTTCGATCCACTCATCTGATTTATGGTTAAGGCTGGAATAAATAATCTCTAAGACTTTAGAGATTACATAATCGCCACAGAATATTTCTCCAATGAAGTTATGAATTAATACTTCATCGGTTATTGTTGTTGGTATTCCTTGGTATCTATGGTGCGTATGACGTTGATGCTTGATGTACAAATTGTGATGTTAAGGCTTGCGATGCGGATGTTGTTGGTGGTGGTAATGGTACTGTTGGCGTTGATGATGGTGATACTGTTGATGCCCGTGGTGCTGCTGGTGCTTGTAACCTTTGCACCATATTATATAAAGCCACTACCCGAGTATGAAGCTCGTTGACTTCTTCTATTACACCAGGGTGGTTGTTGGTTCGAACGAGTAGATGAATAAGATCTAGAATTTTAGATAGTATATTATCATGACGAGATACTATGGAAATAAGAGAAAAAATGGTGTCTCGAACAGGTTCACCGGTAAGTGCTTCAGGTTCATCGCTAAGAGGGCAATGTGGTGGATGGAAGGGATCACCTTCTTCTTGTCTCCAATGATTAAGTAGACTGCGAACTCATCCCCAATTCATCCAGAATAGATGATGGCTAATTGGTTGATCCATTCCAGTCACACTGCTTTCGGAGCTTGAGTGAAACTCCATATCGGAATCCGAGAGACTTGAACTAGTGGCGAATTCCATTTTGTACGATTGAATAAAAGATTTTTCGATATGAAATGATTTCCGGCTATCGGATGGTATTCTAATTACATAGAATATCTATATATATAGGACAAAAGATTTCGTAGATTACGGAGGAATTTACGGAATATGCCAGGCAAAGTTTACAGTAACAGATACGCTAAGGTATGAATTAGCAGATACGCTAAGATATGAATTTTGTCTATACACTATTCATGTAATCAATGTAGTAAGACGTGTCTAGACTAAGAATGATAAGCATGTAATTTCTGACAAGAAATGATAAGCAAAACTTTTTGACATGCAACTAAGGTCGAAGTCCAGACTCACTAATGCATCCTAATAACTATCAGTTAGACACACTAATGCAAGACCTGGTTCGCTAAGACCACCGCTTTGATACCACATGAGACGACCCGTCCTAATCGATAAGGACGAATACAATAACATATGGATACATTGCGAGGTATTTGACCTCTATATGATACATTTTACAAACATTGCATTCGTTTTTAAAAGACAACTTTCATTACATCAAAAGATGACAGGTATGCATACCATTTCATAATATCCTTACTATAAATGACCTAATCTGTCATTTACTTAATAATAATCTTTATTGAACTCAACGACTTGAATGCAACGTCTTTTGAAATATGCCATGAATGACTCCAAGTAATATCTTTAACATGAGCAAATGCACAGTGGAAGATTTCTTTAATACCTGAGAATAAACATGCTTTCAAGTGTCAACCAAAAGGTCGGTGAGTTCATTAGTTTATCATAAACATTCATTTCCATTATTTTAATAGACCACAATATTTTCATTTCCATTTCTCAAAAACATCATCTCGTATCAGGCATTTCTTACTGCATAGAGATAAAAATCATTCATATGGATTGAACACCTGGTAACCGACCTTAACAAGATGCATATAGAATATCCCCATCATTCCGGGACTCCCTTCGGACATGATAAATTCGAAGTACTAAAGCATCCGGTACTTTGGATGGGGCTTGTTGGGCCCGATAGATCTATCTTTAGGATTCGCGTCAATTAGGGTGTCTGTTCCCTAATTCTTAGATTACCAGACTAAAAGGGGCATATTCGATTTCTATAATCCAACCATAGAATGTAGTTTCGATTACTTGTGTCTATTTCGTAAAACATTTATAAAAGCAGCGCAAGTATTCTCAGTCCCAAAAATATATATTGCAAAAGCATTTAAAAAGGGAGCAAATGAAACTCACAATACTATATTTTGTAGCAATAATGTAAATGACGGCACTGAACAAGTGCAGGTTTGGCCTCGGATTCACGAACCTATATTAATTATATATATTTATATGTTGGTCAATATCTGTCTAACAATTTAGGTCAAGTCATAGTATATCACAATCCTAATGCTCGAGATTATCATGCAAAAGTCATAAAAGTCATCTAATCCAACATTGGCTTTCAAAATTTATACTGATTTATTATATAACCTAAATATAGTCGTTTTATATATTCAAATATATTTATTAGATTTTATTAGATTAAATAATATAAATCATTTATTAATAAATAAAAATTTATATTAAAATTTATATATGATAAAAATATACTATTATATATCTTGAGTAATAAAATTTATAAAGTTCACTTAATATCATAAAATATAGTGATATGTATTATTAAGGTAATTATATTACGTGTGGTAAAAATATCTTTGTATCACATATTTATTCGATAAATTAATATTGATAATAATAATAATGAGTAAAAGTTATATTATTTTGTAATAATAATAATAATTATTACTATTCTACTAATAATAACAATAACAATATTTATATTTACTAATGATGATATTAATTATAATAAAATGATTATTCTAATCATGATAATTTTAATAATAACGATACTTTTTATTATTAACTGTAATAGTAATAATATTTTATAAAAATAATAATTCTATTCAAAATGATAATTTTTAATAATAATAATACTAAAATGATAATAATGATGATATTTAATAATAACAATGATATTTCCATTAAAATCATAATTTTAATAAAAATGATAGTTTTAATATTAATGATACTTTTAATAATAATAACGATAAAAATAATAAAATGATAGTTTTGATAAAAATATTAATTATAATAATAATAATAAAAAAAAATAATAATAATATTGATTATTAGATAATAATAATAATAACGATAATAACGACGATAACGATAATGATAACGATAACGATAATGATAACGATAACGATAACGATAACGATACCGATAACGATACGATAACGATAATAATAATAATAATAATAATAATAATAATAATAATAATAATCATTTTAACAATAATACTTAAAATTATAGATAATTCAATTGACGATATCTTTTAATCCGTTCATCGAAATCATACGCTTTTTAAATGAAAAGTTATTAATTTTTCGCCAGCTTCCCAACGACATGCATATCATATACCTTATCTCAGTTGCATATGTAATAAATTCATAATTTATCATAAACTATCTAACAATAAAATTAAACATACAAGCATGCATAAACATATATACTCGAGCACTAGACAGGGATACACTATTAATATATAAAAGATAAGATATGAATGCTCAGGTATCAATATTGTGATTCAATATTGTAGGAAAAGTACGTAGATGCAACGGAGATGATAAACACTAGTTTAACTCACGAGCTATACCCCCGAATAATATCCATCACCTCCATAGTTATAACCCATAATTTCCTTAGCTCTATCCCACTCGAAAACCAATTTTGAAAATAACCCGCTCATGACCTCGTGGTAGTATTTTATGTATATGGATAATACTAATAATAATATAACTTAATAATAATACCAAGATTAATAATAATAATCTTAATAATAATAATAATAATTATTATTATTATTATTATTATTATTATTATTATTATTATTATTATTTATATATATAAAGAGAGAGTCGAGAGATTTGAATGCAACAAAGTGGAACCAGAATCGACCAATTTATAGAATCTGAACTCACCCACCCTGCCATGCGATCACATGGCTTGAAGGGGTAAATCTCATGCGATCGCATGGGTTCCTCTGATAGCTCACATTCGCATTTTCCTCGTGGGCGGCCGACGTTTTATATATATATATATATATATATATATATATATATATATATATATATATATATATATATATATATATATATATATATATATATATATATATATATATATATATATATATATATATATATATAAAATATATTTAATTATATATTATATTATATTTACATGCATAGTTAACTTGTAAATTTAGTCTCGATGACTTGTACGTTGTCGCTCGACTAATGTACTGGTTCCGGTTTTTCGAACGTTGTTCCGTATGCTATAAAATCTTGTACTTTACGTTACGCGACAAGTACTTTTATAAATAATTAGACTTAAATTATCGTTAAACTATATCACTCAAAGTATAACTTATACATTTGAGTGCTTTGGTCATTTGCTTCTATAAATCTTCGTTTCGATATTTATCAAAACGTTTTATAACTAAGTTTACATTTTATCTTATTGTAATATATATATATATATATATATATATATTCATTTAGAAATATAAATTTGTACATATTATATATAATTGAACTGTTTTAATAATATAATATTTAGTTTTTCAAAACTAATTATATCCAAAGCTTAATATATATATTTTGAAATTGTTTAAGTAATAGAAGTATTATTCCGTAACGTTTTCATTTAAAACTTAGAATTAATATAACTCATTTATGCATAAACGTCTTTAAAACATTTTAATAGTCAAATTATATTATATTAAAAATAATTTTATTTAAAAAAAATTATAATAGTATAATTAGTTCTAACAATTAATATTCCAATTTAATATATATATTCAAGTTACGTTAATTAAATGAAAATGTTTTAATAATAAAGGTCTATTATATCGCAAAACGTTTTCGTTTAATAAAGTAAAATCATAAATAATCATAACCAGTTTCAAGTTTTTAACTTACAGTTTACTCGTGAGTCGTAGGGTTAAGTTAAATGGATAAATAAACGTATGAAATCATTTTAATGTAAACCATCGAATTACTTAACTTGTTGATATCCATTATCATCTTCACATTAAATAATATGAAAACTGAATAATTACCTTGTCAAAAGTCATGAGTTAATTATTATAAAGCATGCATTAGAAATCAAATAGGTATCTCCACTAACTTGACTAACTCTCGTTAGTTGACACTTTGTTCTTACTTGTGAATCACTTTACCATTTATTCCGAATATTGTTAAAAATGAAAGATCTCTTTAAATCATCGTGGACCTCACAATAGAGACTTATAACAATATCACCAAAAATACCTGTTAAATTAATTATTTGATATTATCTTATAATTCCATCGATAAATATATTAAACATATCTTGAAACAAATACGTTCATGTAAAGTATTATGCATTTAATACTTCGTTAACGTTTTCATATATAGACACACACACACACACACACACACACACACACACACACACACATATATATATATATATATATATATATATATATATATATATATATATATATATATATATATATATATATGGTTCGTGAATTGTTGGAATCTGGTCGAGGTTAAATGAATACATGAACACAATTTAAAATGTTTGAGATTAACTTAACAGACTTTGCTTATCATGTCAGAACATTAAATCATTTAAAGATTAAGTTTAAATTTGGTCGGAAATTTCCGGGTTGTCACATTCCTCATCTTCGGAAGAAAGCCAAAGGTGATTGTCTTGTTTTGGTAAACCAATCTTCTCTAATATTTTGATTTGTCTTATCTTTAATGATTTTTGTTTTGCAGCTATTGCTGAGCCATCTGTGGGTGGTGGCACGACCGAGACATAGCCCCTAAACTTGGGTGAGGGTGAACAATTCACCCTAGAAAGTTTTGACGATCTGCACTTCCCTCATAACTCTGTAGGTGATGATCTTATCTGCTCCTTCTCTCAGCTGGATATTGATTATCCCGGCTGTACAAGTATTTTGGAGAAGGGGTCGTCTTCTTCCCTTCGTCAAGCGGTTTCTGCCCTCCCCCGGGAGGATTCTAAGGCTGTTCGAGCCCGAGAACTCATGGCGATGATTACGCTTATCCTGGATGGTTTTGACCGGGAGGAGCAGGTGACGGATCTGGAGCGCCAGCTAAGAACTGCCCGTGGTGAGTTGCCCCAGGCTCCCATGGCCCAGAAACCTGTTAAAACATTGGAGACTCGGCTGAGGGTCGCCAAGGAGGAGCTTAGCCGGGTGACTGTGGAGAAGCAAAAGGAGGCTGCTGCTAAGGAGGCTGCCCTAGAAGAGTGCAAGCGATTGCAAGGTGGTCTTCCTTCTATTTTGAGGAAAACTATCAATTCCTCCACCGTGAAGTCACCCTTTAAGGTTTATTTGGATAGCATTGGGTCAATGGGGAAGTAACCAATCGGGGGGAAGCAAATTTTTTTTTTTCGTTTTTTTTGAATTTTTTTTCCGGCATCAAGATCACACGAAAATATGAACATTTAGAAGAGATACTTCGTGATGAATGTTATTATTTAGGCGGGAAAACTATCGACAAAAATAACATTCAAGATAATATTGTTCGTGAAGAATATGAACGTTTTTTTTCATGTTTTGTGAAGTAAAATTTAGCCCGATTTAGAGTTTAGGGTTTAGGGTTTAGGGTTTGGTGTTTTGGGTTTGTTTTGGGTTTATTCCATAAACCCAAAACACCAAACCCTAAACCCTAAACTCTAAATCGTTCGTGTTAAAAACTCAATCTAAATCCTAAATCTAAACCCTAAACCCTAAATTTCTAAACCCTAATATCTAAACCCTATAAACCCTAATATCTAAACCCTAATATCTAAACCCCAATAGCTAAAACCTCAAAATACGCTCGAAAAACACGATAATTGTTATATATTACTTCTTCGAGCGTTTTCCCGCCAAAATAAAAACATTTATCACAAAGTGTCTCTACTAAATGTTCATATTTTCATCTCATCTATAATGTTCGTGAACAAAGTTTTAACAAAAAAAGAAAAAAAAAAGTTTTTGCTTCCCCCCGCTTCCCCCCGAATGGTTACTTCCCTCTTGATCCTACCACTATATATATATATATATATATATATATATATATATATATATATATATATATATATATATATATATATATATATATATATATATATATATATATATATATATATATATATATATATATATATATATATATATATATATATATATATATATATTCATTTAGAAATATAAATTTGTACATATTATATATAATTGAACTGTTTTAATAATATAATATTTAGTTTTTCAAAACTAATTATATCCAAAGCTTAATATACATATATTTTGAAATTGTTTAAGTAATAGAAGTATTATTCCGTAACGTTTTCATTTAAAACATAGAATTGATATAACTCATTTATGCATAAACGTCTTTAAAACATTTTAATAATCAAATTATATTATATTAAAAATCAATTAAGGTGTGTTTGGATGAAAGTAGCTGGAACTGGAGCTTGTAGCTGGAGCTGGAGCTTATGAGATAGAGCTGGAGCTGGAGCTTATTTTTTAAGCTGGTAGCTGGAGTTATTATTTTTTATAAGTGTTTGGTAAACTAGCTGGAGCTTATTTTCCAGTTCATAAGCTCTACTTTTTTTCATAAGCTACCAAAGGTAGCTTATTTTTTCAGAGCTTTTGATTTTCATAAGCTCTACTTTTTTTCTCTACCAAACGAAGCTTATGTCTTGGAGCTTATTAAAATCATAAGCTCAAGCTCTTATAAGCTCTCATAAGCTCCAACAAGCTCGTCACCCAAACACACCCTTTATTTAAAAAAAATTATAATAGTATAATTAGTTCTAACAATTAATATTCCAATTTAATATATATATTCAAGTTACGTTAATTAAATGAAAATGTTTTAATAATAAAGGTCTATTATATCGCAAAACGTTTTCGTTTAAGAAAGTAAAATCATAAATAATCATAACAGGTTTCAAGTTTTTAACTTACAGTTTACTCGTGAGTCGTAGGGTTAAGTTAAATGGATAAATAAACGTATGAAATCATTTTAATGTAAACCATCGAATTACTTAACTTGTTGATATCCATTATCATCTTCACATTAAATAATATGAAAACTGAATAATTACCTTATCAAAAGTCATGAGTTAATTATTATAAAGCATGCATTAGAAATCAAATAGGAATCTCCACTAACTTGACTAACTCTCGTTAATTGACACTTTGTTCTTACTTGTGAATCACTTTACCATTTATTCCGAATATTGTTAAAAATGAAAGATCTCTTTAAATCATCGTGGACCTCACAATAGAGACTTATAACAATATCACCAAAAATATCTGTTAAATCAATCGTTTGATATTATCTTATAATTCCATCGATAAATATATTAAACATATCTTGAAACAAATACGTTCATGTAAAGTATTATACATTTAATACTTTGTTAACATTTTCATATATATATATATATATATATATATATATATATATATATATATATATATATATATATAATGGTTCGTGAATCGTTAGAATCTGGTCGAGGTTAAATGAATACATGAACACAATTCAAAACGTTTAAGATTAACTTAACAGACTTTGCTTATCGTGTCAGAACATTAAATCATTTAAAGATTAAGTTTAAATTTGGTCGAAAATTTCCGGGTTGTCAAAGTACCTACCTGTTAAAGAAATTTCGTCCTGAAATTTGATTGGGATGGTCAAGGCTGACAATAAGTATGTTTTCATGACGCATACGAGATGAAAATTAGAATTTTATTATCAGCGAGTAATATGGATAAAACAATTTGTTTATGTAAAGTGTACGAATGAAGTTATCACAAAAGAGTGAAATGAGTAAAGGCAGGCTCGTCTTAACCGGTGACGTAGTCACAGTTGATTTCCGAAATTCAAAAATTTTAGAGGAAATCTTCGTAATAAGATTTGGTTCTCCGGTAATTAAGAAAATTAGAATCCTCCTTGATTAAATACGATGATTTGTCTCGATTGCTCTGTCTGATATTTCACTATAAATCTACCCTCTTTGTTTCCTTATTTCCACAACTCATACCTTCTATTCTTTGCTCCCTCAATTCATACTTTAAAACATTCGTCAATATGCTCCATCCGGTTCTAATTCTTGATATACTCCTAACTTTTATATCCGTCATTCTTCTTTTTCATCTGTTGCCGAAGAATCTATTCACTTCTACTACACTCTTGGTTTTATAGTGTTTTTAGTTCTCCCGTGTCTTTTCGTTGCAATACATATTGATATACATGGTTTGTAATTTATGTATTGTCGTTGGGCCTTGTGTCTTTCCTTATTTTTCGGAGTTCCTGTTCATGTTTTTCCATAATCATTGACATCTACAGTTAATGATCTTTTCTGTTTGCTGCGATTTATACCCCCTTTCTATTTCGGAGTTTCATGCTTTTGTTTTCTTTTCGCAAGTAATGGTCCAGAATTCGTAGGTATGAAGTTTCGAATTATCATAATATACAAAGTAGAAAGGAAAGGTAGTAGCACAATTTGATTTGTCAAATTACCAGAATATCCGAAAAAGATCGAATCATCAAGAAAATATTTTCTTCATATTTTAGATGTTAAATAGAATACAAGAGTCGTATAACATGGCACATGATGACGGTATGGTCTGTGAATCATCACGTTCCATTTAGAAACTCAGCATGACTTACTGTAATATAATCACGTTGATCAAGTGTCATTATATTATACTAACTCATGCTTCAGTTCCCAACACTACTTCAAAAACATTCATATTTTAAACTCGAGGGTTTCAGAATTTAGAAACTAAAATAGTTTCTTTTATGATGTAACACAAATAGCGCTAAGACGTAAATGATTTCGAATAACAATAGTTATGAAGATTTCTTCAGAAACATCGAAGATATTTATAATGAAAGATATGATGATATCTTAGAATTTCTAACATCGATGGATGATGATGAAGATTTGTTCGTAAAGGTTTAGAGTCAGGAGTAAGGTATTCGATAATAATTTCAGCAGAAACTGAATAATTTGGATTGTTTGAAGGCAGGTTTAGTCTTTGTGATTTGTCCACAGCCTCCTTCATGGTTTGCTCAATCCGTTTTCCAGTTCTAAACCTTCTCTTTTTCTGAGCTTTGCCAACATACTATTTATCATTAAACTTTTGACTGTTAAGATCGTTTACAGTTTTTGCTGCTTCATTAGCATTTTTCAAAATTTCAAGAACTAGTCCGCAGTTTATGGTGTTTTTCAAAAACTTCACATTCGAAGTATGTAAGTTTATGATATAGACGTTATATGTATATGTATAACTGTTGAAGTGAAAACGCTGCGAGATTCGAGATTGATGATTGATGATTTAGTATGGCAATTATTGTTACAGGATGCAGATGAGTAGATGATGGGGGGTTTCATTGAGTACATATAATGATTTTTCGGAGAGACTTACTCCAAAGGGTAACGAAGTTGCTGGTACATCTGCTGATAATGTCGTGGAATATAAAAGATTCTCCGGTAACAAAAGGGTAATCGTATATATCAGGGCTATAATAAGGCTACTCTGGATGGAAAATCGAAGTTGTCTTGCTGGAGCTGTGACAAAATTTGCTACTTTGAAAAGAAATCGCAAAGTTATTTTTGCTAATAAAGGCTAAAGGATCTGACGCGGGTACGTGTTAAACTATGACTTTGGTTTCGAGAGTTTTTTAGGTGCATGACTGTGGGTAACAAGTGGTTGGATCATCATCTCGATTGTTCATTATTTGAAGTGCCTTCAGGAATTTCGAGGGGTTTGAACATAGATTGTAATCGTTAATATTCATATGATGTTCTAGGATTTTGAATGATACAAATACTTTTCTTAGTTCTATGGATAGAAATGATGTTCTAGCACAGTTTTGAATTCAAAGTACAGCTTTGTTAGATGTAGAAATCTAAGAGTGATGTCTTCTATTAAATATTGACTTGGATTTTGATTTGTCAAAATCGGAATATGTAATCAAATTTGGATGCGAATGGTTGTTTTGATTTCTATGAAAGAATGTATATCATTGTGAAAGTAGTGGGTATAGTTGATGATTTGTTGAATCAGAATCGAAGAATGTAACAAATTAATTGTGAATTTATATATCTCTCGGGTATTACCTACCCGTTAAAAGTTTCAAAAGTAATATTTTTTACAAAAGAATTTTATTACAATCTTTATGAAAATATATGTATATTTTCTTCGGATGTAATACAGATTTAATGAGTTAATATTAAATTAGGCTCATTTGATTTTCGACTCAAACTAGAGATGAATAACTTCTAAAACTTTAGAATTTACGTAATCTTCGCGGATTATTTCTTCAACATAAACGAAATCATGAATCAATACTTCTTTATTCATTTTTATTGATATTTCTTCAGTGAATGATGTTGGTGTTCATGGAATTCTTACGAACTTCACAAAATACAAATGATGATTTCCAGAAAGTTTCGAGTATGTCGAAAATGAAAGTGTAAAACTAAATATGTATTTGAATAATACACTTGAGTTATTATGAAATGGAATCTATTAAGTTGAAGCAGGGTTTAATGATTGTTAAGTCATTAACGAAGAATGTACATCATAGCATATTAGTAATATGAATTAACCGAGTAGTATCTACCCTTTAAAATTCACACGTAATAGCTTGGTACAAAAAGATATATTGTGGTTGAATAATTCATATATATAAAATATACATATAAATTCTTCAGAGGGAATGAGTTAATACTTCATAACTCGTTGATACAATATACTCGTTGTTGATTAATGATGATGTCCGCGGTGATTATGAAACTGGCAGTGCTTGTGATGTGGTAGATGCTGCCGGTGCTGGTGATGATGTCGGTATTGATGGTGTTGATGATACTGACGGTACTGCTAATGCTGCTTGTATAACAAATCTATTTTGTAACACACGCACCATTTCTGTTAGGGTTTCTATTCTCCCCTCTATCATTTCGATCCACTCATCTGATTTATGGTTAAAGTTGGAATAAATAATCTCTATGACTTTAGAGATTACATAATCGCCACAGAATATTTCTCCAATGAAGTTATGAATTAATACTTCATCGGTTATTGTTGTTGGTATTCCTTGGTATCTATGGTGCGTATGACGTTGATGCTTGATGTACAAATTGTGATGTTAAGGCTTGCGATGCGGATGTTGTTGGTGGTGGTAATGGTACTGTTGGCGTTGATGATGGTGATACTGTTGATGCTCGTGGTGCTGCTGGTGCTTGTAACCTTTGCACCATATTATCTAAAGCCACTACCCGAGTATGAAGCTCGTTGACTTCTTCTATTACACCAGGGTGGTTGTTGGTTCGAACGAATAGATGAATAAGATCTAGAATTTTAGATAGTATATTATCATGACGAGATACTATGGAAATGAGAGAAAAAATGGTGTCTCGAACAGGTTCACCGGTAAGTGCTTCAGGTTCATCGCTAAGAGGGCAATGTGGTGGATGGAAGGGATCACCTTCTTCTTGTCTCCAATGATTAAGTAGACTGCGAACTCATCCCCAATTCATCCAGAATAGATGATGGCTAATTGGTTGATCCATTCCAGTCACACTGCTTTCGGAGCTTGAGTGAAACTCCATATCAGAATCCGAGAGACTTGAACTAGTGCCGAATTCCATTTTGTACGATTGAATAAAAGATTTTTCGATATGAAATGATTTCCGGCTATCGGATGGTATTCTAATTACATAGAATATCTATATATATAGGACAAAAGATTTCGTAGATTACGGAGGAATTTACGGAATATGCCAGGCAAAGTTTACAGTAACAGATACGCTAAGGTATGAATTAGCAGATACGCTAAGATATGAATTTTGTCTATACACTATTCATGTAATCAATGCAGTAAGACGTGTCTAGACTAAGAATGATAAGCATGTAATTTCTGACAAGAAATGATAAGGAAAACTTTTTGACATGCAACTAAGGTCGAAGTCCAGACTCACTAATGCATCCTAACAACTATCAGTTAGACACACTAATGCAAGACCTGGTTCGCTAAGACCACCGCTTTGATACCACATGAGACGACCCGTCCTAATCGATAAGGACGAATACAATAACATATGGATACATTGCGAGGTATTTGACCTCTATATGATACATTTTACAAACATTGCATTCGTTTTTAAAAGAGAACTTTCATTACATCAAAAGATGACAGGTATGCATACCATTTCATAATATCCTTACTATAAATGACCTAATCTGTCATTTACTTAATAATAATCTTTATTGAACTCAACGACTTGAATGCAACGTCTTTTGAAATATGCCATGAATGACTCCAAGTAATATCTTTAACATGAGCAAATGCACAGTGGAAGATTTCTTTAATACCTGAGAATAAACATGCTTTCAAGTGTCAACCAAAAGGTCGGTGAGTTCATTAGTTTATCATAAACATTCATTTCCATTATTTTAATAGACCACAATATTTTCATTTCCATTTCTCAAAAACATCATCTCGTATCAGGCATTTCTTACTGCATAGAGATAAAAATCATTCATATGGATTGAACACCTGGTAACCGACCTTAACAAGATGCATATAGAATATCCCCATCATTCCGGGACTCCCTTCGGACATGATAAATTCGAAGTACTAAAGCATCCGGTACTTTGGATGGGGCTTGTTGGGCCCGATAGATCTATCTTTAGGATTCGCGTCAATTAGGGTGTCTGTTCCCTAATTCTTAGATTACCAGACTAAAAGGGGCATATTCGATTTCTATAATCCAACCATAGAATGTAGCTTCGATTACTTGTGTCTATTTCGTAAAACATTTATAAAAGCAGCGCAAGTATTCTCAGTCCCAAAAATATATATTGCAAAAGCATTTAAAAAGGGAGCAAATGAAACTCACAATACTGTGTTTTGTAGCAATAATGTAAATGACGGCACTGAACAAGTGCAGGTTTGGCCTCAGATTCACGAACCTATATTAATTATATATATTTATATGTTGGTCAATATCTGTCTAACAATTTAGGTCAAGTCATAGTATATCACAATCCTAATGCTCGAGATTATCATGCAAAAGTCATAAAAGTCATCTAATCCAACATTGGCTTTCAAAATTTATACTGATTTATTATATAACCTAAATATAGTCGTTTTATATATTCAAATATATTTATTAGATTTTATTAGATTAAATAATATAAATCATTTATTAATAAATAAAAATTTATATTAAAATTTATATATGATAAAAATATACTATTATATATCTTGAGTAATAAAATTTATAAAGTTCACTTAATATCATAAAATATAGTGATATGTATTATTAAGGTAATTATATTACGTGTGGTAAAAATATCTTTGTATCACATATTTATTCGATAAATTAATATTGATAATAATAATAATGAGTAAAAGTTATATTATTTTGTAATAATAATAATAATTATTACTATTCTACTAATAATAACAATAACAATATTTATATTTACTAATGATGATATTAATTATAATAAAATGATTATTCTAATCATGATAATTTTAATAATAACGATACTTTTTATTATTAACTGTAATAGTAATAATATTTTATAAAAATAATAATTCTATTCAAAATGATAATTTTTAATAATAATAATACTAAAATGATAATAATGATGATATTTAATAATAACAATGATATTTCCATTAAAATCATAATTTTAATAAAAATGATAGTTTTAATATTAATGATACTTTTAATAATAATAACGATAAAAATAATAAAATGATAGTTTTGATAAAAATATTAATTATAATAATAATAATAAAAAAAAAATAATAATAATATTGATTATTAGATAATAATAATAATAACGATAATAACGACGATAACGATAATGATAACGATAACGATAATGATAACGATAACGATAACGATAACGATACCGATAACGATACGATAACGATAATAATAATAATAATAATAATAATAATAATAATAATAATAATAATCATTTTAACAATAATACTTAAAATTATAGATAATTCAATTGACGATATCTTTTAATCCGTTCATCGAAATCATACGCTTTTTAAATGAAAAGTTATTAATTTTTCGCCAGCTTCCCAACGACATGCATATCATATACCTTATCTCAGTCGCATATGTAATAAATTCATAATTTATCATAAACTATCTAACGATAAAATTAAACATACAAGCATGCATAAACATATATACTCGAGCACTAGACAGGGATACACTATTAATATATAAAAGATAAGATATGAATGCTCAGGTATCAATATTGTGATTCAATATTGTAGGAAAAGTACGTAGATGCAACGGAGATGATAAACACTAGTTTAACTCACGAGCTATACCCCCGAATAATATCCATCACCTCCATAGTTATAACCCATAATTTCCTTAGCTCTATCCCACTCGAAAACCAATTTTGAAAATAACCCGCTCATGACCTCGTGGTAGTATTTTATGTATATGGATAATACTAATAATAATATAACTTAATAATAATACCAAGATTAATAATAATAATCTTAATAATAATAATAATAATAATAATAATAATTATTATTATTATTATTATTATTATTATTATAATTATTATTTATATATATAAAGAGAGAGAGTCGAGAGATTTGAATGCAACAAACTGGAACCAGAATCGACCAATTTATAGAATCTGAACTCACCCACCCTGCCATGCGATCACATGGCTTGAAGGGGTAAATCTCATGCGATCGCATGGGTTCCTCTGATAGCTCACATTCGCATTTTCCTCATGGGCGGCCGACGTTTTATATATATATATATATATATATAATATATTTAATTATATATTATATTATATTTACATGCATAGTTAACTTGTAAATTTAGTCTCGATGACTTGTACGTTGTCGCTCGACTAATGTACTGGTTCCGGTTTTTCGAACGTTGTTCCGTATGCTATAAAATCTTGTACTTTACGTTACGCGACAAGTACTTTTATAAATAATTAGACTTAAATTATCGTTAAACTATATCACTCAAAGTATAACTTATACATTTGAGTGCTTTGGTCATTTGCTTTTATAAATCATCGTTTCGATATTTATCAAAACGTTTTATAACTAAGTTTACATTTTATCTTATTGTAATATATATATATATATATATATATATATATATATATATATATATATATATATATATATATATATATATATATATTCATTTAGAAATATAAATTTGTACATATTATATATAATTGAACTGTTTTAATAATATAATATTTAGTTTTTCAAAACTAATTATATCCAAAGCTTAATATATATATTTTGAAATTGTTTAAGTAATAGAAGTATTATTCCGTAACGTTTTCATTTAAAACTTAGAATTGATATAACTCATTTATGCATAAACGTCTTTAAAACATTTTAATATTCAAATTATATTATATTAAAAATAATTTTATTTAAAAAAAATTATAATAGTATAATTAGTTCTAACAATTAATATTCCAATTTAATATATATATTCAAGTTACGTTAATTAAATGAAAATGTTTTAATAATAAAGGTCTATTATATCGCAAAATGTTTTCGTTTAATAAAGTAAAATCATAAATAATCATAACCAGTTTCAAGTTTTTAACTTACAGTTTACTCGTGAGTCGTAGGGTTAAGTTAAATGGATAAATAAACGTATGAAATCATTTTAATGTAAACCATCGAATTACTTAACTTGTTGATATCCATTATCATCTTCACATTAAATAATATGAAAACTGAATAATTACCTTGTCAAAAGTCATGAGTTAATTATTATAAAGCATGCATTAGAAATCAAATAGGTATCTCCACTAACTTGACTAACTCTCGTTAGTTGACACTTTGTTCTTACTTGTGAATCACTTTACCATTTATTCCGAATATTGTTAAAAATGAAAGATCTCTTTAAATCATCGTGGACCTCACAATAGAGACTTATAACAATATCACCAAAAATACCTGTTAAATCAATCATTTGATATTATCTTATAATTCCATCGATAAATATATTAAACATATCTTGAAACAAATACGTTCATGTAAAGTATTATGCATTTAATACTTCGTTAACGTTTTCATATATAGACACACACACACACACACACACACACACACATATATATATATATATATATATATATATTTATAGTTCGTGAATTGTTGGAATCTGGTCGAGGTTAAATGAATACATGAACACAATTTAAAATGTTTGAGATTAACTTAACAGACTTTGCTTATCATGTCAGAACATTAAATCATTTAAAGATTAAGTTTAAATTTGGTCGGAAATTTCCGGGTTGTCACATTCCTCATCTTCGGAAGAAAGCCAAAGGTGATTGTCTTGTTTTGGTAAACCAATCTTCTCTAATATTTTGATTTGTCTTATCTTTAATGATTTTTGTTTTGCAGCTATTGCTGAGCCATCTGTGGGTGGTGGCACGACCGAGACATAGCCCCTAAACTTGGGTGAGGGTGAACAATTCACCCTAGAAAGTTTTGACGATCTGCACTTCCCTCATAACTCTGTAGGTGATGATCTTATCTGCTCCTTCTCTCAGCTGGATATTGATTATCCCGGCTGTACAAGTATTTTGGAGAAGGGGTCGTCTTCTTCCCTTCGTCAAGCGGTTTCTGCCCTCCCCCGGGAGGATTCTAAGGCTGTTCGAGCCCGAGAACTCATGGCGATGATTACGCTTATCCTGGATGGTTTTGACCGGGAGGAGCAGGTGACGGATCTGGAGCGCCAGCTGAGAACTGCCCGTGGTGAGTTGCCCCAGGCTCCCATGGCCCAGAAACCTGTTAAAACATTGGAGACTCGGCTGAGGGTCGCCAAGGAGGAGCTTAGCCGGGTGACTGTGGAGAAGCAAAAGGAGGCTGCTGCTAAGGAGGCTGCCCTAGAAGAGTGCAAGCGATTGCAAGGTGGTCTTCCTTCTATTTTGAGGAAAGCTATCAATTCCTCCACCGTGAAGTCACCCTTTAAGGTTTATTTGGATAGCATTGGGTCAACCAGTTTTTCCCAAGCCATTAGGTTGATGCAGAGGCATGATGTTGGTGGGGCTCTCCCTTTGCATCCGGATATTGCCGAGAAGGTGAATCCGGCAGCTGTGCAGGAGGTCCAAGCTGTTGAAAAGGCCTTGGCGGAGATTCGCTTTGGTAGTTTTGAAGATCTTTGTGCTGATGATGGTACAACCGTGCAGCAACTCCTAGATTTTAATTTTTAGAAACCTGTACTGCACAGTTGTGTATTTTTTGGAGAAACTTGTAATGAATCATGTATAGTTAATGAAATTTTTAATTTCAAGTACTCTGTGTCGAATTTTCTTGAGTTGAACTAGTTCATATCTTCATATGTATGCCTAAAATACATCTGTGTTAGTTTTGGTGTGTACACCATGCAGTCACGCGTGTTTATGCCATCTGCTCATTGGCCGTTTATCAGTATAAACTTGTACCGATGAGGGCTAGACAATCACCTCTTAAGTGGGGTACAAAATAACGTGCATGTGACTTATGTGGATGCCGGAATCCGTCTGCCGCTAGCCAGTTATAATTATTTGAACATCGTTGTAAATAACGTAATGACAAAGTTATTGTAAACGATAAAAAGCTTTTTATTAGTTCCTAAAAAGGAAGAACATACATCAGTTCTTTATTAAAAGAAAAAAGACAAACATGAAGATAACCATGAGTTGAAGTGATCAGTTTCAATCACAGTAACTATCTAAATCTCAGTTTCTTCATTCAGCCACTTTCAGTTTCTTCAACCGCTATCCTGTCTCGGTTGGAGCTTTCACAACTTTCAGTCCTTGAACACTTGAGTGTCGGATTAAGGGGTTCAGCCTTTTCGCCCACACCATTAAATGATTTCTCCCATCGTGACCAGCGTCGCCTACCGGCAACTGCCTTCTCTGCCTCATTAACCATGATTGAATTTTTGCTACCGGGGTGTGCCGGCGGGGAGAAGAAGGTTAGCCTTTTGAGAATATAAACACGTTTTTCCTCCATGACGTGTGGTGTCTTCCATGATTCGTCATATTGCCCATTTCGAATGCACTTGTTCCCGGGGAAAATGTGTCGGGTGGATTGAACCATTACCACACCTCGCCGGGTTGGGAGTTTGAGTATACCGTGAGCGGTAGAGGCTATTGCACCAAACTTCCTGAAGAACTGTCTTCCCAATATCACATTCGTGGCAATCACAGATTCGACGACATAAAAGTCGATGACTTCGCTACGGAGGTAGGGTTGAATACCCACCGTGACCGTTGCCTTTAGTTTACCTATGGGTTTTTCATTGGAGCCGGAGAATCCAGAGATGACGACATTAGATTGTCTCATCTTCCTTCCGACACACTTTGGAAGCCGGGAAAGGCACTGAGCATACAAGACTTCGACTTCACTTCCCATGTCAGTGTACATTTCGCTCACCAGGTATCCGTCTATCTGGCCGGTAATGATTACCGGTTCATCCCAAGAGTATCGTGGCTGTATTCCCGGGAATGTGATTGCAGCATCTTTCCGGAAGCTCTGCGGGACAAACGCGTCTTTCTCGACGTTGATCATGTTGATGACAACTTTATCTTTTGCTATCTCACGTTTCTTACCGTCTTCCTTCTGCCAACTGAACGTTTTGTTGGGATTAGCCTTTTTGAATTTCCGTCCAGACAACAAGTGATTGAGTTCACCTGCTTTGATTTTGGCGATGATTTCGCGTATCAGTGCCTTGCATTCATCGGTGTCATGGCCATTGTCTTCATGGAACTCACAGTACTTGTCTGACTTTTGACCGTCCCGTTTTTCTAGTGGTGCGGAGGGGTAAACTTTGCCTTTACTCCGTTAACAGTATCTCCCTTGGAGTTTTGGAAAGGCTGTCGATCAGGGACCCTTTATCATATGG
Source organism: Rutidosis leptorrhynchoides (assembly GCF_046630445.1). Classification (NCBI taxonomy): domain Eukaryota; kingdom Viridiplantae; phylum Streptophyta; class Magnoliopsida; order Asterales; family Asteraceae; genus Rutidosis; species Rutidosis leptorrhynchoides. Next base: position 116,123,347 of record NC_092341.1, on the reverse strand, counting down.
TTTCTGGCTGCCCCTGTCATGTCTATGGCTATCATTGCTTTTGTCGTGGCTGTTGTGGTTTTTGTGATGGCTTTTACTGCGTCTGCTGCTGTCATGACGGTGCCTGTTGTCGTTTCTCCTCTCCTCTTCTCTTTTCTTCTCTTCCCGGTAATACCCGGCCTATTTCTCCCTCCCAGAGTGTTGGTATTGCCTTGCTACCATCACAGCGTCTGAAATGTACCCGGGATGTTCAATCGGAGTTCAGAGACAAGCGATGGGTGTGCATCTTTGTCCAGGCACGTTATGAATCCGGAAATCTGTTGTGTTTCTAGGAGTCCTGGGATTTTTTGACATTCCAGCATGTACCTCGTGATGAAACTTTCAATTTTCTCCCCCCGATACATCGGGATTTCGTGAGCATATAGGTGTGTATACGTGTGTCGGCGGAGGTTATGATACTGCATGAGAAACTTTTCCCACTCCCTGGCAGCCGACTATAGTACAGTCGGAAAGAGATGGCATGCTACCTCATCACTCCAATGTTGGGTTTTCATGGCGCCCTCAAGGATTTGCAGGAAATCGTCCGGGTCAGTAGTGCCATTGTACACCCCCAAAGTGACCGGTATGACGATGTTGGCAGGTAGTATGCAGCTAGCGATCCGTTCGCACAGCTTCTGACTAGTAGCTGACATCTCAACCAGTCGCTTTGCTCTGTTACCGGTGATTAGGGCGAACAGATTTTTGAGTGCAGTCCCCTGGATGGCTGGTTGCGACAGGGAGTGTTTGTATGCCGGCGGCGCAGCCTGCACGAGGAGCTCGGTCAGCCATGCGTTCGTGGTAGCTTTGGTGACACCCTCGCTTCCCGCACCGATGTTTAACATTGGGCTGGTTTTTAGAATGTCTAGAGTTTGCGATTGCTGCTTCTCTGCTAGACTGTTATAGTTCAGCATGGACTTTAGCTTTTCGATCACTTGTTTCACGATGTCGGCTGAGATCATTTTGATGATCATGTCGGTGTCATTGTGAGACGATCCAATGCCGCTTGAACCACCAGTTTTAAGACCAAGAGTGCCGAGCTTTAACCTATCTCCACTGAATGGTGATCCCTCGTATGTGTCGTCGTCGTCGGATACATTCATCTCGTCTCCAGACGCGTCACTGGAGTGAATGTGAGCGATTGATTGTTTTTGAGGTTGAGGTGGCTCCACCGGTGGTGAGTTTCCTTTTTTCACAGGTGGTTGAACGTTGTCGTTCGTTCCTTTCTTGCTTACCGTTTCGCTACTTGGTTTCACTGTTGTTCGTACCTTTAGGTGGTGCCATTTGATCAAACCAAAATCGTTACATGGTGATTTACATTTCGGGTTCGAGTGCTAGATTTGGGAAAAAGATTAAGTCGAATGTTTTAACTCCAATAATTGTGCAAACCCCGATTTGGAATCTGGATTCCAAGGGAGTAAAACAATCGATTGAATTAACCTTATCCGATCGGAATCGATAAGTTAATATCTCAGTGTGAATCGGCTCCGATGATGATCGGAGCGCTGATCAGAATTAAGCTAACGACTGGAGTAATGATATCGCAATTGATTTGGGCAGAGTAACATTAATGCATCCAGTGTTTTTTAGATGAAAGATCTTGTTTGCATATTTATAGATGTTTTGGAGGGAATGATGACGTAGCACATGTCTCTTTCATGGTTGTAACGAACTTTGTCAATCCCGAAGGGTGACGTGGCACCTGTCCTTTTCATGGGAATAACAGATCCTAACAAACTTTCATAGATTTGTGTGCTGACGTGGCATGCAACTTGCTTGCATGCTTGTTCCGTTGTTAAGTACTCGTTCCGGGATGAAGTGTCTATTACGGGATAGTGCACTTTCTCCGAGATGCATGCTCGTTCCCGGAGGGTATATTTATGTCGGTTTGGAATACCGAACCGAGAAGTGGTGTCGGTCACAGTGGCGTGTCGGTTCCGGTTAGGGCATCATGGTGCTCTCAGTCTAGCCGGGGAGGTTTTGCTTTTTATTCATTCCAAGTGTTTCTTCGTAGTTGTGGTTATCATGACCGACTACAAGATGGCGGTTATATGTGTGTCATCTGAGATCTAGATTTAGTCGTTCGTCCGGCGTGGTAAAGTTGCTAAGATGGCGTCAGATGGGTGTTGGGAAAAGGGTCCGTATTCCGGGACATACGGTTCTGGGTAGGATCTTTGCCGAGATGCTTGCTTGCCTTGAGACGGATCATTATGCGTATCATTAAATAGTGACATGTAATAAAGCGAAAAACTCCCAAACACTGACTTAATTAAAGTACATCTTCCCCCAATTGATAAAATTTAGATTTCCAAGGGGAGTTAAATAGAAGGGAGAGTGTGACAAATGTGCTAAAGAAATGAAACATGTGTTGGATAAGGGACACAGGAAACCGTAGGAGTAGGAGAAGCAGGTATGTGGGGTAACGTGTCAGGACATAAAGAACTTGCTCTTAGGGAGTCAACTTGTGATAACTCAGGAGACGAACTTGTTAGAGTAGCAACGCAACTTGTGTGTTTGCTGCGATCAGAAGAAAGAAGAATGCCATCTTCATAATTCGAAAAAACAAGCGTACTAAAATCTGAAGCTAGAGTATATCCCAAAAAGGGAAATAATGTTTCGTCAAATAGTTCATCACGAGTAGTATAAATACACCCAGACTGAGGATCTAAACAATGGTACCCTTTATATTGTGAACTATAGCCAATAAAGATGCAAGGAATGTTCCGGGGAGCTAATTTGTGAGCACTAAAGTCATGTAAATAGGGAAAATCCGACATCCAAAGGTGTGAAAAGTACCATAATGAGGTGTAGAATCAAACAGTAACTCATAAGGTGACTTAGAACCCCACACAACTGAAGGAAGCCGATTGAGGATAAATGTGGCAAAGCTAAAAGCGTAGGTCCATAAACTAGCAGGAGCATGAGCATTGAACATCATAGCTAGTCCAGTCTTAGTTATATGACGATATCTATGCTCTGCTGAGGAGTATAAGGATAAGATAAGAGACCATGAGTCCCATTATCTATAAATAATTGCCAAACCCGACGATTGACAAATTCGGTACCTTCATCACTTTGAAATGTTTTAACTTTGCGTGAGAATAGATTTTGCACCAACTGAAGAATCGCATGTTAAACAACATAAAAATCCGATTTCACTTTAAGTGGATAACAGCAGGTAAACCGTGAATAATCATCAACAATATATAACATAAAATCGATAACCATGAGTCGATGTAATCAGGACAGGCCCCTATAAGTCACCATGTAAAAAATCTGAGATATGAGTAGCACACTTGTCATTGATATTTAGCGATAATATTTTACTCTTAGAAAGTTGACAAAGAGTACAAATAGCGGGTTTCGATAAAATAGAAGTAACTGATAACTGGCCTTTATTAATTATAAGTGAAATAACAACAAATGAAACATGTCATAATCTAGAATGCCAAAGCTCAAAGGATCCTTGCGAATTACTTACAAGTAATGTTGAGATAAAAGCTTTTTGACCGCGCTCAAGAACATATAAATCATGTATGCACCTGCCTGTTCCTAAAACTTTCCGTGTGTTGCTTTTCTAAATAATAAACGTGTGATCAGAAAACAAAATATCAACAGGGTTATCATTGTTTACTAATCGACAGTAGGTTCTTGGTGATATAGGGAACAACAAGAACATCCAACAATTGTAAATCTTTAGAAAGTATAGTAGAACCAATATGTGAAATAGATAGCGAGTTACCATTAAAAAAAGTAACATGCTCGTTACCATTATATGATGTGGCGGAATCCAAGTGTGACGGAGAGGAGGTCATGTGCGTGGTAGCACCAGAGTCGACATATTAGTCAAGTGCATTATTGGTAACATGACAGCTGATGTACAAAGCTTGCGCGGGTTGAGCATCTAGTGATGAATTTCGAGCAGCATAGGTATGAAGATTAGGACAAAGCCGATACATAATGACCATCTGTGTGGCAAAATTGACAATGAGGAGTTCGAGTACAGACACGACCACAACCACGACCACGAAAACCACCTGAGTAACCACATCTACAAACTGAATGTTGAGTTTCACGTGGACTATAAGTTGAAGTCGTATTAAACGAGGGTTGAGGAGGTAGCGGTGGTTGCACAGATTTGAGAAACAACTCATGACTCTTAGCCTGAGCAGATAAATCATGAAAGGTAGGGCATGGCTTAATGGCATGTTGTGTGGTCTAAAAAGTTTTAAAGGAGGGACCGAAGCCACAAAGAAACCAGTAACTTTTATCCGTATCACCAACAAGGTGACCAAATGTAGCTAATTGATCACAAAGAGATTTAATCGCTTATTGTAATCGGCAACAGATTCAATACCTTTTTGAAGTTTCTGAAGAGAATTCCGAAGAGTGTGCATTTGGTCCAATGAGTCATGGCCAAAAACATCTTCAAGTGCAGACCAAACTTCTTGAGTAATATTCAATCCAATCACGATGGTCATTGACTCCTCGGTTAAAGAAACATGCAAGATGATCAAAGCTTGTTAATCAGATTTCTTCCATGTAAGAAATTTGGGTTCAGAGTAGTGACATTGCTAACAGTGATGGTGGGCGAAGGGGATACAGAAGTCCCGTCGATAAAACCAGCGAGTTCTTGATATGCAAGAAGAGATTGAACTTGATGTTTCCATAACAAATAATTTGTAGAAGAAAGCTTAATAGTAAGCATAATGAAAAAGAATCGTGGCCAAACAGAAATAGATCTAAATATAGAATGGAACGAATAAAGGATAAACAAAAGAAAACCTACGTTCCTTTATTCAAACAAATTAATAATTTCAAAACTTAAAAAACAAATCTCAAAACAAACACACGCATCCTATTTTATATGCTACTTAAAGATAGGATAAGAACAAAGAATTTAAATCATAAAACAATGAGCATACTCCTTTTCCAATTAATATCTTGAATTGTTATCCAATTGTGATCCAATCGTTCACTTTCAAAAGTGCTTCCATCTCGTATTTTAATTAAACAACCCATCTTGCATTTGTTGGCCCAAACGATCGTAGCCCACTTTATTAATAACACAAGGCCCACCTGGATCATACGAATATGCACCATCCTCCCCTTCTTCGAAAAGACCCGTCCTCGAGTCTACAATTTCAAGGACTGTAGCACCTAAATGATCATCAAGAACTACATGTAATGTTTTCTTCATTGAAAGTGCCAAATATTAAAACAGGGGGCGATCCTCAACACCAATATTGTTTAGACCCACATCATTTTTTTGAAATTATTTTTCAAATCAACATCTTCATTGTGCATAATGGTGTCTTTATTAGTAACTACCTCAAAAATACTTTCATCCTTGGCTTCAATAAAAGAAAAAGATTCCTCCCCACCAGTATCATAAATGGGTTCGGTATCATAGATGTATTCTCCATCCTCGCCATCTATATCATAAATGATTTCTGAATCGATTTGTTCCGAATTGTACGGCGCAAAGAATCGTTGTTGGTTCAGTTCCAACTCGATGATTCGCTTATATAATCGTTCAATTTTCGCGTCACGAGGGTCTTCGTTGCCTCTTTTGGCGTGTCTACGATTATCCCCATCGCTGCCTCGATCGGCAGTTCTGCAGTAGTCTCCTCGATAACCTCCACGAAACATTGTTTGATCAAAACCTGTGCTCTAAATACCCAATAATGCAAAAGAATCGTGGCCAAACAGAAAAGGATCCAAAATATGGAATGGAACGAATAAAGGATAACAAAAGAAAACCTATGTTTCGTTTATTCAAACAAATCGATAGTTTCAAAACTTAAAAACTAATCTCAAAACAAACACACATGTCCTATTTTATATGCTAGCTAAAGATAGGATAAGAACAAAGAATTTAAATCATAAAACAATGAGCAGACTCCTTTTTCCAATTAATATCTTGAGTTTTTATCCAATCGTGCACTTTAAAAAATGCTTCCAACTCGTATTTTAATCAAACGACCCATCTTGCATTTGTTGGCCCAAACGATCGTAGCCCACTTTATTAATAACACAAGGCCCGCCTGGATCATACGGATATGCATCAAAGCATATGCAAAACAGTGTTTAAAGCTAGAGTGCCATCGGAGGTTGAAGAAGAAGGAGCGTCGCCAGTCATAGTGAAAGAAAGAAGCGACAGTTGTTTAGGTTTTAGAGGGATCGAAACCTTCTGATACCATATAAAAATTAATCTGCACCACCTTGGTGGATGTAATATTAAAGAATATATATACTACAAAATAAAAAGGATAATTACACCAAATAATCATATTCTTTAGGATCAAGTAATTATTATTAATTATTAATTTTAATCCTATATACTAATTGGCATCCCAACTTTGGTCGTTGGGTGCCCAATTTCCTCAAAAATGACACAGCAAAAAAAACAAGTTCAACCCCTAAACTTTAACCTTTATAAAATTTCAACCCCTCACATAGGGGTGTAACATGTAAAATCGTTATTTAAAAAAAAAAAAAATTTAAACAAACTCCACCCAAATTTATAACGAGGCATATCTTCCCGCTCACTTCGAGCTAAATTTTTCCGAAAACACCGTTCAACTCGAAATAATTTTACGAACACAACGCAACTAGCTATGCGTGAAATGGACTGTTTTTAAAAAACGCTATATATTTCGGGATATATTATATACATTTACATACCGATATAATAGAAAAACAAAAGTAACCACATCGTATCGATGGTTCTGTTCCCTTTTTTATGCGGTTTTTCTGGCGCTAAAAACGTGGAGTCCATTACTTATACTAGGTACTAACCACGTGTTTCCAACCATACCCATAGCAACGCGTTTTTTATTTTATAAATACATAACGCTATGTTAAATATGAATATGTAACTCGAAAAATCCAGCCGCATCGCGCGGGCCGGTATTTTTCTAGTCTTATCTAAGGAAACATATTTATAAATATCTTTATCGTTAATAAACACAAGCACCCTTCCAATTAGGATGAACAATTACACACAATAATGTTTTTAAATATACGTATTAGTAGATAACGTATCTAAATAATACTCTAATATAATTAACATGAATACGATAGTTTTTTTTTTTTTTTTTTTAACAGCGAGTGGGATCAGATTAATACATATCATTGATATAGAATTTCAAATAATAGAATATATATAAAATTATTCAAATGATAATAGTCATGATCATTGATCAATAACATGAATACGATAGGTGTTCATACATATAATTGATCATTGATCACTGATTAGTCAATTGAATATATCTAGTTGGCATTTGGTAGCTAGTTGAACATTTTTTATTTCATCATTTGAAAACTTTTTAACTATAAAATTGTTACACCCAGTTAGCATAAGAGAATATCTTAATCACAAGAGGGCTAAACATTGTTTAAGATAAGAGGCGAATGTTCTCTCAGAAACAATCTCTCTATCCATAGAACATTGAAAGGGAAGACTTTCTCAACTCTTAAGGTGTTTCACTCTAAGTGGAGAAATGAGTTCTCTTTAATCTAAGATAAAGGAAGAATTATTTACATCTTATCTCTCCATACTCCACATATTGAGGATTGAATTTTGTTGTTTACAGGTTTTCTTAAACAACAATGAATAGTTGAGTGTGAAGATAAACTTAACAAATAGTTCAATACTATGCACTATTTTTTAAAGGGTTGTTCTATGTGAAAATAGACCTACAAGTAACTAATAAGATTAATATAAAATACTTCATCCATCTCATATTAATACTTCACAGAAAAAAACACATAATTTATAAAAATGTCATTAAAGTACTATATTTTCTGTTTACTTTCCAGTTTTACTCTTATATTTTCTTTCTCCTTTAATCATATCCACATACATCTATCTATACTATCTTATAAAAGGCTAAAATGATGATGTCATTATATGCTTTAAAAAGTAGTAACATAAGCTTTTAAAAGTTGTAATCTTTAATTTAGTGAAGTAATATTAAAATTATTAATATAAATAAAAAAGTGTTCTTCCTTATATTTAATGCTTTAATTTTTTGGTTTGTACTCATTAAGTTTTTCACTTCAAAAAAAAAAAAAAAAAAAAAAAAAAAAAAAAAAAAAAAAAAAAACTTCTCTCATGCTTATTACCAGTGTTGTAAAAGTCGTCCGACTTGACCGACGCGTCGGCCGATGCGTCGTTTTTTTAGGTTCTCCGTCCCTTTTTTTTTTTGAAAACGACTCAAAAGACGGTCAGAGCTAAAAGTTCGGTCAAGGTCTGTCAAAGACGGTCAAAAATGGTCAAAATCAGTCAAATTTTCGTCAAGATTTGATATATTTTAAAATTAGGGTTTGTTTTCATATTTTGGGTCGCTCTTTTCTCTGTGTCCTTACTGATTATGTACTCGGTAACATTAATTGAGTTTGAAGTTTGATTGTTTTTAAATTCAAGTTCTTATTTAGAAAATTTATGGTACATAATCAACTATTTTACATATATATAAATATATATTTAAGAAATTATTAATAAAGTCAACGTTGGTCAACGATCGATGCGTCCCCGACGCGTCCCCCGACTCGGCAGACGCGTCCTTTTTAGGTCTCGACCGATGCGTCCCCGACTCGCGACTTTTACAACCTTGCTTATTACCCTATTTCATTATTTTTCAATTTCAATTATCTTTTATATATTTGGTCTAATTACAACTAGATCTACAAAATCATTGTCACATTTCTCCAATTGTCTTTTCTACCGTGTTTTTTTCTTCAAATTTGAATTTGAATTCAACAATTAGTAACATTTGTTAATCGATTCGGGTTCCTTAACTTGAGTTTCTTTATGCATCTTTTGCTACGATTAGATATGTATCGATACCTTCATATCGGTACTTATTTAGGTTTATGTTAATTACTAGATTTATATATGTGTGCAGAAACCTAAAATGGCCTTAATAAAATGGGTTTGATTGATGAAAAATTTCAAGAAAATATTGGATGGTTTAAAAGTGATAAATCTTCGGGTATTCTTTATAGTATGTATATGTATGTATGCTTTTTCTTAGATAAATTTGACTATGGTAGTGCGTTTTGTGTTCAACTTTCTTTTGATTACCCAAAGGAGGATGCTAAAGAAGGTATTATCTCATGTTCTCGATTAAATTACTATCTCCTTTTCTATATACGAATGTATTATCTTTCAAAAGTAGTGCTTTTGTAATTAATCAGCTAATTACAAGAGAATAAAAGACACATTTTATGCTGATTATTACTTTAATGTGATGATTGGTAAAATAGATAAACTTTGGGTGATGATCTGGCAAGTAGACTTGATGTATTAGTTATTCTCAAATTGGCTTTCTAATAAATAATTTCATGTGTATAGAAAACATCTATTTAGCATTCGAATGGTCATTTAGGTACTGAATGACATATATTTGTTGTATTTATCTCATGTACCGCTATACATATAAACTCTCCATGGTGTCAAATTCAGATTAACTAAATTTCATATATTATTGCATATAAATTGGATGTACTAATATCAATATTTAATTTTTTTTTTTTTTTATTTGATTTAAACAAACCCGTGAATTCACAGGTCTATTAACTAGTTAATGATATAATAGAACTTAAGCTTCTTATTTTTTTCTATTTATGAAAGTGGCCTATTAATTTGAGACGCTCTAAATAAAATACTGAATTATTAATTTGAGACGGAGGTAGTAGAACTTTCCAAGATCAACATTACGTTCATTCTAACTTTGCTACCACACATAAGAAGAGAAAACAAGACCAATATGGACGAAAGTTGCACGGTGTGGCAGAGTCACACTTATTAAAATTTCATGGAATAAAATATTTGTTTCAGGTATTTTAAATGTACGAGTGTGTTTGGATGAAATTAGTTGGAGCTGGAGCTGGAGCTGGAGCTGGAATTTATAGACTTGAGTTGAAGCTGATGCTTATTTTTAAAGCTGATAGCTAGAACTTATTATCTTTAACAAGTGTTTGATAAACTAGATGAAACTTATTTTCCAATTAATTAGCTCTATTTTTTTTTTTTTTTTTTTCATAAGCTACTATAAGTAACATATCTTTTGAGAGCTTATGATTTTCAAAAACTCTACTTTTTATACATACCAAATAAAGCGTATGATTTAGATCTTATTAAAATCATAAACTCAAGCTCCTACAGACTCTTATACGCTGGTGCATCAAACACACCCCAAAAGCAATTTAATAACCCATAAACGAAGATTTTTTAATGCTTCAACTGTGGGAAGGATTTACAATCCCAAGTCGTAAAAGAACTGCACCTAAAATCTTCAAATACCAATGCAGCTAAAATCTTCAAATACCACCACAGACCACCTAAAATCAAAGGTAAATGTAGTTGATTACCTCCGCTGATTTCTGCAGCTAATTTCTGCTACCAATGATGGAACCAGGAATTTTTTTCACCATGACCGAAATTTTTTTCAAAACGTAGCAATTTTTTATACCAAAATAGTGAGGGTTTTGGTCAAAATATGAATGTTTTTGAACAAAATATGAAACTATTTGGACAAATATCGAGGTTTTGAGCAAAATATAGAGATTTTTGGTCAAAAACATCTACTAGAGACAAAATAGAAAATTCTAAAATTTTGACAATGAAAATTACAAATCGGGGACAAGTGCCCCTGTCCGCCACCAATTTCCATTGACGATTACCTCCGCTGACCAAAAATCAAAGCTAAGACATTATGTATTTGTATTTACTCCATTCGTGATTGTTTTGTTTTATTGTTCGGGTTGGTTATCAAGCATCAGATGGATGCTTGCTGCTACATAACTATGTATTCTCATCTGTTTAATAGTAGTAGTAAGATGGCTTATAGAAAAATTAAAAAGAAAAGATATTCAATCTATTTTTTAATGGGCAAAAATTTCTCAATAAAAGTAACATTAATAAATTTGTGCAAAAAGGACTATAAACTCAAAAAGGATGCAATTAAAGGAGTTTTGACCTAGAAACCTAGATCGGTGTTGAATCAGCAAGTTTAATCCAATGTAGAGATACAAATAATTAATTTAATTTATATTTATCTCTTTCATTCATCTTCCGGGATTACTTAAGGGTTAAAGCCAAAAATAGGCTACAAACTTACACAAATCTACTCATATAAACAAAATACTCCCTCCGTCCCAGATTAATTGTCCCCAGACAAAAAACACACAGTTTTAGGAAATCCCACTAACTTTATTTCTCCACCAATGAAATATCTTCTCTCTCCAGATCCACCAATGAAATATCTCCTTTCCTTTCTATTTATGGAAGTAGACAATTAATTTGGGACATCCCAAAATGGAATACTGGACAATAATTTAGAGACGGAGGGAGTACTTTTTTTTAACCAAAGTATACTTCATCTTCTAACACATGGATTACTACAACAAGACAAAATCAACAAAACATATTCATATCGCCAAAAAAAAAAAATTAAGAACCAAAAAATAAATTGGAAACTGAAAGAAGCAAAAAATTGAGGTTTGAATTTCAAATCTGTGTTCATCTTCTTCGTTTGCAAGAAGCAAGAAACCCATAAATAGCAAGAAGCAAGAATCGAGAAACTGAAATACCCCCGGCGTACGTTCGTCTTCTCCGGCGAACGTTCGTCTTCTCCGGCGAACGTTCATCTTCTTTGGCCCGTTGGCCGTCTAAAGTTTGAATCAAATCTGAATTTCGCCTTCTTCATTTGATCGAAGTGTGAAAAGGAGACGGAGACTAAAATTTCGGTTAGGAAAACACAAATACAAATATGTGAAGGGTATTTGGACAGAAATTGAAGTTCGTATTTTAATTTAGAACTTAAATGAAAATTAGTGAAGTTTTTTATTTTAATTCTTCAAATTTTGCATTCCCAGGTAAAAAGGTAAACGATTGTTGCAAGACCATTCGTAACGGTAGGGGGCGCGAGTTGGGGGCGTCGGTTGCTTTTTGATGATTAGGACGTGTGGGTGGTTTGAGTGAAGTAGTAGTGGTGTGAGTTTGTGGTGTGGGTTAGTGGTGTGGGTTAGTGGAAAACTGATGTGGTATTTTATTTTTAATTTTTCTGTTTTATTTATTGCTTTATTGAATTTATTATTAATATTTTCAAATTTATTTTTTAAAATTAAAAAATAAACGGATTTAAAATCCGACCGTTATTTATTTTTTATTTTTATTTTCAAAAACGGATACTTTTTCACCTATAAATACACCCACTAACCCAATTCATTTCACACACTTCACTTCTCAACTCAAAATCAAGACACTTCCAAGCAGTGAAAATGAAAACAATTCCCCCAATAATTGTTACATACGATGTTCATTACGGGGGTGATTTCCGTAATCATATGAAGGTCTACAAGTCTGGCAAAAAAATTTCATTCGAAGGAATCGATATCCGTGACGTTGGTTTAGACGATCTGCTAGCCTTTCTGAAGGCAAATGTACCTTGCGAATACACGGATGTGTTGTTTTTTGAAGACGATTATGATGATGAGATGGAGGCAAGCTATCTCCGTACCTATGATCAATGGTACGGGATAAAAGATACCATTGAAGATCGTGGTAACCGCATTACTATGTATCTGGTTCTTGAAGATGAAGAAACGTTGGGTTGGCGTTACATCGATGAAGCAGCCGAAGAAGAAAAAGATGAACCGGTGGCTCCAGAGTACGACACATATGGTCGTTTTTTTTGATGAACTCTACTGAATTCATCGATGTTTGTGTTGTGTTTTAAGATCTTATGTTGTATTTCAGTTTAATTTAGTTCTTGTTTAAAAAATGTAACCGTTTGTGTGTTGAATAAAAATGATGTTTAAAAAATGTAACCGTTTGTGTGTTGAATAAAAGTGATGTTTAAAAATAATATTACATTACTCAATAAGTAAACACGAAGAACATTAATTTAAATTACTGAAATTAAAAATTACATAATTTAAAAATCTTAACCGAAACTTGAAATACATAACAAATTACTCAATAATATTAGCGGTACGAAAGTAAGGTGATAAGTTCCAACGTGCTCGGTTAAATCTGTCTCTAACTGTTTGTGAACTTGCTTATCTCTTATTCCTTAACCGTTGCATCTCGATCCCTCAAATCCCTGTGTAACCGTCGTGGTGGGTTCCGTTGTATCATTCTTTCTTCTTTCTTCCCAATAACAAACCCGTTATTTTCTTGAATCATGTTATGTAATACGATACACACATACATATGTCTTCTTATTTTGTTGAAGTTCATAGATCTCGCCGGAGTGTAGTTCCAGGTGTAGTTCCATACGTCATTTGACGTATGGCCGCCGTGCATTTTTGAAGTATCGTCAAACTTTGACGACCAGTAGCATCGGGACGTTCCCTAAAAAAACATAAAATAATCGGGAATATCGCTACTATTAAAGTTTGATATACCTTCGATGATACGGAGAAATAATTCACGACTCATTCGATAACGTCGTTTAAAGTTCTTTTCCGTATAATTTGGAGTTTCAGAAAAATAATCGTTGTATAACCTCACTGTCGCATCTTCACGATCCCTTGGAATATAGGTACGGGGGCGAGGGACTCGTGAACTTGTAGCTTCTCCCTCGATATCTTCGTCCGCCAAACTACTAACAAAATTGTATATTTTTTCATCATCCGAATCGTCATCAATAATAAATTCGAGCATTTTGAATGTTTTATCCATTTTGAAATTTTATAGTGTTTGTAAATATGAAAGGAAAAGTATTATTGGAGGAAAGAAATGTATATAGAATGAGTAAAAAGATGTGTATATATAGGATAAATAATATTGGATTAATTTTTTATTTATTAAAACCCGAAATTGTAACAGATATATTCTCCATCAAATGAAAATGTGCCAAGTGTCCCAATCACCAACCCCCATACCCCCTATACCCGTTGTCTCTTCCGTCTCCAACCCACGCACCACCGCCATGCCCCTCTCCCCCGCCCTCCTCCACGCGCCGATACCTGGAACACCAGGGCGTGGCCGGCTGCCACCTCGGCTCCCACGCCGTCGCACCAACACCGTTACAAGTCGTCTAAATGGCAAGAAGTCAACAACCACAAAATAAAAAAATATATATATTATAGCAAATTCCACCTAAGCATTTTTACCTGCTACCTTCTTAAAAGGTAAACCACTCCCTTAATTGCATCGTTTATGTGTTTATAATCCTTTCTAGGCACAAAATTATTGATGTTACCTTTATTGAAAAATTTGATAACTTATATTACCTTTTTGGGGCTATTGATAATGCTGAAAACGAACATATATTTCATAGCATTATCCCTTAAGAAAGATAAGCTTTTAGTTGCAATTGTTCTATTTACAAGTGATATTCGTTTAAATAATAAAAGGTGAAGACAAAAGACAGATTCGACGAATTGAAGACGCAAACAACCAAAAAGCTCAAAAGTACAAAGTACAATCAAAGTGGTTCCAATTATTGATAAGAAACGTCTCAAAATTACAAGAGTACAAAAAGCAAAACGCAAAGTACAAGATATTAAATTGTACGCAAGGACATTCGAAAATCCGGAACCAAGACATGAACCAACTCTCAACGCTCGACGCAACGGACCGAAAGTTACAAATTAATTATGTATATAAATATAATATAATATAATATATAATTAATTATATAAATTATATATATATTATATTTATATAATTAAAACCGTCGGCAGTCAAAAGGATCCAAGAATGTTAGCTGAAACTGGAGGCTCCGCACTCGCGGAGTTTGAAGGCATAAAAACTCCACACTCGCGGAGTTTGTGGGCCTATAAAAGGCCATGCATTCTGCTCGAATTCTGCACCTTTTTCTAATTCAATCTATCTATCTCTCACTCGTAACATATATATATATATATATATATATATATATATATATATATATATATATATATATATATATATATATATATATATATATATATATATATATATTATAATTTTAATTTTAATTTTAATTTTAATTTTAAATTCTAATAATAAGGATATGTTAGCGAATGTTGTAAGGGTGTAAGTCGAAATTATGTCCGTGTAACGCTACGCTATTTTTAATCATTGTAAGTTATGTTCAACCTTTTTAATTTAATGTCTCGTAGCTAAGTTATTATTATGCTTATTTAATGCCGAAGTAATCGTGATGTTGGGCTAAAATATTAAAACGGGGTAATTGGGCTTTGTGCCATAATCGGGGTTTGGACAAAAGAACGACACTTGTGAAAATTAGACTATGGGCTATTAATGGGCTTTATATGAAAGGACCGCTACTAATCCATCCGGACGAAGTCCATATCGATTATAAACGAATCACAATAGTTGGTTACATTGCGAGGTGCTTGACCTCTATATGATACATTTTACAAACGTTGCATTTGTTTTTAAAAGACAAACTTTCATTACATCGAAAGTTGACAGGTGTACATAACATTTTATAGCATCCAAATGACCTATTATGTCATTTACTTAATAATATTCTCTAATGAACTTCAATGACTCGAATGCAACGTCTTTTGAATATGGCATGAATGACCCCAAGTAATATCCTTAGTATGAGCTAATGCACAGCGGAAGATTTCTTTCAAGTCCTAAGAATAACATGCTTAAAAATGTCAACATAAAGTTGGTGAGATATAGGTTTAATGCTAGCAGCGTTATAAATATAGACCACAAGATTTAATATACATAAATGTTTTAATAAAAATATTCTAAGTGGTTGAGCACTTGATAACCATACTTAACATTTAATCAACGTCGCATATTCCCTTTATTATGAAATCTCACTACACCGTACCAAGTGTAGTCACCGAAACGAAGTACTGTGCAACCGTTGAATACTGGTCGTCTAGTCCGGTTGGGGTTGTCAGGCCCGATAGATCTATCAACAGGATTCGCGTTTACAATACCGCATGTAAATAGTAGTTACCAAGTTACAGGGAAGTATGCCAGTGGTACAACTCAACGTAGAATATATATTTTTAATCACTTGTGTCCATAACGTAAATCATAAAATGCATGTATTCTCATCCCGAAATATTTAGAGTTTAAAAGTGGGACTATATACTCACTTTTTCCTTGAAGGTATTTAACTCGACTTGGTCTCTGATAGATATCACGAACCTAACCATATATATAATATATCAACATATTTTCTTTTCAAGTAATCGTTACACACACACACACATATATATATATATATACTTATAATACTTTTAATATTTTCTTATTCCGTAGTTAGCAGTCCGATGTTAGTGGTCCACAATTAGTTGCTCAATAAAATAAATAAAGACCCCATCGTATTCGTATTGATCAGAATTAATCTCGACCCATGGTACCATGTTGTCAAATGACGTGTTGCGTACATAAAGTACCGTGTTGTCAAATGACGTGTTGCGTACAATCATGAGGTCTTATGATTAATCTTCTCGTGTTGTTTACGGGTGGTCCTGAAATATATAAAATCAAATCATAAGTAATTATATATAAAATATCATATTAATTAGAAAAGATATGATTAATTTACTTTTTCTCCAAATATTTTCGTAGCTAAACTAGCTTCAGATACCCAATCTTGTTTTAGTCGTAATTTCTTAATTACAACTCCGTTTTTGTTGGTTCAACTTGCCACTTCCTTGGATCGAGTCAAATTTTAAGAATATGAACTGAAAATACCTTAGTTTGTATTCGAAATCACAGGTTATAGGTCAAACTTTGGTGAAACTTATGAAAGTGATCATTTTCCATCATAAAAACAACATTTAATGATCATTTTTCTAAAAGTACTTACACTTTGAGTTAAACCATGAAATTTTTATGTGTTAACATATTCATAAGAAATATCATTTTTCCAGAACATGAACTTCTAATTCAAAGTTCAAGATGGTTTTTAATTATCCAACCCAAAACAGCCCCCGGTTGCACTCCAACGATGTAGATTCAGTTTTAAGGTGTTCTTTGTAAAATCAAGTTGTATCTTGTTAAGTTAGCATATCCTTATGATATATTACAGGTCTTGAAGTGTTTTAAAAGTTAAGTTAGAAGGATCTATTTAGTTTGCGAACAAGTTTGAAATCATTCAAACTATGTTCTTGTTGTTAAAATTTTACAACACAAAATAAGATAGCTATATGAATATGAATTGAATAAAATTATGAACAACGTTACTACCTCAAGTTACTTGGACAAAGTTACTGAAAAAGATAAGAAAAATATTGGAATCAAAAGAGTGGTGGAGTTAGATCAAAAGGTTGGAAGTATACTTCTTCAAATGGGTGGTTATTTTGATATGTTCTTGAAAGAGTTTTCTTATGGTGTTTAAGGCTTGTAATTGAAGCTAAATGATGGGGAAAATGCTTGGAGATGATCAAGTATGAAGTTAGGAGTATTTTGAGAGAGAAATGAGGGTGTAGGTATGAGAAAATGGAGTGAAGAAATGGTGTTCATTCATAAAAACGTTTTTAGTTTATAAAGAAAGAAAAGGATTCCTAATTTTGTTTTCTTACTAATAATTCATGCTACTTGACAAATCCTAGTTACCTCATATCTAGGGTAGTAATAATGTTGATTAGGATGTTGATTTGATGTGTATATACCAATAGTAAATACATATAGAAGCTGGGTATGATACGGGTACATATACACTAGATATACGTATAGAAATCTTGAGGAAACGGAATGAGAATTCAAATATAGCTATCTTTTGTGAATATACTTATATTGTTTTATGTATTTAAGTCCTTAAAAAGTGATTAAATACATTATATATACGATACATGTATAAGCATTATAGGTTATAAGTATATATATCAAAGAATGTTACGTATAGTTATCGTTTTGAAAACTTAAGTTAGTAGTTTCAAAA
This sequence comes from Rutidosis leptorrhynchoides, assembly GCF_046630445.1. Classification (NCBI taxonomy): domain Eukaryota; kingdom Viridiplantae; phylum Streptophyta; class Magnoliopsida; order Asterales; family Asteraceae; genus Rutidosis; species Rutidosis leptorrhynchoides. Next base: position 116,105,447 of record NC_092341.1, on the reverse strand, counting down.
TATACTTATAACTCATTGTCATTAGTACACAATGAGATGTTAAAGCATCCTTAGATCATGTTAAATATATATAAATACATATATATACACAAACGTATAATTATCGTATGTTATATAGTTCGTGATATCATCGGTCAAATTGGACGGTCAAACGTTGTGTAAAACTCTTTTCAAAAACACAAGTCTCAACAATTTGGATTGCTTATCATGTTGGTAAGATTTAATTTATGTAAATATTAATCTCATAAGTATAAAACGATTGGAAAAATCCGGATCGTTACAGTACCTACCCGTTAAATAAATTTCGTCCCGAAATTTGAATGGGACGGTCATGGCTGACAATAAGTATGTTTTCATGATGTATACGAGTTGGAAATTAGAGTTTTATTATCATCAAGTAATATTGATAAAGCAATTTAATTTTTGTGAAGAGTACGAGTGAGGCTATCACCAAAGGGTGAAATGAGTAGGCATAGATTCGTCATATCTTTTGACGTAGATAGGATTGATTTCCAAGTTCAAGAGATTTGGAGTAAAATCTTCATAATGAGATTTGATTCTTCGATAATCAAGGAAATTAGAATCCGCTTTAAATGCGATCATCTATTTTGATTGCTCTGTCGGATCTTTTACTATAAATCCACCTCCCTTCATTTCCTTACAACTCATACCTTCTATTCTTCCTCCCTCAATTCATACTTTAAAACATTTATCAGTATGCTTCATCCAGTACTGATCCTGGATATACTCTTAACTTTCATCTCTGTCATTCTTCTTTTTCATCTACCTCTGGAGGATTTTATTTATTTCTACTATTACCTTGGTGTTATAGTATTGTTAATTCTCCTGTGCCTTTACGTTGCAATACGTATTGATATACACGGTTTGTAATTTATTTGTTGTTGTCGAGCTTTATATTTTCTTTTATATTCAACAGTTCCATACTTCTGTTTCCTCTTCCCGACTTCGAGTCAAGCGAATAATGGTCCGGAATTCGTAGGTATGGATTTTGAAATAAACATAGTTAATGTTCTAAGAAGGAAATAGTAATTGCACGATCTTGATTTGGTAAGTTACCAGAATGTCCGAAAAGATAGAATTATCAAGGAGATATGTTCTTAATATGTTTGGAGATTGGGTAGAATGTAAGAGTTGTGTAACATGGCACATGATGACGTTATGATCTGTGAATCATTATGTTCCCTTTAGAAACTCATGCTTCAGTTTCCAACACTACTTCAAAACATTCATATTTTAAACTCGAATTTTTCAGAATTTAGAAACTAACACAGTTTCTTTTATGCTGTAACGCAAATATTGTGAAGAGATAAATGATTTTTGATGAGGATAGTTGGGAATATATCTTCAGGAATATCGGAGATATTTATAATGAAAAATACGATGATATCTTAGAATATCTAAGATCAGGGAATGATGCGGAAAATCTGTCTGTGAAGGTTTAGAATAAGGAGTAAGGTTCTTACTAACGGTTTCAGCAGACACTGAATCATTTGAATCCTTTGAAGGTAGATTTCGTCATTGTGATTTGTCCACGACCTCCTTTATACTTTGCTCAATCCGTTTTCCAGTACCAAATTTTTCGTTCGAGCTTTTCCAATCTATTATTCTTTATTTTCAAACTTCTGACCGTAATTGTTGTCTACTGTCTTTACCACTTTATCAGTCTTTTCCAAAACTTAATAGCACTAATTCGTAGACTGGAGCATTTTTCAGAAACTTCACATTTGAAATATGTAATTCTTGGGGATAGACGTTGTATATATATATATATATATATATAACTGCCGAAATAGAAATGCTGCGAGATTTCAAAATACCAATTGTTGATTCCACCAAAGGGGTAACGAGTTGCTGGTACATCTGCTGATAATGTCGTGGAATATAAAAGGTTCCCTGGTAACAAAAGGGTAATCGTATGTATTACAGGTTATAATAAGGCTACTTCGAATGGAAAGTCGAGGTTGACTTGCTGAAACTGTGACAAAATTTGCTATTTTGAAAAGGAATCGCAAAGTTATTTTTGCTAATAAATGCTAAAAGATTTAACGCGGATACGTGTTAAATTATGTCCTTGGTTTCGAGAGCTTTTCAGGTGCAAGACTGCGGGTAATGATTGGTTGGATCATCATCTCGATTGTCCATTATTTGAAGTGTCTTCAGGAATTTCGAAGGGTTTGATCATAGATTGTAATTGTTAATATACATATGATGTTTTAGGACTTTGAATGATACAAATATTTTTCTGGGTTCCAAGAATCGAATGATGTTCTAGCATAGTTTTGAAGTCAAAGTATAGTTTTGAAAGATGTAAGAGTCCTAAGAGTGATGTCTTCGTTTAAGTCTTGACTTGAATTTCGTTTTGTCGTAATCAAATTTGGATGAGAATGGTTGTTTTGATATCTATGAAAGAATGTATATTATTGTGAAGGTAGTGAGTATAGTTAATGATTGTTGAATCAGAGTCGAAGAATATAATCATATTAATTGTGAATTTATATATCTCTCGGGTATTACCTACCCGTTAAAAAATTTTCACAAGTAATGTTTTGTACCAGAGAATTTTATTACAATCTTTATGAAAATATATGTACATATATATCTTCTTCAGATTTAATCATGAATTTAATAAGTCAATATAATATTAGACTCATTTGATTTTCGGTTTGAGCTAGAATAAGTAATCTCTAAAACGATTAGGAACCACATATTCTTCACAGAATATTAATGAAGTTATGGATCAATACTTCATTATTTATTCTTATATATATTTCCTTAGTGAATCATGCTGATACTCATTGAACTCTTGCTAACTTCGCAAGATATGAATGTTGTTTCCCAGTAAGCTTCGAGTACATTGAAGATGAAAGTGTAAAATCAAACATATTATTGAATAATACACTTGGTTTATTATAAAACGAAATTCATTGAATTGAAACAAGGATTGTAGTTAACGATGATTAAGTTGCTGACGAAGGACGTACATCATTGCATATTTGTAGTATGAATTTAAACGAGTAGTATCTACCCTTTTTCAATTCATACTTAATAGCTTAGTTCGAAAAGATTTATTTTGGTTTCCGAATTCATATATATAAAATATTTATATAAATTCTTCAGAAGAATGAGTTAATACTTCATAACTCGTTGATGCAATATACGCGTTATTAATGATGTCCACGGTGATTCTTGAACTGGTGGAGCTTGTGATGTCAAAGTTGCTGACGATTCTAACGATGTTGACAGCACTGACTGTGTTGGTGAGGCTAAGGGTACTGCTGATGCTGTTGGTAAAACAAGTCTAGCTTGTACCTTACGCATCATTCTTGTCGGGGTTTCTACTCTTCCTTTTATCATTTCTGTCCACTCATCTGATTTATGGTTAAGGCAGAAATAGGTAATCTCTATGTCTTTAGAGATTACATAATCACCATAGAATGTTTCTCCAATGAAGTTATGAATCAATACTTCATCGTTTTTTGTTGTTGGTACTTCTTGGTATCTATGGTGCGTGTGACGTTGATATCCGAGGTACGGATGGTGATATTGAGGCGTGTGATGCGGATGTGATTGTTGGTGGTGGTAATGATCCTGTTGATGTTGATGATGGTGATAACGTTGATGCTGGTGATGCTGCTGGTGCTTAGGGTATTGAGGCTTGCGATGTTGATGTTATTGACGGTACTGGTTATGCTGCTGATGCTGCTGATGGTGTTTGTAACCTTCGTACCGTATTCTCTAAAGCCACTACCCGAGTGCGAAGCTCGTTGACTTCTTCTATTACACCGGGGTGATTGTCGGTTCGGACGAGCGGATAAATAAAATCTAGAATTTGATGTAGTATATAATCGTGACTAGATACTCTGGAAATGAGAGAGAAAATGGTTTCTCGAACAGGTTTGCCGGTAAGTGCTTCAGGTTCATCGCCAAGAGGGCAATTCGGAGGATGGAAGGGATCACCTTCTTCTTGTTTCCAATGATTGAGGAGGCTACGAACCCAACCCCAATTCATCCAAAATAGATGGTGACTGATTGGTTGATCCATTCCGGTCACACTGCTTTCGGAGCTTGAGTGGTATTCCATATCGGAATCTGAGGAACTTGAACTGGTGGCGAGTTCCATTTCGCACGTTTGAATAAAGGATTTTTCGATATGAAATGATTTTCGAATATAAAGTGATATTCTAACTTCATAGAATATCTATATATATAGTACTAAAGATTCCGTAGACTACGGAGGAATTTACGGCATATGTCAGGCAAGTCTACAGTAATAGATACGCTAGGATATGAATTTGTCTATACACTATTCATGCAATCAATGCAGCAAGATGTGTCTAGACTAAGAATGATAAGCAGGTAATTTCCTAAGGATGATAAGCAGATGATTTCCGACTAGAAATGATAAGCAAAACTTTTGACATGTAGACACGGTCGAAGTCCAGGCTCATTAATGCATCCTAACAGCTACTAGTTTGACACACTAATGCAAGACCTGGTTCACTAAGACCACCGCTCTGATACCAACTGAAAGGACCGCTACTAATCCATCCGGACGAAGTCCATATCGATTATAAACAAATCACAATAGTTGGTTACATTGCAAGGTGCTTGACCTCTATATGATACATTTTACAAACGTTGCATTTGTTTTTAAAAGACAAACTTTCATTACATCGAAAGTTGACAGGTGTACATAACATTTTATAGCATCCAAATGACCTATTATGTCATTTACTTAATAATATTCTCTAATGAACTTCAATGACTCGAATGCAACGTCTTTTGAATATGGCATGAATGACCCCAAGTAATATCCTTAGTATGAGCTAATGCACAGCGGAAGATTTCTTTCAAGTCCTAAGAATAACATGCTTAAAAATGTCAACATAAAGTTGGTGAGATATAGGTTTAATGCTAGCAGCGTTATAAATATAGACCACAAGATTTAATATACATAAATGTTTTAATAAAAATATTCTAAGTGGTTGAGCACTTGATAACCATACTTAACATTTAATCAACGTCGCATATTCCCTTTATTATGAAATCTCACTACACCGTACCAAGTGTAGTCACCGAAACGAAGTACTGTGCAACCGTTGAATACTGGTCGTCCAGTCCGGTTGGGGTTGTCAGGCCCGATAGATCTATCAACAGGATTCGCGTTTACAATACCGCATGTAAATAGTAGTTACCAAGTTACAGGGAAGTATGCCAGTGGTACAACTCAACGTAGAATATATATTTTTAATCACTTGTGTCCATAACGTAAATCATAAAATGAATGTATTCTCATCCCGAAATATTTAGAGTTTAAAAGTGGGACTATATACTCACTTTTGCCTTGAAGGTATTTAACTCGACTTGGTCTCTGATAGATATCACGAACTTAACCATATATATAATATATCAACATATTTTCTTTTCAAGTAATCGTTACATATATATATATATATATATATATATATATATATATATATATATATATATATATATATATATATATATATATATATATATATATATACTTATAATACTTTTAATATTTTCTTAGTCCGTAGTTAGCAGTCCGATGTTAGTGGTCCACAATTAGTTGCTCAATAAAATAAATAAAGACCCCATCGTATTCGTATTGATCAGAATTAATCTCGACCCATGGTACCATGTTGTCAAATGACGTGTTGCGTACATAAAGTACCGTGTTGTCAAATGACGTGTTGCGTACAATCATGAGGTCTTATGATTAATCTTCTCGTGTTGTTTACGGGTAGTCCTGAAATATATAAAATCAAATCATAAGTAATTATATATAAAATATCATATTAATTAGAAAAGATATGATTAATTTACTTTTTCTCCAAATATTTTCGTAGCTAAACTAGCTTCAGATACCCAATCTTGTTTTAGTCGTAATTTCTTCAATACAACTCCGTTTTTGTTGGTTCAACTTGCCACTTCCTTGGATCGAGTCAAATTTTAAGAATATGAACTGAAAATACCTTAGTTTGTATTCGAAATCACAGGTTATAGGTCAAACTTTGGTGAAACTTATGAAAGTGATCATTTTCCATCATAAAAACAACATTTAATGATCATTTTTCTAAAAATACTTACACTTTGAGTTAAACCATGAAATTTTTATGTGTTAACATATTCATAAGAAATATCATTTTTCCAGAACATGAACTTCTAATTCAAAGTTCAAGATGGTTTTTAATTATCCAACCCAAAACAGCCCCCGGTTGCACTCCAACGATGTAGATTCAGTTTTAAGGTGTTCTTTGTAAAATCAAGTTGTATCTTGTTAAGTTAGCATGTCCTTATGATATATTACAGGTCTTGAAGTGTTTTAAAAGTTAAGTTAGAAGGATCTATTTAGTTTGCGAACAAGTTTGAAATCATTCAAACTATGTTCTTGTTGTTAAAATTTTACAACACAAAATAAGATAGCTATATGAATATGAATTGAATAAAATTATGAACAAGGTTACTACCTCAAGTTACTTGGACAAAGTTACTGCAAAAGATAAGAAAAATATTGGAATCAAAAGAGTGGTGGAGTTAGATCAAAAGGTTGGAAGTATACTTCTTCAAATGGGTGGTTATTTTGATATGTTCTTGAAAGAGTTTTCTTATGGTGTTTAAGGCTTGTAATTGAAGCTAAATGATGGGGGAAATGCTTGGAGATGATCAATTATGAAGTTAGGAGTATTTTGAGAGAGAAATGAGGGTGTAGGTATGAGAAAATGGAGTGAAGAAATGGTGTTCATTCATAAAAACGTGTTTAGTTTATAAAGAAAGAAAAGGATTCCTAATTTTGTTTTCTTACTAATAATTCATGCTACTTGACAAATCCTAGTTACCTCATATCTAGGGCAGTAATAATGTTGATTAGGATGTTGATTTGATGTGTATATACCAATAGTAAATACATATAGAAGCTGGGTATGATACGGGTACATATACACTAGATATACGTATAGAAATCTTGAGGAAACGGAATGAGAATTCAAATATAGCTATCTTTTGTGAATATACTTATATTGTTTTATGTATTTAAGTCCTTAAAAAGTGATTAAATACATTATATATACGATACATGTATAAGCATTATAGGTTATAAGTATATATATCAAAGAATGTTACGTATAGTTATCGTTTTGAAAACTTAAGTTAGTAGTTTCAAAATATACTTATAACTCATTGTCATTAGTACACAATGAGATGTTAAACCATCCTTAGATCATGTTAAATATATATAAATACATATATATACACAAACATATAATTATCGTATGTTATATAGTTCGTGATATCATCGGTCAAATTGGACGGTCAAACGTTGTATAAAACTCTTTTCAAAAACACAAGTCTCAACAATTTGGATTGCTTATCATGTTGGTAAGGTTTAATTTATGTAAATATTAATCTCATAAGTATAAAACGATTGGAAAAATCTGGGTCGTTACATTATATTTGTTTAATTAAATGATAGTTTGTTAATTTAATATAAAGATTTACAATTGGACGTACCTATAAATAACCACATACACTCGATCGGACACGATGGGTGGAATATTTATATGTACGAATAATCGTTCATTTAACTGGACACGGGAATGGATTAATAGTTAATAGACTTATTAAAACAGGGGTGAATTATGTACAAGGACACTTAGCGTAATTGTTAACAAAGTATTAAAACCTTGGGTTACACGCATTCGATATCCTGGTGTAATTATTAAACAAAGTATTAAGACCTTGTTACAGTTTAAATCCCCAATTAGTTGGAATATTTGACTTCGGATATAAGGATAATTTGACGAGGACACTCGCACTTTATATTTATGACTGATGGACTGTTATGGACAAAAACCAGACGGACATATTGAATAATCCAGGACAAAGGACAATTAACCCATGGTAATAAACTAAAATCAACACATCAAACATCATGATTACGGAAGTTTAAATAAGCATAATTCCTTTATTTTCATATTTAATTGCACTTCTAATTATCGCACTTTTATTTATTGTCATTTTATTTAATTAAACTTTTAATTATCGTTCTCTTTAATTATCGCAATTTTATTTTATCACACTTTTATTTATCGCAATTTCATTATCGTTATTTACTTTACGCTTTTAATTAAGTTATATTTATTTCTAATATTTTACATTAGGTTTTAACTGCGACTAAAGTTTTAAAATCGACAAACCGGTCATTAAACGGTAAAAACCCCCTTTTATAATAATAATACTACTTATATATATTTTTGTATTTTTACAATTATAAGTTAAAAATATAGCGTTAAACTTGGCAAGTTCCCTGTGGACGAACTGGACTTACTAAAAACTACACTACTGTACGATTAGGTACACTGCCTATAAGTGTTGTAGCAAGGTTTAGGTATATCCACTCTATAAATAAATAAATAACTTGTGTAAAATTGTATCATATTTAATAGTATTTCCTTGTAAAAATATAAACTATTTTATACACCACCTCGCAAACATCAGCTATTTGCCCTTTTTTAATCCGTAATTTGTGCTTCGTTGTTGTGTGTTAACCCAGAAAGATCTCGTCTATTATTGTCGGTATCTGTTTTGTTTCTAGGGCTTTTATTTCCTAGTTGAAGATTCCTAATTTATTTTAGTCATTTATATATATTAATTTTTTTTGGCAAAATAACAAAAACTTTATAAAACTTGGAAACCATACAAAACACGAACCTCGAAAACTAACACCTATGACCGTTTGTAACGCGCCTGACAATGGTCATTGTTGCCACCAACACGCCCTTAACACGGCGTGTTGGTGGCTCTTGAGCAGTGGTGACTCCAGAATTATAATTCAATGGGGTCCCGAATTTTTTTTCAGTACTAAATATATTTAAGTATTTTTTTAGTGGTAGTTTATTTTTAAAAAATAAAAAATTTAAAATACATGGGCTCCAAATAGTTAAATTTAGTGGTGTCCTATACAATTTAAAAGGAAAACTATAAATTTTGAAATATACGGGGTCCTTCAGTTAAATTTAGTGGTAACCTATACAATTTAAAGATTATTTTTTACTAAAAATTTTCAAACTAGTGGTGTCCCGTGACCCTACGGGCTTAACAATAAACTCGCCACTGCTCTTGCGTCCAGCGTGCTTGAACCAGGCACGGAGAAGGTGAAGGCGTGCCTGGATGATTTCGTCGACGTGTAATGTTTTAGTTGGTGGGTGTTGAGGAGTATTGCAGCGGATATATTATTTGTTTGTATATATATATATATATATATATATATATATATATATATATATATATATATATATATATATATATATATATATATATCATATTGGAATAACCACATGTTTGTTTAAACGAAACAGTTTAATGATATGTTTTAGGTATTAAGTCAACGTAAACACTAAAGTCATTTAGTTTAATGAACCGTGGAACCAAGAATTTCGACTAAGAAACTTAGCATTGTTTTACAAACATATTGATATACTTAATTAGGTCAGAATAAATGAGCTACATGTATTCTCCCAACACTCTCTTTCAATTTTCATCACAATTACTATTTTTCTTGTTATAAAAACCTACATTACAACCTTTTATTGAGACATGTATTTTGCATACATATGCAACGTAATTAATTCCGTAAGAAAACTCATATTCGAATAATAATAATATAATAATTATAAATATACAGTTTACTTTTAAAAATGAGTATTTATATTTATAATACTAATTATTAGTGATATAAATGCCTCTTGAAATTTTAAAAAAATTAAAATACAATTATTATATGAAGGTTTGTACAATATGTGTTCCTGGGGTATTTTGTAAAAGATTGTACAATTTGTTTTAAAGTTTGTACATATGGTCATGTGAGTGTTTTATTATAAAGTTGTGCATAACACTTCAAATATTGTACATATGGTCATGAGGGTGTTTTACTATAAGGTTGTACATAATGCTTCAGATATTGTACATATGGTCAAAGAGTGTTTTATTATAAAGTTGTACATAATACTTCATAAATTATACAATTAACATGTTAATATTTTTATTAAATATAATTAATTATTTTTATCACATCCTCATGGAGGGCTTCAATTTTTTCTATTTATTTTTGATTTTTTTAAGCTTGAATAATTCTTATTTATGATATTCTCATTTTAGAGATTTAAATTATATATATATATATATATATATATATATATATATATATATATATATATATATATATATATATATATATATATATATATATATATATATATATATATATATATATATATATAGTGGTTTAATTCATGGCTAAGCAACTTTAGTGCCTAAGTGGGGATAAGCAAAATCACAATTTTTAAACAATTGTTTTTTAGATTCATAAATCTACATTAAAATGCTCTCCTAATCTATATTTTTATAAGCCAAAAACAGTCGAAATCGTTAAAAATCGATGATCAATGATAATAATCGTGATGAATGATTAATTTAAAATTTATCTGAATTGTGATGAATGATTTCATCTGAATAATGATGAATATTTAATTTATCATTCATCACTATTCAGATGAATGATAAATTAATCACTCATCACGATTATTATCATTCATCATCGATTTTTTAACGATTTCATTAATTTTTTTTTTTTTTTTTTTTTTTTTTTGTAATTTTTGCGTTTACTTCAATCTGCATATTAAGAGATCCTAAAAAGATACTTGTTTAGAAAAAAAAAATTGAAATTTTGCTTATCCATTCTTAGCCGTTTTTAAACTTAGCGATGGATCGTATATACATTCACGCATATACATTTCAACATATACATTTGCATCATATCAACACACAATAATTTCATACCATTAATTCGAACAAAGTTTCCATTGATGTGGATTACGGAGGTAGAGCTGAGTATGACTGGAAGTCATACATTGACGGGGGAAAAAATCTCTTGAAGATGTGGACGTTTCTGACTTTGATTTGTCAAAGTTGAAAAAGTTTCTCGAAAAAGAACACCATACGTATTTACTGAAATTGTGTATTCGGATGAAGAGAGGCAATTGTTAATGTTTCTGTTTACGGATGAGCAATGAAATGCGCAAAAGAGCGAGCCAAGGCACAACTTTATCGAATTGAGTTGTATCTTTGTAAACATGGGCAATCTGTTGGAAAATTAATTGATTTGTTGAACAATTAATTATGATATGGGTGAATAAAAATTGATATTAAATGATGTGTTTAAGGGTCACAATAATTGTGACTTCTCATATCTTTAACTTATCAATATCAATGACATATAATTGTCTTTAAGTATCACCCTTTTGTTTTCCCTCATGACATATAAATAGAGATGAAGTCTCTAGATGTTTTTTAAAAAAAGTGAATTTTGGCTCATGAAAAACACACACAAATACAAGTTCACATAATCTTTCGTTAGTGCTCATCACTTTTGGACATTGTGTAACTTACAAAGATAAGACAACATTTTCAGGCATGTGGTTAGGTCCGGCAGTACTACTGCTTCGGCCGTTGTACACTGGGAAACAGACGCGTGTAAAAGGCGAATCTGTTTTAAGGGAACCGTGTCAAACACGGGCCTCAGCTCATCATTTGTTGATCAATATCTTCCGGTTCACTCCAAGAGATAATATCTTTTTGTACACTCAGGTATGGAAATATATTTATTCGTTATTGAAATCAACGATATATTTTATTAATATAGTTGTGGGTACTATATTTCCTACAAAATCAACTTATAATCGGTTGCCCACCCATTCGTGTTCTCTCGAGTCAGGCTACGTGAGCCAATACTCGTTTGATGGAAGAAATTAAATTTGTTTTACGTACTCGTTTTTAAATTAATTTGAGTTTTAATTTTAAATAAAGTAATTTAGGACTTTTTATTAAATGTAATCATATTATTAATTTTTATTTAGTGTGTTTTGTTAAATTAATTTGTTTTTATACTTACAAATAATAATATGTAACACCGTACATTTTTTATAACATAGCGGAAGTCTTATTTACAAATCATGCCCTTATGTACAAACATAAATATAATTATTACAAATTTATTCATAAATACATTGTTATTAAACAACCGTGTTACGTTAATATCCGATTTCATATAGACAATATCAGAGTTCTAGACTTGTCAAACACAACCCAACACGCCCATCTTCTCCCATGTCCATAAAAGTAAAAGACTTATAACCTGCAAGGGGGAAGTGGAGGGGTTAGCACGAAGCTAAGTGAATGGACTAATCTAACAGCTATATCGCACAAGTACAATCAATAAAACACGCAACATCAAATCAGGCAGATAGTTAATCAGACAACCACTAGAACATGCAGAAACAGAGCAATCTACAGATTAGCATACAACATGAAAAGCAATTTAAGTACAATATGATACAATAGCCAACAATCAACTAAAACCGAAGAACACTAAATCATAAAAACATACACAGCAACGGTCAATCCAAAGCAATCGTGATAACCACAAGAAACGATCAATTAGAAGCAACCGTGCGGGTAATCTGAAGCAACCCCTTGATAATCCGAAGTAACTCCTTGAGAGAATTGGCGGCTTGGCCGGGCCAACGACCCCAGTTGATCAGACTAGTGTCTACCAACTTATAACTCTGTATCACTAGTATAAGTCTGCCACATGAGACGAACATGTGATTCCAACTTATATTGATCATACAACATCAATGAGCCCAACCTGATCAGAAGCAAGGTTGATCTCTCCCGACCTGATCAGAAGCAAGGTCGGTCCAATTAACGCGCGAGGCAACAGTCCACAACACACAACAACATAGGTTCAAAGCATAGAAACTAGGTCAATGGTCTAGGTCATGTCACTATATGCCGTAACGGCTAGATTAACCCACTCACCGAATAACAGCACGAGAAGAACTCAGAGGTCTTATATTTCTGAGTCTTCACTTCTCCTGATCACTTGAAAACATCATAAACAAAGTCAGTATAGTGTTCTAATCAATAATATAATTGATTCATACTATAAAATAGGTCATATCATCATATATTCATGCTTTGATAAGTCTACAACATGACTCCAATCAATAACGACATTTGGGTGCGTACGAAACAAGACATACACGTTAAAACCTAGTTTTATGATCCAAATACAGTTTGATCTAGGTTCTTAAAAGTTTTCCATTTTAAAGTATTCTTCTTTACGATTCTAACGATATTTGATTCATCAAAAATGAAGATACGGTTTGAAAGTTACGACCAAAACAAATTTCACAAAATGCTGAAATGTCATTAAGTATAGGCTGACAAGGTTGAGCCCTCAACCGTACGGTTGAGCCCTCAACCGCATGGTCAACTGTATGGTTGAGCCTTCAACCGCATGGTCAACCATACATTTGAGACCTCAAAAGTGTGGGAGCTGAAGAACAGCATCAGCTCGTTGTTTTCGGGTTTTTGACCCCAAATCTTGATTTTTGCTCAATCTGGTCATGAAACTCACTTAAAAACATCAAATAACAACTATAGAACATAATTATAACATCAATTAACACTAACAAACATATTTCATAAAGATTCAAGCTCAAAAATACACAAAACCCATTTTACACCCAAAACCCAAATTTCTAAGAATTCAAACAACGAATCAAACATGCTAACCTGAATAGATGATCACAATGATGATAATAATCACTCCTTAAGGCCTCTTGATATGATTTCTAACTTGAAGGTTTATGAGAGTGACACCAAAAAAGTACGGGTTTCTTTGAGAGAGTTCTAGAAATGAACTCAAAGAGCAGATACAAGTATACTTAATTGGGTATAAACCCATACATCAAAACACACGGGTATTTATCAGTTATCTAATATATTTTGTACTTAATTTGGCAACCCTAATGGACTCCAAATTCAATAAATGAACCTGTTCTGTGACCCTTGTCATGAACTGGTCTCAACTAAACAATCAAATAACCATAAACTCATAATTAATTAAATCACTAATTAACACCATACAAGGGTAATTTGGTCATTCCCACCTAGGCCCGATCTCAGGGTGTTACAAATCTACCCCTTAAAGAGATTCAGTCCTCGGAATCTGGTCAAAGTAGTAGGTCACGACAATAAAATCCTAAAAATTACCAGTCACACAACACATAATAACATATAATCAAGTAGTCACCTACCCTAATTCTCATCTTATCTTACTGAAACTTCCGCATGATCTACCAAAATGTTCTTACATTGGCCAGACATAATACAATATCAAAATTTGCTTCTTTTTGAAACAATCAACATCTCCGGCAAGAACCCCTCCGAAATCAAACTCTAAAAATCAGAGAACCCAATTCATTCACCCAAACTTGCGTCATAGCATCCTTAGGCCCATCAAGATTGGTTTCGACAATATGATGAATGTATTTAACAAAATTAGATTTAATGAAAGCATATACAGAGCCAATGTTACCGAGGGATGAGGAAGCTTTAGCAATAACAAGAACATCACCGAATTGCCCAACAATCTTGTGAATGTTTTCCGGTGACACAAATAACGCCAGAACCCCCTGATTTCGACCCAAAGAATACATAAGAAGGTATCTGCCACCTTAGAAAATGGAGTAATGAGCACAACGTCTTCCAACCCCAAACCTGCATTGAGGACAATTGAGAAAGTTGCTTGATCGGAGCACTCAATAACACAACCAAAAGGGCCGAATTTTCTTGCATGGTTAACGATCACTTTTTATTCCACCAAGAATTTCATCACTTTCTGTTTTGCAAGGGGCACATGATCCACCAAGAGAATACTAAGCTCTATCTGCTCCATCATCAAACAGTTAGGAGTTGGTTTACGTCAAAACTTAGCCTTCACCGAAAAATTTTGTCGGCCGACGACCCCAAAAGATGTATTTCGTCGAGGCCAGCCCACATAAATAGGGAGGCCGAAAGTAGTGGATCCATTTAGATCCATAATGGCCTTAGAAGCATGGGAATGATCTTGAAAGGAAACAAACGCATAATGCCGAAACGACCAGAATTTCACATCAATAATAGGTCTAAACTTGCCGAAAACATTCTCAACCATATGGCGAGTGCACTCCTTCTGCAGCCTACCTATGAAGATAGTCAAGTCCTCAGCAGATGTAATACTGGCATCCCTCTCCGGCGAAGTACTAGGAACTCCGGTCAAGATACTACCAGAGAAACGAGAAATGACCAAAGGGTCCTCAACAGAAGTATGACCAGGAGACGTGCATTTATATATTGAGAATAATGTGAGCTCTTAATTAAGCTTTTACTTCCCAGTAAGATCACACTCATTTAATCTTTTTTATTTCCTCATTGAGCTTCATTAAATTCTTGAAATCCTTTGAAATCAAATCTTCTTAAGTGCCCTTTTCTGGGTGTTGGATTCAATAAAGTGTTATTTGTGTGTTCAGTTCACTCAAGTTCATGTGCTCGATACCACATCGGGTGAGGTAGTGTAAATCTTGTGTTCGTATCACCACATGTGTTATGGAAAAAATCGTGTGTTCGTATCACCATACATGCACAGGGTGGATTTTAAAGTTCATGTGTTCGATACCACCCGTGGGGTTAGTGAAAATCGTGTGTTCGTATCACTAATGGTTGTTGTGATTAACCGATGGTTCATTCGCGAGAACCATTCCTGTGCTTATGGTTAACCATGAAGTGTTGATTTATATTGTTGTGTTTAGCATGCTACTTTGGTTACTTGTGCTATGCTTATTGCGGTACTTTATATATGTTGAATTGTGTGGAAATAAGGGTGGGTAAGTTCTATGCATAGATGTATAATTATTCTTCTCACTATGCATGTTGCTTACTCCTCATTGTTTACCTTTGTATAGGTGCTCGTTGAATGCCTTGGAGAATTCTAGTAGCTAGAATAGAATGCTAGGAGCTTTCTTGATCTTGACGGAATGGGTTGTAGCCTTTGGATTTGGGTGGGGGATTGGTAAAATCGCGGGGATCATGCTCGAGATATTGGATTGGGTTATTGAGTCAAAACCTGACGCCTTGTGTACTTGGGTCGAAATTGCCACTTTCTAGTAACGTGTCGTGATGTCCCAATGGTTGGATTGGTATAGTTTGTCGTTTAAAATTATTGTAAACATGACGTATATGCGTATGGTAAATTTTAAGTATCAAACAATGCGTTAAATTGATTTTGGGTAAAAACTGATTTGGTGTAAAACTTATTAATAGGTCTCACTTGCTTTTTAGTTATACGGCGCGCCACACAAATGGCCGGAGCTGATGGTCAGATTTGAGTTAAGCTTCGGCTTTCAAAACACTTTATGGGGCGCGTTGCGCAGGGATTTTGTGCGCCACGCAAATCCATTATTTTAAAAAAAAATTTGTTATTTTACGTGATTAATGGGTTTCACCAACAAATATTGATAATCACCAATCATAACAAAAAAGAGATACTGTTATGGAAGACGTGATAAGTAACTCACAATCATATGTTGCTGTTGAAATTATTGAGGAGTCCACTTTAGTTGAAACTGAAAATATGATACATCAAATTAAGAGGAGTTAAAGTTAGATTCAACAGTTTGATCCTAACTTACGACCTTCAATCATGGATTACACGGTTAACCAACGTGATGAGATAAGACAAAAATATATTAAACATTGACCTTAAATAGGGTTAGTAGAATTGCCGAGTAGTGTAAAGGGCTATGAGAAACTTAGAAGTCATAAGTGTATCTAATGCTGGATAAATTTATTCATATTATATTAACACTTTCGATTTCAAAAGCAGTAAGTGAAAGAACTTTTTAATCAATAAAAACTGTGAAACAAGACTTCATTTAAGCATAAGTGATGAATTTATTAAAAATTGTTTGATTCTTTACATTCTGAGGGATATTGATGAAACCTTTTCCAAAGATTAAATAATAGATGAATTCATTTTCCAGAAAAGTAGACGCGTCAGACTTGAAATGCCAAAGGTATATTGTCTAATATAACTCATTTTTCAATGTGTGTACCATTATGATACTACTACTAATAGGTTACTCAACCTGATTCTGAGTCAGCGTGAAGAAATTTTAATATTTCCTTGAATTATAAATTTTAAAAGACTCATCTACAGAGTATTACAATAACTCGTATGTTTTTTTATTTAAAACAGATATCAATTTTTTATTAGTAATATATTAGTGTGCTCCAATGAAAATTTCTTATTACTCACTTCATCTTAGGTTGACATTTTTTTATAACTTTGACTGTGAAAAATCTTTTTGGTTTTATATAATATTGATGAAAGTTATACCGAATGAAAGCACATATAAAACATAATATATACATATAAATTTAATCATATATTATATAATACAAAAAGTTATTTAAAGTAAAATTTAAGAAGAAAATTTAACCCAATATTATTAAATTGAAACGAAGGAAGTAATATATTTAATTATACTACCTAAATCACTCTTAATGATCAATGGAGTCACTGAAGATAAATATCTTAACTATGACAAATATATAAAGCCAATTTGAACTAATCTCCATCATTTTTACTAGATAAATCTAAATGTTCTAAACTTCCATTTATGATGACTTATAAAGGGTATGTTCGACAAAATTAGCCGACATCTGGTAGCTTTTAGCTTGTAGCTGGTAGCTTTTAGCTGATAGCTGGTAACTTTTGGCTGATAACTGGTAGCTTTTAGTTTTTAGATATATTTTGGTGTTTGGTAGAGGAGTTGTGATCAAGCATAAAATGGTCCAAAGGGTTCGGTTTACACAAGATCAACGATAAAGGGGGATTTAAGGGTTTTTTGAGTTTAACTCTCCGGTCCGGAGTACCGTGAATAACCCTCATACGAGATGATGATTTCAGAAAGGGTGGTTAAACGTAACCCACCATCATTCGGGTTAACTAGAGTTGATAGCTCATTGGATGGTGTTAGGATTTATTATTTAAGGAACGTTACCTGAGAACCGCTTATGTATTATAACTGCGCAGATAGAGTGATGCGTGTAGCAGGTGTTTTTTGCTCTATCTTTGTTATCATTTTATGTGAGATCTGATGTAGGTATTTATAGGTGAGAGTGATTGTCCTTTCTTCTGCCACGTAGGCGACAAAGAAAAAGGGAGAAGGGGACAGGATAGTACAGAGTAGTACTATTATTCCGTATAGATCGTGCACTCCCGTGGTCCCCAGATCGTGTTGCTTTACCGTGTCCTCCCATCTGTATGATACTAAGATTCTGTCTATTATTCCTCGTACTATCATTTGTCTTATTCAACTTCTGTTCTTTATCCGCACACCTTTTGGCGCAACGTTGGAGGCGCATAATCCATCAGCTGAGTTGTGCAGTGTATGGCGCATGCTAGGTCTTCAGGGATAGCAGAGCGAGACTCGTGCAGTCATAGATGTGCGCAATATGTTAGCGTATTTTATCCGCGTCATTAAGTCCCCCCAGTTCTATGGTATGCGCAATTACATTCACGCATGGCGTAGAACTATTGTCGTTTCGTATTGGATGGTGATGTGACAGTTCTGTCGTAATGGCTCTTGGGTTCCATAACTGTCGCTTTTGTGTTCAGGCATTTAATTCAATTATCCGCCGTCAAAATCAAATTGGCATGTGTACGACTGAGATTCGTTCCGTATTC
The DNA here is from genome assembly GCF_046630445.1 of Rutidosis leptorrhynchoides. NCBI lineage: Eukaryota > Viridiplantae > Streptophyta > Magnoliopsida > Asterales > Asteraceae > Rutidosis > Rutidosis leptorrhynchoides. The sequence continues at coordinate 116,086,771 of NC_092341.1, read as the reverse complement.
TCTCTCTTCCTTTTCCTCTCCTATAAGTACTTCCAAACCTCTCATTTTTTGCTTTACTTCCATCCTTTCTCCCTCCACACACATAATCTTGTAATGGCCTCTACTAGCGCAAGCGCTGACTTTTCAAATGTGGGGGATATTATGTCCGACATAAGTCAAGAGCATATCGATAAGCCGTGCAAAATATATCCCCCACTGAGGGAGTTTAAACCTTCTGTTCTGAGCTTTCGTAAGCGCACCAATCGCCCTCCTCATGGCAAGGTTGATGTTTATGAAGTAGTGATGGAGAGGGGTAATGTACGTATTCCTCCCACGAATTTTTATATTTTGATACTTTCTCACTTTAACGTCAGCATTGGGCAGTTAGACCCAAATGGCACGTACAGGGTTTCCCTATTTCAAATGTGGTGCCATGCACACGATTTTACACCAACAGTGAACCTTTTCAAAAACATCTTCAGCTACGAGCGAGTTGATCAAGGTTGGTATACTTTTAAGGATAACCGAGGTTTCACTCGAGAGAACCGGTGGAAAAACCCTTCCAACTGGAAAGTGATGTTCTTCTTCGTTGATGACACTTTCATCCTTTCCTCTTATGCCCGTATAAAACAATGGCATTGTCATTTTAACGCCGATTTGAATCGTGCGCCCGCGCTAAGTTCAGTAGAACGTGATATGTTAGACAAGTGCGTGGATCAATCTGTGTGTATGCACATGCACCAGAACATTTCTCTGTATGCTGGTGGTATTTCTAAATATTAGCCTTACCCCGGTTGTCAGCCTTGTTTTACGCGACATCTCAAAGGTTAGTGAATTTCTTTAAAATTCCATTGTGTACTGCACAATTTGTCACTCGATGTATCATTGCTTCTTGTGTTTTCCTTCTTTTTTAGAGATATCATTTGCGATGTACCTTAAGGCGGAAAGATTAGCACACGTTTTAGCCTTCTATGTGCCTATGGACGGTTCCGCCAGGTGCGGTTATAGCTCTTTACAGGCGCACGAGTCCAACGAAGCGGGGTCATCTAGGCGTCATCTATTTTACGTTGGTAAGTGAAAATTGACACCCAAGGAATTCAACGATAGGTTTGTGCCTTTTGTTTCTCATTTTGTTTAAAACCCTTCGTCTTCTTCAAAGCGCGGAAAACCTAGTAACATTCTGATAGGTCAGATCATGTTGAGATTGAGAGAAATGATAAGATAAAGAGAGATTCGGTATGTAAGAATGAGACTCGGTATTAGAGAGAATCGGTAAAATTACATTCCACAGCTTCTAGAACTCGGTTACAATGCAGTGGCTATCTAATTAGGACTACTTAGGTTCCTTATATAGCCCACTTCTAAGGAACCTTCATTTAAGCTTATTTCACATTAACACTATACAACTTCGGGGTCCTAACAATCTCCCCCTTAGTGTTAAATGTGAACTTTACAACATAATCCTATTTTGTAATCTTGAGAGGTCCAAACGTTAGTTTCCATCGTGTGCCATCTGGTTTTGAAACTTCTACTTGATTTTCCGAAATTTGCTTAGAAGGTTTCCAGACACCCCACGCTTTTCTTGGATCTCCCTCATGTAATGGATATTCATCCATTTCTTTGAAATATCTTCTCTTTCTCTGTCCACGAAGTATCTCAAACTGTCTTGTACGAACTAGGAGTTTCAGACGATCTCTTATATGCTTTATGAATTCTCCAAGACCCATTATCATATCAATGTCATGGAACTTGCTTTGATGAATCTTAAGATACTTCAGTGCAGCCTTAAGTGTTCCATCTGAATATTTGTTCAGCTCTTCAGTACGAATGAACACCTTTTCTTTTTGAGAATTTACAAAAACAAACCCTTCGGGTTCGAATTGCATTTGAAACATCCTCATATCCTTCAGTCCCTCTGTAAATTGATTCGGACACGTAATTCGAATCTTTTTCCTTTTTGCTTTGAGACCAATTTGAAAATCTTCACGTCTCATCAGTTCAGTTGTCTCCATCATGTATCTTTTCACAGCTTCCAACGCTTGAGCCTTAGCAAAAGGTCGTATGGTGATGATACTGAGGCAGTTGTAGATGTGAATGATGTCAAGCATATCTAGATTATGAAAATCTGTTTCAGTGAACTTGTACTCTTTCTCATCTTCTCTGATAACGTGGAACTGACTGATGACGTCTTTCTTTTCGCTTATCTCTACTCCAACTCGAGTAATATTCAACACTTCTGAAATACGATATTTTCTTTGAAGCCACTGATCATCTTCATCTTTGTTGATATGTTTCCTACACATAAACTCATACCAATTCCTTTCACTTGCTGGAAGCAATCGTGAACCTATATAAGTAAACCTTTTACTCCTTGGTAATTCATTGATGCGGAAGATCTTGTAAGCATTTTCCTCGATGAATGTGTTTCGTAATGTTATAAAATCATGTTCTACTCCCAACAATAATCTTTGCTCCTGATTCTTAAAGAATATTCCATGGTTGTATTTGAATCTGGAATCCACTGTTTCACTTGATGTAGATGTACCAGAAGTTGAACTTTGAAAAACACTGGACCGATAACCACCTTGTCTATTCTTCCCCTCATGAAGATTGTCGGAATTGAAATCATCATGATCAGGCATGTGAATTGGTCCAGGTGACTTGCATGGAGATAAAGGATACACTATCCTTGCTTTCTCAAGATAAATCATCATAGTTTCGCGAACTTCATCAAGATCAGTTCGTTTAGCAAACTCAGCAAGATAAAGCTCCTCCACCTCATTGTCAGAGAGATACTGTAATCCATATCTATTTGAACTTTGAGAAGGTGACCCAGTTGGTGAAACAACAGTGTAACCATGAACAAAAGCAGCATTAGCAGCAACTGTTGAAGGCGATGTTGGTGGAAGTGTTTGAGTTGCCATGAGGGCAGGTAAGGATGATTGTGCGGTATTATTCTTATATGTAGGGCTATACATACTACTAGTCAGATTCGTGATATCCCCTTCTGATGGAGGTTGGGTAACAACCGGAGTTGTCACCGGAGAAGTTTCTTTCGAAGCATCCGCCTCCATGACTTTGGTCTCATGGGACTCTGACAGAGTAGTAGAACTACCCGTCTATTTAGTTCTCGCAGAGATATTGCTATCCCCAACTCCTGAAATCATTGATATACCATGAGGTGGCACATCTCTTTCAGTTAAAGACTCTTCCTCCAGACCCTGAGATTCAGAATCCGGAAGAGAAGTGGTTTGAACCAATGGATCACTTTCATGAACCAAGGGAACAGTCTGCTGGAAGTCTGATAAATATCCCGAAGGATTGTCATGTTGACTCGTTTCCATGGGACGCTGCAGATCTTCCTCATCAAGATAAGCCGGACCTCGAGACCCTGTTGTACGTTGAGACACAGGAGGATTTTCAGTCGATACGCAGGGTGCCTTTTCAAGATTTTTCAGCTCCCCTTCAGCCGTTCTGGACTTCAATGATTGAGTGTCCTCAATTGATTGAGTCAACGCAGACTTTACTGCAGAGGAAGACTTTACTTCCTTAGATGTCGAAGCATCTTGCTTTGTAGGATTTATTCTTAAGTCCTGTTTAGATTGGATGGGCTTAGTGGTCTTTTTACCATCCGTGCATTTAGATCTCTTGCCTACCGAAGCTTGCGCTTCATTTAGTGTAGGGCTTACTGTTATTCTTGGATGTGATACGGAGATGGGTGAAGGTGGCCTAATTGGCTCTAGGTCTTGGTCCGTATCACCAATGGTTGGAGTAACTGTTTGGCAGACGATGGGTGTCGAAGTCCTAGATCTAGTTACTCGTTGGGTTGGCGGAGTCTGAATCATCTCATCAGGCATGTATCGAGTTCTCTTAGGAGAATGTTCAGGAGATGATTCAGATGCTGTTGTTGAAGTGTCACTGCTTACTTCGGGTGTTGTGGAAAGGGTTGGTTCAATCCTAGTTGAACTAGGTTCCCTGATCCTCATGGGTTGAGCTTGGTGTGCTACCTTAGATCGTTTGAGGTTCACCCTAAGTGGAGGATTAGCTTCCCCGGGTGGTTGAACTACAGGTTCCTCTACAACCTCTGGGGCTGGAACCACGGCAGGTTCAACTTGTTCTTGTTGTACCGGGTTCGGAAGAGGTATTCCTACAACCTGAAAATAAGAACGCATACGAGCGTCTTGGGGTTCAGCTAGCCACACTAGCCAATTTGGAATTGGCGCAGTGAATTGATTATCAGACACCATAGGGGTGTTCATCTTCAGCTTTCCAAACCTTTTCATCTGTAATCCATGTGTACCTGGTACAAATATATTTGCATTTCTGCAAGCATTTATAGCATCATGGATAAAGATACAGAAAAACCTTTCGCAAGGGATGTATGAACCCTTTGGCTTTTCAACCTGTGCCTGAACCAAATCCCATATAAGTTCTGCATAATCAGGATTCTATACTCTTGTGAATGAGTAGAAAAGTTTGAGCATCGGCACAGTTAAGCTATCAGATCTACTTCTTGTCATCAACAAGCATCTGTTGATGATTGAGAATATCACATACCACCTGGAGTGCAGATACTTCTTTTGAAACTTAGCAGGTGGAACATTAGTTGCTCCAACATATCCAAGAGAAAAGATTGAAGACATCATCTACTGTGTGGCAGGAAAAGCAGGAGCATTCTGTACAAGAGGAAGTCTGAATATCCTCCTGAAGTCTGCTTTTGTGATACTCCTGAATCCTTGTACTCCCCTCAGCCTAAATTCAAATCTGGCTGGTTCACCCTGTGGATTAGTAGCATTTGGTTATGTGGCCTCCACAAATCTGATTGATCTGTTAAGAATATCCAAGTCTGTTTCTGGCACACTAACTGTGGAGCTCAGAGCAGGCCATAAAGTATGCCTCTCTAGAATTGCAGTCCAATAATTGCAGGGAATATTGGTTTCAGAATTGATAAAGTGATTATTCGCCATTTAGCTGTATACATAAGAAATAGAAGACCACAAAATGTTATCATAAAGCACATTTCTCTATTCTTATTTCCTTTGAAATCCTTTTTATGTTTTTCAAATTTTATAATTTTTATGACTTTTCTAAGATATAAAAATCATTTATTCCAAATATGAACAAATAATTGACAACCATGACATTTATATGATATTCATCTTAGTACAAAATCATCATGCAAAGTCAATTATATAACACAAGGAATCAGAACAACACTTAGTCAATTTTCAGTACAATTCAAGCAGATTCGGTATTTATGAAAACTTTAGATTCTGTAACCAAATAAGCTTGAGTTTTCATATCAGAAAGATATAGAATAAACATGTTAAGTGTTTGAAGATAAAAATCAGAAAATTTCAAGGTACCAAATTTCAGACTCGGTATCAAGAAAGAAAACCAGATTCGGTATCTTTAACAATTAACAGAAAGTCACTCAAACATGCATATTCTATCACATATCATGTAATTTCACAACCATGATCAATTAACCATTCAATTACAAGTATATTAACATGTTAATTGTATGAACAAACTCGGTATCAGGATAAGAACACATTCAGTAGATACAGAATTTATCAAATAAGCAATTAAACATGTAATCAGGCTCGGTCAAATGATAGATCAGTCAATTTAACTCAGATTAGACAAGATTTCATGTTGATTTTCCAAATCAATTGAGTTTAATCAAAGATTAATTGAAATCGACTCAGACTCGGTATAATCAACAAGATTTCAAAAATTAAAAGTCATAATCCAGTTATTTTTGATCTTTTCTGGTTGATAAAAACTTAATTATCTCATATCTACAATTATATATATTAAACATTGATTCAAATGAACAATTACCAAGAATTTGAAGAAACAGAATAACGGACTCGGTAAAATTAGGCAGATTCGGTATAATCAACAGACTCGGTAGGTAATTAATAACAGTAAGAGTGTAATGTTTGACATTGACTCTCCTTTTATAGATACCGAAGGTAAAATACCGAATGGGATTTACAGAATGGGCCTAATATACCGAATACAGTCCAATTTTTCAAAACTTTAACAATTTAACTCCAAATCTTGACAAATTGATTTTTTCTCTTGAAATCCATTTCAATCTTTTCATGAAAAATAATTCTGAGACAATTTTTGAAAACTTTGAACTTACCGAATCTGTACTGTTGGTTGTCAGACTCGGTAAAATGCTAAAAATAGCATTTATTTAGTAAAATTTAAATATTTTTTGGATTTTATCTTTTCCAATTTTTATGAATTTTTCAAAATAAGATTTGTACTTAAAAGAACTTTGAATTTTATACAAAGTACAAATCTTCAATGATACCAATTGTTGACACGGGTTGCATACTGAGATGTATACAAGCCATAGTGAATTATTTCAGATAAAAACAAAGAAATTTTGAATTCACTTTTGAAAAACAATATTTTTGAATAATTTTCTCATTTTCACCCTTTTTCTCCCCCTCAAAATGTGATATACAAGAAAGTAAATCAGCATTTTGATTATGTTCCCAAGAAAATGAATTAACCTCCCCTTGAAATAGGATATCAATGAGTTACCTCCCCCTTGCGTAACCATTGAACAAATATATCTAGGAAGTTATAATTAATCTAAAGGCATTCCCTTAAAGAAAAATTATCTAAAGCACTGATTAGTTGCTCCCCCTAGAAAGTATCTACTCCCCCTAAACACAAGATCCCAAAAATAAGTCTCAACAGATCTAAGGAATATCAAGCACTATAGTCTACCATGCCAATCTCTTTGATCAAGAATTTTAGCCTAAGTTCATCTAAAGGTTTAGTGAACATGTCAGCTAATTGCACTTTAGTAGGCACAAAGTATAACTCTACATCCCCTTTCTCTACATGGTCCTTAATGAAATGATAACGAATATCTATGTGTTTAGTTTTAGAATACTGAACCGGGTTGCTTGTTATTGCAATAGCACTTTGTGAATCACAATAGATCGGGGTCTTAGAAATCTTAAAGCCATAGTCCAAGAGTTGAGTTTGCATCCACAAAACTTGTGAACAACAGTGAGCTGCAGCAATGTACTCAGACTCAGCTGTTGATAAAGACACACAGTTCTGCTTTTTGGATGACCAACCAACTAGCCTATTCCCCAACATCTGAATTGATCCAGATGTGCTCTTTCTATCAACATGGCAACCACCATGATCCGCATCAGTATAAGCAGTGAGATTGAAATCGGATCCATGAGGATACCAGATCCCAAGGTTAGGTGTACCTTTAAGGTATTGAAAAATCCTAACAACCGCTTTGGAGTGAGATTTCTTAGGGTTGGACTGAAAACGGGCACAGACAGTTACGGCAAGTGTAATGTCTGGTCGACTTGCAGTCAAATACATTAAAGAACCAACCATGCTTCATTAAAGCGTAATATCAAAGGGTTCCCCATTAGTATCAGCATCCAGTAAAGTCCTCATTGAGGTTGTCATTGGTTTTAAAGCAGTCATTTTAAAACGTTTTAGCATATCATTGATATACTTTGTTTGACTGATAAAAATCCCATTTGGTAATTGTTTTACTTGTAACCCCAAAAAGAAAGTTAACTGGTCAAGCATGCTCATTTCGAATTTGCTGGCCATAAGGTCACCAAATTCTTTGCATAAGGCCGGGGACGTGGAACCAAAAATAATATCATCAACATAAATTTGAACCAAGAGAATGTGACCGTGGTTTTTACAGATGAATAGCATTGTATCAATCATTCCACGAGAGAAGTCATTGTCCAGCAAATACTTTGTTAAGGTCTCTTACCATGCACGCGGTGCTTGCTTCAGACCGTATAAAGCTTTCTCCAAGTAGTAAACGTGGTTTAGATGAATGGGATCGACAAATCCTTCTGGTTGATCAACATAGACTTCCTCTTGAAGATAACCATTCAGAAAAGCAGTTTTGACATCCATTTGAAACACCGTGAACTTCATATGAGAAGCAAATGCAAGGAAAAGAAGAATTGCCTCAATCCTAGCAACCGGAGCAAACGTTTCATCATAATCAATGCCCTCTTGTTGTCGATATCCTTTGGCCACAAGACGTGCCTTATTTCGAACCACAATTCCATCAGAATCGTTCTTGTTCTTGAAAATCCACTTAACCCCTATTGGTCGTTGACCCGTGGGTCTTGGAACTAATCGCCATACTTTCAATCGTTCAAATTGATTGATCTCATCTTGCATTGAAACTACCCAGTATGGATCTAGTAAAGCTTGAGCAACCGTTGTTGGTTCAATCTTACTAAGAAAGGCTGTGAATAGACACATATTCTGAGTAGCCCTTCGAGTTGAAACTGGAGCAGATGCGTCACCAATAATAAGATCTATTGGATGACTTTTAGTCCATCGGGTGTGGGGAAGAGTTTGAACATCAATTGTATCCATCGGAACATCAACCGTTGTTGACGTTGAGCCTTGATCTGCTTGATCTGATGTAACATTATCTAATGGATTCAATAGATTATCTCGAGAAACAGCTGGAGTTGTATCAAATGATGAATCTTGATCTTGTTCGAGATTATCAGTAACAGGAGGTTGAAGGGAGGATGAAGAAGCAACAGGTGAATCAGTTGGTGTTGAATCTTCATCAAAAAGACTTTAAAGAGTCTCCACAGTAGTTGACTGTGATGGTGTAACCGGTACGGCTTGAACATTTGAATCCCGTTAAGGAGTATAAAGACCATCAAACAAGATATCCAGTTCCTCTGATGTAACCGTAGGAACACCCTTCTTCGAGAAAATTGAGTTTTGCGCGGAAGAAGTAGTAGCCAGGTTAGGATCGGGTTTTGAACTGAGTTGTTCAAAAGCCATTCCCGAAAATTCATCGAACTTGACGTTAATGCTCTCTTTAATCATCTTTGTCCGCTTATGATAAACACAATAAGCAACTTTGTCCGAGGAATAACCAAGAAATATGGCCTGATCGCCATGAGGATCAAACTTTCCGAGGCCTTGTAGTTCAGGTGTGACATCCGATGATGCCATAACCATGAATTTTCTTTGGTAGAACGAGTGGCCAAACACATGGTTGCATGTGATGGTGCATCATTGAGGTCAATAGTATATAGTGAAGTACAACGTTTACCAACAAGAAGATCATTCCCTTCGGTGGATTGCACCGAGCATTGTCGACATTCAAAAAAAACTTTGAGATCTCCATCGCAGAATTGGCTCACACTAAATAAACTGCACCTCAAACCCTCAACATATGAAACCCGTTTGATTGTTATGCCATTTTGCACAAAATCTCCGTAACCCGTTATTGCTGCAATCTCATCGTTTCCGAATGTAACCGTTCCTAGGAATTTGTCAATGATGTTGACAAGCAAGGATTTATCGCCCGTCATGTGTTGAGAACAACCGGAATCGATATACTAAACATAAATGTCGAAACTATGTAAATGTGAATTTCCTAGAGTTTAGGTACCCAAAGTTTCTTGGGTCCTTTTCGGTTAGTACCAGCAATAAACTTTGGATTAACAACAAACTTTGGATCAATGATGAAATAATCACGTAAAGCATCATGCAGTTTAGACAATAAAGCATCATTTAAAACCACATTACATGAAGCATCATACGCAATATCAATCTTTACATCATTATCAGAAGTCTTAACACACAATTTATTCCAAGTAGAAGTTTTGTTCACAGACGAAAATTGAAAAACATGAGATGATTTCCTAGGCCGACTAGCAGATTGCTTTGGTTTGGCTGCTACTTTCTTAGTCGTTGACTTAGGAACCCATACAGATTTGTAATTCAAGTTTGGATTATGTCCTGTGACACGAAAAACACCTTTGTTAGTTAGACGTCCAAACTTTTCAGTTGACACATGAGATGACTGATTTTGCAGAATTTCCAATTTAATTGTACGTTCTTTTGCATCATACTCACTTAAATCAGGTTTAGAACTTGTGTGTGTTGTGGACTTAACTGATTTCTTTAAAAGACTCGCTTTTGAAGTTTTTGTCATAGGAATCATAGGAATCTTTTCAGTTAACACAGAACCATTTGGAGAATGAACCTTTTTAACAATATACTGAGTTGTAGAAACAACTTTCAAACCATGATTGCCAAATTGAGAACATAGAGGATTTTTAAGAATAGTAATGGGTTTTACATCCTTAGATGTTGTTGTTCCCTTCCCCTTCTTAGTAATCCCACCAGTACATTCAAGTACATTGGTTGCAACATTAGACGTTTGCTTAAGTGTGTTAGCCTGTTTCAGTTGAATTATCTTTTGTTTTAAGCTTTTAATCTCAAGACATAATTCTTCAGCAGAAACTATCACTTCACCCTCCTTAAAAGCATAAGTACATTATTTCTTAGGCAGTGAAGGCAATTTATCACACAAAGCAAGCATTTGTTCTAATGATTGGCACTTAAGTTGCAAGTTAATATTCTCCTGTTCAAGTTGAGCTACTATACGATTCAAATCACGTACAGCAGGCAAATGCAAGTAATAATCATGCAAAGGATCAAGTTGACTTTCAAAATCTATCAAAGGTTCAATGTTCGGTTCATTCTGAGGTTCTACTTTTTCATCTAAAGAATTTTGACCTAGAGAATCTGTCTCAAAGGAGACAGTTAGTTCATGTGCTAGGTCTTCACGGAAAACATCATCTGGACATGTAGGTAAAGTTGGTAGAATTGGTTTCACATCAAAAATTGGTTCATCAAACACCTCATCTATTGCAGTAATGCTAGAACTAGGTTTGTTAAATACTTCATTCTCAAGCATTAAAATGTATTTCTCTAGCATGAGTGTTGGGATATAAACCAGTCTACGCTTAGGCACATAATCTTCACGTTGCATGTTCTTTTCAGTTTCAACAAGATTTTTCAAGAAATCAGGATTCGATTTACCTATCTTAGCATTGATTTTTTCATACATTAAGCTAATTTGATGGTATTTCCTAGATTTACGATTCACAATAATATCATCAAAATCAGTATCAGAAGCATGTACAAAATGCGATGGTAAACCGGCTTGAAAATAATCAGAATGATATAATCCTGGAATCTTTTTGGAAGCATCTTCCAAAATTTTCGGATCTTCATAACCCAACCCCCACTTTTCACCATGAATCATTTTTGGTCTATTCATGAAAATCGTTTGTTTTGAAAGTTTCATATCCATGATAGCTTTGGATTGCTCTGTTCGATAGAGTTTTTCCTCATATCAAGCAAGTTGTACTTTCATTTGAAAAGATTCTTTTGACAATAAAGAAATTTCAGTGTTCTTTTCAATTATGGTGTTTTCTAATTGAGCGATTTTCTTGTTTAGTTTTGAAAGTGTGGGTTCATGTTGGTTTTTCAAATCCGAAAGATCTTTTTCTAAAAATTGAACTTTTTCTGCAAGTCGTTCCGATTTTAAACAATAATCAGTTCTTTCAACTTTAATCGGATGAATTGTCTTTTTCAGATCTTCCAACTCAGTTTCCGTAGAGTTGAGTTGGAGAGTCAATCGTTGCACATCCGTTTGCAGTTTGGATGAGGAAGGTCCGGTCTCATTCATTTTGATTTTATCTTTTAAAACCTTGTTTTCAGATTTTAAGCCTTTGACTTCTTTTGACATTGAGACCAGATTCTTCATCAAGTCATTTTGCATTTTTTTAAAATCAGGTGAGAATTCAGTTGATTGTACCTCATCATCATCGGATGTTGAGTCAGAATTCTCCATTGCTTCCTTAGCTTTGATGAGCTTTGTCACCTTGCAAACATTTGCATGTTCCACCTCTGAATCTAAATCGTCAGTCCAGTTAAACCAAGTATCATCAACCGGTTTTAGCTCTCCCCCAGTTTCCACAATCTTAGCCATCAACATTTTCTTCTTGTAGTAAGCTGCGTCCTTCTTCTTAGGCATCTTGCACTCACGAGAGTAATGACCAGCTTTGCCACAATTGAAACAAATTGAATCTTCCTTCTTGGAATCATCAGCACGTTGTTGTTTAGATTGATCAGCTTTCTTGTAGTACGAGGAAGATGACGAGTTTTTGCGTTGATTGCTTGATTTGCCTTTAAACTTGTGTTTGTTCAAGGCTTTTGTGAACATGGCTGCCATCTTGACTAATTCAAGGTGAGAATCATCAACATCAGAAAGATTCAAATCTTCTGAATCAGTTGATTCTTCTACAAGCACTTTCTTGGACAAGCTTTTGGAAGACGTCAACAATTTGCTCTTCTTTTTGGCAATTAGGGCAAGTGGATCGCCCGGAGAAGACTCTTTCCTTCCTTCTTGAAGTTTAGACACTTCAGGTTGGTAATGCATAAGAACTCCAACAAGCTCATGAATAGTCAACTTGTCAATCTCTTTAGTAGATCGAACAATGGTTCCATAAGGAAGCCAATCAGCATTGAGCTTTTTGAGAAACTTCATGTTGACTTCAGCATTTACTTTTATGATCTTGCACCTTTTCAACTCATTGAGAACACCATTGAAATGACGATAGGTATCCTTGAGTGGTTCATCAGTTTCCTGCTTGAAATCTTCATAGAATCCCAGAGCCTTATTCAATTTAGTAACATCTGACATGTCATAACCTTCTTGCTGTCGTTTGATCACATCCCATATATCTTTTGTTGTTGTGTTGCTATCAACATTTTCAAACAATTCATACGGGATAGCTTGCATAACAATATTCTTTGCCTCTATGTCACCATGTGCTCTCTCACGCTTATCACCAGAAAGTTCATAGACTGGAATTGGCATACCAGTATCCGGATGATAATCAACAACTGGACCATCTCTCAGAGAAGCCCAAATGTACTTTGCTTTCTCACCCTTATAGTCTATGTACTGAGTGATACGGTGAAGCCACTGAGTGTACTTGCCATCAAACAACACTGGAGGACGGGAATCTGATCCAATGATCAAAGTATCTTGAGTAGACATCTTGAAAATGAGGTAGATTCGGTAAAGATTCTGTATTACACAAATCTAAGATGAAAAATCACAACAATCTGATCAGAATGTCAGATTCTGTATCAGATTCGGTACTGTAGCAGATTCGGTAAAGATTCTGTATATCAGATTCTGTATAAGAAACTGATCAGAAATACAGGTGACACACCCAGATTCAGTATAGATTCGGTAATCACAAGAATTGTAGCCTGTAACCACTTAAAACAATGGGTTAAGTGATACAGAAACTCAGATTCTGTATCTGACTCGGTAGTCAGATTCTGTATGAATTTGAAGTTCAAACTCAATTCAATCCTTTTGAATTAGATTCTGTAACCTTACTGCACAAGGAAACAAGTTAGTATCACACAAAATATCAAAGATACCGAAAGTATAGGATACCGAATGTCAACTGTAACAGTTGACAATACCGAGACTAAGTTTAAAACTTAGAAATATGACAGAATACTTTCTCAAACCACACCAATTAGCTGCGTATAATCAAACCGAATGTGATAGAATCACGATTACACCATAATCTGCAACACGTAAGATGAATTTAAGTAATGAAGCAGACTCGGTATGACAGTTACGATACCGAGTGTTGATCAAATCTTCAAAACTTGATGAATTGAAGAAATTGAACCGTCAGAAATATGATTTAACACCTCACGAACACAACTGAATCCTTAAATCTTCACAAAAATCCAGAATCAAGCTTGAATTAAGCAATACCGAGAGTTTTAGCCACAAACTCTAAAAATCAACTCGATTCTCCATAATTGAAGTTAAAAAGCTGTAATGATGATCGAAACTCTTTCTAAAAGACCTAATGCACCTTCGCTGAACTTATCACAAGAATCTGAACGTTAGATTATCAAATTCGATAATACCGAATGTGATTCAAAATATCGAGAGTATTCAGATTCTGTAATCTACAATCTCTTGATCGATATAGTGATGTAGAATCACTTCCTGGAAGCTCTGATACCAAATGATAGGTCAGATCATGTTGAGATTGAGAGAAATGATAAGATAAAGAGAGATTCGGTATGTAAGAATGAGACTCGGTATTAGAGAGAATCGGTAAAATTACATTCCACAGCTTCTAGAACTCGGTTACAATGCAATGGCTATCTAATTAGGACTACTTAGATTCCTTATATAGCCCTCTTCTAAGCAACCTTCATTTAAGCTTATTTCACATTAACACTATACAACTTCGGGGTCCTACCACATTCTATTTGTGCACTTGATTTCCCTGATTCATTTTGCTGATTTAATGTGCTTTTTTCTTTTTCAGATGACGATGATGACGCGGAGGATGAAAGGGCGATCTCAACGGGCTCTGCGGGTTCCTCCCCCCAAGGCGAGTGCCAAACCCATGAAATTTTAGATAACGATGCATGCGTGAATGCGACGGATGAGGTGCGAGCCTTGCGAGAGGAGAATCAGCGCCTTCGTGAGTTGCTAGAGAAATCCAATTCTGAAAAAGATGATTTGCAACTCAAGTTGGGGGTCGCTCTTTCGGAGAAAACACAGGGAGACGCGGATATGAGCAAGTTAATAAGTCGTTATTATGATCTTGCTAAGCGGGAAGGCAAATCTAAGCATGAGTTCACACGCTTGAAAGCTGGCCTTCCCCATATTGTCAATAAAGCGCTCAACTGCGAAGTGGTCAATTATGCCTATAATTCGTTAGTGGTAGCGGTCAAGGATCGGGAGCGCGTTCGATTTTGGAACTTCATCAAAGAACATGTGTTGGTTCCTGATCCTCCGCCAGCTGCTATCGAGGCTCGCATTACTCCCAATATTGATGCGACTGCTAAAGAAGTGGCAATATCTTTGGAGAACATCGAGATTATTCGCCTGAAGAGATATTCGTGCGATCCGAGGATGACAACGCATGATTTGATAAACGCTGAATTGTAATTAGCGTATACCTTTATTTGTCAATTGTACATGTAACTTTTGCGCTTTTTATGTAACTTATGAAATTATGATGTTTATAAGCCTTTTCACCATTTTTCATGATATTGTCGTTGTCTAGCGTGCGTAAAGTTCTATCAGTCATTTTGTTTAATAGTTCGGTATTTGAGCTTGTATAACGCGTAGAGTTGCATTGCTGTGGGGTTGTGAATACACCGATTTTATACTCAAGGCTTATTAGTGTTGATTTCTATGTATATTATTTTGCACACAATATACATATTGATACAATACTTCACTGCGCGTGTTCAAGGGTCTTCTAAGTGCGCTAACACTTAGGATTGAAGTCAAGGGAGACCATTTCATTTATAGTCATGACTTTCAGATCCCTAGTTCTGCTCGGGTGAGGCTAGGACAAACCAATGTCCGTCACCCTCCGGTAAGTAAAGCTAGCATGTCGCCAAACAGGCTTCTGCCGCGCGGGAGCTAGAGAAGACATCCCTTACGTAGGCAGGACCAGCGCGGATAATTTCTGTGATCGGATAGTTTAAGTCAAATAGCTATTCTTGCTTTATATATGTACAAGAAATTGTAGACTAAAAATGATTTGATGTATAAAAAGAGAGTACAACTGCAAGTACATTGTTCAATAATGAAATTAGCTAGGAAACTATCTTTGTGCGTAATAATAGTATCGCTACATGTAGATTAAGAAAAATTAGGGGAATTTCAGTTTCTCTACTTTCTTTACTACATATAACATCGTTTAAGCGCGGTAGCGTGCCAAGTGTGTTTAATCACCTTACCATTGAGCTCCGCCAGTTTGTAGGTTCCAGTGTTGCTAATTCCAATAATCATGTAGGGACCCTCCCAATTGGGTCCCAGCTTTCCCGTGTCCTCGATTACGCTTGAAACAACCCAACCCGTATTTAAACCGGCCCGTAATTTTTTTTTTGTTAATACATTAATATTTAGGTCCCAATTATGTTTCCGAAACATCTTTAACACAAATAATAAGTTCAATAAACTTTTAAAACATTTAATACATAGTTTAAATATCCCAAAGGGCGAACACGACCCGACTATTTTAATTTCCAACAAAACCGAGTATGGTGATTGGGACTACGCTACCCAATCCTAATCGAGTCCAAGAACAAGATCTTCTAGAGTAACCTAGCCAAGATTTCTAATCCCCACGCTTACCTGAGCCGCCAATCATGCGAACCTATAAAAATAGCAACAACGAGAGGGTAAGCTAATGCTTAGTGAATGTAAAGATACTATACACATACATATGCATAAAATGGCTACGCATCACCAAGCATCAAGATAAACACATACCAGCTCCGCATAGTAAACAAACTACAAAAGAGCACATACACAAAGTAGCTACACGCTACGTAATCACCAAGCTAACGCCTCAAGATGCTACAACACAACGATAAGTATATACGTGTATACAATAAATTTAATCAACAACAACAAATAAGGTTAACCCCTTAACCCAAACCACATGAAGGTTGGCCAAACTACCCGGACCTTAGTGAATTCGCACTACCCAAAATTCACCTCCTTCACCACTTCAACAACCGAGGTTGGCCGAACTACCCGAGCCTTAGTGAATTCGCACAACCCGAAATTCGCCACCTCATCACCAAGATGACCTAACTACCCGAGTCATCATGAATCCGCGCTAACCGAGATTCATTTCCTCCATAACAAATGCTAGCAACCCATCGCCAAAAGGGTTATCCAAAACGCTAGCCAAATCACCACACCAAGGGTAAAACCCAAAATGCATAAGCATATCACATGGACCCGAAGCACAAGAGGAGTCCATTTACCCACACCAACATAGAGTAAACCCAAGCAAGGGTCACTCTACACACACGCACCCATTTTACACATACACGTGTGCATAGTAAATTTACACTCACCTTAAACGCCTCGATTAAGTGCAATCCAATCCCGCAACTCGCCAATAGAACGTACCTATTCCATTTATCACATAAACTAACAATACAATTAGGGTGGATTACAAACCAACCCATTTCGACAACTAGTTCAAATTTCGACCCAATTGCACTTCCAAGTTCAAACCGCGCCGAAACTAACCAATAATCACTAACACAAGTGAAAATGGTCCTAATACGCCAATTAAACCAATCATAAGTGTTAAACACCAATCTTGCCCAAATTGACACCTAAACCCTAATTTTGACCCACTTCAAAAATAGTCTACCCAAATACACCCAAGGTGGTTCCAACACTTCTATAATCACTAACACTAGTGATTATACACCACTTACAAGCCTTAAACATGGTTAAATCATCAACCAACCCAAAACCCGCCAAATATCAAAATAACAAGTTGCCATAAATCCTATTCATCATCTAAATGGGTTTTACAACAAACAATCTCAAAACCCTAATATTGAATCTCAAATCAAACAATGAGACTCGGAGTTAGAACTTACCAATACCGCCAAAATGATGCCTTTGTGTAAGACCCAAATATTATGGTATATAGAGTAAAATGATGTACGTATAGTGGGTGAACCTTGGTATAATTTATAAACTGACTTACTGTTTTGAGCTTCGTGCGCGCTGCACATGATTGAGGCCGCACGCCGCGCATACTGCCAGGCGGCAGATTCCCGTTTCCTCAATTAAAGATAAATGAAGGGCATTTTGGTCTTATCGCGTATGGACTGTTTTACACCTCAAAACTGATCCAAATCTTATCCAAACCTCATTTCTCCTTTTCTCTTTCACATCCACACACTTCAAATCCTAGAGTGAGAAACAAGAGAGTTTAGAGAGAGAGAGAGAGCTTGGTTTGGAGAAGAAGGAGTTGGATTTTCACTAAAGCTCAAGTATTAAAGTTGTTCATCTCGTTCTTGGCTACATTTTGATTATTGTGGTAAGTTCTAACTCCGAATTTCATTGTTTGATTTTGATATTCAAGATAGGGTTTGAACTTAAATTGTTGAGAAACCCATTTAAACTCATGAAGTGAGTTTAGTGTTGCTAGTAATCGGGTTTATTGTTGTTGTTGGTGGATTTTGGGTTAAAAACCGACTTCGCCATGATTTGGGACTTGTAATTGGGTTTAATCACTAGGTTTAGTGATTATGGAAGTGTTGGAACCCATTTGGGGGTATTTGGTTGATTAATTTTGAAATAAGTCAAAATTAGGGTTATGGGTGATTTTGAGAATGTTAAGTGTTTAACACTTACAATTGGGTATAATTAGCGTAATAGGACCATTGTCAGTAGTGTTAGTGATTATTAGTTAGTTTGGGGGTGTTTCGTGCTTGGAAGTGCAATTGGTCAAAATTGCACTAAGTGCCATTTTGAGTTGGTTTGTAAATCCACTCTAAGTGTGTTATTTGTATTGTGATAATGGAATAGGTACTTTCCATGACGTGTTGCGGGTTTGTTCGGTGGCATTCATCAAGACGAAAAGGTGAGTGTTAATATCCTATGTGCATATGTATGTGTAGGATGGGTGTGGGTAGGGTGAAGTGGTTTTCAGTTATAGAGCCCACTTCACATATAGGTGGATTTGATGGACTTGTGTAATAGGTCCAATTGGCACGGTTGTGCATTTTGGTTAGCCACCTTTGGAGAGTTGCTCACTTCGAGTGTACGTTATCTCATGGACTTGTGATATGGAGTTATATAATCCTGACGGCGTGGGTTATGGTGTGGGAAATGAATATCATTTTGTACGTATTCAAAATATTTCAGGTAGTACGATTGTCCTTGTTGGTTGGACTCATAGTTGAGGTAGTGAATTTCGGGTTGTTGCGAATTCACTAAGGTTCGGTTTGCGCGACCATCCTCGGTTATACTATGTAGTGACGGTAGTGAATCTCGGGTTATGCGTATTCACTAAGGCCGGGTTGCACGGCTATTCTTCGGGTGATTAAGGTTAAGTGGTTAACCTTGTGTTATAGGCTCGTTGGTTATATATATATATATATATATATATATATATATATATATATATATGTTATTGATATTATTGTGTTGTAGCTAACCCTCCGGGTGTAGCTTGTTGGAGTTGTTCATATCTTCGTTGGTGAACTTACTTTGTTGACTTCTTAGCTTGTTGTATAGCGCTCGTACGGTATGCTTAGATTAGCTTGCCTTTATGCTTGGACTCCGGTATGTGCTATTTGATTTTTATGGTGTGGCGTGTCTATTTTATGCATATATATATATGTAGTATATTCTCACTCACTAAGCGTTAGCTTACCCTCTCGTTGTTTACATTTTTATAGATTTGCATGGATGCGGTGGCTCGGGTAAGCGTGGGAATTAGTGAACTCGTGTAGTTGCTTAGAAGACGTGCTTTTGGATTTGATTAGGATTGGGTAGTGTATCCCTAATCACCATGCTCGGACTTTATTTTTGGGTTTAAACTCACGTGGTCATAAACTTGTATTTTATACGAAAGTCGTAAAACGGCCGATGTGGGCCCGGTGTCGTAAAATTCGTTTTATTATTGGAACGTGTTAGTTTTACCAAATATAAACGGTTGTGAAAAGTATTTAATCTAAAAGTGTCGGGAAGTGGTAGATCTTTAAATGAAAAATGGAAATTTCGGACAGAAGCTGTTGGGGCCTTGTGCGCGCCACGCACAGGGGGTGGTGCGCGCCGTGCACCCTACTATCTTATATATAAAAATTTTTTTTGCTGCGTAATTGGTTGGATAATGGGTTGGGTCATTACAAGTGGTATCAGAGCATGGTCAAAGGGATTTAGGCGACTTGAGATAGGTGCCTAGACTTAAACTTGAATTGTGTGTGCTTATTTGTTGTGGGACTTATAGAATTACGGGTCGGAATGGGAATTTGGTTAGTTTCCTAGTTTATGGGTGGACTAACGTTTATATTAATATGCGGACATTATTAATATATTTTGTGTTTGTGTTGGGTTATATCATCGAGCAAAGCGGTCGTGGTACTAAAGAGTGGATACGGCGTGTATGCGTAATAATGATTAGCTACCATTTTTACGGGTGCAAATCGTATTTGACAAGTAATGTAAGACGATTGTCGAGCAAGATAGGTCGGGATTGTACGTATGATTGTGCTCGCTCATTGTGTAATCGATTGGTTTCTTTAGAATGAAGACGGAAGATGGATGCGAAACGAGTGAGCCTATTCACGAGGGGAAAGATGAGTTAACGTTAAGGATTGAGGCCGTGTTTGAACAATATGTCTCGATTTTCACCGACAAAGTTAGGGAAGTAACCAAGGAGTTGGTTGAAGGACGAATAACGGAAATGGTCCGAGACCAAGTGACTAAAGTTGTAAGGGAAGAGTTTGAAAAGAGGTTTCCTAAACCTTGAGGTAGTGATGATGAAGAAGTACTTGCAAGGTTAGAGTCACATGGTGCTCATGGTAAGAGGGCACGAAGTACGCATGAAGGTGTCGGGAATGTGAAGAAGAAGAGTAAGAAGGGTCACATGCCTACTGAAATGTCCCGTTCTTTTTGATTAAAGACGTCCCATATTAATTGATTTCGTTGCGAGGTTTTGACCTCTATATGAGACGTTTTTCAAAGACTGCATTCATTTTTAAAACAAATCATAACCTTTATTTCATAGATAAAGGTTTTAAAAAGCTTTACGTAGATTATCAAATAATGATAATCTAAAATATCCTGTTTACACACGACCATTACATAATGGTTTACAATACAAATATGTTACAACAAAATAAGTTTCTTGAATGCAGTTTTTACACAATATCATACAAGCATGGACTCCAAATCTCGTCCTTATTTAAGTATGCGACAGCGGAAGCTCTTACTAATCACCTGAGAATAAACATGCTTAAAACATCAACAAAAATGTTGGTGAGTTATAGGTTTAACCTATATATATCAAATCATAATAATAGACCACAAGATTTCATATTTCAATACACATCCCATACATAGAGATAAAAATCATTCATATGGTGAACACCTGGTAACCGACATTAACAAGATGCATATATAAGAATATCCCCATCATTCCGGGACACCCTTCGGATATGATATAAATTTCAAAGTACTAAAGCATCCGGTACTTTGGATGGGGTTTGTTAGGCCCAATAGATCTATATTTAGGATTCGCGTCAATTAGGGTGTCTGTTCCCTAATTCTTAGATTACCAGACTTAATAAAAAGGGGCATATTCGATTTCGATAATCCAACCATAGAATGAAGTTTCACGTACTTGTGTCTATTTTGTAAATCATTTATAAAACCTGCATGTATTCTCATCCCAAAAATATTAGATTTTAAAAGTGGGACTATAACTCACTTTCACAGATTTTTACTTCGTCGGGAAGTAAGACTTGGCCACTGGTTGATTCACGAACCTATAACAATATATACATATATATCAAAGTATGTTCAAAATATATTTACAACACTTTTAATATATTTTGATGTTTTAAGTTTATTAAGTCAGCTGTCCTCGTTAGTAACCTACAAATAGTTGTCCACAGTTAGATGTACAGAAATAAATCGATAAATATTATCTTGAATCAATCCACGACCCAGTGTATACGTATCTCAGTATTGATCACAACTCAAACTATATATATTTTGGAATCAACCTCAACCCTGTATAGCTAACTCCAACATTCACATATAGAGTGTCTATGGTTGTTCCGAAATATATATAGATGTGTCGACATGATAGGTCGAAACACTGTATACGTGTCTATGGTATCTCAAGATTACATAATATATAATACAAGTTGATTAAGTTATGGTTGGGATAGATTTGTTACCAATTTTCACGTAGCTAAAATGAGAAAAATTATCCAATCTTGTTTTACCCATAACTTCTTCATTTTAAATCCGTTTTGAGTGAATCAAATTGATATGGTTTCATATTGAACTCTATTTTATGAATCTAAACAGAAAAAGTATAGGTTTATAGTCGGAAAAATAAGTTACAAGTCGTTTTTGTAAAGGTAGTTATTTCAGTCGAAAGAACGACGTCTAGATGACCATTTTAGAAAACATACTTCCACTTTGAGTTTAACCATAATTTTTGGATATAGTTTCATGTTTATAATAAAAATCATTTTCTCAGAATAACAACTTTTAAATCAAATTTTATCATAGTTTTTAATTAACTAACCCAAAACAGCCCGCGGTGTTACTACGACGGCGTAAATCCGGTTTTACGGTGTTTTTCGTGTTTCCAGGTTTTAAATCATTAAGTTAGCATATCATATAGATATAGAACATGTGTTTAGTTGATTTTAAAAGTCAAGTTAGAAGGATTAACTTTTGTTTGCGAACAAGTTTAGAATTAACTAAACTATGTTCTAGTGATTACAAGTTTAAACCTTCGAATAAGATAGCTTTATATGTATGAATCGAATGATGTTATGAACATCATTAATACCTTAAGTTCCTTGGATAAACCTACTGGAAAAGAGAAAAATAGATCTAGGTTCAACGGATCCTTGGATGGCTCGAAGTTCTTGAAGCAGAATTATGACACGAAAACAAGTTCAAGTAAGATCATCACTTGAAATAAGATTGTTATAGTTATAGAAATTGAACCAAAGTTTGAATATGATTATTACCTTGTATTAGAATGATAACCTACTGTAAAAAATAAAGATTTCTTGAGGTTGGATGATCACCTTACAAGATTGGAAGTGAGCTAGCAAACTTGAAAGTATTCTTGATTTTATGTAACTAGAACTTGTTGAATATATAAAGAACACTTAGAACTTGAAGATAGAACTTGAGAGAGATCAATTAGATGAAGAAAATTGAAGAATGAAAGTTTTTGTAGGTGTTTTTGGTCGTTGCTGTATGGATTAGATATAAAGGATATGTAATTTTATTTTCATGTAAATAAGTCATGAATGATTACTCATATTTTTTGTAATTTTATGAGATATTTCATGCTAGTTGCCAAATGATGGTTCCCACATGTGTTAGGTGACTCACATGGGCTGCTAAGAGTTGATCATTGGAGTGTATATACCAATAATACATACATCTAAAAGCTGTGTATTGTACGAGTACGAATACGGGTGCATACGAGTAGAATTGTTGATGAAACAGAACGAGGATGTAATTGTAAGTATTTTTGTTAAGTAGAATTATTTTGATAAGTGTATTGAAGTCTTTCAAAAGTGTATAAATACATATTAAAACACTACATGTATATACATTTTAACTGAGTCGTTAAGTCATCGTTAGTCGTTACATGTAAGTGTTGTTTTGAAACCTTTAGGTTAACGATCTTGTTAAATGTTGTTAACCCAATGTTTATAATATCAAATGAGATTTTAAATTATTATATTATCATGATATTATCATGTATGAATATCTCTTAATATGATATATATACATTAAATGTCTTTACAACGATAATCGTTACATATATGTCTCGTTTAAAAATCATTAAGTTAGTAGTCTTGTTTTTACATATGTAGTGAAATGTCCCGTTCTTATTGATTAAAAACGTTCCATATTAATTGATTTCGTTGCGAGGTTTTGACCTCTTATATGAGACGTTTTTCAAAGACTGCATTCATTTTAAAACAAACCATAACCTTTATTTCATCAGTAAAGGTTTAAAAAGCTTTACGTAGATTATCAAATAATGATAATCTAAAATATCCTGTTTACACACGACCATTACATAATGGTTTACAATACAAATATGTTACAACAAAATAAGTTTCTTGAATGCAGTTTTTACACAATATCATACAAGCATGGACTCCAAATCTCGTCCTTATTTAAGTATGCGACAGCGGAAGCTCTTAATAATCACCTGAGAATAAACATGCTTAAAACGTCAACAAAAATGTTGGTGAGTTATAGGTTTAAACTATATATATCAAATCATAATAATAGACCACAAGATTTCATATTTCAATACACATCCCATACATAGAGATAAAAATCATTCATATGGTGAACACCTGGTAACCGACATTAACAAGATGCATATATAAGAATATCCCCATCATTCCGGGACACCCTTCGGATATGATATAAATTTCGAAGTACTAAAGCATCAGGTACTTTGGATGGGGTTTGTTAGGCCCAATAGATCTATCTTTAGGATTCGCGTCAATTAGGGTGTCTGTTCACTAATTCTTAGATTACCAGACTTAATAAAAAGGGGCATATTCGATTTCGATAATTCAACCATAGAATGTAGTTTCACGTACTTGTGTCTATTTTGTAAATCATTTATAAAACCTGCATGTATTCTCATCCCAAAAATATTAGATTTTAAAAGTGGGACTATAACTCACTTTCACAGATTTTTACTTCGTCGGGAAGTAAGACTTGGCCACTGGTTGATTCACGAACCTATAACAATATAAACATATATATCAAAGTATGTTCAAAATATATTTACAACACTTTTAATATATTTTGATGTTTTAAGTTTATTAAGTCAGCTGTCCTCGTTAGTAACCTACAACTAGTTGTCCACAGTTAGATGTACAGAAATAAATCGATAAATATTATCTTGAATCAATCCACGACCCAGTGTATACGTATCTCAGTATTGATCACAACTCAAACTATATATATTTTGGAATCAACCTAACCCTGTATAGCTAACTCCAACATTCACATATAGAGTGTCTATGGTTGTTCCGAAATATATATAGATGTGTCGACATGATAGGTCGAAACATTGTATACGTGTCTATGGTATCTCAAGATTACATAATATACAATACAAGTTGATTAAGTTATGGTTGGAATAGATTTGTTACCAATTTTCACGTAGCTAAAATGAGAAAAATTATCCAATCTTGTTTTACCCATAACTTCTTCATTTTAAATCCGTTTTGAGTGAATCAAATTGCTATGGTTTCATATTGAACTCTATTTTATGAATCTAAACATAAAAAGTATAGGTTTATAATCAGAAAAATAAGTTACAAGTCGTTTTTGTAAAGGTAGTCATTTAAGTCGAAAGAACGACGTCTAGATGACCATTTTAGAAAACATACTTCCACTTTGAGTTTAACCATAATTTTTGGATATAGTTTCATGTTCATAATAAAAATCATTTTCTCAGAATAAAAACTTTTAAATCAAAGTTTATCATAGTTTTTAATTAACTAACCCAAAACAGCCCGCGGTGTTACTACGACGGCGTAAATCCGGTTTTACGGTGTTTTTCGTGTTTCTAGGTTTTAAATCATTAAGTTAGCATATCATATGGATATAGAACATGTGTTTAGTTGATTTTAAAAGTCAAGTTAGAAGGATTAACTTTTGTTTGCGAACAAGTTTAGAATTAACTAAACTATGTTCTAGTGATTACAAGTTTAAACCTTCGAATAAGATAGCTTTATATGTATGAATTGAATGATGTTATGAACATCATTACTACCTTAAGTTCCTTAAATAAACCTACTAGAAAATAGAAAAATGGATCTAGCTTCAACGGATCCTTGGATGGCTCGAAGTTCTTGAAGCAGAATCATGACACGAAAACAAGTTCAAGTAAGATCATCACTTGAAATAAGATTGTTATAGTTATAGAAATTGAACCAAAGTTTGAATATGATTATTAACTTGTATTAGAAAGATAACCTACTGTAAGTAACAAAGGTTTCTTGATCTTGGATGATCACCTTACAAGATTGGAAGTGAGCTAGCAAACTTGAAAGTATTCTTGATTTTATGTAACTAGAACTTGTAGAATATATGAAGAACACTTAGAACTTGAAGATAGAACTTGAGAGAGATCAATTAGATGAAGAAAATTGAAGAATGAAAGTGTTTGTAGGTATTTTTGGTCGTTGGTGTATGGATTAGATATAAAGGATATGTAATTTTGTTTTCATGTAAATAAGTCATGAATTATTACTCATATTTTTGTAATTTTATGAGATATTTCATGCTAGTTGCCAAATGATGGTTCCCACATGTGTTAGGTGACTCACATGGACTGATAAGAGCTGATCATTGGAGTGTATATACCAATAGTACATACATCTAAAAGCTGTGTATTGTACGAGTACGAATACGGGTGCATACGAGTAGAATTGTTGATGAAACTGAACGAGGATGTAATTGTAAGCATTTTTGTTAAGTAGAAGTATTTTGATAAGTGTATTGAAGTCTTTAAAAAGTGTATAAATACATATTAAAACACTACATGTATATACATTTTAACTGAGTCGTTAAGTCATCGTTAGTCGTTACATGTAAGTGTTGTTTTGAAACCTTTAGGTTAACGATCTTGTTAAATGTTGTTAACCCAATGTTTATAATATCAAATGAGATTTTAAATTATTATATTATCATGATATTATCATGTATGAATATCTCTTAATATGATATATATACATTAAATGTCTTTACAACGATAATCGTTACATATATGTCTCGTTTAAAAATCATTAAGTTAGTAGTCTTGTTTTTACATATGTAGTTCATTGTTAATATACTTAATGATATGTTTACTTATCATAGTATCATGTTAACTATATATATATATCCATATATATGTCATCATATAGTTTTTACAAGTTTTAACGTTCGTGAATCACCGGTCAACTTGGGTGGTCAATTGTCTATATGAAACATATTTCAATTAATCAAGTCTTAACAAGTTTGATTGCTTAACATGTTGGAAACATTTAATCATGTAAATATCAATCTCAATTAATATATATAAACATGGAAAAGTTCGGGTCACTACAGTACCTACCCGTTAAATAAATTTCGTCCCGAAATTTTAAGCTGTTGAAGGTGTTGACGAATCTTCTGGAAATAGATGCGGGTATTTCTTATTCATCTGATCTTCACGCTCCCATGTGAACTCGGGTCCTCTACGAGCATTCCATCGAACCTTAACAATTGGTATCTTGTTTTGCTTAAGTCTTTTAACCTCACGATCCATTATTTCGACGGGTTCTTCGATGAATTGGAGTTTTTCGTTGATTTGAATTTCATCTAACGGAATAGTGAGATCTTCTTTAGCAAAACATTTCTTCAAATTCAAGATGTGGAAAGTGTTATGTACAGCCGCGAGTTATTGAGGTAACTCAAGTCGGTAAGCTACTGGTCCGACACGATCAATAATCTTGAATGGTCCAATATACCTTGGATTTAATTTCCCTCGTTTACCAAATCGAACAACGCCTTTCCAAGGTGCAACTTTAAGCATGACCATCTCTCCAATTTCAAATTCTATATCTTTTCTTTTAATGTCAGTGTAGCTCTTTTGTCGAGTTTGGGCGGTTTTCAACCGTTGTTGAATTTGGATGATCTTCTCGGTAGTTTCTTGTATAATCTCCGGACCCGTAATCTGTCTATCCCCCACTTCACTCCAAAAAATCGGAGACCTGCACTTTCTACCATAAAGTGCTTCAAACGGCGCCATCTTAATGCTTGAATGGTAGCTGTTGTTGTAGGAAAATTCTGCTAACGGTAGATGTCGATCCCAACTGTTTCCGAAATCAATAACACATGCTCGTAGCATGTATTCAAGCGTTTGTATCGTCCTTTCACTCTGCCCATCAGTTTGTGGATGATAGGCAGTACTCATGTCTAGACGAGTTCCTAATGCTTGCTGTAATGTCTGCCAGAATCTTGAAATAAATCTGCCATCCCTATCAGAGATAATAGAGATTGGTATTCCATGTCTGGAGACGACTTCCTTCAAATACAGTCGTGCTAACTTCTCCATCTTGTCATCTTCTCTTATTGGCAGGAAGTGTGCTGATTTGGTGAGACGATCAACTATTACCCAAATAGTATCAAAACCACTTGCCGTCCTTGGCAATTTAGTGATGAAATC
The DNA here is from genome assembly GCF_046630445.1 of Rutidosis leptorrhynchoides. Taxonomy (NCBI): domain Eukaryota; kingdom Viridiplantae; phylum Streptophyta; class Magnoliopsida; order Asterales; family Asteraceae; genus Rutidosis; species Rutidosis leptorrhynchoides. Next base: position 116,059,109 of record NC_092341.1, on the reverse strand, counting down.
CATGGTAATGTTTTCCCATTTCCATTCCAGGATTTCGGGTTGTTGAAGTAGACCTGATGGTTTCTGATGCTCAGCTTTAACCTTAGAACATGTCAAACATTCTCCTACGTATTTAGCAACATCGGCTTTCATACCCGGCCACCAAAAATGTTTCTTGAGATCCTTGTACATCTTCCCCATTCCAGGATGTATTGAGTATCTGGTTTTATGAGCTTCTCTAAGTACCATTTCTCTCATATCTCCAAATTTTGGTACCCAAATCCTTTCAGCCCTATACCGGGTTCCGTCTTCCCGAATATTAAGATGCTTCTCCGATCCTTTGGGTATTTCATCCTTTAAATTTCCCTCTTTTAAAACTCCTTGTTGCGCCTCCTTTATTTGAGTAGTAAAGTTATTATGAATCATTATATTCATAGATTTTACTCGAATGGGTTCTCTGTCCTTCCTGCTCAAGGCATAGGCTACCACATTTGCCTTCTCCGGGTGGTAACGAATCTCAAAGTCATAATCATTCAACAATTTAATCCACCTACGCTGCCTCATATTCAGTTGTTTCTGATTAAATATGTGTTGAAGACTTTTGTGGTCGGTATATATAATACTTTTGACCCCATATAAGTAGTGCCTCCAAGTCTTTAATGCAAAAACAACCGCGCCTAATTCCAAATCATGCGTCGTATAATTTTGTTCGTGAATCTTCAATTGTCTAGACGCATAAGCAATCACCTTTGTTCGTTGCATTAATACACAACCAAGACCTTGCTTTGATGCACCACAATAAATCACAAAATCATCATTCCCTTCAGGTAATGACAATATAGGTGCCGTAGTTAGCTTTTTCTTCAATAATTGAAACGCCTTCTCTTGTTCATCCTTCCATTCAAATTTCTTCCCTTTATGCGTTAATGCAGTCAAGGGTTTTGCTATTTTGGAGAAATCTTAGATGAATCTTCTGTAGTAACCAGCCAATCCTAAAAATTGACGTATATGCTTCGGAGTTTTTGGGGTTTCCCACTTTTCAACGGTTTCGATCTTTGCCGGGTCCACCTGGATACCTTCTTTGTTCACTATGTGACCGAGGAATTGAACTTCTTCCAACCAAAATGCACACTTTGAAAACTTAGCGTACAGTTTTTCTTTCCTCAATACTTCTAGCACTTTTCTCAAATGTTCTTCGTGCTCTTGATCATTCTTTGAGTAAATAAGTATGTCATCGATGAAAATAATGACAAACTTGTCAAGATATGGCCCACACACTCGGTTCATAAGGTCCATGAACACAGCTGGTGCGTTAGTCAATCCAAACGGCATAACCATAAACTCGTAATGACCATAACGCGTCCTAAAAGCAGTTTTTGGAATATCATCCTCCTTTACTCGCATTTGATGATATCCAGAACGTAAATCGATCTTCGAATAAACCGACGAGCCTTGTAGTTGATCAAATAAGTCGTCAATTCTCGGCAGTGGATAACGGTTTTTGATGGTAAGTTTATTCAACTCTCTGTAGTCAATACACAACCTAAATGTACCATCCTTCTTCTTGACAAACAAAACAGGAGCTCCCCATGGTGATGTGCTTGGTCGAATGAAACCACGTTCTAATAGTTCTTGCAGTTGGCTTTGCAGTTCTTTCATCTCGCTGGGTTCGAGTCTATAAGGAGCACGAGCTATTGGTGCAGCTCCTGGTACAAGATCTATTTGAAATTCAACAGATCGATGTGGAGGTAGTCCCGGTAATTCTTTCAGAAATACATCGGGAAATTCTTTTGCGACGGGAACATCATTGATGCTCTTTTCTTCAGTTTGTACTTTCTCGACGTGTGCTAGAACAGCATAGCAACCTTTTCTTATTAGTTTTTGTGCCTTCAAATTACTAATAAGATGTAGCTTCATGTTGCCCTTTTCTCCGTACACCATTAAGGGTTCTCCTTCTTCTCGTACAATGCGAATTGCATTTTTATAACATACGATCTCTGCTTTCACCTTCTTCAGCCAGTCCATGCCAACTATTACATCAAAACTCCCTAACTCTACTGGTATCAAATCAATCTTAAATATTTCGCTACCCAGTTTAATTTCTCGATTCCGGCATATATTATCTGCTGAAATTAATTTTAACGTTTGCTAATTCGAGTAAAAATTTACTATCCAATGGCGTCAATGGATAACTTAATTTAGCACAAAAATCTCTACTCATATAGCTTCTATCCGCACCCGAATCAAATAAAACGTAAGCAGATTTATTTTCAATAAGAAACGTACCCGTAACAAGCTCCGGGTCTTCCTGTGCCTCTGCCGCATTAATATTGAAAACTCTTCCGTGGCCTTGTCCATTCGTGTTCTCCTGGTTCGGGCAATTTCTAATAATGTGGCCCGGTTTTCCACATTTATAACAAACTACATTGGCATAAATTGCTCCGACACTACTTGCTCCGCCATTACTCGTTCCGACACCATTTGTTCCTTTCGTTCTATTAACCCCTGGTCCGTAGACCTCACACTTCGCCGCGCTATGACCATTTCTTTTACACTTGTTGCAAAATTTGGTGCAGAACCCTGAGTGATACTTTTCACACCTTTGGCATAGCTGCTTCTGATTGTTGTTATTGTTGCAGTTGTTATTATTGTTGGGATGATTGTTGTAGTTGCTGTTGTTGTTGTTGTTGTTGGACCGTTTGTTGTAGTTGTGATTGATATTGCGATTGTTGGGATAATTGTTGCGATTATTATTGTAATTGCTGTTGTTGTTGTATTGGTGATTCTTATCACCGTTTTCCTCCCACTTTTTTTGACTTGCTTCACATTGGACTCTTCAGCCGTCTGTTCTTTAATTCTTTCCTCAATCTGGTTCACTAGTTTGTGAGCCATTCTACATGCCTGTTGTATGGAGGCGGGCTCGTGTGAACTTATATCTTCTTGGATTCTTTCCGGTAATCCTTTCACAAACGCGTCGATCTTCTCTTCCTCATCTTCGAACGCTTCCGGACACAATAGGCACAATTCGGTGAATCGTCTTTCGTACGTGGTAATATCAAATCCTTGGGTTCGTAACCCTCTAATTTCTGTCTTGAGCTTATTGACCTCGGTTCTGGGACGATACTTCTCGTTCATCATGTGCTTGAATGCTGACCACGGTAGTGCGTACGCATCGTCTTGTCCCACTTGCTCTAGATAGGTATTCCACCATGTTAACGCAGAACCTGTGAAGGTATGCGTAGCGTACTTCACTTTGTCCTCTTCAGTACACTTACTTATGGCAAACACCGATTCGAATTCTCGGTCCACCGTTTCAATCCGATTGGTCCTTCGGTTCCATCAAATTCCAAAGGTTTGCAGGCAGTGAATTCTTTGTAGGTGCATCCTACATGATTTCCTGTACTGCTAGATCCAAGGTTATTGTTGGTATGTAGCACAGCCTGTACTGCAGCTATGTTTGAAGCTAGAAAAGTACGGAATTCCTCTTCATTCATATTCACGGTGTGTCGAGTAGTCGGTGCCATTTCCTACAAAATAGTCAAATGGAACAAGTTAATCATACAGAATATTAAGAGTAGTTAATAGTATTTCGTAGCATAATATGAACTCATTTATAAAAGCTTTTTCTTCATATTAGCGTTTTATAAGTTTAAATTCGGGTAGTACCTACCCTTTAAGTTCATACTTAGTAGCTAATATACAATTCAACTACTACAATTCTATATGAAAAACTGATTATAATAATATTTCGCGTTCAAACTTTTATACAATATTTTACAAACTTACAATACCGCTTATTTTACATAAAGCATGAAATATTGCACACAATAACTTTGATACAAGATAGTTATGAAGATAATTCTAGCTAGTACACAAGTCGTTCTGCAAAGGCAATAAAGACACGTAATTCATACGTCCAGAAACAAGTCATGCATTCTGGTTTTACTAGGACTACTTCCCATCCTTGGTCTTGTGGAACATAACCGTTATGGCCGTTGATAAGACAGCGTGTTGTAACGTCGTCAAAGGGACGAGGGTTACGTAATGTCCAACAGTCCCGTAACAATCTAAAAACCTCATTTCTTACCCCAATTACCGACTCCGTTACTTGTGGGAACGTTTTGTTTAATAGTTGTAGCCCGATGTTCTTGTTCTCACTTTGGTGAGAAGCGAACATTACTAAACCGTAAGCATAACATGCTTCTTTATGTTGCATGTTAGCCGCTTTTTCTAAATCACGAAGTCCAATATTCAGATATATTGAGTCAAAATAATTTCTTAACCCATTGCGTAAAATAGCATTTGGGTTCCCCGCAATATATGCGTCAAAGTAAACACATCGTAACTTATGGATTTCCCAATGTGATATCCCCCATCTTTCGAACGAAAGCCTTTTATAAACCAAGGCATTCTTGGAACGTTCTTCGAATGTCTTACAAACTAATTTCGCCTTAAATAGTTGTGCCGAGGAATTCTGACCGACTCTAGACAAGATTTCATCAATCATGTCTCCGGGTAGGTCTCTTAAAATATTGGGTTGTCTATCCATTTTGTGTTTTTATACTGTAAAATAGACAAGAGTTAGATTCATAAAAAAAAATACTTATTAATACAAGCAATTTTTTTTACATATATCATAAAGCATAAGTACACTATATTACATATATTACACCACACGAATACAACTATCTTATTCCAACTCGCTCGTTTCTTCTTCTTCGGTTTTGGTTCGTTTTGCCAAGTTTCTAGGGATATATGATGTTCCCCTAATACTAGCTGTCGTTTTCCACAACGGTTTAGAAAAACCTGGTGGTTTAGAGGTTCCCGGGTCATTGTTACAACTTAAGGACTTTGGGGATTGACGATACATATAAAGTTCATCGGAGTTGGAATTAGATTTCTCTATTTTTATGCCCTTTCCCTTATTATTTTCTTTTGCCTTTTTAAATTCAGTTGGGGTAATTTCTATAACATCATCGGAATTCTCGTCGGAATCCGATTCATCGGAGAATTGGTAATCCTCCCAATATTTTGCTTCCTTGGCGGAAACACCATTGACCATAATTAACCTTGGTCGGTTGGTTGAGGATTTTCTTTTACTTAACCGTTTTATTATTTCCCCCACCGGTTTTATTTCCTCCTCCGGTTCCCCCTCTTCCGGTTCTGATTCTTCTTCTGGTTCTGATTCTTCTTCCGGTTCTTCTTCGGGAACTTGTGAATCAGTCCAATATATATTCGACTCTTCATTATTATTAGGTGAGTCAATGGGATTTGTGCTAGAGGTAGACATCTATCACACAATATCAAACGCGTTAAGAGATTAATATATCACATAATATTCACATGTTAAAAATATATAGTTTCCAACAAAATTTGTTAAGCAATCATTTTTCAAGTAAACACGGTCGAAGTCCAGACTAACTAATGCATCCTAACAAACTTGATAAGACACACTAATGCAAAATTCCGGTTCTCTAAGACCAACGCTCTGATACCAACTGAAATGTCCCGTTCTTATTGATTAAAAATGTTCCATATTAATTGATTTCGTTGCGAGGTTTTGACCTCTTATATGAGACGTTTTTCAAAGACTGCATTCATTTTAAAACAAACCATAACCTTTATTTCATCAATAAAGGTTTAAAAAGCTTTACGTAGATTATCAAATAATGATAATCTAAAATATCCTGTTTACACACGACCATTACATAATGGTTTACAATACAAATATGTTACAACAAAATAAGTTTCTTGAATGCAGTTTTTACACAATATCATACAAGCATGGACTCCAAATCTCGTCCTTATTTAAGTATGCGACAGCGGAAGCTCTTAATAATCACCTAATAATAAACATGCTTAAAACGTCAACAAAAATGTTGGTGAGTTATAGGTTTAAACTATATATATCAAATCATAATAATAGACCACAAGATTTCATATTTCAATACACATCCCATACATAGAGATAAAAATCATTCATATGGTGAACACCTGGTAACCGATATTAACAAGATGCATATATAAGAATATCCCCATCATTCCGGGACACCCTTCGGATATGATATAAATTTCGAAGTACTAAAGTATCCGGTACTTTGGATGGGGTTTGTTAGGCCCAATAGATCTATCTTTAGGATTCACGTCAATTAGGGTGTCTGTTCTCTAATTCTTAGATTACCAGACTTAATAAAAAGGGGCATATTCGATTTCGATAATTCAACCATAGAATGTAGTTTCACGTACTTGTGTCTATTTTGTAAATCATTTATAAAACCTGCATGTATTCTCATCCCAAAAATATTATATTTTAAAAGTGGGACTATAACTCACTTTCACAGATTTTTACTTCGTCGGGAAGTAAGACTTGGCCTCTGGTTGATTCACGAACCTATAACAATATATACATATATATCAAAGTATGTTCAAAATATATTTACAACACTTTTAAAATATTTTGATGTTTTAAGTTTATTAAGTCAGCTGTCCTCGTTAGTAACCTACAACTAGTTGTCCACAGTTAGATGTACAGAAATAAATCGATAAATATTATCTTGAATCAATCCACGACCCAGTGTATACGTATCTCAGTATTGATCACAACTCAAACTATATATATTTTGGAATCAACCTCAACCCTGTATAGCTAACTCCAACATTCACATATAGAGTGTCTATGGTTGTTCCGAAATATATATAGATGTGTCCACATGATAGGTCGAAACATTGTATACGTGTCTATGGTATCTCAAGATTACATAATATACAATACAAGTTGATTAAGTTATGGTTGGAATAGATTTGTTACCAATTTTCACGTAGCTAAAATGAGAAAAATTATCCAATCTTGTTTTACCCATAACTTCTTCATTTTAAATCCGTTTTGAGTGAATCAAATTGCTATGGTTTCATATTGAACTCTATTTTATGAATCTAAACATAAAAAGTATAGGTTTATATTCAGAAAAATAAGTTACAAGTCGTTTTTGTAAAGGTAGTCATTTCAGTCGAAAGAACGACGTCTAGATGACCATTTTAGAAAACATACTTCCACTTTGAGTTTAACCATAATTTTTGGATATAGTTTCATGTTCATAATAAAAATCATTTTCTCAGAATAAAAACTTTTAAATCAAAGTTTATCATAGTTTTTAATTAACTAACCCAAAACAGCCCGCGGTGTTACTACGACGGCGTAAATCCGGTTTTACGGTGTTTTTCGTGTTTCTAGGTTTTAAATCATTAAGTTAGCATATCATATGGATATAGAACATGTGTTTAGTTGATTTTAAAAGTCAAGTTAGAAGGATTAACTTTTGTTTGCGAACAAGTTTAGAATTAACTAAACTATGTTCTAGTGATTACAAGTTTAAACCTTCGAATAAGATAGCTTTATATGTATGAATTGAATGATGTTATGAACATCATTACTACCTTAAGTTCCTTAAATAAACCTACTAGAAAATAGAAAAATGGATCTAGCTTCAACGGATCCTTGGATGGCTCGAAGTTCTTGAAGCAGAATCATGACACGAAAACAAGTTCAAGTAAGATCATCACTTGAAATAAGATTGTTATAGTTATAGAAATTGAACCAAAGTTTGAATATGATTATTAAATTGTATTAGAAAGATAACCTACTGTAAGTAACAAAGGTTTCTTGATCTTGGATGATCACCTTACAAGATTGGAAGTGAGCTAGCAAACTTAAAAGTATTCTTGATTTTATGTAACTAGAACTTGTAGAATATATGAAGAACACTTAGAACTTGAAGATAGAACTTGAGAGAGATCAATTAGATGAAGAAAATTGAAGAATGAAAGTATTTGTAGGTGTTTTTGGTCGTTGGTGTATGGATTAGATATAAAGGATATGTAATTTTGTTTTCTTGTAAATAAGTCATGAATGATTACTCATATTTTTGTAATTTTATGAGATATTTCATGCTAGTTGCCAAATGATGGTTCCCACATGTGTTAGGTGACTCACATGAGCTGCTAAGAGCTGATCATTGGAGTGTATATACCAATAGTACATACATCTAAAAGCTGTGTATTGTACGAGTTCGAATACGGGTGCATACGGGTAGAATTGTTGATGAAACTGAACGAGGATGTAATTGTAAGCATTTTTGTTAAGTAGAAGTATTTTGATAATTGTATTGAAGTCTTTCAAAAGTGTATAAATACATATTAAAACACTACATGTATATACATTTTAACTGAGTCGTTAAGTCATCGTTAGTCGTTACATGTAAGTGTTGTTTTGAAACCTTTAGGTTAACGATCTTGTTAAATGTTGTTAACCCAATGTTTATAATATCAAATGAGATTTTAAATTATTATATTATCATGATATTATCATGTATGAATATCTCTTAATATTATATATATACATTAAATGTCTTTACAACGATAATCATTACATATATGTCTCGTTTAAAAATCATTAAGTTAGTAGTCTTGTTTTTACATATGTAGTTCATTGTTAATATACTTAATGATATGTTTACTTATAATAGTATCATGTTAACTATATATATATCCATATATATGTCATCTTATAGTTTTTACAAGTTTTAACGTTCGTGAATCACCGGTCAACTTGGGTGGTCAATTGTCTATATGAAACATATTTCAATTAATCAAGTCTTAACAAGTTTGATTGCTTAACATGTTGGAAACATTTAATCATGTAAATATCAATCTCAATTAATATATATAAACATGGAAAAGTTCGGGTCACTACATGTAGTTCATTGTTAATATACTTAATGATATGTTTACTTATCATAGTATCATGTTAACTATATATATATATATATCCATATATATGTCATCATATTATTTTTACAAGTTTAACGTTCGTGAATCACCGGTCAACTTGGGTGGTCAATTGTCTATATGAAACATATTTCAATTAATCAAGTCTTAACAAGTTTGATTGCTTAACATGTTGGAAACATTTAATCATGTAAATATCAATCTCAATTAATATATATAAACATGGAAATGTTCGGGTCACTACAGTACCTACCCGTTAAATAAATTTCGTCCCGAAATTTTAAGCTGTTAAAGGTGTTGACGAATCTTCTGGAAATAGATGCGGGTATTTCTTCTTCATCTGATCTTCACGCTCCCAGGTGAACTCGGGTCCTCTACGAGTATTCTATCGAACCTTAACAATTGGTATCTTGTTTTGCTTAAGTCTTTTAACCTCACGATCCATTATTTCGACGGGTTCTTCGATGAACTGAAGTTTTTTGTTGATTTGGATTTCATCTAACGGAATAGTGAGATCTTCTTTAGCAAAACATTTCTTCAAATTCGAGACGTGGAAAGTGTTATGTACAGTCGCGAGTTGTTAAGGTAACTCAAGTCGGTAAGCTACTGGTCCGACACGATCAATAATCTTGAATGGTCCAATATACCTTGGATTTAATTTCCCTCGTTTACCAAATCGAACAACGCCTTTCCAAGGTGCAACTTTAAGCATGACCATCTCTCCAATTTCAAATTCTATATCTTTTCTTTTAATGTCAGCGTAGCTCTTTTGTCGACTTTGGGCGGTTTTCAACCGTTGTTGCATTTGGATGATCTTCTCGGTAGTTTCTTGTATAATCTCCGGACCCGTAATCTGTCTATCCCCCACTTCACTCCAACAAATCAGAGACCTGCACTTTCTACCATAAAGTGCTTCAAATGGCGCCATCTCAATGCTTGAATGGTAGCTGTTGTTGTAGGAAAATTCTGCTAACGGTAGATGTCGATCCCAACTGATTCCGAAATCAATAACACATGCTCGTAGCATGTCTTCAAGCGTTTGTATCGTCCTTTTACTCTGCCCATCAGTTTGTGGATGATAGGCAGTACTCATGTCTAGACGAGTTCCTAATGCTTGCTGTAATGTCTGCCAGAATCTTAAAATAAATCTGCCATCCCTATCAGAGATAATAGAGATTGGTATTCCATGTCTGGAGACGACTTCCTTCAAATACAGTCGTGCTAACTTCTCCATCTTGTCATCTTCTCTTATTGGCAGGAAGTGTGCTGATTTGGTGAGACGATCAACTATTACCCAAATAGTATCAAAACCACTTGCAGTCCTTGGCAATTTAGTGATGAAATCCATGGTAATTTTTTCCCATTTTCATTCCGGGATTTTGGGTTGTTGAAGTAGACCTGATGGTTTCTGATGCTCAGCTTTGACCTTAGAACACGTCAAACATTCTCCTACGTATTTAGCAACATCGGCTTTCATACCCGGCCACCAAAAATGTTTCTTGAGATCCTTGTACATCTTCCCCGTTCCAGGATGTATTGAGTATCTGGTTTTATGAGCTTCTCTAAGTACCATTTCTCTCATATCTCCAAATTTTGGTACCCAAATCCTTTCAGCCCTATACCGGGTTCCGTCTTCCCGAATATTAAGATGCTTCTCCGATCCTTTAGGTATTTCATCTTTTAAATTTCCCTTTTTTAAAACTCCTTGTTGCGCCTCCTTTATTTGAGTAGTAAGGTTATTATGAATCATTATATTCATAGATTTTACTCGAATGGGTTCTCTGTCCTTCCTGCTCAAGGCATCGGCTACCACATTTGCCTTCCCTGGGTGGTAACGAATCTCAAAGTCGTAATCATTCAATAATTCAATCCACCTACGCTGCCTCATATTCAGTTGTTTTTGATTAAATATGTGTTGAAGACTTTTGTGGTTGGTATATATAATACTTTTGACCCCATATAAGTAGTGCCTCCAAGTCTTTAATGCAAAAACAACCGCGCCTAATTCCAAATCATGCGTCGTATAATTTTGTTCGTGAATCTTCAATTGTCTAGACGCATAAGCAATCACCTTCGTTCGTTGCATTAATACACAACTGAGACCTTGCTTTGATGCGTCACAATAAATCACAAAATCATCATTCCCTTCAGGCAATGACAATATAGGTGCCGTAGTTAGCTTTTTCTTCAATAACTGAAACGCTTTCTCTTGTTCATCATTCCATTCAAATTTCTTCCCTTTATGCGTTAATGCAGTCAAGGGTTTTGGTATTCTGGAAAAGTCTTGGATGAACCTTCTGTAGTAACTAGCTAGTCCTAAAAACTGGCGTATGTGTTTCGGAGTTTTCGGGGTTTCCCACTTTTCAACAGTTTCTATCTTTGCCGGATCCACCTTAATACCTTCTTTGTTCACTATGTGACCGAGGAATTGAACTTCTTCCAACCAAAATGCACACTTTGAAAACTTAGCGTACAATTCTTCCTTCCTCAATACTTCTAACACCTTTCTCAAATGTTCACCGTGTTCTTGGTCATTCTTTGAGTAAATAAGTATGTCATCAATGAAAACAATGACAAACTTGTCAAGGTATGGTCCACACACTCGGTTCATAAGGTCCATGAACACAGCTGGTGCATTAGTTAAACCATACCCATGACCATAAACTCGTAATGACCGTAACGTGTTCTGAAAGCAGTCTTTGGAATATCATCTTCTTTCACCCGCATTTGATGATACCCGGAACGTAAGTCAATCTTTGAATAAACAGACGAGCCTTGTAGTTGATCAAATAAGTCGTCGATTCTCGGTAGTGGGTAGCGGTTCTTGATGGTAAGTTTGTTCAACTCTCGGTAGTCGATACACAACCTGAATGTACCATCTTTCTTCTTGACAAACAAAACAGGAGCTCCCCACGGTGATGTGCTTGGTCGAATGAAACCACGCTCTAAAAGTTCTTGTAATTGGCTTTGCAGTTCTTTCATCTCGCTGGGTGCGAGTCTGTAAGGAGCACGAGCTATTGGTGCAGCTCCTGGTACAAGATCTATTTGAAATTCAACGGATCGATGTGGGGGTAATCCCGGTAATTCTTTCGGAAATACATCGGGAAATTCTTTTGCAATGGGAACATCATTGATGCTCTTTTCTTCAGTTTGTACTTTCTCGACGTGTGCTAGAACAGCATAGCAACCTTTTCTTATTAGTTTTTGTGCCTTCAAATTACTAATAAGATGTAGCTTCGTGTTGCCCTTTTCTCCGTACACCATTAAGGGTTTTCCTTTTTCTCGTATAATGCGAATTGCATTTTTGTAACAAACGATCTCTGCTTTCACTTCTTTCAACCAGTCCATACCGATTATCACATCAAAACTCCCTAACTCTACTGGTATCAAATCAATCTTAAAGGTTTCGCTAACCAGTTTAATTTCTCTATTCCGACATATATTATCTGCTGAAATTAATTTACCATTTGCTAATTCGAGTAAAAATTTACTATCCAAAGGCGTCAATGGACAACTCAATTTAGCACAAAAATCTCTACTCATATAGCTTCTATCCGCACCCGAATCAAATAAAACGTAAGCAGATTTATTGTCAATAAGAAACGTACCCGTAACAAGCTCCGGGTCTTCCTGTGCCTCTGCCGCATTAATATTGAAAACTCTTCCGCGGCCTTGTCCATTCGTGTTCTCCTGGTTCGGGAAATTTCTAATAATGTGGCCCGGTTTTCCACATTTAAAACAAACTACATTGGCATAACTTGCTCCGACACTACTTGCTCCGCCATTACTCGTTCTGACACCATTTGTTCCTTTCGTTCTATAAACCCCTGGTCCGTAGACCTCACACTTCGCCGCACTATGACCATTTCTTTTACACTTGTTGCAAAATTTGGTGCAGAACCCCGAGTGATACTTTTCACACCTTTGGCATAGCTGCTTCTGATTGTTGTTGTTGTTGCGGTTATTATTGTTGTTGGGATGATTGTTATAGTTGCTGTTGTTGTTGTTGTTGTTGGGCCATTTGTTGTAGTTGCGATTGATGTTGCGATTGTTGGGATAATTGTTGCGATTATTGTTGTAATTGCTTTTATTGTTGTATTGGTGATTCTTATCACCGTTTTCCTCCCACTTTCTTTTGACTTGCTTCACATTGGCCTCTTCAGCAGTCTGTTCTTTAATTCTTTCTTCAATCTGGTTCACTAGTTTGTGAGCCATTCTACATGCCTGTTGTATGGAGGCGGGCTCGTGTGAACTTATATCTTCTTGGATTCTTTCCGGTAATCCTTTCACAAACGCGTCGATCTTCTCTTCCTCATCTTCGAATGCTCCCGGACACAATAGGCACAATTCTGTGAATCGTCTTTCGTACGTGGTAATATCAAATCCTTGGGTTCGTAACCCTCTAAGTTCTGTCTTGAGCTTATTGACCTTGGTTCTGGGACGGTACTTCTCGTTCATCAAGTGCTTGAATGCTGACCACGGTAGTGCGTACGCATCGTCTTGTCCCACTTGCTCTAGATAGGTATTCCACCATGTTAACGCAGAACCTGTGAAGGTATACGTAGCGTACTTCACTTTGTCCTCTTCAGTACACTTACTTATGGCAAACACCGATTCGACCTTCTCGGTCCACCGTTTCAATCCGATCGGTCCTTCGGTTCCATCAAATTCCAAAGGTTTGCAGGCAGTGAATTCTTTGTAGGTGCATCCTACACGATTTCCTGTATTGCTAGATCCAAGGTTATTGTTGGTATGTAGCGCAGCCTGTACTGCGGCTATGTTTGAAGCTAGAAAAGTACGGAATTCCTCTTCATTCATATTCACGGTGTGTCGAGTAGTCGGTGCCATTTCCTTCAAATAAGTCAAATGGAACAAGTTAATCATACAGAATATTAAGAGTAGTTAATAGTATTTTGTAGCATAATATGAACTCATTTATAAAAGCTTTTTCTTCATATTAGCGTTTTATAAGTTTAAATTCGGGTAGTACCTACCCGTTAAGTTCATACTTAGTAGCTAATATACAATTCAACTACTACAATTCTATATGAAAAACTGATTATAATAATATTTCGTGTTCAAACTTTTACACAATATTTTACAAACTTACAATACCGCTTATTTTACATATAGCATGAAATATAGCACACAATAAATTTGATACAAGATGGTTGTGACGATAATTCTAGCTAGTACACAAGTCGTTCAGCAAAGGCAATAAAGACACGTAATTCATACGTCCAGAAACAAGTCATGCATTCTGGTTTTACTAGGATTACTTCCCATCCTTGGTCTTGTGGAACATAACCGTTATGGCCATTGATAAGACAGCGTGTTGTAATGTCGTCAAAGGGACGAGGGTTACGTAATGTCCAACAGTCCCGTAACAATCTAAAAACCTCATTTCTTACCCCAATTACCGACTCCGTCACTTGTGGAAACGTTTTGTTTAATAGTTGTAGCCCGATGTTCTTGTTCTCACTTTGGTGAGAAGCGAACATTACTAATCCGTAAGCATAACATGCTTCTTTATGTTGCATGTTAGCCGCTTTTTCTAAATCACGAAGTCCAATATTCGGATATATTGAGTCAAAATAATTTCTTAACCCATTGCGTAAAATAGCATTTGGGTTCCCCGCAATATATGCGTCAAAGTAAACACATCGTAACTAATGGATTTCCCAATGTGATATCCCCCATCTTTCGAACAAAAGCCTTTTATAAACCAAGGCATTCTTGGAACGTTCTTCGAATGTCTTACAAACTGATCTCGCCTTAAATAGTTGTGCCGAAGAATTCTGACCGACTCTAGACAAGATTTCATCAATCATGTCTCCGGGTAGGTCTCTTAAAATATTGGGTTGTCTATCCATTTTGTGTTTTTATACTGTAAAATAGACAAGAGTTAGATTCATAAAAAAAAATACTTATTAATACAAGCAATTTTTACATATATCATAAAGCATAAGCACACTATATTACATATATTACACCACACGAATACAACTATCTTATTCCAACTCGCTTGTTTCTTCTTCTTCTTCGGTTTTGGTTCGTTTTCCTAAGTTTCTAGGGATATATGATGTTTCCCTAATACGAGCCGTCGTTTTCCACATTGGTTTAGAAAAACCTGGTGGTTTAGAGGTTCCCGGGTCATTGTTACAACTTAAGGACTTCGGGGGTTGACGATACATATAAAGTTCATCGGGGTTGGAATTAGATTTCTCTATTTTTATGCCCTTTCACTTATTATTTTCTTTTGCCTTTTTAAATTCAGTTGGGGTAATTTCTATAAAATCATCGGAATTCTCGTCGAAATCCGATTCATCGGAGAATTGGTAATCCTCCTAATATTTTGCTTCCTTGGCGGAAACACCATTGACCATAATTAACCTTGGTCGGTTGGTTGAGGATTTTCTTTTACTTAACCGTTTTATTATTTCCCCCACCGGTTCTATTTCTTCATCCGGTTCCGATTCTTCTTCCGGTTCCGATTCTTCTTCCGGTTCCGACTCTTCTTCCGGTTCCTCTTCGGGAACTTGTGAATCAGTCCACGAATCATTCCAATTTACATTTGACTCTTCATTATTATTAGGTGAGTCAATGGGACTTGTTCTAGAGGTAGACATCTATCACATAATATCAAACGCGTTAAGAGATTAATATATCACATAATATTCACATGTTAAAAATATATAGTTTCCAACAAAATTTGTTAAGCAATCATTTTTCAAGTAAACACGGTCGAAGTCCAGACTCACTAATGCATCCTAACAAACTCGATAAGACACACTAATGCAAAATTCTGGTTCTCTAAGACCAACGCTCGGATACCAACTGAAATGTCCCGTTCTTATTGATTAAAAACGTTCTATATTAATTGATTTCGTTGCGAGGTTTTGACCTCTATATGAGACGTTTTTCAAAGACTGCATTCATTTTTAAAACAAACCATAACCTTTATTTCATAGATAAAGGTTTTAAAAAGCTTTACGTAGATTATCAAATAATGATAATCTAAAATATCCTGTTTACACACGACCATTACATAATGGTTTACAATATAAATATGTTACAACAAAATAAGTTTCTTGAATGCAGTTTTTACACAATATCATACAAGCATGGACTCCAAATCTCGTCCTTATTTAAGTATGCGACAGCGAAGCTCTTAATAATCACCTGAGAATAAACATGCTTAAAACGTCAACAAAAATGTTGGTGAGTTATAGGTTTAACCTATATATATCAAATCATAATAATAGACCACAAGATTTCATATTTCAATACACATCCCATACATAGAGATAAAAATCATTCATATGGTGAACACCTGGTAACCGACATTAACAAGATGCATATATAAGAATATCCCCATCATTCCGGGACACCCTTCGGATATGATATAAATTTCAAAGTACTAAAGCATCCGGTACTTTGGATGGGGTTTGTTAGGCCCAATAGATCTATCTTTAGGATTCGCGTCAATTAAGGTGTCTGTTCCCTAATTCTTAGATTACCAGACTTAATAAAAAGGGGCATATTCGATTTCGATAATCCAACCATAGAATGTAGTTTCACGTACTTGTGTCTATTTTGTAAATCATTTATAAAACCTGCATGTATTCTCATCCCAAAAATATTAGATTTTAAAAGTGGGACTATAACTCACTTTCACAGATTTTTACTTCGTCGGGAAGTAAGACTTGGCCACTGGTTGATTCATTAACCTATAACAATATATACATATATATCAAAGTATGTTCAAAATATATTTACAACACTTTTAATATATTTTGATGTTTTAAGTTTATTAAGTCAGCTGTCCTCGTTAGTAACCTACAACTAGTTGTCCATAGTTAGATGTACAGAAATAATTCGATAAATATTATCTTAAATCAATCCACGACCCAGTGTATACGTATCTCAGTATTGATCACAACTCAAACTATATATATTTTGGAATCAACCTCAACCCTGTATAGCTAACTCCAACATTCACATATAGAGTGTCTATGGTTGTTCCGAAATATATATAGATGTGCCGACATGATAGGTCGAAACATTGTATACGTGTCTATGGTATCTCAAGATTACATAATATACAATACAAGTTGATTAAGTTATGGTTGGAATAGATTTGTTACCAATTTTCACGTAGCTAAAATGAGAAAAATTATCCAATCTTGTTTTACCCATAACTTCTTCATTTTAAATCCGTTTTGAGTGAATCAAATTGCTATGGTTTCATATTGAACTCTATTTTATGAATCTAAACAGAAAAAGTATAGGTTTATTGTCTAAAAATAAGTTACAAGTCGTTTTTGTAAAGGTAGTCATTTCAGTCGAAAGAACGACGTCTAGATGACCATTTTAGAAAACATACTTCCACTTTGAGTTTAACCATAATTTTTGGATATAGTTTCATGTTCATAATAAAAATCATTTTCTCAGAATAACAACTTTTAAATCAAAGTTTAGCATAGTTTTTAATTAACTAACCCAAAACAGCCCACGGTGTTACTACGACGGCGTAAATCCGGTTTTACGGTGTTTTTCGTGTTTTCAGGTTTTAAATCATTAAGTTAGAATATCATATAGATATAGAACATGTGTTTAGTTGATTTTAAAAGTCAAGTTAGAAGGATTAACTTTTGTTTGCGAACAAGTTTAGAATTAACTAAACTATGTTCTAGTGATTACAAGTTTAAGCCTTCGAATAAGATAGCTTTATATGTATGAATCGAATGATGTTATGAACATCATTACTACCTTAAGTTCCTTGGATAAACCTACTGGAAAAGAGAAAAATGGATCTAGCTTCAACGGATCCTTGGATGGCTCGAAGTTCTTGAAGCAGAATCATGACACGAAAACAAGTTCAAGTAAGATCATCACTTGAAATAAGATTGTTATAGTTATAGAAATTGAACCAAAGTTTGAATATGATTATTACCTTGTATTAGAATGATAACCTACTGTAAGAAACAAAGATTTCTTGAGGTTGGATGATCACCTTACAAGATTGGAAGTGAGCTAGCAAACTTGAAAGTATTCTTGATTTTATGTAACTAGAACTTGTAGAATATATGAAGAACACTTAGAACTTGAAGATAGAACTTGAGAGAGATAAATTAGATGAAGAAAATTGAAGAATGAAAGTGTTTGTAGGTGTTTTTAGTCGTTGGTGTATGGATTAGATATAAAGGATATGTAATTTTGTTTTCATGTAAATAAGTCATGAATGATTACTCATATTTTTGTAATTTTATGAGATATTTCATGCTAGTTGCCAAATGATGATTCCCACATGTGTTAGGTGACTCACATGGGCTGCTAAGAGATGATCATTGGATTGTATATACCAATAATACATACATCTAAAAGCTATGTATTGTACGAGTACGAATACGGGTGCATACGAGTAGAAATGTTGATGAAACTGAACGAGGATGTAATTGTAAGCATTTTTGTTAAGTAGAAGTATTTTGATAAGTGTATTGAAGTCTTTAAAAAGTGTATAAATACATATTAAAACACTACATGTATATACATTTTAACCGAGTCGTTAAGTCATCGTTAGTCGTTACATGTAAGTGTTGTTTTGAAACCTTTAGGTTAACGATCTTGTTAAATGTTGTTAACCTAATGTTTATAATATCAAATGAGATTTTAAATTATTATATTATCATGATATTATCATGTATGAATATCTCTTAATATGATATATATATATACATTAAAT
Organism: Rutidosis leptorrhynchoides; assembly: GCF_046630445.1. Taxonomy (NCBI): domain Eukaryota; kingdom Viridiplantae; phylum Streptophyta; class Magnoliopsida; order Asterales; family Asteraceae; genus Rutidosis; species Rutidosis leptorrhynchoides. The sequence goes on along the minus strand of NC_092341.1, from coordinate 116,040,601 downwards.
GTCTTTACAACGATAATCGTTACATATATGTCTCGTTTAAAAATCATTAAGTTAGTAGTCTTGTGTTTACATATGTAGTTCATTGTTAATATACTTAATGATATGTTTACTTATCATAGTATCATGTTAACTATATATATATATCCATATATATGTCATCATATTGTTTTTACAAGTTTTAACATTCGTGAATCACCGGTCAACTTGGGTGGTCAATTGTCTATATGAAACATATTTCAATTAATCAAGTCTTAACAAGTTTGATTGCTTAACATGTTGGAAACATTTAATCATGTAAATATCAATCTCAATTAATATATATAAACATGGAAAAGTTCGGGTCACTACACCTACGTGCTTTAAGTGTGGAGAACGGGGTCATTTGGCACAAGATTGTACGGTTGTGCCTTTAGGCTCGATCAGGTGTTTTATTTGCCGGATGGAGGGACACCGAAAGTCAGAGTGTTCCGAATCGAATGACGATCGGGTTAGGTGAAGGTATTTCATATGCCCGAGAGACATATTAAATTAATGTGGCTAACATGTTATGATCCAAGTCGGGTCACACCCAATAACAAACTTACCGACACCTTAATCGTATTTAATCTTAACAATTGGATCATTGATTAAATACGCGACACTTGAACTTTAAGAAAAATAGTTTTCTGAAATATTACTTGATGTGTACATATATATAAATTATGGAATAATTTGTATAATATGGATTTAATTATTTATAGGTTAAATAATTAATTAATTTATGTTACATTTTATATAAATTGGTTTTATATAATGAAATGTATATAATAAATTAAAATGGAAGTTTTATAAAATGTATTTTATAAAATCTAATTTTATAAAATAAAACCATTTTATTTAAAAACCTTGTAAGTGGCATTGGAAGTGTGTAAGCATTCCACTTTGACTTGCCTTTTACTTGGTTACTTCCATATATCAAGAAGCATGGACCAAGACCTCTTGGAGAGACCAACACATGCACAAACACATCAAGTTAACAAAAAAAACTGCACCCTTTTTCTCCCTTGGCTGATGGCCATGAGTTTGTATGCAACAAAAGGGTTCTCAAGTTTTTTTAAAGGTGATTCAAGTGTTAATTAAAATCCTAACCAAAAGCTAGGGTGTTGGTGCACAAGTTTGGGGTATAACAACTTGAGGTTTCATCCATTTGAAGCTCTATTCTTCCTCATCTTCTTCATCATCTTTGAAGTAACCCTCAACTAGCTTGAGGAGGTAAAAACTCTAAATCCACATTTAGTTTGTAAGTATATTTCATGGCTTGATCCTTTTCTTGAGATTTAACTTTTAATGGTTAATGTTTAACAAGTTTCAAATCGGTTTTATGCTTCTGCTTTATCTTGATTCTTAAAATGTTTTATGTATAATGGAACTTGTTAAATCCCAACAATGGTATCTAGAGCCGAAGTTCATGGAATATGCTTCGAGATTTACTTTTAAACCCATTTTATTTTGCATTTTATGAACATGCATGAATGTAAATTGCAAAAATTTTGGGTTTTGGGTGGGTGTTTATTTTTGGCCGAATTGTAGGGGACCCAAAATGGGTTTTTGGGTCTTCCACTTTGGTCATATTTGGTTGCATGTTGATGTTCACAATCTTGCTTTGACCTTGTGTTTGGTTGCATGTTTGTTTGATTGATTAATTATTCATTTGATATGTAATATTAATTATTCTTTTGGCATGTAATTTATTTATTCATTTAGTTATGTAATTTATTTTATATTTGGTATGTAAAATAGATTAGGTTGTATTTTCATTTTCTATAGAAAAATGTATTAGGATATATTTTTTGTAAAGAGTATGAAGATGCAAAAGATGGAACAAAAGAAGAACACATGCATTTGGATGCAAGATTTAGTGGGAGATGTTAAATCTCCTACTTTGTGTTATGACCCATTAACCGGTGACATTTGTTTTCGGCTAAACAAATGTCCACCAAAAGGCTAGATTGTGAACATATTATTTTGCATGTGTGGTTGTTTTGTTGTTTGATTATAGATTGTATGTTTGGTTGCTACAAGTTAATCACACAAATTATCAACAAACAAAACTAAAATTTAATTGGTTAAATTAGACATTATTAACAACATGCAAAGAACAAACCATAATTTAATTGGTTAAATTAAAATGACTAAATGGATTATAATAATTGGTTATTAAAACACTTATAAAATGGTTTATATCTATGTAATAAAATTGGCTTTATTACATATCATGAAAAATGGATTTTCAAATAAACCATACACTAAATGCATGTTGGTGTATGGTATAATTGTTTTCTTAAACTAGAAATAATGAAAACTTAAAATCCCTTTTACAAGGCAAACATGTTAAATGCCATCCTTTTGTGTAACACTTAAAAATAATTAGGGAACTCATAATGGGATAAAGGTCACCTAACTATTATGATCAAACTAATATGATTAAGGTAAATTTCGCACACTTGTGGGATAAAGGTCACCTAACCACTTGTATGTTAAATTTACACGTTTGCACAAGTAGGACGACTTGATTTGGGAATCATGAACTTAGGGTCATCGAAGCATGAGGAACAAATAGGTGTTGATGGGATAAATATGCCATGCAAAAGGATTGCATGATCCCATAACTTAGAAGTTGCAAAAGGATTGCAATTTTCATATAATGACTACCTAACTAAATCAAATGACGGGATAAAAGTCACCTAACCGAAATTTGGTTTACCGTTGGATCCTAAAATTTAATAAATATCAATTGGATTTAAAGGGTATTGATTGTTAAATTAAAATTGATACTTAAACAAATTTGTTAAATTTTGTAGGTGGTCGCCAATATCTACAACATTCCAAATGCACCAATCAACTTTAACAACCTATCGTTGAGGTCAATCCTCGAAAAGGAAAAACTCAACCATACGAACTTCATGGATTGGTTTCGCAATCTAAGAATTGTCCTCAAACTAGAGGATAGGGCGTATGTGTTGGAAGACCCCATTCCCGATCAACCGGACGAGGGTGATAAGGAAGGCATGGCTTATTGGGAGAAATATTGCACCGATTCGGTGCAAGTTTCTTTCCTCATGCTTGGGACTATGATACCAGAACTCCAAAAGGATTTCGAGCATCATAGTGCATATGACATGATCACATAATTGAAGGATATGTTCCTTCAACAAACTCGTGTCGAGCGCTTCGAAACGGTTCGAGAGCTTCATGCATGTCGGATGGACGACTCCCAATCCATTTCATCTTATGTCCTTAAGATGAAAAGCCTAATTGATCGAGCGAACCGTCTAAACTGCAACGTGTCTAATGAATTAGCCATGGACCTTATTCTTAATTCTTTGTCAAAGAGGTTTGACACATTTGTAATGAATTACAACATGAATGGATGGGATAAGAGCATTGGCGAATTACATGCCATGCTTAAGACGGCCGAAGCAAGCATGGGTAAAAGGGCTTCACCCATGTTTATGATTAATGAAGGCGGGTCCAAAAATAATAGCACTTCTAAGCCAAAGGTGGCTAAGAGTAAAGGACCCTCCTACCAAGGCAAGGGCAAGGGAAAGGGGAAGATGGTTACCCCAACCAACAATAACAAGAAGCAAAAGGTTGCCGGTAAAGCTAACCCCAAGGAAGATCCGTGCTTTGGTTGCGGTGAAATGGGTCACTGGAAACGCAACTGCCTGGTCTACCTAAAGGAGTTGAAAGAAAAGAGGGATGCAGGGCAGACCTCAGGTAATGTATATATGGTATACGTTGAGCTTAGTATTACTTCTTCTAATACATGGGTATTAGACACAGGATGTGGAACTCATATTTCCAATTCTTTGCAGGGGTTCAAAAGAAGTAATCAAGATGCGGGAATAACAAGTCTCTTCATGGGAAATGGAGCAAGCGTGCAAGTGAAAGCTCAAGGAGACTTTGTTTTAAAGCTTCCAAGTGGTTTGGAGCTTACTTTGAAAAATGTTTTGTATGCACCCGATTTATCACGAAACATTATTTCTGTATCCCGTTTGAAACAATATGGTTTTAATCTTAATTTCATTAATGATGATATCCATTTTTATTTAGATAATGTGTTCTATTTTAAGGCTTCACCTTTGAATGGTATTTATGAATTGGTTCATGATGACACATCATTCAATAGCTCAATGTTCCATGCAAACACCAAGAAACTCAAAAGGAATTTTGAGTGATTCCTACTTATCGCATTGTCGCCTTGGTCACATAAACAAGAATCGAATGCATACACTTCAAAAGAATGGACTTTTAAAATCAAATGAACTAGACTCGTTTGATGTATGTGAATCTTATTTACAAGGCAAAATGACTAAAGCACCTTTCAAAGGGACCTATGAAAGGGCTAAAGACTTATTGGTATTAATACATTCGGATGTATGTGGACCCTTTAAGCCCATGACTTGGAAAGGTGAAAGATACTTCGTCACTTTCATTGATGACTTTAGTCGTTTCGGATATGTCTACTTGTTAAGACATAAGGACGAAACTTTTGAAGCATTCAAGGAATATCAAAACGAAGTACGAAATTAACTCAATAAGACAATCAAGGTACTTCGTACCGATAGAGGAGGTGAATACCTAAGCTATGCTTTCCAAGATCATCTTAAAAGTTGTGGGATTATCTCGCAACTCACTCCTCCTGGAACACCCCAACTTAATGGAGTTTTCGAAAGGAAGAACCGAACCCTAATGGATATGGTTCGATCTATGATGGCTAGAAGCTCATTGCCTATATCATTTTGGGGTTATTGTCTATGCTCCGTGGCTCGTATTCTAAATATGGCCCCAACCAAGAAAGTGGAATGAACTCCTCATGAGATGTGGTTTGGAAAACCTCCATCTCTATCATACTTAAAGGTATGGGGATGTGAAGCTTATCCTAAGCGTTACGTCCCTAATAAGTTGAATGCTCGATCCACGAAGTGTATCTTCATAGGATATCCTAAGGATGATATGGGATACTATTTCTATGATCCAACCGAGCAAAATGTATTTGTTGCTCGAAAGGCTGAATTCCTTGAAACTAAGTTCCTAATGGAAGGAAATAGTGAAAGGAAGATAGATCTTAAAGAGGTTCAAGATCAAGTAGATGATACACAATTGGTTGACACTAGCACTCAAAATGAAAATGTTGAAAGTGATCAAATGGATGATCAAAATACATAAGATGTTCACAGATCTGGTAGGATTAGTAATCCTCCTGGGAGATATGGGTTTCTCATGGATGGTTGCTATGTGGTTGATTTGGATGAACCAATAAACTACCAAGATGCTTTATCAAGGATTGATAAGGATAAATGGCAGGAAGCCATGAACGCTGAGATGCAATCCATGTATGATAACCAAGTTTGGGACTTGTTGAATAACCTACTGGCTCAAGGCTAGTTGATTGTAAATGGCTTTTCAAAATGAAAACCGACATACATGGAAACTTGGATACATATAAAGCTAGACTTGTAGCAAAAGGTTTCACTCAAACTCAAGGGGTTGACTATGATGAAACTTTTTCGCCTGTGGCAATGCTAAAGTCTATTAGGATATTACTTGCCATTGCTGCTCATTATGATTATGAAATATGGCAAATGGATGTCAAGACCGCTTTCCTAAATGGACATCTTGAGGAAGATGTCTATATGGTTTAGCCTGAAGGTTTTTTTGATCCGAAATATCCTAAAAAGGTATGCAAGTTAAAGAAGTCAATCTACGGATTGAAACAAGCATCTAGAATGTGGAATCACCGTTTTAATGAGGAGGTCAAGAAATTTGGCTTCATTAAAAATGGTGATGAAGCTTGTGTATACAAGAAAGCTAGTGGGAGCACTATCATGTTCCTTGTATTATATGTGGATGATATATTATTATTTGGGAATGATATTCCGGCAATGCAAGGTGTTAAAACTTGGCTAAGTAAATGCTTCTCCATTAAGGATCTTGGAGAAGCACAATACGTTTTGGGGATTGCGATCTACAGGGATAGATCTAAGAAACTGATAGGTTTGAATCAAAGTGCATACATTGAAAAGATCTTGAAAAGGTTCAAAATGGAGAACTCTAAGAAAGGTTTGGTACCTATTCAAAGAGGAACGCTTCTCAGTTCATCCCAATGTCCTACCACGAAAGATGAACAAGAGAGAATGAAGAAAGTCCCGTACGCATCTGTGATTGGGTTAATCATGTATGCAATGATATGCACTAGACCGGATGTGTCATGCGCTCTTAGCCTGACAAGTAGATACCAGAATAACCCAGGAAACAATCATTGGATTGCTGTCAAAAATATATTGAAATACCTTAGAAGGACTAAGGATATGTTTCTAATATATGGGTCTGGTGAGGAGGAACTCGTTGTAAAAGGTTACGTGGACGCAAGTTTTCAAACTGATCAGGATGATTCTCGGTCACAGTCCGGTTATGTCTTCACGTTAAATGGAGGTGCGGTCTCTTGGAAGAGTTCAAAACAGGATGTTGTTGCATTATCCACTATAGAGTCGGAGTACATTGCCGCCTCATTAGCAGCTCAGGAAGCTGCATGGATGAAGAAATTCATCGACGACTTAGGAGTAGTCCCTTCCATTCAGGACCCTCTTGAGATCTTTTGTGACAACGAGGGTGCGATTTCTCAAATCAAGGAATCTCGTGCTCACCAAAAGACCCGTCACATTGAGCGGAGATTAACTACATAAGGGATGAAGTTGAAAAGGGAAAGATATGTATTAGCAAAGTTCACACAGATCTTAACATAGCGGATCCTCTCACGAAGCTCTTACATGGATCAAAATATGCAGGACATGTTTGTGCATTAGGGCTTCGATATTCTAGTGATTGGTCATGATCTGTTTTAAGTATTGTAATAGAATGAAATTGTTCAAACTCATTAATATAATTATGGTATTAATTTATATTGAGTTATGTTCCTATTTTGCATATTTTATCTATGAATAAGTAATTATTCTAAATTCCGTGGTCGATCACATTTGTGGGAACAAGTGTGAGGTTTAGACTATTATGAACTTGGATTGGTATACATTTACGGGATGAATGTGGGGCAAGGTTGCAACTAAGGTTCATAGATATTTGTGGGATACAAATATTGGAAGACCCGCCCTCAAGATTTACTAAATGGAGCCTTTGTGGTTGATCACATGTAATCTTGAGTAAAGGCGAATATCATTGTATCCTCTGACCTGAGATACATATTGGGTTCGGATATTTACCGAGTATCGTGCCTTGATTCTTTCCTTCGCTATTCTGAAATATGGTAGTTCACAAGGAAGAGCTTAGGTGTAATACAAGGTGTATATTTAGGACATATGTAGTCAAGATGGAATTTGTCCCTCTTATTCGTTGAGAGTCAGATGTCTAAGGCCTGATAAAGTTACATCTAAAAGAAAGTGATCATTCTGTGTCTCTTGGATTTAACATGACATCTAGGACGAAAGGATATAATGAAAGATTCACCTATTCACATTCGAGATGGGAACTCGAAAGGGATGATTTTATTGAATGGCACAAAGTCATAACATGTTGGGGGTGATGGACGGTCGTTAGGTGGTATCCATCGCTTGCATTAATTTCTTATGTTTCTCGTGAAAGTGGGAGATTTAAGGTATTTCGTATGCCCGAGAGACATATTAAATTAATGTAGCTAACATGTTATGATCCAAGTCGGGTCATACCTAATAACAAACTTACCGACACCTTAATCGTATTTAATCTTAACAATTGGATTATTGATTAAATACACGACACTTGAACATTAAAAAAAATGGTTTTCTGAAATATTACTTGATGTGTACATATATATAAATTATGGAATAATTTATATAATATGGATTTAATTATTTATAGGTTAAATAATTAATTAATTTATGTTACATTTTATATAAATTGGTTTTATATAATGAAATGTATATAATAAATTAAAATGGAAGTTTTATAAAATGTATTTTATAAAATCTAATTTTATAAAATAAAACCATTTTATTTAAAAACCTTGTAAGTGGCATTGGAAGTGTGTAAGCATGCCACTTTGACTTGCCTTTTACTTGGTTACTTCCATATATCAAGAAGCATGGACCAAGACCTCTTGGAGAGACCAACACATGCACAAACACATCAAGTTAACAAAAAAACTGCACCCTTTTTCTCCCTTGGCTGCTGGCCGTGAGTTTGTATGCAACAAAAGGGTTCTCAAGTTTTTTTTAAGGTGATTCAAGTGTTAATTAAAATCCTAACCAAAAGCTAGGGTGTTGGTGCACAAGTTTGGGGTATAACAACTTGAGGTTTCATCCATTTGAAGCTCTATTCTTCATCATCTTCTTCATCATCTTCTTCATCATCTTTGAAGTAACCCTCAACTAGCTTGAGGAGGTAAAAACTCTAAACCCACATTTAGTTTGTAAGTATATTTCATGGCTTGATCCTTTTCTTGGGATTTAACTTTTAATGGTTAATGTTTAACAAGTTTCAAATCGGTTTTATGCTTCCGCTTTATCTTGATTCTTAAAATGTTTTATGTATAATGGAACTTGTTAAATCCCAACATTAGGAGGTTAGAGCGTGAATACATGATGGGTAGTGGAGCACGGAAGCCCAACAATGCTACATCAGGTACTTTTAGTACGAAATTATATGTTGTTCGTTTGTAATAACATGTGGTGTGTACGTAAGTCTTAGCTAAACTTTATTCTTTGTTGGAGATAATTCGTAGCGAGCGGGCGGTTTACGTTTATGGTTTCGGTTTGCACTCAGTAGAGTGTATAAGTGGTGTGTTGTGCGTTGACTCTATGGTACGAATCTTCGGGTGCTTCGACACTTGTTTAGTATAGGGTCGTTAAGATCGTTCGAGTGAGACCCTTAAGGTTTCGTTTGTGTTGTACGTATTGTTGTTATGGGAGACATTCCTAATGGAATTACCCCATGGTAATGTTTGGATTGACGGACGAAGGGCGTAAGACTTGGTACAACCAAGCATTCCTTAGTATTCGTGAGAACATTTCTACCAAGCCATGGAAACGGGCTTTGGTGTTCGGGTGTTAGAGCGTGTTCACTTTCGAGTTGTAGTTGATGAGCCATAAGGTTCGTCGGGTGGATGAAACCCTTGAGATCAAGTGTTTGATCTAGATGAATGTTGGTAATGGAGTCTACGAGACGCAACATTAGGTGCCTTTTTCATACCTACTAGCGTGGTATTCGACTCCGATGGAGTTACGATTACATTGAACATAGGATACCGGCAAGAAACCCTTAGGTGTTCGAGTGACGGGGTGGAAGTTACAAACGATAGCAAGTCGATGATTGCTATGGTGATACTCGTACGATTTAGTAAGTGCTTCGGTTGAAGTAGCAAAGGATAATCTGAAATCCTTCGTATGCTCAAGGTTGGAGCAAGGTTTGGTGACGTGCGTGTTATGAGATGCAAGACGGGTGAACCTCATCTCTCTTTTAGGAATTATGATAATGCGATTGGCGCATTAGTTGTTGGATTAGTGGTCACTCTTTCCGTGAGAGTAAGCATGTGGTTATCGTCGGAATATATTGTTAGAGACGAATTTGTGAGAATTCAAGGACTATGACCAATGAGGATATTGGTTGTGTATGCTGATGAGTGGTCTTTCCGGGTGATGCTATTATTTCAACGATGTGATTACGGAATGGAGTTCTAAGTAGGGGAGTTTGTACTCTCGCGTGAAGATGTTCTAGTGTGTTGCTATAAGACGATGCTCGTATAGATTCAAAGCTAGTGTTGAGACCTACGTTGGTCAATGGTGGTAAAGGTACGATTGGGAATAAATTGTACTTAAGGTAGTGGATTTAAAATTATCACCAAGGTGGTAATGCGGTGAATCTCATTGAGAGATAAATGGACGTGTTTGACGAGTAAGGTGAAATCCCTCTATTAAGGGATGTGCGTGTCGGATTTTCTTTTACAGAATTATTGTTTTTGACTATGTACGATATAGGTGGTTTCTGGCTCGATTGCGATGGTGATGTGCTCACGTATGTATAATGTGTGTTCAAAGATTCCAAGTGAGTGGAATGTTTCTAAGTATGTGTATATACTTATTGTTCGGAGTGGATGGTTAGTGAATTTTTGTTAGGATTCACTATATTGTAGCAGTGCGCGATGTTGCACTACTCGATGTTTGAGGCCAAAGGAGCGTATGTGATTGGTGGTTTATGGCCGTTGACTCGGTCTGTTAACTTCACCTTGGGGGAAGCGTTATATAGGTATGGTATAACATTATCAGAATGGGAGTACCATTCGTGTGTTGTGTTTTGGGACGTGAATATCAGGTTGCTCGTATTCACAATATTTTGGGTGGTTACGATTGTCCTTGTTGGTTGGACTCATAGTTTGAGGTAGTGAATTTTGGGTTGTTGCAAATCCACTAAGGCTCGGTTTGCACGGCCATCCTCGGTTATACTATGTGGTGGAGGAAGTGAATATCGGATTGCGCATATTCACGACGACTCGGGTTTTTGCGGTCATTTCGTTTGTTGGAAATATGGATTGGGTTGGTGAATTTCGGGTAGTTGCGAATTCACTAAGGTTCGGGTTGTTTCGACCATCCTCCATATATGTTTAGGCTCGGGTTGTTTCGGGCATCTTTGATGTGATTAGTGATGCGATAGCCGTGTTTCGCTCACATGTTGTTACGGGTGTGACAATAGCCGATTTTGTACACCTTGGGATTAGCAGTGCCATAATCATTTTGGACGCTAGCGGTTTTGTTTGGTAGCTTATGATGTTATGATAGTGGCGTATTAGTCGTATTTGCGCACTACGAGGGATATTAGGTGGTAAGTGTTATCCCTAAGGATTCACTTGGATTCGGTCTTCATCAGTTTGGTTGTAGACTTTAATTTTGGTATGCGGTTGTTATTAGCATTGTACTTGGTATGAATACGCTAAGGGTTGATATCCCGGAACGAGATTGGTGGAGTTGTTCCGATGTGAGGAATTGAGCAAGTGTTAGTGCTCAAACTTGTGGATTTGATAATTCGCGGATGACGATTTAGTGTTAAAGGCGATTCATTGGAAAGGATTGCCTAGATATGTTAGAAGGAAACATGATGTTTCCGCGTATGTTAAGCGATTGTGGTAGTTTTCGGATGAATTGTGCATCGCATGTCTCGAAATGCATGCACGTGTGTGATTGGTACATGGAATAGTCTTCTGGTTAATAATACAAGTGGTGGAAGTCGGATTGGAACGTATATTTGAGGACCATAGAGTGTGGGTCCGTTTGGTTAAGTGATGAGGATCACGAGGACGTGATCGATTCTAAGTGGGGGAGAGTTGTAAGACCCAAATATTATAGTACATAGAGTTAAAATGATGTACGTATAGTGGGTGAACCTTGGTATAATTTATAAACTGACTTACTATTTTGAGCTACGTGCGCACCGCGCGCGCCGCACGCGGCGCGCATACTGCCAGGCAGCAGATTCCTGTTTCCTCAATTAAAGATAAATGAAGGGCATTTTGGTCTTATCGCGTATGGACGGTTTTTACACCTCAAAACTGATCCAAATCTTATCCAAACCTCATTTCTCCTTTTCTCTTTCACATCCACACACTTCAAACCCTAGAGTGAGAAACAAGAGAGTTTAGAGAGAGAGAGAGAGAGAGAGAGAGAGAGCTTGGTTTGGAGAAGAAGGAGTTAGATTTTCACAAAAGCTCAAGTATTAAAGTTGTTCATCTCGTTCTTGGCTACGTTTTGGTTATTGTGGTAAGTTCTAACTCTGAATTTCATTGTTTGATTTTGATATTCAAGATAGGGTTTGAACTTAAATTGTTGAGAAACCCATTTAAACTCATGAAGTGAGTTTAGTGTTGCTAGTAATCGGGTTTATTGTTGTTGTTGTTGGTGGGTTTTGGGTTGGAAACCGACTTGGCAATGATTTGGGACATGTAATTGGGTTTAATCACTAGGTTTAGTGATTATGGAAGTGTTGGAACCCATTTGGGGGTATTTGGTTGATTAATTTTGAAATAAGTCAAAATTAGGGTTATGGGTGATTTTGAGAATGTTAACTGTTTAACACTTACGATTGTGTATAATTGGCGTATTAGGACCATTGTCACTAGTGTTAGTGATTATTGGTTAGTTTGGGGGTGTTTCGTGCTTGGAAGTGCATGATAGTGCTCTAAATGAACATATATTTAGTATCAATATCCTTTCAATATGTAAAGCTCTTAGTTGCTATTGTTTTATTTTTATGTTGTAATCGTTTAAATAAATAAGTGCGAAGACAAATGAAGAAAACGACGATTTGAAGACGCAAATGACCAAAAAGCTCAAATGTGCAAGATACAATCCAAGTGGTTCAATTTATTGATAAGAAACGTCTAAAAATTACAAGAGTACAAGTCGCGGAATGCAAAGTACAAGATTTCAAAGCGTACTAAAAGACGTTCGAAAATTCGGAACCAAGACATAAGCCGAGCATCAACGCGCGAGTCAACGGACCAAAAATTACAAGTCAACTTTGCACAAGAATATAATATAATATATAAATATTATATATTATATATTATATATATATAATATATATATATATATATATATATATATATATATATATATATATATATATATATATATATATATATATATATATTAAATATTATGTCAGCAAGCTTGCAAACAAAAGATCCTGAGCTGTAAAATGGTGCCATGCGATCGCATGGCCTGGAGGCTTTATCTCCATGCGATTGTATGGATGAGGAATCCAGGCTAGGTCCTATAAATAGCAATTGAATTCGATGAGTAATCACACACAAAAATATATATACTCCCTCTGTAATATATATATATATATATATATATATATATATATATATATATATATATAGTTTAGTTTTATATTAGTTAGTTTGGGTTATGTAAAGGTTATTTTATGGGTTTTAAAGTCGAAACTCTGTCTCTGTAACACTACGCTATTAATAATCACTGTAAGCTAAATTCTCCCTTTTCAATTATGTATCGTACTTAAGTTATTATTATGCTTATTTGAGCTGAAGTAATTGTGATGTTGGGCTAAATATTAAGACGGGGTTATTGGGCTTTGGACCATAATTGGTGTTTGGACAAAAGATCGACACTTGTGAAAATTGGACTATGGGCTATTAATGGGTTTTATATTAACTAAATGATATCTCGTTAATTTAATATAGAGATTTATAATTTGATGTATTTATATATAACCACATACGCTTGACTGGGTACGGTGAGCGGGATATTTATAAATACTAATAATTATTCATTTGACCGGACACGGGGATGGATTAATAGTCAATGGACTCATTAAAACAGAGGTGGATTACATTCAAGGGTAATTGGTGTAATTGTTAATAAAGTATTAAAACCTTGAATTACACGCAGTTGATAACCTGGTGTAATCATTAAACAAAGTATTAAAACCTTATTACAGTTTAAGTCTCCAATTAGTTGGAATATTTGACTTCGGGTATAAGGTTAATTTGGCGAAGACCCTCGCACTTTATAATTAAGACCGATGGACTATTATGGACAAAACCAGATGGACTTATCAAATAATCCAGGACAAAGAACAATTAACCTAGGGTAATAAATTAAAATCAAAACGTCAAACCTCATGAGTACGGAAGTTTAAATAAGCATAATATATTTTATTTTATATTTCCTCGTACTTTTATTTATTGTCATTTTAATTATTGTTATTTATTTTATCATTATTTAAATATCGTCATTTATCTTTACGCTTTATTTAAAATCGACAAACCGGTCATTAAACGGTAAAAACACCCTTTTATAATAATAATAATTGTAATATATATATATATATATATATATATATATATATATATATATATATATATATATATATATATATATATATATATATATATATATATATATATATATATATATATATATATATATATATATATTGTACAAATATAGTTATATAAAAATATAGTGTAAAATAAGTCGTCTCCCTGTGGAACGAACCGGACTTACTAAAAACTATACTACTCTACGATTAGGTACACTGCCTATAGGGTTATAGCAGAGTTTCCCATTTGTAAATAAATAATTAAAACTTGTGTAACTTGTATTATATTTCGTCGTATTTCGTAGTAAAATATAATATATTTCGTACCCCTCCTCTTCACACATGAAGTTTTTGGCGCCGCTGCCGGGGAAACGAAAGCGAAATGCTATATAAAAAAATAGTTTTTAAGCTATTTTTGTAAAAATATATTTATATAAGTTTTAAATATTAAAAGTAAATATATATATATATATATATATATATATATATATATATATATATATATATTTAAAGATACTAATAAATAAAGTGATATTGATAATATTAATAATAACAATAAATAACAATGATACTAATATGATACTATATATATATATATATATATATATATATATATATATATATATATATATATATATATATATATATATATATATATATATATTTAGAAGTGTTCAAATTAAAAAGTTTAAAAAAAAGAGAGAGTTATAAAAACTAATAAGTAATTTTTTTAAGTTTTGGTTAAACTATATAACATTTTCTATAAAATTAAAAAAAAAAAACGCTGAACCTGCAAAAATTTCGGCCTGCATCATTTCTGAACCTGCATACCATGCGATTGCATTGCTGCAGTGCATTGACCTCATGCGGTCGTATGAAGTGAACTGACAGGCCAGAAACCTCGGTCTCATTTATTACGAAGTAGGGTTATTAATTATAATTATTATTTAATCATTTAGGGTTTTAATTAATTTACTATTTAGTTTTAATTTTTGTTTTAATTTTTTTTATTAAGTTTTAATTATATAAATTTAATACTTTTATAAAATATAATATAAAAAATAATATTTTTATAAATTTGTAATTTTATTTTTTAGTTTCTTTTTATAAATTGTATTTTTTATCGTAATTTGTATATTTATCAGTTTAGTTTTTGCCGTAGTTATTTTATATTTCTTGATTTTTAGGCTTTGTCATAAAATCCCTTAAGTGCTTTTTCTTTAGATTAAGACTTAGGCACTTTAGAATTTTGCGACGCAGTTTATAGATCTTAGTACCTATTTAAGTAATTGTCGTTTTCCGTTTAGAATTGTATTTAAGCTTTAATACCTTTAGACGCAATTTTTAGTTTTTAGTTTTTGGACTTTTAAGTTTCGACGCTTTTCTTTTGACGCACTTTTTCTTTTTCATTTCTACGCTCTTGTTTTTAGGACATAGAACTTTCTTTAAATTTCTTTAAATTTCGACGAAAAATTATTGTAAGCGATTGAATTAATAGACACCAATTTTCTGGTTCGTAGTAATAGTTGGATTTATTAGTGGCAAGTTGTGGATTTTCCTATTTAAAGGATCCTGGCTACCTGTTGCATCTATTGGCTATTCGAAACGTGGGCAAAAGCAGAAAAGTCTATTAATTTGATAACTTATATAATTTTTAGTTTTATAACTAATAGGATAATTAGTAAATGCACCACATTGTAGCTAAATTTTGGTAATAAGTGTATTATGGAAAATTTTGAAAATATGTTGGAAACTCTTTCTGACATACGAAATCAATTAAATCAATACTCTCAAACGAGTGTTGATGAAAATTCATTCGGTCAATCTTGAATCACGAATGACGAAGCAACAACTGGTTGTGAAATCTGTGGAGATTATCACTCAACATGGGAATGTTATTATTACGTTCCTATGGAAAATTATGCACCCATGAAACCTGAATGGAATGATTATGATGAATACAATTCAAATTGGGATTATTCCCAAGAATATATCCAAACTCAACAACCAGACGACGAGGAAAATTATGTGTCTGAAAATTTATTAGATTATATGAAAATCAAATTCGAAGAATTTGATGCTCAAAATAAACAAATGAGAGAGTTTGCAAATAGGCAAGCTGAAACTCTATCAGACTACACACCTGTCGATCTGAGGAGTATTGTGCAAGAAAATCGCATATCATCGAATTTTGATGAATTCGAGAGCTCCGAAATCACCAATTATCCCGATGATACTTTTATTCAGACTTACCAATTTCACAACATATCGACACATTAGCCTCTACCGACAAAATCATCGATCCATTTATGGATGAAGAAGAAGTACGGGTGACAAATTGGTACTCTTGGGAAAACGATAACATTGAAAATTTTACCTCCGAAACCAAAGTGGTGGGACCGATAATGACCGTTAAAGAAGAAGATTTTGCTTCGATCCCGAAATTCACCATTCCACAACCTTCCAACCCAATATTCATTATAGAAGAATCATCTACCGAAGATGAACTACGCGCTGTAATAGATATTGACACCTCGGATTTCACCCAATTGGGTAATAGAGGTGAAAACTTTGATCCCGAGAATGAACGGAAGAAAATGTTAGGAATTGTTCACCCTATAGAAATATGTATGTCAGTGTATAATGATCCATTTGACCAAGAACCAGAAAAGAGACGCATCCATTTACTAAAAGCTACACTTAAAAAAGAATTAAGTAGTGATGATCGGGTGAGTCTAAACTTTAAACCCATTTATATATTATACACCACCCGAGATGTAAATAACTGTCTCACTATTTTAATTCGTGGAACCTATTCTACCGACTTCACATGTCGTCAGCTAAGTGTGGGGAAGTCTAACCCCACTTAATGTTAAATTCAGGGTTCAGGTTATTACATAACTCGTTAATAAACATGCATGATAAGTTAGGGTAAAAGACGTATTTTCAAAGATTAGCAACCAGTTCAGAAAAGCAACCATTTTTGAAGAAAAACATGTGTGATAAAACAAGAAAAGGAATGAACGATGAGGCGCGCCATCTATCATTCGACGAGCTTTGTAATTACAAACTGGGTATTTTTAATCACTTTTCTACACTAATTACCCTCATGAATTTATAATTATAGTCTGATTTCATGCAAATGAGGGCATTGCATGATCTCAAGTGTGGGAAAGGGTTATAAATTCTCTCGGGTTTACACTTGGTTTAATTGCCAAATTTTGTGAAAATTTGAAAAATTTTCAACTAAATGAAATCAAAATCATGTTTATACATATTTATGAACGATAAAACTAGGTGATAATACCGAAATTATTGTTACCTCGGAAAGGACATAAATTGAGAAACAACCCAAAATGCTTGAATTCATTTAAAATGTAATAGAGGAGAATAAAAAGGCAATGAAAGAGATAAGTAAAAGGCAAGTGTGGGGAGAATGTACCAAGTTATTCAATTAAAAAACTATCTATCACATGTTTCTGTAAAGTTATTGCAGGTGCTTTTGTTTTGGACTAAATTAACTATTTTACCCGTAAAATTGTAATAAAAAGATGAAAGAAAAGATGGATCTACACGATGAATCAATTCCATTATTAAAAGGAAGTAAAGTCTTCCGAAAAAGACACGCGCTTCTTGATTTAGGTCAGGAAGTTGTCGTCCAGACCAGCTGTAGGTTGACGAAAAATCTAGAAAAGTCATCTCTAAAAATAGCAGGACATCCACGGACCTCAGCATCAAACAGGGTCACCATGTGGTTAGACTTATCCTAACCATGAGAGGATCTATCTCGTAAAATGGGGAGGGCGCTGTGCAAATTAGCTTGATAAGACTAATGAATCAGACCTCCAGAAAGGATAATCTCCTTAAAGATTAAAAATCAGCATTTAAGACTGATATTACTCAATCCTTGAGATTGACCTTAAAGATTGAGAATTACAAACTCATGGAATTCGATGATATCTAAACTCGAGCTTGAACGAGAAAATATTTTGATCAAAATTAAAACCGATTTGTTTTCTGAAAACCTATTTTCAATGCGTTCATTACCATTGAACGTAAAATCCTAGGAATTCACCTCAGAATTCATTAGGTCACCTGAACCAAATCGGGTGTCAACCGTAAGAACGGTGGTTGCAAAGCATGGTCGAAGACAGGACCTTGTGCCAGACCAAAAAATTATAGGATGATCTCTACTATTTTTCCTACAAAGGATAGTAATTGCATCCGACACGTTGTGGACCATGAACATTTGCATGTCATTAGACATTGCCTTAACAGTTGCTTGTTCAACGCTTTCCTTTACAACCGGACGGTAGTTTATCGAAAGGTAATATACGGAGCAAGTATACTGGACGTGTTGCTTTCCTTATACAAGGTTAGCAAGTGGATGACACAAAATCGCAAGTTTTGTGCTAAAATTTTCAAATCTGAAACCCACAAAACCCACAAAAGTATTATGCAAACACCGGTGAAGGGTTATTCCGGAAAACTTGTCTAGGGTAAAATCTAGTTTAAATTTTTAAAAGATCAAATATTTTCATAAAGATCCAATTTCCTTAAGGATCTAAATTTTCATAGTCACGTGGGAATTTAAACCGCCTTTCAAATGTGCACTTTGCTTTAGAAATCGAAAGTAAATCGGCTATTTGATTGCAAGTGTCGTTGACCTGAACCTGAGGCAACTGTGGATGGCACACCCACCTTTAACCATGATTCTATTGTTACTATCATTGTTTATACCTCCGTATCAAAATCACTGATGTATAAAGTGTGAGAATAAAAAGTGATTCGAGTAAAGTGTGATTTAATTTCAAGTTCTGTATTGCTTGAGGACAAGCAACGTTCAAGTGTGGGGATATTTGATAGTGCTCTAAATGAACATATATTTAGTATCAATATCCTTCCAATATGTAAAGCTTTTAGTTGCTATTGTTCTATTTTTATGTTGTAATCGTTTAAGTAAATAAGTGCGAAGATAAAAGAAGAAAACGACGATTTGAAGACGCAAATGACCAAAAAGCTCAAATGTACAAGATACAATCCAATTGGTTCAATTTATTGATAAGAAACGTCTAATAATTACCAGAGTACAAGTCGCAGAATGCAAAGTACAAGATTTCAAAGCGTACGAAAAGACGTTCGAAAATTCGAAACCAAGACATAAACCGAGCATCAACGCGCAAGTCAGCGGACCTAAAATTACAAGTCAACTTTGCACAAGAATATAATATAATATATATATATAATTATATAAATATATATATATATATATATATATATATATATATATATATATATATATATATATATATATATATATATATATATATATATATATATATATATATATATATATATATATATATTATATATATATATATATATTAAATATTTTGTCGGCAAGCTTGCAAACAAAAGATCATGAGCTGTAAAATGGTGCCATGCGATCGCATGGCCTGGAGGCTTTATCTCCATGCGATTGCATGGATGAGGAATCCAGGCCAGGTCCTATAAATAGCAATTGAATTCGACGAGTAATCACACACAAAAATATATATACTCCCTCTGTAATAATATATATATATATATATATATATATATATATATATATATATATATATATATATATATATATATATATATATATATATATATATATATAATATAGTTTAGTTTTATATTAGTTAGTTTGGGTAATGTAAATGTTATTTTACGGGTTTTAAAGTCGAAACTCTGTCTCTGTAACACTACACGATTAATAATCACTGTTGTGACGACCCGTAAATTTCTGATCAAATTTAAACTTAATCTTTGAATGATTTCGACATGATAAGCAAAGTTTGTAAAGTCGAGTCTCAAAACTTTCAAACTGTTTCACAAATTCAATTACCCTTTTGAATATTTTCGACGATTCACGAACAATTATTTATAAATAAATGTATATATATAAGCGTATATATAATATTATGAAATAATAAAATACAATTTAATCATTTGAATTAAAAATGTAAAATAATAATATATAGGATAATTAAAGTTATTATTAAAAGTGAATATATATACATGTATTATATATAGTTATTACATAATTAGTAATATGTAATATTAATACAAGATAAAAGATAGTTGCTATTACTTATTATTAATATTAATATTAATATTATATATTAAAATTTTTATAAATTTAAGGTTATAATTATCAAAATAAATACTAAAAATAAATATTACTATAAGAATGATAAAATTTATTACTTAGTTGTAATTAGTTATTAGGATTAATACTATTATTAATATTATTACTTTTATAATTATAATTACCATTATTATTAAAATCATTATTAATATTATCATAAAGATAATACAATTTATCATAAATATCATTAATAATATCATTTATGATTATTATTATTATTATTATTATTAATTATTATTATTATTTATATAATAATTATTATTATTAATTATTATTATTATTTATCTACTTAATTATTTATTAATACCAAATAGATATCAATCAGATATATATAATTGGAATCTGTTTCATATCACAATCATATGGTACTAATATTTGTTTCCTGTCTGTAATTGATGCCATCGAATCCATAACACAACAAACTCAGTTGAGGGTTGTTTTCATCTTTTAATTTTTTTTATTTATCATACCCGATGGAATAATTCTTGTCGATCACCATTCGCTATAAACCAAACAAAATTCTCTGTGGTTTTGACAAAAATCATTCAACCCATTATTACCATTATCAATCATAAACCCTGTTAGCCTTTATCTGATTAAATTAAACAAAAATTTTAAGAAAAGAGCTCGACGTCTCTGTTCTTGCTTCCATTTTCAAACAATTTAATTTCTTAACGGATTTCAAAAATTAGAAATGCAGTTGTGTTTAGAATCATTTACTAAAACTACCTGTAAATTTCCAAGTTTCAATTTATCATATTGATTGTTAATTTTGGAGTCAAGGATATTTTTCAAAAAGTCAAATATTTTGTTCATCATAAAATTCAAATTTAATTCAATGTTTTGAATCCAATTGAGGTTACAAAAAGTTTATAGGATCGATTGGCAACCTATTTCATGTTATAAGTTTTAGCTAAAACAATCTAGAATTTAAAATCACGATTGGAGTTCATTGAGTCATTGTAAGCTTCTGCTGTTACTGTTAATTCGATTTTTTTTTGTTTATTCAAAACACACACACAACCAGGTCATATCTGTTTATATTAAGACACCTAAACCCAAAAATGTATTTCACAATTGGGATTATTGAGGTCTCTGGCCAATTGGTTTGAGTAAGTAGAAGTGGTACATGTTATTACAGGTTATATAAATATGGGAAGAGAATTAATCAGAAAAACAAAAAGCAGCGTAATGGTTGGGTATTGGTGCGGGTGAGCGAGAGGTCTCGGGTTCGAACCCGGCTTGGGAAATTTTTTATAAAAGAAGGTTCTCTAAGGTAGTTTCTATTATTATTATCATTTCCTTATTATTATTATTATTATTATTATTATTATTATTATTATTATTATTATTATTATTATTATTATTATTATTATTATTATTATTATTATTATTATTATTATTATTATTATTATTATTATTATTATTATTATTATTATCATTATTATTACTATTATTATCATTATTATTATCATTAATTAGTATTATTGTTATTATGTTAGATATTATTATTAACAAAATGATTATTAAAATAATTTATGATATTATTATTATTACTAGTATTATCATTTTAAAATTTATTAGTACTATCATTACTAATATTATTAATATTATTAGTATTATTATTATTGTGTTATTATTATTATTATTATTAGTATTATTATTATTATTATTATTATTATTATTATTATTATTATTATTATTATTATTATTATTATTATTAAGTAATATGAATATTAGTTATTACTGTTATTATTACGAATATAAGTATTAGTTACCATTCATTATTATTATTATTATTATCATAATCCTAGTTACAATTATAAGTATTATTATAACTATTGTTATTACTAATATTATGATCAATATAAGAATTATTATTAAGTAATATGATTATTAATATTATCATTATCAATAAAATTTCTATTATTGTTATAAGTATCAGTATTAACAATATCATTATTATTATTAATAAAGTTATTATTATCATTATTAGTAAATCATTATTATTATCAAAAACTATATTTTCAAATAGACAAATATTTTGTACATAAATATACTTATTATATGTACTATAATTATAATTAAATTTCACATAACTATATATATCAACCCTATTAAGATTATTTATATAAATATGGACATATTAATATAACTATATAAATATTAATCATTTTGAATATATACACAAATTAACTATACATAATATAAATTAAAATATAATAAAAATATTTGTTCAGTTACGATTATATATTTTAATATAAATATACAAATGATATAGGTTCGTGAATCCAAGGCCAACCCTGCATTGTTCAATATCGTCATATGTATTTTTACTACAAAATACAGTATAGTGAGTTCATTTGCTCCCTTTTACTCTTTACATTTTTGGGACTGAGAATACATGCGCTGTTTTTATAACTGCTTTGTTAAATGCTTTTGAAATATATTTTGAACTGCGAATACATGAAATGCTTTTATAAATGTTTGACGAGATAGACACAAGCAAAACATTCCTCGAATGAATTATTATGCAGATAGAAGTTCTGTGGATTATTATTGAATTATGTGGACATGATAATTGCCACCAATTGATGTGAATATTTTTCCCTGATTATTATTGCTTGGTAACCTAAGAATTAGAATCGGGTATGACCCTAATTCACGCGAATCCTAAAGGTAGCTATCGGGTTTAACACCCCCACCCAGAATGTTCACTAGACGGAAGAGCTAGTAGGCATGGTGTTTAGTACTTCAAAGTTTATATATTATACAGATGAGATGTTCTGTTTTGGGGATATTATTGATGCGCATTATATGTTAAGGTCGGTTACCATGTTGAGCAATGAAATCGAAATGAATGTTATGTATCGAGAGAATGATTTTTATACACAAGTTATGTGTATTAGTTTTGTGCACGAGATATGTGCACGAATTTTTTAAAATCGCAAGGCAACCTACGGGGAAGAAAAGGATACGAACCTACTCTGCTAAGCATTGTGAAAAATGGTTTCGTACACGAGATAGGTGTATTGTATTTGAATCTTGTGGTCTATCAAAATGATGAATTTTATTGTTTACGATAAACTTATTAACTCACCAACCTTTTGGTTGACACTTTAAAGCATGTTTATTCTCAGGTATGAAAGAAATCTTCCGCTGTGCATTTGCTCATTTTAGAGATATTACTTGGAGTCATTAATGACATATTTCAAATGACGTTGCATTCGAGTCGTTGAGTTCATCAAGATTATTATTAGGTCAATTATAGTTGGATGTATTATGAAATTGTATGCATGCCGTCAACTTTCATTGAAATGAAAGTTTGTCTTTTAAAAACGAATGCAATGTTTGTAAAATATATCATATAGAGGTCAAGTACCTCGCGATGTAACCAAATGTAATGTATTCGTCCAGATAGATTAGGACGGGTCGTTAAAGTTGGTATCAGAGCATTGGTATTAGCGAACCAGGTCTTGCATTAGTGTGTCTAACTGATAGTTGCTTAGATGCATTAGTGAGTCTGGACTTCGACCGTGTCTGCATGTCAAAAGTTTTGCTTATCATTTCGTGTCGAAAGTTACCTACTTATTATCCTTAGGAAATTACCTGCTTATCATTCTTAGTCTAGACACATCTTATTACATTGATTGCATGAATAGTGTATAGACAAAAATTCATATCTTAGCGTATCTGTTACTGTAAACTTTGCCTGGCATATTCCGTAAATTCCTCCGTAATCTACGAAATCTTTTGTTCTATAAATATATAGATATAGATATTCTATATAATTAGAATACCATCCGATAGCCAAAAATCATTTCATATCAAAAAATCCTTTATTCAATTGTACGAAATGGAACTCACCACTAGTTCAAGTTTCTTGGATTCCGACAACTATTCCGATATGGATTTTCACTCGAGCTCTGAAAGCAGTGTAACCGGAATTGATCAACCGATCAGTCATCATCAATTCTGGATGAATTAGAGATGGGTTCGTAGTCGACTTAATCAATGGAGACGCGAATGTGATGACCCGGGAATTTCCGACCAAATTTAAACTTGAATCTTATTTGATTTCGATACGATAAGCAAAGTCCGTAATGTTGATGTTTCAAAAACTTTGAAATTTGTTCATATAATCATTTACCCTTTGACTGTGCCGAAGATTCACGAACAATTGTTTGTAAATAAATATGTATATATAAATGTAAGTAGAAATAATAAATTGAAATTATAAAATATGATTTAAACATTAGAATTAGTTATGTAAAATAAGTTATGGAATAATTAAGTGCTATTAAAATGATATATATATATATATATATATATATATATATATATATATATATATATATATATATATATATATATATATATATGTGTGTGTGTGTGTGTGTGTGTGTGTGTGTGAATTCAATACATAATTAATATTATTTATAAATATTAAATGTTCAAATTATTATAAAATTGTAACATTAATATAGTAAAAGTAGTTACAAGTTAAAATATGGTTGTGATACATACTTTTAGTATTATTACTAATATTAATAGTAATAATAATAATAGTATCAATATTATTAAAAGATATAGATATAAAGTTTATACGCATAACCTGTTATATTAATATCCTTATTACTATCAATACTAATATTATTAATATCGTTGCTATTATCACTGAGATTATTAAAATCATTATAAGTATTATGATTGTCATACAATTTATTATTATCATGAATGTTATTATCATCAATATTGTTAACATTATTATAAAAATCATTATTCTTGTGAGTTATATTCTTATTAAATATCATTAAAATTAATATCATCCTTATTATTAGTGTTATTATGATTATTAACATTTTTATTATTATTACTATTTATTACTATAAACTTTTATTATCATTAGCACAAGTATTAATAATATTATAATACAAATATGAAATTGATATGTATAAATTGTTATATTATTATTATTATTGATATTGTTATTATCATTTAATAATATTAACATTATTAAAAATTAATATTTCTATTAGTATTATTAATAATATTATTATTTTCATCTTTATTATCAAACTTATTGAAATTATCATTTTTTGTTATTATTATTATCATCACATTATTATTATCATTATTTTTAAATGTATTATGATTATTATTAAAATAATTATTATTAGTTAGTATTATTATTATTATTAATATATATTTATATTATTTATAAATCATAAAAACAGAAAAAGGTGTACGAATCTGTTAACCTTCTCCATCTGCTTTTTAGTTCTTTTGTTTCTTCTCCTTTTTCTGATTGAAAGCTGTCGATCAATTTGTGCACTACACAACAACTTAGATCAATTCATGTACAGCTTCAATTATTTACTTACGCTCTATAAACCTCTACTACAATTTGGAACAAGAACAGATATCAAACAGAAAAATTTATAATAAAAAAAAAATGTACCCTCTGCTATTGAGCTCAAACCAACATGTCTAGAATTCGAAGCAATCCTCACAATTTAATAATACAGAAGCGTTAGGAATCATGTATACAAACTATCTAAAAACAGGCTCAGCTGAATGGTTAGGGGGTGTTGTGTGTGAGCGGGAGGTCTCGGGTTCGAGCCCGGTTCGGGACATTTCTTTTTAGGAAGGCTTTAGAAGGTTCATGAATCCGAGGCCAACCCTATACTTGTTCAATGTCGTTCTATGTATTTTTACTACAAAATACATTAGGTGAGTTTCATTATTCCTTTTTTATATACATTTTTGGGCTGAGAATACATGCAAATGCTTTATTAACTATTTTATAATATTTATATGCGTGAGTTTCATTTGCCCTTTTTACTCTCTACGTTTTTGGGCTGAGAATACATGCAAATGCTTTATTAACTGTTTTACAATATTTATATGCGTGAGTTTCATTTGCCCTTTTTACTCATTACATTTTTGGGCTGAGAATACATGCAAATGCTTTATTAACTGTTTTACAATATTTATATGCGTGAGTTTCATTATTCCCTTTTTATATACATTTTTGGGCTGAGAATACATGCAAATGCTTTATTAACTATTTTACAATATTTATATGCGTGAGTTTCATTTACCCTTTTTACTCTCTACGTTTTTGGGCTGAGAATACATGCAAATGCTTTATTAACTGTTTTACAATATTTATATGCGTGAGTTTCATTTTCCATTTTTACTCATTACATTTTTTAGCCGAGAATACATGCAAATGCTTTATTAACTGTTTTACAATATTTATATGCGTAAGTTTCATTATTCCCCTTTTAAATGCTTTTGCAATATATATTTTTGGGACTGAGAATACATGCGCTGTTTTTATAATTGTTTTACGAAATAGACACAAGTAATTGAAACTACATTATATGGTTGAATTATCGAAATCGAATATGCCCCTTTTTATTAAGTCTGGTAATCTAAGAATTAGGGAATAGACACCCTAATTGAAGCGAACTCTAAAGATAGATCTATCGGGCCCAACAAGCCCCATCCAAAGTACCGGATGCTTTAGTACTTCGAAATTTATATCATGTCCGAAGGAGGATCCCGAAATGATGGGAATATTCTTATATGCATATTGTGAATGTCGGTTACCAGGTGTTCAATTCATATGAATGATTTTTGTCTCTATGCATGGGAAGTATGTTTATGAGAAATGGAAATATTAAATCTTGTGGTCTATTAAAATTATGAAATGATTATTTATGTTAAACTAATGAACTCACCAACCTTTTGGTTGACACTTGAAAGCATATTTATTCTCAGGTACGAAAGAAATCTTCCGCTGTGCATTTGCTCATTTTAAAGATATTACTTGGAGTCATTCATGACATATTTCAAAAGACGTTGTATTCGAGTCGTTGAGTTCATCAAGATTATTATTAAGTCAATTATAGTTAGATATATTATAAAATAGTATGCATGCCGTCAACTTTTGATGTAATGAAATATTGTCTTTTCAAAAACGAATGCAATGTTTGTAAAATGTATCATATAGAGGTCAAGTACCTCGCGATGTAATCATCTGTTGTGAATTGTTTATAATCGATATGGACTTCGTCCGGATGGATTAGGACGGGTCCTCACAGCGAAGAAGGTGATCCTTTTCACCAACCGAATTTACCTCTTGGCAATGAACCTGAAGCACTTATCGGCGAACCAGTCCAAAACACCATTTTCACCCTCATTTCCCGAATATCTCACCACGATTATATTCTATCTAAAATTCTAAACCTTATTCATCCTCTCGTTCCGACCGACAATCATCCTGGTGTAATGGAAGAAGTCAACGAACTTCACGCTCGAGTAATAAATTTGGAGAATATGGTGCAAAACATACCAGCTTCGGCAACATCACCGGCACCAACAATACCATCAGTAATAGCACCCGTCCCATCAATAATCCATGCCTCAACATCTCATTCTGTACCTCGAGTATAATCATCGTTCTACGTATCGTTCTACATCAATTATCTTCGTCCTTCATGGCGATTATGTAATCTCTAATGTTTTAGAGATTATGTATTCTAGTTCTAACGGTAAATCAAATAAGATTAATATTATATTAACTCATTAAATCTATGATTACATCTGAAGAAAATATATATGTAAGTATATTTTCATAAAGATTGTAATTAAAAATTCTTTCGTACAAACTGTTAATGGTGAAAATATTTTAAGGGGTAGGTAATACCCGAGGAATATTTAGATTTCACATTAATAAGTTACATTGTACATTCTTCGAATCTGATTCAATAGTCATTTACTATCCTACTTACATCCACAAGATATACGAATCCGTTCACCACAAAATAACCATTTTCAATCAATTTCCTATTTGGATTTTGACTTACCAGAATCCAACAAGTGGCATAATGAAGAAAACATTGGACAAAAATAAAATTTGTTAGAAACAAACAAATTAACTATGAGAAATTTTGTTAAGAAACCACGCTAACAAAATCCTAGCTAACTGTTCCTAGCTAACTGTTAATTCCTTATTACATTTTATTCATCGCAATTTTAATTCTCGCAATTTTATTTATCGTCATTTAATTTCTGTTATTTATTTTACGCACTTTATTTATCGTCATTTAAATACTGTTATTTACGCATTTAAATATCGGGACACGTATAAAATGTTTTGACATATCATATCGATGCATCTATATATATTATTTGGAATAACCATAGACACTCTATATGCGGTAATGTTCGAGTTAGCTATACAGGGTTGAGGTTGATTCTAAAATAATATATATACTTTGAGTTGTGCTCGAGTCTGAGACATGTATACAATGGGTCACGACACGTATTAATTAATTCAAATATTATATATTAAACTATATATGAATTATTGAATTACTAACTGTGGACTATTAACTGTGGACTACCAACATTGGACAATTAAAATGAATTAAAATATTGATTATAACATATGAAACTAAAAATTTCTTCAAGTTTGCCACTTGATTTCATCTTAAATCTCATTTGTATCTTGACGATTACAATCTGCGTTCAAACCTTTCATGATTCTTGAAAACACCTCAATCGAGAGGATGAACCAACCGCATTTCATCTACGAAAGGAAAGATTTATGCATTTAGTTATGCACCTGAAAAACTCTCGAAAACTGAGTAAACGTTTAACACGTAGCTGTGCTAATTCCTTTAGTGTTATTATTACCAAAAATAACTTTGCAACTCCTATTCAAGATAGCCAATTTTGCCACAGCTCCAACAAGACAACTTCGACTTTTGAATCGCACTAGTCTTATTATAACCATGATGTATACGATTGCCTTTCGTCGACGTTACCGGAGAACCGTTTATATCCCACCACATTAGTAGCAAACTTACCAGCAACTTCACTTCTCATTGGCTTAAGTCATTCTGAAAAATCATTATATTTATCGAAACCCTATCATATACTCATCCACATTTTACAACAAGAATTGTCAAACCAATTACCAAGAATTAGTAATCAGTATTTCGAATCTCGCAGCATTTCTACATCAACAGATATATATATATATATATATATATATATATATATATATATATATATATATATATATATATATATATATATATATATATACATATAACATTTATCTTTTAGAATTATGATCTTTCTTTCTGAAACTCTGAAAACTACTCCAAACTACGAATTAGTTCTCCAAATTTTTGAAAAATACTGATGAAGCAGCAAAAACTGTAAACGACCTTAACAGTCGAAAGTAGATGATAAGATTAGTGTTGGAGAAGCTCAAAAGAGAAGGTTTGTGTGACGACCCGGAAATTTTTGATCAAATTAAAACCTAAATTTTATATGATTTCGACACGATAAGCAGAGTCTATTAAACTGAATCTCAAAATTCTTAAACTATTTTAAAACATTCATTTAACCTTTGACTATTCTCGATGATTCACGAACAATTACGTGTAAATAAATATGTAAAGATATGTATAACTAAATTCTATACACAGGAAATACTATATACATATAAATAATAACTATTAAAGAGTCAATAAATTATATAATTGGTAGATATGAAGTTTCTTATATATAAATTTTTATAGTATTATAATTTTTACTAATATTATTAACATTAATAATATTTATGTTATTTTAATTACTATTATTATTATTAGTAATATTATGGTTATAAATTCTATAGTTATATTTATCATTATCATTATAATAGTATTATTATCACTATTATATTATTATTATTATTATTTAAAATATTAAGAGTATTATTGTTATTGCTATAGTTATAATTATTTACGAACTAATTATTGTATATAAATACAGATACATACTAATGATATACCAATACTGATATATATATATATATATATATATATACAATTATATATAAAAACAGACATATACATATAAATACACTAATATATACATAAATCAATATTATTATTGTATTAGTAATTAATAATATAGTTATACACATATATAAAAAAGGGGGGAATCAAATTCTGTTTAACATCTTAATCATACAGTAAGCAATCTTGTTTTATGTTTCTGAAATAATCTAACCACTAATCGATCGTACAAGTTTGTTAGAAATCACAATCGCCTTTTAATTTTTTTTTCTCAGTATTTGGTTCCTGTCTAAATCCTTGTCGACCACCATTTGCTATAAACCAAAGAAATTCACTCAAAGATATTAACACTTCCAAACGACTAAACATTCTCATAATCAATTTAATCATCATCACCACCCTCTCAACCGACTTCTACCATCATCTAACCTTTCCATCACCATTAATTCACCACCTTAGACTACCATATCCTTCACCTTTAACTGTTGAAGAAGAACATGATTTTGAATTGGCTATTCAAAGACTCATCAACAATTATAACAAAAGCATCGAATGAAATGTACCTATAGTTATTGATGCAGAAGACAACTCAATCCAAACGGGTATAGATCACTTTATTTATGCTGCTGTTATACTTCTATATTTTTTCGTGATCAACAAACTCTCATATGATCAATCCCATGTTGACATCCATTGAGACCCACATCAAACCCACTCACTGTTTTGCTTTTTTTTCGAGAACCACTCTACTAGACTTGTTTGTTCGGATGTAACCTATATGAACCCACAACAATAAATCAACGCCACCAACACAACCAATCACCTCACCTGCAACTTCTCTTGTTGTTAATTGTTACGGTTGTACGATATTGTCACCATTCTAAGACCACCACCCATGAGCACTGCCTGCAACAATGAGCCATCACCGTTCATTTCTAGCTGTTTTTACATCGTGTCTGAGCTGCACCTGCAGCTATCGTTGTTGCCATCCACAACTCACCATTTTTTTTTATACTTTAACAAAATGAAAAGGGAAGAAAACGCTATAGAGTAGTGTTTGCTCAACATGGATATATATTGGTATATATATATTTTAAAAAAAACACACTACCAATAAACAATGGGAATCATATTACGCATGGCAGCAATTTTGGGTCAATCAAGATAAAGTAAACACAAGTGGGCGATCCATTTCATTTTTAAAAGTAACTATATGTCAGATGCCTTTTCTTTTAGACAAACCCCCACCAATCTCGTTCAATTCAAATAACATCTATTATTAGTATTGAGTGGAGTGGGTAAGAAGTTGTTGTTGATTTGATTACTTTGTTTTCTATGCCTGTCGAAAGTACCAGACTCAAACTCAACATTTATTTATTTTTTTTCTTCTACGAAGTGGAACTCAGGCTCAGGCCTTTATATTATGTTTTAGGCCAACAAGTTATCGAACTGGTCAATTGGGTTTTAAACTCTTACGTTGGGCTGCAGCTTATATACCATCGAGTTGTTGTTGCTGCTGAACACCAAAGCCATATGCACCCTCTTCTCTCGAATCCAAGATTTACACACTGAACTTTAACATTTAAGCCACACATATTATGATATTAATATGAGCATGAATGATAGTGGTTATGATATGATGATGAAGAAATGATGTTAAGCGATGATAATCACGATTATGATCGTGATTATGTATGATATTAGATGATGGTTCAATAATGATGGTAAAATAAATAAATGAGGATGATATAGTTATGATAATAATACATGGTTAAGTTATGTTAGAAGCTTTCGATTTATGAAGAAGAAGGAACCAAAAAAGATAAAAGATTTCAATCTAAGATTTAAAACAGAAAGACATAAGCAGAGTAGATGGTTTGGGATGTGTGTAGGAGAACGGGACGTCGCGTGTTCGAGCCCGTACTGAGGCAGTTTATCTTTTTGAAGTTTTCTTTTCCTTTAAAGGTAGCATTTTATTATTATTATTATTATTATTATTATTATTATTATTATTATTATTATTATTATTATTATTATTATTATTATTATTATTATTATTATTATTATTATTATTATTATTATTATTATTATTACTACTAATATTATTATAAGTATTATTATTAATATCATTAAGATTATTCGTAAGATTATAAAAAAAAATTGTTATTATTATTATTATTTTAAACATTACTATTATTCTAAATAATTATTATTAACATATAAAATTCTTATTTATTTTTAGTAGTATCATCATTATTATTAATATTAAAAGTATTTTTTTATTTATTTTTATTAACATTATTATCATTATTAGAATTATCATGATTTTATCATAATTAGTATTATTTTTATATAACAAATTATTGATTTACAATATAATGCTATAT
This sequence comes from Rutidosis leptorrhynchoides, assembly GCF_046630445.1. Lineage (NCBI taxonomy): Eukaryota > Viridiplantae > Streptophyta > Magnoliopsida > Asterales > Asteraceae > Rutidosis > Rutidosis leptorrhynchoides. The sequence continues at coordinate 116,008,289 of NC_092341.1, read as the reverse complement.
ATATATATATATATATATATATATATATATATATATATATATATATATATATATATATATATATATATATATATATATATATATATATATATATATATATATATATATACTTATTAATATAACTATTTGTATAAGTATTAATATACGAAATAAATATATATATATAACCTTTAAAATAATAAATATATTACAAAATTAAATAAAAACTGGTTTGATTATTATTACATGTTAGTTATATGTTTTAATATATATATATATACCTGATATAGGTTCGTGAATCTGAAGCCAACCCTACACTTGTTAAATGTCATCATATGTATTTTTACTACAAAATACAGTATTGTGAGTTCATTTGATTCCCTTTTACTCTTTATATTTTTGGGACTGAGAATACATGCGCTGTTTTTATAACTGTTTTATTAAATGCTTTTGAAATATATTTTGAACTGCGAATACATGAAATGCTTTTATAAATGTTTGACGAGATAGACACAAGCAAAACATTCCTCGAATGAATTATTATGCAGACAGAAGTTCTGCGGATTATTATTGAATTATGTGGACATGATAATTGCCACCGTTGAATTATGTGGATATGATAATTGCCACCATTGAATTATGTGGACATGATAATTGCCACCATTGAATTATGTGGACATGATAATTGCCACCAATTGATATGAATGTTATGTATCGAGAGAATGATTTTATACACAAGTTATGTGTATTAGTTTTTATGCACGAGATATGTGTACGGTTACTAAGATTTATGAAAAATGATTTCATACACGAGATATGTGTATTGTATTTTAAAGATATCGCATGTACATTACAGGTGGGTATAGGATTCGGGCCCATTTGTACCATGCAGGATTTAAATCTTGTGGTCTATCAAAATGATGAATTTTATTGTTTTATGATAAACCTATGAACTCACCAACCTTTTGATTGACACTTAAAAGCATGTTTAATCTCAGGTATGAAAGAAATCTTCCGCTGTGCATTTGCTCATTTTAAGGACATTACTTGGAGTCGATCATCGCTCTGTGATCAAATGTTGATGACTTCTTCCAGATGGATTAGGATGGGGCGTTTCAGTTGGTATCAGAGCGATGGTCTTAGCGAACCAGGTCTTGCATAAGTGTGTCTAACTGATAGTTGTTTAAATGCATTAGTAGGTCTGGACTTCGACCGTGTCTGCATGTCAAAAGTTTTGCTTATCATTTTGTGTTGAAAATTACCTGCTTATCATTCTTAGAGAATCACTGCTCATCACTATATGTCTAGACACATCTTACTGCTTTGATTGCATGAATAGTGTATAGACAAATTCATATCTTAGCGTATCTGCCAATTCATATCTTAGCGTATCTGCCAATTCATATCTTAGCGTATCTGTTACTGTAGATTTTATCTGACATGTTTACTTAATTCCTCCGTAATTAATGAGATCTTCTGTACTATGTATAGGTATTCTATGTAATTAGAATATCATCCGATATCCAAAAATCATTTCATATCGAAAACCCTTTACTCAATCGTACGGAATGGAACTCGCCACTAGTTCAAGTTCTTCGGAATCCGACAGCTATTCCGACATGGATGCTCACCTAATCTCCAAAAGCAGTGTCACCAAAATGAATCAACCAAACATCCATCCCCAATTCATCTGATGAGTTCGTAGTCGACTTAATCAATGGAGACGCCAAGAAGGCGATCCTTTTCACCAACCGAATTTATCTCTTGGCGACGAACCTGAAGCACTTATCAGCGAACCAGTCTGAAACACCATTTTCACCCTCATTTTCTGAATATCTAACCACGATTATATTCTATCTAAAATTCTAAACCTTATTCATCTGCTCGTTCTGACCGACAATCATCCCGGAGTAATAGAAGAAGTCAACAAACTTCGAGCTCGAGAAACAAATTTGGAAAATATGGTGCAAAATGTACCAGCTTCAGCAACATCACCGGCACCAACAGTACCATCAGTAACAGCACCAGTACCATCAACAATTCATGCCTCAACATCTCATTCAGTACCTCGAGTACAATCATCGTTCTACGTATCGTTCTACATCAATTATCTTCATTCTTCATGGCGATTATGTAATCTCTAATGTTTTAGAGATTATGTATTCTAGTCATAACGGTAAATCAAATGAGAGTAATATTATATTAACTCATTGAATCTATGATTACATCTGAAGAAAATATATATGAAAGTATATTTTCATAAAGATTGTAATAAAAAAAATTCTTTCGTACAAACTGTTAATGGTGAAAATATTTTAACGGGTAGGTAATACCCGAGGAATATTTAGATTTCACTTTAATAGGTTATGCTGTACATTCTTCGAATCTGATTCAACATCCATTTACTATCCTACTTACATCTACAGAGATACGAATCCATTCACCGCAGAATAACCATTTTATTTCAATTTCATATTTGGATTTCGACTTATCATAATCCAACAAGTGGCATAATGAAGAAAACATTGGACAAAATATAAGTTGTTAGAAACAAACGAATTAACTAATTGAAATTTTGTTAAGAATCCACTCTAACTGTTCCTAGCTAACTGTTTAATTTCGTATTACATTTTTATTATTACAATTTATTTATCGCAATTTAATTATCGCAATTTTAATTCTTGCAATTTTATTTATCGTCATTTAATTTCTGTTATTTACTTTACGCACTTTATTTATCGTCATTTAATTTCTGTTATTTATGTTACGCACTTTAAATATCGGGACACGTATACAAGGTTTTGACATATCATATCGACGCATCTATATATATTATTTGGAATCACCATAGACACTCTATATGCAGTAATGATCGAGTTCTCTATACAGGGTTGAGGTTGATTCTACAATAATATATATAGTTTGAGTTGTGATCGAGTCTGAGACGAATATGGGTTACGATACGTATTAATTAATTCGAATATTATAAATTAAACTATATATGAATTATTGGACTGTAAACTGTGGACTATCGACTTTGGACTAGTAACATTGGACAATTAAAATGAATTAAAATATTGAGTATAACATATGAAACTAAACAATTCTTCAAGTTTGCCACTTGATTTCATCTTAAACCTCAAATTGTATCTTGACGATTACAATCTGCGTTCAAACCTTTCACGATTCTTGAAAACACCTCAATCGAGAGGATGAACTAACCGCACTTCATCTACGGAAGGAAAGACTTATACATATAGTATTGCACCTGAAAAAATCTCGGAAACTGAGTAAACGTTTAACGCATAGCTGTGCTAATTTCTTTAGTGTTATTATTAGCCAAAATAACTTTGCAATCCCTTTTCAAATTAGACAATTTTGTCACAGCTTCAACAAGTCAACTTTGACTTTTCACTCGGATTAGCTTATTATAACCCTGATATATAAGTTGTCTTTCGTCATCGATACCGGGAAACCGTTTATATCTCACCACATTAGCAGTAAATTTACCAACAACTCCGTTGATCTCTGACTTTTCAAAAAAAAAAAAAATCACTATATTCAGTGAAACCCTATCATTTACTCATTTACATCTTATAACAAGAATTACTATACCAACCATCAGGAATTAGCAATCAGTATTTTGAAATCTCGCAGCATGTCTACATCAATAGTTATATGTATACATATAACAATTATCTCCTAAAATTACAATCTTCAATTCTGAAATTTTGAAAAGGCACCCAGCTTACGAATCAATACATTGAACTTTAAAAAAGCTGAATGAAGCAGCAAAAACTGTAGGCAACCGTAAACGACCTTAGTCTTCGGAAGTTTGATGATAAAGAATAGTATGTTGGAAAAGCTCAGAAACGTTGGAACTGGAAAACGGATTGAGCTAACCACGAAGGAGACCAAGGACAAATACAAGGACCATACCCTCTATTCAAAGAATCCAGGTAATTCTGGATCCGATGAAATCTTTAAAGAATATCTTGCTCCGAAGTCATGTTAAAATCTTGCGGAAAACTTTTCTTCATCAACCTTCGAACCTAGAAATTTCCAAAATATCATCATAAATATCTTCGATATTTCTGAGAATATTTTCATAAATATTCTTGTCCGAAAGTATCTACCTCTTCGTGTTTTCTGTATTCCATTATATTGGAAACTTATGTAAAATCTAAGCATAAATTATGAGTGAATTGTGGAGAAGTGTTGAGAATTGAAGCATGGGTTAGTATAATATAATGACGCTTGGCCAATGTGATTATATTACAGTAAGTCATGCTGAGTTCTAATGGAACGTGATAAAGGATCACAGATCATACCTTTATCATGAACCATGTTACATAACTCTTTTATTCTACTTAACCTTCGAACATATCAAGAAAATATATTCTTGATAGTTCTATCTTCCATAATTTTCAGTAATCTACAAATCAAATCGTACAATTACCTTTCATTTCTGCTTAGAATCTTAATCATGTTCATCCGAACTTTATACCTACAAAACCGAGACGTCTTGATCGGTTTACTTTAAGTCGGAAAGAAAACAGAAGCATGAAGCTTCAAAATAGAAAGCAGTAGAGGAATTGTGAAAATAATGGAACGGAAAAAATGAATTTATAGAAAAATATCAGACATAGTAATCGAGGTAGATTACCCGCATTAAATTTAAGAGGATCTTAACTTCCTTAATTGTTGAAGAATCAAATCTTATAAAGATGTCAAAGATTATCTTTAAATTCCTTGAATTCCGAAAAATCCACTGTGATTACGTCAAAAGTTAAATCTCAATCTCAATCTTTTGTGACAGCTTCACTCGTACGTTTCACTTAATCAAATCGTTTTATCTATATTAATCAATAATGATAAAACTCTATTTATGAACTCATATTTGTCATGAAAACATTTTAATTGTTAACTATGATGACCTCACTCAAATTTCGGGACGAAATTTCTTTAACGGGTAGGTACTGTGACGACCCGGAAATTTCCGATCAAATTAAAACCTAAATCTTATATGATTTCGACACGATAAGCAGAGTCTATTAAACTGAATCTTAAAATTCTTGAACTATTTTAAAACATTCATTTAACCTTTGACTATTCTCGATGATTCACGAACAATTACGTGTAAATAAATATGTAAAGATAGGTATAACTAAATTCTATACACAGGAAATACTATATACATATAAATAATAACTATTAAAGAGTCAATAAATTATATAATTGGTAGATATGAAGTTTCTTATATATAAATTGTTATAGTATTATAATTATTACTAATATTATTAACATTAATAATATTTATGTTATTTTAATTACTATTATTATTATTAGTAATATTATGGTTATAAATTCTATAGTTATATTTATCATTATCATTATAATAGTATTATTATCACTATTATATTATTATTATTATTTAAAATATTAAGAGTATTATCGTTATTGCTATAGTTATAATTATTTACGAACTAATTATTGTATATAAATACAGATACATACTAATGATATACCAATACTGATATATATATATATGTATATACAATTATATATAAAAACAGACATATACATATAAATACACTGATATATACATAAATCTGTATTATTATTGTATTAGTAATTAATAATATAGTTATACACATATATAAAAAAAAGGGGGAATCAAATTCTGTTTAACATCTTAATCATACAGTAAGCAATCTTGTTTTATGTTTCTGAAATAATCTAACCACTAATCGATCGTACAAGTTTGTTAGAAATCACAATCGCCTTTTTATTTTTTTTTCTCAGTATTTGGTTCCTGTCTAAATCCTTGTCGACCACCATTTGCTATAAACCAAAGAAATTCACTCAAAGATATTAACACTTCCAAATGACTAAACATTCTCATAATCAATTTAATCACCATCACCACCCTCTCAACCGACTTCTACCATCATCCAACCTTTCCATCACCATTAATTCACCACCTTAGTCTACCATATCCTTCACCTTTAACTGTTGAAGAAGAACATGATTTTGAATTGGCTATTCAAAGACTCATCAACAATTATAACAAAAGCATCGAATGCAATGTACCTATAGTTATTGATGCAGAAGACAACTCAATCCAAACAGGTATAGATCACTTTATTTATGCTGATGTTATACTTCTATATTTTTTCGTGATCAACAAACTCTCATCTGATCAATCCCTTGTTGACATCCATCGAGACCCACATCAAACCCACTCACTGTTTTGCTTTTTGTTCGAGAACCACTCTACTAGACTTGTTTGTTCGGATGTAACCTATGTGAACCCACAACAATAAATCAACACCACCAACACAACCAATCTGTGACGACCCGGAAATTTCCGACTAAATTTAAACTTTATATTTATATTATTCTTTCACGATAAGCAATGTTTGTTAAGCTAAATCTCAAGGATTTTAAACTATGTTTATACATTCATTTAAACCTCGACCATATTCCAATGATTCACGAACCATTAAATGAACATATATGAATATGTATGTATATGTGTATATGTTATAAATTGAAAATGTCAACAAAGTATTTAAAAGTATAATGCTTTATATGAACGTATTTGTTTCAATATGATTATCAACGAAATTAAAAAAAATATATTAAATGATTGAATTATCAGAAACATTGAATTATGATTACAAGTCTCTGTTGAGAGGTCCACTATGATTTGAGAAATCTATTCCTCTTAACGATATTCAGAATAATTTGTAAAGCTATTTATAAATAAAAATAAAAAGTGTCATTTACGAAAGTTAGACAAAAGCTAGTGGAGAATTGGTTTCCATAATATTCTATTAATCTATTTTCAAACGTACAAAAACGTTTTCAGTTTAAAAAAAAACTTTATTATTAAACTTTTATAAATATCTAGAATCACTTTTGACAACTCATTACTTAACCAGTATAATAAATATAACGATATTTATATTTTATTTCATTAAATATATATAACGATTTAAGTTAATATTATATATATTTATACGCGTATTATACATACATAGTTTTTATACTTTTACTATACTTTAACTTTACCTTTACTTTATTTTTACTTTACTTTAACTTTAATAATTCATACTTTAATAATTCACTTTAATAATTCATACTTTAATAATTCACTTTAATAATTCATACTTTAATAATTCACTTTAATAATTCATACTTTAATAATTCACTTTAATAATTCAAAAATCTATTATAAATAGAATTTAATATGTTTCATTATTTCATAGAAACTTGAAAATATATTTCTCTAAACTCTCTCAATCGATTTACACACACACACACATATATATATATATATATATATATATATATATATATATATATATATATATATATATATATATATATATATATATATATATATATATTTGCTCTGTATTATTTCAAGATATTATTAGTATACATAAAATATTACGACGGAGTGATGTCCGAGTGATTTCAAAATAGTTTTTTGAATGAGTCGAAGCTAAGGAAATTATGGGTTATAGCTATGGAAGTGATGGGTATGGTTCATGGGTATGCTCGTGAGGTCAATCTAGTGTTTATCATCTCCGTTGCGTCTACGTACTTTCCTGCAATATTGAATCTCAATATTGATACGTGAGCACTCATAACTTAACTTTTATATATCAATAGTGTATCCCTGACTAGTGCTCGAGTATATAGGATTATGCATGTTTGTACATTCGATATTGTCCTTAGATAGGTTTGTTGAATCCTGAATTAGATACATATGCTACTGAGTTAGGGTATATGATATGCATGTCATTGGAAAGCTAGCGAAAAATTAAGAACTTTTTATTTAGATATCGAATGGTTTCGGTGAACGGATTTGAAGTTATAGTCAACTGAATTTTAGTATTATTGTTAAAATGATTATTATTACTATCGTCGTTATTATTTTAATAGAAATATCATTGTTATTATAAAATATCATTATTACTATTATGTTAGTATTATCATTTTATCATAATAACATTTTTAGTAAATATAAATATTGTTATTTTTTTATAGAATAATAATAATTATTATTACAAAATAATACAACTTTTACTTATTATTATTATGATCAATATTATTTTATCAAATAAATAGGGGATACAAAGATATTTTTCACCACGCGTAATATAATTACATTAATAATACTTACCACTATAGTTTTAAGATATTAAGTGAACTTTATAAATTTTACTACTTAAGATATATAAAAGTATATTTTATCATATATAAACGTTAATATAAATTTTTATTAATAAATGACTTTTATTATTATAAAATCTAATAAATATATTTAAATATATAAAACGACTATAGTTAAGTTATATAATAAACACGTATAAATTTTAGAAGTCATTTTGGGTCAAGTTGACTTTTGTTGACTTTTGCATATTAGTCTCGAGCATTAGGATTGTGGTACACTATGACTTGACCAAAAATTGTTAGACAAATATTGACCAACATATAAATATATATAATTAATATAGGTTCGTGAATCCGAGGCCAACCTTGCACTTTTTAAATTACGTTATATGTATTTTTACTACGAAATACAGTATGGTGAGTTTCATTTGCTCCCTTTTATATATATTTTTGGGACTGAGAATACATGCGCTGTTTTTATAAATGTTTTATGAAATAGGCACAAGTACTAAAACTAATTCTATGTGGGTTTAAACCAGAAATATACCCTTAGCTTGGTAACATTAAACTACTTGTCTATGTACGGTAGGCGCGAATCCTAAAGATAGATCTATTGGGCCTGACAAACCCCATCCTGACTATGGGATGCTTTAGTACTTCGAGGTTATTTTAAACACACCTGATCTGGTGTACTTCAGAGGGTAAAACATGAACGTTAAGGCTTGTTACCGGGTGCCTACAACTTATAGAATAATTTTATACACTTGCGAGTGTACATATATTTATAAACGGAAATCTTGTGGTCTATTAATATATTGAAATGATTGTTATGATAAACCTATGAACTCACCAACCTTTTGGTTGACACTTTAAAGCATGTTTATTCTCAGGTATTAAAGAAATCTTTCGCTGTGCATTAACTCATTTTAAGGATATTACTTGGAGTCATTCATGGCATATTTTGAAAGACGTTGCATTCAAGTCATTGAGTTCATCAAGATTATTATTAAGTCAATTATAGTTGGATGTATTATGAAATGGTGTGCTTACCGTCAATTTTTGTTGTAAAGAAAGTTTGTCTTTTAAAAACGAATGCAATGTTTGTAAAATGTATCATATAGAGGTCAAATACCTCGCGATGTAATCAACTATTGTGAATCGTTTATAATGTATATGAACGGGTCCTTTCAGTTGGTATCAGAGCGGTGGTCTTAGCGAACCAGGTCTGCATTAGTGTGTCTAACTGATAGTCATTAGGATGCATTAGTGAGTCTGGACTTCGACCGTGTCTGCATTTCAAAAGTTTTGCTCATCATTCTTGTCGAAAATTACCTGCTTATCATTCTTAGTCTAGACACATCTTATTGCATTGATTGCATGAATAGTGTATAGACAAAATTCATATCTTAGCGTATCTGCTAATTCATATCTTAGCGTATCTGTTACTGTAAACTTTTCCTGACATATTCCGTAAATTCCTCCGTAATCTACGAAACCTTTTGCTTTATATAATTAGAATACCACCCGATAGCCGGAAAATCATTTCATATCCAAAAATTCTTTATTCAATCGTACGAAATGGAATTCGTCATTAGTTCAAGTCCCTCGGATTCCGAAATGGAATCCCACTCAAGTTTCGAAAGCAGTGTGACCGGAATGGATCAACCAATTAGTCATCATCAATTCTGGATGAATTGGGGATGGGTTCGTAGCCTCCTTAATCATTGGAGACAAGAAGAAGGTGATCCCTTTCATCCACCACATTGCCCTCTTGGCAAAGAACCTGAAGCACTTACCGGCGAACCTATCCGAAACACCATTTTCTCTCTTATTTCTAGAGTATCTCGTCACGATTACATACTACACCAAATTCTAGATTTTATTTATCCGCTCGTCCGAACCGACAATCACCCCGGTGTAATAGAAGAAGTCAACGAGCTTCGCGCTCGGGTAGTGGCTTTGGAGAATATGGTGCAAAGGTTACAAACACCAGCAGCAGCACCAGCAGCATAAACAGTACCACCATCAGCAACACCAACAGTACCATTACCACCACCAACAACAATCGCATCGCAAACCTCAACTTCACAATCTGTCCCATGAGCATCGACGTCATACGCCCTGTAGATACTAAGGAATACCACAACGATGAAGTATTGATTCATAACTTCATTGGGAAAACATTCTACGACGATTATGTAATTTCTAAAGTTTAGAAATTATCTATCCTAGCCTTAACCATAAATCAAGTGAGTTTAATTTAATATTAACTCATTAAATCTATATTACATCTGAAGAAATATACACATATATTTCCATAAAGACTGTAATAAAATTCTTTTGTACAAAATATTAATTGTGACATTTTTTTTAACGGGTAGGTAATACCCGAGAGATATATAAATTCACAATTAATATGTTACATTCTTCGAATCTGATTCAGCAAATCATCCATTATACTCCCTACTTTCACAACAATATACATTCTTTTATAGAAATCAAAACAACCATACTCATTCAAAAATCTAATTACATATTCTGATTTTGAAATCGCCGAATTCAATTCAAGTTATAAACGATATCATCACTCTTAGATTCTTACATCTTTCAAAGCTATACTTTAACTTCAAAACTGTGTTAGAACATCGTATGTATATTAACGATTATAATCTGTGTTCAAGCCCTTCGAAATACCTGAAGACACTTCAAATAATGAACAATCGAGATGATGATCCAACCACATGTTATCCACAGTTACGTACCTGAAAAACTCTTGAAACCAAAGTCATAATTTAACATGTATCCATGTCAGACCTTTTGGCATTTACTAGCTAAAATAACTTTTCAATCCCTTCTAAAAATAGACGATTTTGTCACAGCTCCAGCAAACCAACTTTAATTGTTCATTCGAATAAGCCTTATTATAATGATTACCCCTTCATCATTATTACCGGGGAACCTTTCATATCTCGCCACATTAGCAGTAAACTTATTAACAACTTCATTGATCTTTGACTTTCCGAAAAATATTTATATTTATCAAAATCCCATCATTTACTCATCTGTATCTTGTAACGAGAATTGCCATATGAATCATCAGAAATTAGCAATCAGTATTTTGAAATCTCGCAGCATGTCTACGCCAACAATTATATGTGTCTATCTTCTGGACTTATATACTTTGAATGTGAAGTTTCTGAAAAACACCCTAAACTGCGAACTAGTTCTTGAAATACTGATGAAGCATCAAAAACTGTAAACGATCTTAACAGTAAAAAGTTTGATGACAAAGAATAGTAAGGTGGAAAAGCTGAGAAAAAGAGAAGGTTTGGAACTGGAAAACGGATTGAACAGACTATGAAGGAGGCTGTGGACAAATCACAAAGACTAAATCTGCCTTCAAAGAATCCAAATGATTCAGTGCCTGCTAAAGTCATTAACGAATACCTTACTCTTTATTCTAAACCTTTACAGACAAATCTTCATCATCATCCATCAATATTAGAAATTCTAAGATATTATCATATCTTTCATTATAAATATCCGCGATATTTCTGAAGATATTTTCACAACTAATCTTATCTGAAGTCATTTATCTCTTTGCGCTATCAGTGTTACATCATATAAGAAACTATTAGTTTCTATATTCTATAAACTTTCGAGTTTAAATTATGAATGTTTTGAAGTAGTGTTGGGAACTGAAGCATGAGTTAGTATAATATAATGACACTTGATCAACGTGATTATATTACAGTAAGTCATGCTGAGTTTCTAATGGGACATGACGATTCACAGACCATGCCGTCATCATGTTCCATGTTACACGACTCTTGTATTCTATTTAATCTCTAAAAATATCAAGAATATATTTTCTTGATGATTCGGTCTTTTCAGGGTATTATGGTAAATTAACAAATCAAGATCGTGCCATTACCATTTCCTTCTTAGAACATTAACTATGTTCATTCTGAAATTCATATATGCGAATACTGGACCATTACAAACGTTGCTTAATCGCAAGAAGAAGAAACGAAAGGACAAAACTCCAAAATAGAAATTGGAGTATAAATCGCAGCAAATAGAAGGGAGCATTAACTGTGGATGTCAATGATTATAGAAGACAAAAGCAGGGGCTTTGAAATATAAGGGAAGATATAAAACCCAACAACCACCCAAAAATTATAAACCGTATATATCGATGCATATAGCAATATAAAGACACGGAAGAACTAAAAACACTATAAAATCGAGAGTATAATAGAAGTAAATAGATTCTTCCGGAGGCAGATGAAAAAGAAGAACGACAGATATGAAAGTGAGGAGTATATCGAGAATCAGTACTGGATGAAGCATATTGACAAATACTTTAAAATATGAGTTGAGGGAGAAAGAATAGAAGGTGTGAGTTGTAAGGAAACGAAGGAGGTGGATTTATAGTGAAATACCCGACAGAGAAATCAAGATGGATTATCGTATTAATTCAAAGAGAATCATAATCTCCTTAATCACCGAAGCATCAAATCCAACATAGATTACAAAGATTTTCTTTAGATTCGAAGATCAATTGTGATGACGTCAAAAGATATGACAAATCACTATAATCTTATTTCCTTCATTTACGATAACTTCCCTCATACGCTTTGAGTAATCGAATTATTTTATCCACACTTCTTAGACATGATAAAACTTCATAATCGTCATAATAACATTCTCATTGTTAGCCATAACGACCTCTATCAAATTTCGGGGACGAAATTTCTTTAACGGGTAGGTACTGTGACGACCCGAAAATTTCCGACTAAATTTAAACTTTATCTTTATATTATTCTGACACGATAAGCAATGTTTGTTAAGCTAAATCTCAAGGATTTTAAACTATGTTTATACATTCATTTAAACCTCGACCATATTCCAATGATTCACGAACCATTAAATGAACATATATGAATATGTATGTATATGTGTATATGTTATAAATTGAAAATGTCAACAAAGTATTTAAAAGTATAATGCTTTATATGAACGTATTTATTTCAATATGATTATTGACGAAATTAAAAAATATATATTAAATGATTGAATTATCAGAAACATTGAATTATGATTACAAGTCTCTGTTGAGAGGTCCACTATGATTTGAGAAATCTATTCCTCTTAACGATATTCAGAATAATTTGTAAAGCTATTTATAAATAAAAATAAAAAGTGTCATTTACGAAAGTTAGACAAAAGCTAGTGGAGAATTGGTTTCAATAATATTCTATTAATCTATTTTCAAACGTACAAAAACGTTTTCAGTTTAAAAAAAAACTTTATTATTAAACTTTTATAAATATCTAGAATCACTTTTGACAACTCATTACTTAACCAGTATAATAAATATAACGATATTTATATTTTATTTCATTAAATATATATAACGATTTAAGTTAATATTATATATATTTATACGCGTATTATACATACATAGTTTTTATACTTTTACTATACTTTAACTTTACCTTTACTTTACTTTTACTTTACTTTAACTTTAATAATTCACTTTAATAATTCATACTTTAATAATTCACTTTAATAATTCATACTTTAATAATTCACTTTAATAATTCATACTTTAATAATTCATACTTTAATAATTCACTTTAATAATTCAAAAATCTATTATAAATAGAATTCAATAGGTTTCATTATTTCATAGAAATTTGAAAATATATTTCTCTAAACTCTCTTAATTGATTTACACACACATATATATATATATATATATATATATATATATATATATATATATATATATATATATATATATATATATATATATATATATATATATATATATATATATTGCTCTGTATTATTTCAAGATATTATTAGTATACATAAAATATTACGACGGAGTGATGTCCGAGTGATTTCAAAATCGTTTTTTGAATGAGTCGAAGCTAAGGAAATTATGGGTTATAGCTATGGAAGTGATGGGTATGGTTCATGGGTATGCTCGTGAGGTCAATCTAGTGTTTATCATCTCCATTGCGTCTACGTACTTTCCTGCAATATTGAATCTCAATATTGATACGTGAGCACTCATAACTTAACTTTTATATATAAATAGTGTATCCCTGACTAGTGCTCGAGTATATAGGATTATGCATACTTGTACATTCGATATTGTCCTTAGATAGGTTTGTTGAATCCTGAATTAGATACATATGCTACTGAGATAGGGTATATGATATGCATGTCATTGGAAAGCTAGCGAAAAATTAAGAACTTTTTATTTAGATATCGAATGGTTTCGATGAACGGATTTGAAGTTATAGTCAACTGAATTTTAGTATTATTGTTAAAATGATTATTATTACTATCGTCGTTATTATTTTAATAGAAATATCATTGTTATTATAAAATATCATTATTACTATTATGTTAGTATTATCATTTTATCATAATAACATTTTTAGTAAATATAAATATTGTTATTTTTTTATAGAATAATAATAATTATTATTACAAAATAATACAACTTTTACTTATTATTATTATGATCAATATTATTTTATCAAATAAATAGGGGATACAAAGATATTTTTCACCACGCGTAATATAATTACATTAATAATACTTACCACTATAGTTTTAAGATATTAAGTGAACTTTATAAATTTTACTACTTAAGATATATAAAAGTATATTTTATTATATATAAACGTTAATATAAATTTTTATTAATAAATGACTTTTATTATTATAAAATCTAATAAATATATTTAAATATATAAAACGACTATAGTTAAGTTATATAATAAACACGTATAAATTTTAGAAGTCATTTTGGGTTAAGTTGACTTTTGTTGACTTTTGCATATTAGTCTCGAGCATTAGGATTGTGGTACACTATGACTTGACCAAAAATTGTTAGACAAATATTGACCAACATATAAATATATATAATTAATATAGGTTCGTGAATTCGAGGCCAACCTTGCACTTGTTAAATTACGTTATATGTATTTTTACTACGAAATACAGTATGGTGAGTTTCATTTGCTCCCTTTTATATATATTTTTGGGACTGAGAATACATGTGCTGTTTTTATAAATGTTTTACGAAATAGGCACAAGTACTAAAACTAATTCTATGTGGGTTTAAACCAGAAATATACCCTTAGCTTGGTAAAATTAAACTACTTGTCTATGTACGGTAGGCGCGAATCCTAAAGATAGAACTATTGGGCCTGACAAACCCCATCCTGACTATGGGATGCTTTAGTACTTCGAGGTTATTTTAAACACACCTGATCTGGTGTACTTCAGAGGGTAAAACATGAATGTTATGGCTTGTTACCGGGTGCCTACAACTTATAGAATAATTTTATACACTTGCGAGTGTACATATATTTATAAACGGAAATCTTGTGGTCTATTAATATATTGAAATGATTGTTATGATAAACCTATGAACTCACCAACCTTTTGGTTGACACTTTAAAGCCTGTTTATTCTCAGGTATTAAAGAAATCTTCCGCTGTGCATTAATTCATTTTAAGGATATTACTTGGAGTCATTCATGGCATATTTTGAAAGACGTTGCATTCAAGTCATTAAGTTCATCAAGATTATTATTAAGTCAATTATAGTTGGATGTATTATGAAATGGTGTGCATACCGTCAATTTTTGTTGTAAAGAAAGTTTGTCTTTTAAAAACGAATGCAATGTTTGTAAAATGTATCATATAGAGGTCAAATACCTCGCGATGTAATCAACTATTGTGAATCGTTTATAATGTATATGAACGGGTCCTTTCACAATCACCTCACCTGCAACTTCTCTTGTTGTTAATTGTTACGGTTGTACGATATTGTCACCATTCGAAGACCACCACCCATGTGCACTACCTGCAACAATGAGCCATCACCGTTCATTTCTAGCTGTTTTTACATCGTGTCTGAGCTGCACCTGCAGCTATCATTGTTGCCATCCACAACTCACCATTTTTTTTATACTTTAACAAAATGAAAAGGGAAGAAAACGCTATAGAGTAGTGTTTGCTCAACATGGATATATATTGGTATATATATATTTTAAAAAAAAACACACTACCAATAAACAATGGGAATCATATTACGCATGGCAGCAATTTTGGGTCAATCAAGATAAAGTAAATACAAGTAGGCGATCCATTTCATTTTTAAAAGTAACTATATGTCAGATGCCTTTTATTTTAGACAAACCCCCACCAATCTTGTTCAATTCAAATAACATCTATTATTAGTCTTGAGTGGAGTGGGTAAGAAGTTGTTGTTGATTTGATTACTTTGTTTTCTATGCCTGTCGAAAGTACCAGACTCAAACTCAACATTTATTTATTTTTTTTCTTCTACGAAGTGGAACCCAAGCTCAGGCCTTTATATTATGTTTTGGGCCAACAAGTTATCGAACTAGTCAATTGGGTTTTAAACTCTTACGTTGGGCTGCAGCTTATATACCATCGAGTTGTTGTTGCTGCTGAACACCGAAGCCATATGCACCCTCTTCTCTCGAATCCAAGATTTACACACTGAAATTTAACATTTAAGCCACACATATTATGATATTAATATGAGCATGAATGATAGTGGTTATGATATGATGATGAAGAAATGATGTTAAGCGATGATAATCACGATTAAGTTCGTGATTATGTATGATATTAGATGATGGTTCAATAATGATGGTAAAATAAATAAATGAGGATGATATAGTTATGATAATAATACATGGTTAAGTTATGTTAGAAGGTTTTGATTTATGAAGAAGAAGGAACCGAAAAAGATAAAAGATTTCAACCTAAGATTTAAAACAGAAATACATAAGCAGAGTAGATGGTTTGGGATATGTGTAGGAGAACGGGAGGTCGCGTGTTCGAGCCCGTACTGAGGCAGTTTATCTTTTTAAAGTTTTCTTTTCCTTTAAAGGTAGCATTTTTTTATTATTATTATTATTATTATTATTATTATTATTATTATTATTATTATTATTATTATTATTATTATTATTATTATTATTACTACTACTAATATTATTATAAGTATTATTATTAATATCATTAAGATTATTCGTAAGATTATAAAAACAAATTGTTATTATTATTATTATTTTAAACATTACTATTATTCTAAATAATTATTATTAACATATAAAATTCTTATTTATTTTTAGTAGTATCATCATTATTATTAATATTAAAAGTATTTTTTTATTTTTTTATTAACATTATTATCATTATTAGAATTATCATGATTTTATCATAATAATATTATTTTTATATAACAAATTATTGATTTACAATATAATGCTAAATATATATATATATATATATATATATATATATATATATATATATATATATATATATATATATATATATATATATATATATATATATATATACGTATTAATATAACTATATGTATAAGTATTAATATATGAAATTAATATATATATATATATATATAACCTTTAAAATAATAAATATATTACAAAATTAAATAAAAACTGGTTTGATTATTATTACATGTTAGTTATATGTTTTAATATATATAACTGATATAGGTTCGTGAATCCGAAGCCAACCCTACACTTGTTAAATGTCGTCAGATGTATTTTTACTACACAATACAGTATTGTGAGTTCATTTGATTCCCTTTTACTCTTTATATTTTTGGGACTGAGAATACATGCGCCATTTTTATAACTGTTTTATTAAATGCTTTTGAAATATATTTTGAACTGCGAATACATGAAATGCTTTTATAAATGTTTGACGAGATGGACACAAGCAAAACATTCCTCGAATGAATTATTATGTAAACAGAAGTTCTGCGGATTATTATTGAATTATGTGGACATGATAATTGCCACCGTTGAATTATGTGGATATGATAATTGCCACCATTGAATTATGTGGACATGATAATTGCCACCATTGAATTATGTGGACATGATAATTGCCACCAATTGATATGAATGTTATGTATCGAGAGAATGATTTTATACACAGGTTATGTATATCAGTTTTTGTGCACGAGATATGTGTACGGTTACTAAGATTTATGAAAAATGATTTCATACACGAGATATGTGTACTGTATTTTAAAGATATCGCATGTACATTACAGGTGGGTATAGGATTCGGGCCCATTTGTACCATGCAGGATTTAAATCTTGTGGTCTATCAAAATGATGAATTTTATTGTTTTATGATAAACCTATGAACTCACCAACCTTTTGGTTGACACTTGAAAGCATGTTTAATCTCAGGTATGAAAGAAATCTTCCACTGTGCATTTGCTCATTTTAAGGACATTACTTGAAGTCGATCATCGCTCTGTGATCAAATGTTGATGACTTCGTCCAGATGGATTAGGACGGGGCGTTTCAGTTTGGAACTGGAAAAAGGATTAAGCAAACCATGAAGGAGGCTGTGGACAAATCACAAGGACTAAACCTTCCTTCAAAGAATCCAAATGATTCAGCATCTGCTGAAGTCATTAACGAATATCTTGCTCCGAACTTTAAACCCTTACGGACAAATCTTCTTCATCATCCTTCGATATTAGAAATTCTAAGATATTATCGTATCTTTCATTATAAATATCCTCGATATTTCTGAAGATAATTTCATAACTATTCTTATCTAAAATCATTTATTCCTTCGCACTATCAGTGTCACATCATAAAGGAAACTGTTTAGTTCTATATTCTGTAAATCTTCGAGTTTAAATTATGAATGTTTTTGAAGTAGTGTTGGGAAATGAAGCATGAGTTAGTATAATATAATGACACTTGATCAACGTGATTATATTATAGTAAGTCATGCTGAGTTTCTAATAGAACGTGATGATTCACAGACCATACCGTCATCATGTGCCATGTTACACAACTCTTACATTCTATCTAATCTTTAAACATATCAAGAACATATTATCTTAATAGTTCTATCTTTTCTCTTGAATTCTGGTAATTTAACCAATCAAGATCGTGCTATTACTGTTTCTTTCTTAGAACGTTAGCTATGTTCATTTCGAACTTCATACCTACGAATTCTGAACCAGTACTTGCGAAGAGAAAGCAAAAGAATGAAGCTTCGAAATAGAAATAGTAGTATAAATTGCAGCAAATAAAAGAGAGTATTAACTGTGGATGACAATGATTATAGAAGAAAGCAGCATGGACTTCGAAATATTCGAGAAAATATAAAGCCCAATAACAACACGGAGGTTACAAACCGTGGATATTAATATGAATAGCAATATAAAGACACGATAGAATTAAGAATAGTATCACCCCAAGGTAATAGTAGAAGTAAACAGATTTTCCTGGTGGAAGATTGAAAAGAAGGATGATAGAAATGATAATTAGAAAAAATATCAAGGATTAGAACTGGATTAAGCATTTTCACAATCTTTTGGATGTATGAACTAAGAAAGAAAGTATAGGAATGGTGAGAATAATGGAACGGAAGAGTTTAAGTTATAATGGAAATATCAGACAGAGTAATCGAGGCAGATTACTGTATTTAATTATAGAGATCTTAATTTCCTTACTCGCCGAATAATCAAATCTTTTAGATTTCGAAGATTTTCTTTAAATCCCTTGAATTCCGGAATTCAACCAAGACGACGTCAAAAGTTAAGACGAACTTTATTTTCTAAATTCAAACTTGACTACGTCAGAGGTTAAGACAAATCTTTATTATCTCATTTCAATTCACTATCTTGTGATAGCTTCACTTATACTCTTCGTGTAATCGAATTATTTTATCCATATTACTCAATGATGATAAAACTTTGATTTCTAGCTCGTATGCATCATGAAAACATACTTATTTTCAGCCATGACCATCCCAATCAAATTTCGGGACGAAATTTCTTTAACGGGTAGGTACTGTGACGACCCGTAAATTTCTGACCAAATTTAAAATTAATCTTTAAATGATTTCGACATGATAAGCAAAGTCTGTAAAGTCGAGTCTCAAAACTTTCAAACTGTTTCACAAATTCAATTACCCTTTTGACTATTTTCGACGATTCACGAACCATTATTTATAAATAAATGTATATATATAAAAATATAAATATAAGCGTATATATAATATTTTAAAATAATAAAATACAATTTAATCATTTGAATTAAAAATGTAAAATAATAATATATAGGATAATTAAAGTTACTATTAAAAGTGAATATATATATATATATATATATATATATATATATATATATATATATATATATATATATATATATATATATATATATATATATATATATATATATATATATATATATATATATATGTATTATATATAGTTATTACATAATTAGTAATATGTAATATTAATACAAGATAAAAGATAGTTGCTATTATTTATTATTAATATTAATATTAATATTATATATTAAAATTTTTATAAATTTAAGGTTATAATTATCAAAATAAATACTAAAAATAAATATTACTATAAGAATGATAAAATTTATTATTTAGTTGTAATTAGTTATTAGGATTAATACTATTATTGATATTATTACTTTTATAATTATAATTACCATTATTATTTAAATCATTATTAATATTATCATAAAGATAATACAATTTATCATAAATATCATTAACAATATCATTTATTATTATTATTATTATTAATTATTATTATTTATATTATTATTATTATTATTAATTATTATTATTATTTATCTACTTAATTATTTATTAATACCAAATAGATATCAATCAGATATATATAATTGGAATCTGTTTCATATCACAATCATATGGTACTAATATTTTTTTCCTGTCTGTAATTGATGCCATTGAATCCATAACACAACAAATTCAGTTGAGGGTTGTTTTCATCTTTTAATTTTTTTTATTTATCGTACCTGATGGAATAATTCTTGTCGATCACCATTCGCCATAAACCAAACGAAATTCTCTGTGTTTTTGACAAAAATCATTCAACCCATTATTACCATTATCAATCATAAACCCTGTTAGCCTTTATCTGATTGAATTAAACAAAAATTTTAAGAAATGAGCTCGACGTCTCTGTTCTTGCTTCCATTTTCAAAGAGTTTAATTTCTTAACGAATTTCAAAAATTAGAAATGCAGTTGTGTTTGGAATCATTTACTAAAACTACCTGTAAATTTCCAAGTTTCAATTTATCATATTGATTGTTAATTTTGGAGTCAAAGATTGTTTTCAAAAAGTCAAATATTTTGTTCATCATAAAATTTGAATTCAATTCAATGTTTTGGATCCAATTGAGGTTACAGAAAGTTTATAGGATCGATTGGCAACCTATTTCATGTTATAAGTTTTAGCTAAAACAATCTAGAATTTAAAATCACGATTGGAGTTCATTGAGTCATCGTAAGCTTCTGCTGTTACTGTTATTTCAATTTTTTTTATTTATTCAAAACACACGCAACTAGGTCATATCTCTTTATATTAACACACCTAAACCCGAAAACGTATTTCACAATTTGAATTATTGAGGTCTCTGGCCGATTGATTTGAGTAAGAAGAAGAGGTACATGTTATTACGGGTTATATAAATATGGGAAGAGAATTAATCAGAAAAACAGAAAGCAGTGTAATGGTTGGGTATTGGTGCGGGTGAGCGAGAGGTCTCGGTTTCGAACCCGGCTTGGGACATTTTTTTTAAAAGAAGGTTCTCTAAGGTAGTTTCTATTATTATTATTATTATTATTATTATTATTATTATTATTATTATTATTATTATTATTATTATTATTATTATTATTATTATTATTATTATTATTATTATTATTATTATTATTATTATTATTATTATTATTATTATTATTATTATTATTATTATCATTATTATTACTATTATTATCATTATTATTATCATTAATTAGTATTATTGTTATTATGTTAGATATTATTATTAACAAAATGATTCTTAAAATAATTTATGATATTATTATTATTACTAGTATTATCATTTTAAAATTTATTAGTACTATCATTACTAATATTATTAATATTATTAGTATTATTATTATTGTGTTATTATTATCATTAGTATTATTATTATTATTATTATTATTATTATTATTATTATTATTATTATTATTATTATTATTATTATTATTATTATTATTATTATTATTATTATTATTATTATTAGTAAGTAATATGAATATTAGTTATTACTGTTATTATGACGAATATAAGTATTAGTTACCATTCATTATTATTATTATCATAATCCTAGTTACAATTATAAGTATTATTATAACAATTGTTATTACTAATATTATGATCAATATAAGAATTATTATTAACTAATATGATTATTAATATTATCATTATCAATAAAATTTCTATTATTGTTATAAGTATCAGTATTAACAATATCATTATTATCATTATTAGTAAATCATTATTAATATTATTATCAAAAACTATATTTTCAAATAGATAAATATTTTGTACATAAATATACTTATTACATGTACTATAATTATAATTAAATTTCACATAACTATATACATCAACCCTATTAAGATTATTTATATAAATACTTACAAATGACAAACTATCAATTTTTAAATGTAACACTAAATAATTATGTATATAAATATAGACATATTAATATAAATATATAAATATTAATCATTTTGAATATATACACAAATTAACTATACATAATATAAATTAAAATATAATAAAAATATTTGTTCAGTTACGATTATATGTTTTAATATAAATATACAAATGATACAGGTTCGTGAATCCAAGGCCAACCCTGCATTGTTCAATATCGTCATATGTATTTTTACTACAAAATACAGTATAGTGAGTTCATTTTCTACCTTTTACTCTTTACATTTTTGGGACTGAGAATACATGCGCTATTTTTATAACTGCTTTATTAAATGCTTTTGAAATATATTTTGAACTGCGAATACATGAAATGCTTTTATAAATGTTTGACGAGATAGACACAAGCAAAACATTCCCCGAATGAATTATTATGCAGACAGAAGTTATGTGGATTATTATTGAATTATGTGGACATGTTAATTGCCACCAATTGATGTGAATATTTTCCCCTGATTATTATTGCTCGGTAACCTAACAATTAGAATCGGGTATGGCCCTAATTCACGCGAATCCTAAAGGTAGCTACCGGGTTTAACACCCCCACCCAGAATGTTCACTAGACGGAAGAGCTAGTGGGTGTGGTGTTTAGTACTTCGAAGTTTATATATTATACAGACGAGATGTTCTGTTTTGGGGATATTATTGATGCGCATTATATGTTAAGGTCGATTACCATGTTGAGCAATGAAATCGAAATGAATGTTATGTATCGAGTGAATGATTTTATACACAGGTTATGTGTATTAGTTTTGTGCACGAGATATGTGCACGATTTTTTTAAAATCTTGAGGCAACCTACGAGGGAGAAAAGGATACGAACCTATTCTGCTAAGCATTATGAAAAATGGTTTCGTATGTAGTGACCCGAACTTTTCGATGTTTATATATATTAAATGAAATTGTTATTTACATGATTAAGTGTTTCCAACATGTTAAGCAATCAAACTTGTTAAGACTTGATAAATTGAAATAGGTTTCATATAGACAATTGACCACCCAAGTTGACCGGTGATTCACGAAAGTTAAAAGTTGTAAAAACTATATGATGACATATATATGATTATATATATAGTTAACATGATATTATGATAAGTAAGTATCTCATTAGGTATTTTAACAATGAGTTATATACATAAAATTGAGTTTATTGAATTAAGAAACCCGAAACGATAACGATTATCGTTATAACAACGTTTTACTAAATACATATGAATCATATTAAGATATTGATACACTATGTTTAATCATGATAAATGATAAGTAAACACGTCATTAAGTGTATTAACAATGAACTACATATGTAAAAACAAGACTACTAACTTAATAATTTTGAAACGAGACATATATGTAACGATTATAGTTGTAACAATATTTAACTGTATATATATCATACTAAGATATATTAATATATCATAATATCATGATAATGTAATAATTTAACATCTCATTAGATAAAATAAACAATGGGTTAACAACATTTAACAAGATCGTTAACCTAAAAGTTTCAAAACAACATTTACATGTAACGACTAACAATGACTTAACGACTCAGTTAAAATGTATATACATGTAGTGTTTTAATATGTATTCATACACTTTTGAAAGACTTCAAGACGCTTATCAAAATACTTCTAATTAACAAAAATGCTTACAATTACATCCTCGTTCAGTTTCATCAACAATTCTACTCGTATGCACCCGTATTCGTACTCGTACAATACACAGCTTTTAGATGTATGTACTATTGGTATATACACTCCAATGATCAGCTCTTAGCAGCCCATGTGAGTCACCTAACACATGTAGGAACCATCATTTGGTAACTAGCATGAAATATCTCATAAAATTACAAAAATATTAGTAATCATTCATGACTTATTTACATGTAAACAAAATTACACATCCTTTATATCTAATCCATATACCAACGACCAAAAACACCTACAAACACTTTCATTCTCCAATTTTCTTCATCTAATTGATCTCTCTCAAGTTCTATCTTCAAGTTCTAAGTGTTCTTCATAAATTCTATAAGTTCTAGTTTTATAAAATCAAGAATACTTCCAAGTTTGCTAGCTTACTACCAATCTTGTAAAGTGATCATCCAACCTCAAGAAATCTTTCTTATTTATAGTAAGATATCTTTCTAATACAAGGTAATACTCATATTCAAACTTTGATTCAATTTCTATAACTATAATAATCTTATTTCAAGTGGAAATCTTACTTGAACTTGTTTTCGTGTCATGATTCTGCTTCAAGAACTTTCAAGCCATCCAAGGATCCTTTGAAGCAAGATCTATTTTTCTCATTTCCAGTAGGTTTATCCACAAAACCTGAGGTAGTAATGATGTTCATAACATCATTCGATTCATATATATAAAACTACCTTATTCGAAGGTTTAAACTTGAAATCACTAGAACATAGTTTAGTTAATTCTAAACTTGTTCGCAAACAAAAGTTAATCCTTCTAACTTGAATTTTAAAATCAACTAAACACATGTTCTATATCTATATGATATGATAACTTAATATTTAAAACCTGGAAACACGAAAAACACCGCGGGCTGTTTTGGGTTTGATAATTAAAAACTATGATAAACTTTGATTTAAAAGTTGTTCTTCTAGGAAAATGATTTTTCTTATGAACATGAAACTATATCCAAAAATCATGGTTAAACTCAAAGTGGAAGTATGTTTTTCAAAATGGTCATCTTGACGTAGTTCTTTCGACTGAAATGACTACCTCTTACAAAAATGACTTGTAACTTATATTTCTGACTATAAACCTATACGTTTTCTGTTTATATTCATAAAATAGAGTTCAATATGAAACCATAGCAATTTGATTCACTCAAAACGGATTTAAAACGAAGAAGTTATGGGTAAAACAAGATTGGATATTTTTTTGATTGTTGTAGCTACGGGAAATATTGTAACAATTCTATACAAATCATATCCTAGCTAACTTATATTGTATTATACTTGTATTCTAATATATTATGTAATCTTGGGAAACCAAGACACGTATGCAAATGTTTTGACATATCATATCGACCCATCTATATATGTTATTTGGAACAATCATAGACACTCTATATGCAGTAATGTTGGAGTTAGCTATACAGGGTTGAGGTTGATTCTAAAAAATATATATACTTTGAGTTGTGATCTAGCCTAAAACATGTATATACTGGGTCGTGGATTGATTCAAGATAATATATATCAATTTATTTCTGTACATCTAACTATTGACAACTAGTTGTAGGTTACTAACGAGGACAGCCGACTTAATAAACTTAAAACAGTAAAACGTATTAAAAATGTTGTAAATATATTTTGAACATACTTTGATATATATGTACATATTTGTTATAAGTTCGTGAATCGACCAGTGGCCAAGTCTTACTTCCCGACGAAGTAAAAAATCTGTGAAAGTGAGTTATAGTCCCACTTTTAAAAATCTAATATTTTGGGATGAGAATACACGCAATTTTATAAATGTTTTATGAAATAGACACAAGTAAATGAAACTACATTTTATGGGTGAATGATCGAAGCCGAATATGCCCCTTTTTAGCTTGGTAGCCTAAGAATTTGGGAACAGACCCCCAAATTGACGCGAATCCTAAAGATAGATCTAACGGGCCCAACAAGCCCCATTCTGGAATTTGGAATGCTTTAGTACTTCGAAATTATCATGTCCGATGGGTGTCCCGGAATGATGGGGATATTCTATATGCATCTTGTTAATGTTGGTTACCAGGTGTTCACCATATGAATGAATTTTATCTCTATGTATGGGATGTATATTGAAATATGAAATCTTGTGGTCTATTATTATGATTTGATAATATATAGGTTAAACCTATAACTCACCAACATTTTTGTTGACGTTTTAAGCATGTTTATTCTCAGGTGATTATTAAGAGTTTCCGTTGTTGCATACTAAAATAAGGACAAGATTTAGAGTCCATGCTTGTATGATATTGTGTAAAAACTGCATTCAAGAAACTTATTTTTGATGTAATATATTCTTATTGTAAACCATTATGTAATGGTCGTGTGTAAACGGTATATTTTAGATTATCATTATTTGCTAATCTACGTAATACTTTTTAAACCTTTATCGATAAAATAAAGGTTATGGTTGATTTAAAAATGAATGCAGTCTTTGAAAAACGTCTCATATAGAGGTCAAACCCTCGTGACGAAATCAATTAATATGGAACGTTTATAATCAATATGAACGGGACATTTCAGTTGGTATCAGAGCTGGTTTAACGCCGTTGGTGCGGGTTAGTCGTAAAGGAGGTTCTCACAGTGTTACTTGTGACGAAGCATTGGCTCTTACTCCTTGCGATCCCTTACAAAGGTTGGCAGTAGCCGAGAGGCAGGCCCTAAAATCAGTATCTGAGGTACACTCAGTGGTCACCAGGCGGTTAGCTGGGAAGGCACTGAGTGGGACGGTGGTTGTCCCCAACTGTATTTTAGTTGGTATCCGAGCGTTGGTCTTAGAGAACCAAAAATTTACATTAGTGTGTCTTATCGAGTTTGTTAGGATACATTAATGAGTATGGACTTCGACCGTATTTTCTTTAAAAACAATTTCTTAACACTTTTGTTGGAAACTATATATTATTAACATGTAAATATTATGTGATATATTAACCTCTTAATGTGTTTCATATTGTGTGATAGATGTCTACCACTTGTACAAATCCCATCGATTCACCTAATAATAATGAAGAGTCGAATATATTTTGGGAAGATTCACAAATTCCCGAAGAGGAACCGGAAGAAGAGGGACCGGAAGAGGAGGAACCGGAAGACGAGGAACCGGAAGAAGAGGAACCAGAAGAGGAGGAACCGGAAGAGGAGGAACCGGAAGAAGAAGAGGTTCCGGAGGAAGAAATATTGATACCTATAGTAAATCGATTAAATAAAAGAAAATCCTCAACCAACGGACCAAAGTTAATAATGGTCAATGGTGTTTCCGCCGAGGAAGCAAAATATTGGGAAGATTACCAATTTTCCAATGAATCGGATCCCGATGAGGATTCCGATGATGTTATAGAAATTACCTCGACCCAAAATTAATAAAGCGAAAGAAAATAATAAGGGAAAAGGTATAAAAATAGAGAAACCCGATTCCAACCCCGATGAACTTTATATGTATCGGCAACATCCGTATTTCCTAAAATGTAACAATGACCCGGGAACCTCTAAACCACCAGGTTTTTCTAAACCCTTGTGGAAAACGACGGCTCGTATTAGAGGAACACCATATATCCCTAGAAAATTAGGAAAACGAACCAAGTCCGAAGAAGAAGAAACCAGTGATTCAGAGTAGAGGGTTGTAATCATGTAATGTATTATATGTATTGTAGTGGGCTTGTACTTTTATGTTCTATGTAAAAATTTCTTGTATTGTTTGTTAATTATCTTTTACGAATCTAATCCTTGTCTATTTTACAGTATAAAAACAAAATGGACGTTAAGGGTAGACAACCGAATAATTTAGAAGACCTACCAGAGGATATGATTGAGGAAATCTTCTCTAGAGTCGGTCAGAATTCATCAGCACATTTAGTTATGGCGAAATTAACTTGTCAAACATTTGAAAGACTTTCCAGAAATGCCTTAGTTTATAAAAGGCTTTCCTTTGATAGGTGGGGTATATCACATTGGGGAGACTGTAAGTTATGCCGTGTTTTATTTAAAGCGTTAAATGCGGGGAACCCAAATGCAATTTTACGCTACGGGTTAAGAACCTATTTTGACTCAACATATCCCAACATAGGATTTCGTGAGTTAGAAAGAGCTTCTAACATGCAACATAAAGAAGCATGTTATACTTACGGGTTAGTGATGTTCGCTTCTTACCAAAGTGAGAAAAAGAATATCGGGTTACAACTTTTAAATAAAACCTTACCACAAGTGACGGATTCAATAGTTGGGGTGAGAAACAAGGTTTTTAGATTATTACGAGGCTGTTGGACATTACGAAACCCTCGTCCTTTTGACGACATTATAACATGCTGCCTAGCTAATGGTCATAACGGTTACTTTCCACAAGACCAAGGATGGGAAGTCGTCTTAGTAAAACATGAATGCATGACTTGTTTCTGGACTTATGAATTACGTGTCTTTATTTCTTTTGCTGAACAACTTGCGTATTAACTAGAATTACCTTTATAGCTGATGAGTAGCAAAGATATTATGTGCTATATTTCATCCTATATGTATAATAGTGATATTGTAAGTTTATAAAATATTGTATAAAGGTTTGAACGAGAAATATTATTGTAATAAGTTTTTCATCTAGAAACGTAGTAGTTGAGTTGTATAGTAGCTAGTAAGTATGAACTTAACGGGTAGGTACTACCCGAATTAAAAATATAAAATGCTAATATGAAGAAAAAGCTTTTATAAATAAGTTCATATAATGCTACGAGATACTATTGACTACTCTTAAATTCTATATGATAACTCAATTCTTTTGGCTATTTTTGAAGGAAATGGCACCGGCGACTCGTCAGAATTTGAACATGAGCGAGGAAGACTTCCGTGTTTTCCTTGCAGCAAACATAGCCGCATTACAGGCTGCAATGCAAAATAACAATAACTCTGGATCTAGCAGTGGAACTAATTCCACAAGAAATCGTGTAGGATGCTCCTACAAAGAATTCACTGCCTGCAAACCTTTGGAATTTGATGGAACTGAAGGACCAATTGGATTGAAACGGTGGACCGAGAAAGTCGAATCGGTGTTTGCCATAAGTAAGTGTACTGAAGAGGATAAAGTTAAGTACGATACGCATACCTTCACAGGTACTGCGTTAACGTGGTGGAACACCTATCTTGAACAGGTAGGACAAAATGCTGCTTACGCGCTACCGTGGTCGGCATTCAAGCAATTGATGAACGAGCAGTACCGTCTTAGAAACGAAGTCAATAAGCTCAAGGTAGAGCTTAGAGAGTTACGAACACAAGGGTTCGACATTACCACATATGAACAATGATTCACAGAGTTGTGCCTATTATGTCCAGGAACGTTCGAAGATGAAGAAGAGAAGATCGACGCATTTATAAAAGGATTACCAGTAAGGATTCGAGAAGATGTGAGTTCACACGAGCCCGCTTCCATACAAAAGGCAAGTCGAATGGCTCATAAACTCATAAATCAGATTGAGGGAAGAATTAAAGAGCAGGCGGCCAAAGAAGCCAACTCGAAACAACTCAAGAGAAAGTGGGAAGAAACCAGTGACAAGGGTCACCAATACAACAACAGCAACAATTACAACCACAACCGCAACAACAATCGCAACAATAACCGCAATCCCAACAATAACTACAACAAATGTCCCAACAACAATAACAACTACAACAACCGTTCAAACAACAATCCCAACAATAACCTCAATAACAACAACGGCAACAAAAACCAAAAATGCCAAAGGTGTGAAGAGAACCACCAGAATGGGTTCTGCACGACATTTTACACCAAGTGTAAAAGAACTGGCCATGGTGCGAAAAAATGTGAGGTCTACGGACCAAAGTTTAACAGAACTAAAGGAACAAATAGTGGCGAAACAAGTAATGCCACCTTTGTTTGTTATGGATGTGGAAAATCGGGCCACATTAGAAGTAATTGCCCGAATCAGGGGAATACTAATGGGCAGGGCCGCGGAAGAGTTTTCAATATTAATACGGCAGAAGCGCAGGAAGACCCGGAGCTTGTTACGGGTACATTTCTTATTGATAATAAATTTGCTTATATTTTATTTGATTCGGGTGCGTATAGAAGCTATATGAGTAGAGATTTTTGTGCTAAGTTCAGCTGCCCATTGACGCCTTTGGATAGTAAATTTTTACTCGAATTAGCAAACGGTAAATTAATTTCAGCAGATAATATATGTCGGGATAGAGAAATTAAACTGGGGGATGAAACGTTTAAAATTGATTTAATACCAGTCGAGTTAGGGAGTTTTGATGTAATAATTGGTATGGACTGGTTGAAAAAGGTGAGAGCAGAGGTCGTTTGTTACAAAAATGCGATTCGCATTATGCGTGAAAAGGGAAAACCTTTAATGGTGTACGGAGAAAAGAACAACGTGAAGTTAAATCTTATTAGTAGTTTGAAGGCGCAAAAACTAATAAGAAAAGGTTGTTACATCATTCTAGCACACATCGAAGAAGTTAAACCTGAAGAAAAGAACATCAGTGATGTTCCCGTCGTAAAATAATTTCCCGATGTATTTCTGAAAGAATTGCCGGGATTACCCCCACATCGATCCGTTGAATTTCAAATAGACCTTGTGCCAGGAGCTACACCAATAGCTCGTGCTCCATACAGACTCGCACCCAGCAAAATGAAAGAATTACAAAGTCAGTTACAGGAACTTTTAGAGCGTGGTTTCATTTGACCAAATACATCACCATGGGGAGCTCCTATTCTGTTTGTCAAGAAGAAAGATGGTACATTCAGGTTGTGTATCGACTACTGAGAGTTGAACAAACTTACCATCAAGAACCGTTACCCATTACAGAGAATCGATGACTTATTTGATCAACTACAAGGCTCGTCGGTTTATTCGAAGATTGATTTATGTTTTGGATATCACCAAATGCGGGTGAAAGAGGATGACATTCCGAAGACTTCTTTTAAGACGCGTTACGGTCATTACGAGTTTATGGTTATGCCGTTTGGATTGACTAACGCACCAGCTGTGTTCATGGACCTCATGAACCGAGTGTGTGGGCCATATCTTGACAAGTTTGTCATTGTTTTCATCGATGACATACTTATTTACCTTAAGAATGATCAAGAGCACGAAGAACATTTGAGAAAAGTGCTAGAGTTGCTGAGAAAAGAAAAACTGTACGCTAAGTTTTCAAAATGTGCATTTTGGTTGGAAGAAGTTCAATTCCTGGGTCATATAGTGAACAAAGAAGGTATTCAGGTGGATCCAGCAAAGATTGAAACCGTTGAAAAGTGGGAAACCCCAAAAACTCCAAAACACATACTACAATTTTTAGGACTAGCTGGTTATTACAGGAGATTCATCCAAGATTTTTCCAAAATAGCAAAACCCTTGACTGCATTAACGCATAAAGGGAGGAAATTTGATTGGAAGGATGAACAAGAAAAAGCGTTTCAATTGTTGAAGAAAAAGTTAACTACGACACCTATATTGTCATTACCTGAGGGAATGATGATTTTGTGATATATTGTGACGCCTCAAAGCAAGGTCTCGGTTGTGTATTAATGCAATGGACGAAAGTAATTGCTTATGCGTCTAGACAATTGAAGATTCACGAACAGAATTATACGACGCATGATTTGGAATTAGGCGCGGTTGTTTTTGCATTAAAGACTTGGAGGAACTACTTATATGGGGTCAAAAGTATTATATATACCGACCACAAAAGTCTTCAACACATATTTAATCAGAAACAACTGAACATGAGGCAGCGCAGATGGATTGAATTGTTGAATGATTATGACTTTGAGATTCGTTACCACCCGAGGAAAGCAAATGTGGTAGCCGACACCTTGAGCAGAAAGGACAGAGAACCTATTCGAGTAAAAGCTATGAATATAATGATTCACACCAACCTTACTACTCAAATAAAGGAGGCGCAACAAGGAGTTTTAAAAGAGGGAAATTTAAAGGATGAAATACCCAAAGGATCGGAGAAGCATCTTAATATTCGGGAAGACGGAACCCAGTATAGGGCTGAAAGAATTTGGGTACCAAAATTTGGAGATATGAGAGAAATGGTACTTAGAGTAGCTCATAAAACCAGATACTCAATACATCCTGGAACGGGAAAGATGTACAAGGATCTTAAGAAACATTTTTGGTAGCCAGTTATGAAAGTCGATGTTGCTAAATACGTAGGAGAATGTTTGACGTGTTCTAAGGTCATAGCTGAGCATCAGAAATCATCAGGTCTACTTCAACAACCCAAAATCCCGAAATGGAAATGGGAAAACATTACCATGGATTTCATCACTAAATTGCCAAGGACTACAAGTGGTTTTGATACTATTTGAGTAATAGTTGATCGACTCACCAAATTAGCACACTTCCTGCCAATAAGAGAAGATGACAAGATGGAGAAGTTAGCACGACTGTATTTGAAGGAAGTCGTCTCCAGACATGGAATACCAATCTCTATTATCTCTGATAGGGATGGCAGATTTATTTCAAGATTTTGGCAGACATTACAGAAAGCATTAGGAACTCGTCTAGACATGACTACTGCCTATCATCCACAAACTGATGGGCAGAGTGAAAGGACGATACAAATGCTTGAAGACATGCTACGAGCATGTGTTATTGATTTTGGAAACAGTTGGGATAGACATCTACCGTTAGCAGAATTTTCCTACAACAACAGCTACCATTCAAGCATTGAGATGGCGCCGTTTGAAGCACTTTATGGTAGAAATTGCAGGTCTCCGATTTGTTGGAGTGAAGTGGGGGATAGACAGATTACGAGTGCAGAGATAATACAAGAAACTACCGAGAAGATCATCCAAATTCAACAACGATTGAAAACCGCCCAAAGTTGACAAAAGAGCTACGCTGACATTAAAAGAAAAGATATAGAATTTGAAATTGGAGAGATGGTCATGCTTAAAGTTGCACCTTGGAAAGGCGTTGTTCGATTTGGTAAATGAGGGAAATTAAATCCAAGGTATATTGGACCATTCAAGATTATTGATCGTGTCGGACCAGTAGCTTACCGACTTGAGTTACCACAACAACTCGCGGCTGTACATAACACTTTCCACATCTCAAATTTGAAGAAATGTTTTGCTAAAGAAGATCTCACTATTCCGTTAGACGAAATCCAAATCAACGAAAAACTTCAATTCGTCGAAGAACCCGTCGAAATAATGGATCGTGAGGTTAAAAGATTTAAGCAAAACAAGATACCAATTGTTAAAGTTTGATGGAATGCTCGTAGAGCATCCGAGTTCACCTGGGAACGAGAAGATCATATGAAGAAGAAATACCCGCACTTATTTCCAGAAGATACGTCAACACCTCCAACTGCTTAAAATTTCGGGACGAAATTTATTTAACGGGTAGGTACTGTAGTGACCCGAACTTTTCCATGTTTATATATATTAAATGAAATTATTATTTACATGATTAAGTGTTTCCAACATGTTAAGCAATCAAACTTGTTAAGAATTGATTAATTGAAATAGGTTTCATATAGACAATTGACCACCCAAGTTGACCAGTGATTCACGAACGTTAAAACTTGTAAAAACTATATGATGACATATATATAATTATATATATAGTTAACATGATATTATGATAAGTAAGTATCTCATTAGGTATTTTAACAATGAGTTATATACATAAAATTGAGTTTATTGAATTAAGAAACTCGAAACTATAACGATTATCGTTATAACAACGTTTTACTAAATACATATGAATCATATTAAGATATTGATACACTATGTTTAATCATGATAAATGATAAGTAATAATGTCATTAAGTGTATTAACAATGAACTACATATGTAAAAACAAGACTACTAACTTAATGATTTTGAAACGAGACATATACGTAACGATTATCGTTGTAACAACATTTAACTGTATATATATCATACTAAGATATATTAATATATCATAATATCATGATAATGTAATAATCTAACATCTCATTAGATATAATAAACAATAGGTTAACAACATTTAACAAGATCGTTAACCTAAAGGTTTCAAAACAACATTTACATGTAACGACTAACGATGACTTAACGACTCAGTTAAAATGTATATACATGTAGTGTTTTAATATGTATTCATACACTTTTGAAATACTTCAATATACTTATCAAAATACTTCTACTTAACAAAAATGCGTACAATTACATCCTCGTTCAGTTTCATCAACAATTCTACTCGTATGCACCCGTATTCGTACTCGTACAATACACAGCTTTTAGATGTATGTACTATTCGTATATACACTCCAATGATCAGCTCTTAGCAGCCCATGTGAGTCACCTAACAAATGTGAGAACCATCATTTGGCAACTAGCATGAAATATCTCATAAAATTACAAAAATATTAGTAATCATTCATGACTTATTTACATGTAAACAAAATTACACATCCTTTATATCTAATCCATATACCAACGACCAAAAACACCTACAAACACTGTCATTCTTCAATTTTCTTCATCTAATTGATCTCTCTCAAGTTCTATCTTCAAGTTCTAAGTGTTCTTCATAAATTCTATAAGTTCTAGTTTCATAAAATCAAGAATACTTCCAAGTTTGCTAGCTTACTTCCAATCTTGTAAAGTGATCATCCAACCTCAAGAAATCTTTCTTATTTACAGTAAGATATCTTTCTAATATAAGGTAATACTCATATTCAAACTTTGATTCAATTTCTATAACTATAACAATCTTATTTCGAGATAAAATCTTACTTGAACTTGTTTTCGTGTCATGATTCTGGTTCAAGAACTTTCAAGCCATCCAAGGATCCTTTGAAGCTAGATCTATTTTTCTCATTTCCAGTAGGTTTATCCACAAAACCTGAGGTAGTAATTATGTTCATAACATCATTCAATTCATATATATAAAACTACCTTATACGAAGGTTTAAACTTGAAATCACTAGAACATAGTTTAGTTAATTCTAAACTTGTTCGCAAACAAAAGTTAATCCTTCTAACTTGAATTTTAAAATCAACTAAACACATGTTCTATATCTATATGATATGCTAACTTAATGATTTAAAACCTGAAAACACGAAAAATACCGTAAAACCGGACATACGCCGTCGTAGTAACACCGCGGGCTGTTTTGGGTTTGATAATTAAAAACTATGATAAACTTTGATTTAAAATTTGTTCTTCTAGAAAAATTATTTTTCTTATGAACATGAAACTATATCCAAAAATCATGGTTAAACTCAAAGTGGAAGTATGTTTTTCAAAATGGTCATCTAGACGTCGTTCTTTCGACTGAAATGACTACCTCTTACAAAAAAGACTTGTAACTTATATTTCTGACTATAAACCTATACTTTTTTTGTTTAGATTCATAAAATAGAGTTCAATATGAAACCATAGCAATTTGATTCACTCAAAACGGAATTAAAACGAAAAAGTTATGGGTAAAACAAGATTGGATATTTTTTTGATTGTTGTAGCTACGGGAAATATTGTAACAATTCTATACAAATCATATCCTAGCTAACTTATATTGTATTATACATGTATTCTAATATATTATGTAATCTTGGGATACCATAGACACGTATGCAAATGTTTTGACATATCATATCGACCCATCTATATATGTTATTTGGAACAAACATAGACACTCTATATGCAGTAATGTTGGAGTTAGTTATACAGGGTTGAGGTTGATTCCAAAAATATATATACTTTGAGTTGTGATTTAGCCTGAGATGTGTATACACTGGGTCGTAGATTAATTCCAGATAATATATATCAATTTATTTCTGTACATCTAACTATGGACAACTAGTTGTAGGTTACTAACGAGGACAGCTGACCTAATAAACTTAAAATAGTAAAACGTATTAAAAATGTTGTAAATATATTTTGAACATACTTTGATATATATGTACATATTTGTTATAGGTTCGTGAATCGACCAGTGGCCAAGTCTTACTTCTCGACGAAGTAAAAATCTGTGAAAGTGAGTTATAGTCCCACTTTTAAAAATCTAATATTTTGGGATGAGAATACATGCAATTTTATAAATGTTTTATGGAATAGACACAAGTAAATGAAACTACATTATATGGGTGAATGATCGAAGCCGAATATGCCCATTTTTAGCTTGGTAGCCTAAGAATTTGGGAACAGACCCCCAAATTAACGCGAATCCTAAAGATAGATCTATCGGGCCCAACAAGCCCTATTCTGGAATTTGGAATGCTTTAGTACTTCGAAATTATCATGTCCGATGGGTGTCCTGGAATGATGGGGATATTCTATATGCATCTTATTAATGTCGGTTACCAGGTGTTTACCATATGAATGAATTTTATCTCTATGTATGGGATGTATATTGAAATATGAAATCTTGTGGTCTATTATTATGATTTGATAATATATAGGTTAAACCTATAACTCACCAACATTTTTGTTGACGTTTTAAGCATGTTTATTCTCAGGTGATTATTAAGAGCTTCCGCTGTTGCATACTAAAATAAGGACAAGATTTGGAGTCCATGCTTGTATGATATTGTGTAAAAACTGCATTTAAGAAACTTATTTTTGATGTAATATATTCTTATTGTAAACCATTATGTAATGGTCGTGTGTAAATGGTATATTTTAGATTATCATTATTTGATAATCTACGTAATACTTTTTAAGCCTTTATCGATAAAATAAAGGTTATGGTTGATTTAAAAATGAATGCAGTCTTTGAAAAACGTCTCATATAGAGGTCAAAACCGCGTGACGAAATCAATTAATATGGAACATTTATAATCAATATGAACGGGACATTTCATCGTACACGAGATAGGTGTACTTTATTTGAATATTATGGTCTATCAAAATGATGAATTTTATTGTTTACGATAAACTTATGAACTCACCAACCTTTTGGTTGACACTTTAAAGCATGTTTATTCTCAGGTATGAAAGAAATCTTCCGCTGTGCATTTACTCATTTTAGAGATATTACTTGGAGTCATTCATGACATATTTTAAAAGACGTTGCATTCGAGTCGTTGAGTTCATCAAGATTATTATTCAGTCAATTATAGTTGGATGTATTATGAAATGGTATGCATGCCGTCAACTTTCATTGAAATGAAAGTTTGTCTTTTAAAAACAAATGCAATGTTTGTAAAATGTATCATATAGTGGTCAAGTACCTCGCGATGTAACCAAATGTAATGTATTCGTCTAGATGGATTAGGATGGGTCGTTAAAACTGTAAGCTAAATTCTCCCTTTTCAATTATGTATCGTACTTAAGTTATTATTATGCTTATTTGAGCCGAAGTAATCGTGATGTTGGGCTAAAAATTAAGACGGGGTTATTGGTCTTTGGACCATAATTTGGGTTTGGACAAAAGACCGACACTTGTGAAAATTGGACTATGGGCTATTAATGGGCTTTATATTAACTAAATGATATCTCGTTAACTTAATATAGAGATTTATAATTTGACGTATTTATATATAACCACATACGCTTCACTAGGTACGATGAGCGGGATATTTATAAATACTAATAATTATTCATTTGACCGGACACGGGGATGGATTAATAGTCAATGGACTCATTAAAACAGGTGTAGATTACATTCAAGGGTAATTGGTGTAATTGTTAATAAAGTATTAAAACCTTGGATTACACGCAGACGATAACCTGGTGCAATCATTAAACAAAGTATTAAAACCTTATTACAGTTTAAGTCCCCAATTAGTTGGAATATTTGACTTCGGGTATAAGGTTAATTTGGCGAAGACCCTCACACTTTATAATTATGACCGATGGACTATTATGGACAAAACCAGATGGACTTATCAAATAATCCAGGACAAAGAACAATTAACCTAGGATAATAAATTAAAATCAAAACGTCAAACATCATGAGTACGGAAGTTTAAATAAGCATAATATATTTTATTTTATATTTCCTCGTACTTTTATTTATTATCATTTTAATTATTGTTATTTATTTTATCGTTATTTAAATATCGTCATTTATCTTTACGCTTTATTTAAAATCAACAAACCGGTCATTAAACGGTAAAAACTCTCTTTTATAATAATAATAATTGTAATATATATTTTTTGTACAAATATAGTTATATAAAAATATAGTGTAAAATAAGTCGTCTCCCTGTGGAACGAACCGGACTTACTAAAAACTATACTACTCTACGATTAGTTACACTGCCTATAGTGTTATAGCAGAGTTTAGGTATATCCCATTTGTAAATAAATAATTAAAACTTGTGTAACTTGTATTATATTTCGTAGTATTTCGTAGTAAAATATAATATATTTCGTACCCCTCCTCTTCACACATCGGTGCAATTAGTCGAAATTGCTCTAAGTGTCGTTTTGAGTTGGTTTGTAAATCCACTCTAAGTGTGTTACTTGTATTGTGATAATGTAATAGGTACTTTCCATTGACGTGTTGCGAGTTTGTTCGGTGGCATTCATCAAGACGAAAAATTGAGTGTTAATATCTTATGTGCATATGTATGTGTAGGATGGGTACGGGTCGGGTGAAGTGGTTTTCGGTTATAGAGCCCACTTCACATATAGGTGGATTTGATGGACTTGTGTAATAGGTCCAATTGGCATGGTTGTGCGTTTTGGTTAACCACCTTTGGTGAGGTGCTCACTTCGAGTGTACGTTATCTCATGGACTTATGATATGGAGTTATATAATCCCGACGGCGTGGGTTATGGTGTGGGAAATGAATATCGGTTTGTACGTATTCAAAA
Organism: Rutidosis leptorrhynchoides; assembly: GCF_046630445.1. Classification (NCBI taxonomy): domain Eukaryota; kingdom Viridiplantae; phylum Streptophyta; class Magnoliopsida; order Asterales; family Asteraceae; genus Rutidosis; species Rutidosis leptorrhynchoides. Next base: position 115,968,925 of record NC_092341.1, on the reverse strand, counting down.
TATTTCGGGTAGTACGATTGTCCTTGTTGGTTGGACTCATAGTTGAGGTAGTGAATTTCGGGTTGTTGCGAATTCACTAAGGTTCGGTTTGCGCGACCATCCTCGATTATACTATGTAGTGACGGCAGTGAATCTTAGGTTGTGCGTATTCACTAAGGCCGGGTTGCACGGCTATTCTTCGGGTGATTAAGGTTAAGTGGTTAACCTTGAGTTGGTTATATATATATATATATGTTATTGATATTATTTTGTTGTAGCTAACCCTCCGGGTGTAGCTTGTTGGAGTTGTTCATATCATCGTTGGTGAACTTACTTTGTTGACTTCTTAGCTTGTTGTATAGCGCTCGTACGGTATGCTTAGATTAGCTAGCCTTTATGCTTGGACTCCGGTATGTGCTATTTGATTTTTATGGTGTGGTTGTCCATTTATGCATACATATGTATGTAGTATATTCTCACTCACTAAGCATTGGCTTACCCTCTCGTTGTTTACATTTTTATAGATTTGCATGGATGCGGTGGCTCGGGTAAGCGTGGGAACTAGTGGACTCGCGTAGTTGCTTAGAAGACGTGCTTTTGGATTTGATTAGGATTGGGTAGCGTATCCCCAATCACCATGCTCGGACTTTATTTTTGGGTTTAAACTCACGTGGTCATAAACTTGTATTTTGTACGAAAGTCGTAAAATGGCCGATGTGGGCCCGGTGTCGTAAAACTCATTTTATTATTGGAACGTGTTAGTTTTACCAAATATAAAAGGTTGTGAAAAGCATTTAGTGTAAAAGTGTCGGGAAGTGGTAGATCTTTAAACGAAAAATGGAAATTTTGGACAGAAGCTGTTGGGGCCTTGTGCGCGCCGCGCACCTTACTGTCTTATATATATATATATATATATATATATATATATATATATATATATATATATATATATATATATATATATATATATATATATATATATATATATATATATATATATATATATATATATAAAATTTGCTGCGTAATTGGTTGGATAACGGGTTGGGTCGTTACACTTTGACGAGTAGAACAACTTATATATTTGAGGTTTGACCCGAAACACCCTTCTTCTTCTCCAAATGGAGCTCTCTCTCTAAACTCTCTCATCTCTCTCTAGGGTTTGAAGATGAGAGTGTTTGTGTGTGAAAATGAAGATAATATAAGCCTTGGAACTGATTTGGGGTATAAAACCCATCCATAATTGAAATTACCAAAAGACCCTCAAAAGATTCCATTAAAATGGGTTAAAATGTCATTACAGCGACAATTGTCCGTTTCGCGACACTATGGCGCGTTTCGCAACACCACGTCGCGTTTCGCGACACCAGGACGCGATACACATCATTCAAACGCGACAAAAGGGACAGAAGACATCATCAGAATTTGTCGCGTTTTAACCATGTTTGTCACGGATCGCGACACACCAGAACGCGACAAACCCCCTTCAAACTTGACAGTTTACCTGATGTACTCGAATTTCACTTTTAAAACATCCCAAAGTCCAACGTGGTCAACTCATTACATCCAAACTATCAAATACTCATTCTTGGACTCCGTAGTATGCCACAAGCGTCATGTTTAGAAAAACGGGTGTTACAACTCTCCCCCACTTAAATTCGATCACGTCCTCGTGATTCTAGTCACTTAACCGTCCGGACCCACACTCTATGGTCCTTGAACAAACGTTTCGATCCGACTTCTACCACATTACTCATTAACCCGAAGATTAATCCATTAACTAAATACACACTTGCACGCATTCCGAGACGTACAACACGCACAACATTCGAAGTCTATAACAGTCACCTAGAATACACAGGATCACCTTGTATTCTTCTAACTTCTATAGGCAATTCTTCTCAAAGAGTCACCTTTAACCACTAAATCGTCGCCCCGCGATTTATTAAAATCCACAAATCCGAGCACAAGAACTTGCTCAATCCCTCTCATCGGGAAAGCTCAACCAATCTCGTACCGAGATATCAACTCCTAGCGTACCCATACCAAGTACATTGCTAGTAACAATCACGCACTAAAATAAAGTCAACCATCTAACCGATGAAGACCGAATAGTAACGAATCCTTATGGATAACACATCCCACTTAACAACCCTTGTAGTGTGCAAACACGTCTATTATGCTACTACCGTAACATCATAAGCAAACGGCTAAACCGATAGCGCCCAAAATGACTATAGCAACGCAGATCCCAAGGTGTACAAAATCGACTATTGTCACACCCGTAACAACATGTGAGCGAAACACGGCTATCGCATCACTAATCACACAACATGGTCCTCACGACCCCACAATTGGTGTATAAAACAACCAATAGTTCATAATGCTAACCACACCAACATGGCCGAAACAACCCGAGCATAAACACATATGGAGGATGGTCGAAACAACCCGAACCTTAGTGAATTCGCAACAACCCGAAATTCACCAACCCAATTCATATTTCCCACAATGAAATGACCGCACAACCCGAGTCATCGTGAATACGTGCAAACCGATATTCACTACCTTCACCACATAGTATAACTGAGGATGGCCGTGCAACCCAAGCCTTAGTGAATCCGAACTACCCGACATTCACTACCTCAAACTATGAGTCCAACCAACAGGGACAATCATACTACCCGAAATATTGTGAATACGAACAACCCGATATTCACGTCCCACAACACAACACATGAATGGTACTCTCATTTCGATAACATTATACCATGCCAGTACAACACTACTCCCAAGGTAAAGTTAGCAGACCGAGTCAACGGCCATAACCCACCAATCACATACGCTCTTTTGGCCTCAATCAACGAGTAGTGTAACATCGCGCACTGCTACACCATAGTGAATCCTAACGGAATACACTAACCATCCACCACAAACAAAAGTATATAAGCATACTTAGAATCATTCCACACCGCCTGGAATTTCCGCACACGAATCATACACACACGCGAACATCGCTATCACAATCGAGCAAGAACCACCTATATCGCACATTGGTACAACACAATAATTCTCCAGAAGAGAGTCCGACACGCACATCCCTAAACTGAGAGATTTCGCCTTGCTCGTCAAATACGCCCGTTATCTCTCAACGAGATTCACCACATTACCACCTCGGTGGTAATTCAAATCCGAAACCATAAGTACAATTTAACCGAAATTGTACTCTACCACAGATCGACCAAATCTAGGTCTCGACACTAATTTCGGATCTACTATGAGCATTATCCGACATCTCACACTAAAACCTCCACGTGAGGGAGTGTAACTCCCCCACTTGGAACTACGTTCCATAACCGCATTGCCGTGGTAACATCATCCACGATAATTACCACTCTCTGACATACGTGACCAATCTCTCCATCGGTCATAACACTCGAATTCTCATGAATTCATTTCGCACACTAGAAATTGACGCACACCGTCACCCGTAGGCTTTATTTAAACAACGACACAAAACCAACACAGCTCGTACCTTGTACAACAGTACAATGCTACCCAAAGGTAGACCTTTCTACAATTGGGTTCACACGACCCATCACCACATCTTGCTCCAATCTTGAGCACACGAAGGATTTTAACCAATCCTTAAACACTTCAATCGAAAAGTGTACCACAATTACACAAACTCTACTCTCGCAATAATCCAATTGCTATACTTTGTCAAATTTCCCAACTAGTCACTCATGTACCGAAGAGTTTCTCCCCGGTACCCTAAGTACAATGTGACTGCAACACTATCAGAGTCGAACACCATGTTCGTAGGTATGAAAGGGGCACCTATCTTTGCATTCTGTAGACTCCATTACCACATTCATCGAGATCCAAAACACTCGATCTCAAGGGTTCTATCCACCCGACGAACCTCACGGTTCATCAACTTCAACACGAGAGCGAACATGCTCTGACATCCGAACACCAAAGCCCATTCACATGGCTTGGTAGAAACATTTTCCAAACACTAAAGAATGCTTGGTTGCACCAAGTCTTACGCCCTTCATCCAACAATCAAACGTCACCATGGGGTAATTCCATTAGGAACGTCACCCATAACAATAATATGCACAACATAATGCATCCAACAAACCCGAACACATTGGCACATAAATAAATATTCAAAGGACATATTTATTAAAACAAAACGTACCTTAACGTCTCCTTGTGGCATTCGCCACCGCCAACTCGGGACAATCCGGCTTGCGATGTCCCTCCTTATGACAATAGTAGCGCATCCCGTCATCACTTCAAGGCATTGTGCACTCCCATAACTTGTGGCCCCTAACACTACAATTGAAACATATAGGTGCCCGAGAATCTATCGTGCCTTTACCCACATTACCCGTACTCGCACTTGCACCCTTATTTTTCTTACTTGGGGCGCCGTACGAATCAACCCTTCTCTTACTTGAAGGCTCACACATCTTTGATCGCGAATACCATTCAAAACCCCTAGCCACCGCGAATAACTCTGCAAACGACTTCACTTGACCCCTGATAATTTTATTCTTCAAGTCATCATTCAGTGTTCAATAGAAATCTTTTATCAACATACGATCATTTCCCATATACTCCGGGCAAAAACGAGCCTTCGCCATAAAGGTCGTCTTGAGAGTATTCAAGTCCATAGATCCTTGTCACAAATTTCGTAACTCATCACGCAATTCCATCAAGTCGGCTTCAGTCCGAAACTCCTCGAAGAATTCCTCCTTAAATTCATCTCACGATAACGCCATAAACGGCTCACCACCGACAAGATCAATCTTACCATCCAACCAATCCTTCGCCCTACCCCGCAACAAGCTAGTAGCCAGTCTTGTCATCTTCTCGGGAGGGCAATCAATAGTAAAAAAACACCCTACGACATTCGAGATCCATGTTGTACTTACCAAAGGATCCGTTTTCCCATCATACATCGGGGGTTTAGTCCTCAGGAAGCTCTTATGACAACGCTCCATTTTACCCCTACTTTAAATTTCAGCATACTTCCTATCCATTTCTTCTCGAAACGCTCCTATTTGCTCCGCAACGGCGGCAGAAACTCTAGCGTTAAACTCATCGTCATTAGTCTCGATCTCGTTTCGCGTCGTCATTCTAAAGAATGCAAACGATTAGTCCACGAATGTATAAACCACACACACAACACCGCCCCATCTTGCTAAACACTCGTCGTACATCACTTGTTAGACACGATTTGCACCCGTAATAAGGTTTGCAAGTCCTTAGTACAACGACCGCCTCGCTTAATGATATAACCCAACACAACCAAAAATTCTACGCGTTAAAAACACACGCAAGAATTACATCACAACACAAGCCAAAATCCTAGTTAGTTCACCTACACGCCAAGGCCCTAACCAAGTTCCCGTCTGACCCGTTCACCTACAAGTCCCGTAACAATAAGCACACACAAAAGCCTAAGTCTAGGCACCTATCTCAAGTCGCCTAAATCCCTTAGACCATGCTCTGATACCACTTGAAACAACCCAACCCGTATTTAAACCGGCCCGTAAATTTTTTTTGTTAATACATTAATATTTAGGTCCCAATTATGTTTCCGAAACATCTTTAATACAAATAATAAGTTCAATAAACTTTTAAAACATTTAATACATAGTTTAAATATTCGAAAGGGCGAACATGACCCGACTATTTTAATTTCCAACAAAACTGAGCATGGTGATTGGGACTATGCTACCCAATCCTAATCGAGTCCAAGAACAAGATCTTCTAGAGCAACCTAGCCAAGATCTCTAATCCCCACGCTTAACCGAGCTGCCAATCATGTGAACCTATAAAAATAGCAACAACGAGAGGGTAAGCTAATGCTTAGTAAATGTAAAGATACTATACACATACATATTGATATCGGCTAAAAAGCCACGTTTTCACCCCGGTATTAAGGCCCAAAAACAAGAAAGATTCGAACTTTTTGGCAAAATACCCACTTCGTCGGTTAGAATTGTAGAACAAGTAATTACAAAGACGGTGCAAAAATAATCAAGAGAATCGGAGCTAAAACGAAGATTCTAGAGCAAAAACGGTGAAAGACAAGAAATCAAGTTACGATCCAGGAAAATCAGACTGACCAGGCCAGCAAACGACCTGCCATACGGTTTGCCAAACGGCCTACCAGTATGGAAAATGGCCTGCCAAATGGTCAGATCAAACGGGCTCGATAAACGGCTTGCCTTAGCAAACGGCCTCAAAAAATGGCCTGCCAGCCGTTTGCAGGCAAAAATCTTGTTTATTTAAAGGGTCTTTATAATTCATTTCAACACACACTTTAATTCACTTCTTTCTCTCTCTTGTACAATATTATTCATACTCTCAAGGCCTTCGACTCCGTGCGGGAAACCTAGTACCCTGAGAAGAATGCCGGAGATTGTATTAGGAGCGGTCTGGAGTCTTGAAGGTCACTTTTGTATTCAGAACTCGCTTAATCTACTGGTACTTCTATCCCTTATCTTTATATAATGTCTTCTATCATTATGTTATGTGATATCGTTGCCATGATTAGCGAGTAGTTATCTTTAGTGTATGCTATGATTTAAGTAGTTAAAATGCCGAAATAATATTATGGCATGTGTATGCTGTTGAAATGCTTTCCGATTATGCTTTAAACTCAATCACTTTTCCAACTAATAGAACGTAGTTATTGGCTATGTTATTGGGAAGTCGTGAACCCCGATTCAGAGTACATTATCTGTGTCACCCCTTGGTAAGAGAAGTCTATCGGATACACGTAAGATCGACTGAGGCACACCGGTTGTAGTAAGTCTATCAAGCTTTGGATTCCGACTGAGGACTCTTTCGTATTGAAACATCTGACTAGACCCTTAGTACATTGTCGGTCCCAGACCATGCTAGTGTAGTCACCAAACATATAAACTTCGTACGTGCACGCTGAAGCACATCAGTTGTTGTAAGATGTACCTCTGCTAAGTAAGGCCATGCAACCCGGTCAGTGTTGATTAGTACACTGCACCATAACGCGCTCTCAAGCATTGCACCCGGGTTGAGGGATTCTTAGTTAATTAAGGAACTGTTTGTTTAGACACATAAAGGATTGGACCGTTAGGATAACTGAACGTGTTCATGGAAGTCAGCTTGACTTGGCCATGGTGTTCTTTATGGTTAAACTCTTTTTAAGGGCCTAACTATCTTTTAAAACCAATCATTAATGAAAGCATTGAAACACATCACGTCTGAATGTGTATGCCTGTAGTCAGACTGCACGGGTGTCGGGGGTAAGGGACGTTGCTGTCTATTCAGAATCTTTAAGCCTAATGCAGTACCTAGTGACATGTCTTTTGACAGGGGCGTTTAGGACCAGTGTAATGAATACAAGGTCTCTGTCTGTTCATGAGCCAGCATTCCATAATCTTGGCAGAATAACTAATGAAGTCATAGTATGCACTCACTTTAACCTTATCTGAATTACGAATTTTATCGCATTTACTTTATCTGTCTTATAAATTAGAAAATCCCAAAATTAAGTAACCACTACTCCTTCCTAACTATCTTAGGCTTAAATATAGGTTCGATTCTACTGATATCTCAAAAATACGACTCTAGGTCATAGTTCCCTTACTCATACTAAGGAGTAGTACGATTTAGGCCTCGCTAAATTTAAATTTAAAACAGTACCTCCCCCTTGGGTGGCTGATCCTAGCGTGCTGCGGCCCGACGACACCGCACGAATAAAACCGTCCGTTTCGGCCATATCACGGGGGAGTCTAGTTTTTGGCGCCACTGCCGGGGAACTGGTATCAGGCAATACTGCTCTCTATCAAACTTATTCATAAACATTTAGTGGTGTCTAAGAAAGACAATTATACACGGACTTGGTTGTTGGATTTTTTGAACAGTCGCAAATTATATTGGGACCAAAAGGATCCTGCCTCTCCGTAGTCAGCCTGGCCACTTGGTTTGTTGAATAGTTCGTGCGGAGCTCTGTTATCGAAATACCAGGGAATCAGTAGCCAGAACTAAAAACATATTCAACCATAAGATAGTTAGTTAATTAAATTAGAATTAGATTACCTTAGAATTAGATTACGTTAGATTACTTTAGAATTAGACTACCTTAGACTAGTTTAGCTTACCTTAGATTACTTTAGAAATTTAGTTTATTTGCTAAAAAATAAAAATAAAAAGGCATACCCAGTGTATGACCCAAACCGATCTTGACCAGGGCCGTTGTTATTCGTACCTGAACAGACGCAATAATCTCTAAAGCACGCAAGGAAGCACGAATCAGAAATCAAATGGTGTTACACGTTACTTTAGCAGAAAATACCAAACCCTCGATTGAAGGCCGAGGAAGACCGATCAGATTTCCAGAGATTCAAGGACACTCGTTTGAGTTAAAACATCACATCATCTAGCTCATCCAGAATAGCTGTCAGTTTCATGGATTACCGAATGACGATCCTAATTCTCACCTTGATAAATTCATATATCTTTCGAACTCCTACAAACAGCCAGGGATAGGACAAGATATAGTCCGGCTATACTTGTTTCCCTATTCTCTCACTCATCATGCTCAAACTTGGTTCGAAGGACTGGAAAAAGATTCCATCACGTCATGGACAGAGATGGCTACTAAATTCCTAACCAAATATTTTCCTCCTTCTAAACAAACCAAACTAAAGAATGACATCATTAACTTCAAACAAAGTTATGATGAATCTCTTTACACTGCATGGGAGCGATTCAAAACCCTGCTGAAGAAATGCCCTAATCACCAGCTTGAACGGTCAGCCCAAATCTGTACCTTCTATAATGGTCTTACGGTAAATCATAGGACGACGATCGATGCAGCAGCTCAAGGGAATCTGATGAACCAAACCGCAGACGAAGCATGGGAGTTGCTCGAGAACATGACAATGCATCATCATGACTGGAACAGTGGTGAAACAACTTCATCATCTGCCCCACTCTCTGCACTCAACAATCAAACGGAGGCCATCAAATCCCTCACGGATAAGATGGAACCTCTTGCTAAACAACTCGAAGAATTGAAGACCCAGCCATAGCAGATCAACCAAGCTCAGGCTTGTGTTAATTGTACCAACCCACAACCCACTGTAGAATATCAAGTTGAGTACAAAAACCCTGACGGTTCAGTCTGTTACGTCCAATACCCAGCTCGTCCACCAAATCCCGGATTCAATCAACAACCCAGGGTTAATCAATTTCAACGAAGCAATCAACCTTTTCGCTATCGCTATCCACCTTATCCAGCCCAACAATCTCAATTGACCTACGATCAACCACTTCCACTCACTGGTACACCAGTTGAGGAAAATTCCCCTACCACCCAGATTATGAAAGCAACTAACCCACTCTCGGAGCTGATGATTAGTTGACAGTTCATTCAAGGACAACAATAGCTAAATCAAAGAACTGCAGCCAAGAAAGATCAGAACGGAGATACTAATGAGAAATTAATTGGCTCTGCTCAAAAGTCTGGAAACGCAGCTCGGACAGTTATCACAACGCCTTGAAACCCGACCGCAGGGAAGGTTACCAAGTAATACTATCCAAAATCCCCACATAGAAGAAGCAAAGCAAATGGATTCCGTAATCCCAGAGGAAGAACCACGGAGAAGTTCAGCCGGGCTCAAGAACAAATCAACATATACTCAGAAGCTGACCCCGGAAACTCCAGTTCGTGTACCCTATCCTGGGAGGCTTTAAGAAGAACCATCCAAGCTCGATTCCTTCAAACTTGATGGAAGATTCCTGGACACTTTGTCCAAAGTTTCCAACCAGAAGAGATACATCCGGAGGCTTCTTTCTACAAAGGAAAGGATACCAGATTCTAACAAAATTCCAGTGAGTGAAGAACGCTCTGCATTACTCAGAAACTCTCTACCACCAAAGCTAGGAGATACGGGCCGATTCGTTTTCCCGTGTTCAATCTACCAATCTGGAACCATTCATGCTCTAGCAGATTTAGGAGCAAGTATCAACCTAATCCCTTACTCTCTCTACAAGAGATTAGAGTTAGGAGACTTGTCACCAACTAAAATGACAATCCAACTTGCCGATCACACAATTCGATATCCTAAGGGCATAGTTGAGAATGTCTTGGTGAAAGTTGACAAATTCTTGTATCCTACGGATTTCGTAGTAATGGATATTAAAGAAGACCTACACACCAGTAGTGTTAGGAAGACCTTTCATGAATACGGCTAGGACTTTCATTGATGTGTACAATCAAACCTTGATCTTACGATCACATGGGGAGAGCGTTACCTTCAAAATTGACCTACCAACTGATCTTTCTGGACAGGCAGAGATGTTTGCTATTTCCACCAGACGGATCACTTCCGATGACGAGTCTTCACCACCAGCCGATGATATCAAGATGGGTGTCGAATCACAGTCTGTGGACAACCCAGAAATGGAAGAAGAGGATCCCAGCGAAGAAATAGAGGAAGAGGAGGAATCTGAAGAGGAAGAGGAAATGAAAGACGTAAAAGGAACTGCGACAATACCCGCTCTAAGCATTGAGCATCATGAAGAAATAATGAGGCTTGAGACGGAAGATCACAGTTTAATCATTCGCTTCAAGAAGAAGACCGACAAGGCTGAGGTTAAGGATATAGAAATTGATCCTGCAAGTATCAAACTAGAGAATCAGAATACTGAAGAAACCCGTTCATCAGACGCATCCTCAGAAGAACAATACACCGATGATGAAGAGGTAGAGCAACATGAAGACATTCTGAATAACTCACACTCTCCAACCGAACTAGATCAAGGGGAGCCGAACTCTTCTTCAGATCGGATTCCGGTTATATCCTCACACACAGACATGATAACCTTCATCAATGATACCGATGAATTTGAAGATATTCTCGAAGCCATCCGAAGATCAACCATTGATTTTTCGCTACGCTTAACAGAACGAATTATGGCTATCCGAGAAGAACACAACTTCTATCTTTGAAGAGAAGACAATGATGTTGAAATCCTAGAAGAATGCATTCAAGACTTTATCAATTCTCTTCACGATCATATCTACCAAGAATAAAGGCAACGAGAGCACAATTCAGTGGTTCGCACTATTCTTGAGACAAGATTCTGTTGAGATCAGAAGATCATTTACTCTAAGGTTTATAACGCCTTAGCCGGATCTGCACTTCCGTTCTCACGAAACCAACGAGCACTACTGACTCTCATCCGGAAACATATGGATCTTTCCACAGGACGCCCGACTTATCACTCTAATTTGTAAATGATCGAGGATATTCACAGCTTTTTCGCTCTCTTAGAAAGAGATAATTTCAAAAGCACACCAGACAGACTAGTGATTTACGTAACAATTGATCACCATGCTGATCTGATTATCAAAGAGTTACGAGACACTGTTACGGAGGAAGTAAGGCGAAACAATCCGTTCTCTCATCTTGAACCAGATCGAGTCAACATTGCCACCTATGTTACAAAGCGGATATCACATATCTTCCACGAATCCACAGATCCTAGTATCACATTTAAAGCTGGATGTCAGGAGATATACTCAAAAACGGTGACATTAATGCTCGGATCAGGATTGCTGTTCACTTTTTTTCAGCTTCGTCTTTTAACAAATCTGTGCAAAGCTACAGACTCATACTGTGGAGATCACCGTTCAGAAGACTTCGAGATTCTAAAGATACAGTTTCTAACATTGTTTGAAGACCTCCGAAATGAGAATCCCATCAGAGAAACAATCACCACCAGCACTGCTTCTATGATTGACATTCATGGGTCAACCAGTAGAGCCGTGGATCATATTCTCATCGGACTTTAAGACTTATCAAGAGCTGAAACTGTGCACTACTTATCATTCAAAATATCTTCAAGAGAAGTACCGGATCTTCTACCACTATTGGTCCGGCAGTTTCTCAGGATTTACCCGCGAAGACTCACATTCCCTCGAGAAGACCAAGGTCACAATCATCAGTGAAGAATGTTTTCTTTTTAAAGCATCACTACGGTCGAGCCAACGACCTTAAACAAAAGCACTTCTCGGGAAGCAACCCGTGCAATAAAGTAGAGAAGAAATGTAAGGATGACAAATGAGCCGATAAAAGACGCAAGGATTGGAAGCCAGCCGCATCTGCTAAGGGTATTTCTTTCTTTTCGCTACTAGCTCAAGGTTCAAACTATGCCACATCCTAGCTTATCACTAAGTGTGGGATAACACCCAATTAAAACACTAGACAAATATTCTCAAATCTTCAACTAAAACTCCTAAGTGTGGGATACACTAGGAACATTGAGGACAATGTTCGTCTAAGTGTGGGATGTTGGTATAATCTTTTTATGCTGTATTAAAATAACCCATTACGAAGATTCCAAGTTTTTAAGCCAAATTTCAAAATTTTTGCAAAAGAAAGCCTTTTCGAAAAAGTATTTTTGAAAACCTAAAACGTTTGTCAATAAAAATAAGGCTTAAGTAAGGTGAAAATCTTGTTAGGTTGAACCAAATCTCTAATAGAGCATTGCATAACTAAGGCATTATCGACCTAAATTGATTATGGTGAGGCACCCCAAAAAAAGACCAGCATTCATCTTTAATGCTTCACTATTTTCCGTTGAGAGTGCCGATGTCTGTGCTCAGAATCAGAACTTGCTTTAAATCTACATCTCCAAGCAGCGAAACGTGATTCGGTTGTAATCAAAAGAGCTAGCCATTTGTCAAAAATAAGCCTTCCGTACCTCCACTACTTCTACTCCACCACCACATCATCCTTACTATAACTCGAAAAATCCAGAAAATGAGATTCCTTCCGAAAACCCGATGTTATAAACCTCTCAAGTATCATGGCAAAGGTCTTGAAAAATTTTACCGGCAAAAAGTTTCTCGAGATGAAGTCTCCAAATATATATATATATATATGTGTATATATATATATATATATATATATATATATATATATATATATATATATATATATATATATATATATATATATATATATATATATATATATATATATATATATATATAATTTCAAAGTTCTGAAAAGGAGCAGAACTCAATAAGAGAAATGCCGAAGAGAACTTGACAGAAAATGATTATCAAATGAAGAAAAGTTCAAAAGTGCTTCTCAAAATACTTCAGCACTCCTATCTATCCGAATAAAAGCCTGTATATAGACTACATTACCCTTTTATTTCACCCCTCAAAAACAACTTCACTACCACTCCAAAATTCCTTCTCCATCATTGACAAATAACCTACAAGCTGAGATTACTACCGTTCTTGCATTAGCAGCAAGGATTTGAGTCTTTATCAAGCCTATAACGATGGGTGCAGCATGACTGGCTATGAGTGTATTCATTTGTTAGATCTATAGTGTGATGACCTGTCCAAATCCATTTAAACGAATACATCATTCATCGATTTCACAGTGAGGTACTGACCTCTACATAATACGTTTTGTAAACATTGCATTCTTTTGAAAAGGCACACCATAATTGAATATCAAATTCTAAGGTTTTTAACGTTTGATGATTTCTACATAAAGACAATCACCGTAAATAATAGTTTACAATACTACATCCGTTGATAATGCAGTCAAAATAAGATACATGGTGATGATTTTGTGAATGCAACATTTTCTCAAATAAAGCATGTATGACTCCATGCACATAACTTGTATCACATATAAGCAAACAGCAGAAGACTTCTAGGGACCTGAGAATAAACATGCTTAAAAGTGTCAACACAAAGGTTGGTGAGTTCATAGTTTTAATGTTGCGCATAATCTATATGTAAAGGTGGATCACAAGAGTTCAATTGTTTCATCCAGAAACGTTTATCAAAATATTCTACAAGATTGAGCACCCTGGTAATTAAACTTTAACGTATATATAATAAGTACCCCTGTTTTAACATACATGCAACCAACATGTATAATACATGCAAACCAACGTGTACTAACTCAAATAGCATACGTCTGTTTTATAGTTCAGGCTAGGGTTTCTATATCTGGAACAGACGGGGATGTCAAGCCCTATGGATCTATATAAAACTATTTGCGCCCACCGGTTCTTATAACTGGCAGCTACTAGTTACCAAAGCTAAGGGATTTATAGTTCAAAATCAGTGTAGAATTAAGTATGTACTTGTATCCATTGCGTTTAAAATAAAGTGCATGTATTCTCAGCCCAAAAATGTAGAATGCAAAGCAATTAAAAAGGGAGCAAATGAAACTCACCTTAGCAGCACATAAATTTATTCACCGAAATGTGACCGAAACTCGGAATGCAAAGTAACAGTAGATCTGAACCTAGAGAATATATGTTGGTCAATAAATGCCTAACAAACTAGGTCGGGTCATAGTGTATTACAATCCTAATGCTCAAGACCGACATGCAAAAGTTAACAAAAGTCATCTCAAAAGTCAATCTGACCCAATATGATCTTTAAATCTATACATGTTTATTATATTAACATAGTATAAGTCTTGATAATTGAACGAATTTATAATTTATCAAACTTAAAATATTATTTATTTCAGGAGCTATATTATATTTGAATTATCATGGCAATCGAAAATATTTTATTATTTCACATAGTTTTCCAATACTTGTAAAATCGGATTATAGTATTTATAAAGTTTTAATACATGATAAGACAGTCAACTTTGACAATTGTTCAACAAAATGAGACGTGCCTTATATAGAAATTTATTTACTCGATTAGTAATATCTAAAAATCCAATTTATCAATCTCATAGACAAGTTGTTTAAATATTAATTTACAGTTTCAAACACAATTTCAATTAACGTCAAACATAATTCAGTTGACCATATCTTTTAATCCGTTCTTCAAAATCACGCGATTTCTAAATGAAAAGTTATTAATTTTTCGATAGATTTCCAACGAGCATATAATATACTTTATATCAGTAGCATATGTATCAAATTCATGATTCATCATAAACTATCTAACGAAAAAATTAAAGCATACAAGCATGCATAAACATATATACTCAAGCACTAGACATGGATACACTATTAATATATAAAAGATAAGATATGAATGCTCACATATCAATATTGTGATTCAATATTGCAGGAAAGTACGTAGACGCAACGGAGATGATAAACACTAGGTTTGACTTGCGAACAATATCTACGAACATTACCCATAACCTCCATAGCTATAACCCATAATTTTCTTAGCTCTGACTTATTTGAAAACTCGGTTTGAAATCATTTGAGCAGAACTTCGTCGTAGTATTTTATGTATAATACTACTAATAATAATACTCCTAACTATAAGATTAATAATAATAGTAATCTTAATAATAATAATAATAATAATAATAAAAATAAAAATAAATATACTATGGAGTATGTGAATTAGATAGAGAGATAGATTGAATTGTGAAATGGTTCGGCAGGATTGATCGAATATATATATATATATATAAAATATAATAATATAAATATAATATAATAATATAGAAAATAAAAATGTGACAATTAACATTCAATAATATCTGCCGACAGTTTTCGCGGACTGGTATTTCGTACTATGTTGCTAATAATTGACGGGTAAAAGTATAAATAAAAAATATTTCACTTTTTATAATTGAATGCATATATTTATTTTGGTCTTAAGCTTTATAAAACTAGTTGTAAAAAGGTTCATTTATTTATAAAATTACTATATACGTTCGACGTAGAGTGTACGTACTAGTATGCTGATCATTATGTGCCACCGTAAATTACTGAATTCGTTTAATTCAATCGAATTAACGAATTTTAATATTTTAAAAAGTCGTATTTATTAAATACTTCAGGAGTATTTTATGTAACTTATAATTAATAATTTCTATCATGTCGCTTTCATGTAAATAGTAAATTAATTAATTTTGTTTCATTTACTATTCATAAGAATAGTAAATGAATTAATTTCGATTCAACTATTTAAGTTACGTTGTTGTACGTTGTGCTTCACAACTTGTACATCTTTGACTTAACTTCGTGTCTTCTTAAAAACAAAAAAAAAATACATCATAAAAATAAAACGATTATATACGTAAACTTTTTAATTCGAAACTGCATCATTCAATAGTAAATTTTTATCATTTCGTATATAAATATTATTCGCATGTTTCCGTATATATATATATATATATATATATATATATATATATATATATATATATATATACACACAATTATATAATTATCATAAGTTACGACGTTCGTGAATCGTCGGACAAACTGTCAAAGGGTATAGAATTTGAAAAGATATAGAATTTGAAATTAGAGAGATGGTCATGCTTAAAGTTGCAACTTGGAAAGGCGTTGTTCGATTTGGTAAACGAGGGAAATTAAATCCAAGGTATATTGGACCATTCAAGATTATTGATCGTGTCGGACCAGTAGCTTACCGACTTGAGTTACCTCAACAACTCGCGGCTGCACATAACACTTTCCACGTCTCGAATTTGAAGAAATGTTTTGCTAAAGAAGATCTCACTATTCCATTAGACGAAATCCAAATCAACGAAAAACTTCAATTCATCGAAGAACCCGTCGAAATAATGGATCGTGAGGTTAAAAGACTTAAGCAAAACAAGATACCAATTGTTAAGGTTCGATGGAATGCTCGTAGAGGACCCGAGTTCACCTGGGAATGAGAAGATCAGATGAAGAAGAAATACCCGCACTTATTTCCAAAAGATACGTCAACACCTCCAACTGCTTAAAATTTCGGGATGAAATTTATTTAACGGGTAGATACTGTAGTGACCCGAACCTTTCCATGTTTATATATATTAAATTAAATTGATATTTATATGATTAAGTGTTTCCAACATGTTAAGCAATCAAACTTGTTAAGACTTGATTAATTGAAATAGGTTTCATATAGACATTTGACCACCCAAGTTGACCGGCGATTCACGAACGTTAAAACTTGTAAAAACTATATGATGACATATATATATATATATATATATATATATATATATATATATATATATATATATATATATATATATATATATATATATATATATAGTTAACATGATAGTATGATAAGTAAGTATCTCACTAAGTATATTAACAATGAGTGATATACAAAAAAATGAGTTTATTGAATTAAGAAACTCGAAACGATATATATAACGATTACCGTTATAACAACGTCTTACTAATTACATATGAATCATATTAAGATATTGTTATACTATGATAAACATGATAAATGATAAGTAAATATATCATTAAGTGTATTAACAATGAACTACATATGTAAAAACAAGACTACTAACTTAAGGATTTCGAAACGAGACATATATATAACGATTATCGTTGTAACGACATTTAAATGTATATATATCATATCAAGATATATTAATACATCATATTATCATGATAATATAACAATTTAACATCTCATTAGATATAATAAACAATGGGTTAACAACATTTAACAAGATCGTTAACTCAAAGGTTTCAAAACAACACTTACATGTAGTGTTTTAATATGTATTCATACACTTTTGAAAGACTTCAAGACACTCTCAAAATACTTCTATTTAACAAAAATGCTTACAATTACATCCTCATTCATTTTCATCAATAATTCTACTCGTATGCACTCGTATTTGTACTCATACAATACACAGCTTCTAAATGTATCTACTATTGGTATATACACTCCAATGATCAGCTCTTAGCAGCCCATGTGAGTCACCTAACCATGTGGGAACCATCATTTAACATCTAGCATGAAATATCTCATAAGATTACAAACTAATGAAGACTATATTGCCACCCTAAGTTCATGTGAACTAGAGGCACCACAAACACATTTCCATTTCAATTTTCTTGAATCAAATTACTCTCTCTCAAGTGTTCTTCCTTTATTCTAATTGTTCTTCATCATATTCATCAAAATCTAGCTCAATCTAGTTTATAAATCCATACATAAACCAAGATACAAAACAACTACTCAAGAACACACCAACAACACTTCCAAGTTTGCTAGCTTACTTTCAACCTTACAAATCCATTTCAAGTGATCATCCAACCTCAAGAAATCTTTCTTATTTAAAGTAAGATATCTCTCTAATACAAGGTAGTACTCATATTCAAACTTTGATTCAATTTCTATAACTATAACAATCTTATTTTGAGTGGAAATCTTACTTGAATTTGTTTTCGTGTCATGATTTTGCTTCAAGAACTTTCAAGACATCCAAGGATCCTTTGAAGCTAGATCTATTTTTTTCATTTCCAGTAGGTTTATCCACAAAACCTGAGATAGTAATGATGTTCATAACATCATTTGATTCATATATATAAAACTACCTTATTCGAAGGTTTAAACTTGTAATCACTAGAACATAGTTTAGTTAATTCTAAACTTGTTCTCAAACAAAAGTTAATCCTTCTAACTTGACTTTTAAAATCAACTAGACACATGTTCTTTATCTATATGATATGCTAACTTAATGATTTAAAACCCAAAAACACGAAAAACACCGTAAAACCGAATATACGCCGTCGTAGTAACACCGCGGGCTGTTTTGGGTTAGTTAATTAAAAACTATGATAAACTTTGATTTAAAAGTTGTTCTTCTGGAAAAATGATTTTTTTTATGAACATGAAACTATATCCAAAAATCATGGTTAAACTAAAAGTGGAAGTATGTTTTTCAAAATGGTCATCTAGACGTCGTTCTTTCGACTGAAATGACTACCTTTACAAAAAAGACTTGTAACCTGTATTTCCAACAATAAAATTATACTTTTTCTGTTTAGATTCATAAACTTAAGTTCAATATGAAACCATAGCAACTTGAATCACTCAAAACGGATTTAAAATGAAGAAGTTATGGGTAAAACAAGATTGGATAATTTTTCTTGTTGTAGCTACGTGAAAATTGGTAACAAATCTATATTAATCATATCCTAGCTAACTCATATTGTATTATACTTGTATTCTAATATATTATGTAATCTTGGGATACCATAGACACGTATGCAAATGTTTTGACATATCATATCGACCCATGTATATATATTATTTGGAACAACCATAGACACTCTATATGCAGTAATGTTTGAGTTAGCTATACAGGGTTGAGGTTGATTCCAAAAATGTATATACTTTGAGTTGTGATCTAGCCTGAGACGTGTTGATGTCAAAGCAGAGGGGTATAAAATACTATTAATTTTTACAAGGAAATACTATTAAATACGATACAATTTTACACAAGATATTTATTTATTTATAGAATGGATATACTTAAACCTTGCTACAACACTTATAGGCAGTGTACCTAATCGTACAGTAGTGTAGTTTTTAGTAAGTCCGGTTCGTTCCACAGGGAAATCTTTAAACAAAGCTCAACGCTATATTAGTTTACTTTTATAAAAATACAAACATATATATAAGTAATATTATTATTATAAAGGGGGGTTTTTACCGTTTAATGACCGGTTTGTCGATTTTAAGACTTTAGTCGCAGTTAAAACCTAATGTAAAATATTAAATAAATAAAAGACTTAATTTAAAGCGTAAAGTAAATAACGATAATGAAATTGCGAATAATAAAAGTGCGGTAAAATAAAATTGCGATAATTAAAGAGTACGATAATTAAAAGTGCGATAAAATAAAATAACAATAAAAATGCGATAATTAGAAGTGCAATTAAATATAAAATAAAAGAAATTAAATATGAAATAAAAGAATTATGCTTATTTAAACTTCCGTAATCATGATGTTTGACGTGTTGATTTTAGTTTTATGCCCATGGGTTAATTGTCCTTTGTCCTGGATTATTCAATATGTCCGTCTGGTTTTTGTCCATAATAGTCCATCAGTCATAAATATAAAGTGCGAGTGTCCTCGTCAAATTATTATTATACCCGAAGTTAAATATTCCAACTAATTGGGGATTCGAATTGTAACAAGGTTTTAATACTTTGTTTAATGAATACACCAGGTTATCGACTGCGTGTAAACCAAGGTTTTACTACTTTGTTAACAATTACACCAATTACCCTTGAATGTAATTTCACCCCTGTTTTAATTATTCTAGTGGCTATTAATCCATTCCCGTGTCCGGTTAAATGAACGATTATTCGTACATATAATTACCCCGCCCATCGTGTCCGATCGAGTGTATATGGTAATTTATAGGGACGCCCAATTGTAAATCTTTATATTAACATTAACAAACTATCATTTAGTTAAACAAATATAAAGCCCATTAATAGCCCATAGTCTAATTTCCACAAGTGTCGTTCTTTTGTCCCAACCCCAATTATGGTACAAAGCCCAATTACACAATTTTAGTAATTAGCCCAACATTATGATTACTTCGTTTTAAATAAGCATAATAATAACTTAGCTACGAGACATTAATGTAAAAAGGTTGAACATAACT
Organism: Rutidosis leptorrhynchoides; assembly: GCF_046630445.1. NCBI lineage: Eukaryota > Viridiplantae > Streptophyta > Magnoliopsida > Asterales > Asteraceae > Rutidosis > Rutidosis leptorrhynchoides. Next base: position 115,948,462 of record NC_092341.1, on the reverse strand, counting down.
TACAATGATTAAAAATAGCGTAGCGTTATACGGACAGAATTTCGACTTACACCCTTACAACATTCGCTAACATATCCTTATTATTAGAATTAAAATTAAAATTAAAATATAAATTATATATATATATATAAATTTTACGTATGATAAGAGAAGAAAAAGATATGAATTGTGATCAGAATTCGGTTGGCTTTATAGGGAATTTCGATTTTTGGGGCTCCGCGACTCGCGGTGAATTTTGCCTTCAAACTCCGCGAGTCGCGGAATTTGAAATTCCAGCTCACATCTTGGAGTCTTTCTCTGCCGACGGTTTTTATTATATATATAATATATATATAATAAATATAATTAATTATATATTATATTATATTTATATACATAGTTAACTTGTAATTTTTAGTCCGTTGCGTCGAGCGTTAAGAGTTGACTCTGGTCCCGGTTCCGGATTTTCGAACGTCCTTGCGTACAATTTTATATTTTGTACTTTGCGTTTTGAATCTTGTACTCTTGTAATTTCGAGACGTTTCTTATCAATAATTGGAACCTTTTTGATTGTCTTTTGTTCTTTTGAGCTTTTTGGTCGTTTGCGTCTTCAATTCGTCGAATCTGTCTTTTGTCTTCACCTTTTATTATTTAAACGAATATCACTTGTAAATAGAACAATTGCAACTAAAAGCTTGTCTTTCTTGAGGAATAATGCTATGAAATATATGTTCGTTTTTAGCATTATCAAATATTCCCACACTTGAGCGTTGCTTGTCCTCAAGCAATATTGTCTTGAAATACTAGAATCACTTCTTTATTCTTCACACTTTGTACATCAGTGATTTCTATATGGCGGTATAAACAATGGTAGTAACGATATGGTTTACAGTCCCACATGACTATAAAAAATTAGATCCATTAAGGAAATTGGATCTTTATGAAAACATTTGATCTTTTGAAAATTAAATCTAGTTTTTACCCTAGATAAGTTTTCCGGGATAACCCTTTACCGGTGTTTGCAAAATATTTTTGTGGGTTTGGTGGGTTTCAGATTTGAAAATTTTAGCTCAAAACTTATGGTTTTGTGTCACCCACTTGCTACCCTTGTATTTGGAAAGCAACACGTCCAGTTTACTTGTCCCGTATATTACCTTTCGGTAAACTACCGTCCGGTTGTAAAGGAAAGCGTTGAACAAGCAACTGTTTAAGGCAATGTCCCGTGACATGCTTTTGATTATGGTCTATAATGTGTCGGACGCAATTACTATCCTTGGTAGGAGCAATAGTAAAGCTCACCCTTATAATTTTTCGGCCTGGCACAAGGTCCTGTCTTTGACCACTATGCAACCACCGTTCTTACGGTTGACACCCGATTTAGTTCAGGTGACCTAATGAATTCCAGGTGAATTCCTAGGATTTTACGTTCAATGGTAATGAACGCATTGAAAATGGGTTTTCAGAAAACTAATCGGTTTGTAATTTTGATCAAAATATTTTCTCGTTCAAGCTCGAGTTTAGATATCATTGAATTCCATGAGTTTGTAATTCTCAATCTTTAAGGTCAATCTCTAGGATTGAGTAATATTAGTCTTAAAAGCTGATTTTTAATCTTTAAGGAGATTATCCTTTCTGGGGATCTGATTCATTAGTCTTATCCAGCTAATTTGCATGGTGCCCTCCCATTGTACGAGATAAATCCTTCTCATGGTTAGGATAAATCTGACCACTTGGCGACCCTGTTTAATGCTGAGGTCCGTGGATTTCCTGCTGATTTTAGTGATGACTTTTCTAGATTTTTCGTCAACCTACAGCTGGTCTGAACGACAACTTCATGACCTAAATCAAGAAGCGCGTGTCTTTTTCGGAAGACTTTACTTCCTTTTAATGATGGAATTGATTCATCGTGTAGATCCATCTCTTCTTTTCTTTCATTGGGTAAAACAGTTTAGTTTAGTTCAAAGCAAAAGTATTTTCAGTTATTTGTTACAGATATATGTGACATATGTTTAAAATAACTTGGTAAATTTTCCCACACTTGGCTTTTATTTTCCTTTTTATCGTCCTCTATTCCATTTTAAATGAATTTTAACATTTTAGTTTGTTTCTCAATTTATGTCCTTTCCGAGGTAACAATAATTTCGGTGTTAAAACCTAGTTTTATCGTTCATAAATATGTATAAACATGATTTTGAATTCATTTAATTGAAAATTTTGAAAAATTTTACTAGAATTGGGTAGTCAGTATATAAGACTAGGGCTGTTCTTTTTTTATCAGAGAGCACTAGATTCTAATACAACTACTGCTTTACTAGTATTTTTAATGGTAACCAAGTGTTTTAAGATAAAAATTTTAAAATCCGAAAGAATTTAACCCCTTCCCACACTTAAGATCTTGCAATGCCCTCATTTGCAAGAAATCAGTAACAATTTAAATTATTGAGGGTGATTTGTGTGAAAATGATTAAATTTTACCAAAGTTTCCAAATATATTGGCGTTTGTTTGCTGAATGATAAATGGTGCACATCATTTGTTCATTCCGTCTTGTTGTTATTTCACATATATTTTGCATCTTGTCGTCAAAATTACTTGCTTTTGCTGAACTTAATGCCAGTCTTTGAAAATGCGTTGTTTTACCCTGTTGTGTACATAAGATAAACTGCAAACATATATACATATTTTTGAAGTTTGGTATATTACCCCACATTCAAAAATTATTAAAATCTAAGAATAAAAGTTAGATAATTATAAAAATGATTACAATATTAACAAAAGTATTAAACGTATCATTAATTACAAATTACAAATTACAAAATAAAAAAAAATAATAAGTAAACTAAGGATGATATTGGTACCAATAGGGGTTCCAAGCCTAACCATAAGTGCTATAGAATGCTTCGGCAGGGTCATACGTAGGATATGGTGGCTGCATCTCTATAGACCAAGGAGGGAAAATGGGTTTCGGTGTAGGAATATAGTTTCTACCTATATGTTGGCAATGAGCTATGATCTGGTTCTGATGAACTTGCCAATCTTCAAATGCTCTCTGTCTAGCATTTTCGTATTCCTGAGAAGCTATAAACCTATGCATTTCTTGCATCTCATTCCCCCCTCCTACATTACCTTGTTGTTGGTTTCTCTCCACCTGTGGATGTCTACCATGGTATCGTACTGCGGCGTTATTTCGCCTCTTCAAAACTTTCGCACCATGGTATACATTTAAACCTATAGTATCGCGGGGTTCTGGCTCTTCTAGTAATAATCCCCCCCGACTTATATCCACACCGAGATATTCACCAATCAAAGTAATAAAAATACCACCTCCTATTATGCTATGTGGTCGCATCCCCCGAACCATAGCTGATAAATAATAACCCACACAATATGGTATACTTACAGTGCTTTGTGGGTCTCGAATACACATATGGTAAAACAAATCCTGTTCATTTACTTTTTCTTTGTTCTTACCCCTTTGTGTAATCGAATTAGCTAAAAACCTATGTATCACTCTTAATTCGGCTCTATCTATATCCAAATAAGAGTAATTTCCCCCTTTGAAATGGTGATGGCTTGTCATTTGACTCCACACACCGTGTGTATCAAAATTCTCATCTATCTTTCTACCGTTTAGTATCAATCCTCTACAATCGGCAGACGCTAACTCCTCAAGCGTATATATACGTAAAGCCTGAGCCATGTCTAGTAAAGACATGTGGCGCATCGAACCGCCTAACAAAAATCTAATAAAAGAACGATCGGTTAAACTAGCTACCCGATCATTCAACTCTATACTACATAACAATTCTTCACACCATACTTTATATACAGGTCTACGTATGGTGAATAAACATATCCAGTCATTAAAAGAAGAATTACCATACCTCTGTACAAGTAATTCCCTAATTGGCCCGGCCAATTCTACAGCTTCTAAGGGTCCCCATTCTATGACCCTCGGTACCTCAACAACCTTAGAATGAAGAGTATGCAAACCCCGTTGATATTTTGGATAATCTATCCAAAGTCTGTCAAATCTCAGGTTCGGGTGCAACTCTTCCAAGTGCATATCGGAAAAGGTCATGACTGGATGAGGTATATCCTGCTTGTAGTAGTTATCCACCTCCTGTTGTTCCAAATTCTCAGCAGGAGCATTGCGGGCTTGGGATGAAGATTCACCCCTTTCATTCTGCAAAACACATCAAACACAATTTTTGTGCATCCAAATATGCATTAGTGTCAGCAAAATCATCAATCAAAATAATTACAATGACATTATCAATTTATATCAAACTTAAGCTCATTTTCACATTTTTATCAAATCTACACTTTTTCAAATAAGCATATACGAAAATTTTCACCAAGTTCATAAGCATTCAACTCAAATAATATGTCAAAATAATCATTACTAGCAATTAAACAAGTCTCAAATGGCATTATCTTTTAAAAATCAAGTTCATGAATTTTAGACTTGAAAAAGTCCACTTTAATTCTCAAAATCATGTTTAGGCTCAAAGTTTGGATCATTTAACTACCTAAACATGTTACACTACTTAATTTAGCAACAATTCATGACAAAAATCGGCCATAACCTGTTTATATCAAAAAGCCCCAAATTTGCTCAAGAACACAAACCCTAGATTACTCAAAATTTGAAGTTTAAGGCTTCTAATCATGTTAAACAACATCAATCTAGGTTATACAAGCATAATACATAAATAATTTAAGCCTAATTACACTAAAAAGCATCAAAATCAAATTGGGGAAAAAATAGCTCAAGAACACCAAAATTCGGATTAAATGGTGTTTAGGTGTAGAAATTTACCGTTTTTCTTGAGTAATTCTTAGATAGCATCCTTCTCAACATGATTTTAGCAAAAGATTTGGTGATTAACGGTTAAAAATTGTGATTTTTGGGGTTTTTTCTCGGGTTTTTTCGGGTGCAGTTTTCGCAGCTATTTTTCTATTTTTTTGGGGTTGAAACTGAGCTGTTGCAGCTCTTTATTTTTTTTCTGTAATCCGACTCCTCCGCGACTCGCGGAGGTTTTGCACTTCAAACTCCGCGACTCGCGGAGTTTTTTTTTTTTTTTTTTTTTTTTTATAATCATTATCTTTTGAAACAATTAAGTACTTAATTTTAAAATTTTGTTTCCCTTGTTATTTAGGACGAGGTCGTTTCGGATCGATGTCCTAGTCCGTCTCTCGACAAAATTTTAAAATTTGTCTTTTTGTAGCGATTGTTTTAAAAGCTAAGATTTTTGGGGTTTTTTCAATGTTTTTGGCATACTCTAATTCAATAAGATTAAAAATAATGATAATAAAAGTTCTAGTCCCTCCCTCGGGTAAAGCAATTTCGGTTCAAAGACCTAGTCTTCAACTTACGACGAATTTTAAAAATCATATTCTTAACTTAATGAGATAAAGTAAGTTTTTGTTTTTAAATTCACACAACTTAAATATGAAATTCATAATTAATATTAAAAATTCACACCAAACTTAAAATTTGAAATGCATAAAATTAAAAATTTATATTTTAAAAATTAAAAATTCACACCAAACTTAATTTAAAAATTTATAAATTCATATCAAGCTTATATTAATTTTTCAAATATTTACAATTTTAAATATATTGTTTTTAAAAAGTTTACAATATTAATTTAAGATTTAAATATTAATTTTAAAAATATGGTAAAAATAAAATTAAAAATCTTTTTGTCTTTTTATCCCACTTTAATCAATCAAATATTATCAAAAATATGCGCCCCTCTTTTCGGTAAAGTAATTTCGGTTCCAAGACCTAATTTAACTCATGACGAATTTTTGAAATATTTTGGGTTGATTGATTAAAGATATTTATACCTTAAGAATAAACGTTAAATTTCGCAGTGATGTAATAAATTTTTGAATGATATCAATAATTTCGGTCGCCAAACCTAATTTTATTCAATACCAATTTAATACTTTTTAGCGAACAAATTAGCGTTTATTATCAAAAGGTTAAAAATAAAAATAAAAATAAAAACTGTACAGACATACCTGTGAAATAGATTTCTTAGTTATATGATCTATCCCATTCATAAGATAGTCGGTTTAATTGGTTTTCCATGGCTACATAGGCGTAACCTCGAGCATTCAGTGTCTTTTCTTCTAAACATATGAACGGTCCGTCTCTGCATAAAGTAACAAATTCGGTATTTGAATAGGTTTGATTATTTGAACATTTACCTCCATGTGACCATTTTCCGCATTTGTGACATCGTTCTAGGTGTCGTGCTCTTCTTTTCGCTGCGGATTTTGATTTTCCTTTACCAAATTGTAACTTATTATCTTCGCATCTGGATTCTTTTCTAACTCCGTCCATTCTTTCTCTGATTACTGATACTAATTCGCTCGGTAGTATGTCATTATTACTTTTAGTGATCAAAGCGTGTAGCATTAGACCATGGTTTAGTTCACAGGCAGTCTTCATTTTGTAAAAACCTAAAAAAAAATAAAAATTCAGAATGGGGGGAGAAGACTAGTTCTTTAGGGTCTGCTAGGGAAAGACCATTCGAGTTCCATTTTCGAGAACTACACGAAAACAGACAATCTAACTCTAACAGAAATACATATTATCCTTTAAATACTTGATTCTCCCCACACTTAGTTAACTGTGGTGTCGAAATTGTGATTAACTTCGTTGTCGACTTCCATCGGACCATGTATGTAATGTTTAATTCTGTGACCATTAACTTTAAATTCAATCCCATTTGAATTTATCAATTCTATCGTTCCGTATGGGAAAACTCTTTTGACTATGAATAGTCCAGACCATCTTGATTTCAATTTTCCAGGAAATAGCTTGAATCGTGAATTGAAAAGAAGAACTCTGTCTCCTTCCTTAAATTCTTTTGAACTTCTGATTCTTTTATCATGCCATTTCTTCGTTCTTTCTTTATAGATTAACGAATTTTCGTATGCTTCATGTCTTAATTCTTCTAATTCGTTTAGTTGACTTAATCGTAGACGTCCAGCTTCATGTAAATCAAGATTACATATTTTCAAAGCCCAAAATGCTTTGTGTTCAATTTCTACTGGAAGATGACATGCTTTTCCATAAACAAGTCTAAAAGGTGTGGTTCCAATTGGAGTTTTGTAGGCTGTTCTAAAAGCCCAGAGTGCATCCTCCAATTTAATGGACCATTCCTTCGGATTTGATCCTACGGTTTTCTCTAGAATACGTTTTAAAGCTCGGTTGGTATTTTCAACTTGTCCACTTGTTTGTGGATGATATGCGGTGGAGATTTTATGAGTTACTCCATATCTTTTAAGAACTTTCTCAAGTTGATTATTACAGAAATGAGTACCCCGATCACTTATTAAAGCTTTCGGTGTTCCAAACCTTGCAAAAAGACGTTTTAAAAAATTGACTACAACTCGTGCATCGTTAGTTGGGAGAGCTTGTGCTTCCGCCCATTTAGATACATAATCAATGGCTACGAGTATATATAGATTATTATGAGATTTTGGAAATGGACCCATAAAGTCAATACCCCAAATGTCAAATACTTCACATACTTGGATGACATTTTGTGGCATTTCATCACGTTGACTTATTTTTCCGGCCCTTTGACATGCATCACAGGATTTGCAAAGAAGGTGTGCGTCTTTGTAAATTGTAGGCCAATAGAATCCAGCTTCATAAACTTTTCTTGCTGTTAGTTGAGGCCCATAATGCCCTCCTGTTGGTCCTGTGTGACAATGGTTTAAAATTTTACTAGCTTCATCTCCAAATACACATCGGCGTATTATTCCATCGGGACAACTTTTAAACAGATGTGGATCTTCCCAGAAATAGTGTTTTATATCACTGAAGAATTTCTTTCGTCTTTGGTACGATAATCCTTTTTCAAGGAATCCACAAACTAAGTAGTTTGCAAAGTCTGCAAACCATGGGATTTCTTTATAATCTATCTTCAATAGATATTCATCAGGAAAGTTGTCTTGTATGGCTGATTCATTTAGAACTTCTAATTCGGGATTTTCAAGACGAGAAAGATGATCAGCGGCGAGATTTTCTGCTCCTCTTTTATCTCGGATTTCAATATCAAACTCTTGTAAGAGTAAGATCCAACGGATTAATCTTGGTTTAGCATCTTGTTTTGAAAATAGGTATCTAAGAGCAGAATGGTCGGTATAGACCACCGTTTTTGCTAGAACGAGATATGATCGAAATTTATCAAAAGCAAAGACAATAGCAAGGAGTTCTTTTTCAGTAGTTGTATAGTTCGTTTGTGCTCCTTGTAATGTCTTACTAGCATAATATATAGGTTGAAATCGTTTTTCAATCCTTTGTCCTAAAACGGCTCCCATTGCAAAATCACTTGCATCGCACATTAGTTCAAATGGTAGATTCCAATTTGGTGTTATCATGATCGGTGCATTAGTGAGTTTTTCTTTAAGAATATTAAAAGATTTGATACACTCATATGAAAAGATGAATGGAGCATCCTTTTCTAGGAGTTTATTCATAGGAGTGGCAATTTTAGAAAAATCTTTTATGAAACGTCGGTAAAAACCGGCATGCCCTAGAAAACTCCTAACTCCTCTAACATTGGTTGGATGTGGAAGTTTAGCAATTACATCTACTTTAGCTCTATCCACTTCAATTCCTTCTTTTGAAATTTTATGTCCAAGAACGATGCCTTCTTTAACCATGAAATGGCATTTCTCCCAATTAAGTACTAGATTTGATTTTTCGCATCTAATTAGCATTCGTTCCAGATTAACTAGACATGATTTAAATGTATCACCGAAGACTGAAAAGTCATCCATGAATACTTCCATGCATTCTTCTATCATGTCGTGAAAAATCGCCATCATACACCTTTGAAAGGTTGCAGGGGCGTTACAAAGTCCAAATGGCATGCGTTTGTAAGCAAAAGTACCATAAGGGCACGTGAATGTGGTTTTCTCTTGATCCTCGGGTGCTATTGGAATTTGAAAATACCCGGAAAATCCATCTAGAAAACAATAGTAACTATTTCCGGCTAATCTTTCCAACATTTGATCTATGAAAGGTAAGGGAAAGTGATCTTTTCTGGTGGCGTCATTTAATTTTCTATAATCAATACATACACGCCATCCTGTTACAGTCCTAGTAGGAATAAGCTCATTTTTCTCATTTGTAATGACAGTCATGCCACCCTTCTTAGGTACGCATTGAACTGGGCTTACCCATGGACTATCAGAAATTGGATATATCAAACCTGCATCTAGCAGTTTAATAATCTCTTTCTTAACTACATCTTGCATATTCGAATTTAGTCTTCGTTGGCGTTGCACATACGTTTTATGACCTTCTTCCATAAGGATTTTATGTGTGCAATACGAAGGACTTATTCCTTTAATATCATGAATCTTCCATGCAATGGCTGGTTTATGAGCTTTCAACACAGAAATGAGTTGTGATTTCTCATTTTCAGTAAGAGAAGACGATATTATTACAGGTAATTCAGATTCACCATGTAAATAAGCGTATTCCAAATGGTTTGGAAGTGGCTTTAACTCTAATTTCGGAGGTTCTTCTATCGATGATTTATATCGATATCTGTCTTCTTCTTTTAGCATTTGAATTTCTTCTGTTGTTGGTTCATATCCATTAGCTATAAGTGTAGCTAACATTTCAGCTTCATCAATTGGTTCATTACCTTCTCCTAAAGAACATTCTCCTGTTCCTTGTAATTCTGGAAATTCTTCTAATAATTCTGCATGTGCATCTATAGTTTGAATATAATAACATATATATCATCTGCAGATTGTGGTTGTTGCATTGCTCTATCAACTGAAAAGGTAACACTCTCATCCTCTATACTTAGGGTCAGTTTCTTACCGAACACGTCTATCATTGCTTTAGCCGTGTTTAAGAATGGTCTTCCTAATATGAGAGGAACTTGAGAATCTTCTTCCATGTCCAAAACAACAAAATCTACTGGAAATACTAAAGTACCAACTTTAACTAGCATGTTCTCCATTATCCCTCTAGGATATTTTATTGATCTATCGGCTAGTTGTATGCTTATTCTGGTTGGTTTCAATTCTCCAAGGTCTAGTTTAGCGTATAGTGAATACGGCATTAGATTTATACTAGCACCTAAGTCTGCCAATGCTTCTATTGAACTAAGACTACCCAGAAAACATGGAATTGTGAAACTTCCTGGATCAGATAGTTTTTCTGGTATCTTATTCAACAGCACTGCTGAACAATTAGCATTCATAGTAACAGCCGAGAGTTCTTCCATTTTCTTTCTATTTGAGATTAGATCTTTCAAGAATTTAGCATATCTTGGCATTCCTGAAATCACATCAATGAAAGGAAGATTTACATTTATCTGTTTAAACATATCCAAGAATTTGGATTGCTCGGCTTCAAGTTTTTCTTTCTTCATTTTACTCGGGTAAGGAAGTGGTGGTTGGTATGGTTTAACATAAGGTTTATCCTTAACTGTGTTATCTTCATTAACCTTTTCAACTACCGGTTCTTTTTCCTTATCTTGATCAGGTTGTGGTTCTTGTGGAGTAGGAATAGTTTCATCAGAAGTTACAGGTATTTCAGGTGGTTTAAGTGTTGTACCACTTCTTGTGGTAATAGCTTTAGCTGTTTCATTCCTGGGGTTAGCATTTGTATCACTAGGTAGACTTCCTGGTTTTCTTTCACCTATTAACCTTGCTAGGTTACTCACTTCTTGTTCCAGATTTTGAATAGAAGCATGTTGATTTCTAAATGCTTGAGCATTTTGTTCATTAGTTTGTTTTTGAGATGTGAAAAACTGTGTTTGAGTTTCAACTAGCTTCGTCATCATATCTTCTAAATTCGGCTTTTTATCATCGGTTTGTTGTGGTGGTTTGTTTTGAAAATTCGGTCTTTGCTGGTTGTAAGTATTATTGGATACTTGTTGATTGCTAGGACCTTGTTGGTTGTTGTATGGAATATTTCGGTTATAATTCTGGTTTTGATTGTAAATTGGTCTTGGCGGTTGATAATTATTCTGATAATTATTTCCAGGCCTTTGGTTTATGTATGAAATATTCTCTCTTTGTTCCATTGTTAATTCAATACTGAGACAATCTTTTGTCAAATGTGGTCCTCCACACTGCTCACAACTAATTCGTATTGAGTGAATATCTTTAGTCATCTTTTCCATTCGTCTCTCCACAGCATCTATCTTTGCGGAAATGGAATCTAAGTCATGGCTAGAATCGGCTCTAGCTGCTTTAGATGATCTAACGATATCTTTTTCTTGGTGCCACTCATGTGAGTGGGAAGCAGTGTTATCAATAATTTTGTAAGCATCAGTTTCGGTTTTCTTCATAATAGAACCACCAGCTGCTATATCTATGTCTTTCCTTGTAGTGATGTCGCATCCTTGGTAGAATATTTGTACTATTTGACAGGTGTCTAAACCATGTTGCGGACATCCTCTTAACAACTTTCCATATCTTGTCCACGCCTCATATAGAGTTTCATTTGGTTTCTGTGTGAAAGTAACAATTTCTGCTTGAAGTCTTACGGCTTTAGATGCAGGAAAGAATTGTTTAAGAAATTTGTCAACTAAAACATCCCATGTATCAATCGCCCCTTCAGGTAACGATTCCAACCAATCTTTGGCTTCTCCCTTTAAAGTCCAGGGAAATAACATGAGATATATCTGTTCATCCTCCACTTCTCGGATTTTAAATAGTGTGCAGATCCTATTAAAGGTACGTAGATGTTCATTTGGATCTTCCTTCGGCGCGCCACTAAATTGGCATTGATTAGTCACCATGTGTAGAATTTGTCCTTTGATTTCATAATCTGGCGCATTAATGTCTGGATGAGTAATTGCGTGACCTTGACCAGTGCGTTTAGCTCTCATTCGGTCTTCCATACTTAAAGGTTCCAGATTCTCCATAATTGAATTTGTTGAATCGGTATCACTAGATGATTCTGTTTTAATGGTTCGTTCCTCAACAATCTCTGTTTGAATGATTGGTGGTTCCGGAGGAAAGTTTAATGGTTCAGGATCTACGAACCGTTCCTGAATATTTTCCGGATTCTCAATTGTGAGGTCGGGTTCAAAAAATGGATTATCGGAAATTTGAACTGAAGTACTTGGTCTACTGGATGACGATTCTAAAGAAAAATCAACGGTGATTATATTTGCTAAATGTCTTGATCTAGTTACAGGTGGTGAACGTACAAAAGGTGATGAACGTCTTGCTCGGTGCATTCACTGAATATCCTATTAGTTTTTAAAAGGAAAGAAAAATTATAATAAGTTATCCAATCAATAGACTTTTCTGATTTTGCCCACGTTTCGAATAGCCAAAAGATGCAGCAGAGGGGCAGGATTCGTTTGGTCTCAATATAATTGAGGACTGTTTGGCTCCAATAACCCGGTCCACGTACAAATCCAACTATTACTACGAACCAGAAAATTTTGATGTCTATCAATTTAACCACTTAAAATAAATTTTCGTAATTTTAAGAAATTTAGATAAGAAGTAGAATAAAAATTCTAAGTCCTAAAAACTAGGATGGCGAGAAATAAGAGAGAAAAAGAGTTCGTCGAAAAAGGTCGAAAAAGAAAAAAATGGTTGAAAAATAAAAGGTGACGGAAAAATAAAAGAAACTTATAAAAACTTAAAAATACTTGACTAACCTAACCTTATTACTATAACTAACTTAAAATTATAATCGCAAATTGAAATTACTAATTGGAATGATAATTGATACATAGTAAAAGTCGTCTAAAAATATTAAAGCTTACAGGAAAAACTAAATCCCAAATGGAAATAACTTAAAAAGAAACTAAAACTTAAAAAGGCGTCGCAAAATTCTAAAGTACCTAAATCTTAGTCTAAAAAAAAAGCACTTCCGGAATTCTACGGCAAAGCCTAAAAATCTAGGAGTAAAAATAACTATAGCAAAAACTAAGTTTAAAATTAAATATGAGCTAAAAATACAAATATTACGCTACAATGATTAAAAAGGGACAAAATATAAAAATATACAAAAAGTTGTAAAAAGTACAATTTTTATAAAAATATTATTTTTATATTATTTATTTTATTAAACTATTAATTTTACAATTTAATTAAACTTAATAAACTAAAATATAAATTAAATAAAACTTAAATTAAAATAAAACTTAATTATAATATTAATAATAATTAGGGTTAATAATAATAATAATAGTTAATAATCCGTAATAAATGCTGAATTAGGGTTCTGTCTCATGTCAGAGCGTCTCCGCGAGTCGCGGTATTTAATGCTTCAAACCCCGCGAGTCGCGGGGTTCAGAAATTCAGTTGACAGATTTAAATATTCGACGCGTTTTTTTCTTTATTATTTTTTTTTTTATTTTCTGTTTTCTGTTTTTAAATAAATAAAAGATATTAAAATAAAACTTATATTTTTATAAACTAAACTAAAAATAAAGAAACTTATAAAACTTAAATATTTAACAAAATCTTAAAAATACTTATATTTTTGTTTTTCTTTTTATATTTTTGAATAATTAAAACGTATTTTTACAAAAACGAATTTTTAATAAAAGTAAACTAAAAATCTTTTTTTTTTTATTATTAGCGTTGCGCTTCCGGCGTTTAAGAGTGTTCCCCGGCAGCGGCGCCAAAAATACTTGATGTCAAAGCAGAGGGGTATAAAATACTATTAATTTTTATAAGGAAATACTATTAAATACGATACAATTTTACACAAGATATTTATTTATTTATAGAATGGATATACTTAAACCTTGCTACAACACTTATAGGCAGTGTACCTAATCGTACAGTAGTGTAGTTTTTAGTAAGTCCGGTTCGTTCCACAGGGAAATCTTTAAACAAAGCTCAACGCTATATTAGTTTACTTTTATAAAAATACAAACATATATATAAGTAATATTATTATTATAAAGGGGGTTTTTACCGTTTAATGACCGGTTTGTCGATTTTAAGACTTTAGTCGCAGTTAAAACCTAATGTAAAATATTAAATAAATAAAAGACTTAATTTAAAGCGTAAAGTAAATAACGATAATGAAATTGCGAATAATAAAAGTGCGGTAAAATAAAATTGCGATAATTAAAGAGTACGATAATTAAAAGTGCGATAAAATAAAATAACAATAAAAATGCGATAATTAGAAGTGCAATTAAATATAAAATAAAAGAAATTAAATATGAAATAAAATAATTATGCTTATTTAAACTTCCGTAATCATGATGTTTGACGTGTTGATTTTAGTTTTATGTCCATGGGTTAATTGTCCTTTGTCCTGGATTATTCAATATGTCCGTCTGGTTTTTGTCCATAACAGTCCATCAGTCATAAATATAAAGTGCGAGTGTCCTCGTCAAATTATTATTATACCCGAAGTTAAATATTCCAACTAATTGGGGATTCGAATTGTAACAAGGTTTTAATACTTTGTTTAATGAATACACCAGGTTATCGACCGCGTGTAAACCAAGGTTTTACTACTTTGTTAACAATTACACCAATTACCCTTGAATGTAATTTCACCCCTGTTTTAATTATTCTAGTGGCTATTAATCCATTCCCGTGTCCGGTTAAATGAACGATTATTCGTACATATAATTACCCCGCCCATCGTGTCCGATCGAGTGTATATGGTAATTTATAGGGACGCCCAATTGTAAATCTTTATATTAACATTAACAAACTATCATTTAGTTAAACAAATATAAAGCCCATTAATAGCCCATAGTCTAATTTCCACAAGTGTCGTTCTTTTGTCCAAACCCCAATTATGGTACAAAGCCCAATTACCCAATTTTAGTAATTAGCCCAACATCATGATTACTTCATTTTAAATAAGCATAATAATAACTTAGCTACGAGACATTAATGTAAAAAGGTTGAACATAACTTACAATGATTAAAAATAGCGTAGCGTTACACGGACAGAATTTCGACTTACACCCTTACAACATTCGCTAACATATCCTTATTATTAGAATTAAAATTAAAATTAAAATATAAATTATATATATATATATATATAAATTTTACGTATGATAAGAGAAGAAAAAGATATGAATTGTGATCAGAATTCGGTTGGCTTTATAGGGAATTTTGATTTTTGGGGCTCCGCGACTCGCGGTGAATTTTGCCTTCAAACTCCGCGAGTCGCGGAATTTGAAATTCCAGCTCACATCTTGGAGTCTTTCTCTGCCGACGGTTTTTATTATATATATAATATATATATAATTAATATAATTAATTATATATTATATTATATTTATATACATAGTTAACTTGTAATTTTTAGTCCGTTGCGTCGAGCGTTAAGAGTTGACTCTGGTCCCGGTTCCGGATTTTCGAACGTCCTTGCGTACAATTTTATATTTTGTACTTTGCGTTTTGAATCTTGTACTCTTGTAATTTCGAGACGTTTCTTATCAATAATTGGAACCTTTTTGATTGTCTTTTGTTCTTTTGAGCTTTTTGGTCGTTTGCGTCTTCAATTCGTCGAATCTGTCTTTTGTCTTCACCTTTTATTATTTAAACGAATATCACTTGTAAATAGAACAATTGCAACTAAAAGCTTGTCTTTCTTGAGGAATAATGCTATGAAATATATGTTCGTTTTTAGCATTATCACGTGTATACACTGGGTCATGGATTGATTCAAGAAAATTTATATCAATTTATTTTCTGTACATCTAACTGTGGACAACTAGTTGTAGGTTACTAACGAGGACAACTGACTTAATAAACTTAAAACATTAAAACGTATTAAAAATGTTGTAAATATATTTTGAACATACTTTGATATATATGTACATATTTTTATAGGTTCGTGAATCGACCAGTGGCCAAGTCTTACTTCCCGACGAAGTAAAAATCTATGAAAGTGAGTTATAGTCCCACTTTTAAAATCTAATATTTTGGGGTTAGAATACATGCAATTTTATAAATATTTTACGAAATAGACACAAGTAAATGAAACTACATTATATGGGTGAATGATCGAAGTCGAATATGCCCCTTTTTAGCTTGGTAGCCTAAGAATTTGGGAACATACCCCCAAATTGACGCGAATCCTAAAGATAGATCTATCGGACCCAACAAGCCCCATTCTGGAATTTGGAATGCTTTAGTACTTCGAAATTATCATGTCCGATGGGTGTCTCGGAATGATGGGGATATTCTATATGCATCTTGTTAATGTCGGTTACCAGGTGTTCACCATATGAATGATTTGTATCTCTATGTATGAGATCTATATTGAAATATGAAATCTTGTTGTCTATTATAACGATTTGATAAATATATAGGTTAAACCTATAACTCACCAACATTTTTGTTGACGTTTAAAGCATATTTATTCTCAGGTGATTATTAAGAGCTTCCGCTGTTGCATGCTAAAATATGGACAAGATTTGGTGTCAGCATGCTTGTATAATATTGTTTAAAACTGCATTCGAAATTTACTTTGTTGTAACATATTAATATTGTAAACCAATATGTATTGGTAGTGTGTAAGTGTGATATTTTTAGATTATCATTTCTGGATAATCTAGGTGGTGTCCTTTAAACCTTGTCGATAAAATAAAGGTTATGGTTTGTTTTAAAAACGAATGCAGTCTTTGAAAAACGTCTCATATAGAGGTCAAAACCTCGCAATGAAATCAATTAATATGGAACGTTTATAATCAATATGAACGGGGCATTTCACCTCCTACATCTTCTTCCTCATTTCATACTTTCAAAAGATTGTGAAAATGCTTCATCCAGTTCTGACACTTGATCGCATTCTGACTGTTACCACAATCATCCTTCTATTCCAACTTCCACCAGAGGAATCTGTTTACTTCTACTTCGCTCTTGGGGTAGTGGTTTTCATAATCCTTCCTTGCATTTGTCTTTCCATAATTATTGACATCTACGGTTAATGATCTCTTCTATTTGCTGTGTTTTATACTCCTCTTTATATTTCGAAGCTTTGTGTTATTGTTTTCTCTTCTACTTTGTGTGAAGCAAGTAATGGTCTAGAATTCATAGCTATTAATTTCGGAATGAACATAGTTAATGTTCTAAGAAATAAATTATAATGGCACGATCTTGATTTGTCAAATTACCAGAATTCAAAGGAAGAGATAGAACTATCAAGAGAATATGTTCTTGATATGTTTAGAGATTAGTTAGAATGTAAGAGTCGTGTAACATGGCACATGATGCTGGTAGGGTCTGTGAATCATCATGTTCTATTAGAAATCAGCATAACTTACTGTAATATAATCACGTTGATCAAGTGTCATTATATTATACTAACTCATGCTTCAATTCTCAACACTACTTCAAAACATTCATATTTTAAATTCAAATTTTTCAAAATTTAGAAGCTAAAACAGTTTCCTTTATGATATAACACAGATAGCGCGAAGAGATAAATGATTTCAGATAAGAATAGTTATGAATATATCTCCAGAAATATCGAGGATATTTATAATGAAAGATACGATGATATCTTAGAATTTCTAATATCAAAAGATGATAAAGAAGATTTGACCGTAAAGGTCTAGAGTCAGGAGCAAGGTATTCGTTAATGACTCCAGGAGATACTGAATCATTTGGATTCTTTGAAGGCAGGTTTAGTCTTTGTGATTTGTCCACAGCCTCCTTCATAGTTTGCTCAATCCATTTTCCAGTTCCAAACCTTCTCTTTTTCTAAGCTTTGCCAACACACTATTCTTTATCATCAAACCTTTGATTGTTAAGGTCGTTTACAGTTTTTGCTGCTTCATTCAGCTTTTTCAACATTCAGAGTATTGATTCGTAGATTGGGTGCTTTTCAGAATTTTAGAATGGAAGATCATAATTCTAACAAATAAATGTTATATGTATACATATAAGTGTTGATGTAGAAATGCTGCGAGATTCGAAATACTGATTGCTAATTCCCGATAGTTGGTATGGAAATTATTGTTACAAGATGTAGATGAGTACATGATAGGGTTTCAATGAATATAATGATTTTTTGGAATGTCAAAGATCAATGAAGTTGTTGATAAGTTTACTGCTAATGTGGTAGGATATAAACGGTTCCCCGGTAACGATGACGAAAAGTGCAAACGTATATATCATAGTTATAATAAGGCTTATTCAGATGAAAAGTCGAAGTTGATTTTCTGAATCAGAATCCAAGAATGTAACATATTAATTGTGAATTTATATATCTCTCGGGTATTACCTACCCGTTAAAAGTTTCACAAGTAATATTTTGTACCAGAGAATTTTATTACAATCTTTATGAAAATATATGTATGTATATTTTCTTCAGATATAATACAAATTTAATGAGGTAATATAATATTGAACTGATTTAATTTACAGTTGGAATATTTATTTAGAAATCCCTAAAACTTTAGAAATTACGTAACCTTTGCTAAGTATTTCTTCCACTTGAATGAAATTATGAATTACTACTTCGTTATTCATCTATTGATATTTCTTTGATGAATGATGTTAGTGTTTATGGAATTCTTATGAACTTCGCAAAGTACGAATGATGTTTTCTTAGAAAGTTTCGAGTCCATCGAAAATGAAAGTGTAAAATCAAACATATAATTGAATAATACACTTGGTTTATTATGAAATGGAATTTATTGAATTGAAACAGAGATTGTAGTTAACGATGGTTAAGTTGTTGACGAAGGATGTACATTATAGCATATTAGTAATATGAATTTAACCGAGTAATAGCTACCCTTCTTCAATTCATACATAATAGCTTAGTACGAAAAGATTTATTTTGATCGCAAAATTCATATTCATATATATATATATAAAATATACATATAATTTCTTTAGGGGGAATGAGTTAGTACTTCATAACTCGTTGATACAATATATACGTTGTTGATTTGTGATAATGTTGGTGATTATGGAATTGGCAGAACTTGTAGTGCTACAGGTTTTGCCGGTGTTGGCGATACTGACAGTACTGTTGATGCTGCTGGTAAAACAAGTCTAGCTTGTAAATCGTGCACCATTCCGGTCAGGGTTTTTACTCTTCCTTCTATCGTTTTGGTCCACTTATCTGATTTACGGTTACGGCTGGAATAGATAATCTCTAAGAATTTAGAGATTACATAATCGCCGCAGAATATTTCTCCAATGAAGTTATGAATCAATACTTCATCGGTTATTGTTGTTGGTACTCCTTGGTATCTATGGTGAGTATGACGTTGATGCTCGAGGTACAGATTGTGATGTTGAGGTGTAGGATGTGGATGTTGTTGTTAGTGGTGGTAATGATACTCTTGGTGTTGATGATGGTGGTACTGTTGATGCCGGTGATGCTGCTGGTGCTTGTAACCTTTGCACCATATTCTCTAAAGTCACTACCCGAGCGCGAAGCACGTTGACTTCTTCTATTACACCGGGATGATTGTCGGTTCGGACGAACGGATGAATAAGATTCAGAATTTGAGATAGTATATAATCGTGACGATATACTCTGGAAATGAGAGAGAAAATGGTATTATGAACAGGTTCGCCGGTAAGTGCTTCAGGTTCTTCGCCGAGAGGGGAATGTGGTGGATGGAAGGGATCGCCTTCTTCTTGTCTCCAATGATTAAGTAGACTACGAATCCATCCCCATTTCATCCAGAATAGATGATGGCTAATTGGTTGATCCATTCTGGTCACACTGCTTTCAGAGCTCGAGTGGAAATCCATATCGAAATAGCTGTCAAAATCTAAGGAATTTGAACTAGATACAGGATCCATCTTGTGTAATCAGGGAAATAATTTTTGATGTGAAATAGATTATAGGACTTAGATTTGGTATTCTTCAATACATAATTTACATATGTATATATAATACCAAAATCCCATAAATTACGGAGGAATCTTCGAAAGATGTCAGGTAAAGTTTACAGTAACAGATATGCTAAGATATGAATTCTTCTGCACACTATCTATGTAGTAAATGCATGAAAATGTGTCTAGACTTAAGAATGATAAGCAAGTAATTTCTGACAAGAAATGATAAGCAAAACTCGGTAAAAACAGATACGGTCATAGTTCAGACTCACTAATGCATCCTAACAATTACCCGTTAAACACACTAATGCAAATTCTGGTTCCCTATGACCTCAGGATCTGATGCCAACTGTGATGACCCGTCCAAATCCATTTGAACGAATACATCATTCATCAATTTCACAGTGAGGCACTGACCTCTACATGATACGTTTTGTAAACATTGCTTTCTTTTGAAAAGGCACACCATAATTGAATATCAAATTCCAAGGTTTTTGACGTTTGATGATTTCTACATAAAGACAATCACCGTAAATAATAGTTTACAAAACTACATCCGTTGATAATGCAGTCAAAATAAGATACATGGTGATGATTTTGTGTATGCAACGTTTTCTCGAATAAAGCATGTATGACTCCATGCACATAACTTATATCACATATAAGCAAACAGTGGAAGACTTCTAGAGAACTGAGAATGCACATGCTTAAAAGTGTCAATACAAAGGTTGGTGAGTTCATAGTTTTAATGTTGCGCATAATCTGTATATAAAAGTGGATCACAAGATTTCAATTGTTTTAGTTACAACCCGGAAATTTTCGATCAAATTTAAACTTAATCTTATTATGATATCGACACGATAAGCAAAGTCTGTAAGGTTGAGTCTCAAACTTTTTAAACTGTTTCATATATTTAATTACCCTTCGACTGTTCTCGACGATTCACGAACCACTATTTGTAAATAGATATGTGTGTGTGTGTGTGTGTATATATATATATATATATATATATATATATATATATATATATATAATTGGAAATATAATTTGAAATATTATATGTTGTTTTTATTAAAAATTAATTTTGTTAAATAAAATAAAAAAATATGATATTATAATAATAATTATTATTATTTAAAACATATCTATATAAAAATAAAAATATGTTAAAAATAAATATTAAATGATTGTAATACTCGTTTAATGTTCCGATTGATATTAAGCAAGTTAAATTCAAACTTATGTAATTTTAAAATAAACGGTGATTCGAAAATGAAATCTATAAATTTTAGACTTATTAAAAATGTATTTAGGAACTATTTGGTAAGTTTTAACACTTTTTATATCTTACCCAAAATGGAGAGGGACAGTTGATGTAATTTTTATTTAATAAATTAAGGATCGAATTTTATACCATAATGACCAAAATAAATAACTATAGTTAATTTAAAAATATGAGATTTTTCCGAAGACTTTTATCCGCCACTGATTGACAACGGAGTATGAATTACTATTCCTAATAAAACTGTCGGTAGGAATAGACAAATTATGAGGCTGCTGATGTGAAGCGAGGTGTATATAAAATAGTTATTATTTTACTAGGAAAACACTATTAAATACGATACAATTTTACACAAGATATTTATTTATTTATAGAATGGATATACTTAAACCTTGCTACAACACTTATAGGCAGTGTACCTAATCGTACAGTAGTGTAGTTTTTAGTAAGTCCGGTTCGTTCCACAGGGAAATCTTTAAACAAAGCTCAACGCTATATTAGTTTACTTTTATAAAAATACAAATATATATATAAGTAATATTATTATTATAAAGGGGGGTTTTTACCGTTTAATGACCGGTTTGTCGATTTTAAGACTTTAGTCGCAGTTAAAACCTAATGTAAAATATAAAATAAATACAAGACTTAAATTAAAGCGTAAAGTAAATAATGATAATGAAATTGCGAATAATAAAAGTGCGATAAAATAAACTTGCGATAATTAAAAAGTACGATAATTAAAAGTGCGATAAAATAAAATAAATAAAAGTGCGATAATTAGAAGTGCAATTAAATATAAAATAAAGGAAATTAAATATGAAATAAAAGAATTATGCTTATTTAAACTTCCGTAATCATGATGTTTGACGTGTTGATTTTAGTTTTATGCCCATGGGTTAATTGTCCTTTGTCCTGGATTATTTAATATGTCCGTCTGGTTTTTGTCCATAACAGTCCATCAGTCATAAATATAAATTGCAAGTGTCCTTGTCAAATTATTATTATACTCGAAGATAAATATTCCAACTAATTGGGGATTCGAATTGTAACAAGGTTTTAATACTTTGTTTAATGAATACACCAGGTTATCGACTGCGTGTAAACCAAGGTTTTACTACTTTGTTAACAATTACACCAATTACCCTTGAATGTAATTTCACCCCTGTTTTAATTATTCTAGTGGCTATTAATCCATTCCCGTGTCCGGTTAAATGAACGATTATTCGTACATATAAATACCCCGCCCATCGTGTCCGATCGAGTGTATATGGTAATTTATAGGGACGCCCAATTGTAAATCTTTATATTAACATTAACAAACTTTCATTTAGTTAAACAAATATAAAGCCCATTAATAGCCCATAGTCTAATTTCCACAAGTGTCGTTCTTTTGTCCAAACCCCAATTATGGTACAAAGCCCAATTACCCAATTTTAGTAATTAGCCCAACATCATGATTACTTCGTTTTAAATAAGCATAATAATAACTTAGCTACGAGACATTAATGTAAAAAGGTTGAACATAAATTACAATGATTAAAAATAGCGTAGCGTTACACGGACAGAATTTCGACTTACACCCTTACAACATTCGCTAACATACCCTTATTATTAGAATTATAATTAAAATTAAAATATAAATTATAAATATAAATATAAATTTTACGTATGAAGAGGAAGAAAAAGATATGAAATTTTGATCAGAATTCGGTTGGCTTTATAGCCAGAGTTGAAAATTGGGGCTCCGCGACTCGCGGCAAAAGCCTCTCCAAACTCCGCGAGTCGCGGAGATAGAAATTACAGCTCAGTCCTTGGAGTTTTCTCTGCCGACGGTTTTTAATATATATATATATAATATATATATAATTAATATAATTAATTATATATTATATTATATTTATATACATAGTTAACTTGTAATTTTTAGTCCGTTGCGTCGAGCGTTAAGAGTTGACTCTGGTCCCGGTTCCGGATTTTCGAACGTCCTCGCGTACAATTTTATATTTTGTACTTTGCGTTTTGAATCTTATACTCTTGTAATTTCGAGACGTTTCTTATCAATAATTGGAACCTTTTTGATTGTCTTTTGTTCTTTTGAGCTTTTTGGTCGTTTACGTCTTCAATTCGTCGAATCTGTCTTTTGTCTTCACCTTTTATTATTTAAACGAATATCTCTTGTAAATAGAACAATTGCAACTAAAAGCTTGTCTTTCTTGAGGAATAATGCTATGAAATATATGTTCGTTTTTAGCATTATCAAATATTCCCACACTTGAGCGTTGCTTGTCCTCAAGCAATATCGTCTTGAAATACTAGAATCACTTCTTTATTCTTCACACTTTGTACATCAGTGATTTCTATACGGCGGTATAAACAATGGTAGTAACGATATGGTTTACAGTTCCACATGACTATAAAAATTTAGATCCATTAAGGAAATTGGATCTTTATGAAAACATTTGATCTTTTGAAAATTAAATCTAGTTTTTACCCTAGATAAGTTTTCCGGAATAACCCTTTACCGGTGTTTGCAAAATATTTTTGTGGGTTTGGTGGGTTTCAGATTTGAAAATTTTAGCTCAAAACTTGCGGTTTTGTGTCACCCACTTGCTAACCTTGTATTTGGAAAGCAACACGTCCAGTTTACTTGTCCCGTATATTACCTTTCGGTAAACTACCGTCCGGTTGTAAAGGAAAGCGTTGAACAAGCAACTGTTAAGGCAATGTCCCGTGACATGCTTTTAATTATGGTCTATAACGTGTCGGACGCAATTACTATCCTTGGTAGGAGCAATAGTAAAGCTCACCCTTATAATTTTTTGGTCTGGCACAAGGTCCTGTCTTTGACCATGCTATGCAACCACCGTTCTTACGGTTGACACCCGATTTAGTTCAGGTGACCTAATGAATTCCAGGTGAATTCCTAGGATTTTACGTTCAATGGTAATGAACGTATTGAAAATAGGGTTTTCAGAAAACAAATCGGTTTGTAATTTTTTGATCAAAATATTTTCTCGTTCAAGCTCGAGTTTAGATATCATTGAATTCCATGAGTTTGAATTCTCAATCTTTAAGGTCAATCTCTAGGATTGAGTAATATCAGTCTTAAAAGCTGATTTTTAATCTTTAAGGAGATTATCCTTTCTGGGGATCTGATTCATTAGTCTTATCCAGCTAATTTGCATGGTGCCCCCCCATTGTACGAGATAAATCCTTCTCATGGTTAGGATAAATCTGACCACTTGGCGACCCTGTTTAATGCTGAGGTCCGTGGATTTCCTGCTGATTTTAGTGATGACTTTTCTAGATTTTTCGTCAACCTACAGCTGGTCTGGACGACAACTTCATGACCTAAATCAAGAAGAGCGTGTCTTTTTCGGAAGACTTTACTTCCTTTTAATGATGGAATTGATTCATCGTGTAGATCCATCTTTTCTTTTCTTTCATCGGGTAAAACAGTTTAGTTTAGTCCAAAGCAAAAGTATTTTCAGTTATTTGTTATAGATATATGTGACATATGTTTAAAATAATTTGGTAAATTTTCCCACACTTGGCTTTTTATTTTTCTTTTTATCGTCCTCTATTCCATTTTAAATGAATTTTAACATTTTAGTTTGTTTCTCAATTTATGTCCTTTCCGAGGTAACAATAATTTCGGTGTTAAAACCTAGTTTTATCGTTCATAAATATGTATAAACATGATTTGAATTCATTTGATTGAAAAATTTTACTAGAATTGGGTAGTCAGTATATAAGACTAGGGCTGTTCTTTTTTATCAGAGAGCACTAGATTCTAATACAACTACTGCTTTACTAGTGTTTTTAATGGTAACCAAGTTGTTTAATATAAAAATTTTAAAATCTGAAAGAATTTAACCCCTTCCCACACTTAAGATCTTGCAATGCCCTCATTTGCAAGAAATCAGTAACAATTTAAATTATTGAGGGTGATTTGTGTGAAAATGATTAAATTTTTACCAAAGTTTCCAAATATATTGGCGTTTGTTTGCTGAATGATAAATGGTGCACATCATTTGTTCATTCCGTCTTGTTGTTATTTCACATATATTTTGCATCTTGTCGTCAAAATTACTTGCTTTTGCTGAACTTAATGCCAGTCTTTGAAAATGCGTTGTTTTACCCTGTTGTGTACATAAGATAAACTGCAAACATATATACATATTTTTGAAGTTTGGTATATTACCCCACGTTCAAAAATTATTAAAATCTAAGAATAAAAGTTAGATAATTATAAAAATGATTACAATATTAACAAAAATATTAAATGTATCAATAAATACAAATTACAAAATAATAAAAAAAAAAAATAATAAGTAAACTAAGGATGATATTGGTACCAATAGGGGTTCCAGGCATAACCATACGTGCTATAGAATGCTTCGGCAGGATCATACGTAGGATATGGTGGCTGCATCTCTATCGACCAAGGAGGGAAGACGGGTTTCGGTGTAGGAATATAGTTTCTACCTATATGTTGGCAATGCGCTATGATCTGGTTCTGATGAACTTGCCAATCTTCAAATGCTCTCTGTCTAGCATTTTCGTATTCCTGAGAAGCTATAAACCTATGCATTTCTTGCATCTCATTCCCCCCTCCTACATTACCTTGTTCCTGGTTTCTCTCCACCTGTGGATGTCTACCATGGTATCGTACTGCGGCGTTATTTCGCCGCTTCAAAACTTTCGCACCATGGTATACATTTAAACCTATAGTGTCGCGGGGTTCCGGCTCTTCTAGTAATAATCCCCCCCGACTTATATCCACACCGAGATATTCACCAATCAAAGTAATAAAAATACCACCTCCTATTATGCTATGTGGTCGCATCCCCCGAACCATAGCTGATAAATAATAACCCACACAATATGGTATACTTACAGCGCTCTGTGGGTCTCGAATACACATGTGGTAAAACAAATCTTGTTCATTTACCTTTTCTTTGTTTTTACCCCTTTGTGTAATCGAATTAGCTAAAAACCTATGTATTACTCTTAATTCGGCTCTATCTATATCCAAATAAGAGTAGTTTCCCCCTTTGAAACGGTGATGGCTTGTCATTTGACTCCACACACCGTGTGTATCAAAATTCTCATCTATCTTTCTACCGTTTAGTATCAATCCTCTACAATCGGCAGATGCTAACTCCTCAGGCGTATATATACGTAAAGCCTGAGCCATGTCCAGTAAAGACATGTGGCGCATCGAACCGCCTAACAAAAATCTAATAAAAGAACGATCGGTTAAACTAGCTACCCGATCATTCAACTCTATACTACATAACAACTCTTCACACCATACTTTATATACAGGTCTGCGTATGGTGAATAAACATATCCAGTCATTAAAAGAAGAATTACCATACCTCTGTACTAGTAATTCCCTAATTGGCCCGGCCAATTCTACAGCTTCTAAGGGTCCCCATTCTATGACCCTCGGTACCTCAACAACCTTGGAATGAAGAGTATGCAAACCCCGTTGATATTTTGGATAATCTATCCAAAGTCTGTCAAATCTCAGGTTCGGGTGCAACTCTTCCAAATGCATATCGGAAAAGGTCATGACTGGATGAGGTACATCCTGCTTGTAGTAGTTATCTACCTCCTGTTGTTCCAAATTCTCAGCAGGAGCATGGCGGGCTTGGGATGAAGATTCACCCCTTTCATTCTGCAAAACACATCAAACACAAATTTTGTGCATCCAAATATGCATTAGTGTCAGCAAAATCATCAATCAAAATAATTACAATGACATTATCAATTTATATCAAACTTAAGCTTATTTTCACATTTTTATCAAATCTACATTTTTTCAAATAAGCATATACGAAAATTTTTGCCAAGTTCATAAGCATTCAACTCAAATAACATGTCAAAATAATCATTACTAGCAATTAAACAAGTCTCAAATGGCATTATCTTTCAAAAATCAAGTTCATGAATTTTGGACTTGAAAAAGTCCACTTTAATTCTCAAAATCATGTTTAGGCTCAAAGTTTGGATCATTTAACTACCTAGACATGTTACACTACTCAATTTAGCAACAATTCATGACAAAAATATGCCATAACCTGTTTATATCAAAAAGCCCCAAATTGCTCAAGAACACAAACCCTAGATTATTCAAAATTTGAAGTTTAAGGCTTCTAATCATGTTAAACAGCATCAATCTAGGTTATACAAGCATAATACATAAACAATTTAAGTCTAATTACACTAAAAAGCATCAAAATCAAATTGGGGAAAAAATAGCTCAAGAACACTAAAATTCGGATTAAATGGTGTTTAGGTGTAGAAATTTACCGTTTTTCTTGAGAAATTCTTAGATAGCATCCTTCTTAACATGATTTTAGCAAAAAATTTGGTGATTAACGGTTAAAAATTGGGATTTTTGGGGGTGATTTTCGGGTTTTTTTCGCAGTGTTTTTGCAGTATATTTCTGTTTTGTGTGTGGGTGAGTGAACTGATCGTTTGCAGCTCTTATTTTTTTTCTGTAATCCGGTCTCTCCGCGAGTCGCGGGGATTTACCCTCCAAACTCCGCGAGTCGCGGAGTTTGCTCTTTTTTTTTTTTTTTTTAATCTTTAACTTATAAAACAATTAAGAAATTAATTTTAAAATTTTGTTTCCCTTGTTATTTAGGATGAGGTCGTTTCGGATCGATGTCCTAGTCCGTCTCTCGACAAAATTTTAAAATTTGTCTTTTTGTAGCGATTGTTTTAAAAGCTAAGATTTTTGGGTTTTTTCAATGTTTTTGGCATACTTTAAATCAATAAGATTAAAAATAATGATAATAAAAGTTCTCGTCCCTCCCTCGGGTAAAGCAATTTCGGTTCAAAGACCTAGTCTTCAACTTACGACGAATTTTAAAAATCATATTTTTAACTTAATGAGATAAAGTAAATTTTTGTTTTTAAATTCACACAACTTAAATATAAAATTCAAAATTAACAATTAAAAATTAAAAATTCACACCAAACTTAAAATTTGAATTGCATAAAATTAAAATTTCATATTTTAAAAATTAAAAATTCACACCAAACTTAATTTAAAAATTCATATTATAAATTCATACCAAACTTATATTAATTTTTCAAATATTTACAATTTTAAATATATTGTTTTTACAAAGTTTACAATATTAATTTAAGATTTAAATATTAATTTTAAAAACATGGTAAAAATAAAATTAAAAATCTTTTTGTCTTTTTATCCCACTTTAATCAATCAAATATTATCAAAAATATGCGCCCCTCTTTTCGGTAAAGTAATTTCGGTTCCAAGACCTAATTTAACTCATGACGAATTTTTGAAATATTTTGGGTTGATTGATTAAAGATATTTATACCTTAAGAATAAACGTTAAATTTCGCAGTGATGTAATAAATTTTTGAATGATATCAATAATTTCGGTCGCCAAACCTAATTTTATTCAATACCAATTTTAATACTTTTTAGCGAACAAATTAGCGTTTATTATCAAAAGGTTAAAAATAAAAATAAAAATAAAAACTGTACAGACATACCTGTGAAATAGATTTCTTAGTTATATGATCTATTCCATTCATAAGATAGTCGGTTTAATTGGTTTTCCATGGCTCCAAAGGCGTAACCTCGAGCATTCAGTGTCTTTTCTTCTAAACATATGAACGGTCCGTCTCTGCATAAAGTAACAAATTCGGTATTTGAATAGGTTTGATTATTTGAACATTTACCTCCATGTGACCATTTTCCGCATTTGTGACATCGTTCTAGGTGTCGTGCTCTTCTTTTCGCTGCGGATTTTGATTTTCCTTTACCAAATTGTAACTTATTATCTTCGCATCTGGATTCTTTTCTAACTCCGTCCATTCTTTCTCTGATTACTGATACTAATTCGCTCGGTAGTATGTCATTATTTCTTTTAGTGATCAAAGCGTGTAGCATTAGACCATGGTTTAGTTCACAGGCAGTCTTCATTTCGTAAAAACCTAAAAAAATAAAAATTCAGAATGGGGGGAGAAGACTAGTTCTTTAGGGTCTGCTAGGGAAAGACCATACGTGTTCCATTTTCGAGAACTACACGAAAACAGACAATCTAACTCTAACAGAAATACATATTATCCTTTAAAGACTTGATTCTCCCCACACTTAGTTAGCTGTGGTATCGAAATTGTGATTAACTTCGTTGTCGACTTCCATCGGACCATGTATGTAATGTTTAACTCTGTGACCATTAACTTTAAATTCAATCCCATTTGAATTTATTAATTCTATCGTT
The DNA here is from genome assembly GCF_046630445.1 of Rutidosis leptorrhynchoides. Taxonomy (NCBI): domain Eukaryota; kingdom Viridiplantae; phylum Streptophyta; class Magnoliopsida; order Asterales; family Asteraceae; genus Rutidosis; species Rutidosis leptorrhynchoides. The sequence goes on along the minus strand of NC_092341.1, from coordinate 115,919,112 downwards.
CCGTATGGGAAAACTCTTTTGACTATGAATGGTCCAGACCATCTTGATTTCAATTTTCCAGGAAATAGCTTGAATCGTGAATTGAAAAGAAGAACTCTGTCTCCTTCTTTAAATTCTTTTGAACTTCTGATTCTTTTATCATGCCATTTCTTCGTTCTTTCTTTATAGATTAACGAATTTTCGTATGCTTCATGTCTTAATTCTTCTAATTCGTTTAGTTGACTTAATCGTAGACGTCCGGCTTCATGTAAATCAAGATTACATGTCTTCAAAGCCCAAAATGCTTTGTGTTCAATTTCTACTGGAAGGTGACATGCTTTTCCATAAACAAGTCTAAAAAGTGTGGTTCCAATTGGAGTTTTGTAGGCTGTTCTAAAAGCCCAGAGTGCATCCTCCAATTTAATGGACCATTCCTTCGAATTTGATCCTACGGTTTTCTCTAGAATACGTTTTAAAGCTCGGTTAGTATTTTCAACTTGTCCACTTATTTGTGGATGATATGCGGTGGAGATTTTATGAGTTACTCCATATCTTTTAAGAACTTTCTCAAGTTGATTATTACAGAAATGAGTTCCCCGATCACTTATTAAAGCTTTCGGTGTTCCAAACCTTGCAAAAAGACGTTTTAAAAAGTTGACTACAACTCGTGCATCGTTAGTTGGGAGAGCTTGTGCTTCCGCCCATTTAGATACATAATCAATGGCTACGAGTATATATAGATTATTATGAGATTTTGGAAATGGACCCATAAAGTCAATACCCCAAATGTCAAATACTTCACATACTTGGATGACATTTTGTGGCATTTCATCACGTTGACTTATTTTTCCGGTCCTTTGACATGCATCACAGGATTTGCAAAGAAGGTGTGCGTCTTTGTAAATTGTAGGCCAATAGAATCCAGCTTCATAAACTTTTCTTGCTGTTAGTTGAGGTCCATAATGCCCTCCTGTTGGTCCTGTGTGACAATTGTTTAAAATTTTACTAGCTTCATCTCCAAATACACATCGGCGTATTATTCCATCGGGACAACTTTTAAACAGATGTGGATCTTCCCAGAAATAGTGTTTTATATCACTGAAGAATTTCTTTCGTCTTTGGTACGATAATCCTTTTTCAAGGAATCCACAAACTAAGTAGTTTGCATAGTCTGCAAACCATGGGATTTCTTTATAATCTATCTTCAATAGATATTCATCAGGAAAGTTGTCTTGTATGGCCGATTCATTTAGAACTTCTAATTCGGGATTTTCAAGACGAGAAAGATGATCAGCGGCGAGATTTTCTGCTCCTCTTTTATCTCGGATTTCAATATCAAACTCTTGTAAGAGTAAGATCCAACGGATTAATCTTGGTTTAGCATCTTGTTTTGAAAATAGGTATCTAAGAGCAGAATGGTCGGTATAGACCACCGTTTTTGCTAGAACGAGATATGATCGAAATTTGTCAAAAGCAAAGACAATAGCAAGGAGTTCTTTTTCAGTAGTTGTATAGTTCGTTTGTGCTCCTTGTAATGTCTTACTAGCATAATATATAGGTTGAAATCGTTTTTCAATCCTTTGTCCTAAAACGGCTCCCATTGCAAAATCACTTGCATCGCACATTAGTTCAAATGGTAGATTCCAATTTGGTGTTATCATGATCGGTACATTAGTGAGTTTCTCTTTAAGAATATTAAAAGATTTGATACACTCATCTGAAAAGATAAATGGCGCATCCTTTTCTAGGAGTTTATTCATAGGAGTGGCAATTTTAGAAAAATCTTTTATGAAACGTCGGTAAAAACCGGCATGCCCTAGAAAACTCCTAACTCCTCTAACATTTGTGGGATGTGGAAGTTTAGCAATTACATATACTTTAGCTCTATCCACTTCAATTCCTTCTTTTGAAATTTTATGTCCAAGAACGATGCCTTCTTTAACCATGAAATGGCATTTCTCCCAATTAAGTACTAGATTTGATTTTTCGCATCTAATTCGCATTCGTTCCAGATTAACTAGACATGATTTAAATGTATCACCGAAGACTGAAAAGTCATCCATGAATACTTCCATGCATTCTTCTATCATGTCATGAAAAATCGCCATCATACACCTTTGAAAGGTTGCAGGGGCGTTGCAAAGTCCAAATGGCATGCGTTTGTAAGCAAAAGTACCATAAGGGCACGTGAATGTGGTTTTCTCTTGATCTTCGGGTGCTATTGGAATTTGAAAATATCCGGAAAATCCATCTAGAAAACAATAGTAACTATTTCCGGCTAATCTTTCCAACATTTGATCTATGAAAGGTAAGGGAAAGTGATCTTTTCTGGTGGCGTCATTTAATTTTCTATAATCAATACATACACGCCATCCTGTTACAGTCCTAGTAGGAATAAGCTCATTTTTCTCATTTGTAATGACAGTCATGCCACCCTTCTTAGGTACGCATTGAACTGGGCTTACCCATGGACTATCAGAAATTGGATATATCAAACCTGCATCTAGCAGTTTAATAATCTCTTTCTTAACTACATCTTGCATATTAGGATTTAGTCTTCGTTGGCGTTGCACATACGTTTTATGACTTTCTTCCATAAGGATTTTATGTGTGCAATACGAAGGACTTATTCCTTTAATATCATGAATCTTCCATGCAATGGCTGGTTTATGAGCTTTCAACACAGAAATGAGTTGTGATTTTTCATTTTCAGTAAGAGAAGACGATATTATTACAGGTAATTCAGATTCACCATGTAAATAAGCGTATTCCAAATGGTTTGGAAGTGGCTTTAACTCTAATTTCGGAGGTTCTTCTATCGATGATTTATATCGATATCTGTCTTCTTCTTTTAGCATTTGAATTTCTTCTGTTGTTGGTTCATATCCATTAGCTATAAGTGTAGCTAACATTTCAGCTTCATCAATTGGTTCATTACCTTCTCCTAAAGAACATTCTCCTGTTCCTTGTAATTCTGGAAATTCTTCTAATAATTCTGCATGTGCATCTATAGTTTGAATATAATAACATGTATCATCTGCAGATTGTGGTTGTTGCATTGCTCTATCAACTGAAAAGGTAACACTCTCATCCTCTATACTTAGGGTCAGTTTCTTACCGAACACGTCTATCATTGCTTTAGCCGTGTTTAAGAATGGTCTTCCTAATATGAGAGGAACTTGAGAATCTTCTTCCATGTCCAAAACAACAAAATCTACTGGAAATACTAAAGTACCAACTTTAACTAGCATGTTCTCCATTATCCCTCTAGGATATTTTATTGATCTATCGGCTAGTTGTATACTTATTCTTGTTGGTTTTAATTCTCCAAGGTCTAGTTTAGCGTATAGTGAATACGGCATTAAATTTATACTAGCACCTAAGTCTGCTAATGCTTCTATTGAACTAAGACTACCCAGAAAACATGGAATTGTGAAACTTCCTGGATCAGATAGTTTTTCTGGTATCTTATTTAACAGCACTGCTGAACAATTAGCATTCATAGTAACAGCCGAGAGTTCTTCCATTTTCTTTCTATTTGTGATTAGATCTTTCAAGAATTTAGCATATCTTGGCATTCCTGAAATCACATCAATGAAAGGAAGATTTACATTTATCTGTTTAAACATATCCAAGAATTTGGATTGCTCGGCTTCAAGTTTTTCTTTCTTCATTTTACTCGGGTAAGGAAGTGGTGGTTGGTATGGTTTAACATAAGGTTTATCCTTAACTGTGTTATCTTCATTAATCTTCTCAACTACCGGTTCTTTTTCCTTATCTTGATCAGGTTGTGGTTCTTGTGGAATAGGAATAGTTTCATCAGAAGTTACAGGTATTTCAGGTGATTTAAGTGTTGTACCACTTCTTGTGGTAATAGCTTTAGCTGTTTCATTCCGGGGGTTAGCATTTGTATCACTAGGTAGACTTCCCGGTTTTCTTTCACCTATTAACCTTGCTAGGTTACTTACTTCTTGTTCCAGATTTTGAATAGAAGCTTGTTGATTTCTAAATGCTTGAGCATTTTGTTCATTGGTTTGTTTTTGAGATGTGAAAAACTGCGTTTGAGTTTCAACTAGCTTTGTCATCATATCTTCTAAATTCGGCTTTTTATCATCGGTTTATTGTGGTGGTTTGTTTTGAAAATTTGGTCTTTGCTGATTGTAAGTATTATTGGATACTTGTTGATTGCTAAGACCTTGTTGGTTGTTGTATGGAATATTTCGGTTATAATTCTGGTTTTGATTGTAAATCGGTCTTGGCGGTTGATAATTATTCTGATAATTATTTCCAGGCCTTTGGTTTATGTATGAAATATTCTCTCTTTGTTCCATTGTTAATTCAATACTGAGACAATCTTTTGTCAAATGTGGTCCTCCACACTGCTCACAACTAATTCGTATTGAGTGAATATCTTTAGTCATCTTTTCCATTCGTCTCTCGAAAGCATCTATCTTTGCGGAAATGGAATCTAAGTCATGGCTAGAATCGGCTCTAGCTGCTTTAGATGATCTAATGATGTCTTTTTCTTGGTGCCACTCATGTGAGTGGGAAGCAGTATTATCAATAATTTTGTAAGCATCAGTTTCGGTTTTCTTCATAATAGAACCACCAGCTGCTATATCTATGTCTTTTCTTGTAGTGATGTCGCATCCTTGGTAGAATATTTGTACTATTTGACAGGTGTCTAAACCATGTTGCGGACATCCTCTTAACAACTTTCCATATCTTGTCCACGCCTCATATAGAGTTTCATTTGGCTTCTGTGTGAACGTAACAATTTCTGCTTGAAGTCTTACGGCTTTAGATGCAGGAAAGAATTGTTTAAGAAATTTGTCAATTAAAACGTCCCATGTATCAATCGCCCCTTCAGGTAACGATTCCAACCAATCTTTGGCTTCTCCCTTTAAAGTCCAGGGAAATAACATGAGATATATCTGTTCATCCTCCACTTCTCGGATTTTAAATAGTGTGCAGATCCTATTAAAGGTACGTAGATGTTCATTTGGATCTTCCTTCGGCGCACCACTAAACTGGCATTGATTAGTCACCATGTGTAAAATTTGTCCTTTGATTTCATAATCTGGCGCATTAATGTCTGGATGAGTAATTGCGTGACCTTGGCCAGTGCGTTTAGCTCTCATTCGGTCTTCCATACTTAAAGGTTCCAGATTCTCCATAATTGAATTTGTTGAATCGGTATCACTAGATGCTTTAGATTTAATGGTTCGTTCCTCAACAATCTCTGTTTGAATGATTGGTGGTTCCGGAGGAAAGTTTAATGGTTCAGGATCTACGAACCGTTCCTGAATATTTTCCGGATTCTCAATTGTGAGGTTGGGTTCAAAAAATGGATTATCGGAAATTTGAACTGAAGTACTTGGTCGACTGGATGACGATTCTAAAGAAAAATCAACGGCGGTTATATTTGTTAAACGATGTCTTGATCGAGTTACAGGTGGTGAACGTACAAAAGGTGATGAACGTCTTGCTCGGTGCATTCACAGAATATCCTATTAGTTTTTAAAAAGGAAAGAAAAATTATAATAAGTTATCCAATCAATAGACTTTTCTGATTTTGCCCACGTTTCGAATAGCCAAAAGATGCAGCAGAGGGGCAGGATTCGTTTGGTCTCAATATAATTGAGGACTGTTTGGCTCCAATAACCCGGTCCACGTACAAATCCAACTATTACTACGAACCAGAAAATTTTGATGTCTATTAATTTAACCACTTAAAATAAATTTTCGTAATTTTAAGAAATTTAGATAAGAAGTAGAAAAAATTCTAAGTCCTAAAAACTAGAATGGCGAGAAATAAGAGAGAAAAAGAGTTCGTCGCAAAAGGTCGAAAAAGAAAAATGGTTGAAAAATAAAAGGTGACGGAAAAATAAAAGAAACTTATAAAAACTTAAAAATACTTAACTAACCTAACCTTATTACTACAACTAACTTAAAATTATAATCGCAAATTGAAATTACTAATTGGAATGATAATTAGTACATAGTAAAAGGTCTAAAAATATTAAAGCTTACAGGAGAAACTAAATCCCAAATGGAAATAACTTAAAAAGAAACTAAAACTTAAAAAGGCGTCGCAAAATTCTAAAGCACCTAAATCTTAGTTTAAAGAAAAAGCACTTAAGGAATTCTACGGCAAAGCCTAAAAATCTAGGAGTAAAAATAACTATAGCAAAAACTAAGTTTAAAATTAAATATGAGCTAAAAATATAAATATTACGCTACAACGATTAAAAAGGGACAAAATATAAAAATATATAAAAAGTTGTAAAAAGTACAATTTTTATAAAAATATTATTTTTATATTATTTATTTTATAAAACTATTAATTTTATAATTTAATAAAACTAATTTAACTAAAATATATAAAAAGTAAAAAGTAAAAATAAAACTAAAACTAATAATAATAATAATAATAATTAGGTTAAATAATAATAATAATAATTAATAACCCGTAATTAATGCAGTTTTAGGGCTTCTGTTCGCGTGTCAGAGTGGCTCCGCGAGTTGCGGTGATTAATGAGGAAAACCCCGCGAGTCGCGGGGTTCAGAAATTCTGTTGACAGCTTTCAATTTTTACGCGTTTTTCTTTATTTTATTTTTTTTTATTTTATGTTTTCTGTTTTTTTAAAATAAATAAAAGATTTTAAAATAAAACTTATATTTTTATAAACTAAAATAGAAATAAAGAAACTTATAAAACTTAAATATTTAACAAAATCTTAAAAATGCTTATATTTTTGTTTTTTTTTCTTTTTTATATTTTTGAATAATTAAAACGTATTTTTACAAAAGCGAATTTTAATAAAAGTAAACTAAAAAATCTTTTTTTTTTTTTATATTAGCGTTGCGCTTCCGGCTTTTAAGATGGGTCCCCGGCAGCGGCGCCAAAAATACTTGATGTGAAGCGAGGTGTATATAAAATAGTTATTATTTTACTAGGAAAACACTATTAAATACGATACAATTTTACACAAGATATTTATTTATTTATAGAATGGATATACTTAAACCTTGCTACAACACTTATAGGCAGTGTACCTAATCGTACAGTAGTGTAGTTTTTAGTAAGTCCGGTTCGTTCCACAGGGAAATCTTTAAACAAAGCTCAACGCTATATTAGTTTACTTTTATAAAAATACAAATATATATATAAGTAATATTATTATTATAAAGGGGGGTTTTTACCGTTTAATGACCGGTTTGTCGATTTTAAGACTTTAGTCGCAGTTAAAACCTAATGTAAAATATAAAATAAATACAAGACTTAAATTAAAGCGTAAAGTAAATAATGATAATGAAATTGCGAATAATAAAAGTGCGATAAAATAAACTGGCGATAATTAAAAAGTACGATAATTAAAAGTGCGATAAAATAAAATAAATAAAAGTGCGATAATTAGAAGTGCAATTAAATATAAAATAAAGGAAATTAAATATGAAATAAAAGAATTATGCTTATTTAAACTTCCGTAATCATGATGTTTGACGTGTTGATTTTAGTTTTATGCCCATGGGTTAATTGTCCTTTGTCCTGGATTATTTAATATGTCCGTCTGGTTTTTGTCCATAACAGTCCATCAGTCATAAATATAAATTGCAAGTGTCCTTGTCAAATTATTATTATACCCGAAGATAAATATTCCAACTAATTGGGGATTCGAATTGTAACAAGGTTTTAATACTTTGTTTAATGAATACACCAGGTTATCGACTGCGTGTAAACCAAGGTTTTACTACTTTGTTAACAATTACACCAATTACCCTTGAATGTAATTTCACCCCTGTTTTAATTATTCTAGTGGCTATTAATCCATTCCCGTGTCCGGTTAAATGAACGATTATTCGTACATATAAATACCCCGCCCATCGTGTCCGATCGAGTGTATATGGTAATTTATAGGGACGCCCAATTGTAAATCTTTATATTAACATTAACAAACTTTCATTTAGTTAAACAAATATAAAGCCCATTAATAGCCCATAGTCTAATTTCCACAAGTGTCGTTCTTTTGTCCAAACCCCAATTATGGTACAAAGCCCAATTACCCAATTTTAGTAATTAGCCCAACATCATGATTACTTCGTTTTAAATAAGCATAATAATAACTTAGCTACGAGACATTAATGTAAAAAGGTTGAACATAACTTACAATGATTAAAAATAGCGTAGCGTTACACGGACAGAATTTCGACTTACACCCTTACAACATTCGCTAACATACCCTTATTATTAGAATTATAATTAAAATTAAAATATAAATTATAAATATAAATATAAATTTTACGTATGAAGAGGAAGAAAAAGATATGAAATTTTGATCAGAATTCGGTTGGCTTTATAGCCAGAGTTGAAAATTGGGGCTCCGCGACTCGCGGCAAAAGCCTCTCCAAACTCCGCGAGTCGCGGAGATAGAAATTACAGCTCAGTCCTTGGAGTTTTCTCTGCCGACGGTTTTTAATATATATATATAATATATATATAATTAATATAATTAATTATATATTATATTATATTTATATACATAGTTAACTTGTAATTTTTAGTCCGTTGCGTCGAGCGTTAAGAGTTGACTCTGGTCCCGGTTCCGGATTTTCGAACGTCCTCGCGTACAATTTTATATTTTGTACTTTGCGTTTTGAATCTTATACTCTTGTAATTTCGAGACGTTTCTTATCAATAATTGGAACCTTTTTTATTGTCTTTTGTTCTTTTGAGCTTTTTGGTCGTTTGCGTCTTCAATTCGTCGAATCTGTCTTTTGTCTTCACCTTTTATTATTTAAACGAATATCTCTTGTAAATAGAACAATTGCAACTAAAAGCTTGTCTTTCTTGAGGAATAATGCTATGAAATATATGTTCGTTTTTAGCATTATCAGCTGCTATGTTATTGTAACACGTTTATTCTTTTTATATTATATCCTCAACTTGGTACATGATATTTGTGTTAACTGCATAAATAGATAGAGTTTAATATCAGATGGTATGCAAACAATCAAGTTGCACATAATTGCAATTGGGTTACTGTTTTACTTGACTTTTCCACAAAACAATCATAAGTGTTATATATACGTATACTTACAAGTGATATATATCCCTCTTCCTTCTTTCTAAATGTCGACCACTCTTCCATTCTTGAACAAGCCGCCACCATCATCTCGGAACACCACCACCGGCAACCATCAACAACCTACAACCACCTCCAACAACCTCCATCACCACCACCCCTACCATGAACAAACCCACTTAAACCCGCCATTAATCATCACTAATCACCTTGGTTCACCTCGCCATCACCATCGGTTAACATCACCACCTATGATCAACACCCATTTCAATCGACTACCACCTTCAGCTTCCATTTCTCTCTTTCTCTATCGCCTACTCCCTCTCTTACTGTTTACAGCTGGAACAACCCTGCGAGAGCACCACCAACGATTGCAACTACTATGTTTCTGTTCCTATTTCTTTCGAACAAGACCCGTACAAACCCACTAGCTATTACCGCTACTTACATTGCTTCTTCTTCGTGATAAACCACCACCATTCCAATCACCTTTACCTTCTTCTGTTTCTTTCCTTTGATCAAAAACAGCCATTTGTTGTGCTACTGTTATCGCTGTGAAACATCACCATTTATTTTTTTTGGACTGCTACTGTCCCACCGAAACAACCACCATCCTTCGTTTTCTATTTTCCGGTTTCCTTGTCGATCACCATCACCACCATGAAATCTCTATTATTGCAGCTGCTATTTTTCTTTCTGTACAATCCATAAAATGCCACCTTTTAATAGCCTGTTTACGTCCACTTCTGTTTGGCCAGCAACAAAAATAAGCTGTTATATACTTCCCGTTATAAACGGCGAATGATGATGAGATGAATTATGGTGATGAAGAAGATGAATAGTAATCGTGATCGATGGTGATTATGATAGATGATACGTTAATGAAATGATGATGATGAATGATAGATGGTGACGATGACCAAAGAGGAGAAGAAGATAATGATGAGGCGTGTGATTTCTGGTTCCAGTTATAAAGCAAACATACTACTTGGGCTTCTTTTATTTAATCCATGGACTAAAGATTTCTTGGGCCGACATTTGTTAATTGGGCTTAGACAAATTATTGGGCCGAGTTCTTTCATTTTCTGTGGAGGCCGAAGTTAACGGGTTAAATAGATAAAAGTATGTTAACTATCAGGAAAAACATAAATGGTTGAGTGGTTAAGAGTGTTTGTGAGGGAGCGGGAGGTCGCGGGTTCGAGTCCCGTTGAAATGCTCCGTTCATATTCATTATAAACGTTTCATATTAATTGATTTCTTTGCGAGGTTTTGACCTCTATATGAGACGTTTTCAAAGCTTGCATTCATTTTAAAATAACCATAACCTTTATTATTGAATAAAGGTTTAAAAGCATAAGTTTTGATTGTCGATCAAAGACAATCTCCTCAAAATACATGTATTTTACACACACCATTACATACTTGTCAACAATATATTACAAATACAATTCCCGAATGCAAGTTTATTTATTTAGAAAAGCATGATGACTCCAAATCTTGACGTTGAGTAAACATGCAACAGCGGAAGCTTTCTAATAATCACCTGAGAATAAACATGCTTAAAAAGTCAACAAAATTGTTGGTGAGTCATAGGTTTAGTTTCTATATAATAATCATAACATTTAATTAGCCACAAGATTTCATTTAATTAAATGCGCAGGATCATTACAACTGCAAAAATCATTCATACGATGAGTCGTCTGGTAACCGACCTTAACATAGAGCGCTTAAGATATATGGCATCATACATTCCACTATTCAAATGTATGACAAGAACCCTTCGAAGTACTAAAGCATTTCCACTATTCAAAAATGGGGGTGGTTGGTGCCCGTAGATCTACCTTTAGGATTCGCGTCAATTAGTGTTTTTCACTAATTCTTAGGTTACCAAGCATAATAATAATAAGTACAGATATCCGGTATAACAAAACAATCGTAGAATGTAGTTTCATGAACTTGTGCTTATTTTGTAAAACATTTATAAATTTGCATGTATTCTCATCCCAAAATAATTTAGATAGTAAAAATGGGACTATAACTCACTTGTGATGATTTCCGAATAGATGGTAATAACACTTGGCCTTTGACAAATTCACGAACCTAATAATAATATTCTTGTGTCAAGATATATATATATATAATTAATATTCCATACTTATGATACTTGTGATAATTTTAATTGTCCATTGTTAGTAGTCCAATGTTCGTAGTCCAATAGTCCGATAGTCCAACATTATAAATATATATATAAATATAAATGCGTATATTGTGTTAGAATTTACTAACACTATAATATATTGTCTTAATATAATAAGACACATAATATATATATTGTCTGAAGCAATCCGCGACCCATTGTATACATGTCTCAGGCTCGATCACAACTCAAAGTATATATATTATGTTGGAATCCACTTCGACCAACAGCTAACTTGAGATTACTGCCAATGGTGTCTTATAGTTCATTCCAATAATATATATAGAAGAAGTCAAAATGATATGTCAAAACTTTGTATACGAATCCACGGTGATCAAGTCATATGTATATGGTGCCTTACGATCTTTATTAAGACTATAATATATTGTCGTAGAACTTAATCACGACTATTATAAATTGTATTTCCATAAGTTCGGGAATAAGACATGTATAAATACATGTAGGATACAAGGTAAGTTAGCTAGGATAAGGTTAGCATCCATTTTTATTAATCAAAACCGTAGCTAAAAACAAACAAAAATATCCAATTTTGTTTTACCCATAATTTCTTCGTTACAAATCCGTTTTGAGTGATTCAACTTGCCATAGTTTTGTATCGAACCATTATTTATTAATCTAAATAGAAAAAGTATATGTTTATAGTCGAAAATACAGCTTAGGTGTCAAATACAAGAAGATAGTCATATCTGTCGTAAGAACGACATCTTGATGACTCTTTAGAAAAACATACTTTCAATTAGAGTTTAACCATGGATTTTGGATATATTTCATATCCATATAAAATAAGATTTTTCACCAAAGTAAATCTTTTAATTCAAAGTTTAAGATAGGTTTTTAAAATCAAACCCAAAACAGCCCCCGATGATCTATGACGGCGTATGTTCAGTTTTAAGGTGTTCTTCGTGTTTACAAGTTTTATATCCTTATGTTAGCTTGACATACTGTCATAATACATGTGTTGAAGTATTTTAAAAGTCAAGTCAGAAGAATTAAGTTTGTTTGTGAACAAGTTTAGAATTAATCTAAACTATGTTCTTGTTGTTGTAAGTTATAAACTCATAATAAGATAGCTATATGGATATGAATCAAAAAAGATTATGAATAAGGTGACTACCTCAAATTAAATGAACAAAGTTGCTGATAAAATAAGATGATAATCTTGTGATCAAAGATATCCTTGATGGCTTGTAATCCTTGGAGTAGAATCATAGAATGAACAAAAGTTCGAATAAGATTTCTATCTTGAATTAAGATAGTTATAAGTATATGAATTGAACCAAAGCTTATATATGATTCTTACCTTGATAAAGAGGAGTAGATGAGTTAACAAAGTGTTCTTGAAGCTAGTTTATGATCAAAGTGAATGAAGATTTTCTAGTACTTGAAGTATGTGTGTTTAAAGAGTGTTTAAAGAGTAAGAAATGGAGAGAATACTTGGAGTTCTTGTGTGTGAGTATTATGAGAGTGAAGGTAAGTTAAATAGCTGATATAAATGAGTAAAAAGAGTGTTAAAAGTCGTGGTTCATGTATATGGTTAAGAGACTTTATCAAAATTTGGTTCCCACAAGTCTCCATCATGTTTATCCTTGTCTTGTGACTCATAGGGCTGCTAAGGAGGCTATAATTGGTATTTCATATTGGTATAAACTCATAGTATTTAAGTATGGAAGCTGGGTATGATACGGGTGTAAATATCGAATGAATACGAATAGAATTCTTGATGGAATTGAATGAGATTATGAGTATAGCTATCTTTGTTGAGTATAAGTATGTTAGTATATATGTTTAAGTCCTTCAAAAGTGTATTAATACATATTAATACAATACATATACATACATTTTAATTTAGAAGTTATTACAACGTTAATCGTTATATATATGTATATAGTCTTGAAGTCTTTAAGTTAGTAATCTCATTTTATGTATATAACCAATTGTTAATATATATAATGAGATACTTAAATATCATTTAACAATCATGAGTATATATTTATATTCATATATACGTCATTAAATAATTATTACGAATTATGACGTTCCTGAATCGTCAGACAGACGGGGTGGCCAAATGTTTGTATAAAATTCATTTCAAATAACCAAGTTTTAATGAGTTTGATTGCTTAACATGTTGGAAACATTAATTATGTAAATATTAATCTTCTATATATTAACGAAAAAATCCTGGTCGTTACATTACACACCCGTTAAATTAAATTTTGTCCCAAAATTTAGAATAGTACCTAGTTAACGTGCGATATCGGAAAACAAATGTGGGTACTTCAGCTTCATTTGGTCTTCTCATTCCCAAGTGAATTCAGGTCCTCTACGAGCATTCCATCGAACCTTAACGATTGGTATCTTACTTTGTTTGAGTCGTTTGACCTCACGATTCATAATTTTGACGGGTTCTTCGATGAAATTTAGTTTCTCGTCAATCTTAATTTCGTCTAAAGGGATAATGAGATCTTCGGTAGCTAGGCATTTCTTCAGGTTCGAAACATGAAAGGTGTTGTGAATCTTTTCTAATTGTGGAGGTAGTTCAAGTCGATAGGCCACCGGCCCAATGCGTTTTTCGATCTTGAATGGCCCAATGTATCTTGGGCTCAATTTCCCTCGCTTTCCAAAACGAATAACACCTTTCCAAGGTGATACCTTAAGCATAACCATATCACCCTCCTCAAACTCTAAAGGTTTCCTTCTAACATCCGCGTAACTCTTTTGTCGACTCCGGGCTGTTTTCAATCGTTGCTGAATCTGAATGACCTTGTCGGTAGTTTCCTGGATAATTTCCGGACCTGTAATCTGTTTTTCCCCCACATCACTCCAACAAATCGGAGACCTGCACTTCCTCCCATAAAGTGCCTCGAATGTTGCCGCCTCAATACTAGAATGATAGCTGTTATTGTAGGAAAACTCAGCTAACGGTAGATGTCGATCCCAACTGCTTCCAAAATCAATAACACATGCTCGTAGCATGTCTTCGAATGTCTGAATTGTCCTTTTACTCTGCCCATCAGTTTGTAGATGATAGGCAGTACTTAAATCTATACGAGTTCCCAACGCTTCATGTAATGCCTGCCAGAATTTAGAAGTAAATCTGTTATCACGATTAGAGATAATAGAGATTGGTATACCATGTCTAGAAACAACTTCTTTCAGATATAATCGTGCTAATTTATCTATACCATCCTCTTCTTTTATTGGCAGAAAGTGTGCTGACTTAGTAACACGATCGACTATTACCCAAATCATATCATAACCACCTGCGGTTCTCGGTAACTTAGCAATGAAATCCATGGTAATGTTTTCCCATTTCCATTCTGGGATTTCAGGTTGTTGGAGTAGACCCGATGGTTTTTGATGCTCAGCTTTGACTTTAGAACAAGTCAAACATGCTCCTACATATATGGCTATATCGGCCTTCATTCCTGGCCACCAAAAGTTTCTCTTGAGGTCTTGGTACATTTTCCCCATTCCGAGATGTATTGAATATCTAGTTTTATGTGCTTCATCTAGTACCACTTCCCTCAAATCCCCATTCCTTGGTACCCAAATTCTTTCAGCTAAATACCTGGTTCCGTCTTCCCAAATATTAAGCTGTTTTTCTAATCCTTTGGGTATTTCCCTTCCAAAAATTCGTTCCTTCAGAACCTCCTGTTGTGCCTCTTTTATTCGAGTAGTAAGATTAGTATGAATAATCATGTTCATAGTTTTACTCGAATAGGTTCTCTTTCCTTTCGACTCAAGGCATCGGCTACCACATTTGCTTTCCCCGGGTGGTAACGGATTTCACAATCATAATCATTTAGCAGCTCAACCCACCTACGCTGCCTCATATTTAGTTGCTTTTGATTTAAAATATGTTGGAGACTTTTGTGGTCAGTGTATATGATGAACTTGACCCCATATAGAGAATGTCTCCACATCTTTAATGTAAAAACAACGTCGCCCAATTCCAGATAGTGTGTGGTGTAGTTTTGTTCATGAATTTTGAGTTGTCGAGAAGCATATGCAATCACCTTCTTCCGTTGCATAAGAACACACCCAAAACCCATTTTTGATGCGTCGCAGTAGATAACAAAATCTTCCATTCCGTCAGGTAACGATAAAATAGGTGCCGTAGTCAACTTCTTTTTCAACAATTGGAAGGCACTCTCTTGTTCGGAAGTCCATTCATACTTCTTCCCCTTATGTGTCAATGCGGTTAAAGGTTTGGCTACTCGGGAGAAATCTTGAATAAACCTCTTATAGTAACCGGCTAAACCCAAAAATTGACGTATTTGCGTTGGAGTTTTTGGGGTCTCCCAATTTTTGATGGCTTCAATCTTGGTGGGATCAACTTTGATTCCATTACTACTGACTACGTGGCCAAGAAATTGTACTTCATTTAACCAAAAAGCATATTTAGAGAACTTAGCATAAAGTTGTTCTTTTCTTAACAACTCTAACACAAGTCTCAAGTGTTGTTCGTGTTCTTGGTTATTCTTAGAATATATAAGGATGTCATCAATAAAGACAATAACAAACTTATCTAAATATGGACTACATACTCGGTGCATGAGGTCCATGAAAACTGCGGGTACATTGGTTAAACTGAATGGCATAACCATGAATTCGTAGTGGCCATAACGAGTTCTGAAGGCTGTTTTCAGTATATCGTCTTCTTTAACCCTTAGTTGATGATAACCCGACCTTAGGTCGATTTTGGAGTATACGCTCGAACCTTGGAGTTGATCGAATAGGTCATCGATTCGGGGTAAAGGGTATCGGTTTTTAATGGTGACTTTGTTCAGCTCACGGTAATTGTTACACATACGAAAAGACCCATCTTTCTTTTTAACGAACAAAATTGGAGCTCCCCATGGTGACGTACTCGGTCGGATGAAACCACGTTCTAATAATTCTTGTAGCTGACTTTGTAATTCTTTCATTTCGGTGGGCGCAAGTCTATATGGAGCACGAGCTATTGGTACGACTCCCGGTACAAGATCTATTTGGAATTCAACGGATCAGTGTGGAGGTAGTCCCGGTAATTCGTTCGAAAATACCTCAAGAAATTCTCTTGCAACGGAAACGTCATCGATTTTCTTTTCTTCTTTTTCAACCTTCTCGACATGTGCTAGTACGGCATAACAACCTTTTCTTATTAGTTTGCGTGCCTTCAAAGTACTGATAAGATTTAATTTGGCATTACCCTTTTCTCCGTACACCATTAAGGGTAACCCGTCTTCCCTCGGAATGCGAATCGCCTTCTCATGACAAACAACTTTGGCTTTCACCCTGGACATCCAGTCCATTCCAATAATTACGTCGAAGCTTCCCAATTCCACCGGTATTAAATCAATTGCAAATGTTTCGCTAACTAAACTAATTTTTTGAATTCGGCAAATTTTATCAACCTTAATTAGTTTACCGTTTGCTACTTCAACTATACACTTTTTATCCAAAGGCGTTAACGGGCAATTTAATTTGGCACAAAATTCTCTACTCATATAACTTCTATTGGCACACGAATCAAATAAAACATAAGCAGGTGTATTGTTGATAAGAAACGTACCCGTAACAAGCTCCGGGTCTTCCTGTGCTTTCTCCCCATTAATGTTGAAGGCTTTCCCAAGGCCTTGCCTATTTCCATTCCGGTACTGGTTTATAGTATGGCCCGATTTTCTACAACCATAGCAAACAATGCCATTATTATTTGTTCCAGCATTATTTGCTCCTTTGTTTCTATTTGGTCCGTAGACTTCACACTTTGCCACAATATGGCCATTCCTGTTGCACATGGTACATAACTCTCTACAAAACCACTCCGGATGAAACGTATCACACCTTGGGCATATAGTTCTTTGTTTTTTGTTGTCGTTGTTGTTGTTGTTGTTGTTGTTAGGGTTATTGTTGTTGAGACGGTTGTTGTTGTTATTGTTAGGATTGAGGTTGTTATTGTTGTAGTTTTGGTTGCGGTTGTTGTTGTTGTTGTAATTGTTATTGGAATGGTTGTTGCAGTTATTGTTGCGGTTGTTGTTGCGATTATTGTTGTTGTTGGGGTGGTTGCAATTGTTGTCGTAGTTGTTGTTTTGATTGTTGTTGTTAGACTGGTGACCCTGATCACTGATTTCCTCCCACTTTTTCTTTCCCTGTTTCATTATGGCCTCCTCGGCCGCCTCTTTCTTTATCCTTCCTGTAATTTGGCCTATCAATTTGTGGGCTATACGACTCGATTTCTGCATTGTTGCAGGGTCGTTAGCACCTACATGCTCTTGGATTCGTTCCGGCAACCCTTTTATGAACGTTTCAATTTTTGCCTCTTCATCCTCAAATACTCCAGGACACATTAAAACCAGTTCGTTGAAATGTCGCTTGTAGGTAATGACGTCTAACCCTTGGGTTGTCAGTGCTTTAAGCTCTTCCTTGAGCTTGTTGATTTCAGTTCTGGGACGTTACTCTTCCTTCATCATGTGCTTGAAGGCGGACCATGGAAGTGCGTAGGCGGTATTTTGTCCTACGTAATCCATGTAGGTATTCCACCATGTCAAAGAAGTACCGTGTGGCATACTTAACTTTATCCTCTTCTGCACAGTTGCTGATTGCAAACACGGCTTCAACCTTCTCTGTCCACCGCTTTATTCCAACGGGTCCTTCGGTTCCTTCAAACTCATTGGGTTTGCAGGCCATAAAATCTTTGTAGGAACATCCTACCTGGTTGCCATTGTTTCCTCCACTACTGGAACCCGATTGGTTATTGTTGTTCATTGCATTCACCACTACAGCCATATTTGCAGTGAAAGCTTGAAGTTCTTCTGTGTTCAATTGTTGTTGTCTAGTAGCTGGAGGAGCCATTTACTTCAAAAATAGCCGACTGAGTTAATCATATAGAATTTTAGAAGTAGCCAAAAAGTATTTTGTAGCTTAATATGAACTTATTATTATAAAAGTCTTTTCTTCATATTAGCGTTTTATAACTATAATAATGTTCATACTTAGCAGCTAACACACAAATTAACTACTAAAATTCTAATATGAAAAACTATGGTAAATTATTACGTTACTACGTAATAATAAGTTGTAATAATAATAATAAACCTTCCATGCTTATTCTTATTATTATACAATCATCAGGAAAATTACATTGCGGATTTTCTTACAAACTTAAACACACAATATAATACATATTATACAATGCATGGAATATAGGGTAGTCGTCGATAGTTTAAGAATGACGAGGTTTCTTAGATGTTGACGTTGTTTCTTTCTCAGTCAAACGTTTGGATCTTCGTTTGGATAGTTCTTTTTTCAATTCCTCACAATTGGTTCTTTCGGCTAATTGCTTAGGAACAAAACCACCAGTCGTTATACGAGCGGTCATTTTGTAAACTGCTTTCTTGGATGGTTCATGTGGATGGTCACAAACATTTTGGGTCATAATAAGTTCATCGGGTTTGGGATTGGGTATAACAGCCAAAGATTTTCCCAAATCATGTTGTGGTTCGGTAATTTCCACAACTTCTCCAGGATCCTCTTCTTCGGGTTCCTCCTCTGGATCTTCTTCCAGATCCTCTTCTGGAACCTCTTCTGGCAATTGTGAATCTTCCCAATTTTCCCAACAATTTTCCTCTTTAATGGTAGTACCAAAAGTTAACTTTTCCGTTGGTTCATAAGTCGTATGCTTTGACTCAACATCCAAATCACTTGATAAGTAAATGAAATCTAAAACACTAGAGATGTTTATAAGATCGGATGAAGTCATCTATCACATAATAGCAGGCACGTTAAGAGAATGATATATCTTATAATATTTATATGTTAATAATCTTATGTTTCCAACAATTATATTAAGCAATCATTTTTAAAACAATTACGGTCGAAGTCCAGACTCAATAATGCATCAAAAATCAGTTAGACACACTAATGAAAAATTTTCTGATTCTCTAAGACCAACGCTCGGATACCAACTGAAATGCCCCGTTCATATTAATTATAAACGTTTCATATTAATTGATTTCTTTGCGAGGTTTTGACCCCTATATGAGACGTTTTCAAAGCTTGCATTCATTTTAAAATAAACATAACCTTTATTATTGAATAAAGGTTTAAAAGCATAAGTTTTGATTGTCGATCAAAGACAATCTCCTCAAAATACATGTATTTTACACACACCATTACATACTTGACAACAATATATTACAAATACAATTCCCGAATGCAAGTTTATTTATTTAGAAAAGCATGATGACTCCAAATCTTGACGTTGAGTAAACATGCAACAGCGGAAGCTTCCTAACAATCATCTGAGAATAAACATGCTTAAAAAGTCAACAAAATTGTTGGTGAGTCATAGGTTTAGTTTCCATATAATAATCATAACATTTAATAAGCCACAAGATTTCATTTAATTAAATGCGCAGGATCATTACAACTGCAAAAATCATTCATACGATGAGTCGCCTGGTAACCGACCTTAACATAGAGCACTTAAGATATCTGGCATCATACATTCCACTATTCAAATGTATGACAAGAACCCTTCGAAGTACTAAAGCATTTCCACTATTCGAAAATGGGGGTGGTTGGTGCCCGTAGATCTACCTTTAGGATTCGCATCAATTAGTGTTTTTCACTAATTCTTAGGTTACCAAGCATAATAATAATAATAAGTACAGATATCCAGTGTCATACCCCCAAATAGGGTCGGGAAAATATGTCTTCACAATATCACAACACAAGTATGTATAAACGAGAACGACTCTAAATGAGACGTTTTATAACAACATTTGATTTGCAGCGGAAACGTAATAATGTTTTACATAATAAATGATATGTCTAATATGTGGACTCCAATGCAACAGCTAACTAAGCATCATAGGGCAGCACACAAGCTAATCTTCACCTGAGACAAAACATGCTTAAAGTGTCAACACAAAGGTTGAGTGAACATCATAGGTTTAACAATCATAATAAGTTTTAGACCACAAGATTTAATTCAAAATATCAAAGTATTCAATATGTCATGAGTTATAATATCGAACTAAACATTAACCCCTGACACTGTACGGGTGTCGGCAATCATTATTATGTACCCCCTTGACGATCACGCCAATGGGTAGAGACGTCACTCTCAATAGGCCTACTCACAATAATTAAGCTTACAAAATTCCAATTCCAGCAATTAATGATATTATGGCGGGGATTTGCATGTAACAATAAATACATGTTTAACAAAAGTCTCACGAAATTGCATATCAAATAGTTTAGGTACTTGTGTCTAAATTATAAATCATTTAAAAGCAAGCATGTGTCTCACCCCAAAAGTTGTAAAACAGTTAATAAATAGTAAAAAGAGGGGCTATGAAGTTCACCTTAGTAGCAAGTAAGATATTCCACGCAAGAAGTATGAACGGAGTATATACCAGGCCTTCAACCTAGAGATATATAGGCTTAATCAGAAATGTCCAATTGACAAATGAAGAATCCTAGGTACATTATGGATTGACTAAACATA
Organism: Rutidosis leptorrhynchoides; assembly: GCF_046630445.1. Classification (NCBI taxonomy): domain Eukaryota; kingdom Viridiplantae; phylum Streptophyta; class Magnoliopsida; order Asterales; family Asteraceae; genus Rutidosis; species Rutidosis leptorrhynchoides. Next base: position 115,898,333 of record NC_092341.1, on the reverse strand, counting down.
TGTTTATCGTTATGATTATAGTATTAACTAGTTGTATGTGTGTATAGGAATACAACACTTAATAGATTACTTGTACATACATTTAATACATGTTATATATATAATAAGTATTATATATTATATAAATGTTATTTAATTGTTTGTATTATATTAATTAAATAGTAATATATATTAATAGTTATGATATATTAAGTATTTAAGTACTTGTTGTATTGCATATTATACATTAATAGTTATATTAGATTAAGTATATATAAGTTTAGATTTATTATGTTATTATATTTAATATAAATGAATTATTAAAGTATATATTTGTATAATCTATATTATATACTTTATAAAGTATATGTATTATATTAAATTGGTTATGTATTAGTAGATATTTATTATATATATTAGTAACATATATAATTATTATTTAAGTAATTATTTACAGATTTTTATATTTAGAAACAATAATATTTAATTATTATAATCTATATGTATTATAGTTATCCTGAAAATAGATATATACTTCCAAAATTCGTTTTTAATTAAAATAATTATCAAATAATAAAGTTTATAATTTATAAGTTTCCTTTAGTGCAAAAACCTGTAGAAAATTTTATAAAATTATTCTATCTTGTTTTTATATTTATTTGTGTTTATTTCCTTATTTATCTTCTCGATTTATATGGAAACAAAGTTAATTATGCATAAAATACTAATTAGACTTAAACAATAAATTTTACAATTTTTATAAGTTCTATCTACTGTAAATAAGTTGTAAAAATATAATTTCGAAAATTATATATATATTATTATTTATTTTATATTTTCTTGTACTTTATCCATTATAATCGGTATTAATTAAATAAAATAGATAAATACTTAATAAATAAGTTTTAATATTTTTTACAGTATCTATGTAACCTAATTATTATATAAAAATTTTATAAAAACTAGTTTAATTTGTTTAGTATTTATTTTATATTTATTTTCTCATTTTCTCTCGATTTATATAAATACATTACAAAAATAAATTAAAATATTAAATATACTTCTAAATATGATTTTATATTTTTTGCAGTTTTATTACATACTTATAAACTTAGAAACAATTTTATAATTATTATATTTACTCTTTTTCTATTTATTACGAATTTTATATAGTTTCCATATTTAGTACTTATTAAATTCATTTTTAATTATAAATAAAATTCCAAAAACTACTATAATTATTTTTACATGATCTAACACTGTTGTAAATACTTTTTAATGCAAAAACTACTGTTCTTATATTTTTATACGAATTATTACTATATTTTAATAATATGTATATTGTTTTCAATATTAAATATGTAATAATTATTTAGAACAGCAAATAAATTAAGTTTTCAATTCCAAAACTATTTATACATTAAAAAGAAGTTATGAAAATTTTTGTTTCACTTTTTAAAGTCGTTTACTATTTTTTTTTATTAATTTTAGCTTATATAAACCCTAGCCGATTAATATAATTATAATAAATATATAATACATCATAAAAATATAGTTTTTGACTTAGATCATCTTTATAACATTATTAGGTTCTGGAAAAATTGTTTCCACGAATTTATATGTTTCATAGCTATTTTTTTTAATTTTATACATATACCGATTATATATATACATATAACCTGTTTTTAAATTATTAAAAATACATATACTGATTATAATTTCGAAAAAATATTTTTTCAAGTTTTGTTTATACAAAACAATGATTTTAAAACCTTTCAATTAATTATTTATGTATTAAATATAACAAAAGAAGCCGATCGGAAAAAATATATCTATATATATATATATATATATATATATATATATATATATATATATATATATATATAAAGAAATCGATAAAAAATATAAAAGAAAAAGATGGAGAACTTACAAATTTTATTAGGGTCTAAGAGGCTCCAGAGATTTTATAAAAAAAATTATGAGGCTTTAACATGTATTTATAGAATTAAAATACTTGGTGAGGAAGAAATTACAATTTGAGTACAATTACAATTCTTTTCCTTTTATAAAATTAATTCCTTCTCTTTTTATTTTATTTTATTTTATTATTTTTGGTGGCCGACTTTTATCATCATTTTTTCAGCTATATTCATATATATATGTATTTATTTATTTATTATTTATTATTAACCGGTTTTATTAAATAAATATATATTCGGTATTTCTTATAACATAATTATTTATATTATTACTTTTATAATTACTTACTTTTATCAACACAAAACTTTTACATTTTGCGTAAATACACTTTTATATATTATTTATAAATATTAATACATACTTATATATTTATTATAATATTAGTAATAAATATTAGGGTTAAGGTTTATGATTAATTAATTACGAGCATTTATTATACGAGCATTTATTATATCTGGATAACAACCCTAATGCTAATACACAGAGTATGACATTGAAACCCTAAGGGCAATTTGGTAAATTCAGAAAGGAAAAGTGAGAGTTGTTATAGTACCTCCCCGTTAATTTAAACTTCGTCCCGAAGTTTTGGTTGAGAAAAGATGAGGATAATTTCGTCTCGTTTGGTCTTCACGTTCCCAGGTATACTCGGGGCCTCTACGTGAATTCCAACAGATTTTGACAATAGGAACTGTTGTCCTATTTTAATCGTTTAGATCTCACGATCCACAACTTCTACAGGTTCTTCTATGAAGTGCATTTTATTATCAATGCGGAGGTAATTAAGAGGGATAACATGAGTGTCATCTGACTAGATTTCCTCAAAAGGGATTGTGATGTTACAAGCATTTCAGTAAATCAGATACCTGAAATGTGCCATGTACGTTACTAAGCTTTTTTAAAACCATTGTACACTTATGTCGCCATACTAGGGCAGACAATCAGAGAGAAGTACTTGGAGATCACAACCATGTAATTTGATGTATGGCTTTTGTTTGTTAGATATGTTACCGACTTCAAATTCCGGAAGGTAACCATAGACATGATACCTTTGGTTTTCAAGAAATATCTAATGTGAATAGACGAAACGAGATTCCATTTGAGAAGTCACTAATCAGGCTTATATGCAAGTATGCCATAATTACTAAGATGCCCTCAGGATGGTATGAAAGATTAAGGAAAGATATCGTTCAGTGCATTATAATACATGCGAACTTATCCTTGGAAATAGTTTTTGTTAGCTCGTTGTAGAACGTAACTTTATGATCATGATTTCAATTACATGTCAAATCAGGGATCGAAACCTGACTAAGATAATGTCCAGTTACAACCCACGAAGGAAGAAATATTTAGAGTAACCACATAAATGCCACAAAATATTGAATTATAGAATTGATATTTACGAGGGTGTTGTGGTTTAGCCGTGAGATATCAGAAGTAAAATCTTCTCAACGGTCAACCTTACAAGGGAAAAGTTACTAAGAACATATAGTTTTGAATGATGAACTCAATGGTAAGTTTCGAAGGGCAAGAGGAATTGTGAATACTACGTGATGTAGAATAATACGAAAATTTTATATGAACAAGCAATGAAAACTTTATAGAAGTTCGAGTCGTTTAAGGTGGCAATGCAAAAAGGGACGAAATTCTTAGTAAAACTAGAGTTATGTACAACATGTACAATTTTAAGTAAAATATTTATTTATAAAGGTCAAAGTATAATTTTTATATGTACTAGTCAAAAATAAGTAAAGATAAATTTTATTACTTCATTATATACGATTTATAAAATTTGCAAGAATGACAGAATTTTTATATTTTGGAGGTTACGAGTTAGAAAAAGATTGATGAAAATCAAGTAAATGATTTTTGAAAATTTCGAGTGATATTTGAGCAAAAATGTTACGAGGTAATGAAAGCTATTAAATTTAAGTATGGTTAATGACTATTATAAGTTCTTGGAATTCAAAATGTTCATGTGTGAAGCTGTTACTGTCAAGTGAGATATGAAAGGTAGAGTATGAGAACGTGAAGTTAATCCACTGTTGACTTTGAAATGTCAAGAGGTCAGACTAGTATTGGAGTTGGAAGACTGGGAGCAAGTGCCCTTATTAGATACTCGTGCATTGCTTGATTCCGTCATTCACAAGATTTCATAATAAGCATGAATAATCTGCTGTTCACATAGACAGGTATGAAGACACGCTAATGCAGTGACTTTCGACTATGTGATGATCATTGAAAATCAATTTATCAAGTTCTCGCTAAATCTGTGATTATTACCGGGATAGTATGAATTTCCCAATGAGTAAGGGCAATGTAAGGACATTATGTCACTTGCCTACTGTTATATGATCATTTAATGATACATCTAACATGCTTTTAACACCGAGGCGAAATCGTAAGATTTGTTAACGGTTCAAAGGTCGCGACTTATTGTTTAGATACAACAAATCACGCGATGTTTGGCCATAAGTAACGTAATGATAATCATATCAATGCTACCTTTGATCATATGGAGCGTGTGAGGGATCACGTGCTTTTCAATATGGTGATGGAAATATTTGTATACTTCGGCCTTAACTGGCCAGGAATGTGGATTCTATCCACTATAGTATGATGGGGTTCTTTTAATTGCTATAGTTTTTCAGATGTGATTAGGGGGGGCTTTAGCTCAAGCCACAGCTTGCGAGAAAATGGAAAAACTTCAGGTCACTTAAGAATATGCATCCTTCCTTCCAGTGGAGGAGCATGAATATTAAATGTGATAATAAAACGTCAAAGGTAAAGAGATAGGTTTGTTTAAGAAAGAAATGATGCAAGGTTTTACAACCTTTGTATTATGAGGGGTTGTAAATCTACTCATTGGTATGAGATAGATAGTTTGGCTGAAACGAGCTCTTCATAAATCCACAAATCAGATGATGATTACCCTTCATGTAATATCATTGAGATTTTCGAATGAATGGCTTGGGAATTTTTCTTTGATTCACTTTCTATTCCCTATATCATGATGTTGGAATTTCTATATGAATTACCGTAATATAATCACGTTGGCCAAGCGTAATTATATTTCACTAATTCATACTTCCACTTCAATATTACCCCATAAGGTCAGGACACGTGATCAAACTTAGATAGTTAATGTTAGAATATTGAGTCATGAGTGACATCCCTTCGCGTGAGTCAAAGAATACTTTGAATCACAATGGCGAAGTCAAGTCATCAGATATGTATGGATATGATAACAATCACATACTAACCAATCCTTTAGAGTCAAGATCAGGCAAGATGATAAGGTTTTGGCTTGATATCCTTAGGAAAGGATACTTAATGTTAGAAGAGGTAAAAGCAGCAAGTAAGATGAATAGGCAGTATAAAGATTAAAAATAAGGCAGGAAAGGTTATAGTCCTAAAGACTGCTAAGGCACCCTAGCTAGCACATAAGGCACACATAAAATGCAATCCTGGTTCTCTATAACAACCTGGCTCTGATACCACTCTGTCATACCCCCAAATAGGGTCGTGGAAATATAACTTCACAATATCACACCACAAGTATGTATAAACGAGAACGACTCTAAATGAGACGTTTTATAACAACATTTGATTTGCAGCGGAAACATAATAATGTTTTACATAATAAATGATAAGTCTAATATGTGGACTCCAATGCAATAGCTAACTAAGCATCATAGGGCAGCACACAAGCTAATCTTCACATGAGACAAAACATGCTTAAAGTGTCAACACAAAGGTTGAGTGAACATCATAGGTTTAACAATCATAATAAGTTTTAGACCACAAGATTTAATTCAAAATATCAAAGTATTCAATATGTCATGAGTTATAATATCGAACTAAACATTAACCCCTGACACTGTACGGGTGTCGGCAATCATTATTATGTACCCCCTTGACGATCACGCTAATGGGTAGAGACGTCACTCTCAATAGGCCTACTCACAATAATTAAGCTTGCAAAATTCCAATTCCAGCAATTAATGATATTATGGCGGGGATTTGCATGTAACAATAAATACAGGTTTAACAAAAGTCTCACGAAATTGCATATCAAATAGTTTAGGTACTTGTGTCTATATTGTAAATCATTTAAAAGCAAGCATGTGTCTCACCCCAAAAGTTGTAAAACAGTTAATAAATAGTAAAAAGAGGGGCTATGAAGTTCACCTTAGTAGCAAGTAAGATATTCCACGCAAGAAGTATGAACGGAGTATATACCAGGCCTTCAACCTAGAGATATATAGGCTTAATCAGAAATGTCCAATTGACAAATGAAGAATCCTAGGTACATTAAGGATTGACTAAACATATGTTTATCGTTATGATTATAGTATTAACTAGTTGTATGTGTGTATAGGAATACAACACTTAATAGATTACTTGTACATACATTTAATACATGTTATATATATAATAAGTATTATATATTATATAAATATTATTTAATTGTTTGTATTATATTAATTAAATAGTAATATATATTAATAGTTATGATATATTAAGTATTTAAGTACTTGTTGTATTACATGTTATACATTAATAGTTATATTATATTAAGTATATATAAGTTTAGATTTATTATGTTATTATATTTAATATAAATAAATTATTAAAGTATATATTTGTATAATCTATATTATATACTTTATAAAGTATATGTATTATATTAAATTGGTTATGTATTAGTAGATATTTATTATATATATTAGTAACATATATAATTATTATTTAAGTAATTATTTACATATTTTTATATTTAGAAACAATAATATTTAATTATTATAATCTATATGTATTATAGTTATCCCGAAAATAGATATATACTTCCTAAACTTGTTTTTAATTAAAATAATTATCAAATAATAAAGTTTATCATTTATAAGTTTCCTTTAGTGAAAAAACCTGTATAAAATTTTATAAAATTATTCTATCTTGTTTTTATATTTATTTGTGTTTATTTCCTTATTTATCTTCTCGGTTTATATGGAAACAAAGTTAATTATGCATAAAATACTAATTAGACTTAAACAATAAATTTTATAATTTTTATAAGTTCTATATACTGTAAAAAAGTTATAAAAATATAATTTTGAAAATTATATATATATTATTATTTATTTTATATTTTCTTGTACTTTATCCATTATAATCGATATTAATTAAATAAAATAGATAAATACTTAATAAATAAGTTTTAATAATTTTTCCAGTATCTATGTAACCTAATGATTATATAAAAATTTTATAAAAACTATTTTAATTCGTTTAGTATTTGTTTTATATTTATTTTCTCATTTTCTCTTGGTTTATATAAATACTTTACAAAAATCAATTAAAATACTAAATATACTTCTAAATATGATTTTATATTTTTTGCAGTTTTATTACATACTTATAAACTTAGAAAAAAATTTATAATTATTATATTTACTTTTTTCTATTTATTACGAATTTTATATAGTTTCCATATTTAGTACTTATTAAATTCATTTTTAATTATAAATAAAATTCTAAAAACTACTATAATTATTTTTACATGATCTAACACTGTTTTAAATACTTTTTAATGCAAAACTACTGTTCTTATATTTTTATACAAATTATTACTATATTTTACATATATGTATATTGTTTTCAATATTAAATATGTAATAATTATTTAGAATAGCAAATAAATTAAGTTTTCAATTCTAAAATTCTTTATACATTATAAAGAAGTTACAAAAATTTTTGTTTCACTTTTTGAAGTCGTTTGCTTTTTTTTAATTAATTTTAGCTTATATAAACGCTAGCATATTAATATAATAAATATATAATACATCATAAAAATATAGTTTTTGACTTAGATCATCTTTATAACATTATTAGGTTCTAGAAAAATTGTTTCCACGAATTTATATGTTTCATAGCTATTTTTTTAATTTTGTACATATACCGATTATATATATACATATAACCTGTTTTTAATTTATTAAAAATACATATACTGATTATAATTTCAAAAAAATATTTTTCCAAGTTTTTTTTATACAAAATAATGATTTTAAAACCTTTCAATTAATTATTTATGTATTAAATTAATTTATAAAGATTTATGTAACAAAAGAAGCCGATCGGAAATATATATATATATATATATATATATATATATATATATATATATATTATATATATATATATATATATATATATATATATATATATATATATATATATATATATATATATGTTTAAGGAGGCTATAATTGGTATTTCATATTGGTATATACTCATAGTATTTAAGTATGGAAGCTGAGTATGATACGGGTGTAAATACCGAATGAATACGAATAGAATTCTTGATGGAATTGAATGAGATTATGAGTATAGCTATCTTTGTTGAGTATAAGTATGTTAGTATATATGTTTAAGTCCTTCAAAAGTGTATTAATACATATTAATACAATACATATACATACATTTTAATTTAGAAGTTATTACAACGTTAATCGTTATCTATATGTATATAGTCTTGAAGTCTTTAAGTTAGTAATCTCATTTTATGTATATAACCAATTGTTAATATATGTAATGAGATACTTAAATATCATTTAACAATCATGAGTATATATTTATATTCATATATACGTCATTAAATAATTATTTCGAATTATGACGTTCCTGAATCGTCAGACAGACGAGGTGGTCAAATGTTTGTATAAAATTCATTTCAAATAACCAAGTCTTAATGAGTTTGATTGCTTAACATATTGGAAACATTAATTATGTAAATATTAATCTTCTATATATTAACGGAAAACCCGGGTCGTTACACCCGTTTCGGGTATTCTTTTTATAAAAAGCTTTACAGGAGGGTATACTCCTTATCCTTATTTTTATAGTTATCATTACTATTACTATTATTATTGTCATTATTATTATTGTTAATAATATTACTAGTATTAATTATAACTAGTATTACAATTATTATTACAAGTATTATAAATGTTATTATTATTATTATTATTATTATTATTATTATTATTATTATTATTATTATTATTATTATTATTATTATTATTATTATTATTATTATTATTAAGTATGAGTGTTATTATTATTATTAATTAAGTATTATGAATATCATCATTATTATTATCATTAATCTAATCTAATTAGTATTATTATTATTATTATTATTATTATTATTATTATTATTATTATTATTATTATTATTATTATTATTATTATTATTATTATTATTATTGTTATTAATAGTATTAAGTATTATTAGTATCAATTTATAATTTCTAATAATAATATTACTATCATTAATATTACTAATATTATACTATTAGTATTATTATTAATATGATCATTTAAATATCTAAAAAAACTATTATTATTATTATTAAACTTACTACTATTATTAACAATATTATTTTTGTTTAAACTATCATTTTTACTTTATAATTATTAGTAAAACTACCATTTTATCATTATTATTATTGTCATAATTAGTATTATTATTAATCATTATTATCATTAGGTTTTATTATTATTGTCAAGATTTTTATACAATATTCACATTTTCTTTACTAACAATACTACTAGTGTCATTATTAGCATTAGGTATCATTATTATTACAACTACATTATTATTACTATCAATATTACTATTAATATTATTAATATAACTACAATAAGAGATAATCATATAAAAATATACTTAATAAAACTATATTAAAATTTTCTTTATATACAGAATATAAAATAAATATTAAGTTATTAATGAAACACGTAACTTATTAAGATAATAATTATATCACTAATTAGATATAAAATCGTTCGATTTCAATTATATGTGTTAATATATATATTTATATATATATATATATATATATATATATATATATATATATATATATATATATATATATATATATATATATATATATATATATATATATATATATATATATATATATATAAATGATATAGGTTCGTGAATCCGAGGCCAACCTTGCACTTGTTCAATGCCTTCATATGCATAATTATTACGAAATACAATATTGTGAGTTTCATTTGCTCCCTTTTTAAATGATTTTGCAATATATATTTTTGGGACTGAGAATACATGCGCTTTTATAAATATTTGACAAAATAGACACAAGTAATCGAAACTACGTTCTGTGGTTGAATTGTTATACCGGATATCGCCCTTGTTGAACTTGGTAGCCTAAGAATTGGTGTTTATTATAATTGCCACCAATTGACGCGAATCCTAAAGATAGATCTATGGGCTTTGACACGCCCCAGTCATAGAATTTGAACTGCTTTAGTACTTCGATGTTTATATGTTTAGGGATATTCTAGATGCACTTTGTTAATGTCGGTAACCAGGTGTTCAATCCATATGAATGAATTTTAAACTCTTACGAGTGTATGATTATTGAATAAATGAAATATTGTGGTCTTGTAAAATTATGGAAATGATTAATTACAATAAACTAATGAACACGCTAACCTTTTGGTTGACACTTGAAAGCATGTTTATTTTCAGGTATAAAAGAAATCTTCCGCTGTGCATTTACTCATTTTAGAGATATTACTTGGAGTCATTCATGACATATTTCAAAAGACGTTACATTCGAGTCGTTGAGTTCATCAAGAATATTATTAAGTGATTGATAGTTTGATATATTATGAAATGGTATGCATGTCTGTCAACTTTCGATGTAATGAAAGTTTGTCTTTTAAAAACGAATGCAATGTTTGTAAAATGTATCATATAGAGGTCAAGTGCCTGGCGAGGTAACCAAATGTAATGTATTCATCTAGATTGGTTAGGACAGGTCGTTAAAGTTGGTATCAGAGCGGTGGTCTTAGCGAACCAGGTCTTGCATTAGTGTGTCTAACTGATAGTTGTTTAGATGCATTAGTGGGTCTGGACTTCGACCGTGTCTGCATGTCAAAAGTTTTGCTTATCATTTCGTGTCAAAAATCATCTACTTATCATCCTTAGGAAATTACCTGCTTATCATTCCTAGTCTAGACACATCTTACTGCATTGATTGCATGAATAGTGTATAGACAAAATTCATATCTTAGCGTATCTGATAATTCATATCCTAGCGTATCTGTTACTGTAGATTTGCCTGACATATGCCGTAAATTCCTCCGTAATCTACGAAATCTTTTGTTCTATATATATAGATATTCTATGTAATTAGAATACCATCCGATAGTCAAAAATTATTTCATATTGAAAAATCCCTTATTCGAAAGTACGAAATGGGACTCGTCACTAGTTCAAGTTCTTCGGAACCCTACAGCTATTCTGACATGGATGTTCACCTAAGCTCTGGAGGCAGCGTCATCAGAATGAATCAACCAATTAACCATCCCCAAATTCATCTAATGGGTTCGTAGTCGACTTAATCAATGGAGACGAGAAGAAGGCGATCCTTTCCATCAACCGAATTCACCTCTTGACGAAGAACCTGAAGCACTTACCGGCGAATCTGTTCGTAATACCATTTTCTCTCTTATTTTCAGAGTATCTAGTCACAATTATATACTATCTCAAATTCTAGATCTGATTCACTCGCTCGTTCCGACCGACAATCATCCCGGAATAATAGAAGAAGTCAACGAACTTCGCGCTCGAGTAATCAATTTGGAGAATATGATGCAAAATTTACCAGCTTCAGCAACATCACCGGCACCAACAGTACCATCAATAACAGCACCAGTACCATCAAAAATCCATGCATCAACATCACAATCTATACCTCGAGTATAATCATCGTTCTACGTATCGTTCTACCTCATTTATCTTCGCTCTACATGACGATTATGTAATCACTAATGTTTTAGAGATTATGTATCCTAGATCTAACGGTAAATCAAATGAGTTTAATATAATATTGACTCATTAAATCCATGATTACATCTGAAGAAAATATATATATATATATATATATATATATATATATATATACACACATATATATATATATATATATATATATATATATATATATATATATATATATATACATATATATATATATATATGTAGATATATATGTATATATATGTATACATATATATATATATATATATATATATATATATATATATATGTATATATACATATATATATATATATATGTATATATATATGTATATATATATATATGTATATATATATGTATATATATATATATATATATATATATTTTCATAAAGATTGTAATTAAAAATTCTTTTGTGCAAACTGTTAATGGTGAAAAATATTTAACGGGTAGGTAATACCCGAGGAATATTTAGATTTCACATTAATAAGTTACACTGTACATTCTTCGAATCTGATTCAACAGTCATTTACTATCCTACTTACATCCACAGATATACGAATCCGTTCAACACAGAATAACATTTTCATTCAATTTCATATTTGGATTATGACCTATCAGAATCCAACAAGTGGCATAATGAAGAAAACATTGGACAAAAATAAAATTTGTTAGAAACAAACAAATTAACTATGAGAAATTTTGTTAAGAATCCACGCTAACAAAATCTTAGCTAACTGTTCTTAGCAAACTGTTAATTCCTTATTACATTTATTTATTGCAATTTAATTCTCGCAATTTTGTTTATCGTCATTTAATTTCTGTTATTTATTTTACGCACTTTAAATATCGGGACACGTATACAAGGTTTTGACATATCATATCGACGCATCTATATATATTATTGGGAATAGCCATATACACTCTATATGCGGTAATGATCGAGTTAGCTATACAGGGTTGAGGTTAATTCCAAAATAATATATATACTTTGAGTTGTGATCGAGTCTGAGACATGTATATAATGGGTCACGACACGTATTAATTAATTCGAATATAATACATTAAACTATATATGAATTATTGAACTGCTAACTGTGGACTACTAACTGTGGACTACCAACATTGAACAATTAAAATGAATTAAAATATAGATTATAATGTATGAAACTAAACAATTCTTCAAGTTTGTCACTTGATTTCATCTTAAACCTCATTTGTATCTTAACGGTTACAATATGTGTTCAAACCTTTCATGATTCTTGAAAACACCTCAATTGAAAGTATGAACCAACTGCACTTCATCTACGGAAGGAAAGATTTATGCATATAGTTACGCACCTGAAAAACTCTCGGAAACTGAGTAAACATTTAACATGTAGCTGTGCTAATTCCTGTAGCGTTATTATTACCGAAAATAACTTTGCAACTCCTATTCGAGATAGCCAGTTTTGTCATAGCTCCAGCAAGTCAACTTCGACTTTTCGTTCTAAACAACCTTATTATAACCTTGATATATATGCGTGCTCTTTTATTGTTACCGGGGAACCGTTTATATCCCACCACATTAGTAGTAAACTTACCAGCAACTTCATCACTCATTGGCTTAAGTGTCTCCGAAAAACCATTATATTTGTTCATCAAAACCCTATCGTATACTCATCCGCATCTTATAACGAGAATTGCTATACTAATTACTGAGAATCAGCAATCAGTATTTCGAATCTCGCAGCGTCCCTACATCAACAGTTATATGAATATGTATAACATTTATCTCCTAGAATTATGATCTTCAATTCTGAAATTCTGATAAGCACCCAGCCTACGAATCAATACACTGAACTTTGAAAAAGCTGAATGAAGCACCAAAAACTATAGACAACCTTAACAGTCGAAGGTTTGATGATAAAGAATAATGTGTTGGAAAAGCTCAGAAAAAGAGAAGGTTTGGAACTGAAAAACGGATTGAGCAAACTATGAAGAAGACTGTAGACAAATCACAAAGACTAAACCTGCCTTCAAAGAATCAAAATAATTCAGTATCTGCTGAAGTCATTAACGAATACCTTGCTCTTGACTCTAAACTATTACTGACAAATCTTCTTCTTCATCCTTCAATATTAGAAATTCTAAGATATCAGCGTATCTTTCATAATAAATATCCTCGATATTTCTGAAGATATTTTCATAACTATTCTTATCTGAAATTATTTATCTCTTCGCGATATCAGTATTACATCAGAAAGGAAACTGTTTTAGTTTCTAAATTATGAAAGATTCGAATTTAAAATATGAATGTTTATGAAGTAGTGTTGGAAATTGAAGCATGAGTTAGCATAATATAATGACACTTGATCAACGTGATTATATTACAGTAAGTCATGCTGAGTTTCTAATGGAACGTGATGATTCACAGACCATAACATCATCATGTGCCATGTTTCACGACTCTTATATTCTATCTAATCTATAAACATATCAAGAACATATTTTCTTGATTGTTCTATCTTTTCTCTTGAATTCTGGTAATTTGACAAATCAAATCGTGCAACTACCTATCCTTTCTACTATTACATTATGATAATTCAAAACTCCATACCTACGAATTCTGGACCATTACTTGCTTTATTTAACGTCGAGAAGAGAAAACAAAAGCATGGAGCTCCGAAATATAAGGGAGAATATAAAACCCGATAACAACACATAAATTACAAACCGTTGATATCAATGTTTATCGCAACATAAAGACACGGGAGAATTAAAAACACTACAACCCCAAGGGCGAAGTAGAAGTAAACAGATTCCTCTGGTAGAAGTTGGAAAAGGAGAATGATTGTGGCGATAGTCAGGATAAGGACAAGGATCAGAACTGGATTAAGCATTTTCACAATCTTTTGAATTTGGGAATTGAGTATCGGAATGGTAAAAGTAATGGAACGTAAGAAGTTAATTTATAGTGAAATATCTCATAAAGAAATCAAGGAAGATCTCCGCATTTAATTAGAGAGATCCTAATTTCCTGAATTACCGAAGAATCAAATCTTTTATAGATTCGAAGATTTTCTTTAAATTCCTTTAATTCCGGAATTCAACAGTGACTACATCAAAAGTCAAGATGAATCTTTATTTCTCATTTCACTCTTTTGTGATAGTTTCACTCGTACGCTTCGCGTAATCGAATTGTTTTATCCATATTTCTCAATAATGATAAAACCCTATGTATCGACTCATATTCGTCATGGAAACATACGTATTGTCAGCCATGACCATCCTAATCAAATTTTGGGATGAAATTTCTTTAACAGGTAGGTACTGTGACAACCCAGAAATTTCTGATCAAATTTAAACTGAATCTTATTATGATATCGACACGATAAGCAAAGTCTGTAATGTTGAGTCTCAAAATTTTTGAACCGTTTCATATATTTAATTACCCTTGAACTGTTCTCGACGATTCACGAACCACTATTTGTAAATAGATATGTGTGTGTGTGTATATATATATATATATATAATTGGAAATATAATTCAAAATATTATATGTTGTTGTTATTAAAAATTAATTTTGTAAAATAAAATAAAAAATATGATATTATAATAATTATTATTATTATTTAAAACATATCTATATATAAATAAAAATATATTAAAAATAAATATTAAATGATTGTAATACTCTTTTAATGTTCCGATTGATATTAAGCAAGTTAAATTCAAACTTATGTAATTTTAAAATAAACGGTGATTCAAAAATAAAATCTATAAATTTTAGGCTTATTAAAAATGTATTTAGGAACTATTTGCTAAGTTTTAACACTTTTTATATCTTACCCAAAATGGAGAGGGACAGTTGATGTAATTTTTATTTAATAAATTAAGGATCGAATGTTATACCATAATGACCAAAAAAAAATAAATATAGTTAATTTAAAAATATGGGATTTTTCCGAAGACTTTTATCTGCCACTGATTGACAACGGAGTATGAATTACTATTCCTAATAAAATTGTCGGTAGGAATAGACAAATTATGAGGCTGCTATGTTATTGAAACATGTTTATTCTTTTTATATTATACCCTCAACTTGGTACATGATATTTGTGTTGACTTCATAAATAGATAGAGTTAAATATCAGGTGGTATGCAAACAATCAAGTTGCACATAATTGCAATTGGGTTACTGTTTTACTTGACTTTTCCACAAAACAATCACAAGTGTTATATATACATATAATTACAAGTGATATATATCTCTCTTCCTTCTTTCTAAATGTTGACCACTCTTCCATTCTTGAACAAGCCGCCACCATCATCTCGGAACCCCACCACCGGCAACCATCGACAACCTACAACTACCTCTAACAACCTCCATCACCGCCACCCCTACCATGACCAAACCCACTTAACCCGCCATTAAACATCACTAATCACCTTGGTTCACCTCGCCATCACCATCGGTTAACATCACCACCTATGATCAACACCCATTTCAATCGACTACCATCTTCACCTTCCAGTTCTCTCTTTCTCTATCGCCTACTCCCTCTCTTAATGTTTACAGCCGGAACAACCCTGCGGAAGCACCACCAATGATTGCAACTACTATGTTTCTGTTCCTATTTCTTTCGAACAAGATCCGTACAAACCCACTAGCTATTACCGCTACTTACATTGCTTTTTCTTTGTGATAAACCACCACCATTCCAATCACCTTTACCTCCTTCTGTTTCTTTCCTTTGATCAAAAACAGCCATTTGTTGTGCTGCTGTTATCGCTGTGAAACATCACCATTTATTCTTTTTGGACTGCTACTGTACCACCAAAACAACCACCATCCTTCATTTTCTGTTTTCCGGTTTCCTTGTCGATCACCTTCACCACCATGAAATCTCTATTGTTGCAGCTGCTATTTTTCTTTCTGTACAGTCCATAAAATGCCACCTGCTAACAGCCTGTTTACGTCCACTTCTGTTTGGCTAGCAACAAAAATAATCTGTTATACTTCCCGTTATAAACGGTGAATGATAATGAGATGAATTATGGTGATGAAAAAGATGAATAGTAATCATGATCGATGGTGATTATGATAGATGATACGTTAATGAAATGATGATGACGAATGATAGATGGGGACGATGACCGAAGAGGAGAAGAAGATAATGATCATGCGTGTGATTTCTGGTTCCAGTTATAAAGCAAACAAACTACTTGGGCATCTTTTATTTAATCCATGGACTAAAGATTTATTGGGCCGGCATTTGATAATTGGGCTTAGACAAATTGTTGGGCCGAGTTCTTTCATTTTCTGTGGAGGCCGAAGTTAACGGGTTAAATAGATAAAAGTATGTTAACTATCAGGAAAAACATAAATGGTTGAGTGGTTAAGAGTGTTTGTGTGGGAGCGGGAGGTCGCGAGTTCGAGTCCCGTTTGGGGCATTCTTTTTATAAAAAGCTTTACAAGAGGGTATACTCCTTATCCTTATTTTTATAATTATCATTACTATTACTATTATTATTGTCATTATTATTATTGTTAATAATATTACTAGTATTAATTATAACTAGTATTACAATTATTATTACAAGTATTATAAATGTTATTATTATTATTATTATTATTATTATTATTATTATTATTATTATTATTATTATTATTATTATTATTAAGTATGAGTGTTATTATTTTTATTAATTAAGTATTATGAATATCATCATTATTATTATCATTAATCTAATTAGTATTATTATTTTTATTATTATTATTATTATTATTATTATTATTATTATTATTATTATTATTATTATTATTATTATTATTATTATTATTATTATTATTATTATTATTATTATTGTTGTTGTTGTTTTAATAGTATTAAGTATTATTAGTATCAATTTATAATTTCCAATAATAATATTACTATCATTAATATTACTAATATTATACTATTATTATTATTATTATTATTATTAATATGATCATTTAAATATCTAATAAAACTATTATTAAACTTACTACTATTATTAACAATATTATTTTTTCTAAAACTATCATTTTTACTTTATAATTATTAGTAAAACTACCATTTTATCATTATTATTATTGTCATAATTAGTATTATTATTAATCATTATTAACATTGGGTATTATTATTATTATCAAGATTTTTATACAATATTAACATTTTCTTTACTAACAATACTACTAGTATCATTATTAGCATTAGGTATCATTATTATTACAACTATATTATTATTATTATCAATATTACTATTAATATTATTAATATAATTACAATAAGAGATAATCATATAAAATATACTTAATAAAACTATATTAAAATTTTATTTATATAAAGAATATAAAATAAATATTAAGTTATTAATGAACAACATAACTTATTAAGTTAATAATTATATCACTAATTAGATATAAAATCATTCGATTTCAATTATATGTGTTAATATATATATAAATGATATAGGTTCGTGAATCCGAGGCCAACCTTGCACTTGTTCAATGCCATCATATGCATAATTATTATGAAATACAATATTGTGAGTTTCATTTGCTCCCCTTTTAAATGCTTTTGCAATATATATTTTTGGGACTGAGAATACATGCGCTTTTATAAATGTTTGATGAAATAGACACAAGTAATCGAAACTACATTCTTTGGTTGAATTGTTATACCGGATATCGCCCTTATTGAACTTGGTAGCCTAGGAATTGGTGTTTATTATAATTGCCACCAATTGACACGAATCCTAAAGATAAATCTATGGGCTTTGACACGCCCCAGGCAGAGAATTTGAACTGCTTTAGTACTTCGATGTTTATATGTTTGGGGATATTCTAGATGCATTTTGTTAATGTCGGTTACCAGGTGTTCAATCCATATGAATGAATTTTAAACACTTGCGAGTGTATGATTATTAAATAAATGAAATATTGTGGTCTATTAAAATTATGGAAATGATTAATTACGATAAACTATTAAACTCACCAACCTTTTGGTTGACACTTGAAAGCATGTTTATTTTCAGGTATAAAAGAAATCTTCCACTGTGCATTTGCTCATTTTAGAGATATTACTTGGAGTCATTCATGACATATTTCAAAAGACGTTGCATTCGAGTCGTTGAGTTCATCAAGAATATTATTAACTCATTGATAGTTTGATATATTATTAAATGGTATGCATGTCTGTCAACTTTCGATGTAATGAAAGTTTGTCTTTTAAAAATGAATGCAATGTTTGTAAAATGTATCATATAGAGGTCAAGTACCTCGCGAGGTAACCAAATGTAATGTATTCGTCCAGATGGATTAGGACGGGTCATTAAAGTTTCATCTAGAAACGTTTATCAAAATATTCTACAAGATTGAGCACCCTGGTAACTAAACTTTAACGTATATATAATAAGTACCCCTGTTTTAACATACATGCAACCAACATATACAATACACGCAAACCAACATGTACTAACTCAAATAGCATACGTCTGTTTTATAGTTCAGGCTAGGGTTTCTATACCTGGAACAGACGGGGATGTCAAGCCCTATGGATCCATATAGAACTATTCGCGCCCACCGGTTCTTATAATTGGCAGCTACTAGTTACCAATGCTAAGGGATTTTCGGTTCAAACTCAGTGTAGAATTAAGTATGTACTTGTATCCATTGCGTTTAAAATAAAGTGCATGTATTCTCAGTCCAAAAATGTAAATTACAAAGCAATTAAAGATGGAGCAAATGAAACTCACCTTAGCAGCACATAAATTTATTCACCGAAATGTGACCGAAACTCGGAATGCAAAGTAACCGTAGATCTGAACCTAGAGAATATATGTTGGTCAATAAATGTCTAACAAACTAGGTCGGGTCATAGTGTATCACAATCCTAATGCTCGAGACCGACATGCAAAAGTTAACAAAAGTCATCTCAAAAGTCAATCTGACCCAATATGATCTTTAAATCTATACATGTTTATTATATTAACATAGTATAAGTCTTGATAATTGAATAAATTTATAATTTATCAAACCCAAAATATTATTTATTTCAGGAGCTATATTATATTTGAATTATCATGGCAATTGAAAATATTTTATTATTTCACATAGTTTTTCAATACTAGTAAAATCAGATTATAGTGTTTATAAAGTTTTAAAACATGATAAGACAGTCAACTTTGACAATTGTTCAACAAAACGAGACGTGCCTTATATAGAAATTCATTTACTCGATTAGTAATATCTAAAAATCCAATTTATCAATCTCATAGACAAGTTGTTTAAATATTAACTTACAGTTTCAAACACAATTTCAATTAACGTCAAACATAATTCAATTGACCATATCTTTTAATTCGTTCTTCGAAATCACGCGATTTCTAAATGAAAAGTTATTAATTTTTCGATAGCTTTCCAACGACATGCATATCATATACTTTATATCAGTAGCATATGTATCAAATTCGTGATTCGTCATAAACTATCTAACAAAAAAATTAAAGCATACAAGCATGCATAAACATATATACTCGAGCACTAGACATGAATACACTATTAATATATAAAAGATAAGATATGAATGCTCACATATCAATATTGTGATTCAATATTGCAGGAAAGTACGTAGACGCAACGGAGATGATAAACACTAGGTTTAACTTGCGAACAATACCCATGAACATTACCCATAACCTCCATAGCTATAACCCATAATTTCCTTAGCTCTGACTTATTTGAAAACTCGGTTTGAAATCATTTGAGCAGAACTTCGTCGTAGTATTTTATGTATAATACTACTAATAATAATACTCCTAACTATAAGATTAATAATAATATTAATCTTAATTATAATAATAATAATAATAATATAAATAAAAATAAATATACTATGGAGTATGTAAATTAGATAGAGAGATAGATTGAATTGTGAAATGGTTCGGCAGGATTGATCGAATATATATATATATATATATATATATATATATATATATATATATATATATATATATATATATATATATATGTGTATATATATATATATATATATATATATAATATAAATATAATATAATAATATAGAAAATAAAAACGTGACAATTAACAATCAATAATATCTGCCGACAGTTTTCGCGGACCGGTATTTCGTACTCTGTTGCTAATAATTGACGGGTAAAAGCATAAATAAAAAATATTTCACTTTTTATAATTCAATGCATATATTTATTTTCGTCTTAATCTTTATAAAACTAGTTGTAAAAAGGTTCATTTATTTATAAAATTACTATATACGTTCGACGTAGAGTGTACGTACTAGTCTGCTGATCATTATGTGCCACCGTAAATTACTGAATTCGTTTAATTCAATCGAATTAACGAATTTTAATATTTTAAAAAGTCGTATTTATTAAATACTTCAGGGGTATTTTATGTAACTTATAATTAATAATTTATATCATGTCGCTTTCATGTGAATAGTAAATTAATTAATTTCGTTTCATTTACTATTCATAAGAATAGTAAATTACTTAATTTCGATTCAACTATTTAAGTTACGTTATTGTACGTTGTGCTTTACAACTTGTACATCTTTAATTTAACTTCGTGTCTTCTTAAAAATAAAAAAATACATCATAAAAATAAAACGATTATATACGTAAACTTTTTAATTCGAAACTGCATCATTCAATAGGAAATTTTTATCATTTCATATATAAATATTATTCGCATGTTTCCGTATATATATATATATACACACACAATTATATAATTATCATAAGTTACGACGTTCGTGAATCGTCGGACAAACAGTCAAAGGGTAATTGGTTACATGAATATAGTTCCAAAACTTTTGAAACTCAACATTCTAGACTTTGCTTATCGTGTCGAAATCATATAAAGATTAAGTTTAAATTTGATCAAAAATTTCTGGGTCGTCACATATAGGGAACCCTAAACACTTGAGTGATTTGAGTGACCCATGAAAACCGCTTAGGCTATTAGAAAGTCACCTTATCTTTTCACCCTAAACGTTTTGCACCTTATCTTTCTTGTTCTCACCTCTTAAGGAAATGAGAGTTTGCTTGAGGACAAGCAAAGTCTAAGTGTGGAATATTTGATATCGGCTAAAAAGTCACGTTTTCACCCCGGTATTAAGGCCCAAAAACAAGAAAGATTCGAACTTTGTGGGCAAAATACCACTTCGTCGATTAGAATTGAAGAACAAGTAATTACAAAGACGATGCAAAAAGAATTACGAGAATCGGAGCTAAAACGAAGATTCTAGAGCAAAAACGGTGAAAGACAAGAAATCAAGTTACGATCCAGGAAAATCAGACTGACCAGGCTAGAAAACGGCCTGCCATACGGCTTGCCAAACGGCCTGCCAGTATGGCAAATGGCCTGCCAAACGGTTAGATCAAACGGGCTCGATAAATGGCTTGCCTTAGCAAATGGCCTCCAAAAACGGCTAGCCAAACGGCCTGTCAGCCGTTTGCAGGTAAAAATCTTGTTTATTTAAAGGGTCTTTGTCATTCATTCCAACACACACTTCAATTCACTTCTTTCTCTCTCTTGTACAATATTA
The DNA here is from genome assembly GCF_046630445.1 of Rutidosis leptorrhynchoides. NCBI lineage: Eukaryota > Viridiplantae > Streptophyta > Magnoliopsida > Asterales > Asteraceae > Rutidosis > Rutidosis leptorrhynchoides. The sequence goes on along the minus strand of NC_092341.1, from coordinate 115,875,913 downwards.
GTCATACTCTCAAGGTCTTCGACTCCGTGAGGGAAACCTAGTACCCGGAGAAGAACGCCGAAGATTGTATTAGGAGCGGTCTGGAGTCTTGAAGTTGTCTCTTTTGTATTCAGAACTCGTTTAATTTACTGATACTTCTATCCCTTATCTTTATATAATGTCTTCTATCATTATGTTATGTGATATTGTTGCCATGATTAGCGAGTAGTTATCTTTAGTGTATGCTATGATGTAAGCAGTTATAACGCCGAAATAATATTATGGTCTGTGTATGCTGTTGAAATGCTTTCCGATTATGCTTTAAACTCAATCAATTTTCGAACTAATAGAACGCAGTTATTGGCTCTGTTATTGGGAAGTCACGAACCCCGATTCAGAGTACACTATCTGTGTCACCACTTGGTAAGAGAAGTCTGTCGGATACAACGTAAGATTGACTGAGGTACACCAGTTGTAGTAAGTCTATCAAGCTTTGGATTCCAACTGAGGACTCTTTCGTAGTGAAACATCTGACTAGACACTTAGTACATTGTCGGTCCCAGACCATGCTAGCGTAGTCACCAAGCATATAAACTTCGTACGTGCATGCTGAAGCACAGCGGTTGTTATAAGCTGTACCTCTGCTAAGTAAGGCCATGGAACCCGGTCAGTGTTGATTAGTACACTGCACCATAACGCGGTCTCAAGCATTGCACCCCACTAAAGGGATTCTTAGTTAATTAAGGAACTTTTTGTTTAGACACATAAAGGATTGGACCGTTAGGATAACCGAACGTGTTCTTGGAAGTCAGCTTGACTTGGTCATGGTGTTCTTTATGGTTGAACTCTTTTTAAGGGCCTAACTATCTTTTAAAACCAATCATTAACTAAAGCATTGAAACACATCACGTCTCTTGGATATGGTAAACCATGTATTCTATTATACTAAAGAAAGTTTAGACCATTGTGGAATGTAAATACGTCACCCAACCGAGTCGCTCAATTGGATGAGCCGTCTGAACGTGTATGCCTTTAGTCAGACAGCACGGGTGTCGGGGGTAAGGGACATTGATGTCTATTCAGAATCTTCAAGCCTAACGCAGTACCCAGTGACATGTCTTTTGATAGGGGCATTTAGGACAAATGTAATGAATACAAGGTCTCTGCCTGTTCATGAGCCAGCATTCCATAATCTCGGCAGAATAACTGATGAAGTCATAGTATGCACTCACTTTAACCTTATCTGAATTACGAATTTTATCGCATTTACTTTATCTGTCTTATAAATTAGAAAATCCCAAAATTAAGTAACCACTACTCCTTCCTAACTATCTTAGGCTTAAATATAGGTTCGATTCTACTGATATCTCAAAAATACGACTCTAGGTCATACTTCCCTTACTCATACTAAGGAGTAGTACGATTTAGGTCCCGCTAAATATAAATTTAAAACAGTACCTCCCCCTTGGGTGGCTGATCCTGGCGTGCTGCGGCCTGACGACACCGCACGAATAAAATGGCTACGCATCACCAAGCATCAAGATAAACACATACCGGCTCCGCATGATAAACAAACTACAAAAGAGCACATACACAAAGTAGCTACACGCTACGTAATCACCAAGCTAACGCCACAAGATGCTACAACACAACGATAAGTATATACGTGTATACAATAAATATAATCAACAACAACAAATAAGGTTAACCCCTTAACCCAAACCACATGAAGGTTGGCCGAACTACCCAGACCTTAGTGAATTCGCACTACCCGAAATTCACCTCCTTCACCACTTCAACAACCGAGGTTGGCCGAACTACCTGAGCCTTAGTGAATTCGCACAACCCTAAATTCGCCACCTCATCACCAAGATGATCGAACTACCCGAGTCATCATGAATCCACGCTAACCGAGATTCATTTCCTCAACAACAAATGCTAGCAACCCATCGCCAAAAGGGTTATCCAAAACGCTAGCCAAATCACCACACCAAGGGTAAAACCCAAAACACATAAGTGTATCACATGGACCCGAAGCACAAGAGGAGTCCATTCACCCACACCAACATAGAGTAAACCCAAGAAAGGGTCACTCTACACACACGCACCTATTTTACACATACACATGTGCATAGTAAATTTACACTCACCTTAAAAGCCTTGATGAAGTGCAATCCAATCCCGCAACTCGCCAATGGAACGTACCTATTCCAATTATCACATAAATAAACAACACAATTAGGGTGGATTACAAACCAACCCATTTCGACAACTAGTGCAAATTTCGACCAATTGCACTTCCAAGTTCAAACCGCGCCCAAACTAACCAATAATCACTAACACAAGTGAAAATGGTCCTAATACGCCAATTAAACCCAATCATAAGTGTTAAACACCAATCTTACCTAAATTGACACTTAAACCCTAATTTTGACCCGTTTCAAAGTTAGTCAACCCAAATACACACAAGGTGGTTCCAACACTTCTATAATCACTAACACTAGTGATTATACACCACTTACAAGCCTTAAACATGGTTAAATCATCAACCAACCCAAAACATGCCAAATATCAAAATAACAAGTTTCCATAAACCCTCTTCATCATCTAAATGAGTTTTACAACAAACAATCTCAAAACCCTAATATTGAATCTCAAATCAAAAAATAAAACTCGGAGTTAGAACTTACCAATACCGCCAAAATGATGCCGTTGACAAGTAGAACAACTTATATACTTGAGGTTTGACCCGAAACACCCTTCTTCTTCTCCAAATGGAGCTCTCTCTCTCTAAACTCTCTCCTCTCTCTCTAGGGTTTGAAGATGAGAGTGTTTGTGTGTGAAAATGAATATAAGATAAGCCTTGGAACTGATTTGGGGTATAAAACCCGTCCATAAGTGAAATTACCAAAACACCCTCTAAAGATTCCATTAAAATGGGTTAAAATTTCATTACAGCGACAATTGTCCGTTTCGCGACACTACGTCGCGTTTCGCAACACCAGGACGCGATACACAGCATTCAAACGTGACAAAAGGGATAGAAGTCATCATCAGAAGTTGTCGCGTTTTGACCATGTTTGTCACGGATCGCGACACACCAGAACGCGACAAACTCCCTTCAAACTCGACAGTTTACCTGATGTACCCAAAGTCCAACGTGGTCAACTCATTACATCCAAACTATCAAATACTCATTCTTGGACTCCGTAGGATGCCACAAGTGTCATGTTTAGAAAAACAGGGTGTTACAACGCTCTTTTGGTTGTCACGCTAAATGAGATCGCCAACAGTGTACGTGATAAGCCTGACTCTCTTATCATAGTACCTTGCGATTTGTTTCTTATGGATAGCATCGCATTCGGCTGCCATTTTTCTTCGTTCTTCGAGCAAATCAAGGTTAGTGCGCAAATCCCAAGCATTCCTTTCCTAGTTAAATGACAGAGTTCGTTCTGTGGGTACGGCTATTTCTGTAGGCAATACCGCTTCTGAACCATACACTAGGCTGAACGGCATTTCCCTGGTGCTATTCTTTGGTGTTGTGTGATGTGCCCAAAGGACCTTAGGGAGTTGATCAACCCATCCCTTTCATTGTTTTCCTAACCTTGCCTTGATCGTATGGACTATATCACTGTTAGTAACCTCGCACTGCCGATTTGCTTGAGGGTGCGTAACCGATGTGAAGCTTTATTTTATGTTCAGTCCCTGGCACTAACTGCGAAAAGGTTCTCCCTCGAATTGTGTCCCATTATCGGTTACTATCTCATTTGGGATACCAAACCTGCAAACAATACTCTCCCAGAAAAAGTCTCTTATCTTCTTGCTCATGGTTTTGTTCAGCCGCTCTGCTTCGACCCACTTGGTGAAAAAATCTATTGCAACGACTAAGTAGTATGCACTACCTGATTCCACAGGGAATGGTCCTACTATATCAATAGCCCATTTTCAGAAAGGCCACGATGATGTTATGGGGATCATCGGGGGGCGTGGAGCCTTGCTGATCGGAGCGTGTAACTGACATTCTTGGCATACCTGTATTCTTTCTGCTGCATCATTATACATGACACGCCAGTAGTAACCTAACCTTTTGATTTTTTCAGCCACCGTTCAGAAGCCAGAGTGCAAAGCGCAAGCTCCCGAGTGGACTTCATCTATGATCTTTTTAGCCTGCTTTGGTACGACACAGCGAAAACTCGGCCCAAGGTACGACTTTCTATAAATTACGTCATCGCGCAGTTCATACATTGCAGCCTTGACTCTTATCTTTTTAGCTTCCTTGTCATCTTCAGGTAGCGTACCTGTTTTTAGGAACTCGATTATGTTGGTCATCCAGCAATGCTCGTCTTCTTCCACGACGGCCACTAATGGGCTGGGTTCAATGGATTTCTTAAAGATCTGTTCCACCAAAATCTTCTTCTCAAGATGGTTGAATGTCAGCGCAGCCAGTTTGCTTAATATGTCCGCTTGCTTATTTTGGTTTCTGGGTATCTGACTTATGTGGAACTAGTCGAATTCACCAATCAATGAACGGGCAAAACCCAAATATGCTTGCATTCCTTCTTGATGCACGTCGAAGGAGCCGTTAATCTGATTAGCAACTAATTGCGAATCGATGTAGTCCAGGAGCTCCTTGACTCCAATCCCCTTGGCGAATCTTATTCCCGCCAACAGGGCTTCATACTATGCTTCGTTGTTTGTAGCTTTAAAGTTGAATCTTAGTGCGTATGTGAAATGTCCCGTTCATATTGATTATAAACGTTCCATATTAATTGATTTCGTTGCGAGGTTTTGACCTCTATATGAGACGTTTTTCAAAGACTGCATTCGATTTTAAAACAAACCATAACCTTTAAAATATTACGACGATTATCAAATAATGATAATCTAAAATATAGCGTTTTTCACACGACCATTACATAATGGTTTACAATAATATTACACATTAACATAAGTCTTCGACTACAGTTTTTAAACAATATTATTCAAGCATGGACTCCAAATCTTGTCCTTAATTTAGTATGCAACAGCGGAAGCTCTTAATAATCACCTGAGAATAAACATGCTTAAAATGTCAACAAAATTGTTGGTGAGTTATAGGTTTAACCTACATATTATTAAATCATAATAATAGACCACAACATTTCATTTTTATAACACATCTCTTATCAGGCATTTCGCAAACTGCATAGAGATAAAAATCATTCATATGTTGAACACCTGGTAACCGACGTTAACTTAATGCATAGAATATCCCCAAAACAGAACCTCTCGTCTGTATAATAATCTTGAAGTACTAAACCATCCATAACTTGAATGGGGGTTGTTAAGCCCAATAGATCTATCTTTAGGATTCGCGTCAATTAGGGGCCATTTCCCTAATTCTTCGGCTACCGGACTTGAAGGGCGATATTCGGTTTAATAATCCAACCATAGAATGTAGTTTTGCATACTTGTGTCTATTTTGTAAAACATTTATAAAGCTACATGTATTCTCATCCCAAAATATTAGATTTTAAAAGTGGGACTATAACTCACTTTCACAGATTTTTACTTCGTCGGGAAGTAAGACTTAACCACTGATCGATTCACGAACCTATAACAAATATGTACATATATATCAAAGTATGTTCAAAATATATTTACAACATTTTTTAATACGTTTTAATGTTTTAAATATTTTCAGTCAGCTGTCCTCGTTAGTAACCTACAACTAGTTGTCCATAGTTAGATGTACATAAATAAATTGATATATATTATCTTGACCCAATCCACGACCCAGTGTATACATGTCTCAGGCTAGATCACAACTCAAAGTATATATATTTTTGGAATCAACCTCAACCCTGTATAGCTAACTCCAACATTACTGCATATAGAGTGTCTATGGTTGTTCCAAATAATATATATAGATGGGTCGATATGATATGTCAAAACATTTGCATATGTTTATATGGTATCCCAAGATTACATAATATATGAGAATACATGTATAATACAATATAAGTTAGCTAGGATATGATTTGTATAGATTTGTTACCAATTTTCACGTAGCTACAACAAGTAAAAATATTCAATCTTGTTTTACCCATAACTTCTTCGTTTTAAATCCGTTTTGAGTGAATCCAATTGCTATGGTTTCATATTGAACTTAAGTTTATGAATCTGTACAGAAAAAGTATAAGTTTATAGTTGAAAATACAGATTACAAGTCTTTTTTGTAAAGGTAGTCATTTCAGTCGAAAGAACGACGTCTAGATGACCATTTTGGAAAACATACTTCCACTTTGAGTTTAATCATGATTTTTGGATATAGTTTCATGTTCATAAGAAAAATCATTTTCCCAGAAGAACAACTTTTAAATCAAAGTTTATCATAGTTTTTAATTAACTAACCCAAAACAGCCCGCGGTGTTACTACGACGGCGTATATCCAGTTTTACGGTGTTTTTCGTGTTTTCAGGTTTTAAATCATTAAGTTAGCATATTATATAGATATAGAACATGTGTTTAGTTGATTTTAAAAGTCAAGTTAGAAGGATTAACTTTTGTTTGCGAACAAGTTTAGAATTAACTAAACTATGTTCTAGTGATTACAAGTTTAAACCTTCGAATAAGGTAGTTTTATATATATGAATCGAATGATGTTATGAACATCATTACTACCTCAAGTTTTCTGGATAAACCCACTGGAAATGAGAAAAATATATCTAGCTTCAAAGGATCCTTGGATGGATTGAAAGTTCTTGAAGCAGAATCATGACACGAAAACAAGTTCAAGTAAGATTTCCACTCGAAATAAGATTGTTATAGTTATAGAAATTGAATCAAAGTTTGAATATGAGTATTACCTTGTATTAGAAAGATATCTTACTGTAAATAAGAAAGATTTCTTGAGGTTGGATGATCACTTTAAAAGATTGGAAGTAAGCTAGGAAATTTGGAAGTATTCTTGATTTTATGAAACTAGAACATATAGAATTTATGAAGAACACTTAGAACTTGAAGATAGAACTTGAGAGAGATCAATTTGATGAAGAAAATTGATGAATGAAAGTGTTTGTAGGTGTTTTTGGTCATTGGTATATGGATTAGATATAAAGGATGTGTAATTTTGTTTACATGTAAATAAGTCATGAATGATTACTAATATTTTTGTAATTTTATGAGATATTTCATGCTAGTTGCCAAATGATGGTTCCCACATGTGTTAGGTGACTCACATGGGCTGCTAAGAGCTGATCACTGGAGTGTATATAGCAATAGTACATACATCTAAACGCTATGTATTGTACGAGTACGAATACGGTTGCATACGAGTAGAATTGTTGATGAAACTGAACGAGGATGTAATTGTAAGCATTTTTGTTAAGTAGAAGTATTTTGATAAGTGTCTTGAAGTTTTTCAAAAGTGTATAAATACATATTAAAACACTACATGTATATACATTTTAACTGAGTCGTTAAGTCATCGTTAGTCGTTACATGTAAATGTTGTTTTGAAGCCTTTAGGTTAACGATCCTGTTAAGTGTTTTTAACCCATTGTTTATTATATCAAATGAGATGTTAAATTATTACATTATCATTATATTATGATATATTAATATACCTTAATATGATATATATACAATTAAATGTCGTTACAACGATAATCGTTACATATATGTCTCGTTTCGAAATCATTAAGTTAGTAATCTTGTTTTTACATATGTAGTTCATTGTTAATATACTTAATGATATGTTTACTTATCATAATACCATGTTAACTATATATATATCCATATATATGACATCATATAGTTTTTACAAGTTTTAACGTTCGTGAATCACCGGTCAACTTGGGTGGTCAATTGTCTATATAAAACCTATTTCAATTAATCAAGTCTTAACAAGTTTGATTACTTAACATGTTAGAAACGCTTAATCATATAAATATCAATTTCATTTAATATATATAAACATGGAAAAGTTCGGGTCACTACAGTACCTACCCGTTAAATAAATTTCGTCCCGAAATTTTAAGCAGTTGGAGGTGTTGACGTATCTTCTGGAAATAAGTGCGGGTATTTCTTCTTCATCTGATCTTCTCATTTTGCTTGAGCCTTTTAATCTCACGATCCATTATCTTGACGGGTTCTTCAATGAATTGTAGTTTTTCATTGATTTTAATTTCGTCTAAAGGAATAGTGAGATCTTCTTTAGCTAAGCACTTCTTCAAATTCGAGACGTGAAAGGTATTATGTACATTGGCGAGTTGTTGAGGTAATTCAAGTCGGTAGGCTACTGGTCCAAAACGATCTAAAATCTTGAATGGTCCAATGTATCTTGGATTTAGTTTCCCCCGTTTACCAAATCAAACAACGCCTTTCCAAGGTGAAACCTTAAGCATGACCATCTCCCCAATTTCAAATTCTATATCTTTCCTTTTAAGGTCCGCGTAGCTCTTTTGTCGACTCTGAGCGGTTTTCAACCGTTGTTGAATTTGGATGATTTTCTCTGTAGTTTCTTGGATGATCTCTGAACCCGTAATCTGTCTATCCCCCAATTCATTCCAACAATTTGGAGATCTGCACTTTCTACCATAAAGTGCTTCGAACGGTGCCATTTCAATACTCGAGTGGTAACTATTGTTGTAGGAAAATTCTGCTAATGGTAGATGTCGATCCCAACCGTTTCCAAAATCAATAACACAAGCTCGTAGCATGTCTTCAAGATTCTGTATCGTCCTTTCACTCTGCCCATCGGTTTGTGGATGATAGGTAGTACTCATGTCTAGACGAGTTTCCAATGCTTGTTGTAATGTCTGCCAAAACCTTGAAACAAATCTGCCATCCCTATCAGAGATAATAGAGATTGGTATTCCATGTCTAGAGACGACTTCCTTCAAATACAGTCGTGCTAACTTCTTCATCTTGTCATCTTCTCTTATTGGCAGGAAGTGTGCTGATTTGGTGAGACGATCAACTATTACCCAAATAGTATCAAAACCACCTGCAGTCCTTGGCAATTTAGTGATGAAATCCATGGTAATGTTTTCCCATTTCCATTTTGGGATTTCGGGTTGTTGAAGTAGACCTGATGGTTTCTGATGCTCAGCTTTGACCTTAGAACACGTCAAACATTCCCCTACGTATTTAGCAACATCGGCTTTCATACCTGGCCACCAAAAATGTTTCTTGAGATCTTTATACATCTTCCCCATTCCAGGATGTATTAAGTATCTGGTTTTATGAGCTTCTCTAAGTACCATTTCTCTCATATCTCCAAATTTTAGTACCCAAATTCTTTCAGCCCTATACCGGGTTCCGTCTTCCCGAATATTAAGATGCTTCTTCGATCCTTTGGGTATTTCATCCTTTAAATTTCCTTCTTTTAAAACTCCTTGTTGCGCCTCCTTTATTTGAGTAGTAAGGTTATTGTGAATCATTATATTCATAGCTTTTACTCGAATGGGCTCTCTGTCCTTTCTACTCAAAGCATCGGCTACCACATTCGCCTTCCTCGGGTGGTAACGAATCTCAAAGTCATAATCATTCAACAATTCAATCCACCTGCGCTGCCTCATGTTCAGTTGTTTCTGATTAAATATATGTTAAAGACTTTTGTGGTTGGTATATATAATACTTTTGACCCCATATAAGTAGTGCCTCCAAGTCTTTAATGCAAAAACAACAGCGCCTAATTCCAAATCGTGTGTCATATAATTTTGCTCGTGAATCTTCAATTGTCTAGACGCATAAGAAATTACCTTCGTTCGTTGCATTAATACACAACCGAGGCCTTGCTTTGAGGCGTCACAATATATCACAAAATCATCATTCCCTTCAGGCAATGAAAATATAGGTGTCGTAGTTAACTTTTTCTTCAACAATTGAAACGCTTTTTCTTGTTCATCCTTCCATTCAAATTTCTTTCCTTTATGCGTTAATTCAGTCAAGGGTTTTCCTATTTTGGAAAAATCTTGGATGAATCTTCTGTAGTAACCAGGCAATCCTAAAAATTGGCGTATATGCTTTGGAGTTTTAGGGGTTTCCCACTTTTCAACGGTCTCAATCTTTGCCGGATCCACCTGAATACCTTCTTTGTTCACTATGTGACCGAGGAATTGAACTTCTTCCAACCAAAATGCACACTTTGAAAACTTAGCGTACAGTTTTTCTTTCCTCAATAACTCAAGCACTTTTCTCAAATGTTCTTCGTGCTCTTGATCATTCTTTGAGTAGATAAGTATGTCATCAATGAAAACAATGAAAAACTTATCAAGATATGGCCCACACATACGGTTAATGAGGTCCATGAACACAGCTGGTGCGTTAGTCAATCCAAACGGCATAACCATAAACTCGTAATGACCGTAACGCGTTCTGAAAGCAGTCTTCGGAATATCGTCCTCCTTCACCCGCATTTGATGATACCCAGAACGTAAATCAATCTTCGAATAAACTGACGAGCCTCGTAATTGATCAAATAAGTCATCGATTCTCGGTAGTAGGTAACGGTTCTTGATGGTAAGTTTGTTTAACTCTCGGTAGTCGATGCACAACCTGAATGTACCATCCTTCTTTTTGACAAACAAAACAGGAGCTCCCCATGGTGATGTACTTGGTCGTATGAAACCACGCTCTAGAAGTTCTTGTAATTAGCTTTGAAGTTCCTTCATTTCGCTGGGTGCGATTCTGTATGGAGCACGAGCTATTGGTGCAGCTCCCGGTACAAGAACTATTTGAAATTCAACGGATCGGTGTGGAGGTAATCCCGGTAATTCTTTCGGAAATACATCGGGACATTCTTTTGCGACGGAAACATCATTGATGCTCTTTTTTTTCATTTTGTACTTTCTCGACGTGTGCTAGAATAGCATAGCAACCCTTTCTTATTAGATTTTGCGCCTTCAAATTACTAATAAGATTTAGCTTCGCGTTGCTCTTTTCTCCGTACACCATTAAGGGTTTTCCTTCTTCTCGTACAATGCGAATTGCATTTTTGTAACATACGATCTCTGCTTTCACCTCTTTCAACCAGTCCATGCCAATAATCACATCAAAACTCCCTAATTCTACTAGTATCAAATCAATCTTAAATGTTTCGCTAACCAGTTTAATTTCTCAATTCCGACATATATTATCTGCTGCAATTAATTTATCATTTGCTAATTCTAGTATAAACTTATTATCCAAAGGCGTCAATGGACAACTTAATTTAGCACAGAAATCCTTACTCATATAGCTTTTATCCGCACCCGAATCAAATAAAACATAAGCAGATGTATTGTCAATAAGAAACGTACCCGTAACAAGCTCCAGGTCTTCCTGCGCTTCAACCGCATTAATGTTGAAGACTCTTCCTCGGCCTTGCCCATTATTATCCCCCTGATTTCGACACATATTTTTGTAATGGCCCTTCTTCCCGCATCCGAAACAGGTAATGTCTGCATAACTTCTTCCAGCATTATTTGTTCCCTTAGCCATTGATCTGTAGATTTCGCACTTTGTCGCACCATGGCCCTTTCTATTACACTTAGTACACACTGATGTACAGAGCCCAGTTGGATGGTATCCTTCACATCTCTGGCAGAATTTCTGCCTCTTGTTGTTATTGTTGGGATTGTTGTTGTTGCGGTTGTTATTGTTGTTGAAACGGTTGTTGTAGTTGTTGCTGGGGTGGTTGTTGTTGTTGCGTTTGTTGTTGCAAAAATTGGTGCGATTGTAGTTATGCTTGTTGGGTTGATTATTGAAATTGTTTCTTGTCACTGGTTTCTTCCCATTTCCACTTGACTTGTTTCGTATTGGCTTCTTCGGCCACCTGTTCTTTAATCCTTTCCTCAATTTGATTTATAAGTTTATGAGCCATTCGACTTGCCTTTTGTATGGAGGCAGGCTCGTGTGAACTTATATCCTCTTGGATCCTTTCCGGTAACCCTTTTACAAATGCGTCAATTTTCTCTTCTTCATCTTCGAACGCTCCCGGACACAATAGGCACAACTCTGTGAATCGTCGTTCGTACGTGGTAATATCAAACCCTTGTATTCGTAACCCTCTAAGCTCTACCTTGAGCTTATTGACCTCGTTTCTGGGACGGTATTGCTCGTTCACTAAGTGTTTAAATGCTGACCACGGTAGTGCGTAAGCAGCATCTTGTCCCACTTGTTTGAGATAGGTATTCCACCATGTTAACGCAGTACATGTGAAGGTATGCGTGGCGTACTTTACCTTATCTTCCTCAGCACATTTGCTTATAGCAAACACAGATTCGACCTTTTCGGTCCATTATTTCAGTCTGACTGGTCCTTCAGTTCCATCGAATTCCAGAGGTTTACAGGCAGTGAAAGCCTTGTAGAAGCATCTTACACGGTTTCCTGTGGAGTTAACTCCACTACTAGACCCTGAGTTATTGTTGTTTTGCATTGCAGCCTGTACTGTGGCTATATTTGCTGCAAGGAAAGTACGGAAGTCTTCCTCACTCATGTTCAAGTTCTGACGAGTAGTCGGTGCCATTTCCTTCAAAAATAGCCAAAAGAATTTAGTTAATCATATAGAATATTAAGAGTAGTCAATAGTATTCTGTAGCATAATATGAACTCATTTATAAAAGCTTTTTCTTCATATTAGCGTTTTATAAGTTTTAATTCGGGTAATACCTACCCGTTAAGTTCATACTTAGTAGCTAACATACAATTTAACTACTACAATTCTATATGAAAACTGATTATAATCATAATTCACATTCAAACTTTTATACAATATTTTGCAAACTTACAATACCGCTATTTTACATATAGCATGAAATATAGCACATAAAAACTCTGATACAAAACAGTTGCGAAGACAATTCTAGTTAATACGCAAGTCGTTCAACAAAGGCAATAAAGACACGTAATTCATACGTCCAGAAACAAGTCATGAATTCTGGTTTTACTATGACTACTTCCCATCCTTGATCTTGTGGAACATAACCGTTGTGACCGTTGACAAGACAGCATGTTGTAATGTCGTCAAAAGGACGAGGGTTTCGTAATGTCCAACAGCCCCGTAATAATCTAAAAACCTTGTTTCTCATCTCAACTACCGAGTCCATCACTTGTGGGAATGTTTTATTTAAAAGTTGCAACCCAATGTTCTTTTTCTCAATTTGATGAGAATCGAACATTATTAACCCGTAAGCATAACATGCTTCTTTATGTTGCATGTTAGAAGCTCTTTCTAACTCACGAAATCCTATGTTGAGATATGTTGAGTCAAAATATGTTCTTAACCCGTAGCGTAAAATTGCATTTGGGTTCCCTGCATTTAACGCTTTAAAGAAAACACGGCTTAACTTACGGTCTCCCCAATGTGATATACCCCACCTATCAAAGGAAAGCCTTTTATAAACTAAGGTATTTCTGGAAAGTCTTTCAAATGTTTGACAAGTTAATTTCGCCATAACTAAATGTGCTGATGAATTCTGACCGACTCTAGACAAGATTTCCTCAATCATATCCTCTGGTAGGTCTTCTAAAATATTCGGTTGTCTACCCTTAACGTCCATTTTGTTTTTATACTGTAAAATAGACAAGGATTAGATTCGTAAAAGATAATTAACAAATAATACAAGCAATTTTTTCATAGAACATAAAAGTACAAGCACACTATATTACATATATTACACAACATGATTACAACTCTTTAATCTGACTCACTCGTTTCTTCTTCTTCGGACATGGTTCGTTTTGCTAATTTCCTAGGGATATATGATGCTCCCCTAATACGAGCTGTCATTTTCCACAATGGTTTAGAAAAACCTGGTGGTTTAGAGGTTCCCGGGTCATTGTTACATTTTAGGAAATACGGATGTTGCCGATACATATAAAGTTCATCGGGGTTGGAATCGGGTTTCTCTATTTTTATACCTTTTCCCTTATTATTTTCTTTCGCTTTATTAAATTGGGTCGAGGTAATTTCTATAACATCATCGGAATCCTCATCGGGATCCGATTCATCGAAAAATTGAGAATCTTCCCAATATTTTGCTTCCTCGGCGGAAACACCATTGACCATTATTAACTTTGGTCCGTTGGTTGAGGATTTTCTTTTATTTAATCGATTTACTATAGGTATCAATATTTCTTCTTCCGAAACTTCTTCTTCTTTCGGTTCCTCCTCTTCCAGTTCCTCCTCTTCCGGTTCCTCTTCTTCCGATTCCTCCTCTTCCGGTTCCTCCTCTTCCGGTTCCTCTTCTTCCGGTTCCTCTTCGGGAATTTGTGAATCTTCCCAAAATATATTCGACTCTTCATTATTATTAGGTGAATCGATGGGATTTGTACTAGTGGTAGACATCTATCACACAATATCAAACACATTAAGAGGTTAATATATCACATAATATTTACATGTTAAAAATATATAGTTTCCAACAAAAGTGTTAAGCAATCGTTTTTAAAGAAAAAACGGTCGAAGTCCAGACTCACTAATGTATCCTAACAAACTCGATAAGACACACTAATGCAAATTTCTAGTTCTCTAAGACCAACGCTCAGATACCAACTGAAATATCCCGTTCATATTGATTATAAACGTTCCATATTAATTGATTTCGTTGCGAGGTTTTGACCTCTATATGAGACATTTTTCAAAGACTGCATTCGATTTTAAAACAAACCATAACCTTTAAAATATTATGACGATTATCAAATAATGATATTCTAAAATATAGCATTTTTCACACGACCATTACATAATGGTTTACAATAATATTACACATCAACATAAGTCTTCGAATGCAGTTTTTAAACAATATTATTCAAGCATGGACTCCAAATCTTGTCCTTAATTTAGTATGCAACAGCGGAAGCTCTTAATAATCACCTGTGAATAAACATGCTTAAAACGTCAACAAAATTGTTGGTGATTTATAGGTTTAACCTACATATTATTAAATCATAATAATAGACCACAAGATTTCATTTTTATAACACATCTCTTATCAGGCATTTCGCAAACTGCATAGAGATAAAAATCATTCATATGTTGAACACCTGGTAACCGACGTTAACTTAATGCATAGAATATCTCCAAAACAGAACCTCTCGTCTGTATATAATAATCTCGAAGTACTAAACCATCCATAACCTGAATGGGAGTTGTTAAGCCCAATAGATCTATCTTTAGGATTCGCGTCAATTAGGGGCCATTTCCCTAATTCTTAGGCTACCAGACTTGAAGGGCGATATTCGGTTTAATAATCCAACCATAGAATGTAGTTTTGCGTACTTGTGTCTATTTTGTAAAACATTTATAAAGCTGCATGTATTCTCATCTCAAAATATTAGATTTTAAAAGTGGGACTATAACTCACTTTCACAGATTTTTACTTCGTCGGAAAGTAAGACTTGGCCACTGATCGATTCACGAACCTATAACAAATATGTACATATATATCAAAGTATGTTCAAAATATATTTACAACATTTTTTAATACATTTTAATGTTTTAAATATTTTCAGTCAGCTGTCCTCGTTAGTAACCTACAACTAGTTGTCCATAGTTAGATGTACATAAATAAATTGATATATATTATCTTGACCCAATCCATGACCCAGTGTATACACGTCTCAGGCTAGATCACAACTCAAAGTATAAATATTTTTGGAATCAACCTCAACCCTGTATAGCTAACTCCAACATTACTGCATATAGAGTGTCTATGGTTGTTCCAAATAATATATATAGATAGGTTGATATGATATGTCAAAACATTTTCATACGTGTCTATGGTATCTCAAGATTACATAATATATGAGAATACATGTATAATACAATATAAGTTAGCTAGGATATGATTTGTATAGATTTGTTACCAATTTTCACGTAGCTACAACAAGTAAAAATATCCAATCTTGTTTTACCCATAACTTCTTCGTTTTAAATCCGTTTTGAGTGAATCCAATTGCTATGGTTTCATATTGAACTTAAGTTTATGAATCTGTACAGAAAAGTATAAGTTTATAGTCGGAAATACAGGTTACAAGTTGTTTTTGTAAAGGTAGTCATTTCAGTCGAAAGAACGACGTCTAGATGACCATTTTGGAAAACATACTTCCACTTTGAGTTTAATCATGATATTTAGATATAGTTTCATGTTCATAATAAAAATTATTTTCCCAGAAAAACAACTTTTAAATCAAAGTTTATCATAGTTTTTAATTAACTAACCCAAAACAGCCCGCGGTGTTACTACGACGGTGTATATCCAGTTTTACGGTACTTTTCGTGTTTTCAAGTTTTAAATCATTAAGTTAGCATATCATATAGATATAGAACATGTGTTTAGTTGATTTTAAAAGTCAAGTTAGAAGGATTAACTTTTGTTTGCGAACAAGTTTAGAATTAACTAAACTATGTTCTAGTGATTACAAAACAAGTTTAGAATTAACTAAACTATGTTCTAGTGATTACAAAACAAGTTTAGAATTAACTAAACTATGTTCTAGTGATTAAAAGTTTAAACCTTCGAATAAGGTAGTTTTATATATATGAATCGAATGATGTTATGAACATCATTACTACCTCAGGTTTTCTGGATAAATCCACTGGAAATGAAAAAAATATATCTAGCTTCAAAGGATCCTTGGATGGCTTGAAAGTTCTTGAAGCAGAATCATGACACGAAAACAAGTTCAAGTAAGATTTCCACTCGAAATAAGATTGTTATAGTTATAGAAATTGAATCAAAGTTTGAATATGAGTATTACCTTGTATTAGAAAGATATCTTACTGTAAATAAGAAAGATTTCTTGAGGTTGGATGATCACTTTACAAGATTGGAAGTAAGCTAGCAAATTTGGAAGTATTCTTGATTTTATGAAACTAGAACTTATAGAATTTATGAAGAACACTTAGAACTTGAAGATAGAACTTGAGAGAGATCAATTTGATGAATAAAATTGATGAATGAAAGTATTTGTAGGTGTTTTTGGTCTTTGGTATATAGATTAGATATAAAGGATGTGTAATTTTGTTTACATATAAATAAGTCATGAATGATTACTAATATTTTTGTAATTTTATGAGATATTTTATGCTAGTTGCCAAATGATGGTTCCCATATGTGTTAGGTGACTCACATGGGCTGCTAAGAGCTGATCATTGGAGTGTATATACCAATAGTACATACATCTAAAAGCTGTGTATTGTACGAGTACGAATACGGTTGCATACGAGTAGAATTGTTGATGAAACTGAACGAGGATATAATTGTAAGCATTTTTGTTAAGTAGAAGTATTTTGATAAGTGTCTTGAAGTCTTTCAAAAGTGTATAAATACATATTAAAACACTACATGTATATACATTTTAACTGAGTCGTTAAGTCATCGTTAGTCGTTACATGTAAATGTTGTTTTGAAGCCTTTAGGTTAACGATCCTGTTAAGTGTTGTTAACCCATTGTTTATTATATCAAATGAGATGTTAAATTATTACATTATCATGATATTATGATATATTAATATATCTTAATATGATATATATACAATTAAATGTCGTTACAACGATAATCGTTACATATATGTCTCGTTTCGAAATCATTAAGTTAGTAGTCTTGTTTTTACATATGTAGTTTATTGTTAATATACTTAATGATATGTTTACTTATCATAATACCATGTTAACTATATATATATATATCCATATATATGACATCATATAGTTTTTACAAGTTTAACGTTCGTGAATCACCAGTCAACTTGAGTGGTCAATTGTCTATATAAAACCTATTTCAATTAATCAAGTCTTAACAAGTTTGATTGCTTAACATGTTGGAAACACTTAATCATATACATATCAATTTCATTTAATATATATAAACATGGAAAAGTTCGGGTCACTACAGTATGTGTGTTCTTCTTTGTCAGGACTTGTGAGCAATAAACCGGCGCATGCTCCCTTGGGGCCGCTTGCCCCATCTGTATACAGTTCCCAAAGTTCAGGCATTTGTACTACGACAGTTTCTAGATCAGGTGCGATCGGCATGTCAGACGTGGTTTTCACAAGATAATCTACCCTTTGACCGCGCTCCTGGAGCAATAATTGATTTCATGTTCTCCCAACTCGATAGCCCACTTCATTAATCGCACTGACGTCTCTGACTTATACAGGATTTGCCGAATTGGCTTATCTGTTAACACCACAATGGGGTGAGCTTGGAAGTATCGCCGTAGTCTTCGCGCAGTAATTACGAGTGTCACTTCCAGTCAGTGCTTTGCTAACAAAATAAATTGGCATTTGTACCCCCTCTCTTCGGGTATTAGAACTGAGCTGACCGCCTCCAGCGCATTTGCTAGGTACAGAATGAGACTTTCCCCTGCAATTGGAGCAGTCAGGGTAGGGAGGTTTTTAAGTAGCGCTTTCATTTTCTGGAATGCTTTTTCAGCTTCTTCTGTCCATTTAAAGTCATACTTATTTGCGCAGTTTTTGAGCGTGCTGAAGAACGGAAGAGACCTTTTAGCAGCTCTGGACAGGAATATGGTCAGCGCAGTGAGCTTTCAGTTGAGGCTTTTTTTTAGGAGATGGCATGCTCTCGATGGCTCCGATCTTTTTAAGGTTAGCCTTGATACCTCTAGTGGTGATTACGTGCCCCAAGAACGATCCTACTTCTTCCCCGAAACTGCACTTTGACGGTTTAGTTTTGTCATACCCCGTCCAAAATCTTCCTGAACGAATACAATAACATCTGGTACCATCGCGATGATACTGACTTCTATATGCCATGAACGACTCAATGTAATGTCTCTAAAATGAGCAAATGCACAGCGGAAGGTTACTTTCATACCTGAGAATAAACATTCTTTAAAGTGTCAACCAAAAGGTTGGCGAGTTCATAAGTTTATCATAAAACAATAAAATTCTGTAATTTTGATAGACCACAAGATTTAAATGCTGCATGGTACAAATGGGCCCGAATCCTATACCCACCTATAATGTACATGCGATATCTTTTAAATACAGTACACCTTTCTCGTGTACGAAAATCATCTTTCATAAATCTCAGTAACCGTACACATATCTTGTGCACAAAAATAGCATACACATAACATGTGTATAAAATCATTCTCTCGATACATAACATTCACATCAATTGGTGGCAATTATCATGTCCACATAATTCAATGGTGGCTATTATCATGTCAACATAATTCAATGGTGGCAATTATCATGTCCACAAAATTCAAATGTGGCAATTATCATGTCCACATAATTCAATAATAATCCGCAGAATTTCTGTCTGCATAATAATTCATTCGAGGAATGTTTTGCTTGTGTCTATCTCGTCAAACATTTATAAAAGCTTTTCATGTATTCGCAGTTCAAAAATATATTTCAAAGCATTTAATAAAGCAGTTATAAAAACAGCGCATGTATTCTCAGTCCCAAAAATATAAAGAGTAAAAGGGAGCAAATGAACTCACCTAATATATTTTGTAGTAAAAATACATATAACTATATTGAACAATGCAAGGTTGGCCTCGGATTCACAAACCTATATCAAGTATATATATTAACACATATATTTGTAATCGAACAACTGATGTATTGATATTTATAATATATATTATTTCAATTGTTATATATTTATATATACTTTGTATGTATGTTTCATATAAGTATTTGTTTGATAGAATGATGATAATAAAGATAATGAATAACATGTTTTATTTTGTAATAACAATAATCATATTAATAATAATATTATTAGTAATAATATTAGTATTCATAAAATAATACCAATAATAATAATAATGATAGTATTAATAATTTTTAAAAATTTTGATAATCTTACTAATAAGAATAAAAATGCAAGTTTTGATAAAAATGATAATTTTCATAATCATAATAATAATAAAAATAATCATAATTGAACATGTTTTCATATATTTATAATTATTTCTATAATCTTCACCCTATCATCTTTTATTATTAGTTTCATATATATTTATGTTATTAACATGTTTACAATCATTTTAATCATAATATTAGCGACACAATAGTAATAATAATAATAATAATAATAATAATAATAATAATAATAATAATAATAATAATAATAATAATAATAATAATAATAATAATAATAATAATAATAATAATAATAAGATAATAATAATAATAATAAATAAATAAATAAATAACTACCTCAAAGGAATAGCTCTTAAACATGCCCAAGTCCGGGTTTGAACCCGCGACGTCCCGCTAACCCGAAAACAATCCTAACCATTACGTCATTTGTGTTTTTCTGAAATAATCACCATCATAATTTCTTTTAACCCTTTTCTGCCACGTACTATTCTTCCTAAAATTAACCGATTTTACCATAATCAACATCAACATGATCATCCTATCATTATCATCTTTTTTTTTTATCCTTATGTTCATCATAATCACAATCATAATAATCATCATCTTCTTTTAACTCCTTCATCTACGACCTCGTTCATCGTCATCATACTATAAACATTCATAACCATTATTATAATTAACACCCTAATCATCATAATCATCAACTAACATCTATATCATCATACAATATCTCCATCATCATCAATCATACCATCATAATATATATGTATATTATCATCTTTATCATTTACGCATCTCATCTTTGTCATCATCATAGTGAACTCATCAATCGTCAACCACTTCTCACGTATATCATAGCGTATATATTTTTTTTTTATAATCAACATCTAAACTAATTAATATTGAGTTCGGCCCAATAATCCATAACGGCCCAAGTGATAAATGGTCAAGTAATCGGCCCATCTGAAATTATAAAACTTTCAGCCTAAACTGAAACAGGAAACGAAAGCATAACTGTAAACTTTCGATTTATTTATATATTTTTTTTAGAAACAAGTGGGCAACTTGATTGTAACCTGTCGATGGGGTCATCAAAGGAAAAAAAAACTATCATCTTTGTCCTTCACCTCCGTATACATAAATACTATGAACATATGCCATCATCAGGTTACTCATCGTCTTCATCTTTACATCATCCATCGTCACCGTAGCAGCATCACGTACGAACAGGAAGAGAAGAATACGTATAGCAGTAGCAAATATATCAAGGGTTGGCTGTTTAGTGGTTCAAGTGATGGGTGACGGTTTATGGTAACCGGCGTTGGAGAAAGTAGCGGGTGAGATGATGATTTATGTGCTGTTTGTTATATGATAAAGATGGTGATCGAGTGGCGGTTTTGGTGATCGATGGGTTTGTGTAAGTGTGTTCATGAGTTTCATGATGGAAGTGGGTGTGGTTTGTATGGTGAAGGATCACGATGGGTTAGTAGGTTAAACAGAAAAAAACAACCATAGTAGTCGCAAAATTTATCATGGGTTCGATGGTTTGTGTGATGATAATAGTGATGATGGTTAAAGGGTAATGAAGGTGTTGTTGTTCTTGTACGAGTTTAGAGAGAGAGGAAGAAGAAGATGATGGTTGATCATCATGATGATCGAAGAAATAGATGTGGGATTAAGAGATGAAGTGAATTTTCTTTCATTCTGCATTATGTATGTATAATATAATATATATATATATATATATATATATATATATATATATATATATATATATATATATATATATATATATATATATATATATATATATATATATATATATATATATATATATATATATATATATATATATATATAACAAGTTGTAAAGAAAAGCAAAAGGCAACCATACTGTATCACAAACAATTACATTTTGATTCACGAATGTTTATTTAACAGAATATATATATAATATCTTAATTATAATATGATATAAATAAAACATGTGAATCTTAATAACACAGTAATGCAGCAGAAATATTTGGTTGTTTCTACCTACAATTTTAGTATGGAGATTATATCGTACTCCGTTGTTAATCAGTAGCGAATAAAAGTGTTCAGAAAAATTTCATATTTTAAAATTAACTATATTTATTTATTTTGGTCATTATGGTATAAAATTCGATCATCAATTTATTAAATAAGAATTACATCAACTGTCCCTCTCATTTATGGGTGAAATATAAAAAGTGTTAAAACTTAACAATTAGTTCCTAAATACATTTTTAATAAGCCTAAAATTTATAGAACTTATTTTCGTATCACCGTTTATTTTAAAATTACATAAGTTTAAATTTAACTTGCTTAATATCAATCGTAACATCAAACGAGTATTACAATCATTTAATATTTATTTTTAATATACTTTATTTATATATAGAGATATATTTTAAATCATGATTATTATTATATCCTAAAATTTATTTTATAAATTTTTAATAACAACAACATATAATACTTCAAATTATATTTCGAATTATTATTTATATATACATACACAAATATCTATTTACAATTAATTGTTCGTGAATCGTTGAGAGTAGTCGAAGGGTAATTGAATATATGAAACAGTTTAAAATTTTTGAGGCTTAACATTACAGACTTTACTTATCGTGTCAAAATCATATAAAGATTAAGTTTAAATTTGATCGGAAATTTCCGGGTTGTCACGGTACCTACCCGTTAAAGAAATTTCGTCCCGAAATTTGAGTAAGGTCGTCATAAATAACTATAAAAATGTTTTCATGATGAATATGAGTTGATAAATAGTGTTTTATCATCATTGAGTAATATGGAATAAATAATTGGATTATTCGAAGCGTACGAGTGAAGCTATCATGGAAGAGTGAAATAAGAAGGACATGTTTCATCATAACTTTTAACTAGTCATGGTTGAATTTAGGAAAAATAAGGTTTGTATTAACTTTTGACGTTGTCTTGATTGAATTCCTGAATTCAAGGGATATAAAAGAAAATCTTGGAAATCTATAAGATCTGATTCTTCGGAATTTATGGAAATTAAGATCTCTATAATTAAATGCGTTGATCTGTCCCGATTACTACGGCTGATATTTCCATTATAAATTTACCTTTTCCATTCCATTAGTGTTCACCAGTTCTATACCTTCTTTCTCAGTTCGTATATCCAAAAGATTATAATAATGCTTAATCCGGTTCTAATCCTTGTTCTTATTCTGACTATCGCAACAATCATTCTCCTCTTCCAACTTCCACCGGAGGAATCAGTTTTCTTCTACTTCGCCCTTGGGGTTATAGTGTTTTTAATTCTCCCGTGTCTTTATGTTGCGATAACCATTAATATACACGGTTTGTAGTTTTGGTGTTGTTGTTGGGCTTTGTATTTTCTCTTATTTATCAGAGCTTCATGCTCTTTCCTTCTCTTCCCGACTTTAAGTCAAGCGAATAATGGTCCAGAATTCGTAGGTATAGATTTTTGAATGATTATAGTATTCTAAGCAGAAAGGAATGTATTAGCATGATTTGATTTGTCAAATTACCAGAATCCCTGAGGATGGAACTATCAAGAATATATTTTCTTGATATGTTCAGAGGCTAAGTAGAATGAAAGAGTTATGTAACATGGTTCATGATAAAGGTGTGATCTGTTATCCTTTATCACGTTTCATTAGAAACTCAGCATGCCTTACTGTAATATAATCACGTTGGCCGGGCGTCATTATATTATACTAACTCATGCTTCAATTCCCAACACTTCTCCACAATTCATTCATAATTTATACTTAGATTTTACAGAAGTTTCCAATATAATGAAATACAGAAAACACGAAGAGGTAGATAATTTCAGACAAGAATATTTACGAAAATATCCTCAGAAATATCGAAGATATTTATGATGATATTTTGGAATTTCTAAGTTCGAAGGTTGATGAAGAAAAATTTTTCCGTAAGATTTTAACATGACTTCTGAGCAAGATATTCTTTAAAGATTTCATCGGATCCGGCATTACCTGGATTCTTTGAATATAGGGTTTGGTCCTTGTATTTGTTCTTGGTGTCCTTCATGGTTAGCTCAATCTGTTTTTCAGTACCAAATTTTTTATCGAGCGTTCCCAACACTCCATTCTTTATCATCAAACTCTTGGCCATTTAGGCCATCTACAATTTTACTGTTTCCTCTGCATTTAATGCAGCCATATCTGAATCGTCGATTATCAATCCGAGGTGGTTTCAGGAGAATTGTGTGTTTTTTTTTTTAGATGATTAAATGCTGATGGTAATATGGTGAAATATAAAAGGTTCTCTGGTAACAATAAATGAGTACGCATATATATCAAGGTTATAATAAGGTTGTTTTGAATGAAAAGTCGAAGTTGTCTTGCTAGAGCTGTGACAAAATTGACTGTTTTGAAGAGGGATTGTAAAGTTATTTTCGGTAATAACAACGCCAGGAGAGCTAACACGGGTATGTGTTAAACATTTACTCAGGTTCCAAGTGTTTTCAGGTGCATAACTATATGAATCAATCTTTTCTTCCGTAGATGAAGTGCGGTTGGTTCATCCTTAAAATTGAGGTGTTTTCAAGAATTATGAAAGATTTGAACGCAGATTGTAATTTTCAAGACACAAATGAGGTTTAAGATGAAATCAAGTGGCAAACTTGAAGAATTGTTTAGTTTCATATGTTATAATCAATATTTTAATTCATTTTAATTGTCCAATGTTATTAGTCCACAGTCGATAGTCCACAATTAACAGTCCAATAATTCATATATAGTTTAATATATAATATTCGAATTAATTAATACGTATCGTGACCCGTGTACATGTCTCAGACTCGATCACAACTCAAACTATATATATTATTGTAGAATCAACCTCAACCCTGTATAGCTAACTCCAGCATTACTGCATATAGAGTGTCTATGGTTATTCCAAATAATATATATAGATGCGTCGATATGATATGTCAAAACCTTGTATACGTGTCCCGATATTTAAAGTGGGTAAAATAAATAACAGAAATTAAATGACGATAAATAAAATTGCGAGAATTAAAATTGCGATAAATAAAATGCGATAAATAAATTGCGATAAATAAATTTCGATAAATAAAAGGTAATACGGAATTAACAGTTAGCTAGGAACAGTTAGCTAGGAGCAGTTAGCGTGGATTCTTAACAAAATTTCTCATAGTTAATTTGTTTGTTTCTAACAAATTTTATTTTGTCCAATGTTTTCTTCATTATGCTACTTGTTGGATTCTGATAAATCAAAATCCAAATATGAAATTAGATGAAAATAGTTATTCTGCGGTGAACGGATTCGTATATCTGTGGATGTAGGTAGAATAGTAAATGACTGTTGAATCGGAATTGAAAGAATGTACAGTGTAACTTATTAATGTGAAATCTAAATATTCATCGGGTATTACCTACCCGTTAAAATATTTTCATCATTAACAGTTTTTACAAAAGAATTTTTAATTACATTCTTTATGAAAACATATATACATATATATTTTTTTCAGATGTAATCATGGAATTATGAGTTAATATGATATTAAACTCATTTGGTTTTCGGTTGGAATTAGAATGAATAATCTCTAAAACTTTAGAGATTATATAATTGCCATGTAGAATGAAGATAAATGATGTAGAACGATACGTAGAATGATGATTATACTCGAGGTACAGAATGGGATGTTGAGGCATGGATTGTTGATGGTACTGGTGCTGTTACTGATGGTACTGTTGGTGCCAATGATGTTGTTGAAGTTGGTAAATTTTGCACCATATTCTCCAAAAATCATTACTCAGGCGCGAAGCTCGTTGACTTCTTCGATTACTCCGGGATGATTGTCGGTAAGAACGAGCGAATGAATAAGGTTTAGAATCTGAGATAGTATGTAATCATGACGAGATATTCTGGAAATAAGGGTGGAAATGGTATTTCGGACTGGTTCACCGGTAAGTGCTTCAGGTTCTTCGCCAAGAGGTGAATTCGGTTGGTGAAAAGGATCACCTTCTTCTTTCCTACAACGATTAAGTAGACTACAAACCCATCAGAAAAATTGTGGAT
Organism: Rutidosis leptorrhynchoides; assembly: GCF_046630445.1. Classification (NCBI taxonomy): domain Eukaryota; kingdom Viridiplantae; phylum Streptophyta; class Magnoliopsida; order Asterales; family Asteraceae; genus Rutidosis; species Rutidosis leptorrhynchoides. The sequence goes on along the minus strand of NC_092341.1, from coordinate 115,850,003 downwards.
GGCTGATTGGATGATTCATTCTAGTGACACTGCTTTCAGAGCTTAGGGAAACTCCATATCGGAATAGCTGTCGAAATTCGAGGAATTCGAACTGGTTGAGGGATTCATCTCGTACGATCGGATGAAGGATTTTCGATAAGAAATAGATTATAGGATGTAGATTAGTACCCTGCAATACATAATTTATATATGCATATATAATACTAAAATCCCATAAGTTACAGATGAATCTACTGAAGCTGTTAGGTAAAGTCTATAGTGACAGATACGCTAAGATATGAATTTTGTCTATACACTATCGATGCACTAAATGCAGTAAGACGTATCTAGACTAAAAATGATAAGTAGATATTTTCTAAGGATGATAAGCAAATGATTTCCGACTAGAAATGATAAGCAAAACTTTTGACATGCAGACACGGTCGAAGTCCAGACTCACTATGCATCTAAACAACTATCAGTTAGACACACTAATGCAATACCTGGTTCGCTAAGACCACCGCTCTGATACCACATGTCATACCAAGTCCAAAATCTTCCAGAACGAATACAATAACATCTGGTACCATTGCGATGATACTGACTTCTATATGCCATGAACGACTCTATGTAATGTCTCTAAAATGAGCAAATGCACAGCGGAAGGTTACTTTCATACCTGAGAATAAACATGCTTTAAAGTGTCAACCAAAAGGTTGGTGAGTTCATAAGTTTATCATAAAATAATAAAATTCTGTAATTTTGATAGACTACAAGATTTAAATGCTGCATGGTACAAATGGGCCTGAATCCTATACCCACATGTAATGTACATGCGATATCTTTTAAATACAGTACACCTTTCTCGTGTACAAAAATCATCTTTCATAAATATCAGTAACCGTACACATATCTTGTGCACAAAAATAGCATACAAAATAAATTGGCATTTGTACCCCCTCTCTTCGGCTATTAGAACTGAGCTGACCGCCTCCAGCGCATTTGCTAGGTACAGAATGAGACTTTCCCCTGCAATTGGAGCAGTCAGGGTAGGGAGGTTTTTAAGTAGCGCTTTCATTTTCTGGAATGCTTTTTCAGCTTCTTCTGTCCATTTAAAGTCATACTTATTTGCGCAGTTTTTGAGCGTGCTGAAGAACAGAAGAGACCTTTTAGTAGCTCTGGACAGGAATATGGTCAGCGCGGTGAGCTTTCAGTTGAGGCTTTTTTTTTTAGGAGATGGCATGCTCTCGATGGCTCCGATCTTTTTAAGGTTAGCCTTGATACCTCTAGTGGTGATTACGTGCCCCAAGAACGATCCTACTTCTTCCCCGAAACTGCACTTTGACGGTTTAGTTTTGTCATACCCCGTCCAAAATCTTCCTGAACGAATACAATAACATCTGGTACCATCGCGATGATACTGACTTCTATATGCCATGAACGACTCAATGTAATGTCTCTAAAATGAGCAAATGCACAGCGGAAGGTTACTTTCATACCTGAGAATAAACATTCTTTAAAGTGTCAACCAAAAGGTTGGCGAGTTCATAAGTTTATCATAAAACAATAAAATTCTGTAATTTTGATAGACCACAAGATTTAAATGTTGCATGGTACAAATGGGCCCGAATCCTATACCTACCTGTAATGTACATGCGATATCTTTTAAATACAGTACACCTTTCTCGTGTACGAAAATCATCTTTCATAAATCTCAGTAACCGTACACATATCTTGTGCACAAAAATAGCATACACATAACATGTGTATAAAATCATTCTCTCGATACATAACATTCACATCAATTGGTGGCAATTATCATGTCCACATAATTCAATGGTGGCTATTATCATGTCAACATAATTCAATGGTGGCAATTATCATGTCCACAAAATTCAAATGTGGCAATTATCATGTCCACATAATTCAATAATAATCCGCAGAATTTCTGTCTGCATAATAATTCATTCGAGGAATGTTTTGCTTGTGTCTATCTCGTCAAACATTTATAAAAGCTTTTCATGTATTCGCAGTTCAAAAATATATTTCAAAGCATTTAATAAAGCAGTTATAAAAACAGCGCATGTATTCTCAGTCCCAAAAATATAAAGAGTAAAAGGGAGCAAATGAACTCACCTAATGTATTTTGTAGTAAAAATAGATATAACTATATTGAACAATGCAAGGTTGGCCTCGGATTCACAAACCTATATCAAGTATATATATTAACACATATATTTGTAATCGAACAACTGATGTATTGATATTTATAATATATATTATTTCAATTGTTATATATTTATATATACTTTGTATGTATGTTTCATATAAGTATTTGTTTGATAGAATGATGATAATAAAGATAATGAATAACATGTTTTATTTTGTAATAACAATAATCATATCATATTAATAATAATATTATTAGTAATAATATTAGTATTCATAAAATAATACCAATAATAATAATAATAATAGTATTAATAATTTTTAAAAATTTTGATAATCTTACTAATAAGAATAAAAATGCTAGTTTTGATAAAAATGATAATTTTCATAATCATAATAATAATAAAAATAATCATAATTGAACATGTTTTCATATATTTATAATTATTTCTATAATCTTCGCCCTATCATCTTTTATTATTAGTTTCATATATATTTATGTTATTAACATGTTTACAATCATTTTAATCATAATATTAGCGACACAATAGTAATAATAATAATAATAATAATAATAATAATAATAAGATAATAATAATAATAAATAAATAAATAAATAACTACCTCAAAGGAATAGCTCTTAAACATGCCCAAGTCCGGGTTTGAACCTGCGACGTCCGCTAACCCGAAAACAATCCTAACCATTACGTCATTTGTGTTTTTATGAAATAATCACCATCTTAATTTCTTTTAACCCTTTTCTGCCACTTACTATTCTTCCTAAAATTAACCGATTTTTCCATAATCAACATCAACATGATCATCCTATCATTATCATCTTTTTTTTTATCCTTATGTTCATCATAATCACAATCATAATAATCATCATCTTCTTTTAACTCCTTCATCTACGACCTCGTTCATCGTCATCATACTATAAACATTCATAACCATTATTATAATTAACACCCTAATCATCATAATCATCAACTAACATCTATATCATCATACAATATATATGTATCTCATCTTTATACAATATATATGTATATTATCATTTACGCATCTCATCTTTGTCATCATCATAGTGAACTCATCAATCGTCAACCTCTTCTCACGTATATCATACGCGTATATTTTTTTTTTATAATCAACATCTAAACTAATTAATATTGAGTTCGGCCCAATAATCCATAACGGCCCAAGTGATAAATGGTCAAGTAATCGGCCCATCTGAAATTATAAAACTTTCGGCCTAAACTGAAACAGGAAACGAAAGCATAACTGTAAACTTTCGATTTATTTATATTTTTTTTTATAAACAAGTGGGCAACTTGATTGTAACCTATCGATGGGGTCATCAAAGGAAAAAAAAAACTATCATCTTTGCCCTTCACCTCCGTATACATCAATACTATGAACATATGCCATCATCATGTTACTCATCGTCTTCGTCTTTACATCATCCATCGTCACCGTAGCAGCATCACGTACGAACAGGAAGAGAAGAATACGTATAGCAGTAGCAAATATATCAAGGGTTGGTTGTTTAGTGGTTCAAATGATGGGTGACGGTTTATGGTAACCGGCGTTGGAGAAGGTAGCGGGTGAGATGATGATTTGTGTGCTGTTTGTTATATGATAAAGATGGTGATCGAGTGGCAGTTTTGGTGATCGATGGGTTTGTGTAAGTGTGTTCCTGAGTTTCATGATGGAAGTGGGTGTGGTTTGTATGGTGAAGGATCACGATGGGTTAGTAGGTGAAACAGAAAAAAAACAACCATAGTAGTCGCAGAATTTATCATGGGTTCGATGGTTTGTGTGATGATAATAGTGATGATGGTTAAAGGGTAATGAAGGTGTTGTTGTTCTTGTACGAGTTTAGAGAGAGAGGAAGAAGAATATGATGGTTGATCATCATGATGATTGAAGAAATAGATGTGGGATTAAGAGATGAAGTGAATTTTCTTTCATTATGCATTATGTGTGTATAATATAATATATATATATATCTCTATAACAAGTTGTAAAGAAAAGCAAAAGGCAACCATATTGTATCACAAACAATTACATGTTGATTCACGGATGTATATTTAACAAAATATATATAATATCTTAATTATAATATGATATAAATAAAACATGTGAATCTTAATAACACAGTAATGCAGCAGAATTATTTGGTTGTTTCTACCTACAATTTTAGTATGGAGATTATATCGTACTCCGTTGTTAATCAGTAGTGAATAAAAGTGTTCAGAAAAATTTCATATTTTTAAATTAACTATATTTATTTATTTTGGTCATTGTGGTATAAAATTCGATCATCAATTTATTAAATAAGAATTACATCAACTGTCCCTCTCATTTATGGGTGAAATATAAAAAGTGTTAAAATTTAACAATTAGTTCCTAAATACATTTTTAATAAGCCTAAAATTTATAGAACTTATTTTCGTATCATCGTTTATTTTAAAATTACATAAGTTTAAATTTAACTTTCTTAATATCAATCGGAACATCAAACGACTATTACAATCATTTAATATTTATTTTTAATATACTTTATTTATATATAGAGATATATTTTAAATCATGATTATTATTATATCCTAAAATTTATTTTATAAATTTTTAATAACAACAACATATAATACTTCAAATTATATTTCGAATTATTATTTATATATACATACACAAATATCTATTTACAATTAATTGTTCGTGAATCATTGAGAGTAGTCGAAGGTTAATTGAATATATGAAACAGTTCAAAATTTTGAGGCTTAACATTACAGACTTTGCTTATCATGTCGAAATCATATAAAGATTAAGTTTAAATTTGATCGGAAATTTCCGGGTCGTCACAAGTTTCATGTTGACGCTGCGCAAGGTGTCAAAGGTTTCAAGGATATCCGCAAAGAGCTGCTCCTCACTGTTACTTTTGATGACAAGATCGTCTACATATGCTACTAGGTTGCGGCCTTTGCAAAAGTTGTTTCAATCATGCGTTGATAAGTGGCGCGAGCATTCTTCAGTCTGAATGGCATTTTGGTTTAACAGTATATGCCATGGTCGGTATGGAACTTTGTCTTCTCTTCATCCTCTTTCGCCATGGGGATTTGGTGATACCCTTTGAATGCGTCTAAGAAGCATTTAAACTGAAACCCAACGAGAGACTCGACTTTCCAGTCAATTTCAGGCAGAGGGTTATTGTCTTTTGGGCACGCCTTGTTAATGTCTTTGAAGTCAACACACAAATGCCACGACCCGTCAGCCTTGGGGACCAGGACCGGGTTGGCAACCCACGTTTGGTAATTAACTTTGCGTAAGATGTTGGCTTTGACTAGCTGATTTACTTCTACGCGCAGCCACTCACTGCTGTCTGGTACCATGGGTCTTTTCTTTTGCCGAATAGGCGTCATGTTAACGTTGGCGTTAAGGCGGTGTTGTGCGACATCTCGCGGCACACCCGTCATATCTGCGTCACGCCATTAGAATACATCTAAGTTGCTCATGAGAATGTTGCGAAACTTGGATTTTGTTTCTTTTGTCAACCCAACCCAATTTTTACTTTTTTATTTGGGTAGGTAGGATTTATCACGAGGTAATATCCTGTCGATGCTCCATCGGGCGATTTCACTTCCTCTTTTATTATGACGGAAGCACATAAAGCCTCGAGTGGGGCCGACTTGAGAGTGGAGATTCCTTGATTCGTTGAGAATTTCACTAGTCCATGAACCGTTGAAGGTATCGCTCCAAATCTTTGAAGAGATGTTCTGCATAGTATGGCATTGTACCTGGAGTGTGCGCGCATTACACAGAACTCCACATCCTCAGTGCGCGCCTTATGTTTGTCATTATCATCCCTCAGTTCAAGTTTCATGTCCAGGGTGCCTTTGGGCCATGCCGATTCTCCCAAAAATCCAGAGAGGGCTATGGTCGAAGGTCTGATGCTCTTCTTGATGGTATCCGGAAAATTTCTGAAACACTGTTCATGCATTATGTCCAAGCTACTACCGGTATCCATATGTAAATGCCTTATCCTGTACCCGGTTTCAGGCAAGTATCCATGGACCACGATGGGTGCGCATGAAGTGTTATGCAACCGAATAGCAGGAAACGAGATTCCTGTAACTTCCTCGGTTATCAAGTCAGCTTTGCTTTTTCCATCTCTGCGCGAAGACATGGTGGTCATACTTGCGTATATCTTACTTCTGCGAGCTAAGTGATGGACGACGCGACGGGAGCTGAGAAAAAGGAAAAAACCACAAAAAGTGTTAAGAACAATAAAGGAAAAAGATATATTTAAACCTTTTAACTTTCTTGTCCTACAGATGGCGCCATTTGATCAAGCATAAAATAGTCCAAAGGGTTCTGTTCACGCAAGATCAACGATAAAGGGGGATTTAAGGGTTTTTTGAGTTTAACTCTCCGGTCCGGAGTACCGTGAATAACCCTCATACGAGATGATGATCTCAGAAATGTGGTTAAACGTAACCCACCATCATTCGGGTTAACCGAAGTTGATGGCTCGTTGGACGGTGTTAGGATTTATTGTTCCATGGACGTAACCTGAGAACCGCTTATGTGTTATAACTGCGCAGATAAAGTGATGGTGTAGTAGGTGTTTTTTGCTCTATCTTTGTTATCATTTTATGTGAGATCTGATGTAGGTATTTATAGGCGAGAGTGATTGTCCTTTCTTCTATCACGTAGGCGACAAAGAAAAAAGGAGAAGGGGACAGGATAGTACAGAGTAGTACTAATATGTCGTATAGATCGTGCACTCCCGTGGTCCCCAAATCGTGATGCCTTACCGTGGCCTGCCATCTGTACGATACTAAGATTATGTCTGTTATTCCTCGTACTATCCTTTGTCTTATTCAACTTCTGTTCTTTATCTGCACACCTTTTGGCGCGACGTTGGGCGCGCATAGTCCATCAGCTAAGTTGTGCAGTGTATGACGCATGCTAGGTCTTCAGGGATAGCAACGCGAGACTCGTGCAGTCATAGATGTGCGCAATATGTTAGCGTATTTTATGCGCGTCATTAAGCTGAATTTTAAATAAAGAGTAAAATGAAAAAAAGCCAGAAGCTAGAAGCTAAAAGCTAAACGCTACTTCTAGTAGCTTTTAGCTTTTAGTTTTTTCCCTCTATCTAAAAGCTTTAAGCTCATTTAACCAAACAAAGCTTTTTATTAAATAGAAGCTTTTTCATTAAAGTTAAAAGTTCCAAAAAGCTCCAAAAAGCTACGCGCCAAACATTGCCAAAAAATTTCATGTTTTAGTTAAACTAAAGATATTTTTGAAGGCCTTAAGGAGGAAGGTTGGCTACCTCCTTTCGTGTCCGGATTAGTATAGGTAGCGGTTCGACAAAGGTTTCATCTTATGCTTTTGAAAATCTGTCAAAGAAGAATTTTGTTCTGTTGAAGGTTGATGGGGTGGTTGTTAAACCGATCACAAAGACGAGAAAAGGCAAACGGTTGTCAAGTAGGTGTGACCGGGTTCTTGTTGAGTTTTTTTAAGGTATTTGTCATTGTTTGAGTAGAGTTGGTTTTTTTTTTAAATTGCGGAATATATTTATATATGTTCCGGGCTCGTTTTGTGATTCGGATGCTTAAGACTCGGTTTTAGCTAGCTTTTGTTCCTTGTTTAGTGGTAGGGTTTCGTTTACTGTTTCTGAGCCATGCAACGCTTTTTATCCCTTTATATTATTATTATTTTTTATTTAGAAAAAAATTGAAAATATATAAATACCAATCTTTCATAAAAACAGTGAAAAGATTGATATGTTCGTCTTTTCATCTATTGATGAAATTAAAGAATTAATTTTAATATTATCGTTATTTTAATGAAAAAAAATATTTTTTAAAACAAGGCATTAAATGATGGCAGTATAAATTTAGATACCAGCCCTCTTTCGATTCTTTGCAGAACGACCGGCATATATTTTCCAAAATCGAATAAATCATCTAAAACCAACACGTATATCCCTTTAGTGACATGCAGCAAGACACGTGTCATATTCTCAGTTTCGCCAAGCACTACGTGCACACATTATTATTGTCATCTTCATAATAATATCTTAAAACCAATCCGATCCCCAAAAGGCCAAACCCAAGTCTAGTTCTAGTTTATGTTTATTGTTTAGCTAAAAAAATCACACAAAAATGATTAACATGTTAACCATCGGTTTTATTCTAACAACACTAGTAACAGCAGGTGTGTGGTCCCCATCTCCGTCGCCACCTCATCACGACCACCACCATGAAGTCATCGTGAAAGAAGGGCACCGAGTTGTGGTCGTTGAGTACGATAAAGAAGCTGACGGAAGTACAAAAGTTTTATTTTCTCCACATGACCATGTGGACCCGAAAGACGGTTCTGGTGAAAAATCCGCTTCACCGGCTGAAGGAATGTTTTCCGGTCCAAAAGAACTCGTTTGCGATGCTTATGGTAAGTGTAAACATAAGATCGCAAACGCGTTCACTAAAACAAAAGACGCCGTTGAAAAAACAACTCATGAAGTTACAGAACTCGAACAACATGCGAAAGATGCGGCAAGTGGGGCCCTCGGAAAAGCAAAAAAGGTGGCGGATGACGTGGTTTGTACTGTAAAAGACGGAGTGTCGAAGGATTTCGACGTTGTCGATTCACCAAAACGATTGGGCGAAGATACGGAACGAAACGTAACGGGTAGAATCGAAGAAGGTGTTGAACAAGCTAAAGAAAGTGTAACAAAAGTTGGACAAAAATATTTAACTGAAATTTTAAGTAAAGTAAAAAATGTTTTGGGGCACGTGGTGGCACGTGACAAAGTGGATGAGGTTGTAAGGTTGATACATATGTTAGGGTTTTCAACAGCTTATGGGATGTGTGTTTGGGTGACGTTTGTTTCGAGTTATATTTTGGGAAGATATTTACCTAGAACACAATTTGGAATGGTGCAGAGTAGGATTTATCCGGTTTATTTTAAAGCAATGGCTTATTGTGTTTCTGCAGCTTTGTTTGGATATTTAATAAGTCAACGGAAAGAGATTTGGTCAAACATGTTGGAGATGTTTCAGGGTTTAAGTCTTGTTTCTGCACTCTTGATGGTGTTGACTAATATGGTGTTTTTGGAGCCTAGAGCTACTAAGGTAAGATTTGCTTTGTTTCCTTTATTATTACTACAATATTTTGTTAAATTCTTTTTGTAGGAACATTTTGTGTAACAAATACGGAGTAATTAGTAGGTTAGTGAGTTGAATGCATTTATTGGAAACTATAGAATATGGATGCAACTAGGAGAGTTTAAAGTTAAGTGATGCTACTACACACGGCATCGTAAAGTTGATTATGAACGATATTGATGTTTTCTTTGGTAATTATATATTTAATTTATTTACTTGGATGACATCGGAAAATTGTGTACATGTTAAAACAAATTAAGAATTAAATATGTAGATGTTGTTTTTTTACCTTCGATGATACTGCTAACACATCGTCGTGAATTGGGTTTCCTCATGACGCGTGTGGGTGAAAAAATGGGAGTTTCGATGTCGATATCGCTGTGCAAAATAAAGTTAGTAGGTAATTAGTTAGTTGTATGATGGGAACTATGGATGCAATTAGCATAATTTAAGTTATAAGTGATGCTACCACACACGACATAGGATATATAATTTTATAAAACAAAAAAAGCAAAACCGATCCATGGTTGCCCACCAACCAGTCTACGGCCAACAAGTTAGGAAAACCGAAAACCATGTAACTCGGGGTAAAGGAACTGTGGCTGGGATTGTAATTATGCTTTATGGTTAAATATGCAAATGTTCAATTTCAGCTTGACCTCGTGTACATCAAATGGCTAACAGAAAACCGTGGAACTCAGGGTAAAGGGACTGTGGCTGGGACTGTAATTATAATTTACGGTTAAATATGTAAATGTTCAATTTCAGCTTGACCTGGTGTCATGAAATGGCTAACAGTTGCCTCAATTAAGTGTTGTTAGTAGCATGCCATAAGTTGAATTGTGTACAATTTTAATGTTGGTTGTGATGGCTGATATTTGATTATATTTTTTTAAAAATAATTAGGGGTTGTTTGACTTGCAGTTGATGTATGAGAGGTTGAAGATCGAGAAGGAGGAAGGTAGGGGTACAACAGCTAAAGCTAAAGTTAGGGTGGTTGATAACTACGGTAACAATCGTGAGGCGACGACTGTGCTACGGTCACATGCCAATGTCGTATCAGAGAGACAAGATATACTAAAGTTAAATGAGAACTTAAAGAGGTTAAATACATATTCGTCTGCTTTGAATGTTTCGACGTTGGTGATACTTACATGGCATATGGCTTACATAGGCCAACGTCTTCAAGCTACAAGGTGACTTTTGAGTCGCTTGCTAGCTTTGATAGTCAAGGGTCGAGTTAGTGGCTCAAAATCTTTGAGTTGTAAGTTGGATGTATGTAAGGTTGTATAGTTTTATCGGGACCCTTTATTGTTTTGTTGGTAACATTTAGATGTAGTTTGTGGTTTGTGCTTTAGTTATTCAAGGAAGGGTAGAAATGGTAGTTTGTACTTGTACGGTATATCTCATTTTGCCTGGAGTAGCTAACAGGGTAGAAAGGGTAGTTTGTAGTTGTATGATACATCTCATTTTGCCTCAAGTAGCTAACGAGTGAAGATAGCATGAGCGTTACTGTTTTAAATGACTTCGCCCCATGCCTCCAACATTTTTTCAATGGTAGCAATGATCATTGCAGCCAAAAATGATTTTCAGCAATATATGGTTTCACTTTATTAGAAAATAGGGTTTGGTTTCATAATCATGTATTGATTTATCGTGTAATCAGTTTCTCAATTAAGCATTTTGATTCTACAAGTCTACAAGTCTCGGGTATTACGAAATTTCAAAATTTCAATTGAGATAAAAGAAGAACGAGATTTGAATCCAGACAAAGAGATTCAAATTCAAAATGAATAAGAGAATTAATAATATATATATATATATATATATATATATATATATATATATATATATATATATATATATATATATATAGATATAGATAAGAGAATGAAAGGCGCGACAAAGTGCACAACAAAGATGTAATCTTTTAATGAAAAGATGCAAACTTTTAACAAAAGAGAGCAATTTTTTAACGAAAAGATGCAACGTTTCGTTCACACTATTTGAAATGGCTGTTATTTAATCTTACATTATCGAATTAACCCGAATGAGCATGTACTTCGCACTCTTTAAACTCGTCATTCAATATAATTCGATAACTCTTTCTTTTCTAGTAAATCTCAAATAATTAAAATAAATATCTAAATTTTAGTTTAATCCTTGATTTACTAAGCGACCTGAACGAACATGTTTGTTGACAATATTAAGATCACTAAACAAATCTCCACATTTTAGTTTAATCATTGATTCACTAAACGACCTGAACAAACAGATATACAAATGCTAATGGAAAATATTATGAAGATTGAACTTTCATCTGGGTATATTGTTTATAATTCTAATGAAAATATCATGAATATTGAATTTTCATCATAGTATATTGTTCATAAGAATTCGAGAATTAAGATTTGAATCCTTCAACTCATTTGAATAAGAGTAATAATATACACATAAGTTATTTACATATCTCTAATACAAACTTTTTGATACTATTATAAGTCATGTGTCTTAATCCTTCAGTAAACATATCGGAAGCTTCTTCCGCCATTTCGAATATTTCTTCCTCGAGGCAGCTACTACCTATCCTCTCTGGACAAGAACCGACAAGCACAGAAACAAACAACAAGGGAAGAATCATCCATGTTCCTCATGGACAATGAATTCCAATTTGGTTTTTAAGACGATACCCGAGGGTAGTAGATAAAATTCCTCCTATAACCGAAATCATCAAGAAGTTCGAGGAGCTAGATTCAGTGCTTATGATAAAATCGCTAATTTTCGAGTATAGCGCGTTTAATCCCGAAGCCACGACAATATATATTCAACCAACCAAAAATGAAGAAGGCACGATAGCATTCACAGATGCATCAGAACCCCTACTAGAATAATGAGAATTTAGAACCATGTATGATTCACTAGTTAGAGATGATATCAAACGAGTCAAGTCATCTAACGAAGAACCGCCCGAAAAAGAACTTAAGGATTTGCCACCGCACTTGGAATATGATTTCTAGGAAGAAGAAAAGAAGTTACCAGTCATTATCTCCAAATATCTGACTCCACTAGAAAAAGTTTCGCTTATTAAAGTATTAAAGTCACACAAGAACGCGATTGCATGGAAGATCTCCGACATTGGAGGAATTAGTCCAAATTATTGTGAGCACAAGATATTAATAGAAAACAACTTTAAGCCTTCAGTTCAGCGACAGAGAAGAGTAAATCGAGTAAATCCGAAGATTCAAGAGGTAGTGAAGAAAGAGGTTATCAAATTCTTAGATGTAGGATTAATCTATCCCATCTCGGATTCACCATGGGTGAGTCCAGTTCAAGTCGTTTCAAAGAAAGGAGGAACTACAGTAATCAAGAACGAGAGCAATGAGTTAATACAAACATGTTCAGTTACGGGATGCAGAGTATCTATCGATTACCGAAAGCTTAATGATGCGAGTCTCAAGGATCATTTCCCAATACAGTTTATTGATAAAATGTTAGAAAGACTCGCGGGAAACAAATTCTATTGTTTTCTCGACGAATTCTTCGGTTACTTTCAGATTCCTTTAGTCCGAAGGACCAGGAGAAAACTACGTTCACATGCCCATACAGAACATTTGCATACTGATGCATGCCTTTTGGTTTATGCAATGCACCAGCAACATTTCAAAGGTGCATGGTAGCAACATTCAACGATATGATTAAGAAAAGCATGGAGATTTTTATGGATGATTTCTCAGTTTTCGGAAGTTCTTTCGAATCTTTCCTTTCAAATCTCGAAAAGATGTGGGCTAGATGTGAAGGAACTAATCTCGTTTTAAATGGGGGGAAATGCCATTTCATGATGAAAGAATGAATAGTCTTAGGACATCGGATATCTAAATCAGGGATTTAAATAGATAAGGTGATGGTTGAGGTAATTGAAAAACTTCTTAAGCTAACAAACGTTAAGGCAATACGAAGCTTTATGGGTCATACAGGATTATATTGGCGTTTCATCAAGAATTTTTCCAAGATCTCTCGCCCCATGACACACTTATTGGGAAAGGACGTGTCATTTGTTTTTACAGAAGACTGTCGCAAGGCATTTGAAAACCTGAAAGCCAGCTCACAAATGCACCAATAATGGTAGGTCCAGACTGGAACCTTCCACTCGAGATCATGTACGACGCAAGTGACTACGCAGTATAGTTGTATTAGGACAAAGGAGGGACAAACACTTTCAACCGATCCACTACGTGTAACAGACGAGAACTTGGGCTAGACGTAAAATGAGGAATATGCCCTTAAGTTTGTTCAAGTGTTATTATAGGTTTTATTTAATAATATGTTATTATTAATTGACTATGTGGTTACGACCAGTTTGTGACAAGGGTCACAGAACAGGTTCGCTTGTTGAATTTGGACTCCGTTAGGGCCGTTTAACGAAGTATATAAGATATCAGATAACTAGTAACTACCAGTGTGTTATGGGGTATGGGTTTTAAATTGGGATTATCACTTTTTTGCCCATTTTTTCCTACAATTTTGCGTCAGAGCCTAAGAAAAAAATAATGTTGACAAAATGCCCGCGCAAATCGCAAGATACCTTGCGACCCGACCGGCGCAAGGCGCAAATCATTCTACTTGCGACCTTGCGCCTTGCGTCTTATCCTGTCAAGATAAGATTTTCTGGATAATATTTTGTTGGATTTCCTCAATTTTTATGGATAATATTATGTCAGGATATATAGAATGACCCTGGTAGAGTTCATTAACACTCTAATATTCCAGTATTTCAAATTCATTTCAGAGATTATTGGCACGTAAAGCCGTAAAGGTACACATTTAAGCATTTTTGCATTTATTTTAATGTTAATGAATTGTCGTAATGATGATAAATTTGTTGTTCATCTATGTTGTGAGGGTTCTTTCCAGTTTATTAACAACATTCCCATATATTTTCCACTAGATTGTTTTAGAATTCGGTTAAAACTCCCAATTGCACCCCAAAAATCCATGAATCGAAGAATATTGTTGAAAAATGTTCTTAATAAGCTTAATATGCCACTCAATGCACCTGTTTCAATGAGATATTTGGTAGATAATCATGTTTTTGATATTACGGATGATTATGAAGACTTTCATGAGTTTTTACAATACGCAATCGCAAACGCCCCCTATTGATATTTATATTGTCGAGAGAGTACGAATGCACCAGCTACAACGAAACCCAGAAACACACCAGCAACAACCAAACCCAGAAACACACCACCCACAAACAAACCCAAAAATACACCACCCACAACCAAACCAAGATACACACCATCACCAACAAAACCCAGAAACACACCTCCTAGAACCAAACCTTTATAATAATAATTTTAATAATTTAGAAGAGGATCTACCTGAAATACCACCTCCAAACACAGAAGAGTTTGATTTTTTAACCATGGTGTTGAGAACATATGTAAAATTAAAAAAAAACAGACCACCCGTTCGAATCTGTTGTCGCATCTAGTGATTCTGATGAAGCAAAAGACGGAGACAATGAAGATGAAGATGAAGATGAAGCAAAAAAACAAGATTTATTCTGGAATATGCCACGTCTTTTGAGTCAGCAAGAGGAAGAGCCTGAATTTACCACTCAAATACCAACCACGTATCAGGTATCTGATTTAATTAGTGTTCGTCAGACTTTTTTGAATAAGGATGACTTTTTAAACAATCTATTTAGAAAATTCCTTGAAGAAAACTTAAATATCAAGCCGGTAAAGTCAGACAAATCTCGATACACAGCTAAATGTGTGTTGCCAAACTGCGATTGGAGATGTAGTGTTTACAAAATAAGACACACCGAGAACTTTATGGTTAAAAAATTGCATGACGTACACACATGTTCACGCACACAAATTATGGGAAACAATAAACATGCAAGAAAAAAGGTGTTGGGTAGTATTCTTATGGATTCATTCAAATATGCAAATCGAGAATATAAACCGAAAGATATACGCGACGATATTGGCAACCGGTTTGGTGTGAGCATATCTTACAATCAAGCATGGAGGGCCAAATGTCATACATTACAAATGCTTCATGGCAGTAGTGATGACTCGTTCCGAATGCTTCCAATTTACCTATATAACATCACGATCCACAATCCGGGAAGCGTAACTAATGTGATCACTAACAAAGAAAATAAATTACTGATGTGTTACTATTCTCTTGGCGTAGTTGTAAGTATAAAAAAATATATCTTAGTGTTTCTGTTTGGGCGCAAGGTAAAACTTGCGCCCCTTGTGAAATGTCCCGTTCTTATTGATTAAAAACGTTCCATATTAATTGATTTCGTTGTGAGGTTTTGACCTCTATATGAGACGTTTTTCAAAGACTGCATTCATTTTTAAAACAAACCATAACCTTTATTTCATAAATAAAGGTTTAAAAATCTTTACGTAGATTATCAAATAATGATAATCTAAAATATCCTGTTTACACACGACCATTACATAATGGTTTACAATACAAATATGTTACATCGAAATCAGTTTCTTGAATGCAGATTTTACACAATATCATACAAACATGGACTCCAAATCTTGTCCTTATTTTAGTATGCAACAGCGGAAGCTCTTAATATTCACCTGAGAATAAACATGCTTTAAACGTCAACAAAAATGTTAGTGAGTTATAGGTTTAACCTATATATATCAAATCGTAACAATAGACCACAAGATTTCATATTTCAATACACATCCCATACATAGAGATAAAAATCATTCATATGGTGAACACCTGGTAACCGACATTAACAAGATGCATATATAAGAATATCCCCATCATTCCGGGACACCCTTCGGATATGATATAAATTTCGAAGTACTAAAGCATCCGGTACTTTGGATGGGGTTTGTTAGGCCCAATAGATCTATCTTTAGGATTCGCGTCAATTAGGGTGTCTGTTCCCTAATTCTTAGATTACCAGACTTAATAAAAAGGGGCATATTCGATTTCGATAATTCAACCATAGAATGTAGTTTCACGTACTTGTGTCTATTTTGTAAATCATTTATAAAACCTGCATGTATTCTCATCCCAAAAATATTAGATTTTAAAAGTGGGACTATAACTCACTTTCACAGATTTTTACTTCGTCGGGAAGTAAGACTTGGCCACTGTTGATTCACGAACCTATAACAATATATATATTAAAGTATGTTCAAAATATATTTACAACACTTTTAATATATTTTGATGTTTTAAGTTTATTAAGTCAGCTGTCCTCGTTAGTAACCTATAACTAGTTGTCCACAGTTAGATGTACAGAAATAAATCGATAAATATTATCTTGAATCAATCCACGACCCAGTGTATACGTATCTTAGTATTGATCACAACTCAAACTATATATATTTTGGAATCAACCTCAACCCTGTATAGCTAACTCCAACATTCACATATAGAGTGTCTATGGTTGTTCCGAAATATATATAGATGTGTCGACATGATAGGTCGAAACATTGTATACGTGTCTATGGTATCTCAAGATTACATAATATACAATACAAGTTGATTAAGTTATGGTTGGAATAGATTTGTTACCAATTTTCACGTAGCTAAAATGAGAAAAATTATCCAATCTTGTTTTACCCATAACTTCTTCATTTTAAATCCGTTTTGAGTGAATCAAATTGCTATGATTTCATATTGAACTCTATTTTATGAATCTAAACAGAAAAAGTATAGGTTTATAGTCGGAAAAATAAGTTACAAGTCGTTTTTGTAAAGGTAGTCATTTCAGTCGAAAGAACGACGTCTAGATGACCATTTTAGAAAACATACTTCCACTTTGAGTTTAACCATAATTTTTGGATATAGTTTCATGTTCATAATAAAAATCATTTTCTCAGAATAACAACTTTTAAATCAAAGTTTATCATAGTTTTTAATTAACTAACCCAAAACAGCCCGCGGTGTTACTACGACGGCGTAAATCCGGTTTTACGGTGTTTTTCGTGTTTCCAGGTTTTAAATCATTAAGTTAGCATATCATATAGATATAGAACATGTATTTAGTTGATTTTAAAAGTCAAGTTAGAAGGATTAACTTTTGTTTGCGAACAAGTTTAGAATTAACTAAACTATGTTCTAGTGATTACAAGTTTAAACCTTCGAATAAGATAGCTTTATATGTATGAATCGAATGATGTTATGAACATCATTACTACCTTAATTTCCTTGGATAAACCTACTGGAAAAGAGAAAAATGGATCTAGCTTCAATGGATCCTTGGATGGCTCGAAGTTCTTGAAGCAGAATCATGACACGAAAACAAGTTCAAGTAAGATCATCACTTGAAATAAGATTGTTATAGTTATAGAAATTGAACCAAAGTTTGAATATAATTATTACCTTGTATTAGAATTATAACCTACTGTAAGAAACAAAGATTTCTTGAGGTTGGATGATCACCTTACAAGATTGGAAGTGAGCTAGCAAACTTGAAAGTATTCTTGATTTTATGAAACTAGAACTTTTGGAATTTATGAAGAACACTTAGAACTTGAAGATAGAACTTGAGAGAGATCAATTAGATGAAGAAAATTGAAGAATGAAAGTGTTTGTAGGTGTTTTTGGTCGTTGGTGTATGGATTAGATATAAAGGATATGTAATTTTGTTTTCATGTAAATAAGTCATGAATGATTACTCATATTTTTGTAATTTTATGAGATATTTCATGCTAGTTGCCAAATGATGGTTCCCACATGTGTTAGGTGACTCACATGGGCTGCTAAGAGCTGATCATTGGAGTGTATATACCAATAGTACATACATCTAAAAGCTGTGTATTGTACGAGTACGAATACGGGTGCATACGAGTAGAATTGTTGATGAAACTGAACGAGGATGTAATTGTAAGCATTTTTGTTAAGTAGAAGTATTTTGATAAGTGTATTGAAGTCTTTCAAAAGTGTATAAATACATATTAAAACACTACATGTATATACATTTTAACTGAGTCGTTAAGTCATCGTTAGTCGTTACATGTAAGTGTTGTTTTGAAACCTTTAGGTTAACGATCTTGTTAAATGTTGTTAACCCAATGTTTATAATATCAAATGAGATTTTAAATTATTATATTATCATGATATTATCATGTATGAATATCTCTTAATATGATATATATACATTAAATGTCTTTACAACGATAATCGTTACATATATGTCTTGTTTAAAAATTATTAAGTTAGTAGTCTTGTTTTTACATATGTAGTTCATTGTTAATATACTTTATGATATGTTTTCTTATCATAGTATCATGTTAACTATATATATATATATCCATATATATGTCATCATATAGTTTTTACAAGTTTTAACGTTCGTGAATCACCGATCAACTTGGGTGGTCAATTGTCTATATGAAACATATTTCAATTAATCAAGTCTTAACAAGTTTGATTGCTTAACATGTTGGAAACATTTAATCATGTAAATATCAATCTCAATTAATATATATAAACATGGAAAAGTTCGGGTCACTACAGTACCTACCCGTTAAATAAATTTCGTCCCGAAATTTTAAGCTGTTGAAGGTGTTGACGAATCTTCTGGAAATAGATGCGGGTATTTCTTCTTCATCTGATCTTCACGCTCCCAGGTGAACTCGGGTCCTCTACGAGCATTCCATCGAACCTTAACAATTGGTATCTTGTTTTGCTTAAGTCTTTTAACCTCACGATCCATTATTTCAACGGGTTCTTCGATGAATTGAAGTTTTTCGTTGATTTGGATTTCATCTAACGGAATAGTGAGATCTTCTTTAGCAAAACATTTCTTTAAATTCGAGACATGGAAAGTGTTATGTACAGCCGCGAGTTGTTGAGGTAACTCTAGTCGGTAAGCTACTGGTCCGACACGATCAATAATCTTGAATGGTCCAATATACCTTGGATTTAATTTCCCTCGTTTACCAAATCGAACAACGCCTTTCCAAGGTGCAACTTTAAGCATGACCATCTCTCCAATTTCAAATTCTATATCTTTTCTTTTAATGTCAGCGTAGCTCTTTTGTCGACTTTGGGCGGTTTTCAACCGTTGTTGAATTTGGATGATCTTCTCGGTAGTTTCTTGTATAATCTCCGGACCCGTAATCTGTCTATCCCCCACTTCACTCCAACAAATCGGAGACCTGCACTTTCTACCATAAAGTGCTTCAAACGGCGCCATCTCAATGCTTGAATGGTAGCTGTTGTTGTAGGAAAATTCTGCTAACGGTAGATGTCGATCCCAACTGTTTCCGAAATCAATAACACATGCTCGTAGCATGTCTTCAAGCGTTTGTATCGTCCTTTCGCTCTGCCCATCAGTTTGTGGATGATAGGCAGTACTCATGTCTAGACGAGTTCCTAATGCTTGCTGTAATGTCTGCCAGAATCTTGAAATAAATCTGCCATCCCTATCAGAGATAATAGAGATTGGTATTCCATGTCTGGAGACGACTTCTTTCAAATACAGTCGTGCTAACTTCTCCATCTTGTCATCTTCTCTTATTGGTAGGAAGTGTGCTGACTTGGTGAGACGATCAACTATTACCCAAATAGTATCAAAACCACTTGCAGTCCTTGGCAATTTAGTGATGAAATCCATGGTAATGTTTTCCCATTTCCATTCCGGGATTTCGGGTTGTTGAAGTAGACCTGATGGTTTCTGATGCTCAGCTTTGACCTTAGAACACGTCAAACATTCTCCTACGTATTTAGCAACATCGGCTTTCATACCCGGCCACCAAAAATGTTTCTTGAGATCCTTGTACATCTTCCCCGTTCCAGGATGTATTGAGTATCTGGTTTTATGAGCTTCTCTAAGTACCATTTCTCTCATATCTCCAAATTTTGGTACCCAAATCCTTTCAGCCCTATACCGGGTTCCGTCTTCCCGAATATTAAGATGCTTCTCCGATCCTTTGGGTATTTCATCCTTTAAATTTCCCTCTTTTAAAACTCCTTGTTGCGCCTCCTTTATTTGAGTAGTAATGTTATTATGAATCATTATATTCATAGATTTTACTCGAATGGGTTCTCTGTCCTTCCTGCTCAAGGCATCGGCTACCACATTTGCCTTCCCCGGGTGGTAACGAATCTCAAAGTCGTAATCATTCAATAATTCAATCCACCTACGCTGCCTCATATTCAGTTGTTTCTGATTAAATATGTGTTGAAGACTTTTGTGGTCGGTATATATAATACTTTTGACCCCATATAAGTAGTGCCTCCAAGTCTTTAATGCAAAAACAACCGCGCCTAATTCCAAATCATGCGTCGTATAATTTTGTTCGTGAATCTTCAATTGTCTAGACGCATAAGCAATCACCTTCGTTCGTTGCATTAATACACAACCGAGACCTTGCTTTGATGCATCACAATAAATCACAAAATCATCATTCCCTTCAGGCAATGACAATATAGGTGCCGTAGTTAGCTTTTTCTTCAATAACTGAAACGCTTTCTCTTGTTCATCATTCCATTCAAATTTCTTCCCTTTATGCGTTAATGCAGTCAAGGGTTTTGCTATTCTGGAAAAGTCTTGGATGAACCTTCTGTAGTAACCAGCTAGTCCTAAAAACTGGCGTATGTGTTTCGGAGTTTTCGGGGTTTCCCACTTTTCAACAGTTTCTATCTTTGCCGGATCCAACTTAATACCTTCTTTGTTCACTATGTGACCGAGGAATTGAACTTCTTCCAACCAAAATGCACACTTTGAAAACTTAGCGTACAATTCTTCCTTCCTCAATACTTCTAACACCTTTCTCAAATGTTCACCGTGTTCTTGGTCATTCTTTGAGTAAATAAGTATGTCATCAATGAAAACAATGACAAACTTGTCAAGGTATAGTCCACACACTCGGTTCATAAGGTCCATGAACACAGCTGGTGCATTAGTTAAACCAAACGGCATGACCATAAACTCGTAATGACCGTAACGTGTTCTGAAAGCAGTCTTTGGAATATCATCTTCTTTCACCCGTATTTGATGATACCCGGAACGTAAGTCAATCTTTGAATAAACAGACGAGCCTTGTAGTTGATCAAATAAGTCGTCGATTCTCGGTAGTGGGTAGCGGTTCTTGATGGTAAGTTTGTTCAACTCTCGGTAGTCGATACACAACCTGAATGTACCATCTTTCTTCTTGACAAACAAAACAGGAGCTCCCCACGGTGATGTGCTTGGTCGAATGAAACCACGCTCTAAAAGTTCTTGTAATTGGCTTTGCAGTTCTTTCATCTCGCTGGGTGCGAGTCTGTAAGGAGCACGAGCTATTGGTGCAGCTCCTGGTACAAGATCTATTTGAAATTCAACGGATCGATGTGGGGGTAATCCCGGTAATTCTTTCGGAAATACATCGGGAAATTCTTTTACAATGGGAACATCATTGATGCTCTTTTCTTCAGTTTGTACTTTCTCGACGTGTGCTAGAACAGCATAGCAACCTTTTCTTATTAGTTTTTGTGCCTTCAAATTACTAATAAGATGTAGCTTCGTGTTGCCCTTTTCTCCGTACACCATTAAGGGTTTTCCTTTTTCTCGTATAATGCGAATTGCATTTTTGTAACAAACGATCTCCGCTTTCACTTCTTTCAACCAGTCCATACCGATTATCACATCAAAACTCCCTAACTCTACTGGTATCAAATCAATCTTAAATGTTTCGCTAACCAGTTTAATTTCTCGATTCCGACATATATTATCTGCTGAAATTAATTTACCATTTGCTAATTCGAGTAAAAATTTACTATCCAAAGGCGTCAATGGACAACTTAATTTAGCACAAAAATCTCTACTCATATAGCTTCTATCCGCACCCGAATCAAATAAAACGTAAGCAGATTTATTGTCAATAAGAAACGTACCCGTAACAAGCTCCGGGTCTTCTTGTGCCTCTACCGCATTAATATTGAAAACTCTTCCACGGCCTTGTCCATTCGTGTTCTCCTGGTTCGGGCAATTTCTAATAATGTGGCCTGGTTTTCCACATTTATAACAAACTACATTGGCATAACTTGCTCCGACACTACTTGCTCCGCCATTACTCGTTCCGACACCATTTGTTCCTTTCGTTCTATTAACCCTTGGTCCGTAGACCTCACACTTCACCGCGCTATGACCATTTCTTTTACACTTGTTGCAAAATTTGGTGCAGAACCCCGAGTGATTCTTTTCACACCTTTGGCATAGCTGCTTCTGATTGTTGTTGTTGTTGCGGTTATTATTGTTGTTGGGATGATTGTTGTAGTTGCTGTTGTTGTTGTTGTTGTTGTTGTTGTTGTTGTTGGGCCGTTTGTTGTAGTTGCGATTGATGTTGCGATTGTTGGGATAATTGTTGCGATTATTGTTGTAATTGCTGTTGTTGTTGTATTGGTGATTCTTATCACCGTTTTCCTCCCACTTTCTTTTGACTTGCTTCACATTGGCCTCTTCAGCAGTCTGTTCTTTAATTCTTTCTTCAATCTGGTTCACTAGTTTGTGAGCCATTCTACATGCCTGTTGTATGGAGGCGGGCTCGTGTGAACTTATATCTTCTTGGATTCTTTCCGGTAATCCTTTCACAAACGCGTCGATCTTCTCTTCCTCATCTTCGAATGCTCCCAGACACAATAGGCACAATTCTGTGAATCGTCTTTCGTACGTGGTAATATCAAATCCTTGGGTTCGTAACCCTCTAAGTTCTGTCTTGAGCTTATTGACCTCGGTTCTGGGACGGTACTTCTCGTTCATCAAGTGCTTGAATGCTGACCACGGTAGTGCGTACGCATCATCTTGTCCCACTTGCTCTAGATAGGTATTCCACCATGTTAACGCAGAACCTGTGAAGGTATGCGTAGCGTACTTCACTTTGTCCTCTTCAGTACACTTACTTATGGCAAACACCGATTCAACCTTCTCGGTCCACCGTTTCAATCCGATCGGTCCTTCGGTTCCATCAAATTCCAAAGGTTTGCAGGCAGTGAATTCTTTGTAGGTGCATCCTACACGATTTCCTGTACTGCTAGATCCAAGGTTATTGTTGGTATGTAGCGCAGCCTGTACTGCGGCTATGTTTGAAGCTAGAAAAGTACGGAATTCCTCTTCATTCATATTCACGGTGTGTCGAGTAGTCGGTGCCATTTCCTTCAAAATAGTTAAATGGAACAAGTTAATCATACAGAATATTAAGAGTAGTTAATAGTATTTCGTAGCATAATATGAACTCATTTATAAAAGCTTTTTCTTCATATTAGCGTTTTATAAGTTTAAATTCGGGTAGTACCTACCCGTTAAGTTCATACTTAGTAGCTAATATACAATTCAACTACTACAATTCTATATGAAAAACTGATTGTAATAATATTTCGCGTTCAAACTTTTATACAATATTTTACAAACTTACAATACCGCTTATTTTACATAAAGCATGAAATATAGCACACAATAACTTTGATACAAGATAGTTGTGAAGACAATTCTAGCTAGTACACAAGTCGTTCGGTAAAGGCAATAAAGACACGTAATTCATACGTCCAGAAACAAGTCATGCATTCTGGTTTTACTAGGACTACTTCCCATCCTTGGTCTTGTGCAACATAACCGTTATGGCCGTTGATAAGACAGCGTGTTGTAACGTCATCAAAGGGACGAGGGTTACGTAATGTCCAACAGTCCCGTAATAATCTAAAAACCTCATTTCTTACCCCAATTACCGACTCCGTCACTTGTGGAAACGTTTTGTTTAATAGTTGTAGCCCGATGTTCTTGTTCTCACTTTGGTGAGAAGCGAACATTACTAATCCGTAAGCGTAACATGCTTCTTTATGTTGCATGTTAGCCGCTTTTTCTAAATCACGAAGTCCAATATTCGGATATATTGAGTCAAAATAATTTCTTAACCCGTTGCGTAAAATAGCATTTGGGTTCCCCGCAATATATGCGTCAAAGTAAACACATCGTAACTTATGGGTTTCCCAATGTGATATCCCCCATCTTTCAAACGAAAGTCTCTTATAAACCAAGACATTCTTGGAACGTTCTTCGAATGTCTTACAAACTGATCTCGCCTTAAATAGTTGTGCCGAAGAATTCTGGCCGACTCTAGACAAGATTTCATCAATCATGTCTCCGGGTAGGTCTCTTAAAATATTGGGTTGTCTATCCATTTTGTGTTTTTAAACTGTAAAATAGACAAGAGTTAGTTTCATAAAAAAAATACTTATTAATACAAGCAATTTTTTACATATATCATAAAGCATAAGAACACTATATTACATATATTACACCACACGAATACAACTATCTTATTCCGACTCGCTCGTTTCTTCTTCTTCGGTTTTGGTTCGTTTTGCCAAGTTTCTAGGGATATATGATGTTCCCCTAATACGAGCCGTCGTTTTCCACATTGGTTTAGAAAAACCTGGTGGTTTAGAGGTTCCCGGGTCATTGTTACAACTTAAGGACTTCGGGGGTTGACGATACATATAAAGTTCATCGGGGTTGGAATTAGATTTCTCTATTTTTATGCCCTTTCCCTTATTATTTTCTTTTGCCTTTTTAAATTCAGTTGGGGTAATTTCTATAACATCATCGGAATTCTCGTCGGAATCCGATTCATCGGAGAATTGGTAATCCTCCCAATATTTTGCTTCCTTGGCGGAAACACCATTGACCATAATTAACTTTGGTCGGTTGGTTGAGGATTTTCTTTTACTTAACCGTTTTATTATTTCACCCACCGGTTCTATTTCTTCATCCGGTTCCGATTCTTCTTCCGGTTCCGATTCTTCTTCCGGTTCCGACTCTTCTTCCGGTTCCTCTTCGGGAATTTGTGAATCAGTCCACAAATCATTCCAATTTACATTTGACTCTTCATTATTATTAGGTGAGTCAATGGGACTTGTTCTAGAGGTAGACATCTATCACATAATATCAAACACGTTAAGAGATTAATATATCACATAATATTCATATGTTAAAAATATATAGTTTCCAACAAAAATGTTAAGCAATCATTTTTAAAGAAAACACGATCGAAGTCCAGACTCACTAATGCATCCTAACAAACTCGATAAGACACACTAATGCAAATTTTCTGGTTCTCTAAGACCAACGCTCGGATACCAACTGAAATGTCCCGTTCTTATTGATTAAAAACGTTCCATATTAATTGATTTCGTTGCGAGGTTTTGACCTCTATATGAGACGTTTTTCAAAGACTGCATTCATTTTTAAAACAAACCATAACCTTTATTTCATAAATAAAGGTTTAAAAAGCTTTACGTAGATTATCAAATAATGATAATCTAAAATATCCTGTTTACACACGACCATTACATAATGGTTTACAATACAAATATGTTACATCGAAATCAGTTTCTTGAATGCAGATTTTACACAATATCATACAAACATGGACTCCAAATCTTGTCCTTATTTTAGTATGCAACAGCGGAAGCTCTTAATATTCACCTGAGAATAAACATGCTTTAAACGTCAACAAAAATGTTGGTGAGTTATAGGTTTAACCTATATATATCAAATCGTAACAATAGACCACAAGATTTCATATTTCAATACACATCCCATACATAGAGATAAAAATCATTCATATGGTGAACACCTGGTAACCGACATTAACAAGATGCATATATAAGAATATCCCCATCATTCCGGGACACCCTTCGGATATGATATAAATTTCGAAGTACTAAAGCATCCGGTACTTTGGATGGGGTTTGTTAGGCCCAATAGATCTATCTTTAGGATTCGCGTCAATTAGGGTGTCTGTTCCCTAATTCTTAGATTACCAGACTTAATAAAAAGGGGCATATTCGATTTCGATAATTCAACCATAGAATGTAGTTTCACGTACTTGTGTCTATTTTGTAAATCATTTATAAAACCTGCATGTATTCTCATCCCAAAAATATTAGATTTTAAAAGTGGGACTATAACTCACTTTCACAGATTTTTACTTCGTCGGGAAGTAAGACTTGGCCACTGTTGATTCACGAACCTATAACAATATATATATTAAAGTATGTTCAAAATATATTTACAACACTTTTAATATATTTTGATGTTTTAAGTTTATTAAGTCAGCTGTCCTCGTTAGTAACCTATAACTAGTTGTCCACAGTTAGATGTACAGAAATAAATCGATAAATATTATCTTGAATCAATCCACGACCCAGTGTATACGTATCTCAGTATTGATCACAACTCAAACTATATATATTTTGGAATCAACCTCAACCCTGTATAGCTAACTCCAACATTCACATATAGAGTGTCTATGGTTGTTCCGAAATATATATAGATGTGTCGACATGATAGGTCGAAACATTGTATACGTGTCTATGGTATCTCAAGATTACATAATATACAATACAAGTTGATTAAGTTATGGTTGGAATAGATTTGTTACCAATTTTCACGTAGCTAAAATGAGAAAAATTATCCAATCTTGTTTTACCCATAACTTCTTCATTTTAAATCCGTTTTGAGTGAATCAAATTGCTATGATTTCATATTGAACTCTATTTTATGAATCTAAACAGAAAAAGTATAGGTTTATAGTCGGAAAAATAAGTTACAAGTCGTTTTTGTAAAGGTAGTCATTTCAGTCGAAAGAACGACGTCTAGATGACCATTTTAGAAAACATACTTCCACTTTGAGTTTAACCATAATTTTTGGATATAGTTTCATGTTCATAATAAAAATCATTTTCTCAGAATAACAACTTTTAAATCAAAGTTTATCATAGTTTTTAATTAACTAACCCAAAACAGCCCGCGGTGTTACTACGACGGCGTAAATCCGGTTTTACGGTGTTTTTCGTGTTTCCAGGTTTTAAATCATTAAGTTAGCATATAATATAGATATAGAACATGTATTTAGTTGATTTTAAAAGTCAAGTTAGAAGGATTAACTTTTGTTTGCGAACAAGTTTAGAATTAACTAAACTATGTTCTAGTGATTACAAGTTTAAACCTTCGAATAAGATAGCTTTATATGTATGAATCGAATGATGTTATGAACATCATTACTACCTTAATTTCCTTGGATAAACCTACTGGAAAAGAGAAAAATGGATCTAGCTTCAATGGATCCTTGGATGGCTCGAAGTTCTTGAAGCAGAATCATGACACGAAAACAAGTTCAAGTAAGATCATCACTTGAAATAAGATTGTTATAGTTATAGAAATTGAACCAAAGTTTGAATATGATTATTACCTTGTATTAGAATGATAACCTACTGTAAGAAACAAAGATTTCTTGAGGTTGGATGATCACCTTACAAGATTGGAAGTGAGCTAGCAAACTTGAAAGTATTCTTGATTTTATGAAACTAGAACTTTTGGAATTTATGAAGAACACTTAGAACTTGAAGATAGAACTTGAGAGAGATCAATTAGATGAAGAAAATTGAAGAATGAAAGTGTTTGTAGGTGTTTTTGGTCGTTGGTGTATGGATTAGATATAAAGGATATGTAATTTTGTTTTCATGTAAATAAGTCATGAATGATTACTCATATTTTTGTAATTTTATGAGATATTTCATGCTAGTTGCCAAATGATGGTTCCCACATGTGTTAGGTGACTCACATGGGCTGCTAAGAGCTGATCATTGGAGTGTATATACCAATAGTACATACATCTAAAAGCTGTGTATTGTACGAGTACGAATACGGGTGCATACGAGTAGAATTGTTGATGAAACTGAACGAGGATGTAATTGTAAGCATTTTTGTTAAGTAGAAGTATTTTGATAAGTGTATTGAAGTCTTTCAAAAGTGTATAAATACATATTAAAACACTACATGTATATACATTTTAACTGAGTCGTTAAGTCATCGTTAGTCGTTACATGTAAGTGTTGTTTTGAAACCTTTAGGTTAACGATCTTGTTAAATGTTGTTAACCCAATGTTTATAATATCAAATGAGATTTTAAATTATTATATTATCATGATATTATCATGTATGAATATCTCTTAATATGATATATATACATTAAATGTCTTTACAACGATAATCGTTACATATATGTCTTGTTTAAAAATCATTAAGTTAGTAGTCTTGTTTTTACATATGTAGTTCATTGTTAATATACTTTATGATATGTTTTCTTATCATAGTATCATGTTAACTATATATATATATATCCATATATATGTCATCATATAGTTTTTACAAGTTTTAACGTTCGTGAATCACCGATCAACTTGGGTGGTCAATTGTCTATATGAAACATATTTCAATTAATCAAGTCTTAACAAGTTTGATTGCTTAACATGTTGGAAACATTTAATCATGTAAATATCAATCTCAATTAATATATATAAACATGGAAAAGTTCGGGTCACTACACCTTGCGTATCTGTTGCAATCATACGCAAGGTACACCTTGTGAAATGTCCCGTTCTTATTGATTAAAAACGTTCCATATTAATTGATTTCGTTGCGAGGTTTTG
Source organism: Rutidosis leptorrhynchoides (assembly GCF_046630445.1). Taxonomy (NCBI): domain Eukaryota; kingdom Viridiplantae; phylum Streptophyta; class Magnoliopsida; order Asterales; family Asteraceae; genus Rutidosis; species Rutidosis leptorrhynchoides. Next base: position 115,821,201 of record NC_092341.1, on the reverse strand, counting down.
ACCTCTATATGAGACGTTTTTCAAAGACTGCATTCATTTTTAAAACAAACCATAACCTTTATTTCATAAATAAAGGTTTAAAAAGCTTTACGTAGATTATCAAATAATGATAATCTAAAATATCCTGTTTACACATGACCATTACATAATGGTTTACAATACAAATATGTTACATCGAAATCAGTTTCTTGAATGCAGTTTTTACACAATATCATACAAACATGGACTCCAAATCTTGTCCTTATTTTAGTATGCAACAGCGGAAGCTCTTAATATTCACCTGAGAATAAACATGCTTTAAACGTCAACAAAAATGTTGGTGAGTTATAGGTTTAACCTATATATATCAAATCGTAACAATAGACCACAAGATTTCATATTTCAATACACATCCCATACATAGAGATAAAAATCATTCATATGGTGAACACCTGGTAACCGACATTAACAAGATGCATATATAAGAATATCCCCATCATTCCGGGACACCCTTCGGATATGATATAAATTTCGAAGTACTAAAGCATCCGGTACTTTGGATGGGGTTTATTAGGCCCAATAGATCTATCTTTAGGATTCGCGTCAATTAGGGTGTCTGTTCCCTAATTCTTAGATTACCAGACTTAATAAAAAGGGGCATATTCGATTTCGATAATTCAACCATAGAATGTAGTTTCACGTACTTGTGTCTATTTTGTAAATCATTTATAAAACCTGCATGTATTCTCATCCCAAAAATATTAGATTTTAAAAGTGGGACTATAACTCACTTTCACAGATTTTTACTTCGTCGGGAAGTAAGACTTGGCCACTGGTTGATTCACGAACCTATAACAATATATACATATATATCAAAGTATGTTCAAAAATATATTTACAACACTTTTAATATATTTTGATGTTTTAAGTTTATTAAGTCAGCTGTCCTCGTTAGTAACCTACAACTAGTTGTCCACAGTTAGATGTACAGAAATAAATCGATAAATATTATCTTGAATCAATCCACGACCCAGTGTATACGTATCTCAGTATTGATCACAACTCAAACTATATATATTTTGGAATCAACCTCAACCCTGTATAGCTAACTCCAACATTCACATATAGAGTGTCTATGGTTGTTCCGAAATATATATAGATGTGTCGACATGATAGGTCGAAACATTGTATACGTGTCTATGGTATCTCAAGATTACATAATATACAATACAAGTTGATTAAGTTATGGTTGGAATAGATTTGTTACCAATTTTCACGTAGCTAAAATGAGAAAAATTATCCAATCTTGTTTTACCCATAACTTCTTCATTTTAAATCCGTTTTGAGTGAATCAAATTGCTATGGTTTCATATTGAACTCTATTTTATGAATCTAAACAGAAAAGTATAGGTTTATAGTCGGAAAAATAAGTTACAAGTCGTTTTTTTAAAGGTAGTCATTTCAGTCGAAAGAACGACGTCTAGATGACCATTTTAGAAAACATACTTCCACTTTGAGTTTAATCATAATTTTTGGATATAGTTTCATGTTCATAATAAAAATCATTTTCTAATAATAACAACTTTAAAATCAAAGTTTATCATAGTTTTTAATTAACTAACCCAAAACAGCCCGCGGTGTTACTACGACGGCGTAAATCCGGTTTTACGGTATTTTTCGTGTTTCCAGGTTTTAAATCATTAAGTTAGCATATCATATAGATATAGAACATGTGTTTAGTTGATTTTAAAAGTCAAGTTAGAAGGATTAACTTTTGTTTGCGAACAAGTTTAGAATTAACTAAACTATGTTCTAGTGATTACAAGTTTAAACCTTCGAATAAGATAGCTTTATATGTATGAATCGAATGATGTTATGAACATCATTACTACCTTAAGTTCCTTGGATAAACCTACTGGAAAAGAGAAAAATGGATCTAGCTTCAATGGATCCTTGGATGGCTCGAAGTTCTTGAAGCAGAATCATGACACGAAAACAAGTTCAAGTAAGATCATCACTTGAAATAAGATTGTTATAGTTATAGAAATTGAACCAAAGTTTGAATATGATTATTACCTTGTATTAGAATGATAACCTACTGTAAGAAACAAAGATTTCTTGAGGTTGAATGATCACCTTACAAGATTGGAAGTGAGCTAGCAAACTTGAAAGTATTCTTGATTTTATGAAACTAGAACTTTTGGAATTTATGAAGAACACTTAGAACTTGAAGATAGAACTTGAGAGAGATCAATTAGATGAAGAAAATTGAAGAATGAAAGTGTTTGTAGGTGTTTTTGGTCGTTGGTGTATGGATTAGATATAAAGGATATGTAATTTTGTTTTCATGTAAATAAGTCATGAATGATTACTCATATTTTTGTAATTTTATGAGATATTTCATGCTAGTTGCCAAATGATGGTTCCCACATGTGTTAGGTGACTCACATGGGCTGCTAAGAGCTGATCATTGGAGTGTATATACCAATAGTACATACATCTAAAAGCTGTGTATTGTACGAGTACGAATACGGGTGCATACGAGTAGAATTGTTGATGAAACTGAACGAGGATGTAATTGTAAGCATTTTTGTTAAGTAGAAGTATTTTGATAAGTGTATTGAAGTCCTTCAAAAGTGTATAAATACATATTAAAACACTACATGTATATACATTTTAACTGAGTCGTTAAGTCATCGTTAGTCGTTACATGTAAGTGTTGTTTTGAAACCTTTAGGTTAACGATCTTGTTAAATGTTGTTAACCCAATGTTTATAATATCAAATGAGATTTTAAATTATTATATTATCATGATATTATCATGTATGAATATCTCTTAATATGATATATATACATTAAATGTCTTTACAACGATAATCGTTACATATATGTCTCGTTTAAAAATCATTAAGTTAGTAGTCTTGTTTTTACATATGTAGTTCATTGTTAATATACTTAATGATATGTTTACTTATCATATTATCATGTTAACTATATATATATCCATATATATGTCATCATATAGTTTTTACAAGTTTTAACGTTCGTGAATCACCGGTCAACTTGGGTGGTCAATTGTCTATATGAAACATATTTCAATTAATCAAGTCTTAACAAGTTTGATTGCTTAACATGTTGGAAACATTTAATCATGTAAATATCAATCTCAATTAATATATATAAACATGGAAAAGTTCGGGTCACTACAGTACCTACCCGTTAAATAAATTTCGTCCCGAAATTTTAAGCTGTTGAAGGTGTTGACGAATCTTCTGGAAATAGATGCGGGTATTTCTTCTTCATCTGATCTTCACGCTCCCAGGTGAACTCGGGTCCTCTACGAGCATTCCATCAAACCTTAACAATTGGTATCTTGTTTTGCTTAAATCTTTTAACCTCACGATCCATTATTTCGACGGGTTCTTCGATGAATTAAAGTTTTTCGTTGATTTGGATTTCATCTAACGGAATAGTGAGATCTTCTTTAGCAAAACATTTCTTTAAATTCGAGACGTGGAAAGTGTTATGTACAGCCGCGAGTTGTTGAGGTAACTCTAGTCGGTAAGCTACTGGTCCGATACGATCAATAATCTTGAATGGTCCAATATACCTTGGATTTAATTTCCCTCATTTACCAAATCGAACAACGCCTTTCCAAGGTGCAACTTTAAGCATGACCATCTCTCCAATTTCAAATTCTATATCTTTTCTTTTAATGTCAGCGTAGCTCTTTTGTCGACTTTGGGCGGTTTTCAACCGTTGTTGAATTTGGATGATCTTCTCGGTAGTTTCTTGTATAATCTCCGGACCCGTAATCTGTCTATCCCCCACTTCACTCCAACAAATCGGAGACCTGCACTTTCTACCATAAAGTGCTTCAAACGGCGCCATCTCAATGCTTGAATGGTAGCTGTTGTTGTAGGAAAATTCTGCTAATGGTAGATGTAGATCCCAACTGTTTCCGAAATCAATAACACATGCTCGTAGCATGTCTTCAAGCGTTTGTATCGTCCTTTCGCTCTGCCCATCAGTTTGTGGATGATAGGCAGTACTCATGTCTAGACGAGTTCCTAATGCTTGCTGTAATGTCTGCCAGAATCTTGAAATAAATCTGCCATCCCTATCAGAGATAATAGAGATTGGTATTCCATGTCTGGAGATGACTTCCTTCAAATACAGTCGTGCTAACTTCTCCATCTTGTCATCTTCTCTTATTGGCAAGAAGTGTGCTGATTTGGTGAGACGGTCAACTATTACCCAAATAGTATCAAAACCACTTGCAGTCCTTGGCAATTTAGTGATGAAATCCATGGTAATGTTTTCCCATTTCCATTCCGGGATTTCGGGTTGTTGAAGTAGACCTGATGGTTTCTGATGCTCAGCTTTGACCTTAGAACACGTCAAACATTCTCCTACGTATTTAGCAACATCGGCTTTCATACCCGGCCACCAAAAATGTTTCTTGAGATCCTTGTACATCTTCCCCGTTCCAGGATGTATTGAGTATCTGGTTTTATGAGCTTCTCTAAGTACCATTTCTCTCATATCTCCAAATTTTGGTACCCAAATCCTTTCAGCCCTATACCGGGTTCCGTCTTCCCGAATATTAAGATGCTTCTCCGATCCTTTGGGTATTTCATCCTTTAAATTTCCCTCTTTTAAAACTCCTTGTTGCGCCTCCTTTATTTGAGTAGTAATGTTATTATGAATCATTATATTCATAGATTTTACTCGAATGGGTTCTCTGTCCTTCCTGCTCAAGGCATCGGCTACCACATTTGCCTTCCCCGGGTGGTAACGAATCTCAAAGTCGTAATCATTCAATAATTCAATCCACCTACGCTGCCTCATATTCAGTTGTTTCTGATTAAATATGTGTTGAAGACTTTTGTGGTCGGTATATATAATACTTTTGACCCCATATAAGTAGTGCCTCCAAGTCTTTAATGCAAAATCAACCGCGCCTAATTCCAAATCATGCGTCGTATAATTTTGTTCGTGAATCTTCAATTGTCTAGACGCATAAGCAATCACCTTCGTTCGTTGCATTAATACACAACCGAGACCTTGCTTTGATGCATCACAATAAATCACAAAATCATCATTCCCTTCAGGCAATGACAATATAGGTGCCGTAGTTAGCTTTTTCTTCAATAACTGAAACGCTTTCTCTTGTTCATCATTCCATTCAAATTTCTTCCCTTTATGCGTTAATGCAGTCAAGGGTTTTGCTATTCTGGAAAAGTCTTGGATGAACCTTCTGTAGTAACCAGCTAGTCCTAAAAACTGGCGTATGTGTTTCGGAGTTTTCGGGGTTTCCCACTTTTCAACAGTTTCTATCTTTGCCGGATCCACCTTAATACCTTCTTTGTTCACTATGTGACCGAGGAATTGAACTTCTTCCAACCAAAATGCACACTTTGAAAACTTAGCGTACAATTCTTCCTTCCTCAATACTTCTAACACCTTTCTCAAATGTTCACCGTGTTCTTGGTCATTCTTTGAGTAAATAAGTATGTCATCAATGAAAACAATGACAAACTTGTCAAGGTATGGTCCACACACTCGGTTCATAAGGTCCATGAACACAGCTGGTGCATTAGTTAAACCAAACGGCATGACCATAAACTCGTAATGACCGTAACGTGTTCTGAAAGCAGTCTTTGGAATATCATCTTCTTTCACCCGCATTTGATGATACCCGGAACGTAAGTCAATCTTTGAATAAACAGACGAGCCTTGTAGTTGATCAAATAAGTCATCGATTCTCGGTAGTGGGTAGCGGTTCTTGATGGTAAGTTTGTTCAACTCTCGGTAGTCGATACACAACCTGAATGTACCATCTTTCTTCTTGACAAACAAAACAGGAGCTCCCCACGGTGATGTGCTTGGTCGAATGAAACCACGCTCTAAAAGTTCTTGTAATTGGCTTTGTAGTTCTTTCATCTCGCTGGGTGCGAGTCTGTAAGGAGCACGAGCTATTGGTGCAGCTCCTGGTACAAGATCTATTTGAAATTCAACGGATCGATGTGGGGGTAATCCTGGTAATTCTTTCGGAAATACATCAGGAAATTCTTTTGCGACGGGAACATCATTGATGCTCTTTTCTTCAGTTTGTACTTTCTCGACGTGTGCTAGAACAGCATAGCAACCTTTTCTTATTAGTTTTTGTGCCTTCAAATTACTAATAAGATGTAGCTTCGTGTTGCCCTTTTCTCCGTACACCATTAAGGGTTTTCCTTTTTCTCGTATAATGCGAATTGCATTTTTGTAACAAACGATCTCCGCTTTCACTTCTTTCAACCAGTCCATACCGATTATCACATCAAAACTCCCTAACTCTACTGGTATCAAATCAATCTTAAATGTTTCGCTAACCAGTTTAATTTCTCGATTCCGACATATATTATCTGCTGAAATTAATTTACCATTTGCTAATTCGAGTAAAAATTTACTATCCAAAGGCGTCAATGGACAACTTAATTTAGCACAAAAATCTCTACTCATATAGCTTCTATCCGCACCCGAATCAAATAAAACGTAAGCAGATTTATTGTCAATAAGAAATGTACCCGTAACAAGCTCTGGGTCTTCCTGTGCCTCTGCCGCATTAATATTGAAAACTCTTCCACGGCCTTGTCCATTCGTGTTCTCCTGGTTCGGGCAATTTCTAATAATGTGGCCCGGTTTTCCACATTTATAACAAACTACATTGGCATAACTTGCTCCGACACTACTTGCTCCGTCATTACTCGTTCCGACACCATTTGTTCCTTTCGTTCTATTAACCCCTGGTCCGTAGACCTCACACTTCGCCGCGCTATGACCATTTCTTTTACACTTGTTGCAAAATTTGGTGCAGAACCCCGAGTGATTCTTTTCACACCTTTGGCATAGCTGCTTCTGATTGTTGTTGTTGTTGCGGTTATTATTGTTGTTGGGATGATTGTTGTAGTTGCTGTTGTTGTTGTTGTTGTTGTTGTTGTTGTTGGGCCGTTTGTTGTAGTTGCGATTGATGTTGCGATTGTTGGGATAATTGTTGCGATTATTGTTGTAATTGCTGTTGTTGTTGTATTGGTGATTCTTATCACCGTTTTCCTCCCACTTTCTTTTGACTTGCTTCACATTGGCCTCTTCAGCAGTCTGTTCTTTAATTCTTTCTTCAATTTGGTTCACGAGTTTGTGAGCCATTCTACATGCCTGTTGTATGGAGGCGGGCTCGTGTGAACTTATATCTTCTTGGATTCTTTCCGGTAATCCTTTCGCAAACGCGTCGATCTTCTCTTCCTCATCTTCGAATGCTCCCGGACACAATAGGCACAATTCTGTGAATCGTCTTTCGTACGTGGTAATATCAAATCCTTGGGTTCGTAACCCTCTAAGTTCTGTCTTGAGCTTATTGACCTCGGTTCTGGGACGGTACTTCTCGTTCATCAAGTGCTTGAATGCTGACCACGGTAGTGCGTACGCATCGTCTTGTCCCACTTGCTCTAGATAGGTATTCCACCATGTTAACGCAGAACCTGTGAAGGTATGCGTAGCGTACTTTACTTTGTCCTCTTCAGTACACTTACTTATGGCAAACACCGATTCGACCTTCTCGGTCCACCGTTTCAATCCGATCGGTCCTTCGGTTCCATCAAATTCCAAAAGTTTGCAGGCAGTGAATTCTTTGTAGGTGCATCCTACACGATTTCCTGTACTGCTAGATCCAAGGTTATTGTTGGTATGTAGCGCAGCCTGTACTGCGGCTATGTTTGAAGCTAGAAAAGTACGGAATTCCTCTTCATTCATATTCACGGTGTGTCGAGTAGTCGGTGCCATTTCCTTCAAAATAGTTAAATGGAACAAGTTAATCATATAGAATATTAAGAGTAGTTAATAGTATTTCGTAGCATAATATGAACTCATTTATAAAAGCTTTTTCTTCATATTAGCGTTTTATAAGTTTAAATTCGGGTAGTACCTACCCGTTAAGTTCATACTTAGTAGCTAATATACAATTCAACTACTACAATTCTATATGAAAAACTGATTATAATAATATTTCGCGTTCAAACTTTTATACAATATTTTACAAACTTACAATACCGCTTATTTTACATAAAGCATGAAATATAGCACACAATAACTTTGATACAAGATAGTTGTGAAGATAATTCTAGCTAGTACACAAGTCGTTCAGCAAAGGCAATAAAGACACGTAATTCATATGTCCAGAAACAAGTCATGCATTCTGGTTTTACTAGGACTACTTCACATCCTTGGTCTTGTGCAACATAACCGTTATGGCCGTTGATAAGACAGCGTGTTGTAACGTCGTCAAAGGGACGAGGGTTACGTAATGTCCAACAGTCCCGTAATAATCTAAAAACCTCATTTCTTACCCCAATTACCGACTCCGTCACTTGTGGAAACGTTTTGTTTAATAGTTGTAGCCCGATGTTCTTGTTCTCACTTTGGTGAGAAGCGAACATTACTAATCCGTAAGCATAACATGCTTCTTTATGTTGCATGTTAGCCGCTTTTTCTAAATCGCGAAGTCCAATATTCGGATATATTGAGTCAAAATAATTTCTTAACCCGTTGCGTAAAATAGCATTTGGGTTCCCCGCAATATATGCGTCAAAGTAAACACATCGTAACTTATGGGTTTCCCAATGTGATATCCCCCATCTTTCAAACGAAAGTCTCTTATAAACCAAGACATTCTTGGAATGTTCTTCGAATGTCTTACAAACTGATCTCGCCTTAAATAGTTGTGCCGAGGAATTCTGGCCGACTCTAGACAAGATTTCATCAATCATGTCTCCGGGTAGGTCTCTTAAAATATTGGGTTGTCTATCCATTTTGTGTTTTTAAACTGTAAAATAGACAAGAGTTAGATTCATAAAAAAAATACTTATTAATACAAGAAATTTTTACATATATCATAAAGCATAAGAACACTATATTACATATATTACACCACACGAATACAACTATCTTATTCCGACTCGCTCGTTTCTTCTTCTTCGGTTTTGGTTCATTTTGCCAAGTTTCTAGGGATATATGATGTTCCCCTAATACGAGCCGTCGTTGTCCACATTGGTTTAGAAAAACCTGGTGGTTTAGAGGTTCCCGGGTCATTGTTACAACTTAAGGACTTCGGGCGTTGACGATACATATAAAGTTCATCGGGGTTGGAATTAGATTTCTCTATTTTTATGCCCTTTCCCTTATTATTTTCTTTTGCCTTTTTAAATTCAGTTGGGGTAATTTCTATAACATCATCGGAATTCTCGTCGGAATCCGATTCATCGGAGAATTGGTAATCCTCCCAATATTTTGCTTCCTTGGCGGAAACACCATTGACCATAATTAACCTTGGTCGGTTGGTTGAGGATTTTCTTTTACTTAACCGTTTTATTATTTCCCCCACCGGTTCTATTTTTTCATCCGGTTCCGATTCTTCTTCCGGTTCCGATTCTTCTTCCGGTTCCGACTCTTCTTCCGGTTCCTCTTCGGGAACTTGTGAATCAGTCCACGAATCATTCCAATTTACATTTGACTCTTCATTATTATTAGGTGAGTCAATGGGACTTGTTCTAGAGGTAGACATCTATCACATAATATCAAACGCGTTAAGAGATTAATATATCACATAATATTCACATGTTAAAAATATATAGTTTCCAACAAAATTTGTTAAGCAATCATTTTTCAAGTAAACACGGTCGAAGTCCAGACTCACTAATGCATCCTAACAAACTCGATAAGACACACTAATGAAAAATTCTGGTTCTCTAAGACCAACGCTCGGATACCAACTGAAATGTCCCGTTCTTATTGATTAAAAACGTTCCATATTAATTGATTTCGTTGCGAGGTTTTGACCTCTATATGAGACGTTTTTCAAAGACTGCATTCATTTTTAAAACAAACCATAACCTTTATTTCATAAATAAAGGTTTAAAAAGCTTTACGTAGATTATCAAATAATGATAATCTAAAATATCCTGTTTACACACGACCATTACATAATGGTTTACAATACAAATATGTTACATCGAAATCAGTTTCTTGAATGCAGTTTTTACACAATATCATACAAACATGGACTCCAAATCTTGTCCTTATTTTAGTATGCAACAGCGGAAGCTCTTAATATTCACCTGAGAATAAACATGCTTTAAACGTCAACAAAAATGTTGGTGAGTTATAGGTTTAACCTATATATATCAAATCGTAACAATAGACCACAAGATTTCATATTTCAATACACATCCCATACATAGAGATAAAAATCATTCATATGGTGAACACCTGGTAACCGACATTAACAAGATGCATATATAAGAATATCCCCATCATTCCGGGACACCCTTCGGATATGATATAAATTTCGAAGTACTAAAGCATCCGGTACTTTGGATGGGGTTTGTTAGGCCCAATAGATCTATCTTTAGGATTCGCGTCAATTAGGGTGTCTGTTCCCTAATTCTTAGATTACCAGACTTAATAAAAAGGGGCATATTCGATTTCGATAATTCAACCATAGAATGTAGTTTCACGTACTTGTGTCTATTTTGTAAATCATTTATAAAACCTGCATGTATTCTCATCCCAAAAATATTAGATTTTAAAAGTGGGACTATAACTCACTTTCACAGATTTTTACTTCGTCGGGAAGTAAGACTTGGCCACTGGTTGATTCACGAACCTATAACAATATATACATATATATCAAAGTATGTTCAAAAATATATTTACAACACTTTTAATATATTTTGATGTTTTAAGTTTATTAAGTCAGCTGTCCTCGTTAGTAACCTACAACTAGTTGTCCACAGTTAGATGTACAGAAATAAATCGATAAATATTATCTTGAATCAATCCACGACCCAGTGTATACGTATCTCAGTATTGATCACAACTCAAACTATATATATTTTGGAATCAACCTCAACCCTGTATAGCTAACTCCGACATTCACATATAGAGTGTCTATGGTTGTTCCGAAATATATATAGATGTGTCGACATGATAGGTCGAAACATTGTATACGTGTCTATGGTATCTCAAGATTACATAATATACAATACAAGTTGATTAAGTTATGGTTGGAATAGATTTGTTACCAATTTTCACGTAGCTAAAATGAGAAAAATTATCCAATCTTGTTTTACCCATAACTTCTTCATTTTAAATCCGTTTTGAGTGAATCAAATTGCTATGGTTTCATATTGAACTCTATTTTATGAATCTAAACAGAAAAGTATAGGTTTATAGTCAGAAAAATAAGTTACAAGTCGTTTTTGTAAAGGTAGTCATTTCAGTCGAAAGAACGACGTCTAGATGACCATTTTAGAAAAACATACTTCCACTTTGAGTTTAATCATAATTTTTGGATATAGTTTCATGTTCATAATAAAAATCATTTTCTCAGAATAACAACTTTAAAATCAAAGTTTATCATAGTTTTTAATTAACTAACCCAAAACAGCCCGCGGTGTTACTACGACGGCGTAAATCCGGTTTTACGGTGTTTTTCGTGTTTCCAGGTTTTAAATCATTAAGTTAGCATATCATATAGATATAGAACATGTGTTTAGTTGATTTTAAAAGTCAAGTTAGAAGGATTAACTTTTGTTTGCGAACAAGTTTAGAATTAACTAAACTATGTTCTAGTGATTACAAGTTTAAACCTTCGAATAAGATAGCTTTATATGTATGAATCGAATGATGTTATGAACATCATTACTACCTTAAGTTCCTTGGATAAACCTACTGGAAAAGAGAAAAATGGATCTAGCTTCAATGGATCCTTGGATGGCTCGAAGTTCTTGAAGCAGAATCATGACACGAAAACAAGTTCAAGTAAGATCATCACTTGAAATAAGATTGTTATAGTTATAGAAATTGAACCAAAGTTTGAATATGATTATTACCTTGTATTAGAATGATAACCTACTGTAAGAAACAAAGATTTCTTGAGGTTGGATGATCACCTTACAAGATTGGAAGTGAGCTAGCAAACTTGAAAGTATTCTTGATTTTATGAAACTAGAACTTTTGGAATTTATGAAGAACACTTAGAACTTGAAGATAGAACTTGAGAGAGATCAATTAGATGAAGAAAATTGAAGAATGAAAGTGTTTGTAGGTGTTTTTGGTCGTTGGTGTATGGATTAGATATAAAGGATATGTAATTTTGTTTTCATGTAAATAAGTCATGAATGATTACTCATATTTTTGTAATTTTATGAGATATTTCATGCTAGTTGCCAAATGATGGTTCCCACATGTGTTAGGTGACTCACATGGGCTGCTAAGAGCTGATCATTGGAGTGTATATACCAATAGTACATACATCTAAAAGCTGTGTATTGTACGAGTACGAATACGGGTGCATACGAGTAGAATTGTTGATGAAACTGAACGAGGATGTAATTGTAAGCATTTTTGTTAAGTAGAAGTATTTTGATAAGTGTATTGAAGTCCTTCAAAAGTGTATAAATACATATTAAAACACTACATGTATATACATTTTAACTGAGTCGTTAAGTCATCGTTAGTCGTTACATGTAAGTGCTGTTTTAAAACCTTTAGGTTAACGATCTTGTTAAATGTTGTTAACCCAATGTTTATAATATCAAATGAGATTTTAAATTATTATATTATCATGATATTATCATGTATGAATATCTCTTAATATGATATATATATACATTAAATGTCTTTACAACGATAATCGTTACATATATGTCTCGTTTAAAAATCATTAAGTTAGTAGTCTTGTTTTTACATATGTAGTTCATTGTTAATATACTTAATGATATGTTTACTTATCATAGTATCATGTTAACTATATATATATCCATATATATGTCATCATATAGTTTTTACAAGTTTTAACGTTCGTGAATCACCGGTCAACTTGGGTGGTCAATTGTCTATATGAAACATATTTCAATTAATCAAGTCTTAACAAGTTTGATTGCTTAACATGTTGGAAACATTTAATCATGTAAATATCAATCTCAATTAATATATATAAACATGGAAAAGTTCGGGTCACTACACCTTGCGCCCTTGCGTAAAGGTTGCAACCATACGCAAGGTACTCCATGCGCCTTCCAAACCATGCGCAAGGGCGCAAGGAATCCTTGTGTATAGTTTGCAACCATACGCAAGGAACGCTTTGCGTCCTTGCGTCTTGCTTTTTTTTATTCATTTTGTAAATCTACCATACATGTTCGATCATTTTTTCAATGTTGTCGTCCGATAATCATAGTCGATGATGCGCATTTGAAGTCAGGGTATTTGGGGACTAATTTAGTTTCTGTTGCAATGGATGGTAATAATGGAATTTTGCCTTTGGCATATGGAATTGGTGAAGGCGAGACAAACGAGGTTTGGTCATGGTTTTTTGGCAACCTAAGAGATCATTTAACGCTTGGTGGTATGGGTGATTGTATGTCAGAGCTTACTTTTATATCTGATCGTGCCCCCTTCAAACATCGCAACACATGCTTTTTGCGCACGTCATTTGTTCATGAACGTCAAGGGAATATCCAGCAAATTAAAGTATTTCGAATGGCACTATTTAAAAATGGTTAAGGCTTACCGTGCGTCGGATTTTTAGGATCATCTTAGTGTATTTCAAAGAAGATTGAAAGTGACTTACAAATATCTAGAAGACGTTGGTTTCCAGAAATTTTCCAGAAATAAAGCTGAACATGTTAGGTTTTCATATCTTACAAGCAACAGTGTAGAGTCTATCAACGCACTAAGTAAACATGCTCGAAAACTACCTGTTTGCATGTTATTGGAATTTTTCCGCTCTTCAGTACAAGATTGGTATTTCAAATATCGCAACACATCAGTTAGTCTTACTTCCACGATTACTCCATATGCTGAACGTAAACTAGCCAAAAGGACGAAAAAATCTAGAAGGTGGCAAGCAATTCCATCGACAAACAATCTAATAGAAGTTCGTGATGGACGAAAAAATGGGATGGTTAATCTAGAAGATAGAGTGTGTTCATGTGGCCAGTGGCAATTATCGGGCATACCTTGCGGACATGTTATTGCGGCAGCACAACGCTTCGAAGTAAAGGATGTTACTTGTTATGTATCACGTTGGTTCACGACTGAAACTTATATAAATACGTATGTGGAACACATCCTTCCTTTACCCCATCGGTCAGAATGGTCAGATCCGGGGCCCGACGTTTTACAAGTTGTAAACCCCCCATTCCAGTGAAAAGAAAACTTGGACGCCTGAAAAGTACAAATCGTAAACCTTCACAAGGTGAAGAAACTTCCAAAACAGTAAGAACATGTACTCGTTGCAAAGAACCAGGTCATGGTAGGAATACGTGCAGCGCACCTTTTGACCGACCAGGTGAATCTACTTCTAAAAAGGTAGTAAAACAATCGGCCTCAAAATTGAAGGGTAAAGATAAAGTCGAAGATTTTAAAGCTTATCAGTCTCAGTTTTATTCAACGTGCAATTTAGGGAGCGATTAGGATTATTAATGATTTTATGTGTGATTTTCCAAACTCATTTAGGATTATTTAATGTATTTTATGTGTATTTTATGTGCAATCACAATTTAGGATTATTTAATGTATTTTATGTGATTTTATGTGTATTTTATGTTCCAATACCCCCAATATTAAGGAAGCCGCGCAAGGGCGCAAGGAGCATCTTGCGCCTTCTTGATCATCAAACGCATGGAAGCAAAACAGCCCTTGCGTCTATGCAAAGGAAGGCGCAAGGGCGAAAACACTACCTTGCGCCTACAAAAAAAGGGACGCAAGGACGCAAACAATAACTTGCTCCTTCAAAAAATAATACTCGCGCCTACAAAAAACGGACGAAAGGACGCAAACATAACTTGCGCCGATAAAAAACAATACGCAAGGACGCAAGGACATTCTTGCGCCTGTCCAGTTTGTCTATCCTATTTATACGGACAATATAATAGACCAAATATACAGTTTTAGATACAAAAGGTATTTATCAACAACCTATTTACTTTTGGGTTCTTTAGTTGGTGGTGGCGGATCAAGTGTATCAAACCGTGCCCGGAAGAACGTTCTCGCCATTCTCAATCTGTAATCTTGTGCAGCTTTTTAGCATCTCCAATGTTTGGGATTTAATCCCAACCAAAAGCAACTCGCTCCATGTGGATGCACACCCAAACACCGAAATCCCCATTAATACCACACTGAATTGGCGAGACCGGTGCATTCTCGATCATAAACTCTACGCTCTCCTTGTTCTCGTAGTAATCAACAATCTGGGAGTCTTGTACTTTGTTGTAATAGTTAATGATACCGCAACCTGCATGCGCACACTATACGTATGCGGGAAAACACTAGTATGCGTATGCGTATGCTATCTTTGTGGTATGCGGTAACGTATTGAATACTTTTGCTCCCGGTATGGCGGTTACTTGGCTATCAATTCTGAACATCTTTTCCATAATTACATCCGATATTCAGGGGAGTTTGTTATGAAAGTGATTGCCATTATCTTAGACGGTTCTAGAACTAGGGTTTGCCTATATATACTAACCCTAATTATCATTCTACGATATACCACGTTACGTAATCAACACATCTCACGTAGCAATTGCCATCTCTCATCTTCTAGAGTTAACAGGTTAGTTTCCTTACGACTGTTGCCTACGACCCTACTTAGGGCCTTCCGATCGACGATAGTCATCGAAGGTGGACTTAATCGCTTAGCCACCCCGCCGACATCATCATGTCGGCCAGGGTTATTCACGGTAGCCGGACCGGAGAGCTAAGTTCTAAGATCCTTAAACCTCTTTAAACATATTGAGTGTACGTACTGACCTATTGGAAAATATATGCACGATCAAGTGGTGCTTTCATTGAGAGTCGAATTAATTCAAGACGCGTTTATTTGTTTTTTCTTTTAAAGTTTTGAATTATAAGGTTCGTTACTCACAAAATTCTCGAATTTTTTGTTTCTTTAACAGAATCATGACTTCCGGGGAATCATCGGAACGTACTCAAACGGACAACCAGAACACGCCGTCTGGTAATCAGCAGACGCAAGCTTTGACTTCGGGGGCGGGAATCACGCCTTACCCTCCACCTATGTCCGGCGAACCTTTTCAGAGGTATAAGCCGATATACCCGGATGGAATAACACCGCCAAGGGCAAACTCGCCGGTTACAACTACACGGCTAGATTTTTCCGCATTGGATCCAAGGGTTATCTCTGTCGGCACTGGCGAAGAAACTGTGGGGCCGCATGTAATATATTGCGGCCAGATGCCTATTTACAGCACTACGGTTTCAATTCCCTTGCAGACGCATAGTGGTCAGCAAAATTCATCGTTTACACCACTGCAGCCTTGGCAGCCGCCGCGTCCAGTTTCACAGTTTCTAACCCCTGCGGATGCGCACGCATTACTTAATAGTTGGCGATTCGGTGTCATTCCAGACGACAACTCTCATTGGACGCCGATAACTGCAGAACAGCAAAGCATTGCGCATACGGTTGGACTCTTAACAGCATATCCTCAAGTCTCGCAGACATCTGCGCCACAGGTTTCGGCTCCTCTTCAAGTAGATAGGCAAGTGAACTCCCAGATTTGTGTAGACGGCTTGAATTTGTGTGTCCGCAATACCCGGTAAACTATCAAATACTCTAATCTCTTGATCCTCCAAACTCAACACACAATACAAAGTGTTGAGGTTCCTCAATGTGGACAGGGATTAATAGCTGCAACATTTACAATCAAATAATTAGCAAAATCAAAGGCCATAGATACGCAAGGACGCAAGGTAACCTTGCGTCTGTTCTGCCTAATAGGCGCAAGGACGCAAGATGACTTTGCGTCCAGTTTACCAAAAAGACGCAAGGACGCAATGAGGCATACGCAAGGGCGCAATTCGTATCTTGCGCCTTGTGCCAGACGGATGCACACATACGAAAGGATGCAAGACAAACCTTGCGTTTGACTGCAAACCATACGCAAAGGCTCAAGTTAAAACTTGCGCCTAGTGCCAGATACATGCAACCATACGCAAGGAGCAAGACACACCTTGCGTATGGTTAAAACCTATGCGCAAGGGCGCAAGGTTACCTTGCGCCCAAACAGAAACAAGCAAAGTCAATTATTTTTACATGAGAGTGACTAACCTTGTCACATTCTGCCCAAGATGGATAGAGCTCCTGACTACCATCCCCAAGTCCAATAAGATACATGTAATTCGGAGGGTTTTGTCGTGTGATCCTTACTTCTTCGTCCAAATTATCATCATCTTGTGCTTGTTTGTCCTTCCGGGTTTGAGTGGAATCGTAGAAAGATTGAAACTTTGCAAGCTGATTAAGGAAACCCAATGGCATGATTGGCCACCGAGAACTACAAACATACGAGTCCCGTATCGGGTAATCAGGACTCAAAGCCATCTGGCTAGCTCTGGGGAGTACCCTCTGTCGATATCTCAGGAAGAATGTCACCCATCCATCAATATGCTATAATGTTTGATTAAATAAATACACAATGTTACAAAATTTTCAATTAATTAAGGTTTAATTAATTACGAAGAAACTTACTAAGTTCTCCAAATAACCGGAATATCCATCTCCAAGTAACCGGATCCAAAACTCGGCGTTGATGTAAATAAACTGTTCATTCTGAAAAATGAACATGCACCGGGTTTCTTGCTTATTCTCGGCCATAGTCTTCGGATCTTTTGATGGGCCAACATGCTTTCTCCCGTCTCTCCAAGCATTAGGTGGTGGTGGTTGTAGAGTTCCTTGATCGTTCACAAGCTTATCAACCATCGCCCATACTTCTTCGTCAATAACCCACTCCTTTTGAGACCTTACACGCTTAGCAACAGTTTCCACAGGCACCTCAACTGTTTTTCTGAGGATCGTTTTGTTCCTCGGTATCTAGATTCACCACTTGATCTTCCTGATGAACTTCATGATCTTTGGTCACCTTTATCCTTTTCAGTTTTCGTTCAACAACATCATCCAACTGCGAAAATACAATAAATAAGAAAGTCAAGAAGAAAGTCGCAAGGACACAAGACAACACTTGCGTCCACTAAACTAGGCGCAAGGTCGCAAAATGTAACTTGCGCATAAAAAAGGCGCAAGGACGCAAAGAGAACTTTGCGCCTACCAACCAGCTATACGCAAAATCGCAAGGTTGGCCTTGCGCCCAGTAAAAACGAACTTGCAAGGCCGCAAGGTGAACCTTGCATCAACCCAGGAGATTAAACCCTAAAATTAACCCAACTAAATTCAGGTAATTATCAGTTTATAAATATTTGTAAAATACATTAACCTTCTCAATGGGTTTTCTGTACCCCGTTGTTGTGAATGGGGAGTTTAAGATATTAGTTGGCCGTCTTTCGCGTTTACCACGTCTAACCCGTGGAGCGGATTTGTCGTTCTCATTGTCAGAAAGAGATCGAACAATAATATCATCTTGCTCATCATGATGTTCTTCAAGTTCGGATAACCTTTTTTCTTGAACTGAAAATCGTTTTTCTTGTTCGGACAATTGTTTCCTACACTCAGCCAACTCTTTTTCTTGAGTTTCCAAATGTTTCACCAATGACGAGTACAGGCGATGTAAATCTATCTTGTCGGTAGGACGATCAAGCACAGGCTCCTCATTATCCACATGCTCATTAACAGACTCATTGACAGGCTCCTCGTCATCATTATTTTTGCCTTGAAAGTACGAGTCACTGTTTATCCACCATTGACACGCACTCTCAATCTTAGTGGGTTTCAAGTCACGAAGAGGTCTTTTATTCTTCGGACAATTATCCTGTATAAAAAAGATTTGGTCAAAAAAAGACAAAATTGAATAAGTCGCAAGGACGCAAGAAGAACCTTGCGTATCAATAACCACCGCGCAAGGTTGCACCCTTGACCTTGTGTAGTGAACATCTCGAAAGCGCAAGGACGCAAGACTTACCTTGCGCTTGAATCACCATGACGCAAGGTTGAAGTAGTAACCTTGCGTAGTAAACAATCCGAAAGCGCAAGGGCGCAAGGACAAACCTTGCGTCCACTAACATCGCCGCAAGGTCACATTGTCAACCCTTGCGTTTATAAAGAAAGTCGCAAGGTCGCAAGACTTACCTTGCGTCTGAATCACCATGACGCAAGGTTACAATAGTAACCTTGCGTAGTAAACAATCTGAACGCGCAAGGGCGCAAATACATACCTTGCGTCCAATAAAACAGGCGCAAGGTCGCAATATCTACCTTGCGCCTGGACAGTCAGCAATTTTGTCACATTGTTTTTATTAAATAGGTAGAATTAACGTAAAAACAATAGATATATGAATGAAAACTAACCATAACGTTAAGGATTCGAATGTAATCAGTTATTGAAAAAGCCTCGACCGAGGTACGTTCCCAAAATACGGCCCTCGGTACTCCATCCTTGTCCGTCTTTTCTGCCAAACATTTAATCGTACGATGGTATGCCTCAAGAATCCAAATCTTAAAAGCCCACATAAATCCCGCCAGAGTGTACTCCCTATTGACCTCTAACTGGGATCCCCGAGATTGAAACCCCTCGTTAACTGCTGCGTAAGTGGGTTCCCAAATACGATTCGCCCATGGGTACTCATTAATTTTTTGTAAATCTTCCACCAACCAAAGGTACTTCTTGCTCACCACATGAAGCCCTTGTTTACCCAAAAATCCCCTCTCGACAATAAAAATAATTGTGAGTCGCACCACATCTTCGTCACTAACAATAACATCACCATGATTATTGAATAATTTTTGGATATGGCTAATCGTAATGTTAGAATTTGCTGGATGCTTCGGGAAGCAACGTCGTCTAATTGGCGGTAACTGTACATCATAATTACTAGGGATGAATAGTGTCATGTCCGTCCGGTGACCAAACATAAAACCCGTAATTAGAGAAAACTCCCGTCTACCAAATCTAATTTGGAAATTACGACGAAAACTGAACCATATTTCCTCCTCTTCGGCTAGGTACCTCTCATCTATTCCCGTCGGCCGCTCAGTTTTTCGTTAGAGCATGACATGTACTAGACCGGGATCATTGCTCGTGTATACTATATCTAACCACGGACCGAAACATGTAGTTCTAAAAATTATTTGTTGATTTTCAGTCAAGGATTTCTTCACCACACGTATAAGATTCAACATATTCTTCATCGTTACTTTGGCTTCAACATATCCCTGAAAACAAAGAATTCTCTGTTAAAAAATGACATCCGCAAAGACGCAAGAACAAATTTGCGTCTTCGTAAAAGGGAGACGCATAGTCGCAAACATATTCTTGCGCCTGCTACATTCACAAGGCACAAGGACACAAGCATAAACTTGTGCCATCAACGATCAACAAAACGCAAAGACGCAAGATCTACCTTGCGCCCATTATGTTTTACAATTTTTCCCAGAAATTCGCTGTAAAACCAATTAATACCGCTTAAACAAGCATATGTTTGTGAAAATAATCAAATAGAAACAAGCATAACATTAAAACAAAACAAAATATTCGATGAGGCATTTAATCGAGCACTTGGTGTGCGAAACTATTTGAGTGAGAGAGATTCAACGATTTGAGAGGATGAGTGGCATTAACCTGAGGTTGACTCTGAGATCTACGCTGATCTTCTGCCATCGTGGATTAAAACATCGATCTATGGCGGTTTGTACGATATTAGGGTTTCGGCGATGAGGTGACAGTGGTCGTGATGCTGATGGTGGTGATGATGACGACTGATGATGGTGATGATGATGGTGATGCTCCAAATGATCGACGATGATGGTGGTTGTGTAACGGGTCGAAAATGAGGAATCGAACGCGCAAGGTGATGGTCGCAAATGGGAAAGTGAGAAACAGCAGCTTTTTTTTTGTTTATATCAAGTTTAACAAAAACGCAAGGTCGCAAGGAAGCAAAGTCGCAAGGTGTCTTGCTTCTTGCGCGGGCATTTTGTCAAAAAAAAAAAAAAAAAATTTGGACTCTCACGCAAAATTGTAGGAAAAGTTGAGAAAAAAAAAGTGATAATCCCTTT
Organism: Rutidosis leptorrhynchoides; assembly: GCF_046630445.1. Taxonomy (NCBI): domain Eukaryota; kingdom Viridiplantae; phylum Streptophyta; class Magnoliopsida; order Asterales; family Asteraceae; genus Rutidosis; species Rutidosis leptorrhynchoides. Next base: position 115,800,161 of record NC_092341.1, on the reverse strand, counting down.
TAAATTTTAATAACCACTTAAGAGTGCAAGTAAACCTGCTTCTTATTTCATTTCTAGAACACTCCCAAAACTTGTTCTTATTTCATTTTTAGAACTCTCCCAAAACTTGCTCCGTATCTAATCTCTTGCTCATCCCAAATCCTAAATTGATTATTTCAATTCGTCGTAATTGGTATTCTATACCGACTCCCATTTCCAACAAATCACCATTCCACGCTGATAAACGAAATCCAGTTTCATCATTTGTTCTATTTAGTATAAGAACAGTATTGTATACGAATCTAACAAACTCACACGAATATTACATAGTAAACCACTATAACTAGTTAACTACTCATTAAGGAGTGTATATTATAACATTGTACACTCCTATAGGTAAAGGTAATAGGTGCCTCACCCTTCTGAAGAACTTTAGCTAGCACTATGACATACAAGCTCCCTAGATCATTGAAAGGCGGTAGTTAACTAACAACAAGTATCCTTTCTACCTACATAAGTTAACTAAAAAACATACAAACAAAATCCTAGAGGTAATGGGAGCACATAGGGTACTGATGATAACAGTGAGTGACCCACATCACATTCTGATGGTACTACGTTGATTTTGAAAAAAAAATAAATTAATTTCATCTCATATGTCAGTAGAGACACTATTGTCCGATGGAGATATATGATAGAAAGACCGTTCATTCGTCGAAATCATGTCGAGAACTGACGGCTTTTTGTGTGATCAATCCTTAACTGAGCATGTGCATTGGTCTCGATGCTCCCTAAGTCCCTGCATTTGAGGAGTGATTGTACCTGATTAAACTGCATCTTGATAGCATACGTCAACCAAGGTTCTTAAACACCTCCCATTCAACCATCCCACTTTTATTACATGAAACTAAAAAGGGTAACTTCAGCCCGTTTTGTAGGATGAGTCAACTGGGTTGTTTCGTCTATGATGTGTCACATGTAAAGTTAAATGTGAAACCTCTTGCAATCATAACCTCGTCTCATTTCATTAAAAAAAACATTATATTATTACTGAACATGTAACTTTTTCAACAACATTTGGTGCACAAACTACTTATATCAACAAAATTTGGAAAACAAGTTCTTCAAGTTGACCCAACTGACTCTGCCCGCCCATTTCAACTTCTATATGAAACTGAATTTCAGATAGAAGTTCCATTTTTGTGATGTTTGTAAACAAAATGAAAGGAAATGGGCAACATGAGTGATGAACCTGAATTTGTTTCTGTAAAAACTTGACATACTCAACCGCCTCTTCTAGCATGTCTGCTGTATTGGTTTGCTGCATAATAACCACAATAAGTCCTTTCAGGGTAAATAAATCAACATAGCAATATTATTATCTGTGTCCGAACAATTAATACATAGGTCGACATATGAGATCACTGGTCTTATCATGAATACGTCATAATACCTTTTTTATAAACCTATTAGACTGGCCCTAAGCTATAAAAGTTCAGCACTAAGAGAAACATGGGAGTAAGGATAACTAAGTCATATTAAAACTGTGACATATGAGATCACTGGTCTTATCATGAATAAGTCATAATACCTTTTTTATAAACCTATAAGACTGGCCCTAAGCTATAAAAGTTCAGCACTAAGAGAAACATGGGAGTAAGGATAACTAAGTCAAATTAAAACTGTGACAAAACATGCATCAACCATCATGATCGTGAAAAACTTGTTCATCTCAGTGGTACCATTGGACCACAGACTACTTAGTGAAACAAAAAAAATTGCAAAATATAATTAACTCAAGCTAACTCTAATATAAGTCTACAACAGTCACAAATTCCTTCTATTGGGTTGATATATAATAATAATTCATTATACTCATCTTCTAACATTTCTAGTGTTAGCTTCAATTCCTTAAGGTTCATAGAACAAATTTTTTAATGTAAATTTCAATTAAGGAAAAAGATAATTATTAACATGTTTCACGTAAGTAACAGAATACAATTCCAAGAAGCGAGTATATAAAGAATGCTTATTTGAGTTAAGTCCACATAAGAACAAGCAATACTCTGCCTTTAGGTCACGAGTTAATAATGAACTTTAGCTCTACAGTAATCTTAATGATCATCGTAATTGATACATATACAAAATGAGATGAGATTTAAAACATTAAAAATGTAGGCCTTTAAACCCTTTAAGCCAAAGTACCACCCCTTTCTCATGAAACAATCACATGTCACAACACCATCATTGAAATTAAGTACTTTATCACTACTGGCATATGACTAATACAGTGTCTCCATTGAAATCTAAAGCAGTTTCTAAAAGTAGAAATATATGACAAAAACATATTTAAATATTTACCTTATCCATATTTGGAACCAATTCTTGAAGCTTCCTTATCCTGTCACTGATTCTAGTCCTCCTAACCTTTAAAACAAAATTACATCACCACACATTAGTCACTAATCACAATTTGTATAACCATAACCATAACAACATTATTAAAATGATTACCCTCTCTGCAATACTCCGTGGATGAGTTGCACAACCGCGCTTAGCTCGTACTCTACACGGCACTGAATCCCCCAGCAGCTTGTCCATCTCAACATCCAATAACGCACTCTGATCTCCACTCTTCAAAAACAAAACGAAAAAAATAAAAAAATAATAAAAAAAAAAATAAAAAAAAAAAAGAGTTACTAGTCTAAAATAACTAAACTAATTAAACACCTATTAAAAATATTGATTAGCATTCGAAAAATATTGATCTGCTTATGTTGGAAGTAATCATCAATTAGAGAATGTGGACAATGATTCATTTAGCTTCTATATCTACTTAGATTAGATTATATCATGATTAAATATTAACAGAATTGATTATTAATTATTAATCAATTTTAACATATACGGTTTAATATAAATATTTTTTCCCCTTTTTTAATACTATACAATATAAATAATAAACAAATATAATTATGATTTATTTATAATTAAGGATATAAGTATAAGTATAACTATTAAAGTAGTCAAGCAAGTTGTAATAAGATTATTGATTATTAACTTTAAATAATTGAGTATTCGGAGTAATAGTGTAAAGGTTAGAAACATATATAAATAAACGTACCAGCTGCGTAGTGAACTTATGTCGTTGTTCATCTAAACTGACGTCACGAGAACTCGAAAACGAATAATCATCAAAATTAGGCGTCGAATAATTGGAGATAAACGCATCATGATGATTATTGATCTGAGAAAGAAATTCAGCCGGCGAACTGTTTTGCCGGAGACTAATAGGATTAGGTAAAAACATATTAGGATTAGGATCACCGTAACCGGCGGAGGCAGGAGGAGGAGGAGGAGTTGTAGCGGATGTTGCTGCAGTTGAAGTTTGAGATGTTATTAATGGAGGTTTTGGTGGATCAATTATAACATCTTCTGCTTCTTCTTCGGATTCAAGTAGTGCTTCTAGCCATGTCGCCGGAGCTGAACGGAATCTGGATAAACCACCGCCGGTTGTCGGTTGCATTTTTGGTGTTGAAATGAGTTTTCGTTTTGGGTAAGTAACTATAGTCTATAGTAGTGTTTGTGTTTATCTTTTTATTATGAAGAAATAAAATAAATATACATATTAAATATTAAATATTAAATATTTATTTTTAAAATATATAATTATAATTGAAAATAAAATTAAGAAAAGAATTGAAAAAGTGAGTGAAGGAAACAGGTGGATGGGATTGGGAAGAAAGAAGTGCTACGTCATCGTGTTCAGAGTAGTAAAATAATGCTCTGCAACATCTGGCCATATAAGAATATGTACGCTATAATAATAATAATAATAATGCTCCGCAGCATCGTCTGGGCTTTCTGACTTTGTCCCTGAACGTGCTGTGGTTGATGCGACTCGTCAGAAGCGAGTCAAGTACGAATCTAGCTGTCAGGCGATTGGTTATGGTTTCATTCCTTTCTCATTTTCTTCCCTCGGGGAATTAGAGAAGGATGATGTTTCTTTGCTAAAGCGGGTTCAGAAGAGTTCGATGGCGCAAGATATTGGTGCCGGTGCTGATGCTCATATTTTTACTAGGATAGGTTTTGCTATTGTTAGAGGTGTGGGGGTCCAGATTGTCTCTAGGCTTCCCACTAATTTTTTTGTAAGTTTTAATACTTTTAAGTTTGTTATTATAAAAAAAAAAAAAAAAAAAAAAAAATAATAATAATAATAATAATAATAATAATAATAACTGTTGCTAATATTGGGGGTTAGCCAACCACTAGTTGCTAATCAACCATTAGCCAACCACTAGTTGCTAATATTGGGGTGATGGGAAGACGGAGCCAAGCACGGACTCAACCACGGACCGATACGAGCGCTCTAAGAGAACTCGAAGAACTAGTGAATACCTTCTCCTAGCTTTGTTTATAACATGCCTGATGCAAGATGTCCAAACCCATGTAGTCTTGTCTATGTCCCTCAGTTGACACATTTTTTTTTTTTTTTTTTTTTTTAACATTGAGGAATTTTATTAAAAAACCGAAGTGACCTCTAGCAAGAAACTAGACGGGCGAAAAAATAACAATTACAAAGGCATTTTTTAGCCAATAATTAAAACACGCCACAATGTACTTCTACATTTTAACCACATAAATGAGTGGCGTCAAACAAGACTCCCCCTTTTCATTGGATGAGATGCGAAGATCAAATTGTTTGGAAAATTCCATAAGACCCAAACTGTAGCCACACCAATCACATACATCTTTTCCTTCTTATCCATGCTTGCATTCCATGAAGAGAACCATGCTAACTACACACTCCGAACGTAAACGAAGGCATACCCATCCAACATGAAACCCTCTCCCACAAAACAATGGTCTTATTACACTAGAAAAACACATGGTCACTGTCATTGAAACCGCTACTGCACAAAGCACAAGAGATTGACTCGATGTCAATAGCCCTAGCCATTAAGTTACACATGAAACCCTTAACGTTAAATCATGGCTCCGCCATTGCTAACAAGACCATGTTAGTGTAAATTTTTTAGAAATGATAAATATTTCTGCTCAGTTTGTCGAGATATATATAGTTGGGGACCATCTATATTAATTGCGTTTGATGCATGTCGTACGCAATTTAAGTGTATGAGCCTATTCTAAGCTTAGATCAAACTATGTGCGATTCGTTGTTCTGTCTCATTTTCTCTGTGCTTTATTTTACATATCTATATTTTTTTTATAAAAAGGAAATAGAAAAAGTACTTTAATGCGTTATAATCACAAGTTTGAGCTTATTACTTAAATTTATCAAGTTCAAGTTCAGCTTATCCAAACATCCAAACATGATATATAAATCTCAATCTTAGCTCATTTGTTATTATACAAACTCAATATTAGTTTGAACTCGAATTGTTTTTCCCCAATAATATCTATTTATTTAAAATTTGTTTTATAGATTATATAACCATATAATACCATTTACAAAATTTTAAACCCTAAACCCTAATTACTAAACCCTAAACATTATTTTTCATTAATCATTAGTCATTTTTTCATTAGTTTTGTTTATCATATATCATATGTATGATAACAATGACAAAGCCAGAATTTCAAATCGCTGGTGTCAGAAGACGTTGATTTTTGAGCTTATTGTTTTTTGAAATAAACAACTACTTAGTTAACATTGTCTTGTCTACAAATATTGTTTATTGATCTTATCTTTTGGATTACGGTAAAAGTCCAATATTTTTGTTCTGCTTAAGAAATCAAAAAAAAAAATTGTTTTTATAAAATACAATTGCCATTGATGAAGGTAGTAGAACTAAATCTCGTAAAACTTGTTAATAACTAGAAAAATATCGGCCCGCGCGATGCGGCGGGGCCTTTCGGATTCCATATTCATATATAACGTAGCGTCATCTATCTACAGAATTGAAAACGCGTTGTTACGGGTATGTTTGAAAACACGTGGTTACTACCTAGAAGACCAATGGACTCCGCGTTTTTAACGCTGGGAAAATCACATTAAAAGGGAAAAGATAGTTTGTTATTATACGTGTACATATATGTATAAAAAATATTCCGAAATATTTAGCGTTTTTTAAAAACATTCCCTTTGGCACATAGTTAGTTGCGTTGTGTTTGTAAATTATTTCGAGTTGAACAGTGAAGTCGGAAAAATTTAACTCCCGGTGAGAGAGAAGATACGGTCCGTTGAAAATTTGAGTGGAGTTTGTTTAAATCTTTTTTTATAAAATAGCGATTTTACCTTTTTTACCTCTGAAAACTTTGTACATTTAATATAATTTGGGGTGTCGTTTTGAAAGTTTGTTGTGTGATGTCGTTTTGAACCTGTTAAAACGACCAAACTTTAGACATCAATTAGTATATAGTATTAGTATTAATATTAATATTAATTAATAATATTAACAAATAATATATGCACTTGAATATAAGTCCCCATTAGATAATAATTAAATTACTTGAATAGGGTACAATTAATTTTTAAATACTTTAAATTATGTACACTTGGTTTTCATTCAGTATAATCAGTGGCGGAGCTTGAACGTTACGGTTGGAGGGGTTAAATTTTGTCTAATGTGTGCTATGTTTTTAGCAAGAAAAAACACTAACTTTGGTGAACAAAATTGATTATTTTATACGCATTTTAGGTGACAATATCGATTCTAATTGTATATTATCCAAGTTAACTTCTTAATCTTTAGCTTTAAAGTTGATTTAAAGGTAAAAATGCCCAAGAGATATGAAAGAATGAAGTAGATTATTGATGAAAACAAAATATGCGCGCATTCACAATTTTCGTCATATCTTCTTCATACGAATTCCGATTTAGTTTATTCAAAAGCCCAAATGTCCATAACTCAAAGGGCTACAAAATACCATTACTTAATGAAACTTTTGGAGGGGCAAGGGCCCCCTCCTGCCCCTAAAAAGCTCTGCCCCCGAGTATAATATCTGAGCAACATAAATGTAAATATGTTCAATGGGCTCTATGGGAAAATTGGTAAAACAGCGTAAATTACATAACTATAGATATGCTTTGGGTTTAAGGGTAAATTAGTTCATGAACATGTTATTATACATTACATATGTTTAAATGTAAAAAGAACTTTAAAATTTTGTCAATACTACGGCTCTTAAACTCAAAAGAATAATTGTGTGAAAAAATCAATTAACTTTGCACGATTATTTTACCCACATGTGCAACGCACAGACTCTAAAACCTAGTGTGTGTGTGTGTATATATATATATATATTTATATTTACATATATATATATATATATATATATATATATATATATATATATATATATAAAGATTATACACTGAAAATAATGTTATTCTCTAAGAAAAAATTTATCGAAAATATTTAATTCTGTGAAAAGTATCAACATTCATAACTAAAAATATCATCTTACAGTAAAAATGTTAATGTTTTCGACAAAATCAATAACATTGATTACATATAATATTATGTGACGATCGCTCCAAATCCATATGGACGAACACGTCATTCATCGATTTCATTGCGAGGTATTTGACCTCTATATGATACGTTTTGTAAACATTGCATTCTTTTGAAAAGGCACACCATCAATGAATATTTAAATCAAAGGTTCTCGACATCTGATGATTTCTATATATAGACAATCACCGTAAATAATAGTTTACAATAGTAATTCCGTTGACAATACAGTCAAAATAAGATACATGGTGATGATTTTGTGAATGCAACGTTTTCTTGAATAAAACATGCAAGACTCCATGCACATAGCTTGTATAACATGTAAGCAAACAGCGGAAGACTTCTAGGGAACCTGAGAATAAACATGCTAACAAGTGTCAACACAAAGGTTGGTGAGTTCATATTTTTAGTGTTTCGCATAATCTGTATATAAAAGTGGATCACAAGATTTCAGTTGTTTCATCCAGAAACGTTTATCAATAGATTCTACATAAAAGAGCACCCTGGTAACTAAGCTTTAACGTTATAATGATAAATACCCCATTCGTTTTAATACACGCAAACCATCGTGTCCTAAACTCAAATAACACACGTCCGTTAAAAGGCTAGCGCTCTAGCTCGGACGGGGATGTCAAGCCCTATGGATCCATATACTGTTATTCGCGCCCACCAGTCCATATCCTATGTACTGGCAGCTACTAGTTACCAAAGCTAAGGGATTTTCGGTTCAAACTCAGTGTAGAATTTAGTATGTACTTGTATCCATTGCGTTTTAAAATAAATTGCATGTATTCTCAGCCCAAAAATATAGATTGCAAAAGCAATTAAAAAGGGAGCAAATGAAACTCACCTTAGCAGCATATAAAGTCGTTCACCAAAATGTGACCGAAACTCGGATTACCAAATAACCGTATATCTCAACCTAGAGAACATATGCTGGTCAATAAATGTCTATCAAGCTAGGTCAGGTCATAGTGTATCACAATCCTAATGCTCGATATCGACATACAAAAGTTATCCAAAGTCATTTCAAAAAGTCAATTTTGACAGTTGTTTAACAAAACGAGACGTACCTTATATAAGGATTCATTTACTCGGTTGGTAATGTTCAAAAATCCAATTTATCAATCTCGTAAACAAGTTGTTTAAATCTTAATTGTAAATTCAAAAGCAATTTCAATTAACGTTAATCATAATTCAGTTGATCATATCATTTAATCCGTTCATTGAAATTATTCGATATCTAAATGAAAAGTTATTGATTTTTCGCCAGCTTTCCAAAAACATGTATATCATATACCTTTTACCAGTAATATATGTAATTAATTCGTGATTCATTATAAACGGTTTAACGACGAAATTTAGCATACACGTATGTATAAATATATATACTCGAGCACTAGACATGGATACACAATTAATATATAAAAGATAAAATATGAGTGCTTACGTATCAATATTGAGATTCAATATTGTAGGAAAGTACGTAGACGTAACGGAGATGATAAACACTAGGTTTGATTCATAAATATACCCCCGAACATTACCCATAATTTTCTTAGCTCTATCCCGCTTGAAAACCATTTTGAAAGTGACACGCTCAAGACCTCGTCGTAGTATTTTATGTATAATACTAATTAATAATATTAATAATAATAAGATTAATAATAATATTAATCTTAATAATAATAATAATAATAATAATAATAATAATAATAATAATATTATTATTATTAATAATAATAAATACTTATTGAGTAATATTAATAGTGTGAGAAAACAGAACTGAAATCGTGCAATTTATAGAACCTTTTCTGAAAAAGTACCCCATGCGATCGCATGGGATTTGTGCTTCAAGGCCATGCGATCGCATGGCCCTTTGATCCAGCTCACAAACTTTTAACTTTTTGTTTGTCGACATAATTTTATATAATATATATAATATATTTAATTTATATAATTAATTATATATTATATTAAATTCACATGCATAGTTGACTTGTAATTTTTGTTCCGATAAGTCGTACGTCATCACTCGACTTATGTCCCGGTTCCGGTTTTTCAAATGTCCTTTCGTACGCTGAGAAAACTTGTATTTTACATTTCGTGTCACGTACCTTTGTCAAAATATAGCCTTAAATTATCCTTAAACTATACCACTCAAAGTATATCTTAAACTTTCGAGTATTTTGATCATTTACTTCTATAAATCATCGTCTCGCTATTTGTTAATATATATATAATAACAATTCGTTTTTATGACCAAGTTAATATTATATTTTATCGTATTGTTAAATATATATTTTCAATATTAATAAACACGTTTTAAAATACATATCGCAAGTTATTCATATATCTAATTCCAACAGTTGATATTCCTTATTATTGTATGTGTCCAACTTACGTTATTTAAACAAACACTTTACCATTTATTCCGAATACCATTAATAATGAATGATTTCTCAAATCAACGTGGACCTTACAACAGAGACCCGTAATAATATCATAATCCTTAAGGGACTCAATAATTATCTTTTAATTCAATCGTTTGGCATAATCTTTTAACTCTGTATCTAAATATATCAATCAGATAATCAAACCAATAAGTTTAATGCACGATATCATATACTCAACACTTTGTTACGTTTTCAAGTTATGGTATATATATGTATCTATTTACATAAAATTGTTCGCGAATCGTTGAGAACAATCGAAAGGTAATTGAATAGTTCAAAAATTTTGAGATTCAACTTTACAGACTTTGCTTATCGTGTCGGAAACGTTAAAGATTAAGTTTAAATTTGGTCAGAAATTTCCGGGTCATCACATATTATCTGAGAAAAAAAGTATCCTTCACCGGTTAGAATTTATTCTTCGAAAACATTTTTCATTAATAATGTTATTCTTATTATAGATTTTATTAAAAATATATTTTTTGTTCATAAAATTTATTTTTCCTCAAATATCATGAAAATGTATATAAATACAACATTATATATATATATATATATATATATATATATATATATATATATATATATATATATATATATATATATATATATATATATATATATATATATATATATATATATATATATATATATAGGGGCAGGATCAATGGGGAAGTAACCAAACGGGGGAAGCAGGGGGAAGCAAAAATTTTATTTTATTTTTTGCTTTTTTGGAATTTTTTTTTCCGGCATCAAGATCACACAAAAATATGAACATTTAAAAAAGACACTTCATGATGAATGTTATTATTTTTCGGAAAACGATCGACAAAAATAATATTTGAGATAATATTGTTCGTGAAGAATGTTAACGTTTTTCTTTTCTTCATATTTTGTGAAGTAAAATTTAGCCCGATTTAGAGTTTAGGGTTTAGGGTTTGGTGTTTTGGGTTTATTCCATAAACCCAAAACACCAAACCCTAAACCCTAAACCCTAAACTCTAAACCGTTCGTGTTAAAAACTCAATCTAAATCCTAAATCTAAATCCTAAATCTAAACCCTAAACCCTAAATTTCAAAACCCTAATATATAAACCCTAATATCTAAAACCTCAACATACGCTCGAAAAACACGATAATTGTTATATATTAATTCTTCGAGCATTTTCCCGCCAAAATAAAAACATTTATCACAAAGTGTCTTTATTAAATGTTCATATTTTCATCCAATCTATAATGTTCGTGAACAAAGTTTTTTTTAAAAACGAAAAAAAAAATTGCTTCCCCCCGCTTCTCCCAGATTGGTTACTTCCCTCTTGATCCTACCACTATATATATATATATATATATATATATATATATATATATATATATATATATATATATATATATATATATATATGTGTGTGTGTGTGTGTGTGTATGTGTGTGTGTGTGTATGGTAAAATAATAATATTATTTATAAAGAATGTTTTACTTCTCTCGAAAATCAGATTTCCTGGATGGTTTTCAATATATATATATATATATATATATATATATATATATATATATATATATATATATATATATATATAACATGTACTATTATATTGTTATATTAATAATTAATAATAAGACTATTTGCAATGCCACGTCAAAATGCACTCCGTTAATTAGTTGGCGAAATTTGACGTCTCTGACACCATTAACGGGCGTCACGCTTGACGAACTCAGGGCGTCAGTTGAGAAACTGGCGGAAAAAAGGATCAAGTACTAGGTGGCGAGTTGTGATTGGTTAGGCTGTGACGCCCCGTACCAAATCATCGTGTACGGACCATCAACAACAGGATCATTACAAGGTTAAGTACTATATGCGTTTTCAAAAAGAGTTTGCATTCATAATTAAAAGTGATGTCAAACCAACATCGAAAGTTTTATAATCCAAAAGTATGCTTCACTAAGTAGAAGCAATAAATAAGTGTATGTGACCACAAAGGTCGTTACAAGTCATAATTCAAAAGTACAAATGTTTGAATGCAAAGTAAAGTAGTTCATGCGTTGACAACTCTAAGCAGCGGGTGTCTAAAGCACAAACTAGTACACAGCGGAAGCAACCTCAAGCACCTGAGAAATACATGCTTAAAAATTTCAACACAAAGGTTGGTGAGCTATAGTTTAAGTATAACAGTAATGTAAGTAGGCCACGAGATTTCAGTACTACAACGAGCGTTTCAAAAGTATGTAAAAGTATATGCTAACCGTGGGCACTTGGTAACTAACTTAACGTTTATACCCCCTGAAAGTACACTTGGCAAGTGCGTATGTCTACGAAGTATTAAACACTCGTTAAATGCTAGCGCTACTAGCCCGAGTGGGGATGTCAAACCCTATGGATCCATATCTAAGATTCGCGTTCACGGTTCAAAAACCAATGATTAAACGTTACCGAGCTAAAGGGAATGTTTATGCCGTTGTATAACCTACACATATATAAGTTTAAGTACTCGTGCCTAGTATGTAAAACATAAAATCCGCATGTATTCTCAGTTCCCAAAATAAGTTTAAAGTAAAAAGGGAATGCTATAACTCACAATGATATGTAGCGGTAAAGTAGTAGTCGGGAAAGGTGTGCAAGTAAACGGTCTGAAGTCCTCAACCTAAGTCAAATAGTACTAAGTTAGTAAATCGTCTTAATAGGTTTAAAATTATGTAATTAAGGTCTTAAGGGTCATCATCATTCATCATTAAACAAAAGGCGTAAAGTAGGTTTCGTTTATGAAAGTAGTTTAAAACAAAGTCTGACTTCAGTCAGTCACCACGGCCTCTACCCTTACTGAATTAAGGTGATACCAGTGGCCATGGCTCCGTCTATGAGTCCCTTAAGTGTGGTAAAAATTCCAGAAGAAAAATCGTCTTCGTTTGACCGTGGCGACGGTCTATGTGCGAGTAGGTTAGAAATTTCTGCACAACGTTAAAGGACATAGTGACGATCGGAGGGCCATAAATCCCAAACCGTAACATGGATTAAGACGAGTCCTATATGAAAAGTTATCTACTCGAAAAGTTCTATCTAAAAATCAAGGTTAGAACAGCCCAAGTCTACTGGTCTATTACAGAAACATCAGATCAGTAGCTTTTGGACAGAAACAGTAAGTTTAAAAGGGTTCAGGTGGTCTTGGTGCTTGATGTTCATCATGGTTCTCATCCTTAATGCATATAGCTTCAAGTGTACAACTCATTGATGTATCTACATCATCTTAACCAAGTCTTGACCATCATAACCCTAGTGCAAGTCTAAGACATGAAGCACAACTCACTTAAGAGTTGCATGTAGTTTGATGAACCAAAGTTACATCAAAGTCTTAGGTTTGACACTTACATGAACTATAAGACTAATAATAAGTTACAAACTTGAAAATGAACTTATGAAATCAAGATCTTAAAATGTAGAACATAGTTCTTAGTTAGATCTTGAAGATCCAAGACTCAAAAGTCTAGATCAAACATAAGTATACAAAGTTATAATTAAAAAGTTTCCTTTATATGTTCTTGAACTTTAAAGTTAACCTTAAGTTCAAGATTAATGAGATCAAAGTTAACTTGTAACATTTGACCAACAAGAACATAAATCATGAAATTAAAGTGCAAGAATGAAGTAGTAAACTAAGTAAACAAGTAAATTATTCATGGTTGTTCATACTTTAAAGATTCAAACCAAAGTTTGATCTTTAGAAAGTAAGCTTTAAAGTTTACTTCATGAACTTCAAGTATGTCTTTCAACCATGAACTTTATAATCTTTTGAAACAAGTAAGGTAGAACATAACTAGATAGATTATGTTCTTGTTGTTCTTGTTATGACAAGATAAAATGAAGAATCAAACTAGTAAGTTTATTCTTGTAATCATGAAAGTAAGTAACAACAACAAAGTAAGTAACAATAAACTATAAGTAAGTAAGCTACAACAAGATCAAGTAACAAACAACAAAAGATGATGATGATTTAGGGGTGTTTAGGTTCGGTTTTACAAAGAAAAAGAAGAGGAGAAAAGTTCATAATTCTTACAAGTATGAGAGAAAAAGAGAGGAAAAGTTTGAGAGCAAATGAGTGTGTGTGAGAAGTGTGAAAGAATCAAGTGAAAGAAGTAATGAAATTTGAAACTAAAACACTCCTCATGGGAGCCTAAAACCGATGGCATCAAGGGGTGGGAGGGGTGAGGGATTTGTTTCTTGGTCACTAGCTTGTAAAGCTTACAAAAGTTGGTTATTGAATGGGTTTACATGGGGATAAGTTGCTAACTAGATTCTTAATGGTTCAAACTAACTAGTTCACATATAATTTAATACTTACACTTTCAAGACATGGGCTAAAGGTCCATTAATAATGTAGGGTGGGCTTGTAAGCCCAAAGTCAAGTGTCCATTAACTTAAAACAAGCCCAAGTTCCAAAAATAACAAGTAAACCCAATTAAAGCCCAAGTAACTAACTAACAACCTTAGTTAATTAAAATGATTAATAAAACTAATCATGAATGTATATAATACTTGAAAATATTATTCGTGCAAGTTCTGGGTGTCACAAAGACGTTTCGGGCAATTAAAGTCAAGTTCGGGCAATCATGGCAACATGTAAATGTAATAGCGTACATCCGTTTTATCACACGTATTAATAATAATAATTATTAATAAATAAACGTTGGAAATTCCAGGGTCGTTACATTACCCACCTGTTAAAGAAAATTTCGTCCCGAAATTTAAGCTGAGGTAGATGGAGGAGTTGGGAAAAGGTGAGGATACTTCCGCATCATTTGATCCTCTCGCTCCCAAGTAAACTCAGGTCCTCGTTTGGCATTCCATCGTACTCGGACGATCAGAATCTTGTTCCGTTTCAAAGTTTTGATCTCACGATCCATAATTTCAACAGGTTCTTCCACAAAGTGAAGTTTGTTGTCAATCGTAAGTTCCTCAAGTGGTATGATAAGTTCCGGTGCAGCAAGACACTTCTTCAAGTTTGACACATGGAAGGTAGGATGAACTGAGCTCAATTGCGCTGGTAGATCCAAACGGTAAGCAACGGGTCCAACCCGTTCCAAGATTTTAAAAGGACCAATGTATCGTGGGTTCAACTTTCCACGTTTTCCAAAATGGATCACACCTTTCAAAGGTGCAACCTTTAACATTACATGATCACCAACGTTGAATTCAAAGTCCTTACGTTTAAGATCGGCATAACTCTTTTGACGATCACGGGCAGTCTTAAGTCTAACTTGGATCTGAGCAATCTTCTCCGTGGTTTCGTGGACTACCTCGGGTCCGGTGATTTGATTTTCGCCTACTTCGGCCCAACAAATAGGAGATCGGCACTTACGGCCATACAATGCTTCAAAAGGTGCAGCATTAATGCTAGAGTGATAACTGTTGTTGTACGAGAATTCGGCGAGTGGCAAATGTCTTTCCCAGGCCTTTCCAAAATCAATGACACATGTACGCAGCATGTCCTCCAAGGTCTGAATCGTTCGTTCACTTTTCTCGTCAGTCTGGGGATGATAAGCAGTGCTCATGTCGAGACGAGTTCCCATGGCTTCTTGCAAAGAACGCCAAAATCTAGAAGCAAAACGGGGATCGCGATCTGAGATGATCGATAAAGGTACACCATGACGAGATACAACCTCTTTGATGTATAACTGAGCAAGTCTCTCCATTGTATCAGTTTCCTTCATCGCTAGAAAGTGTGCAGATTTGGTAAGGCGGTCAACAATAACCCAAATAGCATCGTATCCGCCCACCGTTTTTGGTAGCTTGGTGATGAAATCCATTGTTATCCGTTCCCACTTCCATTGTGGGATTTCTGGTTGTTGAAGTAAACCAGAAGGTCTCTGATGCTCGGCTTTAACCTTCGAGCAAGTCAAACACTTACCAACATAAGTCGCAACGTCCTTCTTAAGATTCGGCCACCAATACTGTTCTTTAAGGTCGTGGTACATTTTGCCCGCTCCAGGATGAATCGAATATCTCGATTTGTGTGCTTCATCAAGTATAAGGTTCCGTAGATCTCCATAAAGGGGTACCCAAATTCTTCTGGCATAACATCGGAGTCCAGACTCCCTAACCTCGAATCGAGAGACAAGTATGTTCAAATGTTTGTGAGATATATTCTCGTCCTTGAGAGCCTCAACTTGGGCTACTCTGATCTGGACGTTGAGGTTCGAATGGATGGTGATGTTCAGAGCCCTAACACTAAGAGGTGTCGTCCTCTCCTTTCGACTTAAAGCGTCAGCTACAACATTGGCCTTGCCAGGGTGATAACGGAGTTCACAATCGTAGTCGTTGAGCGTCTCAATCCATCGACGTTGTCTCATATTCAGTTGCTTCTGATCAAAGATGTGCTGGAGACTCTTGTGATCGGTGAAGATAGTGCTCTTAGTTCCATACAAATAGTGTCTCCACAATTTAAGCGCAAAGACAACGACTCCAAGTTCAAGATCATGTGTAGTGTAGTTCCGCTCGTGAATCTTCAATTGGCGGGAGGCATAGGCAATAACCTTTGATCGTTGCATCAGTACACAACCAAAACCACTCTTATGCATCACAATAAACAACAAAGTCGTCACTGCCTTCAGGAAGTGATAGGATAGGTGCGGTGGTTAACTTCTTCTTCAAAGTTTGAAATGCTGATTCGTGTGCGGGTTCCCAAATGAACTTCTTGCCCTTGTGAGTCAGTGCGGTCAAAGGACGCGCAATCAGAGAAAATCCTTCGATGAATCTTCAGTAATAACCGGCGAGACCTAGGAATTGGCGAATATGCGTCGGAGTAGTGGGGGTCTCCCACTTGCTGATGGCTTCAATCTTGGCGGGATCAACTTTGATACCCTGGTCGCTTACAACATGACCCAAAAATTATACTTCCTTCAACCAAAATTCACACTTGGAGAATTTGGTGTAAAGTTGCTCTTGTCTTAAGAGTTCAAGCACTAATCGGAGGTGTTGCTCATGTTCTTCTTCGCTCTTAGAGTAGATGAGGATATCATCTATGAAGACGATAACAAACTTTTCCAAGTAAGGCTTGCAGACACGATTCATGAGGTCCATGAACACGGCAGGTGCATTTGTCAAACCGAATGGCATCACGAGATACTCATAATGACCATAACGGGTCCTGAATGCAGTTTTTATCATGTCACTTTCCTTCACCCTCAGCTGGTGATATCCGAATCGCAAATCGATCTTTGAATAAACGCTCGATCCTTGTAGTTGATCAAAAAGATCGTCAATTCGTGGAAGAGGATACCGATTCTTGATAGTCAATTTTTTGAGTTCACGGTAGTCGATACACATACGGAAGGATCCATCCTTCTTCTTCACAAACAACACAGGTGTGCCCCAAGGCGAGAAACTTGGTTGGATAAATCCACGGTCTAACAGCTCTTTAGTTGACTCTGTAATTCTTGCATCTCGGAAGGTGCGAGTCTATAAGGTGCGCGAGCTACAGGTGCAGCTCCTGGCACTAAGTCAATCTGAAACTCTACTGCTCTCTGCGACGGTAATCTAGGCAATTCCTCTGGGAAGACATCGGAAAATTCGTTCACAATTCGAACGTCATTCACGCTCTTCACCTCAGTTTCTACCGCTTTCACATGTGCTAGGACAGCAAAACGTCCCTTCTTCATAATCTTTTGCGCTTTCACGTAACTAATGAGGTTCAACTTCGAGGTACATCTCTCTCCATAGATAACCAGTGGTTCGCCATCTCCTTGTGGTATGCGAAGTGCTTTATCTCCGCAGATTATATCGGCCTTTATCTTGCTCAACCAATCCATACCGACGATCACGTCAAAACTTCCCAGTTTGATAGGTATCAAATCAATTTCGAAATCTGCACCAGCTATGTTGATAATAGCTCCACGACTAATATGGTCAACCTTTTCAAGTTTTCCATTTGCGACCTCGATAAGCATACTTTCTTTTAACGGGACTAATGACCAATTAATCTTATCGCAAAAATGTCTACATACATAACTTCTATCCGCACCAGTATCAAACAAGACAGAAGCTAAAAGATTGTTGATTGTGAATATACCTGTCACCAAGTCGGGGTTATCGCGTGCATCCCTTGCATTAACATTAAAAGCTCGTCCACGGGGTGGTCCGCCATCTTTTCGCTTGTTGGGGCATGCGTTTCTGAAATGGCCCGTCTGCCCGCATCCGTAGCACTTCTTCGGCCCATTGGTGTTTGGCTTCCCATTCAAAGTAGTGACCTTGCAGTCCTTCCCGATGTGCCCAGCCCGTTGGCACTTCTCACAGACAACATTGCAATACCCAGTGTGGTGTTTGTAACATCGCTTGCATTGAGGTAAGGTTCCTTTGTAGTTCGGGTTGGTGTTGGTGTTGTTGTTGGGATTAGAGTTTCCACCGTTGTTGTGCCTCTTGGCGGGGGTTTGATCGTAGTTTCTCCCTCTGTTGTTGTTGTTGTTGTTGTTGTGGTTGTTGTGGTTGTTGTCCCATTTCCTCTTTTCGCTACTACCAGCCTCAAACTTAGCCTTCTCCGGCTCATCAATAAGAATTTGATTCATGAGAGTATGCGCCATGCGCATTGCTTCGGGAACAGTCGGTGGTTTGGATGAGGTGACATTCCCCTTGATGGACTTAGGAAGTCCCCAAAAGTATCGCTCCATTCGTTTGAATTCGGGGGTGACCATAGTTGGACACATCAGCGCTAACTCCAAAAACCTACGGTTGTAGCTGTCAAGATCGTTTCCTACGGCCTTATGTTGCATGAATTCAATCTCCATCTTTTGAACCTCGGTTCTCGGACAGTATTCCTCAATCATAGCACATTTAAACTCTTCCCAAGGCGTAGTATACGCCTCATCGATTCCTTGCGCTTGGGCCATGGTATTCCACCATGTAAGCGCGCCATCAGAAAGCGTGCAAGATGCAAACTTGGTTTTATTATCCTCCGAACAGTTGCTAACTCGGAATACTGATTCAAGTTTCTCGAACCATTTGGTGAGACCAACTGGTCCCTCGGTGCCGCTGAAGTTATGCGGTTTGCAGCTCTGGAATTCCTTGTAAGTACACCCATTTCGAACGGGTGGGATAACTTGTAGTGACCCGAACTTTTTCATGTTTATATATATTAATTGAGATTGATATTTACATGATTAAATGTTTCCAACATGTTAAGCAATCAAACTTGTTAAGACTTGATTAATTGAAATATGTTTCATATAGACAATTGACCACCCAAGTTGACCGGTGATTCACGAACGTTAAAACTTGTAAAAACTATATGATGACATATATATGGATATATATATATAGTTAACATGATATTATGATAAGTAAACATATCATTAAGTATATTAACAATGAACTACATATGTAAAAACAAGACTACTAACTTAATGATTTTTAAACGAGACATATATGTAACGATTATCGTTGTAAAGACATTTAATGTATATATATCATATTAAGAGATATTCATACATGATAATATCATGATAATATAATAATTTAAAATCTCATTTGATATTATAAACATTGGGTTAACAACATTTAACAAGATCGTTAACCTAAAGGTTTCAAAACAACACTTACATGTAACGACTAACGATGAGTTAACGACTCAGTTAAAATGTATATACATGTAGTGTTTTAATATGTATTTATACACTTTTGAAAGACTTCAATACACTTATCAAAATACTTCTACTTAACAAAAATGCTTACAATTACATCCTCGTTCAGTTTCATCAACAATTCTACTCGTATGCACCCGTATTCGTACTCGTACAATACACAGCTTTTAGATGTATGTACTATTGGTATATACACTCCAATGATCAGCTCTTAGCAGCCCATGTGAGTCACCTAACACATGTGGGAACCATCATTTGGCAACTAGCATGAAATATCTCATAAAATTACAAAAATATGAGTAATCATTCATGACTTATTTACATGAAAACAAAATTACATATCCTTTATATCTAATCCATACACCAACGACCAAAAACACCTACAAACATTTTAATTCTTCAATTTTATTCATCTAATTGATCTCTCTCAAGTTCTATCTTCAAGTTCTAAGTGTTCTTCATAAATTCTACAAGTTCTAGTTACATAAAATCAAGAATACTTTCAAGTTTGCTAGCTCACTTCCAATCTTGTAAGGTGATCATCCAACCTCAAGAAATCTTTGTTTCTTACAGTAGGTTATCATTCTAATACAAGGTAATAATCATATTCAAACTTTGGTTCAATTTCTATAACTATAACAATCTTATTTCAAGTGATGATCTTACTTGAACTTGTTTTCGTGTCATGATTCTGCTTCAAGAACTTCGAGCCATCCAAGGATCCGTTGAATCTACATCCATTTTTCTATTTTCCAGTAGGTTTATCCAAGGAACTTAAGGTAGTAATGATGTTCATAACATCATTCGATTCATACATATAAAGCTATCTTATTCGAAGGTTTAAACTTGTAATCACTAGAACATAGTTTAGTTAATTCTAAACTTGTTCGCAAACAAAAGTTAATCCTTCTAACTTGACTTTTAAAATCAACTAAACACATGTTCTATATCTATATGATATGCTAAATTAATGATTTAAAACCTGGAAACACGAAAAACACCTTAAAACCGGATTTACGCCGTCGTAGTAACACCGCGGGCTGTTTTGGGTTAGTTAATTAAAAACTATGATAAACTTTGATTTAAAAGTTGTTATTCTGAGAAAATGATTTTTATTATGAACATGAAACTATATCCAAAAATTATGGTTAAACTCAAAGTGGAAGTATGTTTTCTAAAATGGTCATCTAGACGTCGTTCTTTCGACTGAAATGACTACCTTTACAAAAACAACTTGTAACTTATTTTTCCGACTATAAACCTATACTTTTTCTGTTTAGATTCATATAATAGAGTTCAATATGAAACCATAGCAATTTTATTCACTCAAAACGGATTTAAAATGAAGAAGTTATGGGTAAAACAAGATTGGATAATTTTTCTCATTTTAGCTACGTGAAAATTGGTAACAAATCTATTCCAACCATAACTTAATCAACTTGTATTGTATATTATGTAATCTTGAGATACCATAGACACGTATACAATGTTTCGACCTATCATGTCGACACATCTATATATATTTCGGAACAACCATAGACACTCTATATGTGAATGTTGGAGTTAGCTATACAGGGTTGAGGTTGATTCCAAAATATATATAGTTTGAGTTGTGATCAATACTGAGATACGTATACACTGGGTCGTGGATAGATTCAAGATAATATTTATCGATTTATTTCTGTACATCTAACTGTGGACAACTAGTTGTAGGTTACTAACGAGGACAGCTGACTTAATAAACTTAAAACATCAAAATATATAAAAAGTGTTGTAAATATATTTTGAACATACTTTGATATATATGTATATATTGTTATAGGTTCGTGAATCAACCAGAGGCCAAGTATTACTTCCTGACGAAGTAAAAATCTGTGAAAGTGAGTTATAGTCCCACTTTTAAAATCTAATATTTTTGGGATGAGAATACATGCAGGTTTAATAAATGATTTACAAAATAGACACAAGTAGGTGAAACTACATTCTATGGTTGAATTATCGAAATCGAATATGCCCCTTTTTATTAAGTCTGGTAATCTAAGAATTAGGGAACAGACACCCGAATTGACGCGAATCCTAAAGATAGATCTATTGGGCCTAACAAACCCCATCCAAAGTACCGGATGCTTTAGTACTTCGAAATTTATATCATATTCGAAGGGTGTCCCGGAATGATGGGGATATTCTTATATATGCATCTTGTTAATGTCGGTTACCAGGTGTTCACCATATGAATGACTTTTATCTCTATGTATGGGATGTGTATTGAAATATGAAATCTTGTGGTCTATTATTATGATTTGATATATATAGGTTAAACCTATAACTCACCAACATTTTTGTTGACGTTTTAAGCATGTTTATTCTCAGGTGATTATTAAGAGCTTCCGCTGTCGCATACTTAAATAAGGACGAGATTTGGAGTCCATGCTTGTATGATATTGTGTAAAAACTGCATTCAAGAAACTTATTTTGTTGTAACATATTTGTATTGTAAACCATTATGTAATGGTCATGTGTAAACAGGATATTTTAGATTATCATTATTTGATAATCTACGTAAAGCTTTTTAAACCTTTATTGATGAAATAAAGGTTATGGTTTGTTTTAAAATGAATGCAGTCTTTGAAAAACGTCTCATATAGAGGTTAAAACCTCGCAACGAAATCAATTAATATGGAACGTTTTTAATCAATAAGAACGGGACATTTCATAACTGGTGGTGGTGGCGGTGGAACTTGAAGATTTCTTTCTGCTAGGGCTGCAGCGACCCGTTCGTTGATCATGTCCTCAATCTGGGCGGCGGTAGGTGTGGATCTTCCGTTAGCCATGGTATTCTAAACAAAAATTTTGACTCAAGTCAAAATCCAGTATGCAAGTAGTAATAATACAGTATATAGTGACCAACATGGAATCAAAACATCACATGTTATAAAATAACGCATCTAGGTACAAATACCACAGAGTCATCGTACAGTAATGTAAATAGAACATCGTGCAAGAATTTAAATAACGCAAAGTTCCATTAATAATAATAAGTTTCATACATCCGAATAAGTTCTTACAATACATAAATAATACAAGAAGCTACTACTAGATTACATCATGAAATCTAATACAAAAGTCCTACGGTGAAGGTGGGTGAAGGATGTCTAAAACCTGAGCCAACTGCTCCTCGAGCTCAGTAACCCGAGCTCGGAGGATTCCCACCTCCCTTGTCAATTCCTCGACAGTGGGAGTTAGTGGGGCAGGCGGTGCTGGTGGTGCAGGTGCTGCCGATGGTGCGGGTGGTGCTGAAGTAGATGGTCCAGCTCCGGATGTAGACGGTACGTCCCTAGATGGGAATGGTCCGTATCTAAATCTAGGCAGTACGGTTTCAGGAATAGTCAATACGTAACGGGGAACCTTACGTATCTGTGGGTCGGCAGGGTACGGCACAAGCCGCTTGCGGGCAGTAACCCTCCGACGCCGACCAAACGTGTCAGTGAAAGCACGACTTCCATTCACCCCTGGAATAACGGTGCCATCAGGGCGGTACCGCTTCTTCGGCGGGGTGGAGGGTGCCTGAATAGGTACGTCAGCGGGATCCTCATCATCACTGGAGTCATCCGAAGAGGTGTCGTCTGATGGAGCATCAGTGGAAGACCCGTCGTCTGAATCATGTGGTGGCAACACGGGTGGCTCAACTGGCATTTCGAAGGCGGCCAACATCTGTCTGTGTCTGCCTGGCGGAATCGGCACTAAACATCCGTCGGGAGTGCGTCGGCAAGGCGTGCGCATGTGATTACGAAACGGCCCTTCCCCGAACTCCGCGGGAATCTCAATCCCACCGATGCGGGGCTGTGACCCCGAGGGTCCGGGAGCAGACGGAGCTGGAATCTCCGTAGGGTCAGAAGTAGTCACAGGTGCTGGCGCACTACTACTCGCTCCGGAAGACGAAGCGCCGGGGTCACTAGTGGGTAACGGAACCGGTGTATCAGCAACAGTAGCAGGTGGTGTGGTGGAGTCTGAGTCCGAACTGCCCAAAACGCTAGCAGGTGGTACATCCGACATCTGAACAAGGAAAAATAAATTTTCCATGTCAGTAAGTCATAAGCAAGCACGTATTAGGCCAACAGTTTAAATCATGTATAACAATAAGTAGCATGGCAATAATAACGAATCGTACAGAAGTAGCATGCAATCGAAAGCAAGTAATATCATCCAGTAGTGAAATCATGTAGTAGCATACGGCATATAGCAGTAAAAGTAAGCAGCAGCAGCATGCAGTAAGTTCAGCAGAAACACGTAAACTAGCAAGTTGTAGATTAGTCCTATTAGTGAATCCTACTCGGGTCGGTCTTAGACTCACTAATGCAACCTAATTCCCTACAACCAATGCTCTGATATCAAATGTGACGCCCCGTACCAAATCATCGTGTACGGACCATCAACAACAGGATCATTACAAGGTTAAGTACTATATGCGTTTTCAAAAAGAGTTTGCATTCATAATTAAAAGTGATGTCAAACCAACATCGAAAGTTTTATAATCCAAAAGTATGCTTCACTAAGTAGAAGCAATAAATAAGTGTATATGACCACAAAGGTCGTTACAAGACATAATTCAAAAGTACAAATGTTTGAATGCAAAGTAAAGTAGTTCATGCGTTGACAACTCTAAGCAGCGGGTGTCTACAGCACAAACTAGTACACGGCGGAAGCAACCTCAAGCACCTGAGAAATACATGCTTAAAAATGTCAACACAAAGGTTGGTGAGCTATAGTTTAAGTATAACAGTAATGTAAGTAGGCCACGAGATTTCAGTGCTACAACGAGCTTTTCGAAAGTATGTAAAAGTATATGCTAACCGTGGGCACTTGGTAACTAACTTAACGTTTATACCCCCTGAAAGTACACTTGGCAAGTGCGTATGTCTACGAAGTATTAAACACTCGTTAAATGCTAGCGCTACTAGCCCGAGTGGGGATGTCAAACCCTATGGATCCATATCTAAGATTCGCGTTCACGGTTCAAAAACCAATGATTAAACGTTACCGAGCTAAAGGGAATGTTTATGCCGTTGTATAACCTACACATATATAAGTTTAAGTACTCGTTCCTAGTATGTAAAACATAAAATCCGCATGTATTCTCAGTTCCCAAAATAAGTTTAAAGTAAAAAGGGAATGCTATAACTCACAATGATATGTAGCGGTAAAGTAGTAGTCGGGAAAGGTGTGCAAGTAAATGGTCTGAAGTCCTCAACCTAAGTCAAATAGTACTAAGTCAGTAAATTGTCTTAATAGGTTTAAAATTATGTAATTAAGGTCTTAAGGGTCATCATCATTCATCATTAAACAAAAGGCGTAAAGTAGGTTTCGTTTATGAAAGTAGTTTAAAATAAAGTCTGACTTCAGTCAGTCACCACGGCCTCTACCCTTACTGAATTAAGGTGAGACCAGTGGCCATGGCTCCGTCTATGAGTCCCTTAAGTGTGGTAAAAATTCCAGAAGCAAACTCGTCTTCGTTTGACCGTGGCGACGGTCTAAGTGCGAGTAGGTCAGAAATTTCTGCACAACATTAAAGGACATAGTGACGATCGGAGGGCAATAAATCCCAAACCGTAACTCGGATTAAGACGAGTCCTATATGAAAAGTTATCTACTCGAAAAGTTCTATCTAAAAATCAAGGTTAGAACAGCCCAAGTCTACTGGTCAGTTACAGAAACATCAGATGAGTAGCTTTTGGACAGAAACAGTAAGTTTAAAAGGGTTCCGGTGGTCTTGGTGCTTGATGTTCATCATGGTTCTCATCCTTGATGCATATAGCTTCAAGTGTACAACTCATTGATGTATCTACATCATCTTAACCAAGTCTTGACCATCATAACCCTAGTGCAAGTCTAAGACATGAAGCACAACTCACTTAAGAGTTGCATGTAGTTTGATGAACCAAAGTTACATCAAAGTCTTAGGTTTGACATTTACATGAACTATAAGACTAATAATAAGTTACAAACTTGAAAATGAATTTATGAAATCAAGATCTTAAAATGTAGAACATAGTTCTTAGTTAGATCTTGAAGATCCAAGACTCAAAAGTCTAGATCAAGCATAAGTATACAAAGTTATAATTAAAAAGTTTCCTTTATATGTTCTTGAACTTTAAAGTTAACCTTAAGTTCAAGATTAATGAGATCAAAGTTAACTTGTAACATTTGACCAACAAGAACATAAATCATGAAATTAAAGTGCAAGAATGAAGTAGTAAACTAAGTAAACAAGTAAATTATTCATGGTTGTTCATACTTTAAAGATTCAAACCAAAGTTTGATCTTTAGAAAGTAAGCTTTAAAGTTTACTTCATGAACTTCAAGTATGTCTTTCAACCATGAACTTTATAATCTTTTGAAACAAGTAAGGTAGAACATAACTAGATAGATTATGTTCTTGTTGTTCTTGTTATAACAAGATAAAATGAAGAATCAAACTAGTAAGTTTATTCTTGTAATCATGAAAGTAAGTAACAACAACAAAGTAAGTAACAATTGAAAGGACCCGTTCATATATATTATAAACGATTCATAATAGTTGATTACATTGCGAGGTATTTGACTTCTATATGATACATTTTACAAACATTGCATTCGTTTTTAAAAGACAAACTTTCTTTACATCAAAAATTGACAGGCATGCATACCATTTCATAATATCCACTATACAACTATAAATTGATTTAATAATAATCTTTGATGAACTCAATGACTCGAATGCAACGTTCTTCGAAATATGCTATGAAAGACTCTAAGTAATATCTTTAAAATGAGCAAATGCACTGCGGAAGATTTCTTTAACACCTGAGAATAAACATGCTTTAAAGTGTCAACCAAAAGGTTGGTGAGTTCATTAGTTTATCATAATCATTTATTTCCATCATTTTAATAGACCACAAGAATTTCATTTCCAGTTCTCATAAATATACGTCCCATGCATAGAGACAAAAATAATCATTCATATGGTGAACACCTGGTAACCGACATTAACTAGATACATATAAGAATATCCCCTATCATTCCGGGATCCTCCTTCGGATATGATATAAATTTCGAAGTACTAAAGCATCCGGTACTTTGGATGGGGTTTGTTAGACCCAATAGATCTATCTTTAGGATTCGCATCAATTAGGGTGTCTGTTCCCTAATTCTTAGATTACCAGACTTTAATAAAAAGGGGCATATTCGATTTCGATAATTCAACCATAGAATGTAGTTTCAATTACTTGTGTCTATTTCGTCAAACATTTATAAAAGCGCATGTATTCTCAGTCCCAAAAATATAAAGGGTAAAAAGGTAAATGAAACTCACGCATATAAATATTGTAAAACAGTTAATAAAGCATTTGCATGTATTCTCAGCCCAAAAATGTAAAGAGTAAAAGGGAGCAAATGAACTCACGCATATAAATATTGTAAAACAGTTAATAAAGCATTTGCATGTATTCTCAGCCCAAAAATGTAAAGAGTAAAAGGGAGCAAATGAACTCACCATACTGTATTTCGTAGTAAAAATACATATAACGTCATTGAACAAGTGCAAGGTTGGCCTCGGATTCACGAACCTAAATTAATTATATATATTTATGTGTTGGTCAATATTTGTCTAACAAATTAGGTCAAGTCATAGTGTACCACAATCCTAATGCTCGAGACTAATATACAAAAGTCAACAAAAGTAAATTTGACTCGAAATAATTTCCAAAAATCTATACATGATTAATATATAGTTTAAATATCGTCGTTTTATATTTTTAAATATTTTTAAAAGATTTATTAGAGTAAATAATATAATTTATTTATTAATAAATAAAATTTTATATTAAATTTATATAATAAAATATACTTTTATATATATTAAGTAATAAAATTTATAGGGTTCATTTAATATCATAAAGATAATATGATAGGTATTATTAAAGTAAGTTATTACACGTAGTAAAATATATTTGTATCACATATTTATTTGATAAAATAATATCTATAATGATAGTAAGTAAAAGTTGTATTATTTTGTAATAATAATTATTATTATAAAAATATCAATATTTATAATTACTAAGATGACATTATGATAAAACGATAATTCTAATTATGATAACTTTAATATTTACGATAATTTTTAATATTATCTTTAAAATAATAATTCTATTTAAAATAATAATAATAATGATATTTTATAGTAACAATGACATTTCTATTAAAATGATAATTTTTGTTAAAATGATAGTTTTAATACTAACGATACTTTTAATAATAATAGTAATGATAAAAATAATAAGAACGATAATTTTATCTAAATCAATATCTTATAATATTTTAATTTCATCATGATACTCTTACTCGTTATTTCCTAATCGTTTCGTTTAATAGCTTTTAATCGTCTTTTATATCGTGTTCATAATAATGATAATAATATTAATCAAAATAATTAGGTGTTACAAATATTTATTTTAATTACACTAATATTAATAATGATAGTTCCTATAACATTATTAATGATAATACTAATAATTATCTTAATGATAATATAGTAATAATAATAATAACAATAACAATAAACATTTTTAAATAATGATATATATATTAATAATGATAATAATAATAATAATACTAAAAATAATAATAATAATAATAATAATAATAATAATAATAATAATAATAATAATAATAATAATAATAATAATAATAATAATAATAATAATAATAATAATAATAATAATTGGATAATAATAATAATAATACTAATTATAACTTTAACGATAATAACGATAGTAATAATAAAAAAATAACAATTTTTAATGATAAATCCCTTTTATTGATAAAGATAATAATAATCATAATAATAAGATAAAACTAGAACGACGATAATAATAATCATTTTTAATAAAAATATCGAAAATTCAATTGATTATAACTTCTAATCCGTTCATCGAAACCATTCGATATCTAAAGGAAAAGTTCTTAATTTTTCGCTAGCTTTTCAAAGACATGCATATCTTATACCTTATCTCAACCGCAAGTGTAACTAATTCACGATTCAACCTAACCTGTCTAAGGGCAATATTAAAAGTACAAGCATGCATAATCCTAAATACTCGAGCACTAGTCAGGGATACACTATTAGTATGTAAAAGTTAAATTATGAGTACTCACGTATCAATATTGAGATTCAATATTGCAGGAAAGGTACGTAGACGCAACGGAAATGATAAACACTATATTGACCTCACGAGCATACCCATGAACCATACTCAATCACCTCCATAGCTATAACCCATAATTTCCTTAATCCTATCCTACTCGAAAAACAATTTCGAAACCACTCGGACAGCACTCCGTCGTAATATTTTATGTATACTAATAATATCTTGAAATAATACGGAGTAAATATATATATGTAAATCGATTGAGAGAGTTTAGAGAAAAATATTTTCAAGTTTCTATGAAATAATGAAACCTATTGAATTCTATTTATAATACATTTTTGAATTATTAAAGTGAATTATTAAAGTATGAATTATTAAAGTGAATTATTAAAGTATGAATTATTAAAGTGAATTATTAAAGTATGAATTATTAAAGTGAATTATTAAAGTTAAAGTAAAGTAAAAATAAAGTAAAGGTAAAGTTTAAGTATAGTAAAAGTATAAAACTATGTACGTATAATACGCGTATAAATATATATAATATTAATTTAAATCGTTATATATATTTAATAAAATAAAATATAAATATCGTTATCTTTATCATACTAGTTAAGTAATGAGTTGTCAAAAGTTGTTCTAGATATTTATAAAAGTTATATACGTTTTAATAATAAAGTTCTTTTTAAACTGAAAACATTTTTGTATGTTTGAAACTAAATAGATCAATCGAGTCTTTATGAGATTCAATCTTCCACTATCCTTTGTCTAGTTCTCAATGACTGACAATTTGTTCTTATTTATAAATCACTTTACCATTTTCCGAATATTGTTAAAATGGAAAGATTTCTCAAATCAACGTGGGCCTTTCAACAGAGACTTGTAATCATAATTCAATATATATGATAATTTAATCATTTGATCTTATCTTCTAATTCCATTGATAAATATTTTGAAACAGATACAATCATATAAAGTATTTAATCTAATATTTTGTTTACGTTTCAATTTATAATATATATACACATATACATATATAATCATATTCGTTTAATGGTTCGTAAATCGTTGGAACTTGGTCGAGGTTGAATGAATGTATGAACATAGTTTAAAATTCTTGAAATTTAACTTAACAAATATTGCTTATCGTGTCGGAAACATATAAAGATTAAAGTTTAAATTTGGTTGGAAATTTTCGGGTTGTCACAGTACCTACCCGTTAAAGAAATTTCATCCCGAAATTTGAGTGAAAAGGTCGTGAATGATAATAAGTATGTTTTCATGATGCATACGGGCTGAAAATTAGAGTTTTATCATCAGCGAATAATTTGGATAAACAATCCATTTATATGAAGAGTACGAATGAAGCTAACATAGAAGAGTGAAATGAGTAAGTGTAGATTCATCTTATCATTTGACGTAGATATGATTGATTCCCAGATTTCAAGGGATTTGAAGAAAATCTTCTTAATAAGATTTGACTCTCCGGTAATCAAGGGAATTAGGATCCGCTTTAAATGCGATCGTCCATTTTAATTGTTCTGTCAAAGATTTTCTTATAAATTCCCCTCCTTCGTTTCCTTACAACTCACACCTTCTGTTGATGCATTTTATGCAAGTCCCTAGACATCTACCCACGTCCATTGCAGGTACAACAATTTACATGCCACCATGATTGCTCGTTATTATCCTATCCGTGTTTGTGTGTGGTTACAGGAACGGCAGGAATGAGATTTAGATGTTTGACTATGTTAGACTTAGTCAGACGTACGAGTGAAGCCGCACTAGTACGGCTGACAGGCTCATACGCATGGTTGATGCTGAGCTAAGTCACAATTACAACCTAAATGAGAAGACACGAGTGAGTGATCACCCGTACGGCTGATGAAGCCAACTCATACGTGTAATGAATGAATCGTATGGGTGAGTCAACAGCAGGGGTATATAAAGTCTTATGTTCTTCATTTTAGGTTAAGCCTCTCATTTGTTACACACACTCAGATCTAGTGAGCTCCTCCGATTCTCTCTCAGTCCAAATCACCCATGTGGTGAATAATAGCTCTAGGTGTTGATCTAATCACACTTGATTTAGTTGTGGTTTGACTAAATTAATAAAAAAAAAAAAAAAAAAAACTTAACCTATTCACTAGAGGGTTTGATTCACTTATTCCGCCATTGTGTGAGTTAAATCTGTTGATTTCTAAGTTCCTAGTCATGTTTCATCACCTTCTATTCTTTCCCCCTCAACTCATATTTTAAAGTATTCATCAATATGCTCCATCCAGTTCTGATTCTCGATATACTTCTAACTTTCATATCGGTCATTCTTCTTTTTCATCTACCGCCGGAAGAATCTATTTACTTCTACTATACTCTTGGGTTTATAGTGTTTCTAGTTCTCCCGTGTCTTTATATTGCTATATGCATCGATATATATGGTTTATAATTTCTGGTTTGTCGTTGGGCTTTATATGTTCCCTTATATTTCAAAGTCTCTGCTTCTGTCTTCTATAATCATTTTCATTCACAGTTAATGCTCTCTTTTATTTGCTGCAATTTATACCCCAATTTCTATTTCGGAGTTTTATCCTTTTGTTTCTTCTTCTTGCGATTAAGCACTGCTTGTAATGGTCCAGAATTCACAGATATGAATTTCGGAATGAACATTGTTAATGTTCTAGGAAGGAAATTGTGATGGCACGATCTTGACTTGTCAAATTACTAGAATACCTTGGAAAAGGCCGAATCATCAAGAAATATTTTCTTGATATTTTAGAGGTTAAATAGAATACAAGAGTCGTATAACAGGGCACATGATGATGTTATGATCTGTGAATCATCACCTTCCATTTAGAAACTCAGCATGACTTACTGTAATATAATCACATTGATCAAGTGTCATTATATTATACTAATTCATGTTTCAGTTCCCAACACTACTTCAAAATATTTCTATTTTAAACTTGAATGTTTCAGAATTTAGAAACTAAAATAGTTTCTTTTATGATGTAATACAGATAGTGCGAAGAGGTAAATGACTTCAAATAAGAAAAATTAAGAAAATATCTTCAGAAATATGGAGGATATTTATAATGAAATATATGATGATATTTTAGAATTTCTAATATCAGAGGATGATGAAGAATATTGTCCGCAGGGGTTTAGAGTCAGGAGCAAGGTATTCATTAATGACTTCAGCAGGTACTGAATCATTTAGATCCTTTGAAGTCAGGTTCAGTCTTTGTAATTTGTCCACAGCCTCCTTCCTACCTTGCTCAATCCGTTTTCCAGTTCCAAAACTTCTCTTTTTCTGCGCTTTGCCAGCACACTTCATCATTATCATCCAGCTTTAACCGTTTAAAGTCGTTTATAGTTTTTGCTGCTTCATCAGCATTTTTTTTCGGAGAACCAATTCGTAGTTTGGAGTGTTTTTCAGAAACTTCACATTCAAATTAAGTCCAAAAGATAGACGTTATATATACACATATAACTGTTGGCGTAGACATGTTGCAAGATTTCAAAATACTGATTGCTAATTCCCAATGATTCGTATGGCAATTCTCATTACAAGATGCGAATGAGTAAATGATGGGGTTTCAATGAATAATTATAATGACTTTTTGGAGAGGCTAAAGTCAAAGGGTAATGAAGTTGTTGGTACATCTGCTAATAATGTGGTGGAATGTAAAAGGTTCCCTGGTAACGATGGTGTATTTCTCAAGGTTATAATAAGGTTAGTCTGACTGAAAAGTCAAAGTTGACTTGCTGGAGCTGTGACAAAACTGGTTACTTTGAATAGGAGTCGCAAAGTTATTTTTGCTAATAAATGCCAAAGAATCTGACGTGGATACGTTGTTTAGACTTTTACTTTGGTTTCAAGAGTTTTTCGGGTACATAACTGTGGGTAACTTGTGGTTGGATCATCATCTCGATTGCTCATCATTCGAAGTGTCTTCAGAAATTTTCGAAGGGTTTGAACACAGATTGTAATCGTTAACATACATTTGATGTTCTAACACAGTTTTGAAGTCAAAATATAGCTTGTGAAAGATGTAAGGATCTAAGAGTGATGATTTTGGTCATATCTCAAGTTGAATTTTGAGATTTCAAAATCAGAATATGTAATTAAATTTTGAATGAGTATGGTTGTTTTGATTTCTATAAAAGAATGTATATTGTTGTGAAAGTAGGGAGTATAATGGATGATTTGCTGAATCAGATTCGAAGAATGTAACATATTAATTGTGAATTTATATATCTCTCGGGTATTACCTACCCGTTAAAAAAATTTCACAATTAATATTTTGTACAAAAGAATTTTATTACAGTCTTTATGAAAATATATATATGTATATTTTCTTCAGATGTAACATAGATTTAATGAGTTAATGTTAAATTAAACTCATTTGATTTACGGTTGAAACTAGAATTGAATAATCCCTAAAGGCTTTAAAAAGTACATAACTTTTACGCAGTATTTCTTTAATGACATTGAAATTATGAATCAATACTTCATTATTTGTTGATGTATGATGTTCGGTTCGTGGAATTCTTGTGAATTTCGCAAAGTACGAATGATGTTATCTGAAAAGTTTCGGGCACATGGATGATGAAAGTGTAAAATCAAATATATACTTGATTTATTATGAATTGGAATTTGTTGAATTGCGACAGAGATTGTAGTTAACGCTGGTTAATTTGCGGCCGAAGGACGTACATTATTGCATATTTGTAATATGAATTAACCGAGTAGTTAAGATTCGAACACAATAGCTTAGCACGGAAAGATTTATTTCACAATATACATGTTATTGATTCGTAATTATGTCCACAGTGATTCTTGAACTGACGGAGTTTGTGATGTTATCTGTGTTGTTGATTCGGATGTTGACTGTACTGATGATGCTGGTAAAGCTGACGGTACTGTTGATGTTGTTGGTAAATGTCAGGGTTTCTACTCTTCCTTCTATCATTTTGGTTCGCTTAACTGATTTATGGTTAGGGCTAGATTAGATAATCTCTAAGACTTTAGAGATTACATAATCGCCGCGGAATGTTTCTCCAATGAAGTTATGAATTAATACTTCGTCAGTTATTGTTGTTGGTAACCCTTGGTATCTATGGTGCGTATGACGTTGATGCTCGTGGGACAGATTATGAAGTTGAGGTTTACGCCGCGGTTGTGGTTGGAGGTGGTAATGGTACTGTTGGCATTGATGATGGTGGTACTGGTTATGCTGCTGATGCTGCTGCTGGTGTTTGTAATCTCTGCACCATATTCTCCAAAGCCACTACCCGAGCGCGAAGCTCTTTGACTTCTTCTATTACACCGGGGTGATTGTCGGTTCGGATGAGCGGATAAATAAAATCTAAAATTTGATGAAATATATAATCGTGACGAGATACTCTGGAAATGAGCGAGAAAATGGTGTTTCAGACAGGTTCGCCGGTAAGTGCTTCAGGTTCTTCGTCAAGAGGGAAATGTGGTGGATGGAAGGGATCACCTTCTTCTTGTCTCCAATGATTGAGGAGGCTACGAACCCATCCCCAATTCATCCAGAATAGGTGATGACTGATTGGTTGATCTATTCCGGTCACACTGCTTTCGGAGCTTGAATGGGATTCCATTTCGGAATCTGAGTGACTTGAACTGATGACGAATTCCATTTCATACGATTAGATAAAGGATTTTTTTTTTCGATATGAAATGATTTTGGCTAACGGATGGTATTCTAATTACATAGAATATATATATATATATATATATATATATATATATATATATATATATATATATATATATATATATATATATATATATATATATATATATATATATATATATATATATATATATATATAGATCAAAAGATTTCGTAGATTACGGAGGACTTTGCGGGATATGTCAGGCAAAGTTTAAAGTAACAGATACGATAAGATATGATTTAGCAGATATGCTAAGATATGAATTTTTGTCTATACACTATTCATGCAATCAATGCAGCAAGACGTGTCTTAGACTAAAAATGATAAGCAGGTAATTTTCTGAGGATGATAAGTAGTTAATTTTTGACACAAAATGATAAGCAAAACTTTTGACATGCAGACACGGTCGAAGTCCAGACTCACTAATGCATCCTATCGACTTATCAGTTAGACACACTAATGCAGACCTGGTTCGCTAAGACCACTGCTCTGATACCAACTGAAAGGACCCGTTCATATACATTATAAACGATTCATAATAGTTGATTACATTGCGAGGTATTTGACTTCTATATGATACATTTTACAAACATTGCATTCGTTTTTAAAAGACAAACTTTCTTTACATCAAATATTGACAGGCATGCATACCATTTCATAATATCCACTATACAACTATAAATTGATTTAATAATAATCTTTGATGAACTCAATGACTCGAATGCAACGTTCTTCGAAATATGCTATGAAAGACTCTAAGTAATATCTTTAAAATGAGCAAATGCACTGCGGAAGATTTCTTTAACACCTGAGAATAAACATGCTTTAAAGTGTCAACCAAAAGGTTGGTGAGTTCATTAGTTTATCATAATCATTTATTTCCATCATTTTAATAGACCACAAGAATTTCATTTCCAGTTCTCATAAATATACGTCCCATGCATAGAGACAAAAATAATCATTCATATGGTGAACACCTGGTAACCGACATTAACTAGATACATATAAGAATATCCCCTATCATTCCGGGATCCTCCTTCGGATATGATATAAATTTCGAAGTACTAAAGCATCCGGTACTTTGGATGGGGTTTGTTAGACCCAATAGATCTATCTTTAGGATTCGCATCAATTAGGGTGTCTGTTCCCTAATTCTTAGATTACCAGACTTTAATAAAAAGGGGCATATTCGATTTCGATAATTCAACCATAGAATGTAGTTTCAATTACTTGTGTCTATTTCGTCAAACATTTATAAAAGCGCATGTATTCTCAGTCCCAAAAATATAAAGGGTAAAAAGGTAAATGAAACTCACGCATATAAATATTGTAAAACAGTTAATAAAGCATTTGCATGTATTCTCAGCCCAAAAATGTAAAGAGTAAAAGGGAGCAAATGAACTCACGCATATAAATATTGTAAAACAGTTAATAAAGCATTTGCATGTATTCTCAGCCCAAAAATGTAAAGAGTAAAAGGGAGTAAATGAACTCACCATACTGTATTTCGTAGTAAAAATACATATAACGTCATTGAACAAGTGCAAGGTTGGCCTCGGATTCACGAACCTAAATTAATTATATATATTTATGTGTTGGTCAATATTTGTCTAACAAATTAGGTCAAGTCATAGTGTACCACAATCCTAATGCTCGAGACTAATATACAAAAGTCAACAAAAGTAAATTTGACTCGAAATAATTTCCAAAAATCTATACATGATTAATATATAGTTTAAATATCGTCGTTTTATATTTTTAAAAGATTTATTAGAGTAAATAATATAATTTATTTATTAATAAATAAAATTTTATATTAAATTTATATAATAAAATATACTTTTATATATATTAAGTAATAAAATTTATAGGGTTCATTTAATATCATAAAGATAATATGATAGGTATTATTAAAGTAAGTTATTACACGTAGTAAAATATGTTTATATCACATATTTATTTGATAAAATAATATCTATAATGATAGTAAGTAAAAGTTGTATTATTTTGTAATAATAATTATTATTATAAAAATATCAATATTTATAATTACTAAGATGACATTATGATAAAACGATAATTCTAATTATGATAACTTTAATATTTACGATAATTTTTAATATTATCTTTAAAATAATAATTCTATTTAAAATAATAATAATAATGATATTTTATAGTAACAATGACATTTCTATTAAAATGATAATTTTTATTAAAATGATAGTTTTAATACTAACGATACTTTTAATAATAATAGTAATGATAAAAATAATAAGAACGATAATTTTATCTAAATCAATATCTTATAATATTTTAATTTCATCATGATACTCTTACTCGTTATTTCCTAATCGTTTTGTTTAATAGCTTTTAATCGTCTTTTATATCGTGTTCATAATAATGATAATAATAGTAATCAAAATAATTAGGTGTTACAAATATTTATTTTAATTACACTAATATTAATAATGATAGTTACTATAACATTATTAATGATAATACTAATAATTATCTTAATGATAATATAGTAATAATAATAATAACAATAACAATAACCATTTTTAAATAATGATATATATATTAATAATGATAATAATAATAATACTAATAATAATAATAATAATAATAATAATAATAATAATAATAATACGAATAATAATAATAATAATAATAATAATAATAATAATAATAATAATAATTGGATAATAATAATAATAATACTAATTATAACTTTAACGATAATAACGATAGTAATAATAAAAAAATAACAATTTTTAATGATAAATCCCTTTTATTGATAAAGATAATAATAATAATCATAATAATAAGATAAAACTAGAACGACGATAATAATAATCATTTTTAATAAAAATATCGAAAATTCAATTGATTATAACTTCTAATCCGTTCATCGAAACCATTCGATATCTAAAGGAAAAGTTCTTAATTTTTTGCTAGCTTTCCAAGGACATGCATATCTTATACCTTATCTCAACCGCAAGTGTAACTAATTCACGATTCAACCTAACCTGTCTAAGGGCAATATCAAAAGTACAAGCATGCATAATCCTAAATACTTGAGCACTAGTCAGGGATACACTATTAGTATGTAAAAGTTAAATTATGAGTACTCACGTATCAATATTGAGATTCAATATTGCAGGAAAGGTACGTAGACGCAACGGAAATGATAAACACTATATTGACCTCACGAGCATATCCATGAACCATACTCAATAACCTCCATAGCTATAACCCATAATTTCCTTAATCCTATCCTACTCGAAAAACAATTTCGAAACCACTCGGACAGCACTCCATCGTAATATTTTATGTATACTAATAATATCTTGAAATAATACGGAGTAAATATATATATGTAAATCGATTGAGAGAGTTTAGAGAAAAATATTTTCAAGTTTCTATGAAATAATGAAACCTATTGAATTCTATTTAAAATATATTTTTGAATTATTAAAGTGAATTATTAAAGTATGAATTATTAAAGTATGAATTATTAAAGTGAATTATTAAAGTAAAGGTAAAGTAAAAATAAAGTAAAGGTAAAGTTTAAGTATAGTAAAAGTATAAAACTATGTACGTATAATACGCGTATAAATATATATAATATTAATTTAAATCGTTATATATATTTAATAAAATAAAATATAAATATCGTTATCTTTATCATACTAGTTAAGTAATGAGTTGTCAAAAGTTGTTCTAGATATTTATAAAAGTTATATACGTTTTAATAATAAAGTTCTTTTTAAACTGAAAACATTTTTGTACGTTTGAAACTAAATAGATCAATCGAGTCTTTATGAGATTCAATCTTCCACTATCCTTTGTCTAGTTCTCAATGACTGACAATTTGTTCTTATTTATAAATCACTTTACCATTTTCCGAATATTGTTAAAATGGAAAGATTTCTCAAATCAACGTGGGCCTTTCAACAGAGACTTGTAATCATAATTCAATATATATGATAATTCAATCATTTGATCTTATCTTCTAATTCCATTGATAAGCATTTTGAAACAGATACAATCATATAAAGTATTTAATCTAATATTTTGTTTACATTTCAATTTATAACATATATACACATATACATATATAATCATATTCGTTTAATGGTTCGTGAATCGTTGGAACTTGGTCGAGGTTGAATGAATGTATGAACATAGTTTAAAATTCTTGAAATTTAACTTAACAAATATTGCTTATCGTGTCGGAAACATATAAAGATTAAAATTTAAATTTGGTTGGAAATTTCCGGGTTGTCACAACAATAAACTATAAGTAAGTAAGCTACAACAAGATCAAGTAACAAACAACAAAAGATGATGATGATTTAGGGGTGTTTGTAGTGACCCGAACTTTTCCATGTTTATATATATTAATTGAGATTGATATTTACATGATTAAATGTTTCCAACATGTTAAGCAATCAAACTTGTTAAGACTTGATTAATTGAAATATGTTTCATATAGACAATTGACCACCCAAGTTGACCGGCGATTCACGAACGTTAAAACTTGTAAAAACGACATGACGATATATATATGTATATACATATGGTTAACATGAGATTATGATAAGTAAGTATCTCCATAAGTATATTAACAATGAGTTATATACATATAAACAAGACTACTAACTTAAGGATTTCGAAACGAGACATATATGTAACGATTATCGTTGTAACGACATTTAAATGTATATATATCATATTAAGATATATTAATATATCATAATATCATGATAATATAATAATTTAACATCTCATTAGATATAATAAACAATGGGTTAACAACATTAATTGAGATCGTTAACTTAAAGGTTTCAAAACAACACTTACATGTAACGACTAACGATGACTTAACGACTCAGTTAAAATGTATATACATGTAGTGTATTTAGATGTATTAAAATACTTTTGGAAGACTTCAAGACATATATCAAAACACTCATACTTAATGAAAATGGTTACAGTTACTTTCCCATTCTTTTCTTTCATCAAGAATTCTAGTCGTATTCTTACCCGTATTATACACAGCTTCAAAACGTACTTACTATGGGTATATACCAATAGGAACTAGCATGGGATTCCACTCTTGATTATGTCATGTATGACTAATCAATTTTAACTTCTACCATGAGCTATTCAACTAACTAGAACTCCTTTTAACCCCACTCACCACTCACCAATTACCACTCATCATTCACTCCATTTCACTTCCAATTCTCTTTCTAATTCTCTCTCAACACACACACACTATTATGAACGTATTTTTCCAGTAGTTAATCATCATCTTCATCAAAAATCACTTCAAGAATCAAGCTATAATCATCATAGGAAGAACACTTCAAGAACACTTCAAAAATCCCTTCAAGTTTACTAATTTACTTCCAAGCTTTCTAATCCATTCCAAGTAATCATATAAGATCAAGAAACCTTTGTTATATACAGTAGGTTATCTTTCTTATTCAAGGTAATATTCATATTCAAACTTTGATTCAATTTCTATAACTATAAACTATCTTAATTCGAGTAAAAATCTTACTTGAACTTGTTTTTGTGTCATGATCCTACTTCAAGAACTTTCAAGCCATCCAAGATCCTTTGAAGCTAGATCATTTCTTGTCACTTCCAGTAGGTTTACCTACTAAACTTGAGGTAGTAATAATGTTCATAACATCATTCGATTCATATATATAAAACTATCTTATTCGAAGGTTTAAACTCGTAATCACTAGAACATAGTTTAGTTAATTCTAAACTTGTTCGCAAACAAAAGTTAATCCTTCTAACTTGACTTTTAAAATTAACTAAACACATGTTCTATATCTATATGATATGCTAACTTAATGATTTAAAACCTGGAAACACGAAAAACACCGTAAAACCGGATTTACGCCGTCGTAGTAACACCGCGGGCTGTTTTGGGTTAGTTAATTAAAAACTATGATAAACTTTGATTTAAAAGTTGTTATTCTGAGAAAATGATTTTTATTATGAACATGAAACTATATCCAAAAATTATGGTTAAAATCAAAGTGGAAGTATGTTTTCTAAAATGGTCATCTAGACGTCGTTCTTTCGACTGAAATGACTACCTTCACAAAAACAACTTGTAACTTATTTTTCCGACTATAAACTTATACTTTTTCTGTTTATATTCATAAAATAGAGTTCAATATGAAACCATAGGAATTTGATTCACTCAAAACGGATTTAAAATGAAGAACTTATGGGTAAAACAAGATTGGATAATTTTTCTCATTTTAGCTACGTGCAAATTGGTAACAAATCTATTCCAACCATAACTTAATCAACTTGTATTGTATATTATGTAATCTTGAGATACCATAGACACGTATACAATGTTTCGACCTATCATGTCGACACATCTATATATATTTCGGAACAACCATAGACACTCTATATGTGAATGTTGGAGTTAGCTATACAGGGTTGAGGTTGATTCCAAAATATATATAGTTTGAGTTGTGATCAATACTGAGATACGTATACACTGGGTCGTGGATTGATTCAAGATAATATTTGTAATGACCCGCACTTTTTCGATCGTTCTATACTTATAAGATTAATATTTACATAAATTAAACCTTACCAACATGATAAGAAATTCAAATTGTTGAGATTTATGTTTTCGAAAAGAGTTTTACACAACGTTTGACCGTCTAGTTTGACCGATGATATCACGAACTATATAATATATGATAATTATACGTTTGTGTATATATATGTATATATACATACTTAACATGATCTAAGGATGTTTTAATACCTCATTTTGTATTAATAACAATAAGTTATAAGTATATTTTGAAACTACTAACTTAAGTTTTCAAAACGATAACCATACGTAACGTTATTTGACATAAATACTTATGACCTATAATGTTTATACATATATCGTATAATTAATGTATTTAATCACTTTTTAAGGACTTAAATACATAAAACAATATAAGTGTATTTACAAAAGATAGTTATATTTGAATCCTCGTTCCGTTTTCTCAAGATTTC
This sequence comes from Rutidosis leptorrhynchoides, assembly GCF_046630445.1. NCBI lineage: Eukaryota > Viridiplantae > Streptophyta > Magnoliopsida > Asterales > Asteraceae > Rutidosis > Rutidosis leptorrhynchoides. The sequence continues at coordinate 115,758,680 of NC_092341.1, read as the reverse complement.
TATACGTATATCAAGGGTATATGTACCCGTATCATACCCAGCTTCTATACGTATTTACTATTGGTATATACACATCAAATCAACATCTAAATCAGCCATATTACTGCCCTCCAAGAGAGGTAACCTTGATTGGATGCTAGCATGGAAAATTTCACAAGATTACAACATAAAAATCTTGTTTTGTCCCCCCCCATTCACGAAATTTTAACCTTATATACCCCATCCATTTTTCAATTTTTACTACATCATTTCTCTAGCTAGGAACACACACTTACAAGCCTCATGTATCCCTAAGAAATCCAGCAAAAATCCTCTCAAGAATCACCTTAATAACCACCATATCAAGATCAAACAAAAACACTACAAAATACTACTTTCATTTCAAGTTTATGTCCTAAGTTGCTTCCAATCTTCAATCCAACTCCACCACTCTTTGGTTCTAGGATTTTTCTTATTTCTTACAGCAATCTTGTCCAAGTAACTTGAGGTAGTAACTTTGTTCATAACCTTATTCGATTCATATATATATAACTATCTTATTTTATGGTATACAATTTTAACAACAAGAACATAGTTTGAATGATTTCAAACTTGTTTGCAAACTAAATAGATCCTTCTAACTTAACTTTTAAAATACTTCAAGACCTGTAATATATCATAAATATATGCTAACTTAACAAGGTAAAACTTGGTTCTTCAAAGAACACCTTAAAAATTGAATTTACGACGTCGGAGTGCAACCGGGGGCTGTTTTGGGTTGGATAATTAAAAACTATTTTGAACTTTGAATTGGAGGCTTATTTTCTGGAAAATTGATATTTACTATGAATATGTTAACACATAAAAATTTCATGATTTAACTCAAAGTATAAGTATTTTTAGAAAAATAATCATTTAAGGTTGTTTACATGATGGAAAATGATCAACTTCATAAGTTTCACTAAAGTTTGACGTATGACCTGTGATTTCGAATACAAACTAAGGTATTTACAGTTCATAGTCTTAAAGAGGGACTCGATCCAAGGAAGTGGCAAGTTGAATCAACGAAAACGGAGTTGTAACGAAGAAACTATGACCAAAACGAGATCGGATATCTAAGACTAGTTTAGCTACGAAAATAATTGGAGAAAATTAAATAAATCACATCTTTTTAAAATAACATGATATTTTATATATATGTACTCATAATTTAATTTTATATGGTTCAGGATCACCCGTAAACAATACGAGAAGATTAATCATAAGATCCCATGATTGTACGCAACACGTCATTTGACAACACCGGTACTTTATGTACGCAACACGTCATTTGACAACACCGGTACCGTGGGTCAAGATTAATCTCGACCAATACATATACGATGGGGGTTTTTATTTATTTCATTGGGGGTTTATTAAACATCTAAAAATGAACCATTAAAATTGAATTACTAACTACGGACTGCTAACTACGGACTAAGAAATTATTAAAACTATTAAAAGTATAAAAAGTATATATATGTGACGATTGTTTAAAATAGAAATATATTGATAAACTATATATGGATAGGTTAGTGATATCAATCGGAGACCAAGTCGAAATTACATATCTTCAAGACGAAAGTGAGTATATAGTCCCACTTTTAAACTCTAAGTATTTCGGGATGAGAATACATGTATTTTATGTTTTACGTTATGGACACAAGTAACTGAAAAATATATTCTACGTTGAGTTGTACCACTGGCATACTTCCCTGTAGCTTGGTAACTGTTATTTACAGCGGTATTGTAAACGCGAATCCTGTTGATAGATCTATCGGGCCTGACAACCCCAACCGGACTGGACGACCAGTATTCAACGGTTGCACAGTACTTCGTTTCGTGACTACACTTGGTACGGTGTAGTAAGATTTCATAATAAAGGGAATATGCGACGTGATTAAATGTTAAGTATGGTTACCAAGTGCTCAACCACTTAGAATATTTTTATTAAAATGTTTATATATGAAATCTTGTGGTCTATATTTATATCGCTGCCGGCATTAAACCTATATCTCACCAACTTTATGTTGACGTTTTAAACATGTCTATTCTCAGGTGATAATTAGAAGCTTCCGCTGCAACATGTTGAATTTAAACAAGATCTTGAGTATGCATATTTGTGTCAAAAATAAAACTGCATATCGGAGGATTTGTAATGTAAAATATGCTAGAAATCGTATTGTTATCATCACATGTAAAGTTTGTAAGTCTAAGATTATCGCTAAACGATAATCATCTTTATTTTGTCTAAAGCTTGTATCAAAATAAGAATTATGGTTTGTAATGTAAAATATATGCAGTTGTTCTTTTAAAAATGTCGCATATAGAGGTCAATACCTCGCAATGAAATCATACGTTATCTAACACGTTCTTATGGTTAAGGACGGGTTATGACATGTGGTATCAGAGCGGTGGTCTTAGCGAACCAGGTTTGCATTAGTGTGTATAACCAATAAGTCGTTAGGATACATTAGTAAGTCTGGACTTTGACCGGGTCTGATTTAAAAACCATTGCTTATCATTGTTGGTTAAAATTTATATGTAAATATTATGTAGTACTAATGGGTTAGTTGTTGTATGATAGATGTCGGGCTCAAAACTTGTTATCACATTCAGCGACTCCGAACCAGAATCTTCAGATGGTGTTCCAGTCATTAACCTATCCGATGACGAAAATGATATCTTTGGGGAAGACTCACAAATTCCGGTTGAACCAACTATAGAGAACCCGGAAAGTGAACCCGAGGAGGAAAGTGAACCCGAGGAGGAAAGTGAACCCGAGGAGGAAAGTGAACCCGAGGAAGAAATACAGGAAATTACAAAAGACGAGTTCGAACTAGGAAAGAAACGAAAGGCTAATGAATTAGAAAATTCAAATCCTGAGTTTAATAAGGATGATGTGGCACCAACTCCACTAGACACTACCACCCCTATTCCCGCTATTCCTATTCGTTCTATCCCGGCATCCAGTTCTTCAGTCCCACAGCCAAAATATAGGCAGACAGCCAGGATAAGCGTTAAGCGATTCTTTGAACCTAAACGTCCTAGAAAATAGACCAAACGATGCGCTGCCGTATTAAACCATGGGATCATATAATATTTTGTATAATATTATTAGTGTGGTTTGCTTAATGTTCGATGTAAGATAAGCATATGTAAAATAGTGAAGTGTGAAATGCAATAATTTTCCATGGTTAAGTATTATTTAGATGGTAGTAATTGATTCTGTACTAAGCTATTAAGTATGGACATTAACGGGTAGGTACTACCCTAGATATAATTATAAAACGCTAATAAGAAGAAAAGGCTTTTATAATAATACCTGGTTCATATTATTAATAAGCTATAATGTACTGTAAATATACACTACATCTATAATATTCCATGTGAATAATTATTTTCTTTTCATTCTTATAGAAGAATATGGCGCGATTGAACCGAATGACGGAACAAGAAATCCAGGAACTCATCAATCAGCGAGTGAATGACAGAATGTTATGGGTCGAGGCTGCAAGAGGTGCTGCAGTTAACCCAAATCCTCGTGTGGGGTGCACTTACAAAACTTTTCAAGCTTGCAAGCCCTCATCATTCAGTGGAACGGAAGGACCGATCGGTTTAACCCGGTGGATAAAAAAGATGGAGACTGTGTTTAAAATAAGTGGTTGTGTTGAAAAGGACATGACCAAGTATGCATCGTGCACTTTACAAGATAGTTCACTCACGTGGTGGAAAAATTATGTGAAGGCTGTAGGAGGAGATGTAGCTTATGATACTCCTTGGGAAGAATTCAAAACAATGTTAATCAATGAGTATTGTCCAAGGAACGAGGTTAGGAAGTTGGAAGATTAATTACGAAGCCTGAAGGTTGTTGGTACTGAAATCACCAACTACAATCAGCGATTCATGGAATTAGTTTTGCTATGTCCTGAATTGGTTCCAACCGAAGAACGGAAGATTGAAATGTACAAAGATGGTTTGCCCAAAAAGGTCAAGGCAAATGTTACAGCATCGAAACCTAAGACAATTCATGAAGCTATAACCATGGCAAACGAGCTAATGGATCAGGTCATCTTGGATAAGAAAGCATCCAATACTGATGTGAAGGTATTAGGTAACAAAAGAAAGTGGAATGGAAGTTATGATCGAGGTAATCAACAACAATCTTTTAAGAAACAAGAAACCACGCAAGGTGCGGGTAGTGGTTCAGGCTTTGGTTATAAAGGACAAAATCCATTATGCAACCGATGCCACAAACATCACACTGGTTACTGTAATGTGGTATGCAACAAATGTAATCGAAAGGGTCATCTTGCTGAAGATTGTAGGGCTCTTGTTACAAATACAAATGGTACCAAGACTCCTGCCACTAATGCAAATAGAACTGCTTTGGCTACCATTACTTGTTATGGGTGTGGAAAACAAGGTCACTATAAGAGCCAGTGTCCGAATCCAGAGAAGAATAATGGATCTGCACGTGGAAGAGCATTTGTTATTAATGCTAGAGAGGCGTGTGAAGACCCGGAGCTTGTTACGGGTACGTTTACCATTAATAACTTATCCGCATCTATTATATTTGATACTGGTGCCGATAGAAGTTACGTGAGTAGAGGCTTTTACGCTAAATTGAATTGTTCATCATTACCTCTAGATGCTAAGTACATGATTGAGTTAGCTAATGGTAAACTAATTAAAGCCGATAAAATTTGCCGTGATTGTAAAATAAATTTAGCCGGAGAAACGTTTAAAATTGACTTGATACCCGTAGAATTAGGAAGTTTTGATGTAATAGTCGGCATGGACTGGATGTCCAAAATAGGAGCTGAAGTTGTGTGCGCCAAGAAGGCAATTCGCATTCCTCGTAAGGATAAAACGCCAGTAATGATTTATGGAGAGAAGGGTAACTCAAAGCTAAAACTCATTAGTTATTTGAAAGCTCAAAAGTGCTTGAAGAAAGGGTGCTATGCTATCTTAGCACATGTTAATAAATTCGAAACGAAGGAAAAAGTGAAGAGCATCAATGACGTGCCTGTGGCAAGAGATTTTCCTGAAGTCTTTCCGGAAGAGTTGCCGGGATTACCTCCATTTAGATCTGTAGAATTTCAAATAGATTTAGTACCAGGAGCTGCACCAGTGGCTCGTGCTCCATATAGACTTGCACCGTCCGAATTAAAAGAACTTCAAGATCAGTTAAAAGAATTACTGGACCGTGGATTCATACGACCAAGTACTTCACCGTGGGGAGCTCCGATTCTATTTGTTAAAAATAAAGATGGATCTTATAGGATGTGTATAGATTATCGTGAATTAAATAAGTTAACTATCAAAAATCGGTATCCACTACCGAGAATTGACGACTTATTTGATCAACTCCAAGGATCATGTGTTTATTCGAAAATCGACCTAAGATCGGGCTATCATCAACTACGTGTCAAAGAAGAGGACATTCCGAAAACTGCTTTTCGGACACGTTATGGTCATTACGAATTTTTGGTCATGCCGTTTGGATTGACGAATGCGCCAGCTGTATTCATGGACCTCATGAATCGAGTTTGTAGTCCGTATTTAGATAAGTTTGTTATCGTTTTCATTGATGACATTCTTATCTATTCCAAGAGTGAGCAAGAGCATGAGCAGCATTTAAGGTTGATATTAGAGTTGTTGAGAAAAGAACAGCTATACGCTAAATTTTCTAAGTGTGCTTTCTGGTTGAAAGAAGTGCAATTTCTTGGCCACGTTGTTAGTAGCAAAGGAATTCAGGTTGATCCAGCAAAAATTGAAGCCATTGAAAAATGGGAGACTCCTAAAACACCAATGCAGATACGCCAATTTTTGGGTTTAGCCGGTTATTATAGAAGGTTTATTCAAGATTTTTCCCGAATAGCTAAGCCGTTGACAGCATTAACGCAAAAAGGGAAGAAATACGAATGGACCTCGGAGCAGGAGAACGCATTTCAATTACTGAAGAAGAAGTTAACTACGGCGCCTATTTTATCGTTACCTGAAGGGAACGATGATTTTGAAATATATTGTGACGCTTCGCGACAAGGTTTTGGTTGCGTCCTTATGCAACGAAAGAAAGTTATTGCATACGCATCCCGACAATTGAAGATTCACGAGCGGAATTATACGACGCATGATCTAGAATTGGGGGTAGTAGTGTTTGCCTTGAAGATATGGAGACACTATTTATATGGAGTTAAATGCACTGTGTTTACTGATCATAAAAGCCTTCAACATATTTTCGATCAAAAACAGCTGAACATGAGGCAACGTAGGTGGGTTGAGTTAATAAATGACTATGATTGTGAAATTCGTTATCATCCCGGGAAAGCAAACGTGGTGGCCGACGCTCTAAGCAGAAAGGAACGAGAACCAATTCGAGTACGAGCGATGAACATAAAAATTCGCATGAATCTCAACTCACAAATCAAAGAAGTTCAACGAGAAGCACTTACTAAAGAAAATATAGGAAATGAAATAATGAAGAAGTATGAGAAGCAACTCGTTATGCGGGAAGATGGAATTCGATATTTTGCAAATCGTATTTGGGTACCGAAGTTGGGTGGATTAAGGAAGTTGATATTGAACGAGGCACATAAGACAAGATACTCGATACATCCTGGAGTTGGAAAGATGTATCAAGATCTTAAGACACATTATTGGTGGCCTAATTTAAAGACAGACGTTGCAACATATGTTGGGGAGTGTTTAACTTGTTCCAAGGTCAAAGCAGAACACCAAAAGCCGTCAGGGTTACTTCAACAACCAGAAATCCCAGAATGGAAATGGGACGGTATTACCATGGATTTCATCACGAAGTTACCAAAGACTGCCTGGGGATACGACACCATTTGGGTAATTGTTGATCGTCTTACCAAATCTGCACATTTCTTGCCTATAAAGGAAACGGATAGAATGGAGAAATTATTACGATTATATATAAAGGAAATAGTTTCAAGGCATGGAATACCTATTTCCATTATATCTGATCGTGATAGTAGATTTACCTCAAAGTTCTGGCAATCACTACAGGAGGCACTAGGAACTCGTTTGGATATGAGTACCACATATCATCCACAAACCGACGGGCAGAGTGAAAGAACAATTCAGACTCTTGAAGACATGCTCAGGGCATGTGTGATCAATTTTGGAAACGGATGGGATAAATATCTACCATTAGCAGAATTCTCGTATAATAATAGTTATCATGCGAGCATTAAAGCTGCGCCATTCGAAGCATTGTATGGAAGGAAGTGTAGATCTCCTATTTGTTGGAATGAAGTAGGAGATCGACAATTAACTGGTCCCGAGATCATATGCGAAACGACTGAGAAGATAGTACAAATCAAAGAGAGATTGAAAACAGCCCGTAGTCGCCAAAAGAGCTACGCCGATGTCCGAAGGAAACCATTAGAGTTTCAGATCGGTGACATGGTTATGCTAAAGGTGTCACCTTGGAAAGGTGTAATACGTTTCGGTAAAAGAGGTAAACTGAACCCAAGATATGTAGGCCCGTTCAAGATCATCGAACGCATTGGACCGGTAGCTTATCGACTCGAGTTACCGCAACAACTCGCCGGAGTACATAATACCTTTCACGTCTCAAACCTTAAGAAGTGTCTTGCAAAGGAAGATTTCACCATTCCTCTTGAAGAAATCCATGTCGACGAGAAACTACAATTCATAGAAGAACCAATCGAGATCATGGACCGTGAAGTTAAACGGCTCAAGCAGAGCAACATACCGATCGTTAAAGTTCGTTGGAATGCTCGAAGGGGTCCCGAGTTTACTTGGGAGCAAGAGGATCAAATGAAACAAAAATACAGGCATTTGTTTCCCGATGACGCAAAATAGGTACGATTTTAAAATTTCGGGACGAAATTTATTTAACGGGTAGGTACTGTAATGACCCGCACTTTTTCGATCGTTCTATACTTATAAGATTAATAATTACATAAATTAAACCTTACCAACATGATAAGAAATTCAAATTGTTGAGATTTATGTTTTCGAAAAGAGTTTTACACAACGTTTGACCGTCTAGTTTGACCGATGATATCACGAACTATATAATATATGATAATTATACGTTTGTGTATATATATGTATATATACATACTTAACATGATCTAAGGATGTTTTAATACCTCATTTTGTATTAATAACAATAAGTTATAAGTATATTTTGAAACTACTAACTTAAGTTTTCAAAACGATAACCATACGTAACGTTATTTGACATAAATACTTATGACCTATAATGTTTATACATATATCGTATAATTAATGTATTTAATCACTTTTTAAGGACTTAAATACATAAAACAATATAAGTGTATTTACAAAATATAGTTATATTTGAATCCTCGTTCCGTTTTCTCAAGATTTCTATACGTATATCAAGGGTATATGTACCCGTATCATACCCAGCTTCTATACGTATTTACTATTGGTATATACACATCAAATCAACATCTAAATCAGCCATATTACTGCCCTCCAAGAGAGGTAACCTTGATTGGATGCTAGCATGGAAAATTTCACAAGATTACAACATAAAAATCTTGTTTTGTCCCCCCCCCCCCATTCACGAAATTTTAACCTTATATACCCCATCCATTTTTCAATTTTTACTACATCATTTCTCTAGCTAGGAACACACACTTACAAGCCTCATGCATCCCTAAGAAATCCAGCAAAAATCCTCTCAAGAATCACCTTAATAACCACCATATCAAGATCAAACAAAAACACTACAAAATACTACTTTCATTTCAAGTTTATGTCCTAAGTTGCTTCCAATCTTCAATCCAACTCCACCACTCTTTAGTTCTAGGATTTTTCTTATTTCTTACAGCAATCTTGTCCAAGTAACTTGAGGTATTAACTTTGTTCATAACCTTATTCGATTCATATATATATAACTATCTTATTTTATGGTATACAATTTTAACAACAAGAACATAGTTTGAATGATTTCAAACTTGTTTGCAAACTAAATAGATCCTTCTAACTTAACTTTTAAAATACTTCAAGACCTGTAATATATCATAAATATATGCTAACTTAACAAGGTAAAACTTGGTTCTTCAAAGAACACCTTAAAAATTGAATTTACGACGTCGGAGTGCAACCGGGGGCTGTTTTGGGTTGGATAATTAAAAACTATTTTGAACTTTGAATTGGAGTCTTATTTTCTGGAAAATTGATATTTACTATGAATATGTTAACACATAAAAATTTCATGATTTAACTCAAAGTATAAGTATTTTTAGAAAAATAATCATTTAAGGTTGTTTACATGATGGAAAATGATCAACTTCATAAGTTTCACTAAAGTTTGACCTATGACCTGTGATTTCGAATACAAACTAAGGTATTTACAGTTCATAGTCTTAAAGAGGGACTCGATCCAAGGAAGTGGCAAGTTGAATCAACGAAAACGGAGTTGTAACGAAGAAACTATGACCAAAACGAGATCGGATATCTAAGACTAGTTTAGCTACGAAAATAATTGGAGAAAATTAAATAAATCACATCTTTTTAAAATAACATGATATTTTATATATATGTACTCATAATTTAATTTTATATGGTTCAGAATCACCCGTAAACAATACGAGAAGATTAATCATAAGATCCCATGATTGTACGCAACACGTCATTTGACAACACCGGTACTTTATGTACGCAACACGTCATTTGACAACACCGGTACCGTGGGTCAAGATTAATCTCGACCAATACATATACGATGGGGGTTTTTATTTATTTCATTGGGGGTTTATTAAACATCTAAAAATGAACCATTAAAATTGAATTACTAACATCGGACTGCTAACTACGGACTAAGAAATTATTAAAACTATTAAAAGTATAAAAAGTATATATATGTGACGATTGTTTAAAATAGAAATATATTGATAAACTATATATGGATAGGTTAGTGATATCAATCGGAGACCAAGTCGAAATTACATATCTTCAAGACGAAAGTGAGTATATAGTCCCACTTTTAAACTCTAAGTATTTCGGGATGAGAATACATGTATTTTATGTTTTACGTTATGGACACAAGTAACTGAAAAATATATTCTACGTTGAGTTGTACCACTGGCATACTTCCCTGTAGCTTGGTAACTGTTATTTACAGCGGTATTGTAAACGCGAATCCTGTTGATAGATCTATCGGGCCTGACAACCCCAACCGGACTGGACGACCAGTATTCAACGGTTGCACAGTACTTCGTTTCGTGACTACACTTGGTACGGTGTAGTAAGATGATAATGCTAAAAACGAACATATATTTCATAGCATTATTCCTCAAGAAAGACAAGCTTTTAGTTGCAATTGTTCTATTTACAAGTGATATTCGTTTAAATAATAAAAGGTGAAGACAAAAGACAGATTCGACGATTTGAAGACGCAAACGACCAAAAAGCTCAAAAGAACAAAAGACAATCAAAAAGGTTCCAATTATTGATAAGAAACGTCTCGAAATCACAAAAGTACAAGATTCAAAACGCAAAGTACAAGATATTAAATTATACGCGAGGACGTTCGAAAATCCGGAACCGGGACTAGAGTCAACTCTTAACGCTCGACGCAACGGACTAAAAATTACAAGTTAACTATGTATATAAATATAATATAATATATAATTAATTATATTAATTATATATATATTATATATATATATTATTAAAACCGTCGGCAGCCAGAAACTTCAAGGGTGTGAAATGAAAATACCTCTCCGCGACTCGCGGAGTTTGAAGGGCTTTTTGCCGCGAGTCGCGGAGCCCCAAAATTCATTTCTGGCTATAAAGCCAACCGAATTCTGATCGAATTTAACATCTTTTTTCTCAATCTCTCTCAATATATACGAGTAATATATATTTATATTTATAATTTATATTTTAATTTTAATTATAATTCTAATAATAAGGGTATGTTAGCGAATGTTGTAAGGGTGTAAGTCGAAATTCTGTCCGTGTAACGCTACGCTATTTTTAATCATTGTAAGTTATGTTCAACCTTTTTATATTAATGTCTCGTAGCTAAGTTATTATTATGCTTGTTTAAAACGAAGTAATCATGATGTTGGGCTAATTACTAAAATTGGGTAATTGGGCTTTGTACCATAATTGGGGTTTGGACAAAAGAACGACACTTGTGGAAACTAGACTATGGGCTATTAATGGGCTTTATATTTGTTTAACTAAATGAAAGTTTGTTAATGTTAATATAAAGATTTACAATTGGGCGTCCCTATAAATTACCATATACACTCGATCGGACACGATGGGCGGGGTATTTATATGTACGAATAATCGTTCATTTAACCGGACACGGGAATGGATTAATAGCCACTAGAATAATTAAAACAGGGGTGAAATTACATTCAAGGGTAATTGGTGTAATTGTTAACAAAGTAGTAAAACCTTGGTTTACACGCAGTCGATAACCTGGTGTATTCATTAAACAAAGTATTAAAACCTTGTTACAATTCGAATCCCCAATTAGTTGGAATATTTATCTTCGGGTATAATAATAATTTGACAAGGACACTTGCAATTTATATTTATGACTGATGGACTGTTATGGACAAAAACCAGACGGACATATTGAATAATCCAGGACAAAGGACAATTAACCCATGGGCATAAAACTAAAATCAACACGTCAAACATCATGATTACGGAAGTTTAAATAAGCATAATTCTTTTATTTCATATTTAATTTCCTTTATTTTATATTTAATTGCACTTCTAATTATCGCACTTTTATTTATTGTTATTTTATTTTATCGCACTTTTAATTATCGTACTTTTAATTATCGCAATTTTATTTTATCGCATTTTTATTATTCGCAATTTCATTATCGTTATTTACTTTACGCTTTAATTTAAAGTCTTGTATTTATTTTATATTTTACATTAGGTTTTAACTGCGACTAAAGTTTTAAAATCGACAAACCGGTCATTAAACGGTAAAAACCCCCCCCTTTATAATAATAATATTACTTATATATATATTTGTATTTTTATAAAAGTAAACTAATATAGCGTTGAGCTTTGCTTAAAGATCTCCCTGTGGAACGAACCGGACTTACTAAAAACTACACTACTGTACGATTAGGTACACTGCCTATAAGTGTTGTAGCAAGGTTTAAGTATATCCATTCTATAAATAAATAAATATCTTGTGTAAAATTGTATCGTATTTAATAGTATTTCCTAGAAAAATAATAGCTATTTTATATACACCTCGTTCGACATCATAAGATTTCATAATAAAGGGAATATGCGACGTGATTAAATGTTAAGTATGGTTACCAAGTGCTCAACCACTTAGAATATTTTTATTAAAATGTTTATATATGAAATCTTGTGGTCTATATTTATATCGCTGCCGGCATTAAACCTATATCTCACCAACTTTATGTTGACGTTTTAAACATGTCTATTCTCAGGTGATAATTAGAAGCTTCCGCTGCAACATGTTGAATTTAAACAAGATCTTGAGTATGCATATTTGTGTCAAAAATAAAACTGCATATCGGAGGATTTGTAATGTAAAATATGCTAGAAATCGTATTGTTATCATCACATGTAAAGTTTGTAAGTCTAAGATTATCGCTAAACGATAATCATCTTTATTTTGTCTAAAGCTTGTATCAAAATAAGAATTATGGTTTGTAATGTAAAATATATGCAGTTGTTCTTTTAAAAATGTCGCATATAGAGTTCAATACCTCGCAATGAAATCATACGTTATCTAACACGTTCTTATGGTTAAGGACGAGTTATGACAATATTTATCGATTTATTTCTGTACATCTAACTGTGGACAACTAGTTGTAGGTTACTAACGAGGACAGCTGACTTAATAAACTTAAAACACCAAAATATATTAAAAGTGTTGTAAATATAGTTTGAACATACTTTAATATATATGTATATATTGTTATAGGTTCGTGAATCAACAGTGGCCAAGTCTTACTTCTCGACGAAGTAAAAATCTGTGAAAGTGAGTTATAGTCCCACTTTTAAAATCTAATATTTTTGGGATGAGAATACATGCAGGTTTTATAAATGATTTACAAAATAGACACAAGTACTTGAAACTACATTCTATGGTTGAATTATCGAAATCGAATATGCCCCTTTTTATTAAGTCTGGTAATCTAAGAATTAGGGAACAGACACCCTAATTGACGCGAATCCTAAAGATAGATCTATTGGGCCTAACAAACCCCATCCAAAGTACCGGATGCTTTAGTACTTCAAAATTTATATCATATCCGAAGGGTGTCCCGGAATGATGGGGATATTCTTATATATGCATCTTGTTAATGTCGGTTACCAGGTGTTCACCATATGAATGATTTTTATCTCTATGTATGGGATGTGTATTGAAATATGAAATCTTGTGGTCTATTGTTACGATTTGATATATATAGGTTAAACCTATAACTCACCAACATTTTTGTTGACGTTTAAAGCATGTTTATTCTCAGGTGAATATTAAGAGCTTCCGCTGTTGCATACTAAAATAAGGACAAGATTTGGAGTCCATGTTTGTATGATATTGTGTAAAAACTGCATTCAAGAAACTGATTTCGATGTAACATATTTGTATTGTAAACCATTATGTAATGGTCGTGTGTAAACAGGATATTTTAGATTATCATTATTTGATAATCTACGTAAAGCTTTTTAAACCTTTGTTTATGAAATAAAGGTTATGGTTTGTTTTAAAAATGAATGCAGTCTTTGAAAAACGTCTCATATAGAGGTCAAAACCTCGCAACGAAATCAATTAATATGGAACGTTTTTAATCAATAAGAACGGGACATTTCAGTTGGTATCCGAGCGTTGGTCTTAGAGAACCAGAATTTTGCATTAGTGTATCTTATCGAGTTTGTTAGGATGCATTAGTGAGTCTGGACTTCGACCGTGTTTACTTGAAAAATGATTGCTTAACAAATTTTGTTGGAAACTATATATTTTTAACATGTGAATATTATGTGATATATTAATCTCTTAACGCGTTTGATATTATGTGATAGATGTCTACCTCTAGAACAAGTCCCATTTACTCACCTAATAATAATGAAGAGTCAAATGTAAATTGGAATGATTCGTGGACTGATTCACAAGTTCCCGAAGAGGAACCGGAAGAAGAGTCGGAACCAGAAGAAGAATCGGAACCGGAAGAAAAATCGGAACCGGATGAAGAAATAGAACCGGTGGGGGAAATAATAAAACGGTTAAGTAAAAGAAAATCCTCAACCAACCGACCAAGGTTAATTATGGTTAATGGTGTTTCCGCTAAGGAAGCAAAATATTGGGAGGATTACCAATTCTCCGATGAATCGGATTCTGACGAGAATTCCGATGATGTTATAGAAATTACCCCAACTGAATTTAAAAAGGCAAAAGAAAATAATAAGGGAAAGGGCATAAAAATAGAGAAATCTAATTCCAACCCCGATGAACTTTATATGTATCGTCAACCCCCGAAGTCCTTAAGTTGTAACAATGACCCGGGAACCTCTAAACCACCAGGTTTTTCTAAACCAATGTGGAAAACGACGGCTCGTATTATGGGAACATCATATATCCCTAGAAACTTGGCAAAACGAACCAAAACCAAAGAAGAAGAAACAAGCGAGTCGGAATAAGATAGTTGTATTCGTGTGGTGTAATATATGTAATATAGTGTGCTTATGCTTTATGATATATGTAAAAAATTGCTTGTATTAATAAGTTTTTTTTTTATGAATCTAACTCTTGTCTATTTTACAGTATAAAAACACAAAATGGATAGACAACCCAATATTTTAAGAGACCTACCCGGAGACATGATTGATGAAATCTTGTCTAGAGTCGGTCAGAATTCTTCGGCACAACTATTTAAGGCGAGATCAGTTTGTAAGACATTCGAAGAACGTTCCAAGAATGCCTTGGTTTATAAAAGGCTTTCGTTCGAAAGATGGGGGATATCACATTGGGAAATCCATAAGTTACGATGTGTTTACTTTGACGCATATATTGCGGGGAACCCAAATGCTATCTTACGCAATGGGTTAAGAAATTATTTTGACTCAATATATCCGAATATTGGACTTCGTGATTTAGAAAAAGCGGCTAACATGCAACATAAAGAAGCATGTTATGCTTACGGATTAGTAATGTTCGCTTCTCACCAAAGTGAGAACAAGAACATCGGCCTACAACTATTAAACAAAACGTTCTCACAAGTGACGGAGTCGGTAATTGGGGTAAGAAATGAGGTTTTTAGATTGTTACGGGACTGTTGGACATTACGTAACCCTCGACCCTTTAACGACGTTACAACACGCTGTCTTATCAACGGCCATAACGGTTATGTTCCACAAGACCAAGGATGGGAAGTAGTCCTAGTAAAACCAGAATGCATGACTTGTTTCTGGACGTATGAATTACGTGTCTTTATTGCCTTTGCTGAACGACTTGTGTACTAGCTAGAATTATCTTCACAACTATCTTGTATCAAAGTTATTGTGTGCTATATTTCATGCTTTATGTAAAATAAGCGGTATTGTAAGTTTGTAAAATATTGTATAAAAGTTTGAACGCGAAATATTATTATAATCAGTTTTTCATATAGAATTGTAGTAGTTGAATTGTATATTAGCTACTAAGTATGAACTTAACGGGTAGGTACTACCCGAATTTAAACTTATAAAACGCTAATATGAAGAAAAAGCTTTTATAAATGAGTTCATATTATGCTACGAAATACTAGTAACTACTCTTAATATTCTGTATGATTAACTTGTTCCATTTGACTATTTGGAAGGAAATGGCACCGACTACTCGACACACCGTGAATATGAATGAAGAGGAATTCCGTATTTTTCTAGCTTCAAACATAGCCGCAGTACAGGCTGCGCTACATACCAACAATAACCTTGGATCTAGCAGTACAGGAAATCGTGTAGGATGCACCTACAAAGAATTCACTGCCTGCAAACCTTTGGAATTTGATGGAACCGAAGGACCGATCGGATTGAAACGGTGGACCGAGAAGGTCGAATCGGTGTTTGCCATAAGTAAGTGTACTGAAGAGGACAAAGTAAAGTAAGCTACGCATACCTTCACAGGTTCTGCGTTAACATGGTGGAATACCTATCTAGAGCAAGTGGGACAAGACGATGCGTACGCACTACCGTGATCAGCATTCAAGCAATTGATGAACGAGAAGTACCGTCCCAGAACCGAGGTCAATAAGCTCAAGACAGAACTTAGAGGGTTACGAACCCAAGGATTTGATATTACCACGTACGAAAGACGATTCACAGAATTGTTCCTATTGTGTCCGGGAGCATTCGAAGATGAGGAAGAGAAGATCGACGCGTTTGTGAAAGGATTACCGGAAAGAATCCAAGAAGATATAAGTTCACACGAGCCCGCCTCCATACAACAGGCATGTAGAATGGCTCACAAACTAGTGAACCAGATTGAAGAAAGAATTAAAGAACAGACTGCTGAAGAGGCCAATGTGAAGCAAGTCAAAAGAAAGTGGGAGGAAAACGGTGATAAGAATCACCAAGACAACAACAACAGCAATTACAACAATAATCGCAACAATTATCCCAACAATCGCAACATCAATCGCAACTACAACAAACGGCCCAACAACAACAACAACAACAACAACAACAACAACAACAACAACAACAACAACAACAACAACAACAACAACAACAACAACAACTACAACAATCATCCCAACAACAATAATAACCGCAACAACAACAACAATCAGAAACAGCTCTGCCAAAGGTGTGAAAAGTATCACTCGGGGTTCTGCACCAAATTTTGCAACAAGTGTAAAAGAAATGGTCATAGCGCGGCGAAGTGTGAGGTCTACGGACCAGGGGTTAATAGAACGAAAGGAACAAATGGTGTCGGAACGAGTAATGGCGGAGCAAATAGTGTCAGAGCAAGTTATGCCAATGTAGTTTGTTATAAATGTGGAAAACCGGGCCACATTATTAGAAATTGCCCGAACCAGGAGAACACGAATGGACAAGGCCGCGGAAGAGTTTTCAATATTAATGCGGCAGAGGCACAGGAAGACCCGGAGCTTATTACGGGTACGTTTCTTATTGACAATAAATCTGCTTACGTTTTATTTGATTCGGGTGCGGATAGAAGCTATATGAGTAGAGATTTTTGTGCTAAATTAAGTTGTCCATTGACGCCTTTGGATAGAAAATTTTTACTCGAATTAGCAAATGGTAAATTAATTTCAGCAGATAATATATGTCGGAATTGAGAAATTAAACTGGTTAGCGAAACATTTAAGATTGACTTGATACCAGTAGAGTTAGGGAGTTTTGATGTGATAATCAGTATGGACTGGTTGAAAGAAGTGAAAGCAGAGATCGTTTGTTACAAAAATGCAATTCGCATTATACGAGAAAAAGGAAAACCCTTAATGGTGTACGGAGAAAAGGGCAACACGAAGCTACATCTTATTAGTAATTTGAAGGCACAAAAACTAATAAGAAAAGGATGCTATGCTGTTCTAGTACAAGTTGAGAAAGTACAAACTGAAGAAAAGAGCATCAATGATGTTCCCGTCGCAAAAGAATTTCCCGATGTATTTCCGAAAGAATTACCGGGATTACCCCCACATCGATCCGTTGAATTTCAAATAGATCTTGTACCAGGAGCTGCACCAATAGCTCGTGCTCCTTACAGACTCGCACCCAGCGAGATGAAAGAACTGCAAAGCCAATTACAAGAACTTTTAGAGCATGGTTTCATTCGACCAAGCACATCACCATGGGGAGCTCCTGTTTTGTTTGTCAAGAAGAAAGATGGTACATTCAGGTTGTGTATCGACTACCGAGAGTTGAACAAACTTACCATCAAGAACCGCTACCCACTACCGAGAATTGACGACTTATTTGATCAATTACAAGGCTCGTCTATTTATTCAAAGATTGACTTACGTTCCGGGTATCATCAAATGCGGGTGAAAGAAGATGATATTCCAAAGACTGCTTTCAGAACACGTTACGGTCATTACGAGTTTATGGTCATGCCATTTGGTTTAACTAATGCACCAGCTGTGTTCATGGACCTTATGAAACGAGTGTGTGGACCATACCTTGACAAGTTTGTCATTGTTTTCATTGATGACATACTTATTTACTCAAAGAATGACCAAGAACACGGTGAACATTTGAGAAAGGTGTTAGAAGTATTGAGGAAGGAAGAATTGTATGCTAAATTTTCAAAGTGTGCATTTTGTTTGGAAGAAGTTCAATTCCTCGGTCACATAGTGAACAAAAAAGGTATTAAGGTGGATCCGGCAAAGATAGAAACTGTTGAAAAGTGGGAAACCCCGAAAACTCCGAAACACATACGCCAGTTTTTAGGACTAGCTGGTTACTACAGAAGGTTCATCCAAGACTTTTCCAGAATAGCAAAACCCTTGACTGCATTAACGCATAAAGGGAAGAAATTTGAATGAAAGGATGAACAAGAGAAAGCGTTTCAGTTATTGAAGAAAAAGCTAACTACGGCACCTATATTGTCATTGCCTGAAGGGAATGATGATTTTGTGATTTATTGTGATGCATCAAAGCAAGGTCTCGGTTGTGTATTAATGCAATGAACGAAGGTGATTGCTTATGCGTCTAGACAATTGAAGATTCACGAGCAAAATTATACGACGCATGATTTGGAATTAGGCGTGGTTGTTTTTGCATTAAAGACTTGGAGGCACTACTTATATGGGGTCAAAAGTATTATATATACCGACCACAAAAGTCTTCAACACATATTTAATCAGAAACAACTGAATATGAGGCAGCGTAGGTGGATTGAATTGTTGAATGATTACGACTTTGAGATTCGTTACCACCCGGGGAAGGCAAATGTGGTAGCTGATGCCTTGAGCAGGAAGGACAGAGAACCCATTCGAGTAAAATCTATGAATATAATGATTCATAATAACCTTACTACTCAAATAAAGGAGGCGCAACAAGGAGTTTTAAAAGAAGGAAATTTAAAGGATGAAATACCCAAAGGATCGGAGCAGCATCTTAATATTCGGGAAGATGGAACCCGGTATAGGGCTGAAAGGATTTGGGTACCAAAATTTGGAGATATGAGAGAAATGGTACTTAGAGAAGCTCATAAAACCAGATACTCAATACATCCTGGAACGGGGAAGATGTACAAGGATCTCAAGAAACATTTTTGGTGGTCGGGTATGAAAGCCGATGTTGCTAAATACGTAGGAGAATGTTTGACGTGTTCTAAGGTCCAAGCTGAGCATCAGAAACCATCAGGTCTACTTCAACAACCCGAAATTCCAGAATGGAAATGGGAAAACATTACCATGGATTTCATCACTAAATTGCCAAGGACTGCAAGTGGTTATGATACTATTTGGGTAATAGTTGATCGTCTCACCAAATCAGCACACTTCCTGCCAATAAGAGAAGATGACAAGATGGAGAAGTTAGCACGACTGTATTTGAAGGAAGTCGTCTCCAGACATGGAATACCAATCTCTATTATCTTTGATAGGGATGGCAGATTTATTTCAAGATTCTGGCAGACATTACAGCAAGCATTAGGAACTCGTCTAGACATGAGTACTGCCTATCATCCACAAACTGATGGGCAGAGCGAAAGGACGATACAAACGCTTGAAGACATGCTACGAGCATGTGTTATTGATTTCGGAAATAGTTGGGATCGACATCTACCGTTAGCAGAATTTTCCTACAACAACAGCTACCATTCAAGCATTGAGATGGCGACGTTTGAAGCACTTTATGGTAGAAAGTGCAGGTCTCCGATTTGTTGGAGTGAAGTGGGGGATAGACAGATTACGGGTCCGGAGATTATACAAGAAACTACCGAGAAGATCATCCAAATTCAACAACGGTTGAAAACCGTCCAAAGTCGACAAAAGAGCTACGCTGACATTAAAAGAAAAGATATAGAATTTGAAATTGGAGAGATGGTCATGCTTAAAGTTGCACCTTGGAAAGGCGTTGTTCGATTTGGTAAACGAGGGAAATTAAATCCAAGGTATATTGGACCATTCAAGATTATTGATCGTGTCGGACAAGTAGCTTACCGACTTGAGTTACCTCAACAACTCGCGGCTGTACATAACACTTTCCACGTCTCGAATTTGAAGAAATGTTTTGCTAAAGAAGATCTCACTATTCCGTTAGATGAAATCCAAATCAACGAAAAACTCCAATTCATCGAAGAACCCGTCGAAATAATGGATCGTGAGGTTAAAAGACTTAAGCAAAACAAGATACCAATTGTTAAGGTTCGATGGAATGCTCGTAGAGGACCCGAGTTCACCTGGGAGCGTGAAGATCAGATGAAGAAGAAATACCCGCATCTATTTCCAGAAGATTCGTCAACACCTTCAACAGCTTAAAATTTCGGGACGAAATTTATTTAACGGGTAGGTACTGTAGTGACCCGAACTTTTCCATGTTTATATATATTAATTGAGATTGATATTTACATGATTAAATGTTTCCAACATGTTAAGCAATCAAACTTGTTAAGACTTGATTAATTGAAATATGTTTCATATAGACAATTGACCACCCAAGTTGACCGGCGATTCACGAACGTTAAAACTTGTAAAAACGACATGACAATATATATATGGATATAAATATGGTTAACATGAGATTATGATAAGTAAGTATCTCCATAAGTATATTAACAATGAGTTATATACATATAAACAAGACTACTAACTTAAGGATTTCGAAACGAGACATATATCTAACGATTATCGTTGTAACGACATTTAAATGTATATATATCATATTAAGATATATTAATATATCATAATATCATGATAATATAATAATTTAACATCTCATTAGATATAATAAACAATAGGTTAACAACATTAATTGAGATCGTTAACTTAAAGGTTTCAAAACAACACTTACATGTAACGACTAACGATGACTTAACGACTCAGTTAAAATGTATATACATGTAGTGTATTTAGATGTATTAAAATACTTTTGGAAGACTTCAAGACATATATCAAAACACTCATACTTAACGAAAATGGTTACAGTTACTTTCCCATTCTTTTCTTTCATCAAGAATTCTAGTCGTATTCTTACCCGTATTATACACAGCTTCAAAACGTACTTACTATGGGTATATACCAATAGGAACTAGCATGGGATTCCACTCTTGATTATGTCATGTATGACTAATCAATTTTAACTTCTACCATGAGCTAGTCAACTAACTAGAACTCCTTTTAACCCCACTCACCACTCACCAATTACCACTCATCATTCACTCCATTTCACTTCCAATTCTCTTTCTAATTCTCTCTCAACACACACACACTATTATGAACGTATTTTTCCAGTAGTTAATCATCATCTTCATCAAAAATCACTTCAAGAATCAAGCTATAATCATCATAGAAAGAACACTTCAAGAACACTTCAAAAATCCCTTCAAGTTTACTAATTTACTTCCAAGCTTTCTAATCCATTCCAAGTAATCATCTAAGATCAAGAAACCTTTGTTATATACAGTAGGTTATCTTTCTTATTCAAGGTAATATTCATATTCAAACTTTGATTCAATTTCTATAACTATAAACTATCTTAATTCGAGTAAAAATCTTACTTGAACTTGTTTTTGTGTCATGATCCTACTTCAAGAACTTTCAAGCCATCCAAGATCCTTTGAAGCTAGATCATTTCTTGTCACTTCCAGTAGGTTTACCTACTAAACTTGAGGTAGTAATGATGTTCATAACATCATTCGATTCATATATATAAAACTATCTTATTCGAAGGTTTAAACTCGTAATCACTAGAACATAGTTTAGTTAATTCTAAACTTGTTCGCAAACAAAAGTTAATCCTTCTAACTTGACTTTTAAAATTAACTAAACACATGTTCTATATCTATATGATATGCTAACTTAATGATTTAAAATCTGGAATCACGAAAAACACCGTAAAACCGGATTTACGCCGTCGTAGTAACACCGCGGGCTGTTTTGGGTTAGTTAATTAAAAACTATGATAAATTTTGATTTAAAAGTTGTTATTCTGAGAAAATGATTTTTATTATGAACATGAAACTATATACAAAAATTATGGTTAAACTCAAAGTGGAAGTATGTTTTCTAAAATGGTCATCTAGACGTCGTTCTTTCGACTGAAATGACTACCTTTACAAAAACGACTTGTAACTTATTTTTCTGACTATAAACCTATACTTTTTCTGTTTAGATTCATAAAATAGAGTTCAATATGAAACCATAGCAATTTGATTCACTCAAAACGGATTTAAAATGAAGAAGTTATGGGTAAAACAAGATTGGATAATTTTTCTCATTTTAGCTACGTGAAAATTGGTAACAAATCTATTCCAACCATAACTTAATCAATTTGTATTGTATATTATGTAATCTTGAGATACCATAGATACGTATACAATGTTTCGACCTATCATGTCGACACATCTATATATATTTCGGAACAACCATAGACACTCTATATGTGAATGTTGGAGTTAGCTATACAGGGTTGAGGTTGATTCCAAAATATATATAGTTTGAGTTGTGATCAATACTGAGATACGTATACACTGGGTCGTGGATTGATTCAAGATAATATTTATCGATTTATTTCTGTACATCTAACTGTGGACAACTAGTTGTAGGTTACTAACGAGGACAGCTGACTTAATAAACTTAAAACACCAAAATATATTAAAAGTGTTGTAAATATAGTTTGAACATACTTTAATATATATGTATATATTGTTATAGGTTCGTGAATCAACAGTGGCCAAGTCTTACTTCTCGACGAAGTAAAAATCTGTGAAAGTGAGTTATAGTCCCACTTTTAAAATCTAATATTTTTGGGATGAGAATACATGCAGGTTTTATAAATAATTTACAAAATAGACACAAGTACTTGAAACTACATTCTATGGTTGAATTATCGAAATCGAATATGCCCCTTTTTATTAAGTCTGGTAATCTAAGAATTAGGGAACAGACACCCTAATTGACGCGAATCCTAAAGATAGATCTATTGGGCCTAACAAACCCCATCCAAAGTACCGGATGCTTTAGTACTTCGAAATTTATATCATATCCGAAGGGTGTCCCGGAATGATGGGGATATTCTTATATATGCATCTTGTTAATGTCGGTTACCAGGTGTTCACCATATGAATGATTTTTATCTCTATGTATGGGATGTGTATTGAAATATGAAATCTTGTGGTCTATTGTTACGATTTGATATATATAGGTTAAACCTATAACTCACCAACATTTTTTTTGACGTTTAAAGCATGTTTATTCTCAGGTGAATATTAAGAGCTTCCGCTGTTGCATACTAAAATAAGGACAAGATTTGGAGTCCATGTTTGTATGATATTGTGTAAAAACTGCATTCAAGAAACTGATTTCGATGTAACATATTTGTATTGTAAACCATTATGTAATGGTCGTGTGTAAACAGGATATTTTAGATTATCATTATTTGATAATCTACGTAAAGCTTTTTAAACCTTTGTTTATGAAATAAAGGTTATGGTTTGTTTTAAAAATGAATGCAGTCTTTGAAAAACGTCTCATATAGAGGTCAAAACCTCGCAACGAAATCAATTAATATGGAACGTTTTTAATCAATAAGAACGGTACATTTCAGTGTTTAGGTTCGGTTTTACAAAGAAAAAGAAGAGGAGAAAAGTTCATAATTCTTACAAGTATGAGAGAAAAAGAGAGGAAAAGTTTGAGAGCAAATGAGTGTGTGTGAGAAGTGTGAAAGAATCAAGTGAAAGAAGTAATGAAATTTGAAACTAAAACACTCCTCATGGGAGCCTAAAACCGACGGCATCAAGGGGTGGGAGGGGTGAGGGATTTGTTTCTTGGTCACTAGCTTGTAAAGCTTACAAAAGTTGGTTATTGAATGGGTTTACATGGGGATAAGTTGCTAACTAGATTCTTAATGGTTCAAACTAACTAGTTTCACATATAATTTGATAGTTACACTTTCAAGACATGGGCTAAAGGTCCATTAATAATGTAGGGTGGGCTTGTAAGCCCAAAGTCAAGTGTCCATTAACTTAAAACAAGCCCAAGTTCCAAAAATAACAAGTAAACCCAATTAAAGCCCAAGTAACTAACTAACAACCTTAGTTAATTAAAATAATTAATAAAACTAATCATGAATGTATATAATACTTGAAAATATTATTCGTGCAAGTTCCGGGTGTCACAAAGACGTTTCGGACAATTAAAATCAAGTTCGGGCAATCATGGCAACATGTAAATGTAATAACGTACATCCATTTTATCACACGTATTAATAATAATAATCATTAATAAATAAACGTTGGAAATTCCAGGGTCGTTACACAGGCCATTATAGGCGTTTGACAACGGATATATATCCGTTTTGTTATATATTTTAAACTATATATTTTATCTATATAAACACATTCAACTTATCATTTTTTTACAAACCAAAATACTCATTTGTCTCTACTTTTTATTACATTTTATAAAAACTTACATTTTTATATATGAGTTCGTATTTACGTGGTTTCAATTTCGATTCGGAGGATCCGCTAATTGTTCAACTTATTCAACAATTAGAAGAAGATGAGTCCGATGTCGAGTGTGCGCCCATATTCCAAGAGTTCGATGTTACATACCTAGAGATCGTCAGGAGGTCGCGCAACGATTGTGGAAATATTATTTTTTGTGAGATGTCAAAGTATCCTCAATAAAAATTTAAAGTCGTTTTCGTATGCGAATACAATTATTCTCCTGAATAGCAAAAGGTATAACTAATTTCTCTAGTAACGATATTCCTGAATAATTTATTTATTTTACGGAACATTATGATGCTATAGGTAGGCTTACTTTTACTACTTTACAAAATGTGCTACCTTATGTAATCGTTAAATTTTAGGTATTGTTAAGTTTTAGTAAAACTTAATTTATGTGTTTTTGTATATTTAATATGTTTTTTATTTTATTTAATGTATTTATTTACTAAATTAATTCAAAAGAAAATAAGAAAATTAAAAATTAGTGAACACTATGAAAATTTGACACAAATCTGACCTTTTAGGGTTAGTGGAGGTCAGAATCCGACATTACCATATCGCAGACAAATTTTACTTTTTTGACCAGAAAGTGCAAGTCTGTCTGTAACGTTACAAGTAGGGTTAAAAATAGTCTATTGGTATAATGATATGATCAGTGGCGATTCCAGGATTCTAATTCAATGGGGTCCTGAAATTTTTTCGAGTACTAATTATATTATAATGTTATTTTAGTGATAGTTTACTTTCAAGAAAATTATAAATTCGAAAAATATATAGGTTTCAAGTAGTGTAATTCAGTGGTGTCATGTACAATTTAAAGAAATACTATTGATTTGAAAAATATATGAGGTCATAAATTGAAATTTAGTGGTGTCTTATATAATTTATGACGCATTTTTTACTAAATTTTTTAAACTAGCAGTGTCTGACCTCACGGGTATTAACTTCGATTCTGGGTATGCTACAAAACTTTTTTTAGATAAAATTATCTGTTCACACACCTAGCTATTACGGTTAATTGGTTTTTTAGGTAAAATTAGCTGTTCACATACCATTAAAAATAGTAATATTGCAACACGTCAAACTAGTCTTCGAAATCAACATTCAACATTACTGGTTATAGAATAAAATATTACTATTGGTATAATGGTATGCTACAAAACTTTTTTTTAGATAAAACTAGAAAAAATTCGACCGCGCGTTGTTGCGGTTGTATTCAACGCGCGGTCATATTTGTATATACGTTGTTTGGTACCTAATATATCTAGTAGGTTGGGTTGTTTGTTGGACGTGTACGTATATGTATGAAATATAGCTCGAAATATTTAGTGTTTTTTTGATGATGTCCGTTTCGCGTATAGTTAGTCGCGTTGTGTTCGTAAAATAATATCGAGTTGAACGGTGGTCTCGGGAAAATTTAGCTCGCACCGAGCGAGAATATAGGGCCCGTTATTTAGTGTTTTTTTAACGATGTCCGTTTCGCGCATAGTTAGTCCCGTTGTGTCCGTCTGATTTTTTCGAGTCGAACGGTGGTCTCAGAAAAATTTAATTCGGACCGAGCGAGAAGATAGGGCCCGTTAAAAATACGGGTGGAATCATTTTCTTTTGTTTTTTTTTTAAATTATATATTTACGCTTTTTACCCATAAAAAAGTAGAAAGTTGGGGGGTCGTTGTGTATATGAAACCGAATTTAAGGGGCCGGGTATAGTGTGAACGCAAACTTAAAACGACATTCGGATAAAACTAAAACTACGATTTTTCTCGCTCATACTTAACGGTTAATATGTAAGGGTAAAATAATTGGTTTTAAATACTTGGTAGGAAGGGAGCGATAATTATCTATTCACACACCTAGCTATTACGGTTAATTGGTTTTAAATACTTGGTAGGAAGGGTACGTGACCAAATTTTGCTTTTTATGGTCAGAGTATGATGATATAAAATTAGAAACAATTTCAGGACCACAAACGCATTAATAGCAACCCATTATGTACATAAGAATTAAAAAGTAATAGCACCACAATCGATACAAGTGTTTTTTTTTCTTCTCTTGGTAAGCGAGAAAGCATTCCTATGAACAAGCACATTGGTTTCTCCATAGAAATTAAAACCTCGGGTAATAAAGCTCCTAGAGCGCGATACCTGGTACCGGGTGCATTGCGCATTATGTGCATCATCTAGTCACACTCCATTTTTGAACAATTTGGCATAACCAGGAATTGAACCAAGGTGGTGTGCTTCGTTGGACAACTCGGTGACAACTCAGGCAAGTCTGCGTGGTTGATACAAGTGTTTTATATACATGGGAATTAAGAAAAAATTACACGCTTAATCTTTTTCGATCTGTCTCATCTCATTAAATTTTTCTTGATGTGGTTGCTACCATGATATTGCGTAATTACGCAGCTAGTCCCTATCACTAATGAACGTTAAAGAAATCTCATTAAGTTATGACACGTTTCTAACTCGACATGTGAGAGTAGCTTTGTCATTTAGTGTCCATTTACCTTTTATACTCTTTCTTACACATCTTTATCTTCATCAACATCAACAAATAAGAGCCCTAATTTAAAATTTCTAATTTACAGACACAATGAACAATTTTAACCTTTATCTTCTTCTTCTTCTTCTTCTTCCGTACACCCATCTAGCTTATCAATGTCTTTGCTAAATATCTATTAACTTCATAACTACCATTGACCACTGATATCGCCTGAAAAATCGGTATCGTTTGTCGTATAACGAGGTTGACTAAGCGAGTCCCATAAGGGTACTAACTGATTTTTTATTTGTAATAGTGGGGCCTAAATCTACTACACCTTCATATGGATGAGTAAGGGAAGTATGACTTAAGAGCGTTCGTTTACGAAGACAACAAAATCGAACTTTCAAACTAGTAAGCTTAGTAGATTAATTAAGGAGTAGTTTGGGATATTTTTGGTTTTTCTCTTTTCTGAAACAGATAAGTAAATAAAGCAATAAAGATAAAATTTTATTTCAGATAAGGTTAAAGTAAGTGGATGCTATGATTTCATCAGTTATTTGGCTGGGATTGTGAAATGTTGACTCATAAATAGGTGATAACTTCAGATTCGTTATGTTGTACCTAGACGCCCCAATCAGATAACTAATATGTCACTGTCATTTCGCGAGGCATGGTGATTCTGAATAGACAACATTGCCCTCAACCACTCGCGTCCATCAAACATTGCTACATGTAGGCATGGGTAGCTCATCAATAAGAGCGCTCAGAAAAGGCGGCATATTAACATTCCACAAGGTCTAAACTTTTTTATGCATTACAAATGATCATAAAGTATCCCTAATTCGAGAGACGTGATGTGCTTTGATGCTTTCGTTAACGATTGGTTAAAAAGGTAGTTAGGTTCTTAATGAGAAGATGTAAGTAACTAGAGGGGGTGAATATTTACTTAATACAATTTTTAAAACTTTTTTGATGATCAATAAGATTTGAACAATACTTGATCACCTTAGTCAACTCAAACCAATGTGTGGTGTGTTTATGTTTGTAATAGTGCAGAATGTAAAGTAGAGAGCATAAACACAAGGATTTATAGTGGTTTGGGTGGATGTTAACTAATCCACCTTAATCCACTCATCGATTCACTAATCGGAATTTCTTGCTTCACTAAGCACCTTTCTCCAAATCCGGTGGAGATCTGATTTACAAGCCTTGTACTTCTTCTTAGACAACAAACCTAATCCTTCTATCCCTTTGAAAGATTACCTCCAACTTAGATCAACTTGTCTTCAACTTGGATATGTATTAATCTCCAATGAGATTAATCAACTCCATAGTTCCCTTTAAGAAAGAAGATAGCTAAGCTAGCATATGCTTCTAATTACAAAGTACAAAGACTCACCCTTTTCTAGTGATGACAATCCTAAGACAATTCTAAGGATTATTACAATACTATGCAAACTTACAAAGATTAAAATTTGAAAGTAAGTTTACAAACACCCCTTTTATAATCTATGAGATTATAAAACTTCTCTTTCTAATCACAAACATATGTATGAATGTTATGTTCTTGTGATTCTCTGATGATTTTGAGTTGTAGCATGCAAGAGGTCCAAGTCTTCAAAGTTCTCCAAGTCTTGCTATTTATATGGAGAGATAAAAAGTCAGCCATATCTGCGGCTTTACCTACGGTCGACCGTGGGTCGACCCCACACGGTTTAGTCCAAAATATATATCCGTTGTATAACCGTTTGAATCAGTTTTGGACATCACTTCTTGGACACTTTACTTCATTTAACACCTGCAAAAAGATACCCAACATCCTATACTAGTACTATATGTATTAAATGTCTATTTACCTTGGATGTATTGCCTTGATAGTGACTTATCATGCTAAAAGTGGAAAGTCTAACATTCTTGGATACAAGTTATGATAATCATTTGAGGAAATCTCAGTTTTGTCATAATCCTTTATTTGTAATTAACACATTTGATAAATCTCTATTGGTTGGTCAACATGTCATTGATGACACAAATCTACTTTAATCACAAAGAATGCTAGTATCCAAATTTGAACTTGTTTGTAATTAATTAGGTGTGGTAATGATGTCTTGACAAATTAAGAATGTAATAACAATTAAGCATGTTGCAAGACATCAAGTTAATCAAGTTTAGACTTATTCATAAACTTAATTTTAGACTTAAGCAAACCTATGTGTGTTAATATTTTATTGTCTTTTAAGCTTACTAGATTATGACATTCTAAGTATTATCTAAGTAACACAAGCATATAATGAAGTAGTCCAAATACTAGTTGGTGGAATCCAACTTGTAACACATAGCAATACATGGTTCATATATACATATATTAAATAACTACATATCATTTAGTACTTAACACATATTCAAATAATACACACGTGCTAATAGCAAGTAGTCAAGTAATATGCATGTAATGACTAGTAAGAGATCACTAAGTAATATTAGAATTAATCACATAGTGATAACATAGCCTTAAACTAAGACTATGTAAGTTGTACTTGCAAAGTGGTATTTGCAAGATTAATGTATAATCATACATTAATGTCCAACACATGTACAAGGAAAGAGCAACTCTTGGTTGGGACTTGGTGACCATTCTAAGGATGTCTAGATACATTTTAGATGTACATGTTTTCCTAAAACACTTATGTGTTTTCCTTAATCAAGGCTTAATCGTCATTAAAGTGTCATTATGCGTGATTAACCAAGATTAGTGTTCTAGTGACCAAAACTCCTTTGGGAATGAAGGAGGCAACTATCCTGAGCATATTTTATCAGGTTTCATGAATTATAGATGCCCGGAAGTGGTCAAACATTTTTCGATCAAAATACGGACAGTAGGTTTCTCCGGTAGATCCACGGTCAGCCGTGGAGTCAACCGTGCAATTCAGATTTTGTAAATCTGGGTGCAAGTCTCCACGGTCTGACTTGCGGTCGACCGTGGTTTAGTTGTGTACCATTTTCTTTCATTTCAAGCTTTCTTTGGTTTTGGTCTTTTGCTATAGCAAGTGTGGATTAGTGAACTTGTTTATTTATGTCAAGATGTCTACCATCACCTTTAGCTATGTGTATATGTCATCATCAAAACACTTATTGTTATGGGTTAAGATTAGTATAGTCATTAAGCATAATTCCATGTTAACCCACATTCTCCCCCAACATTCTCCTCCTTTTTAATGATGACAAACACATAATTGATGGTGGACTTTTATCTATAAATACATACAAGTGTTAACATCACTTATCCACCTTTCTTCCCCTTTTGTCGAAGCACAAAGGTTAGCTCCTCCTGGAACTAAGCTCGCCCTAAAACAAATGCTCTCCCTTGAATCGTACATGGTGGAAAGATATAACAATCACAACACGTAAAAACACATAAATTTTTATTCATTCCTAAGAAAAAGTGCACACATGAGCACCAAACATGGTGGGAACAAATAAAGAAGCATACATAGGGCAAATGCTCTTATTCAAAACAACATACAAATATAACATGCATAATATCTCACATTAGATATGCATGAGATCATGATGATGACACCTGCCATGTGCTTCATTTGCATGATTTTTGGTTGTCAAGGACGTCGCTAGGGGTATCACACGAAGAAGACGAGTTGACAAGTAGATCAAGATACTTGAAGATGCGTGTGAGATGTGCCCCATAGGGAAGTGGTTTTGAAGGATCCTGTGAAAGGACCCGTTCATATACATTATAAATGATTCACAATAGTTGATTTCATCGCGAGGTACTTGACCTCTATATGATACATTTTACAAACATTGCATTCGTTTTTAAAAGACAAACTTTCATTTCATCGAAAGTTGACGGCATGCATACCATTTCATAATATATCCAACCATAATTAACATAATAATAATATTGATGAACTCAATGACTCGAATGCAACGTCTTTTGAAATAGGTCATGAATGACTCCAAGTAATATCTCTAAAATGAGCAAAATGCACAGCGGAAGATTTCTTTCATACCTGAGAATAAACATGCTTTCAAGTGTCAACCAAAAGATTGGTGAGTTCATTAGTTTATCATAAACAATCATTTTCAATATTTTAATAGACCACAAGATTTTTATTTATAAATATATGTACACTCGCAAGTGTATAAAACCGTTCTGCTTATGTTGAGGCCTCAGTAACCAACCTTAACAATAATATAATAAGTCATCTTCGCAAAGATGGATATGTACACTCGCAAGTGTATAAATAATCCTCGAAGTACTAAACATCTGCCCACTAGCTCTTATGTCTAGTGCAGCCTACAGGATGGGGGTGTTAGGCCCGATAGATCTATCTTTAGGATTCGTGCTTACATGCTCTTATTACATGTAACTAAATTACCTAGCACATCAATCCGCAGAATATCATTTTTAATCACTTGTCTCTATTTCGTAAAGCATTTATAAAAGCAGCGCATGTATTCTCAGCACAAAAATATAAATTGCAAAGCAATTAAAAAGGGAGCAAATGAAACTCACCATACTGTATTTTGTAGTAAAAATACATATGACGACATTTAATAATGCAGGGTTGACCTCGGATTCACGAACCTATGTCATTTATATATATTAACACACATAATCGTAATTGAACAATTTTATATTTTATTAGTGATATACATGTTATTTTAGTAAATTATATGTTATATGTATTAAATATGGTTTTATGTAACTAATTGTTATTTGATAAAATAATATTAATAAAAAGTTGTATTAGCTTATAATAATAATAATAATAATAATAATAATAATAATAATAATAATAATAATAATAATAATAATAATAATAATAATAATAATAATAATAATAATAATAATAATAATAATAATAATAATAGTAATAATTTTTAATAATAAAAATAATTACAATGATAATAACCACGATAATAGTATTATTAATGATAATCAAAATAATGATAATAAAAATATTGTTAATAAAAATGATAATGATAGTAAAAATAATGATACTTTTAATAATAATAATAATAATAGTAGTTTTTTTTATTTTATAAAATGATAAGTTTAATAATAGCGATAATGAAAATAATAATTTTGATAATAATACTTAATAATAATAATAATCATAATAGTACTAGTAATAATACTAATAATAAAAAGAAATCTACCTTTAAAGCAAGTTTAAAAGGAATTTAATGCCATAGCCCGGGATCGAACCCACGACCTCTCGC
Source organism: Rutidosis leptorrhynchoides (assembly GCF_046630445.1). Lineage (NCBI taxonomy): Eukaryota > Viridiplantae > Streptophyta > Magnoliopsida > Asterales > Asteraceae > Rutidosis > Rutidosis leptorrhynchoides. The sequence continues at coordinate 115,726,259 of NC_092341.1, read as the reverse complement.
TGCCCTGCTAACACCCAAGACCACTCCACCAATTCTATTTTTTTTTAAATCACGGACATAACTATATAACCACTATCTGTCTGTTTCTTTTACTTCCTCTAATACCCATTTAGTATCTTCATCATCATTTAACCACATCATGAACTCTATCGTCTTAATCATCATTCTTTATATTTTTGTTATTAAATTCTCATAATCATCAACCTAAATCATAATCATACGGTATCATATCGACTCTTAATCTAGTATCCCTTTAATATCCATCATCATCTTATATCCTTATTACTTAAACTTCTTGACTCATTTAATAAATGACGAACCCAACAGAAAATGGAAAGGAATTTCGGCCCAGCAGTCAAAGGATCATTAGCCCAAGTAAAACATCGTTCAAAAGAAAGAAAAGTCTCGCCCAAGAAAAGGGAATAATGTCCAGTTCATAGTTTATATTATTTTTTTAAAGAAACTCATCTTTTAATTTTCTTTAAACGGAACTCGCGAGAACTTTGTATACTTCCGGATTATTTTTGATAAAGCATTCCCAGGGGGCCCATAACAATCACTAACAATTTTAATCTTCATCCCACCATCATAAAAGGTGAAAATGTCGATCATAGAATGTGCAAAAGTGGCTCCACTATTTTTTTATGCATTATATAATCTATCTCCACATGCTATATTTATTCTATATCCAAGTTGTCTAAACTAACTATGACCCCATCCTATCTTTCCATTATTTCATTTATATTTATGTTTTAAATCTCCACAGAACAGCAGCAGTGAATAACACGATGGTGTTTGGTTATTTGAACATCGAATTAGAGAAATGGTTGCAAGTTTATGATGAGGTGTTTTGGTGATTGAACACGAATAGAAACAGAAGAAAAGGATTGGTAATGAGTAGCAGAAATAATGAGACAACTGTAGTAGGTGGTTTTGATTGTGTTGTTTTTCGGTTCTAACAAAAACATGAAGGAATTATAGAAATGGGTTGTGGCAATGGAACTTGAGAAAAAAAAAATGAAACAGAAAAAGAAAACGGGTTGATAGATTGGTGGTGATCGAAAGAGTTTGGTTTTGAAATAGTAACGTGCAGCTGTTTGAGAGGGTAGTCTGAGGTAAAATAGTAGCAAGGAGGTTAGTGTCGACGGTGGTGGTGTTTTGAGGTGGTAGAGATGGTGAAGTGGTGGTGATATTCTCACGGTGAAGTGGTGATTTGATGATGGTGATCGACAAGAATGATGAAGGTTTTGAATTTGTTGTCGATGGTTATTCGTGGGTGATTGAAGAGGGTTATCGGTGATGGTCACCAAGAAGAAGAAACAAGAAAGCTAGGGTGATGAGTTTATGGTTTTCATATATCTATATGTGGCTATGTATATTGTATATTTGTATACATAATATGGAGAACGAGATGGTAGAAATTTTATGCATGTAAAGTTAAGATTCTTAAAAAGTAAACTAATAATTCAAATGTGCGTGAGTTCTTGCTCACTCAGTGGCCTACAAGTGATGATATTAGAAGAATTAATATATTCATATATCTCTATCAATCAAACCCAATAATTGAACGTGTGAGAATAATAAACGAAAACAGTAATTCCAACTCTCATTCTCATACTAATATAATAACAAATAGGAATCTCACGTTTTATTGACATGAAAGCAGCCATTGAAGTGTAATCGTGTGCCGACACTTTTATTGCAGATAATATATCGTATTCCGTTATTAATCAGTGGCGGATAAAATTTATTTTGAAAAGAAATCCCAAATTTTTAAATTAAGTTCATGTATTTATTTTAGTCCTAAAATGTGCGAAACATGATCGAGTAGGCTCATCTATTATTTATTTTATTACACTCACAAGCTCGCAACTTACTTAATATCACTCGAAATAATGGACGTGTTATTATTGTTTACTAAATAAATTCGAAACAATATGTGTATATTCGATATACCTTATATATATATATATATATATATATATATATATATATATAAGGTATATATATATATATAAGGTATATATATATATAAGGTATATATATATATATATATATATATATATATATATATAGAGATTGATTTTATTAATAAATTTTATTATATCTTGTATTATTTTACTTTACAAAATTAAGTCTAATAACTAAATAATATAATATTTCAAATTATATTTCGAATTATTATATATATATATATATATATATATATATATATATTTAAAAACATTTTTATATATATATTTTTACATTTTTATATTTCAAATTATATTTCGAATTATTATATATATATATATATATATATATATATATATATATATATATATTTAAATATATATATATGTATCTTTTTACAAATAGTTGTTCGTGAATCGTCGAGAACAGTCGAAGGTCAATTGAGTATATGAAACAGTTCAAAATTTTTGAGACTCAACCTATCAGACTTTGCTTATCGTGTTAAAATCATATAAAAATTAGAATTAAATTTGATCATAAATTTCCGTGTCGTCACAGTACCTACCCGTTAAAGAAATTTCATCCCGAAATTTGAGTGAGGTGGTCATGGCTAACAATAAAAATGTTTTTATGACGAAAATAAGTTGATAACTAGAGTTTTATCATCATTGAGTAATATGGATAAAACAATTCGAATATTCGGAGAGCACGAATGAAGTTATCACAAAATAGTGAAATGAGGAAATTAAAGATTTGTCTTACCTTTTGACGTAGTCAGGGTTGAATTCCGGAATTCAAGGGATTTAAAGAAAATCTTCGAAATCTAAAAGATTTGATTCTTCGGCGAGTAAGGAAATTAATATCTCTATAATTAAATACGGTGATCTGCCTCGATTGCTTTGTCTGATATTCCCATTATAAATAAAACTTTTTCCGTTCCATTAGTTTCACCATTCCTATACTTTATTTCTTAGTTCATATATCCCAAAAGATTGTGAAAATGCTTAATCCATTTTTGATCCTTGTCCTTATCCTTACTTTTTCAACAATCATTCTCCTTTTCCAACTTCCACCAGAGGAATCTGCTTTCTTCTACTTCGCACTTGGGGTTATAGTGTTTTTAATTTCCCCGTGTCTTTATGTTACGATAAAGATTGATATACACGGTTTGTAATTTCTACGTTGTTGTTTGGTTTTATATCTTCCCTTATATTTCGATGTCCCTGCTTCTGTCTCTTATAATCATTGTCATCCATAGTTAATGCTCTCTCCTATTTGCTGCGATTTATACTCCCTTTCTACTTCGTAGCTTCATGCTTTTGTTTTCTTTTCGCAAGTAATGGTCCAGACTTCATAGGTATGGAGTTTCGAATTATCATAATATACAAGGTAGAAAGGAAAGCTAGTAGCACGATTTGATTTGTCAAATTACCAGAATTACTGAGGATAGAACTATCAAGAATATATTTTCTTAATATGTTCAGAATTAAGTAGAATGAAAGGGTTATGTAACATGGCACGTGATGACGTTATGATTATGTGAATCATCACGTTCCATTTAGAAACTCAGCATGACTTACTGTAATATAATCACATTGATCAAGTGTCATTATATTATACTAACTCATGCTTCAGCTCCCAATACTACTTCACAATTCATTCATGATTTATACTTAGATTTTACAGAAGTTTCCAATATAATGAAATATAGAAAACACGAAGAGGTAGATAATTTCGGACAAGAATATTTATGAAAATATAGTCAGAAATATCGAAGATATTTATGATGATATTTTGGAATTTCTAAGTTCGAAGGTTGATGAAGAAAAATTTTCCGTAAGATTTTAACATGACTTCGGAGCAAGATATTCTCTAAAGATTTCATCGGATCTAGAATTACCTGGATTCTTTGAATATAGGCTTTGATCCCTGTATTTATCCTTTGTCTCCTTCATGGTTAGCTCAATCTATTTTTCAGTACCAAATTCTTAATCGAGCGTTCTCAACACTCCATTCTTTATCCTCAAACTCTTGGCCATTTAGGCCATCTACAATTTTACTGTTTCCTCTGCATTTAATGCAGCCATATCTGAATCGTCGGTTATCAATCCGAGGTGGTTTCAAGAGAATTGTATTTTTAGATGATTAAATGCTGATGGTAATATGGTGGAATATAAAAGGTTCCCCGGTAACAATAAAAGAGCACGCGTATATATCAGGGTTATGATAAGGTTGTTTCGAACGAAAGGTCGAAGTTGTCTTGTTGGAGCTGTGATAAAATTGGCTAATTTGAAAAGGAATTGTAAAGTTATTTTCAGTAATAATAACGACAGAGGAGCTAGCACATATATGTGTTAAACGTTTACTCAGGTTCCGAGTGTTTTCAGGTGCATAACTGTATGCATAAATCTTTCCTTCCGTAGATGAAGTGCGGTTGGTTCATCCTCTCGATTGAGGTGTTTTCAAGAATCATGAAAGGTTTGAACGCAGATTGTAATCGTCAAGATACAAATGAGGTTTTAGATGAAATCAAGTGGCAAACTTGAAGAAATGTTTAGTTTCATATGTTATTATCAATATTTTAATTCATTTTAATTGTCCAATGTTATTAGTTCACAGTCGATAGTTCACAGTTAACAATCTAATAATTCATATATAGATTAATATGTAATATTCGAATTTATTAATACGTATCGTGACCCGTGTACATGTCCCAGACTCGATCACAACTCAAAGTATATATATTATTATAGAATCAACCTCAACCCTGTATAGAGAACTCGATCATTACTTCATATAGAGTGTCTATGGTTATTCCAAATAATATATATAGATCCGTCGATATGATATGTCAAAACCTTGTATACGTGTCCCGATATTTAAAGTGCGTAAAATATATAGCAGGAATTAAATGACGATAAATAAAGTGCGTAAAGTAAATAACAGAAATTAAATGACAATAAATAAAATTGCGAGAATTAAATTGCGATAAAATAAATTGCGATAAATAAAATGTAATCAGTTAGCTAGGAACAGTTAGCTAGGATTTTGTTAGCGTGGATTCTTAACAAAATTTCTCATAGTTAATTTGTTTGTTTCTAACAAATTTTATTTTGTCCAATATTTTCTTCATTATGCCACTTGTTGGATTCTGGCAAATCAAAATCCAAATATGAAGTTGGATGAAAATGGTTATTCTGCGGTGAACTGATACGTATATCGATGGTTATAAGTAGGATAGTAATTGATTGTTGAATCAGATTCGAAGAATGTATAGTGTAACTTATTAATGTGAAATCTAAATATTCCTCGGGTATTACCTACCCGTTAAAATATTTTCACCATTAACAGTTTGTACAAAAGAATTTTTAATTACAATCCTTATGAAAACATATATACGTATATATTTTCTTCAAATGTAATCATGGATTTAATAAGTTAACATGATATTAATCTCATTTGATTTACGTTAGAACAAGAATATATAATCCCTAAAACATTAGAGATTACATAATTGCCATGTCGAACGAAGATAAAATAGATAGAACGATACATAGAACGATGATTATACTCGAGGTATAGAATGAGATGTTGAGGCATGGATTGTTGATGGTACTGTTGGTGCCGATGATGTTGCTGAAGCTGGTACGTTTTGCACCATATTTTCCAAGGCTACAACTCGGGCGCGAAGCTCGTTGACTTCTTCCATTATTCCGGGATAATTGTCGGTCGGAATGAGCGGATGAATAAGGTTTAGAATTGTAGATAGAATATAATCGTGGTGAGATATTCGGGAAATGAGGGTGAAAATGGTGTTTCGGACTGGTTCACCGGTAAGTGCTTCAGGTTCATCGCCAAGAGGTAAATTCGGTTGGTGAAAAAGATCGCCTTCTTCGAGTCTTCATTGATTAAGTCGACTACGAACCAATCAAATGAATTGATGATGGCTGGTTGGTTGATCCATTCCGGTTATACTTTTTTTTCAGAGCTCAGGTGGATATCCATATCGGAATAACTGTCAGAATCCGAGGAATTCGAACTGGTTGAGGGATCCATCTCGTACGATTAGATGAAGGATTTTCAATATGAATTAGATTATAGGATGTAGATTAGTATCCTGCAATACCTAATTTACATATGCATATATAATATTAATATCCCATAAGTTACGGTGGAATCTACGGAAGCTGTCAGGCAAAGGTAACAATATCAGATATGCTAAGATATGAAGTTATCTATACACTGTCTATGCAATAGAGGCAGTAAGATGTGTCTAGATTAAGAGTGATAAGCAAGTGATTCCCTAAGAATGATAAGCAGGCAATTTTCGACACGAAATGATAAGCAAAACTTTTGACATGCAGACACGGTCGAAGTCCAGACTCACTAATGCATCTAAACAACTATCAGTTAGACATACTAATGCAAGACCTGGTTCGCTAAGACTATCGCTCTGATACCAACTGAAAGGACCCGTTCATATACATTATAAACGATTCACAATAGTTGATTTCATCGCGAGGTACTTGACCTCTATATGATACATTTTACAAACATTGCATTCGTTTTTAAAAGACAAACTTTCATTTCATCGAAAGTTGACGGCATGCATACCATTTCATAATATATCCAACCATAATTGACATAATAATAATCTTGATGAACTCAACGACTCGAATGCAACGTCTTTTGAAATATGTCATGAATGACTCCAAGTAATATCTCTAAAATGAGCAAAATGTACAGCGGAAGATTTCTTTCATACCTGAGAATAAATATGCTTTCAAGTGTCAACCAAAGGATTGGTGAGTTCATTAGTTTATCATCAACAATCATTTCCAATATTTTAATAGACCACAAGATTTTCATTTATAAATATATGTACACTCGCAAGTGTATAAAACCGTTCTGCTTATGTTGAGGCCTCAGTAACCAACCTTAACAATAATATAATAAGTCATATTCGCAAAGATGGATATGTACACTCGCAAGTGTATAAATAATCCTCGAAGTACTAAACATCCGCCCACTAGCTCTTATGTCTAGTGCAGCCTACAGGATGGGGGTGTTAAGCCCGATAGATCTATCTTTAGGATTCGTGCTTACATGCTCTTATAACATGTAACTAAATTACCTAGCACATCAATCCGCAGAATATCATTTTTAATCACTTGTCTCTATTTCGTAAAGCATTTATAAAAGCAACGCATGTATTCTCAGCCCAAAAATATAAATTGTAAAGCAATAAAAAAGGGAGCAAATGAAACTCACCATACTGTATTTTGTAGTAAAAATACATATGACGACATTTAACAATGCAGGGTTGACCTCGGATTCACGAACCTATATCATTTATATATATTAACACACATAATCGTAATTGAACAATTTTATATTTTATTAGTGATATACTTGTTATTTTAGTAAATTATATGTTATATGTATTAAATATGGTTTTATGTAACTAATTGTTATTTGATAAAATAATATTAATAAAAAGTTGTATTAGCTTATAATAATAATAATAATAATAATAATAATAATAATAATAATAATAATAATAATAATAATAATAATAATAATAATAATAATAATAATAATAATAATAATAGTAATAATTTTTAATAACAAAAATAATTACAATGATAATAACCACGATAATAGTATTATTAATGATAATCAAAATAATGATAATAAAAATATTGTTAATAAAAATAATAATGATAGTAAAAATAATGATACTTTTAATAATAATAATAGTAGTAGTTTTTTTTTTAAAAATGATAAGTTTAATAATAGCGATAATGAAAATAATAATTTTGATAATAATACTTAATAATAATAATAATCATAATAGTACTAGTAATAATACTAATAATAAAAAGAAATCTACCTTTAAAGCAAGTTTAAAAAGAATTTAATGCCATAGCCCGGGATCGAACCCACGACCTCTCGCTGCCCTGCTAACACCCAAGACCACTCCACCAATTCTATTTTTTTTAAATCACGGACATAACTATATAACCACTATCTGTCTGTTTCTTTTACTTCCTCTAATACCCATTTAGTATCTTCATCATCATTTAACAACATCATGAACTCTATCGTCTTAATCATCATTCTTTATCTTTTTGTTATTAAATTCTCATAATCATCAACCTAAATCATAATCATACGGTATCATATCGACTCTTAATCTAGTATCCCTTTAATATCCATCATCATCTTATATCCTTATTACTTAAACTTCTTGACTCATTTAATAAATGACGAGCCCAACAGAAAATGGAAAGGAATTTCGGCCCAGCAGTCAAAGGATCATTAGCCCAAGTAAAACATCGTTCAAAAGAAAGAAAAGTCTCGCCCAAGAAAAGGGAATAATGTCCAGTTCATAGTTTATATTTTTTTTTTTTAAAGAAACTCATCTTTTAATTTTCTTTAAACGGAACTCTCTAGAACTTTGTATACTTCCGGATTATTTTTGATAAAGCATTCCCAGGGGGACCATAACAATCACTAACAATTTTAATCTTCATCCCACCATCATAAAAGGTGAAAATGTCGACCATAGAATGTGCAAAAGTGGCTCCACTATTTTTTTTATGCATTATATAATCTATCTCCACATGCTATACTTATTCTATATCAAAGTTGTCTAAACTAACTATGACCACATCCTATCTTTCCATTATTTCATTTATATTTGTGTTTTAAATCTCCACAGAACAGCAGCAGTGAATAACACGATGGTGTTTGGTTATTTGAACATCGAATTAGAGAAATGGTTGCAAGTTTATGATGAGGTGTTTTGGTGATTGAACACGAATAGAAACAGAAGAAACGGATTGGTAATGAGTAGCAGAAATAATGAGACAACTGTAGTAGGTGGTTTTGATTGTGTTGTTTTGCGGTTCTAACAAAAACATGAAGGAATTATAGAAGTGAGTTGTGGCAATGGAACTCGAGAAAAAAAAATGAAACAGAAAAAGAAAACGGGTTGATGGATTGGTGGTGATCGAAAGAGTTTGGTTTTAAAATAGTAACGTGCAGCTGTTTGAGAGGGTAGTCTGAGGTAAAATAGTAGCAAGGAGGTTAGTGTCGACAGTGGTGGTGTTTTGAGGTGGTAGAGATGGTGAAGCGGTGGTGATATGCTCACGATGAAGTGGTGATTTGATGATGGTGATCGACAAGAATGATGAAGGTTTTGAATTTGTTGTCGTTGGTTATTTGTGGGTGATTGAAGAGGGTTATCGGTGATGGTCACCAAGAAGAAGAAACAAGAAAGCTAGGGTGATGAGTTTATGGTTTTCATATATCTATATGTGGCTATGTATATTGTATATTTGTATACATAATATGGAGAATGAGATGGTAAAAATTTTATGCATGTAAAGTTAAGATTCTTAAAAAGTAAACTAATAATGCAAATGTGCATGAGTTCTTGCTCACTCAGTGGCCTACAAGTGATGATATTAGAAGAATTAATATATTCATATATCTCTTTCAATCAAACCCAATAATTGAACGTGTGAGAATAATAAACGAAAACAGTAATTCCAACTCTCATTCTCATACTAATATAATAACAAATAGGAATCTCACGTTTTATTGACATGAAAGCAGCCATTGAAGTGCAATCGTGTTCCGACACTTTTATTGCAGATAATATATCGTATTCCGTTATTAATCAGTGGCAGATAAAAATTATTTTGGAAAGAAATCCCAAATTTTTAAATTAAGTTCATGTATTTATTTTAGTCTAATGTTATGCGAGGTGTATATGAAATAGCTTATAATTTAGTAGGAAAAACTAATAAATACGATACAATTTTACACAAGATATTTATTTATTTATAGAATGGATATACTTAAATCTTGCTACAACACTTATAGGCAGTGTACCTAATCGTACAGTAGTGTAGTTTTTAGTAAGTCCGGTTCGTTCCACAGGGAATCTTTTAAACAAAGCTTAACGCTATATTAGTTTTAATTTATAAAAAATACAAATATATATAAGTAATATTATTACTAAAAAGGGGGGGTTTTACCGTTTAATGACCGGTTTGTCGATTTTAAAACTTAATCGCAGTTAAAACCTAATGTAAAATATTAAAAATAAATATAACTTAATTTAAAACGTAAAGTAAATAACGATAATGAAATTGCGATAAATAAAAGTGCGATAAAATGAAATTGCGATAATTAAAAAGTACGATGATTAAAAGTGCAATTAAATATAAAATATAGGAAATTAAATATGAAATAAAAGAATTATGCTTATTTAAACTTCCGTAATCATGATGTTTGACGTGTTGATTTTTAGTTTATTCCCATGGGTTAATTGTCCTTTGTCCTGGATTATTTAATATGTCCGTCTGGTTTTTGTCCATAACAGTCCATCAGTCATAAATATAAAGTGCGAGTGTCCTCGTCAAATTATCCTTATACCTGAAGTCAAATATTCCAACTAATTGGGGACTTAAACTGTAACAAGGTTTTAATACTTTGTTTATTAATTACACCAGGATATCGACTGTGTGTAACCCAAGGTTTTAATACTTTGTTATCAATTATGCCAAGTGTCCTTGTACATAATTTCACCCCTGTTTTAATAATTCCATAGACTATTAATCCATTCCCGTGTCCGGTTAAATGAACGATTATTCGTACATATAAATACCCCGCCCATCGTGTCCGATCGAGTGTATATGGTTATTTATAGGGACGTCCAATTGTAAATCTTCATATTAAAATTAACAAACTATCATTTAGTTAACCAAATATAAAGCCCATTAATAGCCCATAGTCTAATTTCCACAAGTGTCGTTCTTTTGTCCAAACCCCAATTATGGTACAAAGCCCAATTACCCAATTTTAGTATTTTTTTAGCCCAACATCATGATTACTTTGGCTTAAATAAGCATAATAATAATTTAGCTACGAGACATTAATGTAAAAAGGTTGAACATAACTTATAATGATTAAAAATAGCGTAGCATTACACGGACAGAATTTCGACTTACACCCTTACAACATTCGCTAACATACCCTTATTATTAGAAATTAAAATTAAAATTAAAATTATAATATAAATATATATATATATATATATATATGTATATATATATATATATATATATGTATATATATATATATATATATATGTATATATATATATATATATATATATGTATATATATATATATATGTATATGTATATATATATATATATATATATATATATATATATATATATATATATATATATATATATATATATATATATATATATATATATATATATATATATATATATCGTATGTGAGATAGAGAGATGGATGGATATTTAAAACGATCAAAATGCGTTGCCTTTTATAGGTAGATTTGGATTTGAGTGCTCCACGAGTCGCGGTCAATTTCCCCTTCAAACTTCGTGAGTCGCGGAGTTTGAATTTCCAGCTCACTCCAATTTGGATCTTAGCTTTGCCGACATAATATATATATAAATATAAAATATAAATAATTAATATAATTATTTATATATTATATTATATTCTTGTGCATAGTAGACTTATAATTTTTGGTCCGTTACGTCGCGCGTTGAGAGTTGACTCATGTCCTGGTTCCAGATTTTCGAACGTCCTTGCGTACTATTTTATATCGTGTACTTTGCGTTTTGCGTCTTATACTCTTGTCATTTTTAGACGTTTCTCATCATTAATTTGAACCTTTTTGATTGTATCTTGTACTTTTTAGCTTTTTGGACCTTTGTGTCTTCAATTTGTCGAATCTGTCTTTTGTCTTCACCTTTTATTATTTAAACGAATATCACTTGTAAATAGAACAATTACAACTAAAAGCTTGTCTTTCTTGAGGAATAATGCTATGAAATATATGTTCGTTTTTAGCATTATCAAATATTCCCACACTTGAGCGTTGCTTGTCCTCAAGCAATATAGTCTTGAAATACTAGAATCACCTCTTTATTCTTCACACTTTGTACATCAGTGATTTCTTTATGGTGGTATAAACAATGGTAGTAACGATGTGGTTTACAGTCCCACATGACTATAAAATTTAGATCCTTTAAGAAAATTGGATCTTTATGAAAACATTTGATCTTTTGAAAATTCATGCTAGATTTTACCCTAGACAAGTTTTCTGATTTGATCCACCATCTGTGTTGCAAAATATATTTGTGGATCAATATTTTGGCTAAAACTTTTAGGCTCGTGTAATCCACTGCTATCCCTGTATCGAAAAGCACACATCCAGTTTACTTGTTCCGTATATTACCTTTCGGTAAACTACCGTCCGGTTGTAAAGGAAAGCGTTGAACAAGCAACTATTAAGGCAATGTCCCCTGATATGCTTTTAATTATGGTTTATAACGTGTCGGACGCAATTACTATCCTTGGTAGGAGCAATAGTAAAGCTCACCCTTATAATTTTTCGGTCTGGCACAAGGTCCTATTTTTGACCATGCTATGCAACCACCGTTCTTACGGTTGACACCCAATTTGGTTCAGGTGACCTAATGAATTCCAGGTGAATTCCTAGGATTTTACGTTCAATGGTAATGAACGCATTGAAAATAGGTTTTCAGAAAACAAATCGGTTTTAATTTGATCAAAATACTTTCTAGTTCAAGCTCGAGTTTAGATATTATTGAATTCCATGAGTTTGAATTCTCAATCTTTAAGGTCAATCTCAAGGATTGAGTAATATCAGTCTTGAAAGCTGATTTTTAATCTTTAAGGAGATTATCCTTTCTGGGGATCTGATTCATTAGTCTTATCAAGCTAATTTGCACGGTGCCCCCCATTGTTCGAGATAAATCCTTCTCATGGTTAGGATAAATCTGACCACTTGGCGACCCTATTTGATGCTGAGGTCCGTGGATTTCCTGCTGATTTTAGTGATGACTTTTCTAGATTTTTCGTCAACCTACAGCTGGTCTGAACGACAACTTCTTGACCTAAATCAAGAAGCGCGTGTCTTTTTCGGAAGACTTTACTTCCTTTAAATGATGGAATTGATTCATCGTGTAGATCCATCTTTCTTACAGTAAATTGGATAAAACTGTTTAGTTTAGTCCAAAGCAAAAGTATCTTCAATTATTTGTTACAGAAATATGTGATTTATGTTTTAAATAACTTGGTAAATTTTTCCCACACTTGGCTTTTATTTTCCTTTTTATTGTCCTCTATTCCATTTTAAATGAATTCTAACATTTTTGGTTTGTTTCTCAATTTATGTCCTTTCTGAGGTAACAATAATTTCGGTGTTAACACCTAGTTTTATCGTTCATAAATATGTATAAACATGATTTTGAATTCATTTAGTTTGAAAATTTTGAAATTTTTTTACTAGAAGTGGGTAGTCAGTATATATGACTAGGGCTGTTCTTTATTATCAGAGAGCACTAGATTCTAATACAACTACTGCTTTACTAGTATTTTTAATAGTAACCAAGTGTTTAAGTCAAAAATTTTAAAATCCAAAAGAATTTAACCCCTTCCCACACTTAAGATCTTGCAATGCCCTCATTTGCAAGAAATCAGTAACAATTTAAATTATTGAGGGTGATTAGCGTAGAAAAATGATTAAATTTTACCAAAGTTTCCAAACATATTGGCGTTTGTTTGCTGAATGATAAATGGTGCACATCATTTGTTCATTCCGTCTTGTTGTTATTTCACATATATTTTGCATCTTGTCGTCAAAATTAGTTACTTTTGCTGAACTTAATGCCAGTCTTTGAAAATGCGTTGTTTTACCCTGATGTGTACATAAGATAAACTGCAAACATATATACATATTTTTGAAGTTTGGTATATTACCCCACATTCAAAAATTATTAAAATCTAATAATAAAAGTTAGAAAATTATAAAAACTATTACAATATCAACATAAGTGCTAAATGTAGTAACATTACAAAAATAAAATAAATAAAACTAAATAAACTAGGGTTGATACTGATACCAGTAGGGGTTCCATGCATAACCGTATGTGTTATAGAATGCTTCAGCTGGGTTATAAGTAGGATACGGTGGTTGGATCTCTATAGACCAGGGAGGAAATACGGACTTTGGAGTAGGAATATAGTTTCTACCTACATGTTGGCAATGAGCTATGATGTGGTTTTGATGAACTTGCCAATCTTCAAATGCTCGATGTCTAGCATTTTCATACTCTTGTGAAGCTATAAACCTTTGCATTTCTGTCATTTCATTTCCCCCTCCCACATTACCTGGCTGTTGATTTCTTTCAACCTGTGGATGTCTTCCATTATATGGTACTGCGGCGTTATTTCGCCTATTCAAAACCTTAGCACCATGATATACATTTAAACCAATTGTATCGTGGGGTTCTGGTTCTTCGATTAATAATCCCCCCCGACTTATATCCACATCGAGATACTCAGCAATTAATGTAATAAATATACCACCTCCTATTATACTGTGCGGTCTAATCCCCCTAACCATAGCCGATAAATAATAATCCACACAATAAGGTATACTTACAGCGCTTTGTGGGTCTCGAATACACATGTGGTTGATAAGGCTAAAAAGGAACATATATTTCATAGCAATATCCCTTCTAAATAATAGGTTTTCATATGTAATTGTATTATATTTTCATTGTAATTGTTTAAATAAATAAGTGTGAAGACAAAAGGCGAAAACGAAGATTTGAAGACGCAAACGTCCAAAAAGCTCAAATGTACAAGATACAATCCAAGTGGTTCAAATTATTGATGAGAAACGTCTAAAAATGACAAGAGTACAAGTTACAAAACGCAAAGTACAAGATATTAAATTGTACGTAAGGACGTTCAAAAATTCGGAACCGGGACATGAACCAACTTTCAACGCTCGACGCAACGGAGCTAAAATTACAAGTTAACTATGCTCAAGAATATAGTATAATATTTAAATAATTCATAATAAGAATAATAATAAATAATAAAAAGTTGTTAATTGAGCATAGTTAAGGGGTCATAAGTGAAAATTTCAAATCACCAATTGCCTATAAAATGGAATTCACGGAGTAATGAAAAAATACACCTTTCTTCATATTTCTTTCTCTCTTCTGTAATATGTAATATATATTTATATTATAATTTTAATATAAGTTAATTTTAATAATAAAGTTATGGTTTAGTTGGGTTATTGTAAGAAATATTTTACGGGTTTTAAGTCGAAATTCTGTCCGTGCAATGCTACGCGATTAATCATCACTTTAAGCTATGTTCTTCCTTTTTAATTTAATGTCTCGTAACTAAGTTATTATTATGCTTATTTGAGCCGAAGTAATCGTGATGTTGGGCTAAAATATTAAGACGGAGTTATTGAACTTTGTACCATAATTAAGGTTTGGGCAAAAGACCGACACTTGTGGAAATTGGACTATTGACTATTAATAGATGGGGGGTATTGTCTAATTGAGTGACAACTCATTGGAGTCTGTCAAACCTATCTTCAAATTAATTATCCTAATAATTAATAATGATTATGGTTGTCCTATTTAGTGACGTTCATATGGAATATATTTTAATCATTTAATTAATTATTCGGGTTGGGTAATTGATTATTCAAACTGATCAAGTGGGTAAATTAATATTCATATCTAATCAAAACAGGGGTAGATTACATACAGTGATAACTGGTGTAATTGTTGACAGAAGTGATAACTGCCTCACAATTTAAATCCTTAATTAGTTGGAATATTTGACTTCGGGTATAAGGGTAATTTGACGAGGACACTCGCACTTTATATTTATGACCGATGGACTATTATGGATAAAAACCAGATAGGTATCAAATAAACCATGACAAAGGACAATTAACCCGAGTAACAATTAATTAAAATCAAAACGTTAAACATCATGATTACGGAAGTTTAAATAAGCATAATCCTTTTATTTCATATTCTATCGCAATTTTATTTATTGTTATTTTATTTATCGTCATTTATTTATTTTACACACTTTAATTATTGTCATTTATCTTTACGCTTAAAAATATAAAATCGACAAATCGGTCATTAAACAGTAAAAACCCCCCTTTTATAATAATATTACTACTTATATATATATATATATATATTTATATAAATATAGTTTTATAAAAATATAGTACGTAATCACTAGCTCCCTGTGGAATGAACCGGACTTACTAAAAACTACACTACTCTACGATTAGGTACACTACCTATAATGTTGTAGCAAGGTTTAGGTATATCCCATCCGTAAATTAATAAAACTTGTGTCATATTTTGTAGTATTTTGTATTAAAAATAATACTATTTCGTACCCTCACGCTACATCATCAAGTTTTTGGCGCCGCTGCCGGGAAACGCTAAAACTCTATATTTTTAATTTATATCTGTAAAAATATAGTTATAAAAAAAGTAATTTCGGGGACACTTTTTGTGTTTTCACGGGGTATTTAAGTTTTTTTTTTTAGTTTTTGATTGATTAAAGATATATTAATTTAAATATAATAATTTAATAAATATAATAATATAATAATATTGAAATAAAATATAATAATATAATAATATTTTAGAATCAAATTTGATACGTAAAAGTTTTAAAAGTTTTAAAAAGTCGTATTTATTAAATATTTCAGGGTATATTATGTAACTTATAATTAATAATTTCTATAATGTCGTTTTCATGTGAATAGTAAATTAATTAATTTCTTTCCTTTACTATTTTGAATCGTAAAAGTTTTAAAAGTTTTAAAAAGTCGTATTTATTAAATATTTCAGGGGTATATTATGTAACTTGCAATTAATAATTTCTATCATGCCGCTTTCATGTAAATAGTAAATTAAATAATTTCTTTTCATTACTATTCATGAATAGTAAATGAGTTAAAAAAAGTTTTGAAAAAAATAATAATAATAAAAAAATTATTAATTCCTTTTAAAAAAAAAATTGTGTAAAAAAAATCATTTTTTTTAAAGAAAAAAAATTCGTTTTAAAAAAAATTGTAAAAAAAATCGTTGTTTTTAAAGAAATTTTTTTTTAAAAAAAAAAAAATTTTAAAAAAAAAAATTTTAAAAAAAATTTTAAAAAAAAAATTTTAAAATCCTTAAAAAACGAAATATAAAAAAAAATTAAAAAAAAAGTTTTTTTTTATTACCTTTAGATTTTTAGACTCTAGTTGCAATTTTTAGTATTAAGTTTAGTTTTGCCATAGTTATTTTTATTTCTAGAATTTTTAGGTTTGCCTTAAAATCCCTTAAGTGCTTATTCCTTAGACTAAGATTTATGTGCTTTAGAATTTTGCGACGCCGTTTTTCGCGCTACTTTCTTATTTTTATTTTTCGACGCCTATTTTTCGACGCCTATTTTTCGACCTTTTATTTTTCGACCTTTTTCGACGCGTTTTTTTTCTTTCTTATTTCTCGCTATTCTAGTTTTAGGATAAGATTTTTATTATACTTCTTATCTAAATTTCTTAAAATTACGAAAATTTATTTTAAGTGGTTAAATTGATAGACATCAAAATTTTCTGGTTCGTAGTAATAGTTGGATTTGTACGTAGACCGGGTTATTGGAGCCAAACAGTCCTCAATTATATTGAGACCAAACGAATCCTGCCCCTCTGCTGCATCTTTTGGCTATTCGAAACGTGGGCAAAATCAGAAAAGTCTATTAATTGGATAACTTATATAATTTTTTTTTCCTTTTAAAAACTAATAGGATATTCAGTGAATGCACCGAGTAAAACGTTCACCACCTTTCATACGTTCACCACCTATAACTCGATCAAGACATCTAGCCAATATTGTCGCCGTTGATTTTTCTTTAGAATCATCATCTAGTCGACCAAGAACTCCAACTCAAATTTCCGATAATCTATCTTTTGAACCCGACCTCACAATTGAGAATCCGGAGAATATTCAGGGACAATTCCAAGATCCAGAACCACTAATCATTCCTCCTGAACCACAAACCATTAAATCAGAATCTTCCAGTGATTCGTATTCAACAAATTCAATTATGGAAAATCTGGAACCTCTAAGTATGGAAGACCGAATGAGAGCCACACGCACGGGCCAAGGTCACGCCATTATTAAGCCAGACATTAATGCGTCAGATTATCAAATCAAAGGACAAATCCTACACATGGTAACTAATCAGTGCCAATATAGTGGTGCGCTGAAGGAAGATCCAAACGAACATCTTCGTACGTTTAATAGGATCTGTACACTATTCAAAATCCGAGAAGTTGAGGATGAACAGATCTATCTCATGTTGTTTCCCTGAACTTTAAAGGGAGAAGCCAAAGATTGGTTAGAATCGTTACCTGAAGGGGCGATTGACACATGGGATGTTTTAGTTGAGAAATTTCTTAAAAGATTCTTTCCGGCATCTAAAGCCGTGAGACTTCAAGGAGAAATTGTTACGTTCACACAAAAGTCAAATGAAACTCTATATGAGGCGTGGACAAGATTTGGAAAGTTGTTGAGAGGATGTCCTCAACACGGTTTAGACACTTATCAAATAGTACAAATATTCTACCAAGGTGTCAACGTTGCTACACGAAAAGACATCGACATAACAGCTGGTGGTTCCATTATGAAGAAAACCACAACTGAACCTTACAAAATTATTGATAACACAGCCTCCCACTCTCATGAGTGGCACCAAGAGAAAGATATATATCGTTCATCTAAAGCGGCTAGAGCCGATTCTAGCCATAACTTTGATTCCGTTTCCGCAAAAATAGATGCTTTCGAGAGACGAATGGAAAAGATGAATAAAGATATTCACGCAATACGAATCAGTTGTGAGCAATGCGGTGGACCACACTTAATGAAAGACTGTCACATTGAACAAACGATGGAACAACGTGAGAATGTTGTCTACATGAACCAAAGGCTGGAAAATAGTTATCAGAATAATTATCAACCGCCAAGGCCAAACTTCAATCGAAATCAAAACATTCTTTACAATCTAAAAGGACCCGACAATAACTCGTATAACCAACAAGGTCCGAATAACCAACCAACTCAAAACAACACTTTCAATCAACAAAGACCTGGCTTGTATAAACCACCACAACAAACCGAAGAGAACAAGTGGTATTTAAGCTAGTTGAATCTCAAACACAATTTATTGAAACTCAAACTCAAAGGAATGAGAGGTTTGATCAGTCATTTAGAACTCAACAAGCTTCTATTTTGAATCTAGAAAAACAAGTAGGTACTCTTGTTAGATTGATGAGTGAAAGGAAACAAGGAAAGCTACCGAGTAATACTGAAGTAAATCCTCGGAATGAAAATGTTAATATGGTTTCAACAAATTCTGAAAAACCAGCATCAGAAGATGGGGAGGTTTTAGATGTAAGTAACAATGAAGAAGTTACACCACCACCACCACCACCCGAGTATGTAAAGCCAGTGGTGGCACCATACAAAACACCCATCCCGTTTTCAAGAAAAGGAGTTGAGTATGAGCAAGTGATAGGTAATAAAGTTTGTGATACCTCTGGAAAGAAGAAGAAGAAGAAGAAGAATAAGAATAAGAAAGTGCAAGAAATAAAAACCGTAGAAGTAAACCCGGTGAAGACAGTTCCACCAAAACCTCTACCTAGGATAGGTGATCCAGGTGAATTTATTGTTCCTTGTCTACTTAGTGACTGTGTCATGTATGATGCACTAGCAGATTTAGGTTCAAGTGTGAGTGTTATGCCTCTTTCATTATTTAAGAGATTAGGTGTAGGTGAGTTAAGTCCAACGGATATGAGTGTTCGACTCCTTGATCAAACCATTAAGCACCCAGTTGGAATTGCTGACAACCTACCCGTTCAAGTAGGTAATTTAACCTTTCTAGTCGAATTCATTGTCATTGACATAGAAGAGGACTCAAACGTTCCTCTAATTTTAGGTCGACCATTCTTAGCGTCCACCGGGGCGTTATTTGATGTAAGAAAGGGTAGAATGACACTTAGTAATGATGAGAAATCGATCACCTTTATGATTCGAAAGTCTAAATATCCACAAACCAAAACCGTTGAACCGACAAAAACGATTGGTAAGAACCATGTTGTTTTACCAACTCCAACGGTAATGCTTAACAATAATAGAACGCCTAAGTGTGGGGAAAATGAAGTAACACCTAATGATGACTTGATAATAAAGAACCCCATAGTTGATACGAAATTAAATGACCCCGTTATTAACAGTTCAATGAAGAAACTTTTTAAACGGGTTATTGATGCTAAAAGTAAGGGGAACTTTAAGTTATATAATCGGTTAGTATCCAATCTGTCGCCTAAAGAAAAGGCGAAGCTAGTTGAATTTGTGGATATTACTGTAACAGACTGAAACCGGGGTTAGAAGTAAGATTACTTAATTACCCTTAGGTTTATAATTGTGTTTAAATTATGCTTTTATTTTATTAATATGTTTATTATTAATTGAATATGGGATTAAGACCAGTTTGTGACAAGGGTCCCAGAACAGGTTGGTTTATTTAATTTGGTCTCCGTTAGGACTGCCTAAGGAGATACGAAAGGTTATCAGATAAGATAACTGGTAAATACCCGTGTGTTGTGGGGTATGGGTTATAACCCACATAAATGTGTAAATATCTGCTTCTTATCTTCATTTCTTGAACATTCTCAAAAATAAGAACGTACCTAAACTTCATCCCTTCATAAACCCTAATTGAATCTAAGTCTTAAATTGGATTGTGAGGCTTTAAGGATTGATTCATATCATCCTTGTGATCATTTATCCAGGTTTGTTAGCTTGAATTCGTGCTTTAATTCATAGAAATTGGGTTTTGGGTGTAAATGGGTTTTTGATGAATTTTGAGCTTGAATCTTCATATTATGTGTTTGTATGTGTTAATTGATGTTAGAAATAGGTTGTATATATGTTTAGTAGCTTCCATGTGCTTAAAAACGGATCAAAAACACTTAAAAATCGAGTTTTGGGCGAAAAATGTTCGAAATCAGCGTAAGTGTTCGAACCAGTTGCTACAGTGTTTGCTACAGTATTTTGCTACAGTACCCGAAATGCTACAGTATCACTATTTGCTACAGTATCACTATTTGCTACAGTAACACTATTTGCTACAGTATCACTATTTGCTACAGTGTCACTATTTGCTACAGTGTGCGGTATTGCTACAGTACCACTATTTGCTACAGTACCCGAGTTGCAACAGTACCGTGTTGCTACAGTACCGAGTTGATATAGTGTTCGGAAATCACTATTTGCTACAGTACCCTTTTATGAAATTGAAACGGGCGTAACTTTCAAACCGTAACTCCGTTTTTGATGAATCAAATATCGTTGGAATCGTATTGAAGAGTACTTTTCAATGATGAACTTTTAAGAAACTAGATCAAACTGTTTTTAGGTCTAAAATGGAGTTTTAGTGTGTATGTCGTGTTTTGCACGCACCTGTATGCCATTATTGAATGGAGTCATAATGTAGACTCATAAAATTATGAATATATGGTGTTATGACCTAGTTAATTATATGAAATGATTATATTATTTATTGGATATGTATATTAACTTTGTTTGTGTTGTTCTCAGGTTATAAGGACAAGGAGGAAGCTCAGAAATAATAACTGAGCAGTTGCTGGTAATTGGTGAGTGGGTCTATCTCCGGATAGAGTTTAAGTAGCATATCATGCTACTGTGGTTGACTCTTTTACCATGCATAGTGTAGAAATTGCCATGTTAGAATGATATAGTATGCCTGATGTTGTATGTGATTTATGTGTACACTGTGTGAATGACACCAGTCGGGCCTAGGGAGACTGGGGACTCGAAACCGTGCCTAGGAGAGGTTAGAGTCCGTATGAGGTCAACCATGCCTAGGGGAGGTTGGGTCCATAGGCTACTGATTGTAGAGTATAGTGTGAACGATGCATCCCCTGCATCTGGATAACTATACTGTGAATTGAATAGCAGGGACTATCGGTAGACTCAAGTCCGATCAGCTAGGAGTCGTGTGCTCGTACAAGCCGCCGATCCTCGTATTGTCTTATTGTATGCTAGTTGATAGTTAGCATGTGTTGTTGTTAGTATATAGCTTGTGTGTGACTTAAGCTATATCTGTTAGATAGATTTCATTCACTTAGCGGTGCGCTAATCCCCCACATATTTTCCCCCTTGCAGGTTTAAGTACTGCCAATTTGGATGGGTGCTATTGCAGAAGACATGTTTGACAATCCAACTCTGATGTTGACTTTTGTATAAATAATGTTTTGTAATAACGTAACACCGTTGTGTAAACTTAAACTTAATGACTCAGATTAATGTAATGACGCGACTTATAGTGTGTTTGTTAATAAAGTCTTCCGCTGTGTATTTAAAAAAAAAAAAAAATGGCCGGTGTTACAATTACGGAAAAAGCTGGTCACTGGCTTAAAGCAAAAGTCACAGATATGCAAGTTGATTATGGTCCAAGAGAAATTGACGATGAAGTTAATCACAATTTCGACACCACATCTACCTAAGTGTGAGGAGATTCAAATATTCTAAAAAGAAAATGCTGTTTGGAGTTAGTTGTTCTGTTCTCGTGTAGTTCCGAGAATGGAATCCGATTGGTCTTTTCCACTAGCAGACACTAAAGAACTAGTTTTCTCCCCCCATTCTGAATTTTTTTGTTTTTTAGGTTTTATATGAAATTAATATGTTTTCTTTTTAAGTTTTGTGTGAATTTAAAAACAAAAATTTACTTTATTTCATTAAGTTGAAAAAAAATGATTTCTAAAATTCGTCGTGAGTTGAAGACTAGGTCGTTGAGCCGAAATTACTTTACCCGAGGGCGGGGCGAAAAATTTTGTCATCATTATTTTTAATTTTATTGATTTAAAGTATGCAAAAAAAAAAATATTTGATTTTATAAATTTTTGAACGTGGGGTAATATACCCAACTTTAAAAATATGTATATATGTTTGTATTTTATCATGTAAACAACAGGGTAAAACAACGCACTTTCAAAGACTAACATTAAGTTCAGCAAAAGCTACTGATTTTGACGACAAGATGCAAAACAACAAATGTGATATAATAAATGAAGGAATGAACGATGAGGCGCGCCATCTATCATTCGACGAGCTTTGTAATTACAAACTGGGTATTTTTAATCACTTTCCTACACTAATCACCCTCATGAATTTATAATTATAGTCTGATTTCATGCAAATGAGGGCATTGCATGATCTCAAGTGTGGGGAAGGGTTATAAATTCTCTCGGGTTTATACTTGACTTATTTTCTATATATTATGAAAATTTTAAAATTTTTTAACTAAATGAATTCAAAATCATGTTTATACATATTTATGAACGATAAAACTAGGTGTTAATGCCGAAATTATTGTTACCTCGGAAAGGACATAAATTGAGAAACAACTAAAACGCTTGAATTTATTTATTAAGATATAAAAAGACGCATGAAAAAAGCCAAGTGTGGGGAGAATGTACCAAGTTATTCAATTAAAAACTATCTATCACATGTTTTTGTAAAGTTATTGCAGGTGTTTTTACTTTGGACTAAATTAACTGGTTTACCCGATTTACTGTAAGAAAGATGGATCTACACGATGAATCAATTCCATCATTAAAAGGAAGTAAAGTCTTCCGAAAAAGAAACGCGCTTCTTGATTTAGGTCATGAAATTGTCGTCCAGACCAGCTGTAGGTTGACGAAAAATCTAGAAAAGTCATCTCTAAAATCAGCAGGAAATCCACGGACCTCAGCATCAAACAGGGTCGCCATGTGGTCAGATTTATCCTAACCATGAGAAGGATTTATCTCGTACAATGGGGGGCACCGTGCAAATTAGCTTGATAAGACTAATGAATCAGATCCCCAGAAAGGATAATCTCCTTAAAGATTAAAAATCAGCTTTTAAGACTGATATTACTCAATACTAGAGATTGACCTTAAAGATTGAGAATTACAAACTCATGGAATTCAATGATATCTAAACTCGAGCTTGAACGAGAAAATATTTTGATCAAAAATAAAACCGATTTGTTTTCTGAAAACCTATTTTCAATGCGTTCATTACCATTGAACGTAAAATCCTAAAAATTCATTGGAATTCATTAGGTCACCTGAACCAAATCTGGTGTCAACCGTAAGAACGGTGGTTGCATAGCATGGTCGGAGACAGGACCTTGTGCCAAACCGACAAATTATAAGGGTGAGCTTTACTATTGCTCCTACAAAGGATAGTAAAAGCATCCGACACGTTTTTGGACCATAATTAAAAGCATGTCACGGGACATTGCCTTAACAGTTTCTTGTTCATCGCTTTCCTTTACAACCGGACGGTAGTTTGCCGAAAGGTACTATACGGAACAACTAAACTGGACGTGTTGCTTTCCCAATATAAGGTTAGCAAGTGGGTAACACAAAACCACAAGTGTTGAGCTAAAATTTTCAAATCTGAAACCCACACAACCCATAAAAATATTTTGCAAACACCGGTGAAGGGTTATTCCGGAAAACTTATCTAGGGTAAAAGCTAGATTAAATTTTCAAAAAGATCAAATGTTTTCATAAAGATCCAATTTCCTTAAGGATCTACATTTTCATAGTCATGTGGGACTGTAAACCACCTTTCAAATGTGCACTTTGCTTTAGAAACCGAAAGTAAATCGGCTATTTGATTGCAAGTGTCGTTGACCTAAACCCGAGGCAACTGTGGATGACACACCCACCTTTAACCATGGTTCTATCGTTACTATCATTGTTTATACCACCATATCAAAATCACTGATGTACAAAGTGTGATGAATAAAAAAGTGATTCATGTATGTTTTTATTTCAAGTTCTGTATTGCTTGAGGACAAGCAACGCTCAAGTGTGGGGATATTTGATAAGGCTAAAAAGGAACATATATTTCATAGCAATATCCCTTCTAAATAATAGGTTTTCATATGTAATTGTATTATATTTTCATTGTAATTGTTTAAATAAATAAGTGCGAAGACAAAAGGCGAAAACGAAGATTTGAAGACGCAAACGTCCAAAAAGCTCAAATGTACAAGATACAATCCAAGTGGTTCAAATTATTGATGAGAAACGTCTAAAAATGACAAGAGTACAAGTTACAAAACGCAAAGTACAAGATATTAAATTGTACGCAAGGACGTTCAAAAATTCGGAACCGAGACATGAACCAACTTTCAACGCTCGACGCAACGGAGCTAAAATTACAAGTTAACTATGCTCAAGAATATAGTATAATATTTAAATAATTCATAATAAGAATAATAATAAATAATAAAAAGTTGTTAATTGAGCATAGTTAAGGGGTCATAAGTGAAAATTTCAAATCACCAATTGCCTATAAAATGGAATTCACGGAGTAATGAAAAAATACACCTTTCTTCATATTTCTTTCTCTCTTCTGTAATATGTAATATATATTTATATTATAATTTTAATATAAGTTAATTTTAATAATAAAGTTATGGTTTAGTTGGGTTATTGTAAGAAATATTTTACGGGTTTTAAGTCGAAATTCTGTCCGTGCAACGCTACGCGATTAATCATCACTGTAAGCTATGTTCTTCCTTTTTAATTTAATGTCTCGTAACTAAGTTATTATTATGCTTATTTGAGCCGAAGTAATCGTGATGTTGGGCTAAAATATTAAGACGGAGTTATTGAACTTTGTACCATAATTAAGGTTTGGGCAAAAGACCGACACTTGTGGAAATTGGACTATTGACTATTAATAGATGGGGGGTATTGTCTAATTGAGTGACAACTCATTGGAGTCTGTCGAACCTATCTTCAAATTAATTATCCTAATAATTAATAATGATTATGGTTGTCCTATTTAGTGACATTCATATGGAATATATTTTAATCATTTAATTAATTATTCGGGTTGAGTAATTGATTATTCAAACTGATCAAGTGGGTAAATTAATATTCATATCTAATCAAAATAGGGGTAGATTACATACAGTGATAACTGGTGTAATTGTTGACAGAAGTGATAACTGCGTCACAGTTTAAATCCTTAATTAGTTGGAATATTTGACTTCGGGTATAAGGGTAATTTGACGAGGACACTCGCACTTTATATTTATGACCGATGGACTATTATGGATAAAAACCAGATAGGAATCAAATAAACCATGACAAAGGACAATTAACCCGAGTAACAATTAATTAAAATCAAAACGTTAAACATCATGATTACGGAAGTTTAAATAAGCATAATCCTTTTATTTCATATTCTATCGCAATTTTATTTATTGTTATTTTATTTATCGTCATTTATTTATTTTACACACTTTAATTATTTTCATTTATCTTTACGCTTAAAAATATAAAATCGACAAACCGGTCATTAAACGGTAAAAACCCCCCTTTTATAATAATATTACTACTTATATATATATATTTATATAAATATAGTTTTATAAAAATATAGTACGTAATCACTAGCTCCCTGTGGAACGAACCGGACTTACTAAAAACTACACTACTCTACGATTAGGTACACTGCCTATAATGTTGTAGCAAGGTTTAGGTATATCCCATCCGTAAATTAATAAAACTTGTGTCATATTTTGTAGTATTTTGTATTAAAAATAATACTATTTAGTACCCTCACGCTACATCATCAGTGGTAAAATAAATCTTGCTCATTTACCTTTTCCTTATTTTTACCTCGCTGTGTAATCGAGTTCGCTAGAAACCTGTGAATTACTCTTAACTCAGCTCTATCTATATCCGTATAAGAGTAATTTCCCCCTTTAAATCGGTGATGGCTAGTCATTTGACTCCATACACCATGCGTATCAAAATTTTCATCAATCTTCCTACCATTTAATATCAACCCTTGACAATCGGCAGATGCTAGCTCCTCAGGCGTATATATACGTAAGGCCTGAGCCATGTCTAGTAGAGACATGTGGCGCATCGAACCTCCTAACAAAAATCTAATAAAAGTTCGATCGGTTAAAGTAGCTACCCGATCATTTATTTCTATACTACACAATAATTCTTCACACCATACTTTATATACAGGTCTACGCATGTTGAATAATCGTACCCAGTCGTTAAAAGTAGAATTACCATACCTCTGTGTAAGTAATTCCCTGATTGGCTCGGCCAATTCCACTACCTCTAATGGTTCCCATTCTATTACCCTAGGTACTTCAACAACTTTAGAATAAAGAGTGTGCAAGCCCCTTTGGTATTTTGGATAATCTATCCAACGTCTGTCTAATCTCAAGTTCGGGTGCAAATCTTCCACGTGCATATCTGAAAATGTCATAACTGGATGAGGTATATCTTGTTTGTAATAGTTATCAACATCCTGTTGTTCCGCATTCTCAGGAGGAGCAATGCGAGCTTGGGATGAAGATTCACCCCTTTCAGTCTGCAAAACACATCAAACACAATTTTTGTGCATCCAAATATGCATTAGTGTCAGCAAAATCATCAATCAAAATAATTACAATGACATGTTCAATTTATATCAAACTTATGCTCATTTTCATATTTTTATCAAATCTACACTTTTTCAAATAAGCATATACGAAAATGTTCGCCAAGTGCATAAGCATTCAACTCAAATAACATGTCAAAATAATCATTATTAGCAATTAAACAAGTTTCAAATGGCATTATCTCTCAAAAATCATGTTCATGAATTTTAGACTTGAAAAAGTCCACTTTAATTCTCAAAAATCATGTTTAGGCTCAAAGTTTGGATCATTTAACTACCTAAACATGTTACACTACTTAATTTAGCAATAATTCATGACAAAAATCGGCCATAACCTGTTTATATCAAAAAGCCCCAAATTGCTCAAGAACACAAACCCTAGATTACTCAAAATTTGAAGTTTAAGGCTTCTAATCATGTTAAATAGCATCAATCTAGGTTATACAAGCATAATATATAAGCAATTTAAACATAATTACACTAAAAAGCATCAAAATCGAATTGGGTATAAATTTGTTCAAGAACACTAATTTTCGGATTAAATGGGTGTTTTGATGAAGAAATTACCGTTTTCCTTAAGTAATTCCTTGATAGCATCCTTCTCAACATGATTTTGTGAAAGATTTGATGAAAAATGGTGAAAAAAATTCGGATTTGTGTGTGTTTTTGGGTTTATTTTCGTAGTATTTTGGGGTGCGGGTGTGGATACTGATCTGTTCGATCAGTTTATATTTTTTTTTCTAGAATTTTGATGCTCCGCGAGTCGCGGTATTTACATATTACAAATTCCGCGAGTCGCGGTGTCCCTTTTTTTTTATAAAAACCTTAACTTATAAAACAATTAATTAATTAATTTTAAAATTTTGTTTCCCTTGTTATTTAGGACGAGGTCGTTTCGGAACGATGTCCTAGTCCGTCCCTCGACAAAATTTTAAAATTTGTCAATTTAAAGCGCGGTTTTAAAAGCAAAGATTTTTGAGTTTTTTTAATGTTCTTGGCATACTTTAATTCAATAAGATTAAAAATAATGATAATAAAAGTTCTCGTCCCTCCTTCGGGTAAAGCAATTTCGGCTCAACGACCTAGTCTTTAACTTACGACGAATTTTAAAAATCGTATTTTTAACTTAATGAGATAAAGTAAATTTTTATTTTTAAATTCACACAACTTAAATTTAAAATGCATAAAATTCAAAATTAATATTAAAAATTCACACCAAACTTAAATTTAATTTTGTTTTTATACATACAAACTTATATTAAAAATATTAATTTTACAAATATTTACAATTTGAAATATATTGATTTAAAAAGTTTACAATATCAATTTAAGATTTATATATTAATTTTAAAAACATGGTAAAAATAAAATTAAAAATCTTTTTGGCTTTTATCCCACTTTAATCAATCAAATATTATCAAAAATATACGCCCCTCTTTTCGGTAATGTAATTTCGGTTTCATAACCTAATTTAACTCATGACGAATTTTTGAAATATTTTGGTTTGATTGATTAAAGATATTTATACCTTAAGAATAAACGGTAAATTTCGCAGTGATGTAATAAATTTTTGTATGATATCAATAATTTCGGTCGCAAGACCTAATTTTATTGAATACCAATTTAATACTTTATAGCGAACAAATTAGCGTTTATTATCAAAAGGTTAAAAATAAAAATAAAAATGAAAACTGTACAAACTTACCTGTGAGATAGTATTCTTAGTGATATGCTCTAGCCCACTCATAGGATAGTCGGACTAATTGGTTTTTCATGGCTACATAGGCGTAACCTCGAGCATTTAACGTTTTTTCTTCTAAACATATGAACGGTCCGTCTCTGCATAAAGCTACAAATTCGGTGTTTGAATAGGTTTGATTATTTGAACATTTACCTTCGTGTGACGATTTTCCTCATTTGTGACATCTTTCAAGGTGTCATGCTCTTCTTTTCGCTGCGGATTTTGATTTTCCTTTACCAAATTGTAACTTATTATCTTCGCATCTGGATTCTTTTCTTACTCCGTCCAATTTTTCTCTGATTACTGATACCAGTTCACTCGGAAGTGTGTCATTATTACGTTTAGTGATCAAAGCGTGTAGCATTAGACCATGGTTTAGTTCACAGGAAGTCTTCATTTCGTAAAACCTAAAAAAAATAAAAATTCAGAATGGGGGAAGAAGACTAGTTCTTTAGGGTCTACTAGGGAAAGACCATTCGGGTTCTATTTTCGAGAACTACACGAAAACAGAAAATCTAACTCTAACAGAAATACATATTATCCTTAAAAGACTTGATTCTCCCCACACTTAGTTAGCTGTGGTATCGAAATTGTGATTAACTTCGTTGTCAACTTCCATTGGACTATATATGTAGTGTTTAACTCTGTGACCATTAACTTTAAATTCAATCTCATTTGAATTTATCAATTCTACTGTTCCGTACGGGAAAACTCTTTTGACTATGAATGGTCCAGACCATCTTGATTTCAATTTTCCAGGAAATAGCTTGAATCGTGAATTGAAAAGAAGAACTCTATCTCCTTCCTTTAAATTCTTTTGAACTTCTGATTCTTTTATCATGCCATTTCTTCGTTCTTTCCTTATAGATTAACGAATTTTCGTATGCTTCTTGTGTTAATTCTTCTAATTCGTTTAGTTGACTTAATCGTAGACGTCCAGCTTCATGTAAATCAAGATTACATGTCTTCAAAGCCCAAAATGCTTTGTGTTCAATTTCTACTGGAAGATGACATGCTTTTCCGTAAACGAGTTTAAAAGGTGTGGTTCCAATTGGAGTTTTGTAGGCTGTTCTAAAAGCCCAGAGTGCATCCTCCAATTTAATGGACCATTCCTTCAGATTTGAACCTACGGTTTTCTCTAAAATACGTTTTAAAGCTCGGTTGGTATTTTCAACTTGTCCACTTGTTTGTGGATGATATGCGGTGGAGATTTTATGAGTTACTCCATATCTTTTAAGAACTTTCTCAAGTTGATTATTACAAAAATGAGTACCCCGATCACTTATTAAAGCTTTTGGTGTTCCAAACCTTGCAAAAAGACGTTTTAAAAAGTTGACTACAACTCGTGCATCGTTAGTTGGGAGAGCTTGTGTTTCCGCCCATTTAGATACATAATCAATTGCTACGAGAATGTAGAGATTATTATGAGATTTTAGAAATGGACCCATAAAGTCAATACCCCAAATGTCAAATACTTCACATACTTGAATGACATTTTGTGGCATTTCATCACGTTGACTTATTTTTCCGGCCCTTTGACAAGCATCACAGGATTTGCAAAGAAGGTGTGCGTCTTTGTAAATTGTAGGCCAATAGAATCCATCATCGTAAACTTTTCTTGCTGTTAGTTGAGGCCCATAATGCCCTCCTGTTGGTCCTGTGTGACAATGGTTTAAAATTTTACTAGCTTCATCTCCGAATACACATCGGCGTATTATTCCATCGGGACAACTTTTGAACAAATGTGGATCTTCCCAGAAATAGTGTTTTATATCACTAAAGAATTTCTTTCGTTTTTGGTACGACAATCCTTTTTCCAAGAATCCACATACTAAGTAGTTTGCATAGTCTGCAAACCATGGAATTTCATTATAATCTATCTTCAATAGATATTCATCAGAAAAGTTTTCTTGTATGGCCGATTCATTTAGAACTTCTAATTCAGGATTTTCAAGACGAGAAAGATGATCAGCGGTGAGATTTTCTGCTCCTCTTTTATCTCGGATTTCAATATCGAACTCTTGTAAGAGTAAGATCCAACGAATTAATCTTGGTTTAGCATCTTGTTTCAAAAATAGGTATATAAGAGCAGAATGGTCAGTATAGACCACCGTTTTAGCTAGAACGAGATATGAACGAAATTTGTCAAAAGCAAAGACAATAGCAAGGAGTTCTTTTTCAGTAGTTGTGTAATTCGTTTGTGCTCCTTGTAACGTCTTACTAGCATAATATATAGGTTGAAGTCGTTTTTCAATCCTTTGTCCTAAAACGGCTCCCATTGCAAAATCACTTGCATCGCACATTAGTTCAAACGGTAGATTCCAATTTGGAGTTATCATAATCGGCGCATTAGTGAGTTTCTCTTTAAGAATATTAAAAGATTTGATACATTCATCTGAAAAGATGAATGGAGCATCCTTTTCTAGGAGTTTATTCATAGGAGTGGCAATTTTAGAAAAATCTTTTATAAAACGTCGGTAAAAACCGGCATGCCCTAGAAAACTCCTAACTCCTCTAACATTGGTGGGATGTGGAAGTTTAGCAATTACATCTACTTTAGCTCTATCCACTTCAATTCCTTCCTTTGAGATTTTATGACCAAGAACGATGCCTTCTTTAACCATGAAATGGCATTTCTCCCAATTAAGAACTAGATTTGATTGTTCGCATCTAATAAGCATTCGTTCAAGACTAACTAAACATGTTTCAAATGTATCACCGAAGACTGAAAAGTCATCCATGAAAACTTCCATGCATTCTTCTATCATGTAGTGAAAAATCGCCATCATGCACCTTTGAAAGGTTGCAGGGGCGTTGCAAAGTCCAAATGGCATGCGTTTGTAAGCAAAAGTACCATAAGGGCACGTGAATGTGGTTTTCTCTTGGTCTTCGGGTGCTATTGGAATTTGAAAATATCCGAAAAAACCATCAAGAAAACAATAGTAACTGTTTCCGGCTAATCTTTCCAACATTTGATCAATAAAAGGTAAGGGAAAGTGATCTTTTCTGGTGGCGTCATTTAATTTTCTATAATCAATACATACACGCCATCCTGTTACGGTCCTAGTAGGAATAAGCTCATTTTTCTCATTTGTGATGACAGTCATGCCACCCTTCTTAGGTACGCATTGAACTGGGCTTACCCATGGACTATCAGAAATTGAATAAATTAAACCTGCATCTAGCAGTTTAATAATTTCTTTCTTAACAACATATTGCATATTAGGATTTAGTCTTCGTTGGCGTTGCACATACGTTTTATGACCTTCTTCCATAAGGATTTTATGTGTGCAATAGGAAGGACTTATTCCTTTAATATCATGAATTTTCCATGCAATAGCTGGTTTATGAGCTTTTAGCACAGAAATGAGTTGTGATTTCTCATTTTCAGTAAGAGAAGACGATATTATTACAGGTAATTCAGATTCACCATGTAAATAAGCATATTCCAAATGGTTTGAAAGTGGCTTTAACTCTAATGTTGGTGGTTCTTCTATCGATGATTTATATCGATATCTGTCTTCTTCTTTTAGCATTTGAATTTCTTCTGTTGTTGGTTCATATCCATTAGCCATTAGTGTAGCTAACATTTCAGTTTCATCAATTGGTTCAGTTCCTTCTCCTAAAGAACATTCTCCTATTCCTTGTAATTCTGGAAATTCTCCTAACAATTCTGCATGTGATTCTATAGTTTGAATATAATAGCATGTATCATCTGCAGATTGCGGTTGTTGCATTGCTCTATCAATTGAAAAAGTAACACTCTCGCCCTCTATACTTAGGGTCAATTTCTTACCAAACACGTCTATCATTGCTTTAGCCGTGTTTAAGAATGGTCTTCCTAATATGAGAGGAACTTGAGAATCTTCTTCCATGTCCAGAACAAAAAAATCTACTGGAAATACTAAAGTACCAACTTTAACTAGCATGTTCTCCATTATCCCTCTAGGATATTTTATTGATCGATCGGCTAGTTGTATACTTATTCTTGTTGGTTTTAATTCTCCAAGGTCTAGTTTAGTGTATAGTGAATATGGCATTAAATTTATACTAGCACCTAAGTCTGTCAATGCTTCTATTAAACTAAGACTACCCAGAAAATATGGAATTGTGAAACTTCCTGGATCAGATAATTTTTCTGGTATCTTATTCAACAGCACTGCTGAACAATTAGCATTCATAGTAACGACCGAGAGTTCTTCTATTTTCTTTCTATTCGAGATTAGATCTTTCAGAAATTTAGCATATCTAGGCATTCCTGAAATCACATCAATGAAAGGAAGATTTACATTTATCTGTTTAAACATATCCAAGAATTTGGATTGCTCGGCTTCAAGTTTCTCTTTTTTTCATTTTACTCGGGTAAGGAAGTGGTGGTTGGTATGGTTTAACATAAGGTTTAGCCTTAACTGTGTTATCTTCATTAACCTTTTCAACTACCGGTTCTTTTTCCTTATCTTGTTCAGGTTGTGGTTCTTGTGGAGTAGGAATAGCTTCATCAGAAATTTCAGGTGTTTCAGGTGGTTTAAGTGTAATACCACTTCTTGTGGTAATGGCTTTAGCTGTTTCATTCCGGGGGTTAGCATTTGTATCACTAGGTAAACTTCCCGATTTTCTTTCACCTATTAACCTTGCTAGGTTACTTATTTCTTGTTCCAAATTTTGAATAGAAGCTTGTTGATTTCTAAATGCTTGAGCATTTTGTTCATTGGTTTGTTTCTGAGATGTGAAAAACTGCGTTTGAGTTTCAACTAGCTTCGTCATCATATCTTCTAAATTCGGCTTTTTATCATCGGTTTGTGGTGGTTTGTTTTGAAAATTAGGTCTTTGCTGATTGTAAGTATTATTAGATACTTGTTGATTACTAGGACTGTCACACCCCCAAATTAGGGCCTAGGGTATTTGTGACTAATTATATCAAATCACAGTTGTATAAACGAGAACGACTCTATATGAGACGTTTTGAATAAAACATTTATTAATAAAACAGCGGAAGCATTAAAAGTTTTACATCAAATTTAAACTGAAATAATAATAATAGTCTTAATGCAAAGTAAATGTAATGAAATGAAGACTCCATGTAGCAGCATTCAATTCATCAGGTAGCAATCATGGCAATCATCTTATTCGTCACCTGAGACAAAACATGCTTAAAGTGTCAACCAAAAAGGTTGGTGAGTTCATTAGTTTATCAAAATCAATCATTTCCGTTATAATAATAGGCCACAAGATTTCAGTTTCATAAATATCCGTACACTAGCAAGTGTATAAAAGCATTCTATAAGTTGTAGGCACCCAGTAACAAGCCTTAACATTCATGTTTTACCCTCTGAAGTACACCAGATCAGGTGTGTTTAAAATAACCTCGAAGTACTAAAGCATCCCATAGTCAGGATGGGGTTTGCCAGACCCAATAGATCTATCTTTAGGATTCGCGCCTACCGTACATAGACAAGTAGTTTAATGTTACCAAGCTAAGGGTATATTTCTGGTTTAAACCCACATAGAATTAGTTTTAGTACTTGTGCCTATTTCGTAAAACATTTATAAATCAGCGCATGTATTCTCAGCCCAAAAATATATATATAAAAAGGGAGCAAATGAAACTCACCTTAAATAGCAGTTGAAGTATTCCACGCAAGAAAGGAAAGTAAAGCAAGTAAGTGACCGAGATATCAACTAGAAGTAGTTCTTTAAGAGAGAAATGAGAGATTAAGGTGTAAGTTTGAAATGAGAAATGTATGTGGTATTTATAGTTGAAAATGTTAGGTAAAAAAAATTAAAATAAAATAAGTAAATCTTAAAAGTTAAAATAAGAAAAATTATTTTGTATTTTTATTAAAAGTAAATCTTAAAAGTTAAAATAAGAAAAATTAGTTTGTATTTTTATTAAAAGTAAATCTTAAAATAAAAGTAGTTTGTATTTTTATTAAAAGTAAATCTTAAAAGAAAAAGTAGTTTGTATTTTTGTATTTATTTATTAAAAGTAGATATAGTTTTGATTTTTTTTTTATAAAATTCTAAAAAAAAAATTTGTTTAATATATTTCTAAGAACATTTAACATTTTATTTCTATATTTGTTTAATTATTAAATATGAATTTTATATAAAAATTATTATTATATTTAGTTTTTATAAAAATTAAAATTTATGATTATTAATTTATAGTTTTTATTAGTTTTATAAATGTTATAATATTATGTATTATTTAGTTAATTATATATTCTATTAACTAAATAACAAAAGTAATATAAATATTATATATATATTCATTGATGTAATTATGTTATATTATATATCATAATCTTATTTATAATATTTATAATTATATTATTTATTTTAAGCGTACGTTTATTCGGTCAACGTTAAATTTATTCGTATATAACAACTGTAGGTATTTTAGTAAAATCGGAAGTCGAAAAGTGAGGGTTGTTATAGTACCTACCCGTTAAAAGAAATTTCGTCCCGAAATTTAGTTTTTGCCATCAATCAGCGTTGTTCGTACCTAAACGAGGATATTTACGTTTTATCTGGTCTTCACGTTCCCAGGTAGGTTCGGGGCCTTTCGTGAATTCCAACGGATAGAATATTGTTCTGTTTCATGCATTTAAATAATACGAACCCTAATTTCTTACAGGTTCTTCTATAAAGTGCATTTTATCATTAATGCGGAGGTTATCTAAAGGATTAATAAGAGTGTCATTTGACTAGGTTATCCTCAAAAGGGATGATGGTGTTATACGAGCATTTTAGTAAACTGAACACATGAAATGTGTTATGAATAGTATTGAGCTTATTTAAAACTTTGAATGTTTATGTCACAATATTAGGGTAGACAAAACAGAGAGTAGTTCATGAAAATTATAGTCATGAAGTTTGATAGAGATCATCATTGTTTACAACAAGAATATTGTAATGATGAATATAAGTTGAAAAAATAAAGTTTTATCACTACTGAATAATATGGATAAAACGATTTGATTATAGGAAGCGTATAAACGAAGCTATTGTAAAAGAGTGAATGAGAAATTAAATGTTCGCCTTAACTTTTGACGTAGTCACGATTGATTTTTGGAATTCAAGGGATTAAAGGAAATCTTCGTAATCCATAAGATTTGATTCTCCGATAATTAAGGAATTTGAAATTTTCTTTGATTAAATGAGGTGAATTGCTTCAATTGCTGTGTTTGGAATTTTGCTATAAATTAGCTTCTTCCGTTTCATTATCTTCACCACTTCTATACTTTCTTCCTCAATTCATACTTCCAAAGATTGTGAGAAAGCTCCATCCAGTTCTTATCCTGGATATTTTTCTGACTATCATTTTAGTCATTCTTCTTTTTTCATTTACCACTAGAGGAATTTGTTTTCTTCTACTATTACCTTGGGGTTATAGTGTTTTAAATTCTCCCATGTCTTTACGTTGCAATACGTATTGATATACACGGTTTGTAATTTCGGTATCGTTATCGGGCTACATATTTTCCCTTATATGTCGGAGCTCTTTGCCTTTTTATTCTCCTCTCGACTCTAAGTAAAGTGAGTAATGGTCCAGAATTTGTAGGTATGAAGTTTCGAATGGACCTACTGTTCTAAGCGTAATATCACGATTTGATTTGGTAAATTACCAGAATTACTGAGGATAGAACTATCAAGAATATATTTGCTTGATATGTTCAGAGATTAAGTAGAATGTAAGAGTCGTGTAACATGGCAAATGATGATTATAAAGTCTATGAATCATCATCTTCCATTAAAAATTTAGCATGACTTACTGTAATATAATCATGTTGGCCTGACGTCATTATATTATACTAACTCATGCTTCAATTCTCAACACTACTTCAAATCATTCAAAATTTGAATTTAAATTTTACAGAATATAGAAACTTAAACAGTTTTCCTTTATGATGTAATAAATATATTGCAAAGAGATAATTAATTGCGGACAAGAATCGTTATGAAGATATCTTTAGAAATATCGAGGATATTTATAACGAAAGATATGATGATATTTTAGAATTTCTAAAATCGATGGATAATGAAGAAATTCTTCTGTAAGGATTTAGAATGCGTAAAAAGATCTTCTGTGATTTTCTTCAGAAATCGAATTATCTAGATTATTTGGTTATAGGTTTAGTCCTTGGGATTTGTCCTTGGTCTTCTTCATGTTTTGCTCAATCCGTCTTTCAATACCAGATATTCTTTTGAGCTTTTCCAACACACAATTCTTTATTATCAAGCTTCTGGTCATTAAGGCCATCTACAGCTTTTGCTGCTTCATCAGCATTCTCAAGGTTAACTGATCTGAATCATTGATTATCAATCTGATATGTTTTCAAGGATTTTGAAGAATGTACAATGTAATATATTAATGTGAATGTTAGATATTTCTCGGGTATTACCTACCCGTTAAAATATTTTCACAATTAACAGTTTGTACAAAAGAATTTTTAAATACAATCTTTATGAAAATATACATACATATATATTTTCTTCAGATGTAATTATGGATTTAATAAGTTAATATAATATTAAACTCATTTGATTTACGGTTGAAACGAGAATAAATAATCTCCAAAACTTTAGAGATTAAATAATCGTTGCGGAATATTTCTTTAATGAAGTTATGAATCAATACTTCATCGTTCATTGTTATTAATATACCTCAGTAAATGATGTTGATGCTCGTGGATTTCTTGTGAAATTCATAAGGCACAAATGATGTTTTCGAGAAATTTTCGAGTACATCGAAAAATAGGAGTGTAAAATCACACATGCATTTGAATAATACACTTAGTTTATTATGAAATGGAGTTTATTGTACTGAAGCAGTGATTAATGATTGTTAAGTCATTAACGAAGGATGTACATCATAGCGTATTAGTGATATGAATTAACCAAGTAGTACATACTAGTTAAGATTCACACGTAATAGTTTAGTACGAAAAGATTTATTATTGTTCCAAACCATATATATATAAAGTATACATATATAATTCTTCAGGAAGAATGAGTCAATACATCTTAACTCATTATTACTAATATTCCTTAGTATCTATGGGCGTATGATGTCGATGTTTGAGGTACCGATTATGATGTTGAGACGTGGGACGCTGATGTTGTTGTTGGTGAAGCTGATGCTGTTGGTGGTGATGCTGATAGTACTGGTGGTGCTGGTGTTGCTGTTGGTGCTGCTTGTAGTACTTGGATAGTAAGTGTGAGCCTAGCTACCAAATCGCGCACTATTTCCTCCAGGGTTTCTACTTTACGCTCGAGTCTATGGATTTGTTCTACCCATTCCTCTGTAAGGTTTGTCAATTCTTAATATTTAGTTCGAAGTCTTCTAACTTCTTCTAATAACCCTTTCTGGTTAGAATTCGAGAGTAGAGGACGAATATTGTCGTTGGTTACATCGAGTCGACCTTCGAGGCGGAAAATCCTTGCGAAAAGAGTGAAAACGGTATTGCGAACAGGTTCGCCAGTAAGAGGATCGAGTACTCCGACGTTTGGTGGTAAGTTTGGCTCGTGATAAGGAGTACCTTCTTCATTTCTCCATAGGGTGAGTATTTCGCGAACCCATCCCCATTTTCTAAAGAAATCACGGTAATTGATCGGTGGGTGTGCTCCTGTCACGCTATCTTTGGAGCTAGAAGAACTTGAGGAATTAGGTGAGAAATCCATATTATGTGTTTGGAATAGGGTTTGATATGAAATGGGTGTTGAATATTGAATGATATATTCATCTCCTTGAATACGTATATATAGCAGAAAGATTTCCGTAATTTACGGAGGAAATTTAGGAAAAGTGTTAGACAAGGTCTATTGGGAATAGATATGCTAAGATATGATTTGTCTATACTCTAATAATGGCAGTATGACGTGTCGAGATTATAAAATGATAAGTATGTAATCTAATAATCTTTCGATTAAAGACTTTCAATTCGTATACTGTGATAACCCAATGACATTTTTCGGTTCGCAAACCGATGCATAAAGGCATAAGGCATATAGGTTCGTGATATAACAGGGAGTTATATACGTTTGAGTATGAATTATAGGAGTTTCAAAAATCTTGGATAATATTTCATGTAATACATATGTAATACACAAAACCAGGATAGATGACTAGGTGAGTTGTTCTTAATAAGTTCACCACTTATTAAGTGCGTAAGTGACTAAGTGTTGTATGATCACTATAGTCAGGTTTGATATTGTGCACCATACCCAAACATCTATGCCACCGCCGAGTCACTTGAATGATCAATTGTTACCGGTTGGCCCAGGAATTCTCGACCAAAATCTAAGTTTGGCATTCGAAATCCACAAGCGTCCCATAGTGGTACCAAGGATCACCCTAGGCCTTAAGTAGCGTTGACGTTCGAGTAAATTCACATTATCGTGTATGTTATAATCTTAAGATTTAAGTATAGTTTCTAAGGTATAGTGTAGCATTTATCAATTAAAGGCAACAATTAAAGGCACTATGGTCAAGGAAAGTTGTAGTCCTACATTGCTAAGGTACCTAATTGTATAAGGCACACATAAAATGCAATCCTGGTTCTCTACAACAACCTGCTCTGATACCAATCTGTCACACCCCCAAATTAGGGCCTAGGGTATTTGTGACTAATTATATCAAATCACAGTTGTATAAACGAGAACGACTCTATATGAGACGTTTTGAATAAAACATTTATTAATAAAACAGCGGAAGCATTAAAAGTTTTACATCAAATTTAAACTGAAATAATAATAATAGTCTTAATGCAAAGTAAATGTAATGAAATGAAGACTCCATGTAGCAGCATTCAATTCATCAGGTAGCAATCATGGCAATCATCTTATTCGTCACCTGAGACAAAACATGCTTAAAGTGTCAACCAAAAAGGTTGGTGAGTTCATTAGTTTATCAAAATCAATCATTTTCGTTATAATAATAGGCCACAAGATTTCAGTTTCATAAATATCCGTACACTAGCAAGTGTATAAAAGCATTCTATAAGTTGTAGGCACCCGGTAACAAGCCTTAACATTCATGTTTTACCCTCTGAAGTACACCAGATCAGGTGTGTTTAAAATAACCTCGAAGTACTAAAGCATCCCATAGTCAGGATGGGGTTTGCCAGACCCAATAGATCTATCTTTAGGATTCGCGCCTACCGTACATAGACAAGTAGTTTAATGTTACCAAGCTAAGGGTATATTTCTGGTTTAAACCCACATAGAATTAGTTTTAGTACTTGTGCCTATTTCGTAAAACATTTATAAATCAGCGCATGTATTCTCAGCCCAAAAATATATATATAAAAAGGGAGCAAATGAAACTCACCTTAAATAGCAGTTGAAGTATTCCACGCAAGAAAGGAAAGTAAAGCAAGTAAGTGACCGAGATATCAACTAGAAGTAGTTCTTTAAGAGAGAAATGAGAGATTAAGGTGTAAGTTTGAAATGAGAAATGTATGTGGTATTTATAGTTGAAAATGTTAGGTAAAAAAAAAATTAAAATAAAATAAGTAAATCTTAAAAGTTAAAATAAGAAAAATTATTTTGTATTTTTATTAAAAGTAAATCTTAAAAGTTAAAATAAGAAAAATTAGTTTGTATTTTTATTAAAAGTAAATCTTAAAATAAAAGTAGTTTGTATTTTTATTAAAAGTAAATCTTAAAAGAAAAAGTAGTTTGTATTTTTGTATTTATTTATTAAAAGTAGATATAGTTTTGATTTTTTTTTTTATAAAA
The DNA here is from genome assembly GCF_046630445.1 of Rutidosis leptorrhynchoides. NCBI lineage: Eukaryota > Viridiplantae > Streptophyta > Magnoliopsida > Asterales > Asteraceae > Rutidosis > Rutidosis leptorrhynchoides. The sequence goes on along the minus strand of NC_092341.1, from coordinate 115,685,352 downwards.
TTCTAAAAAAAAAATTTGTTTAATATATTTCTAAGAACATTTAACATTTTATTTCTATATTTGTTTAATTATTAAATATGAATTTTATATAAAAATTATTATTATATTTAGTTTTTATAAAAATTAAAATTTATGATTATTAATTTATAGTTTTTATTAGTTTTATAAATGTTATAATATTATGTATTATTTAGTTAATTATATATTCTATTAACTAAATAACAAAAGTAATATAAATATTATATATATATTCATTGATGTAATTATGTTATATTATATATCATAATCTTATTTATAATATTTATAATTATATTATTTATTTTAAGCGTACGTTTATTCGGTCACGATTGACGTAGTCACGATTGATTTTTGGAATTCAAGGGATTAAAGGAAATCTTCGTAATCCATAAGATTTGATTCTCCGATAATTAAGGAATTTGAAATTTTCTTTGATTAAATGAGGTGAATTGCTTCAATTGCTGTGTTTGGAATTTTGCTATAAATTAGCTTCTTCCGTTTCATTATCTTCACCACTTCTATACTTTCTTCCTCAATTCATACTTCCAAAGATTGTGAGAAAGCTCCATCCAGTTCTTATCCTGGATATTTTTCTGACTATCATTTTAGTCATTCTTCTTTTTCATTTACCACTAGAGGAATTTGTTTTCTTCTACTATTACCTTGGGGTTATAGTGTTTTTAATTCTCCCATGTCTTTACGTTGCAATACGTATTGATATACACGGTTTGTAATTTCGGTATCGTTATCGGGCTACATATTTTCCCTTATATGTCGGAGCTCTTTGCCTTTTTATTCTCCTCTCGACTCTAAGTAAAGTGAGTAATGGTCCAGAATTTGTAGGTATGAAGTTTCGAATGGACCTACTGTTCTAAGCGTAATATCACGATTTGATTTGGTAAATTACCATAATTACTGAGGATAGAACTATCAAGAATATATTTGCTTGATATGTTCAGAGATTAAGTAGAATGTAAGAGTCGTGTAACATGGCAAATGATGATTATAAAGTCTATGAATCATCATCTTCCATTAAAAATTTAGCATGACTTACTGTAATATAATCATGTTGGCCTGACGTCATTATATTATACTAACTCATGCTTCAATTCTCAACACTACTTCAAATCATTCAAAATTTGAATTTAAATTTTACGGAATATAGAAACTTAAACAGTTTTCCTTTATGATGTAATAAAGATATTGCAAAGAGATAATTAATTGCGGACAAGAATCGTTATGAAGATATCTTTAGAAATATCGAGGATATTTATAACGAAAGATATGATGATATTTTAGAATTTCTAAAATCGATGGATAATGAAGAAATTCTTCTGTAAGGATTTAGAATGCGTAAAAAGATCTTCTGTGATTTTCTTCAGAAATCGAATTATCTAGATTCTTTGGTTATAGGTTTAGTCCTTGGGATTTGTCCTTGGTCTTCTTCATGTTTTGCTCAATCCGTCTTTCAATACCAGATATTCTTTTGAGCTTTTCCAACACACAATTCTTTATTATCAAGCTTCTGGTCATTAAGGCCATCTACAGCTTTTGCTGCTTCATCAGCATTCTCAAGGTTAACTGATCTGAATCATTGATTATCAATCTGATATGTTTTCAAGGATTTTGAAGAATGTACAATGTAATATATTAATGTGAATGTTAGATATTTCTCGGGTATTACCTACCCGTTAAAATATTTTCACAATTAACAGTTTGTACAAAAGAATTTTTAAATACAATCTTTATGAAAATGAAATCTAAGTCATGGCTAGAATTTTCACAATTAACAGCATCTATCTTTGGGAAATGAAATCTTTATGAAAGAATGTTCACAATTAACAGCATCTATCTTTGCGGAAATGAAATCTAAGTCATGGCTAGAATCGGCTCTAGCTGCTTTAGATGATCTAACTATATCTTTTTCTTGGTGCCACTCATGTGAGTGGGAAGCAGTGTTATCAATAATTTTGTAAGCATCAGTTTCGGTTTTCTTCATAATAGAACCACCAGCTGCTATGTCTATGTCTTTTCTTGTAGTGATGTCGCATCCTTGGTAGAATATTTGTACTATTTAACAAGTGTCTAAACCATGTTGCGGACATCCTCTCAATAACTTTCCAAATCTTGTCCACGCCTCATATAGAGTTTCATTCAGCTTCTGTGTGAACGTAACAATTTCTCCTTGAAGTCTCACGGCTTTAGATGCCGGAAAGAATTGTTTAAGAAAATTTTCAACTAAAACGTCCCATGTATCAATCGCCCCTTCAGGTAACGATTCCAACCAATCTTTGGCTTCTCCCTTTAAAGTCCAGGGAAATAACATGAGATATATCTGTTCATCCTCTACTTCTCGGATTTTAAATAGAGTGCAGATCCTATTAAAGGTACGAAGATGTTCATTTGGATCTTCCTTCGGCGCACCACTAAATTGGCATTGATTAGTCACCATATGTAGAATTTGTCCTTTGATTTCATAATCTGGCGCATTAATGTCTGGATGAATAATTGCGTGACCTTGGCCAGTGCGTTTAGCTCTCATTCGGTCTTCCATACTTAAAGGTTCCAGATTTTCCATGATTGAATTTGTTGAATCTGAATCACTAGAGGATTCTGATTTAATGGTTCGTTCCTCAACAATCTCTGTTTGAATGATTGGTGGTTCCGGAGAAAAAATTAATGGTTCAGGATCTATAAATCGTCCCTGAATATTCTCCGGATTCTCAATTGTGAGGTTGGGTTCAAAAAATGGATTATCGGAAATTTGAATTGGAGTACTTGGTCGACTGGATGACGATTCTAAAGAAAAATTAACGGCAACAATATTTGCTAGATGTCTTGATCTGGTTACAGGTGGTGAACGTACAAAAGGTGGTGAACATCTTGCTCAGTGCATTCACTGAATATCCTATTAGTTTTTAAAAGGAAAGAAAAATTATATAAGTTATTCAATTAATAGACTTTTCTGATTTTGCCCACGTTTCGAATAGCCAAAAGATGCAGCAGAGGGGCAGGATTCATTTGGTCTCAATATAATTGAGTACTGTTTGGCTCCAATAACCCGGTCCACGTACAAATCCAACTATTACTACGAACCAGAAAATTTTGATGTCTATCAAATTAACCACTTAAAATAAATTTTCGTAATTTTAAGAAATTTAGATAAGAAGTAGAATAAAAATCTATGTCCTAAAACTAGAATTGCGAGAAATAAGAAAGAAAAAGAGCGCGTCGGTATTAAAATTGGAGAAATAAGAAAGAAAAAGAGCGACTTATAAAACTTTAAAACACTCGACTAACCCAACCTTATTATTATCACTAACTTAAAATGAAAATTGCAAATTGAGATTACTAATTGGAGTGATAATTGATACATAGGTAAAAGGCGTCGAAAAATAAAAATAAGAAAGTAGCGCGTCGAAACTTAAAAAGGAACTAAAAACTAAGATTTAAAAGTTGCGTCTAAAAATATTAAAGCTTACAAGTAAAACTATATCCCAAATGGCAATAACTTAAAAAAAAAATACTAAAACTTAGATAGGCGTCGCAAAATTCTAAAGCACCTAAATCTTAGTCTAAAGAGAAAGCACTTAAGGGATTTTACGGCAAAGCCTAAAAATCTAGAAATAAAAATAACTATGGCAAAAACTATATCTTAAAACTAAGTACGAATGAAAAATTACAAAAATTACGCTAAAAACAAATAAAAAGGGACAAAATATAAAAATATACTAAAAGTTGTAAAAAGTACAATTTTTTATAAAAATATTATTTTTATATTATTTATTTAAAAGTATTAAGTTTATAATTTATATAAACTAAATAAACTAAATATATAAATTAATTAAAACTAAACTAAACTATTTAAAAATTAAAAACCTAATTAGGGTTTCTAATTAAATAATAATAATAATAAATACTCCGTAATTAATGCTTACTAGGGTTTCTGTGTAACCTGTCTGGGCGGCTCCGCGAGTCGCGGTGAACCCAGTTCAAAACCCCCGCGAGTCGCGGAGATTGCAGGTTCAACGTGTACCAGGTTCAAATTTGACAGGTTCAGTTTTTATTATATTTTATTTTTTTATATTTTTCTGTTTTATATTTTCTGTTTTAATAATTAAATAAAATATTTATATAAATTAAATAAAAACTTATGTTTTAAAAACTAAAATAAAAATAGAAATACTTTATAATTTTATAAAAATCTTAAAAATAGATTTATATATATATATTTTTTTTCGGTTTTTTTTATATTTTATAACTTTTTATATTTAAAACGTATATACTTTTATAAAAGTAGACTACAACTTAACAAAAAAATTTTATTTTTTTTATATATAGCGTTCGCTTCGGCGATACCCGGCAGCGGCGTCAAAAATACTTGATGTTATGCGAGGTGTATATGAAATAGCTTATATTTTACTAGGAAAAACTATTAAATACGATACAATTTTACACATGATATTTATTTATTTATAGAATGGATATACTTAAACCTTGCTACAACACTTATAGGCAGTGTACCTAATCGTACAGTAGTGTAGTTTTTAGTAAGTCCGGTTCGTTCCACAGAGAATCTTTTAAACAAAGCTTAACGCTATATTAGTTTTAATTTATAAAAAATACAAATATATATAAGTAATATTATTATTAAAAAGGGGGTTTTTACCGTTTAATGACCGGTTTGTCGATTTTAAAACTTAGTCGCAGTTAAAACCTAATGTAAAATATTAAAAATAAATATAACTTAATTTAAAACGTAAAGTAAATAACGATAATGAAATTGCGATAAATAAAAGTGCGATAAAATGAAATTGCGATAATTAAAAAGTACGATAATTAAAAGTGCAATTAAATATAAAATAAAGGAAATTAAATATGAAATAAAAGAATTATGCTTATTTAAACATCCGTAATCATGATGTTTGACGTGTTGATTTTTAGTTTATTCCCATGGGTTAATTGTCCTTTGTCCTGGATTATTTAATATGTCCGTCTGGTTTTTGTCCATTACAGTCCATCAGTCATAAATATAAAGTGCGAGTGTCCTCGTCAAATTATCCTTATACCCGAAGTCAAATATTCCAACTAATTGGGGACTTAAACTGTAACAAGGTTTTAATACTTTGTTTATTAATTACACCAGGATATCGACTGTGTGTAACCCAAGGTTTTAATACTTTGTTATCAATTATGCCAAGTGTCCTTGTACATAATTTCACCCCTGTTTTAATAATTTCATAGACTATTAATCCATTCCCGTGTCCGATTAAATGAACGATTATTCGTACATATAAATACCCCGCCCATCGTGTCCGATCGAGTGTATATGGTTATTTATAGGGATGTCCAATTGTAAATCTTCATATTAAAATTAATAAACTATCATTTAGTTAACCAACTATAAAGCCCATTAATAGCCCATAGTCTAATTTCCACAAGTGTCGTTCTTTTGTCCAAACCCCAATTATGGTACAAAGCCCAATTACCCAATTTTAGTATTTTTTTTAGCCCAACATCATGATTACTTCGGCTTAAATAAGCATAATAATAATTTAGCTACGAGACATTAATATAAAAAGGTTGAACATAACTTATAATGATTAAAAATAGCGTAGCATTACACGGACAGAATTTCGACTTACACCCTTACAACATTCGCTAACATACCCTTATTATTAGAAATTAAAATTAAAATTAAAATTATAATATAAATATATATATATATATATATATATATATATATATATATATATATATATATATATATATATATATATATATATATATATATATATATATATATATATATATATATATATATATATCGTATGTGAGATAGAGAGATGGATGGATATTTAAAACGATCAAAATGCGTTGCCTTTTATAGGCAGATTTGGATTTGAGTGCTCCGCGAGTCGCGGTCAATTTCCCCTTCAAACTCCGCGAGTCGCGGAGTTTGAATTTCCAGCTCACTCCAATTTGGATCTTAGCTTTGCCGAAATAATATATATATAAATATAAAATATAAATAATTAATATAATTATTTATATATTATATTATATTCTTGTGCATAGTAGACTTATAATTTTTGGTCCGTTACGTCGCGCGTTGAGAGTTGTCTCATGTCCTGGTTCCAGATTTTCGAACTTCCTTGCGTACTATTTTATATCGTGTACTTTGCGTTTTGCGTCTTATACTCTTGTCATTTTTAGACGTTTCTCATCATTAATTTGAACCTTTTTGATTGTATCTTGTACTTTTTAGCTTTTTGGACCTTTGTGTCTTCAATTTGTCGAATCTATCTTTTGTCTTCACCTTTTATTATTTAAACGAATATCACTTGTAAATAGAACAATTGCAACTAAAAGCTTGTCTTTCTTGAGGAATAATGCTATTAAATATATGTTCGTTTTTAGCATTATCATAGTCCTAAAATGTGCGAAACATGATCGAGTAGGCTCGTCTATTATTTATTTTATTACACTCACAAGCTCGCAACTTACTTAATATCACTCGAAATAATGGACGTGTTATTATTGTTTACTAAATAAATTCGAAACAATATGTGTATATTCGATATACCTTATATATATATATATATATATATATATATATATATATATATATATATATATATATATATATATATATATATATATATATATATAGATTTATTTTATTAATAAATTTTATTATATCTTGTATTATTTTACTTTACAAAATTAAGTCTAATAACTAAATAAAATAATATTTCAAATTTTATTTCGAATTATATATATATATATATATATATATATATATATATGTATCTTTTTACAAATAGTTGTTCGTGAATCATCGAGAACAATCGAAGGTTAATTGAGTATATGAAACAGTTCAAAATTTTTGAGACTCAACCTATCAGACTTTGCTTATCGTGTCGAAATCATATAAAGATTAGATTTAAATTTGATCGGAAATTTCTGGGTCGTCACATCCTGCTTCAGATCATTCATTCGGGAAGCCATTAGAAAAGCATTGTTGACCGGTATTGACTGCTTTAGACACCACATAAGTCCTAGTTCAGTCACGGATAGATGGTCGTCATCATCTTTGCAAAAGAAGATGTTGTGACGAATGATTGCCTTCCATGTCATAAATTCAATGCGAACATCACTGTCAAGAAGACCCTCTTACAAAGTGTACTCAGCTTGAGATCTGAATTGAGAAAGAGAGACGTGAGTGTCCTTCGTGGAATGAAATGAGGTAGGAGTTGTATATGATTGTGGGTGGTATAGAATTCAAATCCTCTAGATGGCACTTTGAGGATTTTCCCGAATTGTTTGAGTGTCAAGAGATATTCTTAATCAAACATTTTGAATTTCACTATGCGATTAGATGAGAATTCAAAGTTTGAGGAGAATTCTTTGACGAGAGTGGGAAAGACATGAGTCTAAAGCATGAGAAATGACTCCCATCATACTTTAACAAACTCCTTTGAGTAGTAGAATAGTCATAGAAGAATACTTCACATTCTTCTTGTATGAGTCTTGAATCATTACAGGATGTTTTCTTCATGTCATTTGAGATTTTATTGGTGACCCTAGAGACTTTCAGATTTGAGTGATGCTTAGAGTTAGAGAATAGGAAAGGTTTAGAGGAACTCATTGCTTTAGGTGCATGAAGATCTTTGATGACCTTTCTTTAAAAAGAGGTGGAGAAGTAAATGACATTTCACAATTTTGGGAGATTGATTCATCTAAGAGTTTCCAATTACAATTAATTATAATTATATTTGGTCATTGTATGCAGAGAAATAGCATTAATTGAAAGTTGTTCAACATTTATTGAGAATACCAAAGAAATGTCAGAGAGTCTGCGGTTGGTATCACGGTCGACCGTGGTTCAACCGTGTAGGGTCTGTGGGCAGATTTTAAACACAAAATATCATACATTCATGACAATGTTCAAAATAAAAGAAGTACGAATTACAAAACCAAATTAAACATGTTTTGAACACAAATCAAGTTTCTCAATCACTTTCATCATCAGTATTTCCACATGATCCACAAGTAAGTGACCTCAACATCCCCTTCAATAGCTTCTTCACCTTGGATTGTTTCTTTGTGCACTTGATTTGACATTTGTAAATGTGATCAAGTTTACCACGAACATCCAAGTTGCTTACGGGATCAACTGTTGCTTCCTCATCACTGTCTGAGATTTCAATTGCCCTTCTGCTTGATTCACATAGACCTGCTTCATCATCATTTTTCCTCTTTTTCGAAGATGAAGTTTTTGAGAGTCCTTACCTTTTTAATGTAATCGTAAGCGGGTCGACGAGAATTAGGATGAGTGATTTTAAGGTGCTCGAACATTCTGTTAAGGTGCATTCCAATAGGAAGTCCTCGAGTGGTTTCTGTGAGGAGATTGATCATTATTGAAGCCATAAGAAATGCTATGTTAACAGGTTTCTTCTTTTCTAGGCACCATAACAAGGCAAGCTGAGTGACATGAATGTTGGAATGATTTCCAGCTTTACAATACACATTGTAACTGATCACACTACTCCATAGTTCATACATGGAATTTAGATGTCTTCCCAACACACCTTTTATGGCAATCTTCTCTTGTGGAGCATCTTCCTTACACAACATATGAAGAACTTCTTCTTTATTTGAAAGAAAGTATGGAAGATTATTTAGGTCATGATAACGGATGTAGAATTCTTCACCCACTGATGGTACTCCCATTATGTCACCAAAGTCCTTGAGGGAGTATGTGTGATTTTTGTTGAGAAGATAGAAGGAGACCATCTCATTCTCGAAGGTAAAACTTGTGTAGAATTCTCGGATGAGAGTTGAATAGATTGGTCCATCAATAGTAAGAAAAGACTCCCACATGAGTGCGGAGAAAGCGGTCATAAGCTCAGGTAGTTGACCGTAGGCAACTCTTCTTCCTTCAGCAATCTTCCTATCACTAAAGAATTGTACGTTGTATTTTAGTTTTGCATTTAACGTTTTTGGAGGATCGTATGCTTTCTTTCCTCTTGATTCCGTGTCTTTAGTTCTTTCCATTTCCTGTACAACAACGCTCTAATTTAGATCAAAGTGAACGTACAAATGACTCAATTGTGTAATCAATTTTTTTCAATCTTAGCTAACATAAGTGCACTTGTGTTCTAGTGTTAACATTTCTTCACATTCTTACCCTCTTTTGGTAAGAGTGTGTTTGAAAATATATGAACATGTGTTCTCAAAATATTTATATAACACAATGATTTGCAAACTTAGTTATCATCAATACCTAGTGTTTTGATGTTAACATTCTTCACATTCTCACCCTCTTTTGGTGACAATGCGTTTGCACTTTAGATTATTAGTGGTTTTCATAATGTTCACATGAATTTGTGTTTTGCAATTCGAGTTTCATCAATACACAATTGTAAACTTGATTTTCATCAACACAAATGTTTTGATGTTACTAATTTCTACATTATTACTCTTCATTAGTGACAATGTGTTTGAATCATGTGAACAATAAACTTATGAAAACCTAATCTAGTTGATGATGAACCCTAGACTTCAAAGTCTTAAATTGATGCAATGTTAATCATGATTTCGAAGGTTTTAGAGGATTTTATGAACACAATTGATTATTAACATCAATTTGAGTGGGAATTTTGAATTAGGGTTTCTTCAAGCAATGTCTAAAGAATTCATCATACTAATACAATTGAATGAAGGGAATTCATAGATTTATCTTACCGAGATTGAAAATTAAGGATGAGAAGGAGCAGATTCGTTGGTGTGCGGTCGGAGATCTTGAGCCCTGGAGGAGAGGGAAATAAAAACAATTTTGAACGAAATAGGGAATGAGGCAAGAACAAGGTTAAAAAGACCGTCAATACCCGTGCGGTCGAACTGCGGTCGACCGTAGTGGTGAATTTTTGCGCTTGATCCTGCGATCCGCCGTGGGTTGACCGTACAACATGGAATAGTAGATTTCTTGTCCGTTTCGTCGAGTGCGTTTTGGTGATTTTGTCGTTTCTATAGAATACTTGAGGAAAAGTTTTCTTTGCTTAACATTGTACGATCACGTCCAACCGATGTTTCATCATCAATGACACGTATGTAGGCATGTATATATATTTATATATATAGTTACACATATATTATACAAATAAGGCACATTGTCCTACAACTAGCATGCAATCCATTCAAGTAAGCATTTATTCCTAAGGTAAGCATAATCTTATTGAGAAATCCTTTTAACTAATAAGATGATGTGTAATTTTTGAAATAATGACACATTAACTTAAAGAACATTAAGTTTTAATACACAATCCTCTTTTCTTAAAGTTTGATCATTGATTCTAATTTATTCTAAGATTACCCAACATTTGACTCATCCCTCCTATAGATTTGCTAGATTTGTTTACCCTTCATAGGTTTTCAACTTTCTTGATAATTAACCTTGGACTTAGAGTACTTTGTTTGTGTTTACTAGAATTGTGACTAGTTTCCAAAACAATTTTATCTTTAAAACAATTTTTGTCATTTAAAGATCTTTTCAAATAATTGTTTTCATCACTTAAAATTTTGTTGAGTTGATTTACCTTTTGTGATTCTTTTTCCAACAATTTAACTTTGTCACAACTTCTAGTATACACAAATTTTACCGCTTTGTACTCATCTAGCAAATCTTCAGGATTAGAAGGATAGAATACATGTACCTCACCACTTTGAACGCTTGAGATTTCGCCTTCTTCTTCTTCTTCTTCTTCTTCTTCTTCTTCTTCTTCTTCTTCTTCTTGATAGCACGATTCAACCTCATCTTTACTACGAGTATCTTGACTTGGAGAGTATCTTGGACCCATAAAGCAAAAGTCTTCATCTCCATCTTGATCAACCAACCACTTCCCACCAAGACATTCAAGTCTTGTTACCTTTTCTTCAAACTCATTCTTCATTGAGCAACTAGGGGCTTCTTCAACTTGAGAACATAGTGAATCACAACATTCCTTTGCACTTTCACATAAAAGCATTTTAATTCTTTCTTCACTTGGAAGAACTCTATGAAGTAGTGATATAACATCAAATTGCTTTAGCATTTTGTTTGCTACTTCATCATTTTGGAATGTTGGTTTCACTATTGTTGAAGATTCTTGAGAAACAAGGTTTCCTCCCTTGATGATTCTCCACATGTCATAGTCCTTTTATTTGACATAGATCTTGAATCTTATCTTCCACACATAGACATCCACTTTATCAAAGATCGGTGCTTCGTTAGCCAATCTTTCAAGGTATGCCATCGTTTGAGTTGATCCCAAGAACGTTTGACTCGGGTTTTTACCCAAAATGATTTTTGACTCAATCAAAAATGTTTCTAGAGCAAATATACGAGCAACCGCTCTGATACCAATTATAAGTAACTCCTGTCAGTTCGGTAGCTGCAAACAAAGTTTCTCCTATAAATACATCAACCTCTAGTATGCTAAGTGATGCTATTTTCTTTTGTTCAGGTTTGATCATATATATTACCGTATATATATCTCTTGATTTGCTAACTTTCTTTTATTATTATTGGAGGTTCACAAAAGGTATATGCATACAAGAAGGTACAGACGGATTTACAATATCCTTCTGGGAGGTTGCATGCCTATATGCAAGCAAAACCTTCTAAGAACCTTGAAAGCAATCATGGCTTAAAATTATTTGTGTAAATATAGAAGAAAACCATAAACATAAACTTAAACTTATTTGTCTAAAAACATGAACATAATCGTTCATTCATTTAAAAACTCTAAAATTTTAGTTTACATTTATATTAAAATGTTGACTGACACTCATCATTTTGTAGCAAAGAGCTCATGTATCAATTGGTTCTGCAATGATTTGGTTACTTCAATGCAATACAATTAAGTGATCCAACTCCAATACAAGAATTAATCACTCTCGCATTAAGGGAGGAGGATCCAGATACAGAAGAAAATGAAAATGATGACTTTAAAGATTGCTGAAGTAAAATTATCTATTAATAAGTTTATATAGTTTGAGCATCATTATATAATTCTATTTCTAAAGTTGCTTCTTCTTCATGTTACACACAGATGAACACGAAACTACTTATACAGAAGGCTGAAATGCTTGATGAATATTTCGGTATTCATGTCGACCCACAAGGAAATTTGTCAAGGCTTCCCGTTATACTTGACCAGCACACACCAGACATGGATCGTGTTCCAGAATTTGTTCTATGTCTGGGAAATGATGTAAGTTACGTACGTGTACACGAATAAGTATATTCCTATACATATACCACATATACCTTTTTTTATATAAGCTTAAGTCTTTGGTCCCATGAGATTCAAAAAGGAATGAGTGCATTTTTCAGAATAAGTATAGAGATTGGTTAATGGCCTAAATTATTCAGAATACTAAACAAATATATTTCAGAGCTAATAACCAAACCAAACAATCTTTATATAGCAATTTACTGTAAAATGTATATATTTACATACATGGCATGCTTTTTTAGGTCATTTGGGATGATGAAAAAATCTGCTTTCAAACGATAGCTGCTGCTCTCGGGAACTTTTACGCTTTGAATCCACCTCTATTACCAAATCCATCAGGTGATGGTTTAAAGTTTTACAAGAGAAGCCATCAGAAAGGAGATATTTTAGGAGGTATATTTGGAAATATAATTTGTTAAACATAATTAAAGAGTGATTTTGGAGTGTTTTAGTTTGTTTATAATTTTTTTCCCCTAGAGATGGTAATTTGAAAGATGTTATGTTTCAGGAAATGATATGGTGGACGATGGAATTGATAACGAGTTACTTTCAGAAGCTGAGAATGCGTGGGCCCAACGAAAATGGTCAATACAACACGTTCTATTTCCTTCCATGCGACTTTTTTTTTAAGCCCCCAACTTCAATGGCAACTAATGGAACGTTTGTGCAGGTATCAATCTTCCTTCCAGACTCTAATTATTGGCTCTTTCGTATTCCCACCAGGAACCAAGACTTGTTTGTATCTCCTATTTGATGCAAATTATTAAACTATGTACCCGATCACATGTTTTTGTTTAAATGAAATTTACACTTAAACCTTTAATTAAAGTTGCTAATCATCATTAATTGCTGTACTCTACAGTAACATATAGATATTAACTTATTGAGTTAACAACTGCGACTTCTGTACTAGTGGTAACTTCAGATTCAGTTATATTTGTAGGTAGCCTCTCTGGAGAAGCTATACATGGTTTTCGAAAGATGCTAGAGATACCCATGTTTGTTTGTTGGCCGATGATGGTGTGTAGATAGCTATAGTTGTTATATCAGCATTCTATATTCCTAGGGGTCCCACTATACATGTTCAAATCGTTGATTTCGAAAAGCATTCATCAGGTTATCTTGAAAGAATGGTGGAGATAGTTTTTACTAATGTTTTGACCCTCACTTTGCTTTATTAAGGGCTGTATGTGAAAAAGAAACATCTCACTAAGATAACATCTATTGTTAATAGCTTCAGCCCAAAATTGCTATGATAGTCACGTGTGTAAACATGGTTCATCACATATTTTCAGCCATTCACAAAGAATTACTCAGTATATACTATTATCTATCCTTATCAACTATTGTTTTTTCTTCACTACTTAAACTCCCCACACATCTCATACTTCTATCGCTACATTCAAAGTTTCAAACCTTCTCTGCAGGCATGTGATATCGCTCCATTTATACACATTATTATTCGCGATATCTTGTTCTTTTCGGGTATAAAATGATGAAGATTGAAGACTTTAGTTCGTGGATATGGTAAAAATGATGGTTTCAGTTTAATGAGTCTTCGTGTGGGTGTTTTGGATGTATTCGGCGAGTTTTTGTATTAAAAAGAATAAGTTTAAGTGAAAAAGGCAAAGTAAAAGTCGAGCTGCTATTTCTGAACATCTCGCGGTCGCAATTCATCTCAATGTGGTCGCAATTCATTCAATGCGGCCGCAATTATAATCTCGCGCTCGCAATATGTTAACAGAAGTTCAGGTATAAAGTTCAGCAAAATCTCGCGGTCACATTAACTGGAGATGCGGTCGCCGAATTTTTTCCCTATAAATAGACTTTTATCCTCATAACTTTAATCAGTTTTATGTTAGGGTTACGAATTTTTGAGCTTTCTAAGGTATTTTGGAGCATCTAAACACTAGGATTTCAATTGTTAATCATTGGTAAACTCTTGTCTTTTATTTTAATCTTTACAATGATTGATTATTGTTTATCTCTTTGCTTGTGTGCTTTGATTATCATTATGAGTAGCTAAATTCTTAGTATTTGCTTAGATGATTGAACCTAGGTGATGGATTGCTTGATTTTTTATATGTATTGATAATTACTTTTGATTGTGATTCTTAATTACTCCCATTAATTGATCCCATTTATTACTAGTTTGTTGGTTGCTGAAACGAGAGTTAATAGATCAATTAATTCATCTAGGTTATTGAGAAATAAATAGATAAGTTGAATTACATACGGGAGACCGGTGTAATTAGATTAGTAATTAATCCCATCAATAGAGTAGGTAATTGTGAAGCCTAAATAGGGACGCCAATTTGCCCTTCAACTGAATCATAATCTTGAGTAATTAATATTGGTTGATTGTGTTCTTCAGAAGCGTATGGGAGACCAACGTGAAAAACCGACACTTTCATGATAGAATTAGTATCTAAGTGAGGGACACCGGCTTATCTTACTAATTGATTAATGAACTTAGTTAACGAGAGTTATACTTAGGGATTTAATTACATTGTTCTTAATAAAAGCAATCCGGAACCTAGGTAATTGAATCCAAGTAAATACCCTTTTATCTATTGAATTCGTATTTTCTTTCTTTATTTTAATTAGTTTTAAATCAAAACCTCATTTTACAACTAAAATCTTTAGAATAATTAATAGTTTTTAAATCCAAAACTTTGCTCCCTCTGAAAGAATTCGTAAGTATTTACGCATATCAGCATGGTTGTAAAAGTTGCTAGTTGAGATATAGGGACTAGTCGGGGGACTATTTAATTGAATTGATCAAATTTGACTGGTTTTACCAAAAATGGCCGATTTTGACCAGCTGAATGGCTCTTACTAGTGCTCGGGTGACCGTTTGTCAGCATTTATTAGTGTTGATCAGTGACTTCTGACCGACTAGACCTAATAGGGTTGGACTACTTCAAATCCTGATTAGTCGGGGACTACTTATTTGACTGTCTGCCTTGTGCCTTTTACAACCATGTCTGCATGAGCTCGATACACTCTGAAATCCAGATATGTCTACTGGATGAATAAAATTTTAAAATCACCCAATTCTTTTACAAGGTAATCACTTTAATTGATGAAATATTCAAGTAAAAAAATTTAAGGTAACACATAATTAGGTAAAAAGCACAGAAAACAGTATTCTGGTATTGGTTTCTTATTGTGGAATGTTTCTTGCTACATCATGTACCACTGAGTATTGTAGCTACTGGAATGGCATAAACTTTAGCCAATGTTCTTACCTTGTCTTTATTATTATCCCTATATATTAACATGCATGGCAAAAGATGTAACTTTAGTTTTTTTTATTATCGTTCTGAGTTTGCGCTCACACTACAAATGGCCCCTCAAATTCGATTCAACTTACACAACGGCCCCTCAACTTTACACTATTTCAGGGGTAGAAAGTGTAAATATATAATTTTATTAAAATAAAATAAACTAACTCCACCCGAATTATTAACGGGCCCTATCTTCTCGCTCTATATACTAACATTAGGGGTGTTCAAAATATCCGAATCCGAATTATCCGAATTCCGAATCTGAAAATATCCGAAAAATCGGATATCCGAAAATTCGGATATCCGAAAATCGGATATCCGATTTTTCAGATTCGGATATCGGATGGAGTTTTTAAAATTTTCGGATATTCGGATATCCGAATATCCGAAAATTTCTAAAAAATCCGAAAAAATCCGAAAAATCCGAAAAATATCCGAAATATACGAAAATTATCCGAATATCCGGAAAATTATCCGAAAATATTCGAAGTTTTTCAAAAATATCGGATATTCGGATAATCCGATATCCGAATCCGAAATTTCGGATATCCGAAAATCGGATATCCGAAATTTCGGATTCGGATTTCGGATGGGGTTTTTCACTATCCGAAATTTCGGATATCCGAAAATGAACACCCCTAACTAACATGCATGGCAAAAGATGTAACTTTAGTTTTTTTTGGATTGTGGTTCTGTGTTTGCGCTCACACTACAAACGATTCAACTTACACAACGGCCCCTCAACTTTACACTATTTCAGGGGTAGAAAGTGTAAATATATAATTTTATTAAAATAAAATAAACTAACTCCACCCGAATTATTAACGGGCCCTATCTTCTCGCTCGGTGCGAGTTAAATTTTTTTCTAAATCACCGTTCAACTCGAAAAAATCTAACGAGCACAACGAGACTAACTACGCGCGAAACGGACATCGTTAAAAATCACTAAATATTTCGGGCTATATTTCATACATATACATACACGTACAACAAACAACTCAACATATTAGATATATTAGATACCAAACAACATATATCCAAATTCGACCGCGTGTTAAATATAACCGCAGCAACGCGCGGTCGAATTTTTTTTCTAGTTGATACTATCATAACAAGTGAAGTTAATTAGCTCTGTGTAGTGTGTACTCACTTGATCCAACCACTTTCTCAGAAGTCTTATCACAAGTATACATGCATGTTTTGTTTTATCTAGTAACCGACGAGTGCATGTGATAGTAACCATCCAACTTGATATTTCTGAGGTCAATCATACAACTGTCCCTAAAAAGTTTGAAAGGCCCAAAATTTATATATATATATATATATATATATATATATATATATATATATATATATATATATATATATATATATATATATATATATATATATATATATATCAAAATATTCTATTTAGTTAAATAAAAAATTGTCAATTAAAGTTGTAATATTGTAATTTTAAATAGTTAAATGCATTGTAAGTATATACAAATTGATAAATTTAAGTATTATCTTTTTATATGTATTAAAAATAAACGTGTGTGAGGGCCCATTTTTATTTTCGTCTAGGGCCTTCGAATTGTTGAGACGGCCCTGCATACCTTGTAACATCACACAGTTATGTTGCATATATTGTATCATTAAGCTAAAGAGTAATATCTTAGTTTCCTCTTACGGAAACCATCCACTTGTGCACGGGTGGACCTAGTATAGGTTGAGTGGTAGTACGGAGCATTAGTGAAATATATACGTGATGCATGCAGTGGAAAATATTTTGAGTTTTTAACTAGTGACACCGGTAGATATATAAATTTTTTTAAGTGACACCATTGAAAAGTCATCAAGTAGAATTTTTTTTAGTCTTTAACCAGTGACACCAGTGATTATCATTCCTAAATCCGCCATTTGTGTTTGAAACAGTGAATTAAGTTCAATCTTTAGTCACTATCACATCTCTATCTTATGAGTTGCATGAGAATTCTACATATACAGTGATGCTCCTCATTTGTGGTTAAAATACTCTTGTTTTCTTCTGAATGTATTATATATATATCTAATAGACAAAACCCTGTAGCACTATTTATCAATAGTAACCAGAGGTATTTTTGTCATTTCACTTTTTTTTTCGTCTCCAACGATAAAAGAAGCAACTCTCATAAAAAAACCAACCCTTCAATATTACTAAAAGATGTCGAAAAAAATTATTTTTTACCAAAAAAATCAACTAACCTTTTTTTTTTCTTTTTCTTCCTCAACGATAAAGGATGCAACTTTCATAAAAGGAAATACTCTTCAATGCTACCAAAAGAAGTCGAAAAACATTCTTTTTTACAAAATAGATCAACTAACTTTAAAAAAAAAACGAACGCTAAAAGAAGCAACTTTCACAAAAGGAATAACCCTTCAATGTTAGATGTCGAAAAAAAAAAATTTTTTACAAAATAGATCAAGATTTTTTATTTTTTTTTTGTTAACTCGCATTCAAGACGGAGCCTCCGGCGCAAAGCGAGGGCTCCACAACTAGTTGTAGCTAATAAAACATTTAGATGATGTTCTTTTAGCAGGCTTATCACCAAATACTTAAAAATATTTCCGAGGTGGTATATATGTATCCTTTCTATGCCCAGATCAAAATTTGAATTCTTTAATAATTATCCTATATGTCATACTTGTTCTAATGTTTATTGTTGTTTCGGTTTCAAACCAAAACCTAGTAATACAAAGACAATAACTTACATCTAAATTACAAAGACAGATCACTAGTGTCTAAAACTGATCAATCACTACGGTATCTTTTAAAATCTAATTTTTTATATTCTCTAATTAGCCGCCTACTAAGACCATATATATTATATATACAACAAGCTCTTAGGTAACAAACACACAAATGGATACAGTCACCACAATTGAAAAGAAGCCTCATGTCATCTGTGCCCCAGCACAAAGCCACATAAAGGCCATGCTCAAACTTGCAGAGTATCTACACCACAAGGGACTCCAAATTACCTTTGTTAACACAGAGTATATGCACGAGCGTTTGCTCAAATCTGGTGGTCCCCACTGCCTTGATGGTTCATCAAGTTTTCGATTCGAAACATTTCCTGATGGCATTCCTCACACTTCTGAAGATGATGATGGGTCGGCACTACTAATGAATTATGTTGAAACCACCTTTTTGAAACCTTTTCTTGATCTCACAACCAATCTTCCAAACCCTCCTACTTGTATCATCTCTGATGGATTCATGTCGGTTTTCACCATTGAAGCTGCACAAAAGCTAGGTATCCCCATCATGCTCTATTGGACACTTTCGGCTTGTGGCTTCATGGGTTTTTACCAGATCCAATTCCTCATTGAAAAAGGAATTGTACCGCTTAAAGGTATGATATTTATGTGTATTTTAGATCGATAAAATAGCATGAAATGATCATGTACAAACGGATAAGATTCAAAATTTTGCATAAACTTATTGTACATAAGCGTAGTTACATGTAGCGTGTAGGTAGTTATCATCAAACCATTTTTAGTTAATGGTGATGATCTGATGGTGTGTGATGAGGAGTTTTTGTGAAGTATAGTGGTGACGTGATAAATGTGATGGAAGAAAGGTTAGTAGTGAGGATGAAGTGATGAGAGTGTGATGAGTAGTGTCATATTATATTATGATTGAAAGTTCGGAGTAAAAGTAAATGAAAACGGTTGAAATTTGTAAAAAAAAATATATTTTTTATTCCTCAAGTCCGTGATCACTCCAGTGAAGGGATCAATCACGCCAGCCAAAGTTGAGCCCATCACGGCGCATTAATGGTGTGATGGGTGGCGTTATGTGACCACAAAGCCCCATCACGTTACCATTAAATAAGGTCTTAATGAACAATCAATTTTTGTATGTCCTAATTTCTTAAACAATAGCTCTAATGGCTATGTTTAAATAAATACTTCACTTTTTAAACTTATGTTACTACTGCCTTTTTAGAAGTAATAATATATATAGTGTATGTCATCCTTTTTAAGTGAAATAGAAGTCCACAAAAAATTGAACATTTCCCTATATTATATTACCTTCATTATTCACCTTATAAATATGTAATCTGTTTTTATATGTAAGAAATGAGGGTGTGCTTAATAGTTAATAGGGAGTATTAGGAGGTGCGGAATGGAAATATTATTAATTGATGATGCTTGATTATAACAAGCAATTGGGCCGGCCTGCTACACTGGACCCAATTGATTTTAAAACTGGGTGGATGTGAGTGTTTAAAAAAAAAAAAAACAAGCCGCAAGAATTGAACCTACGACCTCTTGATAGTGATAGAGACTGCAAAGCCACCCAGCCGCCTACACATTTCTGTTGTTATGTTACAACTAATAATATTTATTAAGTTAAAAAAGTCGGTAAGAAAACCCAAAAAAGTTACTGTAGATACTGTTCATATGCGTTTCTTTGTCTTTTTCTGTTTTTTAAATGAATCTATATATGAACCTACAACCTCTTGATAGTGATAGAGACTGCAAAGCCACCCAGCCGCCTACACATTTATGTTGTTATGTTACAACTAATAATATTTATTAAGTTAAAAAAGTTGGTAAGAAAACCAAAAAAAGTTACTGTAGATAC
Organism: Rutidosis leptorrhynchoides; assembly: GCF_046630445.1. Taxonomy (NCBI): domain Eukaryota; kingdom Viridiplantae; phylum Streptophyta; class Magnoliopsida; order Asterales; family Asteraceae; genus Rutidosis; species Rutidosis leptorrhynchoides. The sequence continues at coordinate 115,665,145 of NC_092341.1, read as the reverse complement.
TGTTCATATGCGTTTCTTTGTCTTTTTCTGTTTTCTGTTTTCTAAATGAATCTATATAATAAGGTAATAGAACTATCATTACCCACTAGTTTATGATCCACAATTACCCACTAATTTAGGAGTAATCAACCAAGGAATAAAAAAATGGCGTTAATTATTTATTTATCATCCCCATTTTTTCTCCCCACTACTCACATATAAAATAACTAACCAATTAGGAGCAAATAGGTAATACCCTATATTTTTAAAAATCGGCATTGCCCAATGAAGCACACCACTCGGGTTAAATTCCTGGCTATGCCAAATTATTCAAAAAGGGAGTGTGACTAGAGGGTGCGCATAATGCGCAATTCACCCGGTACCAGGTCTCGCACTCGGGGGGCTTGATTACCCGAGGTTTTACCTTCTATGGGGGAGCCAATGTGCTCGTTCATAGGAGGGTTTCCTCACTTACCCAAAAAAATAAAAATAAAATAATAATAATAATAATAATAATAATAATAATAATAATAATAATAATAATAATAATAATAATAATAATAATAATAATCAGCGTTATTTTTATTATCTGTTTTCCATATATGATATTTCAATCCTTTCCGTAGTTCTAATATTTCACACATAAAATTAAAAATTTCATGTTCAATTATACATGGACATGTAAATCTAAATTATTGTATTATACGTTGGTGTTGATAAAAATGTTATAGTATACCACTTTATATTTAGATATATAGCATATATCATGACTAATTAGTCAGATTACATATATGCAATATATAATTTTAGTGCTTTAGTTTTAGTAATATATAATGTATTATTGATTTCACTTTCCAAGCAAAATCAAAGAAAGATAATGTTATACTATACTATGTTAATAATTTCATTCCTTTAGTATTTCCTTTCCCATTTTCATTGTCATTGCTTTATTCGAACCAAGCACCCCCTGAATAACTAGCGTTTATTCATGTAAACAGATGAAAATTACTTGAAAGACGAGTTTTTGGACACTATCATCGACTGGATTCCCTATATGGAAGGAATACGAATAAAGGATTTGAACACCATCCTCCAGACTACCAACCCAGACGATGATTTATTGAGAATTTGTATTGAAGCTATAAAAAAGTCCCACGTTGTTTCATAAAATATCTTCCACACATTTGACGCTTTGGAACCTAGTATTGCCAATGCACTCTCGTCTATGTTTTTGTCGGTCCCTTAATAACAACAGGAGTATTGTAGAGGGGGGTGAATACAATTACTTTTCAATTAACTAAACAGTTAAACTCGATTATGTATTCAAGCATGCAAATTAGATAGAGTCACAGGTAATTTTCAACGGTTATTCTTTATTGATTGAATCACAAAGAATTACAACTATCCTTGGCGGAATGATAGTTGGTTGATACAGAATGCCTAGATTATAGCTAAGAGGTAAACTAAAAGCTATTACACGTTTAGGACTCTAAATAATGAAACCCACACCACTGGTTGATACAACAGTGAATACAACAATATATAGTAGTCCTATTGTCCGTGTAATTAATCTATTGTCCACTAGTACATTGGATGCCTTGTACTTGTGAGGAAAATTGTGTCAGAAGGCGTGCTCTCCTTCTTTCCTCTTAGGTAGCTATTTGCAGGAACACACCAATTCGGTTTGGCACTACCATTTGATTTAAACAAATGGAATGTTGTGTTCCCTAGGTATGAATAAAGTATAACACATGTCTGCACATGCGTTCCACTTCTGCATTCCCACGTGGTCTTGTAAGGTCACTTGTCAGACGCCGACTCCTGTCCTTTTCTGTTCAACTTTGTCTTCGACTTCTGTTGAATAGTGCGTTGATGTAGACCACTCTGGGAAACTACCATGCTTGTAATGGAGCATGGCTGTCTTGTGTTGTATGCTGCTATCCAGATCTACTGGTTCTTCATATGCTGAGTCACTTGATATTCTTAATTAGCTGAGTACTCATCCTGTGCTGATTCGAAGAATACATTCTACCTTGTGCTGGTAGATCAGCCAGCATACTACACACTCGACACAGCTATATTAGCTGACTGTACATAAACAACATAAACAAACTTGTGCTGGCTGCACATAACATTTTAGTGTAAATAAATTACAGTTTTGTCATAATTAAATCCTTAATTATTTTGGGGACTCAACAATCTCCCCCTATTTGATGATGACAAAACCTATGACGTATAGAGAAAACACTAAAGCCAGCAACAAGGGAACAAATAAGAATATGCAGTGAGATTGTCCCTTTTTAAGTTTGTTTTGGGATCTTTTGCTAAGTTATCTATATCTTATAATTCGATATGATTTTGAAGATAAACTCATTTCACTTTCATTACACCAGGATATATACATTAAATACAGTGATAAAAGAATGAAAAGTGAGTTAGACAAAAGATTCAATTTAAGCATATAGGAGACTATCTATCTTTATCTTTGTCCCGTTCTTCTTCAGATAGCTCCTCTTGTTTGATTCTCCAGGATTCATAGAACAGAATAGGTATCTCAGCTGGGTCAAAAACAGGGATAGAAGGAGGTAGAATGATGGGGCCTCTTCCGGTTGGTCCTTCACCAGTAGATTGATGTCTTTTAAATTTTTGAGAAAGAACCTGTTCTACATCTACTGCTGGTGCATTCCCAAACTTCGTGGCTTTGTTGAAGAGCTGTTGGAGTTCAGATTTAATTGTCTTTTTGATGGCACTATCACCTTTGCCAATAAAATACTCCAGTATCTCCATCCATTCACTAAATCTAAGGGATCTTAACTCATCATAGTTAATCATTTCTTGAACATTATTCTCCCTCATCACGTTGAAGGCTCTTTTTGACCCTCTGTTCACTTTGATGATCCGGCTGGGATTTGATCTTCTATTCATTACATCACCATATCTGCTCCTGTAATAATGATCAGGGACTTCAATAGTACTGACAGGTTTTATAGGAGCAGTAGCAGGTGCTTTCTCAGCAGCTTCCTTCTCATCAAGTGCCTTATCCTGTTCTTTGACAATGGCTTGAATTAGTTTGAGGGACTCAGCCTCTTCCTTTTCATCGGCAGCCAACTTGTCTTCTATTTCCTGAAGCCTTAATCTCTCAGTAAGTTCAGCATTAGCAGCCTCTCTTCTTTGCTGTTCTGCCACTAAGCCTAGCAGATAATCAGTGTGGCTAATTTTTAGAGATCTGACTGCTTCAATCATTTTTCTTCCATCTTCAGTTCTTAGAGCAACCTGATACTCTTTCAGATCCATACCCAGCTGATGAGCTTCATGAAATTGAGCTTTCTCCTTATCAGTGGAGAGCCTTCGACCACTGTTATTCAAATATACACCAATATCAACGCCAAAGGTCAAGGCAGCGATGTAGAGTGGCTGATCAAGAGGATGATGCAGCAATCTGACTTGCCGTATTCTTTCATTAAGCTCTGCTTGTCTTTGCTCAAGCAATTCTGGAACAGTGATCTCCAGCCTGTAAGCTTCTCTTTCATCTGGATTCATTCTGAAAAGATTCGGCTCACTATGGTCAACTGAATCATCTTCCCAGGTTCTGTGTTTACCATGATGTTTAGGGGAAGATGGAGGATACATGTTTGATTCATCTATGCCAGATGAACTTACTGAGAATTGATTGACATGGTTATCCTTTGTTCTATTAAAATAAGTGAGAGTCCGAGGAGAGATAGGAGATTGAACGAATAAGTGATCTTCTCTACCCCAGACAGTAAAGTCAGCAGGATCAACCGTATCATCATCTGATTTTGCACCCAGCTCAACCACCTTGGCTGGGTCTTCAACACTTGTGTCACCCAGCAGCACACTTCTGGCTCGGTCTTCTTTCTCAGCACTCCTTGCTGAGTCTTCAGTACAAGCTGATTGATTAGTATCAGCTGGCACAACTGTCACAGTATCTTCATCAGCTGCCTCAAATAGGGGTCCTTTCCTGAGGGGCTGGTTATCCCTTGGAGTGGATTTCACCCTTTGTTTGTCAATAGGCTTGGGTTCAGCTGATGGTTCTTGTGTTGATACTGGTTCTTGTGGAGACAGATAGGGAACAATTGCAAGATGCTCCCCCTGAGTATCATCATCATTAAGATTGATTGTTTCTGCTGGTTGTTGCAGTGTAGCTGGCTGAGCAGTGGATGTTGGTCGAGAAGATGAGCTGGTTTCTAACAAAGCATCTAACCATTTCATAAAAATATCAGCTCTAACTCCTCCCCCTGATCCAGTAGATGCAAGAAAATCTTTAATTTCTTCTGGAGTCATTCGTTTAATTCTATCTGCACGCTCAGCATACATCTTTGCCCTCTTTTTGTCGTATTTGATCATGAACTTGGCATTTCTTTTTCGTGCTTCTTTTTTGTAGAGATCAATGCCAGTCAGGTCATCATTAATGTCCTTCTTTTGTTGGGTCAGCCATCTCCTATGATCAATTCTGTGGCGTTTAAGAGCAACATAGGCATCCCATTTGACATTGAAGGCATCATTTAAGTCTTGCTGTCTCTTCTGATATCTCTCAAGTTTTCTTTTCATTTTCCTTTCAATAGACTGAGAGACAAGAAGAGCTTTAGCAACAGCCATATCAGAAACATCACTGGGCTTACTGCCAGAACCAATATCATCCACTGATGTAATAGACTCACTGGGTTGAGAACCACCAGCTGCCTGTACACCAGTTTCAGTATGAGCGTTGCTGGGCTTAGTGCCAGAGTCTTGACCATCACCATCACCATCACCATCCCTCCTTGGTTGTTTAGGAGCCTTTTCATGCTCATGCTCCCCCTCTGATTGTTTTTTCTTTTTAGATTTACTCTTAGATTTCTTCTTCTCCCCCTTTTTGTCATCAGCAGGGGCAGGAGAAAGAACAGGGGAGACTTGTGCATCAAGATCACTATCTGAGTTGGGAACAGAGAAAGCAAAATTGTTCCAATCAGCAACTTCAGGAGTGAGATGGGCACCAGGATCCACACCAAATTGTCTAAGGAGAAGGTTGGAGGATCTAACTTCATTCCTTGCAACACCCATGACCATCTGTTCAACCATAGCCCTAACATCACCCTGTAGAGCAGCCAGGCGTTGCATATTCTCCACCATTTGAACATAGGCAGAGACAGGAATCATGTTAGCCATTTGTTGTTCCTGCGATTCCAATCTCTCATGCAGAACAGCATTTTCTTCATTAAGAAACAGGACTCTGCGATTGGCAGCCTCCAAATCAGCTTTAAGGCTAGCAATGTCCTCCATGTACTCATTGTGGGAAAGGATTCGCTTCTTTAATTCCTCCTCCCCTTCCAGTTGCTTGATAATGGCTGATACTGCAAGATCAACAAAAGCACGTATTTGTCCTAGCTGGGCCTCAATATTTGAAGAGGTGACTTGCCCAGCATTCCGGATGGCTTGAGTTACACTATCATCAATAGCAGTGCGAATGGTGTTTTGGAGATCTGGTGTAACTTCTCTGAGTGTCCTAAGTACAGCGAAGGTTGAAATATCAGCCACCTCATCAGCATTAAATTAAAGATAGCTGGTTGAGGGCTGGTCAGAAGCAGCTGACACGAGAGTACTTATGTGGGGTGGTGGAGGTGGAAGGTCAGGAGCTGACTCGTCACCATGATCACCATCATTTTTACCTTCACCCGAAGGCTTAGAACCACTAGTATCCTTGTCAGCATGAAGATCAGTATCATCTGTGAGATCCACTGGTTTTTCTTTGGAACCAGTCACATTGTCATGAGTGACTGGTTCATCCTTACCAGTACCTTTATCAGCATCACCATCAGAAGAAGAAGATGATGAGGAAGAAGTTGATGAATCAGAAGGTACTGGCGAATCAGGAATATTTTGCATAACATATTTACCAGTAGAGGGATCCCTGATGAACTTGAGAGGCCTCCATGTACCAGGCCATGTAGAAGCAGCTGGAGCCATGCCAAAATAGTGATAAAATGGCTGCTCGTTTATCTGTTCTAAAGTAGCCAGCCTCTCATAAACTTCTTCTCTAGCTGGTTGGTCAAGCTGAGACAATAGTTCAGTCAGCTCCTCGCGAGGCAATTTGCTGGCTGATACTATGGCAGTTTGAGGATCAAAAGTTAGCTGATCCACCAGCAGAGCAACTCTGGGAGTGATAGATGCTCCCCGATAGATGAATTTAGGGACAACTTCATCAGGATCTGGCACCTGGCACACATAGGGTTTCTTCTCAGCAGAAACAGTAGCCCGAGAAGATTCAGTAGTGGCAATAGCAGAGGTACCAGCATCCATAACGGGTTCCGTAGAACCAGTAGCATCAGTATCCACCGTTGGTTCTGTGGGAACATAGCCAACATAGCCAGCATTAACAAAATCAGGACCCTCCAGAACAATATCATCCTCTGAACCAGAATCTGATGGAAAAGTAGCACTTTTACCAGCATCCAGGATAACATCAGATGGAAAAGTAGCACTTGTATCAGCTTCCATGATAACATATTGTGCTACGGGAGCAGCAGCAGACGTAATGTCACCCTTTGGTTCAGTGACAGGTTCATCAAGTAGAACATCCTTGACAATATTGTCAATTACCTTTTTAAGAATAGGAGGATCCACTATGATTTCATCTTCTACTTCAGGTGTAGTAGTGGAAGTAACAATACTAGGAGCAGTATTACTAGCAGCTGTAGAAGCAACATTACTAGCATCAGCACCACCAGTAGGAGAAACAGTAGCACCAATACCAGTAGCAGAGGCAGCAATCGGCTCAGTAGGAATAATAACATCTTTAACTTGCTCCCCCTCTGCCTGTTCATCTACCCTGCTAAGAACTGAAATAATAGAACATTTTAGGTTAACAACTGTAGAACCAAATAAATTTGACTCAACAATTGCATCTGGTGTTGGTCTTTGGGGACAGACTGGTGATTTGGTCAGCCCTTCGAATGAGACAGAATAAGGTGTCTGTAAGTACAGCTGTGACTCTGCTGACTCATTGGCGACACATGTTGACCCAGATAGTGTAAGAGTTCTGGCTGGTAATGATGTAGGAGTGAGACTCTTAGCATGATCCGAGTAACATAATGGCTGTGCAGTATCCTGAGCTGATTCAACACGATGAGGAGCCAGTTCAAGTTTGCTTTTGGGGGTCAGGTATGTGCTTTGCTGATTGTACTGGCAGCAGAGGATATAACATGAAGTTCAAATTTGAAAAATGTGGAAGTGTCTGGCTAGAGGAGTATGGGTTGCTACTCTTCTTAACACTAGTTTTAAAACCAGTCAGCTTGGGAGCCAGGGTTATACCTTGAACTCCACATTCATTTTTCAAGTCAGCAGATAAAAGATTTTTAATTATGTTAGAATTTTCTGCTGTATGGTCTAGAAACGCACCAGGTTCCATAGCCACATCCCTTGCAGGAGCAGCAGTTGAGACTGGTGCAATTCCCTCTATGGTTTGCTTGGAGCCAGCTCTTGCACGTTTGGATTTGCCTGTTACCAAGAAATAGTTAAGCAACGGATTCCAATACTAGAAGTGGGTAGTCAGTATATAAGACTAGGGCTGTTCTTTGTGATCAGAGAGCACTAGATTCTAATACAACTACTGCGTTACCAGTATGTGAGACGGTGGCTGTACTAGTTGAGGTAGCTGGCTTCTTCCTCTTGACAGCTGGCTTTCGCTGAAGACCCTCCCCGTCAGCTGGTGCAACACCAGAGGCGGTCAATGGGGCAGCTCCACCCTGAGCAGCTAGATACTCAAGCATTGCTGGTGTCAACGCAGCATATGGAGCAGTAGACTTATCCTTTGGCATCCCCCCTTGTTTAAGAGGCAGGTTATATGATTTGTCAGTAATCTGCTGGTAAGCTTCACCCAGCTCATTTTCAAAAACAAGGCTCAAAAACCTTGGAAAGGGGATTAGATTTGTTCGTTTGGGTGCAAGCACCATTTCCCTTAACCTTAAGTAGATTTCACTGGCATAATCTATGTTGCGATTGAACAGCAGCCCGTGACCCATCTTCAATTCATAATCTGAGCATTGATCAAAACTGCCAGATTTGTGACTGATACACTGAGTCAGCAACCCAAAGAAATAATACCATAGTGGTGGCATGTGTTTCCTGAGTGGAGTATGAGATACTGGTTGAGAGTAGCCAATGATTTCCAGTACCTCCCTTCGAAACTCATCACTTGTAGGTGAATCTACAAATGAACCATTGGGTAATTGAAGAGCTCGTCGGATGGCGTCAACAGTAATGGAACAGGGTAAGCTGTTAGTCACCATGCCATGAATACATGGAACGTTCTGTTCGGTGGTGGACATGGTGGCAGTATACCAGAATCTGGCCAAACAGGCTGGATATAATCGTGAAGGTACACCGGTAATGGCTCTTGCCAGAGGGGATTGACGGATATAAGAAATCAGCTCTTCATAGCCGGTATTGACTTTCGATTTGGGAATAGAAAGGGCATGAGCAGCATTGCCTCTTAAAAGGCGAATCGTAGAGTGTTCAGGTGCGTTTGCAGCCCTAACAAGATTGGGGTGAAATGTCCCGTTCTTATTGATTAAAAACGTTCCATATTAATTGATTTCGTTGCGAGGTTTTGACCTCTATATGAGACGTTTTTCAAAGACTGCATTCATTTTAAAACAAACCATAACCTTTATTTCATCAATAAAGGTTTTAAAAAGCTTTACGTAGATTATCAAATAATGATAATCTAAAATATCCTGTTTACACACGACCATTACATAATGGTTTACAATACAAATATGTTACAACAAAATAAATTTCTTGAATGCAGTTTTTACACAATATCATACAAGCATGGACTCCAAATCTCGTCCTTATTTAAGTATGCGACATCGGAAGCTCTTAATAATCACCTGAGAATAAACATGCTTAAAACGTCAACAAAAATGTTGGTGAGTTATAGGTTTAACCTATATATATCAAATCGTAATAATAGACCACAAGATTTCATATTTCAATACACATCCCATACATAGAGATAAAAATCATTCATATGGTGAACACCTGGTAACCGACATTAATAAGATGCATATATAAGAATATCCCCATCATTCCGGGACACCCTTCGGATATGATATAAATTTCGAAGTACTAAAGCATCCGGTACTTTGGATGGGGTTTGTTAGGCCCAATAGATCTATCTTTAGGATTCGCGTCAATTAAAGGTTTAAAAAGCTTTACGTAGATTATCAAATAATGATAATCTAAAATATCCTGTTTACACACGACCATTACATAATGGTTTACAATACAAATATGTTACATCTAACTGTGGACAACTAGTTGTAGGTTACTAACGAGGACAGCTGACTTAATAAACTTAAAACATCAAAATATATTAAAAGTGTTGTAAATATATTTTAAACATACTTTGATATATATGTATATATTGTTATAGGTTCGTGAATCAACCAGTGGCCAAGTCTTACTTCCCGACGAAGTAAAAATCTGTGAAAGTGAGTTATAGTCCCACTTTTAAAATCTAATATTTTTGGGATGAGAATACATGCATGTTTTATAAATGATTTACAAAATAGACACAAGTACGTGAAACTACATTCTATGGTTGAATTATCGAAATCAAATATGCCCCTTTTTATTAAGTCTGGTAATCTAAGAATTAGGGAACAGACACCCTAATTGACGCGAATCTTAAAGATAGATCTATTGGGCCTAACAAACCCCATCCAAAGTACCGGATGCTTTAGTACTTCGAAATTTATATCATATCCGAAGCTGCATTCATTTTAAAACAAACCATAACCTTTATTTCATCAATAAAGGTTTTAAAAAGCTTTACGTAGATTATCAAATAATGATAATCTAAAATATCCTGTTTACACACGACCATTACATAATGGTTTACAATACGAATATGTTACAACAAAATAAGTTTCTTGAATGCAGTTTTTACACAATATCATACAAGCATGGACTCCAAATCTCGTCCTTATTTAAGTATGCGACAGCGGAAGCTCTTAATAATCACCTGAGAATAAACATGCTTAAAATGTCAACAAAAATGTTGGTGAGTTATAGGTTTAACCTATATATATCAAATCATAATAATAGACCACAAGATTTCATATTTCAATACACATCCCATACATAGAGATAAAAATCATTCATATGGTGAACACCTGGTAACCGACATTAACAAGATGCATATATATAAGAATATCCCCATCATTCCGGGACACCCTTCGGATATGATATAAATTTTGAAGTACTAAAGCATCCGGTACTTTGGATGGGGTTTGTTAGGCCCAATAGATCTATCTTTAGGATTCGCGTCAATTAGGGTGTCTGTTCCCTAATTCTTAGATTACCAGACTTAATAAAAAGGGGCATATTCGATTTCAATAATTCAACCATAGAATGTAGTTTCACGTACTTGTGTCTATTTTGTAAATCATTTATAAAACCTGCATGTATTCTCATCCCAAAAATATTAGATTTTAAAATTGGGACTATAACTCTCTCTCAACACACACACACACACACACACACACACACTATTATGAACGTATTTTTCCAGTAGTTAATCATCATCTTCATCAAAAATTACTTCAAGAATCAAGCTATAATCATCATAGGAAGAACACTTCAAAAATTCCTTCAAGTTTACTAATTTACTTCCAAGCTTTCTAATCCATTCCAAGTAATCATCTAAGATCAAGAAACCTTTGTTATATACAGTAGGTTATCTTTCTTATTCAAGGTAATATTCATATTCAAACTTTGATTCAATTTCTATAACTATAAACTATCTTAATTCGAGTAAAAATCTTACTTGAACTTGTTTTTGTGTCATGATCCTACTTCAAGAACTTTCAAGCCATCCAAGATCCTTTGAAGCTAGATCATTTCTTGTCACTTCCAGTAGGTTTACCTACTAAACTTGAGGTATTAATGATGTTCATAACATCATTCGATTCATATATATAAAACTATCTTATTCGAAGGTTTAAACTCGTAATCACTAGAACATAGTTTAGTTAATTCTAAACTTGTTCGCAAACAAAAGTTAATCCTTCTAACTTGACTTTTAAAATTAACTACACACATGTTCTATATCTATATGATATGCTAACTTAATGATTTAAAACCTGGAAACACGAAAAACACCATAAAACCGGATTTACGCCGTCATAGTAACACCGCGGGCTGTTTTGGGTTAGTTAATTAAAAACTATGATAAACTTTGATTTAAAAGTTGTTATTCTGAGAAAATGATTTGTATTATGAACATGAAACTATATCCAAAAATTATGGTTAAACTCAAAGTGGAAGTATGTTTTCTAAAATGGTCATCTAGACGTCGTTCTTTCGACTGAAATGACTACCTTTACAAAAACGACTTGTAACTTATTTTTCCGACCATAAACCTATACTTTTTCTGTTTAGATTCATAAAATAGAGTTCAATGTGAAACCATAGCAATTTGATTCACTCAAAACGGATTTAAAATGAAGAAGTTATGGGTAAAACAAGATTGGATAATTTTTCTCATTTTAGCTACGTGAAAATTGGTAACAAATCTATTCCAACCATAACTTAATCAACTTGTATTGTATATTAGGTAATCTTGAGATACCATAGACACGTATACAATGTTTCGACCTATCATGTCGACACATCTATATATATTTCGGAACAACCATAGACACTCTATATGTGAATGTTGGAGTTAGCTATACAGGGTTGAGGTTGATTCCAAAATATATATAGTTTGAGTTGTGATCAATACTGAGATACGTATACACTGGGTCGTGGATTGATTCAAGATAATATTTATCGATTTATTTCTGTACAGCTAACTGTGGACAACTAGTTGTAGGTTACTAACGAGGACAGCTGACTTAATAAACTTAAAACATCAAAATATATTAAAAGTGTTGTAAATATATTTTGAACATACTTTGATATATATGTATATATTGTTATAGGTTCGTGAATCAACCAGTGGCCAAGTCTTACTTCCCGACGAAGTAAAAATCTGTGAAAGTGAGTTATAGTCCCACTTTTAAAATCTAATATTTTGGGATGAGAATACATGCAGGTTTTATAAATGATTTACAAAATAGACACAAGTACGTGAAACTACATTCTATGGTTGAATTATCGAAATCGAATATGCCCCTTTTTATTAAGTCTGGTAATCTAAGAATTAGGGAACAGACACCCTAATTGACGCGAATCCTAAAGATAGATCTATTGGGCCTAACAAACCCCATCCAAAGTACCGGATGCTTTAGTACTTCGAAATTTATATCATATCCGAAGGGTGTCCCGGAATGATGGGGATATTCTTATATATATGCATCTTGTTAATGTCGGTTACCAGGTGTTCACCATATGAATGATTTTTATCTCTATGTATGGGATGTGTATTGAAATATGAAATCTTGTGGTCTATTATTATGATTTGATATATATAGGTTAAACCTATAACTCACCAACATTTTTGTTGACGTTTTAAGCATGTTTATTCTCAGGTGATTATTAAGAGCTTCCGCTTTCGCATACTTAAATAAGGACGAGATTTGGAGTCCATGCTTGTATGATATTGTGTAAAAACTTCATTCAAGAAACTTATTTTGTTGTAACATATTTGTATTGTAAACCATTATGTAATGGTCGTGTGTAAACATGATATTTTAGATTATCATTATTTGATAATCTACGTAAAGCTTTTTAAAACCTTTATTGATGAAATAAAGGTTATGGTTTGTTTTAAAATGAATGCAGTCTTTGAAAAACGTCTCATATAGAGGTCAAAACCTCGCAACGAAATCAATTAATATGGAACGTTTTTAATCAATAAGAACGTTAAAACTTGTAAAAACGACATGACGATATATATATGGATATACATATGGTTAACATGAGATTATAATAAGTAAGTATCTCCATAAGTATATTAAAAATGAGTTATATACATATAAACAAGACTACTAACTTAAGGATTTCGAAACGAGACATATATGTAACGATTATCGTTGTAACGACATTTAAATGTATATATATCATATTAAGATATATTAATATATCATAATATCATGATAATATAATAATTTAACATCTTATTAGATATAATAAACAATGGGTTAACAACATTAATTGAGATCGTTAACTTAAAGGTTTCAAAACAACACTTACATGTAACGACTAATGATGACTTAACGACTCAGTTAAAATGTATATACATGTAGTGTAATTAGATGTATTAAAATAATTTTGGAAGACTTTAAGACATATATCAAAACACTCATACTTAACGAAAATGGTTACAGTTACTTTCCCATTCTTTTCTTTCATCAAGAATTCTAGTCGTATTCTTACCCGTATTATACACAGCTTCAAAACGTACTTACTATGGGTATATACCAATAGGAACTAGCATGGGATTCCACTCTTGATTATGTCATGTATGACTAATCAATTTTAACTTCTACCATGAGCTAGTCAACTAACTAGAACTCCTTTTAACCCCACTCACCACTCACCACTCACCAATTACCACTCATCATTCACTCCATTTCACTTCCAATTCTCTTTCTAATTCTCTCTCAACACACACACACACACACACACACACACTATTATGAACATATTTTTCCAGTAGTTAATCATCATCTTCATCAAAAATCACTTCAAGAATCAAGCTATAATCATCATAGGAAGAACACTTCAAGAACACTTCAAAAATCCCTTCAAGTTTACTAATTTACTTCCAAGCTTTCTAATCCATTCCAAGTAATCATCTAAGATCAAGAAACCTTTGTTATATACAGTAGATTATCTTTCTTATTCAAGGTAATATTCATATTCAAACTTTGATTCAATTTCTATAACTATAAACTATCTTAATTCGAGTAAAAATCTTACTTGAACTTGTTTTTGTGTCATGATCCTACTTCAAGAACTTTCAAGCCATCCAAGATCCTTTGAAGTTAGATCATTTCTTGTCACTTCCAGTAGGTTTACCTACTAAACTTGAGGTAGTAATGATGTTCATAACATCATTCGATTCATATATATAAAACTATCTTATTCGAAGGTTTAAACTCGTAATCACTAGAACATAGTTTAGTTAATTCTAAACTTGTTCGCAAACAAAAGTTAATCCTTCTAACTTGACTTTTAAAATTAACTAAACGCATGTTCTATATCTATATGATATGCTAACTTAATGATTTAAAACCTGGAAACACGAAAAACACCGTAAAACCGGATTTACGCCGTCGTAGTAACACCGCGGGCTGTTTTGGGTTAGTTAATTAAAAACTATGATAAACTTTGATTTAAAAGTTGTTATTATGAGAAAATGATTTTTATTATGAACATGAAACTATATCCAAAAATTATGGTTAAACTCAAGGTGGAAGTATGTTTTCTAAAATGGTCATCTAGACGTCGTTCTTTCGACTGAAATGACTATCTTTACAAAAACGACTTGTAACTTATTTTCCGACTATAAACCTATACATTTTCTGTTTAAATTCATAAAATAGAGTTCAATATGAAACCATAGCAATTTGATTCACTCAAAACGGATTTAAAATGAAGAAGTCATGGGTAAAACAAGATTGGATAATTTTTCTCATTTTAGCTACGTGAAAATTGGTAACAAATCTATTCCAACCATAACTTAATCAACTTGTATTGTATATTATGTAATCTTGAGATACCATAGACACGTATACAATGTTTCGACCTATCATGTCGACACATCTATATATATTTCGGAACAACCATAGACACTCTATATGTGAATGTTGGAGTTAGCTATACAGGGTTGAGGTTGATTCCAAAATATATATAGTTTGAGTTGTGATCAATACTGAGATACGTATACACTGGGTCGTGGATTGATTCAAGATAATATTTATCGATTTATTTCTGTACATCTAACTGTGGACAACTAGTTGTAGGTTACTAACGAGGACAGCTGACTTAATAAACTTAAAACATCAAAATATATTAAAAGTGTTGTAAATATATTTTGAACATACTTTGATATATATGTATATATTGTTATAGGTTCGTGAATCAACCAGTGGCCAAGTTTTACTTCCCGACGAAGTAAAAATCTGTGAAAGTGAGTTATAGTCCCACTTTTAAAATCTAATATTTTTGGGATGAGAATACATGCAGGTTTTATAAATGATTTACAAAATAGACACAAGTACGTGAAACTACATTCTATGGTTGAATTATCGAAATCGAATATGCCCCTTTTTATTAAGTCTGGTAATCTAAGAATTAGGGAACAGACACCCTAATTGACGCGAATCCTAAAGATAGATCTATTGGGCCTAACAAACCCCATCCAAAGTAGCGGATGCTTTAGTACTTCGAAATTTATATCATATCCGAAGGGTGTCCCGGAATGATGGGGATATTCTTATATATGCATCTTGTTAATGTCGGTTACCAGGTGTTCACCATATGAATGATTTTTATCTCTATGTATGGGATGTGTATTGAAATATGAAATCTTGTGGTCTATTGTTACTATTTGATATATATAGGTTAAACCTATAACTCACCAACATTTTTGTTGACGTTTAAAGCATGTTTATTCTCAGGTGAATACTAAGAGCTTCCGCTGTTGCATACTAAAATAAGGACAAGATTTGGAGTCCATGTTTGTATGATATTGTGTAAAAACTGCATTCAAGAAACTGATTTCGATGTAACATATTTGTATTGTAAACCATTATGTAATGGTCGTGTGTAAACAGGATATTTTAGATTATCATTATTTGATAATCTACATAAAGCTTTTTAAACCTTTATTTATGAAATAAAGGTTATGGTTTGTTTTAAAATGAATGCGTTCTTATTGATTAAAAACGTTCCACATTAATTGATTTCGTTGCGAGGTTTTGACCTCTATATGAGACGTTTTTCAAAGACTGCATTCATTTTAAAACAAACCATAACCTTTATTTCATCAATAAAGGATTAAAAAGCTTTACGTAGATTATCAAATAATGATAATCTAAAATATCCTGTTTACACACGACCATTACATAATGGTTTACAATACAAATATGTTACAACAAAATAAGTTTCTTGAATGCAGTTTTTACACAATATCATACAAGCATGGACTCCAAATCTCGTCCTTATTTAAGTATGCGACAGCGAAAGCTCTTAATAATCACCTGAGAATAAACATGCTTAAAACGTCAATAAAAATGTTGGTGAGTTATAGGTTTAACCTATATATATCAAATCATAATAATAGACCACAAGATTTCATATTTCAATACACATCCCATACATAGAGATAAAAATCATTCATATGGTGAACACCTGGTAACCGACATTAACAAGATGCATATATATAAGAATATCCCCATCATTCCGGGACACCCTTCGGATATGATATAAATTTCGAAGTACTAAAGCATCCGGTACTTTGGATGGGGTTTGTTAGGCCCAATAGATCTATCTTTAGGATTCGCGTCAATTAGGGTGTCTGTTCCCTAATTCTTAGATTACCAGACTTAATAAAAAGGGGCATATTCGATTTCGATAATTCAACCATAGAATGTAGTTTCACGTACTTGTGTCTATTTTGTAAATCATTTATAAAACCTGCATGTATTCTCATGCCAAAAATATTAGATTTTAAAAGTGGGACTATAACTCACCTTCACAGATTTTTACTTCGTCGGGAAGTAAGACTTGGCCACTGGTTGATTCACGAACCTATAACAATATATACATATATATATCAAAGTATGTTTAAAATATATTTACAACACTTTTAATATATTTTGATGTTTTAAGTTTATTAAGTCAGCTGTCCTCGTTAGTAACCTACAACTAGTTGTCCACAGTTAGATGTACAGAAATAAATCGATAAATATTATCTTGAATCAATCCACGACCCAGTGTATTACGTATCTCAGTATTGATCACAACTCAAACTATATATATTTTGGAATCAATCTCAACCCTATATAGCTAACTCCAACATTCACATATAGAGTGTCTATGGTTGTTCCGAAATATATATAGATGTGTCGACATGATAGGTCGAAACATTGTATACGTGTCTATGGTATCTCAAGATTACATAATATACAATACAAGTTGATTAAGTTATGGTTGGAATAGATTTGTTACCAATTTTCACGTAGCTAAAATGAGAAAAATTATCCAATCTTGTTTTACCCATAACTTCTTCATTTTAAATCCATTTTGAGTGAATCAAATTGCTATGGTTTCATATTGAACTCTATTTTATGAATCTAAACAGAAAAAGTACAGGTTTAAAGTCGGAAAAATAAGTTACAAGTCGTTTTTGTAAAGGTAGTCATTTCAGTCGAAAGAACGACGTCTAGATGACCATTTTAGAAAACATACTTCCACTTTGAGTTTAACCATAATTTTTGGATATAGTTTCATGTTCATAATAAAAATTATTTTCTCAGAATAACAACTTTTAAATCAAAGTTTATCATAGTTTTTAATTAACTAACCCAAAACAGCCCGCGGTGTTACTACGACGGCGTAAATCCGATTTTACGGTGTTTTTCGTGTTTCCAGGTTTTAAATCATTAAGTTAGCATATCATATAGATATAGAACATGTGTTTAGTTAATTTTAAAAGTCAAGTTAG
The DNA here is from genome assembly GCF_046630445.1 of Rutidosis leptorrhynchoides. Classification (NCBI taxonomy): domain Eukaryota; kingdom Viridiplantae; phylum Streptophyta; class Magnoliopsida; order Asterales; family Asteraceae; genus Rutidosis; species Rutidosis leptorrhynchoides. The sequence goes on along the minus strand of NC_092341.1, from coordinate 115,647,486 downwards.
AAGGATTAACTTTTGTTTGCGAACAAGTTTAGAATTAACTAAACTATGTTCTAGTGATTACGAGTTTAAACCTTCGAATAGGATAGTTTTATATATATGAATCGAATGATGTTATGAACATCATTACTACCTCAAGTTTAGTAATTAAACCTACTAGAAGTGACAAGAAATGATCTAGCTTCAAAGGATCTTGGATGGCTTGAAAGTTCTTGAAGTAGGATCATGACACAAAAACAAGTTCAAGTAAGATTTTTTACTCGAATTAAGATAGTTTATAGTTATAGAAATTGAATCAAAGTTTGAATATGAATATTACCTTGAATAAGAAAGATAACCTACTGTATATAACAAAGGTTTCTTGATCTTAGATGATTACTTGGAATGGATTAGAAAGCTTGGAAGTAAATTAGTAAACTTGAAGGGATTTTTGAAGTGTTCTTGAAGTGTTCTTCCTATGATGATTATAGCTTGATTCTTGAAGTGATTTTTGATGAAGATGATGATTAACTACTGGAAAAATACGTTCATAATAGTGTGTGTGTGTTGAGAGAGAATTAGAAAGAGAATTGGAAGTGAAATAGAGTGAATGATGAGTGGTAATTGGTGAGTGGTGAGTGGGGTTAAAAGGAGTTCTAGTTAGTTGACTAGCTCATGGTAGAAGTTAAAATTGATTAGTCATACATGACATAATCAAGAGTGGAATCCCATGCTAGTTCCTATTGATATATACTCATAGTAAGTACGTTTTGAAGCTGTGTATAATACGGGTAAGAATACGACTAGAATTCTTGATGAAAGAAAAGAATGGAAAAGTAACTGTAACCATTTTCGTTAAGTATGAGTGTTTTGATATATGTCTTGAAGTCTTCCAAAAGTATTTTAATACATCTAAATACACTACATGTATATACATTTTAACTGAGTCGTTAAGTCATCGTTAGTCGTTACATGTAAGTGTTGTTTTGAAACCTTTAAGTTAACGATCTCAATTAATGTTGTTAACCCATTGTTTATTATATCTAATGAGATGTTAAATTATTGTATTATCATGATATTATGATATATTAATATATCTTAATATGATATATATACATTTAAATGTCGTTACAACGATAATCGTTACATATATGTCTCGTTTCGAAATCCTTAAGTTAGTAGTCTTGTTTATATGTATATAACTCATTGTTAATATACTTATGGAGATACTTACTTATCATAATCTCATGTTAACCATATGTATATCCATATATATATCGTCATGTCATTTTTACAAGTTTTAACGTTCGTGAATCGCCGGTCAACTTGGGTGGTCAATTGTCTATATGAAACATATTTCAATTAATCAAGTCTTAACAAGTTTGATTGCTTAACATGTTGGAAACAGTTAATCATGTAAATATCAATCTCAATTAATATATATAAACATGGGAAAGTTCGGGTCACTACATGGGGTGCAGGTTGAATAGTGGCCCTTGTTCAATTTGTTCCTCTGTAGCCGGCGGTGGTTGCTGCTCCGGTTGTGGTTCCACCGATGCTTGTGGTTGCTCTGATTGTTGTTCCGGTTGCTGGGTCTCAGCAGGTGGTGATTGATGTTGTTGTTGTTCTGCCATTGATGATTGTAAAAAGTGAAGATATGAAGATTTGGGGATTTTTAGAGAGAGAGGAGTGTGAATTTGAAAACTGAATAACCAAAGGTTATTATGGAAGATAAAACACACTTTTAACCATTGTGATTGGGTGAAAAAGGCAGGAGAGAGAAAGTGACAACTGCTATTAGCAGGTGCGTGGGTAGATGTGACAGACTGGCACACTCGAGGGGACACAGACTGATGATTTGACGTATATACGGCTTGAATACTCATTCCATCCATTCAATATTAAATGCAGCAGATTTTAATTATTTTTTTTTATTAAAAAAAATTGAAAACCACAAAATAAGTGTTGTATTAAATACAAGATACTTTGTTACATTTAATATGTTATGAATTTAATTTAAATCATTGGAAGTAAATGAGTTTCAGTTTTAAGGAATCATTTAATTTTGTGAGCTATTTATTATTTCAATTAAAAAAAACTTTGAGTAACCAAAATATAAAAGACCTTGTTGTGCTGAGTGTTTTACATGTAGGCAGTAAGATAACAAAAATTGCTTACTGGTTTGCCCTTCGTGTTGTAGAGCCAGCACACCAACAAAAATTGTCTTTTATTTAAAGTTCAAGCATACCCAGCTCAGAGATGAGATAGTTAAAAAGTTTCTCATCTAAGGGCTTTGTGAATAGATCTGCTAACTGCTGGTCTGTTAAAATAAAATGTAGCTCCACGTCTCCTTTCTGAACATGATCCCTTATGAAATGATATCGAACGTCAATGTGCTTTGTTCTTGAATGCATTACAGGATTGTTGGTGATAGCTATTGCACTTGTGTTGTCACAGAAGATTGGAGTCTTTGTAACATGAACACCATAGTCTTTTAGCTGGCTTTACATCCATAGTACTTGAGCAGTACAACTACCAGCAGAAACGTATTCTGCTTCAGCAGTAGATGTGGACACAGTATTCTACTTTTTGCTCGTCCAGCTGACTAGCCTACCACCCAGTAACTGGCAACCACCAGTAGTACTTTTTCTCTCTATTTTACACCCTGCAAAATCAGCATCTGAATACCCAATTAGCTTAAAATCCTGGTCTTTGGGATACCAAAGACCACATTTAGCAGTAGCTTTCAGATACCTAAATATCCTTTTGACTGCTAGCAAGTGTGACTCTTTAGGATCAGCTTGATATCTGACACACAGGCATGTGGAAAACATAATATCTGGTCTGCTGGCTGTGAGATAAAGTAGGGATCCAATCATACCTCTATACTCAGTGATATTGACTGGTTCACCATTGGGATCAGCATCTATTTTAATAGATGCTGCCATTGGAGTCCCTATATCTTTTAAATAGGTCAGACCAAATTTCTTTAGCATATCTTTGATATATTTATCCTGACTTATAAAAATTCCATCATCAAGTTGTTTAATTTGCAATCCCAAAAAGTATTGCAAGTCTCTTTGTAAGCTCATTTCATATGTCTTTGACATAAGTTTTGAAAAGTCTTGACAATGTTTCTCATTTTTAGATCCATAAATAATATCATCCACATATATCTGTACCAGCAAGAGATCACCATCTGTCTCTTTTGAGAACAGAGTGGTGTCAATTGTTCCAACTTTACAGCCTATACCAGTGAGATACACATGAAGTGTCTCATACCATGCTCTTGGGGCCTGTTTGAGGCCATAAAGAGCTTTGTCTAACTTGTAGACATGGTCTGGATATTTACTGCTTACAAAATCAGGAGGCTGTTTGACATAAACTTCTTCTTGCAGCTTCCCATTTAGGAATGCAGATTTAACATCCATCTGGAATACCTTAAAGTTCATCTAAGCAGCATACGCCAAGAATAGTCTGATAGCTTCCATCCTAGCCACTGGAGCATAAGTCTCTCCATAATCCAATCCTTCTTCCTGTTTGAAACCTTGAGCTACCAATCTAGCTTTGTTTCTGATCACAATCCCATCTTCATCCATCTTGTTTTTGAAAACCCACTTGGTACCAATGATTTTCTTAGTTTCATCATCAGGTTTAGGTACCAATGTCCAAACCTTATTCCTATCAAACTGGGAGATCTCTTCTTGCATAGCTCCTGCCCAGCTTGGATCTTTAATAGCTTCATCAGGACATGTAGGTTCAATGGTAGACACAAAGTTTACATGCATACAAAAATTGCTGGTTGCATGTCGTCTGGTTTTAACACCACTAGACAGATTACCAATAACTTGCTCGATAGGATGCTCTTTTGTCCATCTAGTGTTATGAACAGGTGAGCTTGTCATGGAACACACAGCATCTTGATCATCAGCTGGTTCGGAAGTATGAACAGCAGTTGGAGACAGCTGTTCATTATTAGTGTAACCAGTATCAGCTTGTGATCCTTCAGAACCAGTAGACCTATGCTCAAGTTGTAAGACTTCAGTAGAGCCAGTAGGTCCACCTGGTTTAGACACAGATGGAACAGAGTGTTCTATCTCATCATCAGAGAACCCAGCAGCATGAATAGGCGAGGATTGTGTTGCTGGTTCTTCATCATCTAGAGCTGGATGAGTAGGCTCTTCAAATAGTAGCACTTCATCTTCATGATCAGAAGAAGAAGAAGGAGCAGTTTCATCAAATGTAACATTAATGGATTCTTCAAAACAACCCCTTCTCTTGTTGAAAACCCTGTATGCCTTTGACATGTTGGAATATCCTAAGAATATACCTTCATCAGCCTTGGCATCAAATTTGACCAGCTGATCCCTATTATTGAGAATGTAACAGGGACTGCCAAATACATGAAAAAATGAAATTGAGGGTCCTCTACCTTTGAGAACTTCATAAGCAGTTTTCTGATGTCTTTTCACTATAAGAGATCTATTCTGGGTAAAACAAGCAGTATTCACAGCTTCTGCCCAATATGAATTTTTCAACCCAGACTCAGCTAACATAGATCTTGCTGCTTCAATGAGAGTTCTGTTTCTTCTTTCTGCAACACCATTTTGCTGAGGTGTTCTTACAGCAGAAAAGTTTTGTGAAATACCTTTGTCAGCACAAAATTTTCTAAAGTTGCATTTCTGAATTCTGTACCATGATCACTTCTTAGCTGTTTCACCAGCTGCCCATTCAAAAGCTCCATTCGTTTGATAAAATTGATAATTTCATCAGCAGCTTCACTCTTTTGCTTCAAAAAGAATACCCAGGTATATCTGGAATATTCATCAACAATAACCAGTGTATACTTCTTCCCACTACAGCTGGCCACATTAACAGGACCAAAAAGATCCATATGAAGTAAATGAAATGGTTTCTCAACAGAAAAGATTTGCTTTGATTTGAATGAGGCATGGTGATGTTTTCCTTTTTCACAACCAGGACACAGTCTGTCCTTTACATAAGACATGGTGGGTAGCCCGGACACCAAACTTCTACTGGATAATTTGTGAATATCTTTGAAGTTGAGATGTGAGAGTCTCTTGTGCCATAACCATTTCAGGTTGTCTGCTGCCTTCGAATAGAAACAAGTATCAGTTGTTGTGACAGCTGTGTTCATGTCAATTTGATACATGTTTTCATGACGTTTTGCAGTCAGCAGTGGCTTCCCTGTCTTATCAAAAATAGTGCCAATTTTCTTTCTGAATTGGACTATCTTGTTCTTGCTTGTCAGTTGGCTTATGCTGAGTAAATTATGTTTAAGCCCAACCACATATGCAACATTTGAGAATGTGACATTCCCATTAGTCAAAGTACCAAAACCCTTTGTGTAACCCAACGAATTATCTCCATACGAAACAACTGGACCATCTTTTTCTTGATAGTCCATTAGCAGGGACATACATCCGGTCATATGTCTCGAACATCCACTATCGAGATACCAGATTTGCTTGTTTTGAATGCCCTGCACAGTAGCTAAGAGATTAGTTATTTTTGGGAACCCATCCAAGGATGGGTTCTGGAAGGGTCATCTTTGATGATCTCTTCCTGTCTGCTGGTTTGCTTGAAGAAGAATCAGCAGACGGGGTAGGGGTAAAAGGACACCTGTTGGCTAAGTGAAACTTGCTGCCACATTTGTAGCATTTTCTCACAATTGGTATAGGTGATGGGTCATACACATTGTAAAGGGGATCGGGGCGATGTTTGGTAACTGCCTCAATAAGCTGGTCAAGATTGACTGTCATAATCTCAGTGATAGACAGCTCTTCATTCGAGTCCACTTTTGCTTTTCCCTTAAGGGCAGCTTTCTTCTTGGAACCAGTACCATAGTCATGACGAATTGCTTTGCCTTTATCATTTGACGAGCCAGTGTGGGAAGTTACTGGCTTGTCAACTGAAGCTGATGAACTAGAAGATGTTTTTCCTGCTGCCTTGGACTTGCCAGTATTACGTTTGACTGGCTTGTCTGCAGCTACTGGTTGACCAGTATGTTTGCCATCAGCTGGCACAGCACAATTGGAACTCGAACACGAAGGGAATCAGTAGATTTAACTTTTCTAAGATTATTTTCAGTGATTTCCATTTTTATACGTCTTTCTTTTGGAGTCATGTAGTAGATGCTTGAGGGGTCAGTAGTCTCATCAATTGAGGTACTGGCTTCTCTTGCTCTAACCTCATCCTCCAAAATCTCTTTCATGGCAGGTGGTGGGGACACAGTAGTAGGTCTAACAAATTTATTCGTCAAGACCTTTTTACCTTTAACTATCTTGGCAAAAGTATTTGGCAAGACAGCTTCAGGATCTGTTTCAAGAATTGGGTCCATGAAAGTAACCTCTGCAATAGCAGCAGCAGCATAGTCACCAGCAAAGAAAGCTTCAACTTGGGTAGGCACCTGCTCGTTAACACACTTTGCGTTGCGTTGAGCTGATGTACACCATGAAGCGACAACCTTTTTAAGATTATCCAGCTGGTTCTTGACTTCTGCTGCCTCAACGTGAAGAGACTTTAAAGCAAAATTTTGTTTTTCGAGTTTTGAAATATCATCTTTCAAGATTTTAATTTCATCATTTTTGCATTTAAGTTTCTCATTTAAAGATTTGTTGTCTGATTTCAAAACTTCTTCACGTTTGCTGCCTCTACATAAGTCTACTCTTAGGTAGTCAAACATTTCGGCCTTTTCATCATCAGTATAAGTTCAAAAATTATCAACCTTATACATCAATTCAGTTTTCCATTGAGGAGAATCTCTTTTCTGATCAGCTTCCCTCATATCAGCCAAAAACTTGCTACCACTATCATCCTCATCAGACTCCTTGACCTCCTTGGCCATTAAACACAGCTTCTTTTCTTGAGCATAACCAGCACCATCATCATCAGTATCACTATCAGAGGAAGACGATGAGCTGGTTTCATCCCAATCATGATGCTCAGCAACTAGAACCTTTTCTGGCTTCTTACCCTTCTTATCAGTCTTAGCACTTTCCTTCATCTGAGCTTTCATAGCTTTGTACTTGTTTTTATACTTATCAGCTTTAGAGAAAGAGTTAGCATGTGAAGTTGGAGGTTTCCTGGACATGCACTCAGCTGCAAAGTGTCCAACCTTCCCACAATTATAACACTCAGATTTAGGACCTTTGACTGATTTGCTGCTAAACCTAGCACTTGGTTTCTTACTCCCTTTGTATGACTTGCTGGTTCTATTATGATTGAACCTTTTGAACTGCCTAGCCAGCAAGGCCATACCTTCAGCAAACCCTTCTACATCACTTTCATCATCACTGCTTTCTTCAGACCCAGTACCACTATCCACATCACTCTCAGCTGTCTCTTCTTCTGCCAGCAGCTTTTGGACCAGTAAAGCCTTTTGAGCTTTCTTTTTAGCATTAGCAATAAGAGCAGTATCATCAGTTTTAGACGATTTTGAAGTGGTGGGGGCAGACCTAAAGTTTTCTTTCAAGTTAAGTTCAAATTTAGCTTCTGACTTCTCATGGTTCCATAAGGAGCTATAGAGAGAAGACAAGTTAAAGTTTTTTAAGGTCTGAGTGGTTCTTAATGGGTCATTTACAGGTTTCCATTTAGCAGACAGTGAGTCAATGAATTTGTTTACTTGTTCAAATTCTGTATACGTGACATTCAAGGTATTCAGGTCAGCAATTAGGGAGTTAAACCTAATGAAGGTTTGCTTAAGGGTTTCATTCTTGTAGGCAAAGAACATTTCATATTCTCTTTTCAAAGCTATCATTCTGTTCTGTCTTACCTCACCCATACCCTCATAGGTAACATCTAAATAGTCCAACATAAGCTTAGCATTTTCTTTTCCCTTAATCAGTTTGAACAATGTGTTAGGTAAAGTTATAGCTAACAAGGTTCTGATCTTAGGGTCAAGTCCAACACGACGTTTATCCTCAGCATCCCATCTAGAAGGAGTGAGAATAACCTCTCTGCCAGGAACAGCAGGAGTGTCAGCAGTCGCTGGTACACTGCCAATAGTCTCAGTAGGAACGAATGGACCATTTGTGGCAATATCAGGCATGAGTGGGTCAATAGACTCAAGGTGAAGCATGAATCTTGCTTTCCAAGTTTCATACTCTTCTTCATCAAATTTGGGTGGTCTATTGGATGAGCCATTTTCAAGGTAAGCTGAATTGGAATAAGCAGCCATGGGAGAATTCAGATCCAAGATATTAATTATCAAGACTGAAGCTCTGATACCAGTTGTTGGTCCCTTAATAACAACAGGAGTATTGTAGAGGGGGGGGGGGGGTGAATACAATTACTTTTCAATTAACTAAACAGTTAAACTCGATTATGTATTCAAGCATGCAAATTAGATAGAGTCACAGGTAATTTTCAACGGTTATTCTTTATTGATTGAATCACAATGAATTACAACTATCCTTGGCGGAATGATAGTTGGTTGATACAGAATACCTAGATTATAGCTAAGAGGTAAACTAAAAGCTATTACGCGTTTAGGACTCTAAATAATGAAACCCACACCACTGGTTGATACAACAGTGAATACAACAATATATAGTAGTCCTATTGTCCATGTAATTAATCTATTGTCCACTAGTACATTGGATGCCTTGTACTTGTGGGGACAATTGTGTCAGAAGGCGTGCACTCCTTCTTTCCTCTTAGGTAGCTATTTGCAGGAACACACCAATTCAGTTTGGCACTACCATTTGATTTAAACAAATGGAATGTTGTGTTCCCTAGGTATGAATAAAGTATAACACATATCTGCACATGCGTTCCACTTCTGCATTCCCACGTGGTCTTGTAAGTTCACTTGTCAGCCGCCGACTCCTGTCCTTTTCTGTTCAATTTTGTCTTCGACTTCTGTTGAATAGTGCGTTGATGTAGACCACTCTGGAAAACTACCATGCTTGTAATGGAGCATGGCTGTCTTGTGTTGTATGCTGCTATCCAGATCTACTGGTTCTTCATATGCTGAGTCACTTGATATTCTTAATTAGCTGAGTACTCATCCTGTGCTGATTCGAAGAATACATTCTACCTTGTGCTGGTAGATCAGCCATCATACTACACACTCGACACAGCTATATTAGCTGACTGTACATAAACAACATAAACAAACTTGTGCTGGCTGCACATAATATTTTAGTGTAAATAAATTACAGTTTTGTCATAATTAAATCCTTAATTATTTTGGGGACTCAACAGTTTTCTCAAATTTACACCGTTGGCCCGATGCAGTTACTGCTTAATCAAATACCAGAATGTGAAAAACAAACGGAAATGTCTAATTTCAGTTCATATAGCTTATGGAAAGAAGAACCAGAATGTTTTGAGTGGCTCCAATCAAAGGAACCGAAGTCTGTCATTTATGTAAACTATGGAAGTTTTACCGTTATGTCTTTGGAAGATCTCTTAGAATTTGGTTGGGGACTCGCTAATAGCAACCACTATTTCCTTTGGATAATACGGTCTAATTTACTCGTTGGTGAATCTGCAATTTTGCCCCCTAAATTTGAGGAACATATAAAAAAGAGAGGCTTTATAGCAAGTTGGTGTTCACAAGAAAAGGTCCTGAATCACCCTTCAATTGGAGGGTTCTTGACTCATTGCGGTTGGGGTTCTACCATTGAGAGTTTGTCGGCTGGGGTGCCAATGATATGTTGGCCTTATTTGTGGGACCAGGCGACTAATTGTCGGTATGTATGGAAGGAGTGGGAGGTTGGATTGGAAATGGGAAAAAATGTAAAAAGAGAGGAAGTTACAAAGGTTGTTCAAGAGTTAATGGAAGAAAAAGGTGACAAATTAAGGGACAAAGCAATTGAGTGGAAGGAAAAGGCTCTTGCAGCAACCGGTCCCAATGGTTCATCGTCGTTGAGTGTTAACAACCTTATTGGAGAAATCATTAAGCTGTCAAGAAAGTAATGTAAATTCTTTCTTATAATGTGTATGTTTCAGTTTCATTGAAAGGCAACTACAAACCGGGTGAAGAAAAACCATGTACACTACACTTTTTATGTGTCCTGCAATTTATAGCACATGCAAAATGATGTTTGTGTTCATTTTACGTTTACTTGTGTATATAATATTGATGTTGCATGTGTGCTACTTAACATCTCCACCTTTGTATTTGTAGCAGGAAACTTGATTCAACTTTTTAAGTCTGAATCCGCCTTATGAGCACATATAAATAAGTATAGAGACCGGTTCATGGCCTGAATTATCCTGCAGAGACATTGTCATGAGTATACATGTTTTGTTTTAACCGTAATCGAACACAGATTGTATCTATTTTTATATTGCTTATGTCCTTCATAACTTGTAGTTCAGATAGTTATGATGCATCTATATCAAAAATGTTAGAGAGCAATATTTTAGTACCTCTTGTGGGAAAATTATCCACTATCTCCGTTGGCAATTAGCATCTCTATTTTTGTGTGTGTTTGAAACAGGGAATTTAATTAATACAGAGTAAAATCTTTCATGAGTTGCATGCGGATTTCTAGTTGCAACAACCCCACTACAAGAAAATAGCCGATCACCCACGGCCCGAATTCGTGGGTAAAGGACCTGAATTCGTGGGTAATAAGCTAATACCCACAAATTTCTCACAGATGCAACTACATGGGTAATACTTCCGAGGGTAATTGTTTCCACACGAAAGTCCATTCTGTGGATAATGTTAACCACGACAATATCGGTGGGTGATTTTGTGACGTTCGTGGGTATCTATGTTGTGGGATTGTACATATGACCACGAATTTCCCATAGAGCTAGTCATGGGAAATTTGTGGGTAACGTTACCCATTGATATTTTTATGTGTAAAAGTCGTGGGTGAATACTTCCGATATTATGAGTATAGTTCGTGGGTGAAATCAACCACAAATATAACTTGTGTGTATAAATCGAGGGTAAATATTTGTAATATACCCATGAAAAAATTTTACTGTGTAAAATTGTGAATAAATATAATGAGCTTAGTAAACATATTTTATGGGTAAACTAGTGAGTAAAACTAGTATGGCTAAATTCATGATTTCTATTTCAAAATATCATATATATTATAGAAAATAAAGATGTCATATAAAAAAATAATAGACGGCAATAACAAAAAAAAAACATAATACTAAAATGAAAAATCATTCGGATACAAGAGTCAAATCAATCAACAAACTCAAACATTCTAACTTATCAAACTAAAGTGTCTTAACAGTTGCTCATAAGCATAATATAAAACTTAGAAGCTAATTGATCCATAAAATCTAGATATCACCAAGGTTAGCATCTTCATTACCTCCGTCTTCCACAGGACACCTAGTACATACACCATTTTCCTCTTGATCACTATCTTCATTCTCGACGTCGAGATTTGGAACAGGCATACCAATGTGCTCGCACACACTCACTCACGAGAGTTTGTTTTAGTATAATATTTTCCTTTGAGAACTTTTTAACTTGTCTCTCATTTTCTAAGCACTTTCCTTTCCAATCTTCGCCAACCTTATCCATGGATGTTGTTGAAGAAGAGTTAGTGGTTGCATTCGGATAATAGTCAAACACTTTTGAGCCATTTCCATACACTTTTCTCTTTTTGCCAACGGCTGCCTCATAATAAAGTGATGCTTCGGTCTTTTGTTGGGATTCAGTAGCAACAGATGAGGGATTGGCGAGATTGCTTTCATGTGCTTCCTTCAAACGCAACATCTTATCCTACAAGTATGAGCATACATATATTATTAAACAAAAGTATGCTCGTAAAATATAAATAATCAACAAGGATAGCATAAGATCTAGACAATAAAAAACTTACATTGATTTCTCTTGATCTGTCGTTAACAAAAGTCTTTTTGTCATGTCCTGTAGTATGATTATGAAGAAACAACTCAAAGGGAGTAACTGGATGACCTAGTTTGGCTTCCTACACACACATTAAGAAAATAGGAGATTGATAAGAATTAAAAAGAAATTAAAAAACTATACAACTGAAGTACTGATCAAAGTATATACACAACACAAACAACTAGAGAAGCGAACATGTTATTTAAAAGAGAGAACCAAATCGTTGCACAAACACTAAACTTTGGTCATCTGACTTCAAATAGTAATTACTAAAATCTTGTTTCACACCAGTTTATTCACTCCTTAGCTAACTGTAGTTGTGCTCATTGCTGCTCTTCGTTCCATATCACGTAATATATCAGTGATCCATATTATTAAAAAATATTAGTGACATTTAAAAAATACAAAACTACAGGTAACTAGTCACGAAACTATGAACGTGTATTGTTTGATAGTTGTGAGAGTTTTGAACAACCTTGCCATAATGGCTCATCAGCTTGACGAAGCAAGTCATATAATTTTTGAGTTTTGGCGTCTGGTGGCTCGACTTCATTCTCATCAAATAGTGGGTTAGTATCATGATGACCAATTGCGTCCATCACCATGTCGCGATATGTATTCGAACCTTCTTCATCTCCAACATCTGAGGCATTGTGTGATTGCGTAGAGCTCGATCCCACATATGGTTCTCCATGACAAACCCATTGGTAGTAGTCCTTTCGAAACCCCTTCTTCACAAGGTGCAATTTTACTTCTTCTGGTAATTGAAACTTTCGGTTTTGACATATAAGACAAGGACACCTTATTTTACCATTATCCATGTAAGATGACTGTTGACAAGCGTGTTCCACAAATGATAAAACCCCAGCTATAAAGGCAGGGTTAGTGTGCCTATGTCCTTCTATATGCCTCTTATACATCCATTCTCGATTAGTTCTCATCTTAACACTTGATTGTTGGTAAATTCACCCAATACTATGTTAATGTTAAAATTGTTGATAAGCAACGTTTTCTTCGTGTGGGGTACCTACACCACAAGTGTGACGACCAGGAAATTTTCGACCAAATTTAAACCTAATCCTTATATAGGATCGACACGATAAGCAAGGACTGTGAAGGTGAGTCTCAAAATTTTTGAAATACTGCATATATTAAAATTACTGTGACTATTTCCGACAATTCACGAACATTTATGTGTATATAAATATTATTTATAAATATATTATAATAATAATTTTATTGGTTTAAAAATATAATTAATATTTAATATATATATATATATATATATATATATATATATATATATATATATATATATATATATATATATATATATATATATATATATATATATATATATATATATATATATATATATATATAAAGTATATTGAATGTATGTATATTTGGTTTCGAAATCATTTAGTAAACGATTGCAATACTCGATGGTTAAGTAAATAAATCAAAACATAGTTATTATACTAATATTACTTTGGTATAATTAGTATTAATCTTAATATCAGTATTATTAGTATAACTATGTATAATGTATATAGATATGAAAGGTTATACAGTTAAATTGTTACTAAAAATTATGGTTATCGTCATTAATATCATTAATATCATTATTATTATTAATTATTATTATTCATAATATTATTACTAATTTTATTATTAATATTATTAGTAATATCATTATTACTAAATTTATTATTAAAATTATTATAAAAATTGTTATTGCTATTACAATACAACTAATTATCATTATCCCTAATAAAAATTATCACTACTTAGTACTATTATTAATATATCAGTATTTTTATAATAATTAATAGTATTATTATTACTAAGATATTTATTTTAATAATAATTAATATTAAATATAAATATTATATTTAAAAGCTGAATCAAAGCATGATCCCAATCCCTATCAGATATCTATACGCGTAATTTCTTTTGTTCTTATGTAACATCTAATTTTTTTTTATTTCCCTTGTCTGCTTATGATTTTTCCTTCGTCTGAATTATTCTTTGTCGACTAATGATACACAAATCCGTGATATAACAGTGTTCCTACTGAAATCATACGACTCTTAATAGGTTATATCTATCTGCAATTCAAAAACAAAGTCTGAAAAATTATGAAAAAACCCACGACACCTCTGTTTGCCTTCAATTTCAATTTAAACGATTTCGAAATAAATTTCAAAATGTAAAAGTGCAAAGATGTTAGAAATCTTTCACTTAAGCTTTCTTTATAGTTTCAAATGATAATTTTTCATATCGTGTACGAATTTTCAAAGTCAAAGTTATTTGTTAAAAAGTCAAATTTTGTGTTCATCGCGAAATTAGAAATCGTTTCAACGTAGCCTGTCAAATTGATGATTGAGAAAGATATTAGGGATGATTTGAAACTTACTTCGTGTTATAAACTTTGTGTAAAACGTTTTAAATCTCAAGATCAAAAAAATTTTCATTTATTTATACGACGAGCAGTAGCAGCAGGTTTGCTGTAATGATTTTTTTTTTTTTTTGCTTTCATTCTAATCTAGAAACGATCCTGTTTTGTTAAAGCCTAAAACCAATCTATTGTTTTGATGTTATAACTAATTACACCATGAGTCGATTGAAATTGGGAAGAAGAAGATGAGTAATCGAATACAGGTTTAATAATTACTGAAGTGGTTTAAAAACAGAAAAAAAGTAATGGTGTGATGGTTTGGAGGTTGTGTCGGGTTTTGAGAGGTCGCGGGTTCGAGTCCCGGCTTGGGCGATTTTGATATTTTTTGAGCCTTTAAGGTAGTAACCTATTTCTATTATTATTATTATTATTATTATTATTATTATTATTATTATTATTATTATTATTATTATTATTATTATTATTATTATTATTATTATTATTATTATTATTATTATTATTATTATTATTATTATTATTATTATTATTATTATTATTATTATTATTATTATTATTATTATTATTATTATTATTATTATTATTATTATTATTATTATTATTATTATTATTATTATTATTATTATTATTATTATTATTGTGATATTATTATTGTTATTAATATGTTAATCAAAGTTATTACTACCATTAATATTATGATTAATGTTATCATTAATTAAGTAAGATATTGTTATCATTATTATTAGTATTTTATAAGTATTATTATTATTAATATTATCATTATAATTATAATTATTATTATTATTATTATTAGTGCCATCATTTAGGATATTATTAATTGTATTATTATGATTTAAAACCAACATTGTTTTTTATATAACTATTATCATTATTATAAATATCATTATTGCTAAAATTAGTATGAAAAGAATTATCTTAGTAAAAGTACTATATTTATTAAAATTATTATCATTATTATTAAAAGTGACATTTTTATAAAAGATATCCTTTTGATAAATATTAGGATTATTATTATTAGTACTATTTGTGACGCCCCGTACAAAATCATCGTGTATGGTACATCAACAACAGGATCATTACAAGGTCAAACACTATATGCTGTTTGAAAACCAGTTTTGCATTCATGAACAGATAACGTTTTACAAAAGATGAATAGGAAACATTAACATGAGTACATGATACTAAGGTCATTACAAAGCTATTATTTTGAAAATAACATAAGTTGGGAATGCAAAGTAAAAGTTTCATGCTTGAGACATCTCTAAGTAATGCAGCGGAAGTCTAACACAGCAAGTCTGTAACAGCAAGTCTATACACCGAGACTAGAACAGCAAGGCTAACAGCAGAAGCAACAACGTCTAAACACCTGAGAAATACATGCTTAAAAAGTCAACACGAATGTTGGTGAGCTATAGTTTGTTTGTATTCAGTAATGTAATGTAGGCCACGAGATTTCAGTGCTTCAAACAAGCGTTTCAAATCAGTAATTCAAATCAGTATGATAAAGTATATGTATAACCGTGGGCACCCGGTAACTAGACTTAACGTTTATAACCCACTGAAAGTACACTTGGCAAGTGCGTATGTTCACGAAGTATTAAACACTCGTTAAATGCTAGCGCGACTAGCCCGAGTGGGGATGTCAAACCCTATGGATCCATATCTAAGATTCGCATTCACCGGTTCAAAAACCAATGACTAAACGTTACCGAGTTAAAGGGAATGTTTCTGCCATTGTATAACCCACACATATATAAGTTTAAGTACTCGTGCCTAGTATGTAAACATAAAATCCGCATGTATTCTCAGTTCCCAAAATAAGTTAAAGTAAAAAGAGAATGCTATAACTCACAGTGATAAAAGCGGTAAAGTCGGTAATGAAAGTACGTAAGTAGTAAGTCGGTCCGAAAGGTCGTCAACCTAAATAAAGGGTTACTAGGTCAGTAGGTTGTTTTTATAAATTCTAATAGTGCATAAAATAAGTTTAAGTGTCATCATCATCATCATTCATCATCATAAAAGCTAAGTAAGTTCGACAAGAATAGAGATCGAAACAATAGGCTGACTTCGGTCAGCTGCTGCAACCTCTACGTAAATCAAAAAGTTGGATAGTCAGTGGCTATGGCTCCGTATGTGAGTCCCCTAACCGCTGACCAATTTTCAGAACCTAACTCGTCTTCGTTTGACCGTGGCGACGGTTTAAGTGCGAGTAGGTCAGAAATTTCAGCACAACGTTAATAGGGTGTAGTGACTCTCGGAGGGCCATAAATCCTAAACCGTAACTCGGATTAAGATGAGGCATAAACGGAAAATCATCTACTCGAACCGAAATAACTGAAAATCAACTTTCCAGTAGCCCGGTGGTCTGATCAGATACGAAAATCAGTGGACAAGTGCTCCGGTGAGGTTCTTGGTGCTTGATGCTCATCACGGTTCTCATCCTTGATGCTGTAGCTTCAAGTGTACAACTCGTTGATGGTTTAGCATCACTTTTGACCAAGATTCTACCATCAATACACAATATGTTAAGACCAAGTGGTAACACAACTCATTTAAGAGTCTTAGATGGATGATAAACCAAGGTTACATCATATCCTTAGTCTTAACACAATTACAAGTCCTATTTACAAACAAAGTTACAAACTTTACATCAATCAAACAAGTATGAACATGTTCCAAGTCAAAAGAGGTGATGGAACCCTAAGCTAGAGAGCTTGGATCCCTTTCACACAATTTATAAGGTCACAAAGCTAGAAAGCTTGAACCTTTAGTGTTCTTGAAGATCTTGAAGCATAAAGCTTGGATCTTTAAGATATATGAAGATAACAAACAAAAGTTTGAATCTTTATCACAAAATAACAAGATTAAAGTAAAAGAAAGATGAATCTACAAAGTTGGTGAAGATTCAAAGCTAGAAAGCTTGAATCTTCCATGTTCTTGAAAGATTCATGCTTGAATCAACAAGATATAAGCAAGATCAAAGCTAAAAGGAACTTTGATCTCCATAATATGATGATGATGGCCACGAAAATGAAAGGAAAAGAAGAAGAAAAAGAAGACTTACAAGCAATACTAGAAAGGAAAGAAAGAAAGAACAAGTGTGTGTGAAAACCAAATGAGCAAGTGATTTGAATGAGAGGTAAATGGCTAGTATTTATAAGCAAGGAATTTGACAAGGATTGATGACATGGACAAGGGATAGTATTTATAAGCAAGGAATTTGACAAGGATTGATGACATGGACAAGGGCTAGTATTTATAAGCAAGGAATTTGACAAGGATTGATGACATGGATAAGGGCTAGTATTTATAAGCAAGGAATTTGAAAAGGATTGATGACATGGACAAGGGCTAATTAATTGAGTCACTAGCTAGAGTAGGGTGGGCTTGAGCCCAACAAGGTAGAAAGTCTAACAAGACTAACTATTGTGCATAATTAAATTACTACGCATAATTAAGCATCCAAAAACACAGGTAATTATTATTATAAAATAATAATTAATATTTCGCAGTCATAATATTCCGATTATGACAAAAGTTAAACGTGCGCGCAAGTTCGCGGTTTATTCGAAACGTCAAATAACCCTAACGGTTATAAAGGCTTCCAATGATCAAGTTATGTATCCTACGTACTCTAAGGCACGTTTTAACATATAAATGGAAGTAAACCACGTAAATCAAGTTTCCAGAGTATAAAGTAACACAGTACGCACAAATACGCAGTTTCGTAAAAACACAAGGCACAAAAGCAAGTCGAAAAAGCCGGGTCGTTACATTACCCACCTGTTAATAGAAATTTCATCCCGAAATTTGAGGAGTGACAAAAAAAAATGGTACCGTATTTAAATAAGAAGTAGCGTATCAAAGTTCCGAAAGATTCGTGGGCTAAAAAGTGAGCTATTTACCTTGAAAGGTACTCTGGCGTATAAAAGTAAGAATAGGTATATGCTATTAATTAAGTCTCTTAGGAGATCAATAAATTGATTTCGTTTCTGGTTAACATGAGTATGTTGTCTGAATATATCCACAAAAGAAAAGATGATGTTTTTAGCCTTACAGGCATCTTTAGTAAGCTGGATGCATGAAATACATCATGAATGTTACTAAACTCATCTAAAACATTGAGCGCTTATGTCGCAATACAAAGCTGATAGGTAGGATGGAAAACATGGTGATCATAACCATGCGATTTGATGTCTGGATAGTGTTAGCCACGGATTTTACTAACCCCTTGATTTCGGAAAGAGACCATAAGCATAAAGAACTCGATATTTAAGAACGTTTCATTTGACTATATGAATTGAAACTTTTGCTGAAAGTGAATAATCGGACTTATATGCAATGCAAGCCATAATTATCTATAGTGCCTTCATCACATACACACACATGAATCTCTTAGTTTCGACAGTTGTCTGTCTTCATGATGACTTGGATACGAATAAGCAACGAAAAATTTTATATTGACAAGCAACAAAAATTTTATAGAATTCATTTAAGGTGACGATGTAAGAAAAGAAATTAAGTTCTTAGCAAACTAGGGTTATGTACAACACGTACCATTCAAGGTAAAATATCCTTTGAATAAAAGATTTGATTTGTAAAAGTGAAAGTAAAATTTCATATGTATTTGTCAAAAAGAAGTAATTATTTACTTTATTTTATATAACGTATACGATTTTAAAAATTTGCACGAATGGCAAATAAAATAAATTTATTTTTATTAAGTTTTGAGAGGATCGCACAGTAAAATAGTGTAAGTAAAATTTTGGCAAACAAAATTTTCATATTTCGGAGGTTACAAGTTGAAAAAAGATTGATGAGAATCGAGTAAAAGACTTTTGAAAATTCTCGGATGATATTTGAGCAAAAATGTTACGAGGTAATGAAAACTGTTGAATTTTAATGTGGTTGATGACTATTAGTAGGGCATAAGTCCTTCGACCAAAAATGCTTAAGTATAAAGTTATTGCTTAAAAGTGAGAAACGAAAGGGAGAGTATGAGAACGGGGATTAACTACCCATTGATTTTGGAAATTCTGAACTGGTATGACTAATATCGAAGTAAGAAGGGTGATGGTGTGATTATCATTGATTAAGAATTCTCTCGGAATAAGTTAGGATTCAGTGTCGCATAAGAATGAGTATCAAATACGATTCTTGGGTAGTATAGAATTTGAATTGCTGAAGTGACGGGATACAATTTCCTTTATGTATCTTTGTCTATTGTATCGGTTTCTTTCATGGCTAGAAAGTGAGCAGATTTGCTGAGGCAATCAACGATAACCCCGATAGTGTCATAACTTCCGACTGTTTTTGGTAGTTTCAGAATGAAATCCATCGTCATCCCTTCCCATTTCCATTATGGGATCTCGGGTTGTTGAAGTAATCCAGATGGCTTTTGGCTCACCATTCTCACGAGGTATACGAATAATCTTCTTACTATAAATAACTTTCGCTTTCGTCCTTGAAAGTCAGTCCGTTCCAACTATTTCCTCTAAGCTTTCTAACTCGATGAGTATTAGGTTAATTTTAAGGTCCATTCCAACCAAATCTTATTATACTGCCGTGAAAATTTTTATCAACTTTCTCAAATAACATCTGCTTGTGCGCAGGTAACTAATCCTTTCCAACTACTACTATAAAACTTCCAAGTTTTGTTGGCATGAGGTCATCTCCAAATGACCCACCTGTTAATTTTTAAGGTACTATCTTAAATTACTCCTCTATCTCTGCCAACTTACCATTAGCTTGTCCTATAGAATACTTAACTCTCATGATTGTTAATGGCTTATTAGTCATCACACTAGGATTCTTAGATATAAGGTTTCTATCACTCTAGTATTAAACAATTCCGAGATGATAAATCGTTGTGAAGAAACGTACCCTAACTAAAATCAGGATCCATGCGAGTCTCCATAGCTGAGATAACGATTGCTCTATCGTATGTGAGTCCAAAGTTTTTTTTTTTTTTTTTTTTTTTCCTATTTGAGAACTTTTTCCTTAAGTATCCAGGGTGTCTATATCTATAACAAATTTTCGGGTTATCAATTCTGCAGTCCAGGCCCTTCTCGTACAGTATCTAGACTAAGTGGTTATTCCTGCCTTTATCAGACCATAATGCATATACTCAAGTGGTTCCTACCAAAATTTCCTTTGAATCGCTTCATATTCCTTATGTAGTAACATTAGGACTTCTGCATGATTCACTTCAATATAATTACGCTGGCCTGGCGTCATTATATTGTACTAAATCGTACGTTCATTCCAATATCACTCCATATGGTCAATGTAACGCGATCACTTTCAGTTCTACTCAATTTCATCCAATGGTGCTTTATCTATGCTATCTCAAAACAAAATCTACATAATTAATCTCACGGTTTCTCGGTGTGGGTGCGTAAGTTCCGTAGGTCATGCACCAATGCCTAAATGTCCTGAAATTTCTTCAAAATGTTCAGGTTCAGGTAACATCGTTAGGTTCCTTTCTAGAAATTCAATCTGGGTCTCGCGTCGAGTTGTATGTGTAGCAAGTAGTAGTACGATATGTCTTGAGGTGACTCCCAAGTCTTTGGGTATGGTTGAGCATCAGTAGAAGGCACTCTGACCTTGTGAAAGGAGATGTCTTCCCGACTTCCCCAATGCCTAAGAGTGTTAGGGTACTAAATCCAGAAATGTCGTCAGATCATCGAGTAGTGGTGAAGAACGAAAGAGATAAGTGACGGTCATGAAAGCGTATGAGATACGAGCCATCTTGCAGGAACTGAACAACCTTCGAATGTTCACACGTCGTACGTGGCTATTTAGAGTGAGCTCGGGGTGCGGTTACTCCGACAAATCCACCAATATCTCCTCCTCTGAGGATCGACTTTAGTGAGCGTGTAATCCGAGGGGTACTCCTCCTAGATTGCGTGAAGAATCATTTCGATCTCTGGAACGGTGGAACAGTAGTAACAGGTGGATTACAATACTAATCCTTAGGGTTAGACGTGTGGTAAATGGGTTAAGAAGAACATCTGAACTAGGAAAGGTAAGTTTTTCCAAGTCGGTGCAGCGAATAGCAGGCATGAAGCAAGCACGTAATCAGGCACTACAACAACCTAGCTCATTTATAGCAGTATATAGCATGACAATATTAACAGTACTAAACAGAAGTAACATGCAATCGAAAGCAGATAGTAGCATGCAGTAGCTAGAATAAGCAAAAGCATGCAGCGAGTTTACATAGCAGTAAAAGGAAACGGTAGCATGCAGCAAGTTCATACGGTTGTAAAAGTAAGCAGTGGCATGCATTAGTAGTAAGCAGTAACATGTAGTAATATAACACAGTAGCATGCAGCAGGTTCCGCAGAAACAAGTAAACTAGCAAGTTGTAGATTAGTCCTATTAGTGAATCCTACTCGGGTCGGTCCTAGACTCACTAATGCAACCTAATTCCCTACAACCAATGCTCTGATACCAACTGTGACGCCCCGTACAAAATCATCGTGTACGGTACATCAACAACAGGATCATTACAAGGTCAAACACTATATGCTGTTTGAAAACCAGTTTTGCATTCATGAACAGATAACGTTTTACAAAAGATGAATAGGAAACATTAACATGAGTACATGATACTAAGGTCATTACAAAGCTATTGTTTTGAAAATAACATAAGTTGGGAATGCAAAGTAAAAGTTTCATGCTTGAGACATCTCTAAGTAATGCAGCGGAAGTCTAACACAGCAAGTCTGTAACAGCAAGTCTATACACCGAGACTAGAACATTGTCTAAACACCTGAGAAATACATGCTTAAAAAGTCAACACGAATGTTGGTGAGCTATAGTTTGTTTGTATTCAGTAATGTAATGTAGGCCACGAGATTTCAGTGCTTCAAACAAGCGTTTCAAATCAGTAATTCAAATCAGTATGATAAAGTATATGTATAACCGTGGGCACCCGGTAACTAGACTTAACGTTTATAACCCCCTGAAAGTACACTTGGCGAGTGCGTATGTTCACGAAGTATTAAACACTGGTTAAATGCTAGCGCGACTAGCCCGAGTGGGGATGTCAAACCCTATGGATCCATATCTAAGATTCGCGTTCACCGGTTCAAAAACCAATGACTAAACGTTACCGAGCTAAAGGGAATGTTTCTGCCGTTGTATAACCCACACATATATAAGTTTAAGTACTCGTGCCTAGTATGTAAAACATAAAATCCGCATGTATTCTCAGTTCCCAAAATAAGTTAAAGTAAAAAGGGAATGCTATAACTCACAGTGATAAAAGCTGTAAAGTCGGTAATGAAAGTACGCAAGTAGTAAGTCGGTTCGAAAGGTCGTCAACCTAAATCAAGGGTTACTAGGTCAGTAGGTTGTTTTTATAAATTCTAATAGTGCATAAAATAAGTTTAAGTGTCATCATCATCATCATTCATCATCATAAAAGCTAAGTAAGTTCGACAAGAATAGAGATCGAAACAATAGGCTGACTTCGGTCAGCTGCTGCGACCTCTACGTAAATCGAAAATATGGATAGTCAGTGGCTATGGCTCCGTATGTGAGTCCCCTAACCTCTGACCAATTTTCAGAACCTAACTCGTCTTCGTTTGACCGTGGCGACGGTTTAAGTGCGAGTAGGTCAGAAATTTCAGCACAACGTTAATAGGGTGTAGTGACTCTCGGAGGGCCATAAATCCTAAACCGTAACTCGGATTAAGATGAGGCATAAACGGAAAATCATCTACTCGAACCGAACTAACTGAAAATCAACTTTCCATTAGCCCAGGTGGTTTGATCAGATACGAAAATCAGTGGACAAGTGCTCCGGTGAGGTTCTTGGTGCTTGATGCTCATCACGGTTCTCATCCTTGATGCTGTAGCTTCAAGTGTACAACTCGTTGATGGTTTAGCATCACTTTTGACCAAGATTCTACCATCAATACACAATATGTTAAGACCAAGTGGTAACACAACTCATTTAAGAGTCTTAGATGGATGATGAACCAAGGTTACATCATATCCTTAGTCTTAACACAATTACAAGTCCTATTTACAAACAAAGTTACAAACTTTACATCAATCAAACAAGTATGAACATGATCCAAGTCAAAAGAGGTGATGGAACCCTAAGCTAGAGAGCTTGGATCCCTTTCACACAATTTATAAGGTCACAAAGCTAGAAAGCTTGAACCTTTAGTGTTCTTGAAGATCTTGAAGCATAAAGCTTGGATCTTTAAGATATATGAAGATAACAAACAAAAGTTTGAATCTTTATCACAAAATAACAAGATTAAAGTAAAAGAAAGATGAATCTATAAAGTTGGTGAATATTCAAAGCTAGAAAGTTTGAATCTTCCATGTTCTTGAAAGATTCATGCTTGAATCAACAAGATATAAGCAAGATCAAAGCTAAAAGGAACTTTGATCTCCATAATATGATGATGATGGCCACGAAAATGAAAGGAAAAGAAGAAGAAAAAGAAGACTTACAAGCAATACTAGAAAGGAAAGAAAGAAAGAACAAGTGTGTGTGAAAACCAAATGTGCAAGTGATTTGAATGAGAGGTAAATGGCTAGTATTTATAAGCAAGGAATTTGACAAGGATTGATGACATGGACAAGGGCTAGTATTTATAAGCAAGGAATTTGACAAGGATTGATGACATGGACAAGGGCTAGTATTTATAAGCAAGGAATTTGACAAGGATTGATGACATGGACAAGGGCTAGTATTTATAAGCAAGGAATTTGAAAAGGATTGATGACATGGACAAGGGCTAATTAATTGGGTCACTAGCTAGAGTAGGGTGGGCTTGAGCCCAACAAGGTAGAAAGTCTAACAAGCCCAACAAGGTAGAATACATGCGCTGCTTTTATAAATGTTTTACGAAATAGACACAAGTAATCGAAACTACATTCTATGGTTGGATTATCGAATCGAATATGCCCCTTTTTAGCTTGGTAGCCTAAGAATTAGGGAAATGGCCCCTAATTGACGCGAATCCGAAAGATAGATCTATGGACCTTGACACATCCCATTCGGGTTACGAATGCTTTAGTACTTCGATTATCATGTCCGATGAGAGTCCCGGAATGATGGGGATATTCTATATGCATCCTGTTAGTTCGGTTATATATCAAGCGTTTACCATATGAATGATTTTTATCTCTATGCAGTTTGCGAAATGCCTGATATGAGATGTATGTTTATGGAAAAATGAAATCTTGTGGTCTATTAAAATGATGAAAATGATTGTTTATGATAAACTAATGAACTCACCAACCTTTTGGTTGACACTTTAAAGCATGTTTATTCTCAGGTATGAAAGAAGTCTTCCGCTGTGCAATTGCTCATTTTAAAGCTATTACTTGGAGTCATTCATGACATATTTCAAAAGACATTGCATTCGAGTCGTTGAGTTCATCAAGATTATTATTAAGTCAATTATAGTTAGATATATTATAAAATGGTATGCATGCCATCAACTTTCGATGTTATGAAAGATTGTCTTTTCAAAAAACGAATGCAATGTTTGTAAAATGTATCATATAGAGGTCAAGTACCTCGCGATGTAATCAACTGTTGTGAATCGTTTATAATCGATATGGACTTCGTTCGGATGGATTAGGACGGGGTACGACAGTTGGTATCAGAGCGGTGGTCTTAGCAAATCAGGTCTTGCATTAGTGTGTCTAACTGATAGATGTTTAGATGCATTAGTGGGTCTGGGCTTCGACCGTGTCTACATGTCAAAAGTTTTGCTTATCATTTCATGTCGAAAATTACCTGCTTATCATTCCTAAGTCTAAACACGTACTACTGCCTTATTGCATAGATAATGTATAGACAAATTCATATCTTAGCGTATCTATTACGGTAAATTTTTCCTGATATCTCCCGTAAATTGCTCCGTAATTTAAGGGATCTTGGTACTATATATATCTATGCATATTATGTACTAAGAATACCATCTAACTATCAATTGCTGTCACTAAACTCTTCATACCAAAAATCTTTTCTGTGATCACGTAAGATGGCCTCTACGAATCGACCAAGTTCCTCCGACTCTGAAGACAGCGTGACGGGAGCGCACCAACCGATCAACTACCGTGATTTCTTTAAAAAGTGGGGATGGGTTCGCGAAATACTTACCCTATGGAGAAATGAAGAAGGTACTCCATATCACGAGCCGAACTTAACACCTAACGTCGGAGTGCTCGATCCGCTTACCGGCGAACCTGTTCGCAATACTGTTTTCACTCTTTTCGCACGGATTTTCCGCCTCGAAGGTCGACTCGATGTCATTAAAGATAGTATTCATCCTCTACTCCCAAATTCTAATCAGATAGGATTATCAGAAGAAGTTAGAAGACTTCGAACTAAATATCAAGAATTGACAAACCTTACGGAAGAATGGGTAGAACTAATTCATAGGCTCGAGCGTAAAGTAGAAACCTTGGAGGTGACGGTGTTCGATTTGGAAGCTAGGCTCGCATCTACTACGCAGGTACCATAAGCAGTACCGACACCAACACCAACACCACCAGCATCAACATCATTTCCATCACCACGAGTTCCGTAAGCACCACAGACACCGAAGAGTACTGAGAATGATGAATTATGAAATAATAATTCATTACTTTCTGTTCAAGATTGAAAGATATATGTATATATATTTATGTATATCTCGAGATCGTAATAAAAATTCTTTTCATATTAACTATGACGTGTGAATTTTTAACGGGTATGTAATACCCGAGAAAGATAAAAGAAGCTTTAAAGAGCTTCTATCATAATTAATTCACATATGTTATCATTCACATCTTTCATCAACGATTTAACAATCGACATCTATAAATTCATGATTATATCTGAAGAAAATATATGTGTATGTATATTTTCATAAAGATTATAATTAAAAGTTCTTTCGTACAAACTGTTAATGGTGAAAATATTTTAACGGGTAGGTTATACCCGAGGAATATTTA
The DNA here is from genome assembly GCF_046630445.1 of Rutidosis leptorrhynchoides. NCBI lineage: Eukaryota > Viridiplantae > Streptophyta > Magnoliopsida > Asterales > Asteraceae > Rutidosis > Rutidosis leptorrhynchoides. The sequence continues at coordinate 115,621,234 of NC_092341.1, read as the reverse complement.
GATTTCACATAAATAAGTTACACTGTACATTCTTCGAATCTGATTCAACAGTCAATTACTATCCTACTTACATCCATAGATATACGAATCCGTTCACGGCAGAATAACCATTTTCATTCAATTTCATATTTGCATTTTGATCTATCAGAATCCAACAAGTGGCATAATGAAGAAAACATTGGACAAAATAAAATTTGTTAGAAACAAACAAATTAATTATGAGAAAATTTTATTTAGAATCCACGCTAACAAAATCCTAGCTAACTATTCCTAGCTAACTGTTAATTCCTTATTACATTTTATTATCGCAATTTATTTATCGCAGTTTATTTATCGCAATTTTATTATCGCAATTTTATTTATCGTCATTTAATTTCTGTTATTTATTTTACGCACTTTAAATATCGGGACACGTATACAAGGTTTTGACATATCATATCGACGCATCTATATATATTATTTGGAATAACCATAGACACTCTATATGCAGTAATGCTGGAGTTAGCTATACAGGGTTGAGGTTGATTCTACAATAATATATATAGTTTGAGTTGTGATCGAGTCTGAGACGAATACGGGTCACGATCCGTATTAATTAATTCGAATATTATATATTTAACTATATATTGAATCGCTAACTGTGGACTATCAACCGAGGACTACCAACATTGGACAATTAAAATGAATTAAAATATTGATTATAACATATGAAGCTAAACAATTCTTCAAGTTTGCCACTTGAATTATTTTAAACCTCATTTGTATCTTGACGATTACAATCTGCGTTCAAACCTTTCATAATTCTTGAAAACACATCAATCGAGAGGATGAACCAACCGCACTTCATCTACTGAAGAAAAGATCGATGCATATAGTTATGCACCTGAAAACTCTCGAAAACTGAGTAAACATTTAACGCGTAGCTGTACTAATTCCTTTAGCATTATTATTATCGAAAATGACTTTGCAATCTCTTTCCAAATTAGCCAATTTTGTCACAGCTCCAACAAATCAACTTCGATTTTTCGTTCGAAACAACCTTATTATAACCTTGATATATATGCGTGCTCTTTTATTGTTACCGGGGAACCTTTCATATTTCACCATATTACCATCAGCGTTTAATCATCTAAAAACACAATTCTCCTGAAACCACCTCGGATTGATAACCGATGATTCAGATATCGTAGCATTAAATGCAGAGGAAACAGAAAAATGGTAGATGGTCTAAACGGCCAAAAGTTTGATGATAAAGAAAGGAGTGTTAGGAACGCTCGATAGAAAATTTGGTACTGAAAAATAGATTGAGCGAACTATGAAGGAGACAAGGACAAATACAAGGACCAAACTCTATATTCAAAGTATCCAGGTAATTCTGGATCCGATAAAATCTTTAGAGAATATCTTGCTCCGAAGTCATGTTAAAATCTTGCGGAAAATCTTTCTTCATCAACCATCGAACTTAGAAATCCCAAAATATCATCATAAATATCTTCGATATTTCGGAAGATATTCTCATAAATATTCTCGTCCGAAATTATATATCTCCTCGTGCTATCTGTAACACATTATATTGGAAATTTCTGTAAACTGTCGAGTTTAAAATATGAATGATTTTGAAGTAGTGTTAGGAATTGATGCATGAGTTAATATAATATAATGACACTTGATCAACGTGATTATATTACATTAAGTCATGATGAGTTTGTAAATGGAGCATGATGATTCACAGATCATAACGTCATCATGCGCCATGTTACACGACCCTTACGTTCTGTCTAATCTATAAACATATCAAGAACATATTTTTCTTGATAGTCCTATCTTTCCTTGAATTCTGGTAATTTGACAAGTAAAATTGTATTATTACCGTTTCTTTCTTAGAACATTAACAATGTTCATTCTGAAACTTATATCTACGAATTTTGGACCATTACAAGAGATGCCCAATCGCAAGAAGAAGAAACAAAGGGACAAAGCTCCGAAATAGAAATTGGAGTATAAATCGCAGCAAAGAGGGGGAAGTATTAACTAGGGATGACAATGATTATAGAAAACAGAAGCAAGGACTTCGAAGTATAAGGGAAGATATAAAGTGTGATGCCCCGTACTAAATCAACATGTACGGACCATCATCAACAAGATCATTACAAGGTCAAACACTATATGCGTTTTCAAAACAAGTTTGCATTCATGATAAAAGGTGACATCATGACTAACGTCAAATGTTTTACATCAAAAGTATGCTTCAATGAATAGAAGCATTAGGTAATAGTACGTGACCCTAAGGTCGTTACAAATCATAGTTCAAAAGTAGTAATGTTTGAATGCAAGTAAACGTTCATGCAGTGACATCTCTAAAGCAGCGGGTGTCTACAGCAAGACTAGTACACAGCGGAAGCAAACAAACCTTAAGCACCTGAGAAAAACATGCTTAAAAACGTCAACACGAATGTTGGTGAGCTATAGTTTAAGTAAAACAGTAATGTAAGGTAGGCCACGAGATTTCAGTGCTACAAAGAGCGTTTCAAAATAGTAATCCAAATCAGTATGTTTAAGTATATGCTCAACCGTGGGCACTCGGTAACTAACTTAACGTTTAATAATATATCACCCCCTGAAAGTACACTTGGCAAGTGCGTATGTTTACGAAGTATTAAACACTCATTAAATGCTAGCGCTACTAGCCCGAGTGGGGATGTCAAACCCTATGGATCCATATCTAAGATTCGCGTTCACCGGTTCAAAAACCAATGACTAAACGTTACCGAGCTAAAGGGAATGTTTATGCCGTTGTATAACCCACACATATATAAGTTTAAGTACTCGTGCCTAGTATGTAAAACGTAAAATGTGCATGTATTCTCAGTTCCCAAAATAGTTAAAGTAAAAAGGGATGCTATAACTCACAATGATAAAGTAGCGGTAAAGTATGACTCGGGAAATAAGCAAGTACGTAGGTCCGGAAAGTCCTCAACCTAAGTCAAATAGTACTAAGTCAGTAAATTGTCCGAATAGGTTTTAAAGTATGTAAATAAGGTCTTAAGGGTCATCATCATTCATCATTAAACAAAAGGTGTAAAGTAAGTTTCGTTCATGAAAAGAGTTTGAAACAAAGGCTGAGTTCGGTCAGTCACCACGGCCTCAATACCTACTGAAATAAGGTGAGACCAGTGGCCATGGCTCCATATATGAGTCCTTTAGTTATGGTAAAAATCCCAGAAGCAAACTCATCTTCGTTTGACCGTGGCGAGGGTCTAAGTGCGAGTAGGTCAGAATTTTCAGCACAACGTTAAAAGACATAGTGACGATCGGAGTGCCATAAATCCTAAACCGTAACTCGGATTAAGACGAGTCTTAAATGAAAAGTTATATATATGCACTAAGCTATCTGAAAATCATAGTTATAGTAGCTCAGGTCGTATTGATCAGACCCAGAAACAGCAAAACAGTAGGTTCCGGTGGTTCTTGGTGCTTGATGTTCATCACGGTTCTCATCCTTGATGCATATAGCTTCAAGTGTACAACTCGTTGATGTGTTTGCATCATTTTCACCAAGGTTTGACCATCATAACCCAAGTGTAAGTCTAAGACATGAAGCACAACTCACTTAAGTGTTGCAAGTGTTTTGATGAACCAAAGTTACATCAAAGTCTTAGATCCGACACATACATGAACTATAAAAGTAATATTAAGTTACAAACTTGAAAGTGAACGTATGAAATCAAGATCTTAAGTTGTAGAATATAGTTCCTAGTTAGATATTGAAGATTCTAGACCCAAAAGTCTAGATCTAACATAAGTGTACCAAGTTATAATTAAAGAAAACTTACTTACATGTTCTTGAACTTTTAAAGTTAACTTTAGTTCAAGATTAATGAGATCAAAGTTAACTTAGTAACACTTGACCAACAATAACCAACAAACAAGAATTTAAAGTGCATAATATGAAGTAACAACTAAGTAAACAAATAACTAGTTCATGGGTTGTTCATACTTTAATGATTCAAACCAAAGTTTGATCTTTAAGAAAGTAAACTTGAAGTTTACAAACATGAATCACAAGTATGAATTTAACAACTCATGAACTTTAATCTTTCAAACATTAAAAGTAGAACATAAACTAGGGAGTTTAGCTCTTGTATTGTTCTTGTAAATACAAGATAAAAGAAGAACAAACTAAAAAGTTTGATCCTTAAATACTAGTAAGTAATAACTAAAATAACAAGTAAGCAAGCTACAACAAGAACAAGTAACAAATAAAACAAAAGAATGATGATGATGGTGCTTGGTAGCTACGGTTTTAACAAATAGAAAAGGGAGAAAAGAAGTTCTTGTTACTTACAAGTATTTGAGAGAATGGGAAATAAGAGAAAGTTTGAGAGAAAATGGTGTATGTGTATGTGAAGAAATGGGAACAAATGAGGAATACATGTGATAAGTAATCAAAAAAGAAAATTTGAACTCTCCCATGCTCCAAGGGAGCCGTCGGTTTTCAAGGGATAGGGGGAAGGGTTTGTCCACTAAATCATACATGAAATTGTTGTTAAAAGTTGGTTATTAGATGGTTGTTCATGGGGAAGATGTCTAACTAGATTCCAAGTGACTTGAACTAACTAGTTATGTTCTAAATAATACTTACAAGTGTTAGTGGGCTAACTAGTCCACTAATGAAGTAGGGTGGGCTCTTTAAGTCCATTAACACTAATAAATGCCCAAGTTCAAGTAATTAACAATTAAATCCAACAAAGCCTAAGTAATTAACTAATAACCTTAGATAATGAAAATGATTAATAAAACTTAATCATGAATGTAAATAATACTTGAAAATATTATTCGTGTAAGTTTCGTGTGTCACAAAGACGTTTCGGGCATTTAAAGTCAAGTACTGGCATTCATGGCAACATGTAAATGTAATAACATACATTTGTTTAATCATAAGTATTAATAATATTAATTATTAATAAATAACGTTGGAAAATCCAGGGTCGTTACATTACCCACCTGTTAAAGAAAATTTCGTCCCGAAATTTTGAGGAGTGACCAACAGTGGTACCGTATTCGAATAAGAAGGGCGTATCAAGGTTCTGTGAGACTCGTGGTCCAGAAGTGAGTTATTTAACTTGAAAGGTACTTTGGCGTATGAAAGTAAGAATAGGAATCTGCCGTTAATTAAGTCTCTTGTCCTAGGAGATCAACAAATTGATTTCGTTTCTGATTAATAGGAGTATGTCATCTGAATGTATATGCTCAAAAGGAAAGATGGTGTACTTAGCCTTACAGGCACCTTCAGTAAACTGGATGCGTGAAATGAATGTTTCTAAACTCATCTAAAACTTCGAGCGCTTATGTCGTAATACAAAGCTGACAGGTAGGATGGAAAATATGGTGATCACAACCATGAGATTTGATGTCTGGATAGTGATAGCCACGGATTTTACTAAACCCCTTAATTTCGGAAGGAGGCCATAGGCATAAGGAATCCGATGTTTAAGAACGTTTCATTTGAATAAGTGAATTGAAATCTTAGCTAAAAGTGACCAATCGAACTTGCAAGCCATAATTATTCATAGTGTCTTCAGAACGGTCTGAACGAACAATATGGAACATCACCTAGTTTACCATACTGCAGGTGAACCTATCCTTGGATGAAATGAAAACACAGTTCCATAATGTAACTTCATCCCTTCAGTTACATGTTGAAGTTAGGGTTAACGTTAACTAGAGCAACATACAGTTGTAACTAATGAAGGAAGGAATGTGTAGAGTAACCACATCCGTGTCGCAGATGTTTTAAGCAGTCCCCTCCCAAGAGGATAACAAGATTCATAGGTTCCCAAAGTATTTTATATTACATTTCCGAAAGAAAGTCGCATGAAAGGTGCGGTCTTTGAACGAGAGTGAACTCTTCGAGTGGTTTGTTCTGAATTTATTCGTGTACTTATGTGCGGATGAGAAGATACGTGAACTCTTGGTCCTAACGAATGGTTTACTCCGAATGAAAGGAATCTCCAAAAACGATTCTTGTATCTTAACAGACTGATTCATAGAGATGATGTTTACGAGGGTGTTACGATTTGCCGTGAAGTATTGAGAACAGAAACTCACCTAGTGCCTTTCCTACAAGGGGTGACCATTTAGTGTACTCTAGAAAACTGATTTATCGGCCTGCGTTTTTGTCATGTCTAGCTTTAAAAGAATATTTTATGGGTGCAAAGATTTTCTAACAAATTTTATAAAACCGCCATCCAAAGTGGCTCTAGAGTTTTTAACAAAGATCTTAATAGTAAGTTTCATCTCTAACAGAGGGTGAGAAAAAGTGTGATCCATACATGGTGTAGCCTAATATGAAAACCTTTAATAAAATCAACTAAGGGAGTTTTGAAAAAAAAACAAAACCTTTAACTGTTTGTTGTGACAACGTAAACGGAACAAAGTTCCTAGTAAATTTAGAAGTAGGTACAACGTGTACCATTTTGCACAAAACTATTTGACTTAAGTTGAATAACTCGGTAAAGGAGCGGTTTTTAAATAATTTGAAGATATAACTTTAGTATCAAAATAAGTAAGTATAAATTTATACATATATGATTTTATAAATCGTATAAGTGACAGAAAAGTTTTTAGTACTTTCATTGTCTGTAAACCTTGTGAGGACCGCACAAATAAACAACGTATAAAATTTTTGATAAACATAGTTTTTCGTATTGCAAAGGTTACGAGTTGGAAAAGATTGAGTGGAAAAGCTCTGAATCATCGGGTGACCAGTTACCAGGTAATGAAAACTAATGACATAAATGTAGTCTTGGTAATTATCAGGACACAAGTCTTTGGGCCAACAATATTTACGTGCGAAGCCGTTGCTAAAAGTGAGGTACGAATGATAGAGTACGAGGATGAGAAGTTAATTGCTTCTTGAATTTGCAAAGTGCCAAACAGGTTATGACTAGTATTAAAGTCGGAATAATGATGGTATTAATACCACTAAATGAGAATCCCTTGGAATGAGTCAGGACTTAGAGCTATGTAAGAAAGAGCATTGTTCCAACAGGTGTGGTGAAATAAATCCATGGGGTAACGCAATAGTTTTGAATGGTTTAAGTGTTAGTGGACGCCCGAAGGCCTTGAATCCCTCTATTTTGTCGGTTATAAAGTCTCCATGATGACTTGGATACGGATAAGCAACGAAAAGTTTTATATAATAAGCAACGAGAGTTTCATAGAAATTGTTTACGGTGACAATGTAAGAGAAGAAACGAAGTTCTTAGTAAATTAGGGTTATGTAATACGTACCGTTCAAAGTATAATATCTTCTGAATAAAAGGTTTGATTTGTGAAAGTGAAAGTAAAGTTTCATATGTATTTGTCAAAAATAAGTAATCATTTACTTTATTTTGTATAACAGATACGATTTCAAAAATTCGCATGAATGGTAGATAAAATAATTTACTTTTATAAAACTTTGAGAGGATTGTTCCGTAAAATAGTGGGTGAAAATTTTTTGGCAACCAAAATTTTCATATATCGGTGGTTACAAATTGGAAAATGAGGATCGATTAAAAGATTTTTTTTTTAAAGTTTCAGGTGATATTTGAGCAAGAATGTTACGAGGTAATGAAAACTGTTAGATTTAAATGTGGTTGATGACTATTAGTAGGGCATAAGTCCTTTGACCAAAAATGCTTAAGTGTGAAGTTGTTGCTTATAAGTGAGATACGAATGGGAGAGTATGAGGATGAGAGTTAACCAATCATTGATTTTAGGAAAATTTTGAACTGGTATGACTAATATCGAAGTAAGAAGGATGGTGTTGTGGTTATCATCGAATAAGAAATTCCTCGTAATAAGTTAGGATTTAGAGTTGCGTAAGAATGAGTATCAAATGAGATTCTTGGGAAATCTTCAATATAGAATTTGAATTGCTGAAGTGACGGAATACAATTTCCTTTAATTATCGCTGTGAAAGTTTGTCCATTGTATCAGTTTCTCTTGCGGGTAGAAAGTGAGCAGATTTGGTGAGATGGTCAATAATAACCCAGATGATGTCCTAACCTCCTTATCGTCCTTGGTAGTTTAGTGATGAATTTCTTCCCATTTCCATTGTGGGATTTTGGCTTGTTGTCATGTAACTAATAAGGTTCAGTTTTCGGGCTACATCTCTTCCCATAATAGTTTCACCATTCTTGTGAGGTATACGAATAATTTCTCCTTATTATAAATGAATTCCGCTTTCATCCTTGAAAGTCAGTTCGTTCCAACTATTTCATCAAAGCTTCCTAACTTGATGAGTATTAGGTTAATCTTAAAGTTCATCCCAACTATTGCATCCAATCTTATTATACTACCATGAAAATCGTGTCAATCTTCTCAAATAACATATGCCTGTGTGTAGGTAACTAATCCTTTTCAACTACTACATTAAAACTCCCAAGTTTGGTTAATATGAGGTCATTTCCAAATGACCCACCTGTTAATCTTAAAGTACTGCCTTAAATTATTCCTCTATCTTCCTCAGCTTACCCTTTACTTTCCCTATAGAATACTTAATCCTCATGGTTGTTAATGGCATATTAGTCGTAGCACTAAGGTTCTTAGATATAAGGTTTCTATCGCTCTAATATTAAACAGCCTTGAGACAATAAAACGTTGTGATGAAACGTACCCTAACTAAAATCAGGATCCATGCAAGTCTCCATAACGATTGCTTTACCGCAGGAAATTTTAAAGTTTTTCCTATGTGAGAACTTTTTCCTTAAATGTCCAGGGTGTCGATATCTACAGCAAATTTTCGGGTTATCAATTCTACAATCAAGGCCCCTCTTGTACAGTATCTTAGCTACGTGGTTATTCTTTCCCTACCTTTAACAGGCTATAATGTGTATGCTCAAGTGATTCCTAACAAAATTTTCCCTGGATCACCCCATATTCCTCATGTAGTAACATTGGAACTTCTGCATGATTTACTTCAATATAATCACGCTGGCCTGACGTCATTATATTGTACTAAATCGTGCGTTCATTCCAATACCATTCCATATGGTCAATGTAACGTGATCACTTCCAATTATACACAATTTCATCTAACAGTGCTTTATCTATGCCATCTCAAAACAGAATCGACATAACTAATCTCACAGTTTCTCGATGTGGGTGCGTAGGTTCCGTAGATCATGTATTAATGCCTAAGTGTCCCGAAGTTTCTTCAAAGGTTCGGATTCAGGTAACGTTGTTAGGTTCCTTCTAGATATTCAATCCGGGTCTCACGTCGGGTTGTACGTGTAGCAAGTAGTAATACGATGTGTTTGAGCATCAGTAGAAGGTACTATGACCTTGTGAGGGGAGATGTCCTCCCGACTTATCCAATGTCTAGGAGTGTTAGGGACTTAAGTCCAAAAGTGTCGTTAGATCGTCGAGCAGTGGTGAAGAATGAAAGAGTTAAGTGTCGGTCATGCAAGCGTACAGGATATGTGTCAACTGAACAATCTTCTAGATTGCGTGAAGTAATGCTTCGATCCCTGGAACGGTGGAGCAGTAGTAACAGGTGGATTACACTACGAGTTCTTAGGGTTAAACGAGTGGAAAAGTAGTTCAGGAAAACATCTGAACTGGGAAGGATAAGTTCTCCAAGTTGGTATAGCGAATACTAGGCATGTAGCAAGAGCGTAATCAGGCATAACACTACAGCAGCCTAGATCGTTTACAACAGCACGTAGCATGGCAAATAGTAACAGTATCATACCGAAGTAACATGCTAAAAGCAGATGGCAGCATGCAGTAGCGAGAGTAAACAAAAGCATACAGCGAGTTTACATAGCAGTAAAAGGAAACGGTAGCATGCGGTAAGCTCATACAGCAGTAGAAGTAAGCGGTGGCATGCAGTAGTATAACAGTAGCATGCAGCAGGTTCCGCAGAAACAAGTAAACTAGGAAGTTGTAGATTAGTCCTATTAGACTCACTAATGCATCCTAATTCCCTACAACCAATGCTCTGATACCAAATGTGATGTCCCGTTCTAAATCAACATGTACGGACCATCATCAACAGGATCATTACAAGGTCAAACACTATATGCGTTTTCAAAACAAGTTTGCATTCATGATAAAAGGTGACATCATGACTAACGTCAAATGTTTTACATCAAAAGTATGCTTCAATGAATAGAAGCAATAGGTAATAGTACGTGACCCTAAGGTCGTTATAAATCATAGTTCAAAAGTAGTAATGTTTGAATGCAAGTAAACGTTCATGCAGTGACATCTCTAAAGCAGCGGGTGTCTACAGCAAGACTAGTACACAGCGGAAACAAACAAACCTTAAGCACCTGAGAAAAACATGCTTAAAAACGTCAACACGAATGTTGGTGAGCTATAGTTTAAGTATAACAGTAATGTAAGGTAGGCCACGAGATTTCAGTGCTACAAAGAGCGTTTCAAAATAGTAATCCAAATCAGTATGTTTAAGTATATGCTCAACCGTGCACTCGGTAACTAACTTAACGTTTAATAATATATCACCCCCTGAAAGTACACTTGACAAGTGCGTATGTTTACGAAGTATTAAACACTCGTTAAATGCTAGCGCTACTAGCCCGAGTGGGGATGTCAAACCCTATGGATCCATATCTAAGATTCGCGTTCACCGGTTCAAAAACCAATGACTAAACGTTACCGAGCTAAAGGGAATGTTTATGCCGTTGTATAACCCACACATATATTTGTATAACCCACACATATATAAGTTTAAGTACTCGTGCCTAGTATGTAAAACGTAAAATGCGCATGTATTCTCAGTTCCCAAAATAGTTAAAGTAAAAAGGGATGCTATAACTCACAATGATAAAGTAGCGGTAAAGTATGACTCGGGAAATAAGCAAGTACGTAGGTCCGGAAAGTCCTCAACCTAAGTCAAATAGTACTAAGTCAGTAAATTTTCCGAATAGGTTTAAAAGTATGTAAATAAGGTCTTAAGGGTCATCATCATTCATCATTAAACAAAAGGTGTAAAGTAAGTTTCGTTCATGAAAAGAGTTTGAAACAAAGGCTGAGTTCGGTCAGTCATCACGGCCTCAATACCTACTGAAATAAGGTGAGACCAGTGTCCATAGCTCCGTATATGAGTCCTTTAGTTGTGGTAAAAATCCCAGAAGCAAACTCGTCTTCCTTTGACCGTGGCGACGGTCTAAGTGCGAGTAGGTCAGAATTTTCAGCACAACGTTAAAAGACATAGTGACGATCGGAGGGCCATAAATCCTAAACCGTAACTCGGATTAAGACGAGTCTTAAATGATAAGTTATCTATACGAACTGAGATATCTGAAAATCATAGTTATAGTAGCTCAGGTCGTACTGATCAGACCCAGAAACAGAAAAACAGTAGGTTCCAGTGGTTCTTGGTGCTTGATGTTCATCACGGTTCTCATCCTTGATGCATATAGCTTCAAGTGTACAACTTGTTGATGTGTTTGCATCATTTTCACCAAGGTTTGACCATCATAACCCAAGTGTAAGTCTAAGACATGAAGCACAACTCACTTAAGTGTTGCAAGTGTTTTGATGAACCAAAGTTACATCAAAGTCTTAGATCCGACACATACATGAACTATAAAAGTAATATTAAGTTACAAACTTGAAAGTGAACTTATGAAATCAAGATCTTAAGTTGTAGAACATAGTTCCTAGTTAGATCTTGAAGATCCTAGACCCAAAAGTCTAGATCTAACATAAGTGTACCAAGTTATAATTAAAGAAAACTTACTTACATGTTCTTGAACTTTTAAAGTTAACTTTAGTTCAAGATTAATGAGATCAAAGTTAACTTAGTAACACTTGACCAACAATAACCAACAAACAAGAATTTAAAGTGCATAATATGAAGTAACAACTAAGTAAACAAGTAACTAGTTCATGGGTTGTTCATACTTTAAAGAGTCAAACCAAAGTTTGATCTTTAAGAAAGTAAACTTGAAGTTTACAAACATGAATCACAAGTATGAATTTAACAACTCATGAACTTTAATCTTTCAAACATTAAAAGTAGAACATAAACTAGGGAGTTTAGCTCTTGTGTTGTTCTTGTAAATACAAGATAAAAGAAAAACAAACTAAAAAGTTTGATCCTTAAATACTAGTAAGTAATAACTAAAATAACAAGTAAGCAAGCTACAACAAGAACAAGTAACAAATCAAACAAAAGAATGATGATGATGGTGCTTGGTAGCTACGGTTTTGACAAAGAGAAAAGGGAGAAAAGAAGTTCTTGTTACTTACAAGTATTTGAGAGAATGGGAAATAAGAGAAAGTTTGAGAGAAAATGGTGTATGTGTGTGTGAAGAAATGGGAACAAATGAGGAATACATGTGATAAGTAATCAAAAAAGAAAATTTGAACTCTCCCTTGCTCCAAGGTAGCCGTCGGTTTTCAAGGGATAGGGGGAAGGGTTTGTCCACTAAATCATACATGTAATTATTGTTAAAAGTTGGTTATTAGATGGTTGTTCATGGGGAAGATGTCTAACTAGATTCCAAGTGACTTAAACTAACTAGTTATGTTCTAAAAAATACTTACAAGTGTTAGTGGGCTAACTAGTTCACTAAGGAAGTAGGGTGGGCTCTTTAAGTCCATTAACACTAATAAAGGCCCAAGTTCAAGTAATTAACAATTAAATCCAACAAAGCCTAAGTAATTAACTAATAACCTTAATTAATTAAAATGATTAATAAAACTTAATCATGAATATAAATAATACTTGAAAATATTATTCGTGTAAGTTTCGTGTGTCACAAAGACGTTTCGGGCATTTAAAGTCAAGTACGGGCATTCATGGCAACATGTAAATGTAATAACATACATTTGTTTAACCACAAGTATTAATAATATTAATTATTAATAAATAACGTTGGAAAATCCAGGGTCGTTACATAAAGTCCGATAACAACACGTAAATTACAAACCGTGTATATCAATGTTTATAGCAACATAAAGACACATGAGGATTAAAAGCACTATAACCCCAAAGGCAAAGTAGAAATAAGCAGATTCCTCTGGTGGAAGTTGGAAAAGGAGAATGATGGTTATGATAGTAAGGATAAGGACAAGGATCAGAACTGGATTTAGCATTTTCATAAACTTTTAAATTTGGGAATTGGGTATAGGAATGGTAAAAGTAACGGAATGGAAGAAGTTAATTTATAGTGAAATATCTGATAGAAAAATCAAGATAGATCTCCGCATTTAATCAGAGAATCTTAATTTACTTATTCGCCGAAGAATAAAATCTTTTAGATTTAGAAGATTTTCTTTAAATCCCTTGAATTCCGGAATTCAATCGCGACTACGTCAAAAGTTATGGAAAAATCTCCATTTCTTCATCTCGATCTTTTGTGATAGCTTCATTCATACGCTTCGATTAATCGAATCATTTTATCCATATTACTCAATGATGATAAAACTCTATTTATCAACTCATATTCGTCATGAAAACATTTTTATTGTTAACCATGACCACCTCACTCAAATTTCGGGACGAAATTTCTTTAACGGGTAGGTACTGTGAAGACCCAAAAATTTTCGACCAAATTTAAACCTAATCCTTATATAGGATCGACACGATAAGCAAGGACTGTGAAGGTGAGTCTCAAAATTTTTGAAATACTGCATATATTAAAATTATTGTGACTATTTCCGACGATTCACGAACATTTATGTGTATATAAATATTATTTATAAATATATTATAATAATAATTTTATTGGTTTAAAAATATAATTCATATTTAAAATATATATATATATATATATATATATATATATATATATATATATATATATATATATATATATATATATATATATATATATATATATATATATATATATATATATATATATATATATATATATATATATATATATATATATATATATATATATATATATATATAAAGTATATTGAATGTATGTATATTTGGTTTCGAAATCATTTAGTAAACGATTGCAATACTCGATGGTTAAGTAAATAAATCAAAACATAGTTATTATACTAATATTACTTTGGTATAATTAGTATTAATCTTAATATCAGTATTATTAGTATAACTATATATAATGTATATAGATATGAAAGGTTATACAGTTAAATTGTTACTAAAAATTATGGTTATCGTCATTAATATCATTATTATTAATTATTATTATTCATAATATTATTACTAATTTTATTATTAATATTATTAGTAATATCATTATTACTAAATTTATTATTAAAATTATTATAAAAATTATTATTGCTATTACAATACAACTAATTATCATTATCCCTAATAAAAATTATCACTACTTAGTACTATTATTAATATATCAGTATTTTTATAATAATTAATAGTATTATTATTACTAAGATATTTATTTTATTAATAATTAATATTAAATATAAATATTATATTTAAAAGCAGAATCAAAGCATGATCCCAATCCTTATCAGATATCTATACGCGTAATTTCTTTTGTTCTTATGTAACATCTGATTTTTTTTATTTCCCTTGTCTGCTTATGATTTTTCCTTCTTCTGAAATATTCTTTGTCAACTAATGATACACAAATCCGTGATATAACAGTGTTCCTACTGAAATCATACGACTCTTAATAGGTTATATCTATCTGCAATTCAAAAATAAAGTCTGAAAAATTATGAAAAAACCCACGACACCTCTGTTTGCCTTCAATTTCAATTTAAACGATTTCGAAATAAATTTCAAAATGTAAAAGTGCAAAGATGTTAGAAATCTTTCACTTAAGCTTTCTGTAAAGTTTCAAATGATAATTTTTCATATCGTGTATGAATTTTCGAAGTCAAAGTTATTTGTTAAAAAGTCAAATTTTGTGTTCATCGAAAAATTAGAAATCGTTTCAACGTGTCCTGTCAAATTGATGATTGAGAAAGATATTAGGGATGATTTGAAACTTACTTCGTGTTATAAACTTTGTGTAAAACATTTTAAATCTCAAGATCAAATAATTTTTTTTTATTTATACGACGAGAAGTAGCAGCAGGTTTGCTGTAATGGCTTTTTTTTTTTTTTTTTTTTTTTTTTTTTTTTTTTTTTTTGCTTTCATTCTTATCTAGAAACGATCATTTTTTGTTAAAGCCTAAAACCAATCGATTGTTTTGATGTTATAACTAATTACACCATGAGTCGATTGAAATTGGGAAGAAGAAGATGAGTAATCGAATACAGGTTTAATAATTACTGAAGTGGTTTAAAAACAGAAAAAAAGTAATGGTGTGATGGTTTGGAGGTTGTGTCGGTTTCGAGAGGTCGCGGGTTCGAGTCCCGGCTTGGGCGATTTTGATATTTTTTGAGCCTTTAAGGTAGTAACCTATTTCTATTATTATTATTATTATTATTATTATTATTATTATTATTATTATTATTATTATTATTATTATTATTATTATTATTATTATTATTATTATTATTATTATTATTATTATTATTATTATTATTATTATTATTATTATTGTGATATTATTATTGTTATTAATATGTTAATCAAAGTTATTACTACCATTAATATTATGATTAATGTTATCATTAATTAAGTTAGATATTGTTATCATTATTATTAGTATTTTATAAGTATTATTATTATTATTATTAATATTATCATTATAATAATTATTATTATTATTAGTAGTACCATCATTTAGGATATTATTAATTGTATTATTATGATTTAAAACCAACATTGTTTTTTATATAACTATTATCATTATTATAAATATCATTGTTGCTAAAATTAGTATGAAAAGAATTATCTTAGTAAAAGTACTATATTTATTAAAATTATTATCATTATTATTAAAAGTGACATTTTTATAAAAGATATCCTTTTGATAAATATTAGGATTATTATTATTAGTACTATTTTTAAAGACATCATTAGTATTACTGCTATAATTATTGTTACTATCAGTATTATTATTATTATTAATATTATCATTATAACTAAATACGATTTTTATTATTATTGATAAAAAAATATACTTATAGTAATATTACATATAAGTATGTACTAATCATATTAACATTTTTTACAAATTAGGTATTTTTAATATAATACTAATTATAAATATATATATTGATATAACTATATAAAAGATTAATCATATTAAATATATACACCAATTAAATATAATACATAATTTAAGATATAATATATAACCTTGTTCGATTACGATTATATATACTTTAATAAATATATACAAATGATATAGGTTCGTGAATCTGATGCCAACCCTGCATTGTTTAATGTCGTCATATGTATTTTTACTACAAAATACAGTATTGTGAGTTTCATTTGCTCCCTTTTTAAATGCTTTTGCAATATATATTTTTAGGACTGAGAATACATGCGCTGCTTTTATAAATGTTTTACGAAATAGACAAAAGTAATCGAAACTACATTCTATGGTTGGATTATCGAATCGAATATGCCCCTTTTTAGGTTGGTAGCCTAAGAATTAGGGAAATGGCCCCTAATTGACGCGAATCCTAAAGATAGATCTATGGACCTTGACACGTCCCATTCGGGTTACGAATGCTTTAGTACTTCGATTATCATGTCCGATGAGAGTCCCGGAATGATGGGGATATTCTATATGCATCCTGTTAGTTCGGTTATATATCAAGCGTTCAGCATATGAATGATTTTTATCTCTATGCAGTTTGCGAAATGCCTGATATGAGATGTATGTTTATGGAAAAATGAAATCTTGTGGTCTATTAAAATGATGAAAATGATTGTTTATGATAAACTAATAAACTCACCAACCTTTTGGTTGACACTTTAAAGCATGTTTATTCTCAGGTATGAAAGAAGTCTTCCGCTGTGCAATTGCTCATTTTAAAGCTATTACTTGGAGTCATTCATGACATATTTCAAAAGACGTTGCATTCAAGTCGTTGAGTTCATCAAGATTATTATTAAGTCAATTATGTAGCGACCCGACAAAATCGTCATTGACGGCGCCGCTAACTTAGGTCCCGTTACGTGGTCGTAGTCCCTATATGAGACTCGTTTGACCAAAATTATGTCGCATTCATTTGAAATGTAAAAAACTTACAAAGTTTAGTTTACCAAACGGTTCGACAACAAGTTTAAGTTTACAAAAGTTGTAAAGTATAAATGAAATAACTTGCGACATAATATAAGTTGAAAGTCACGGTTTGCTATAAATAGCGTAAGTATGTAAACAACATGTTTGAATCCAAAGGTGCTATCACTAGCGTATGCATGTATGTATGCTTGACCCCAAGAAAGTATGAGTGTACGCGGAATCATGTATCAAATAGCCATGTATGAACCTGAGAAACATATAGAAAACTGTCAACGAAAAACGTTGGTGAAATCATAGGTGTTTTAGTAAACGTTGTATTTGAACCACAAGATTTAATATAAGATGATTATCAAAATTATTTGCATTCCAAAAGTTGTTATTTGTATCCCGGGCACCCAATTATCAAACTTAACTGTTTTTCACCCTTTGCGTAGTGTTAGAACATACACTAGACCCGAAAATATATTTCATCCGCTAACGGTAGCGAACCGTCCGAATGAGGCTCGTCAAGCCCATGTGATCACATAATATAAGTTCACGTTTACACCCTGCAAGTGTAACTAATGATAATTGAATTGAGGCTTTTTGTTCAAACCCGTACGTGGAATGTTCGTTTTCGTACTTGTGTTCAAGTGTAAAAGTATGATACGTATATGTTTCTCATCCCATAGTTTAAAGCATAAAAGTTGTTGAAAGATGGGACTATGATCTCACCTCAAGTGCACGAGTATAAATGTACTTCACAAAGTAAACGTGTGCATGAATGTTGCTTAGCCTTGACCTAAACAAGTAAGTTGTATCAATTAACCGGTTACGACACAAGGTCGGGCGAAATGTGTTCAATTAGTCCTATGGCTCATTACGACTCGATTATATAGCATGTGAATCACGTTGTCAAGTTTCATGCAAGAATCAAGTATAAAATAAGATTAGAACGATTGTATAAGTGTTTTGTTAAGTTTGACTAAAAGTCAAACTTGGTCAAAGTCAACGAAAAAGTCAACGGGGTCGGGTCGGGTCCCGAACTATTTTTCTGAGGTTTTTATTCATATATAAGCATGTTAGAATAAGTTACATGTGAATCAGAGGTGCGTAGCATGGCAAACATTTTTTCGAAATTTGACAAAGTAGGTCAGAACCCAAACACGGCTATTGCCGCGCCGCGGCCAGAGGTGTCGCGCCGCGACATTAGGCGTGGCCTGGTACCTGGTCAGTTTCAAAAGTTCAAGTCTTGATCCAAAATTCAATTTAGCACTAAACGCAAACCGTAAACACTTAGAATACGCATCTTATATCATTGGAAAGCTCTTTTGACAAGGAATACAATTAACTACCTTTCACAAGCAAAAACATCAATTACAATAACCGAAAACTCGTCAATTGATCAAGAAAGGTTTATTTTCAAAGTTTCAAGTTCGTAAAACGTATTTTATGATTCGGGAATCCAATTTACACATACGATATGCCGTTTCGAAGGTAATTAAGCATACATTGCATCTAAACACTTACTAACAACATTAACAAGCATTCAACGCATCAAAAGTTCATTTCAAAGTCTATCAAACCCTAACCAAAATTCACAAAAATCAATAATCATGTGTTTGAAGTTTTCTTAATCAACCTACGCATCAAAACGAAGCTAGTGATACTAGTAACACAATTAAAACATGAACTTTAACAATCAAACAACATTTAATCTTCCAAAATGCAAGATTAAGCAAACCCATTTCAAATGTTCAAACTAGTTACTCAAAACAACAAATCGAGCAAACAAAATATATATTCATGTTACACACGAGCCATAGACACTAACTAACACCATTTCAAGTATAAAAACACGAATTTAGAGAAAATCTAGAGTTTTAGAAATGTTACCCAAACTTGATGAAATTGGTACCAAAATGTAGAGGATGAAGAGATGATCACGAAAATGTAATTTGTTTTGATGTTTCCTTCTTGATTCGGATTTAGATGATGATTTTATAAAGATGGGTGTTTGAGTTCTAAAATGGAAGAGAGAAAAAGAGGGAGAAGATGAAGTGAGAAATGAATGGATGAGATGGTGGGAGGTGGTGGTGACTAGTTACCAAAATTTGGCCAAGTGCCAAGATTAGTCCCTCAAGTTTCAAAGCGGGTGAGGGAATTAACCAAACGAATATTTTAAAAACGCTCGAGTAAACGAGTGATGTTATAATTAAATGACGGAATTATTATGAACGTTAGTCAACGGAAACTACGAATTTAAATAACGAAAGGTATTATTTAAAAAAAAGACGGTGTTAAAAATAAATTTAACGGAAAAAGGCGGGATGTTACATCACCTACACCTTAAATGAAATTTCGTCCCGAAATTTAGTTGGAAGTAGTAGTAGTTGTTTCTTCCTCGAGATCTTGTGTTGCCAATTCTACGAATAAGTGAAGGTACTTCCTTGGGCATTTCAACGAACTTTGACAGTCGGGGTTTTTACGTTGGTTTAAAGTTTGGTTTCACGATTTATAGTTTCAATCGGTCCTCCTATGAGGTGAAGTTTATCGTTGATAGTAAGTTCATCGAAGAGGATAACAAGTTCTTGTTTCGCAAGACACGCCTTTAAGTTTGATACGTAGAATTTAGGATGAACGGAGACTCGAATGAGTTGAAAAATCTAAACGGCTAGTAACGGGTCCAAAACGCCCCAGGATTTTAAAAGGACTAAAAATATCGCGGATTTAGCTATCTACGTTTCCCGAAACGGATTACACCTTTTCAAGGTGCGACTTTAACGTTACGCGGTTACCCACTTGGAATTCGAGAGGTTCACTTCTAACATCGGCATAGTTCTTTTGGCGACTACGATCCGCCTTGAGCCTTTCTTGGAATTGAAAAATTTTCCGGTTGTTTCATGAATGATTTCGGGTCCGGTGGTTCGCTTGTCACCTACTTCGGTTCAACAATTTAAGAAAACGACAATTACGGCTATACGGGTCCTCGAAAGTGTGACGTTAAGACTTGAATGATAACCATCGTTGTAAGAGAATTTGGTTAAAGGCAAAAACTTTTCTCAAGTAAATTTGAAGTTGATAACGCAAACTCGTATTATGGTTTTCAAGGTTTGAATCATGTGTTTGCTTGGTCCGTCGGTTTGTGGATGATACGCGGTACTCATGTTTAAACGTGGTCCCGAAGCTTTTTGTAAGGCACTCTGAAATCTAGAAGTGAAATGAGAATCTCAATCCGAAACGAGGTACATTTCTTTAAGGTATATTTGAAAAAGTTTGTTAGGACTTGAAAACGTTTGTTGGAACAAGTTTCTGTTTCTCAAGAATTTTGCGCCGCGGAAGATTTATCGGTTTCTAAAAATGTTCGATAGGACTATTCACCCTCGAGGCGAATACTAGTATAGTGTGAAGAGTCTCTCTCTCAATTGAGAATTTAGATAAAATATTTCATTAAACGGAAGTACGAGTGTAAGGCGAGAGAAGTTTTCGCCTCGATGTGAGCATACCAAGCATTTTGTAGTTCGTCGATAAAATTGTGCGAAAACGAGATAGTATACACGTATAGCATATGGTTGAAGTCGAAGGAATTTTTCATTCATTCGGAAGCATAAGTATGGTTTGATAATAATCGACGATGTGTCCCGGGTATGGTTGTTATCAGTATTCTCGGAGTTGTCGGATGTTCAAACAAGAAAAATGAAGTCATGTACATGGCACATGGTGGTGATTAGGTTGATCGAGTCCAATCACCATCACGTGTCACTAGAACTTTGGTGTGAATTACCGTAATATAACCACGTTGATCGAGTGTCGTTATATTACGCTAACTCATACCTCCATTCCCACATCACTCCATAGATTCGAGTTCGTGTAACCGTGAAGATCTAAAATGAACAAAGTGCAACGGCATCTCTAACGTGACTCGTATTGAATCGAAAGAATTTGTGCAACTCTAAAGAAGCATTCCCCGAGGGAAGTGTATAAATGATTGTTCACGTCAATGCGGTTCAAGTCAAACAATAATGTCTTTAGGCGCAAAAAGAGCAACGAATCATGATAACGAGTAGTACGCAATCGTAGTGATAAGTAGTGACGACGATACTTACCTAGAGTAGTGAAGGCAGTAACAAGAAGTGGTAGATAGTAAGGTACACCGGTGTGACACCGATAGTAAGTTGAAACGGTGGCGAATAAAAATCTGGGAGACAGAGTTCCCGAACAAGTGTGACTAATGATGTCGTCATCATCCTTACGGGTATGAATCCTGAATTTACGCGTGTTACCAGAAAGTTGCAGAATACGAGTTCGTATGATGAAAACTTGGTACCATTAAGAAGTTTGCCTAAGAATGATTCAAGTATAATGCACAAGTAGTCAAGTAAGTGCTATCTATAGCAAATGTATGTCAGAATGCAATGGCTAACTATCCGGTTGTAGTCTAGATTCACTAATGCGTCCTAACGACTCTGTCAGACACACTAATGCACATCCTAGATCCCTACAACCAACGCTCTGATACCATCTGTAGCGACCCGACAAAATCTTCATTGACGGCGCCGATAACTTAGGTCCCGTTACGTGGTCGTAGTCCCTATATGAGACTCGTTTGACCAAAATTATGTCGCATTCATTTGAAATGTACAAAACTTACAAAGTTTAGTTTACCAAACGGTTCGACAACAAGTTTAAGTTTACAAAAGTTGTAAAGTATAAATGAAATAACTTGCGACATAATATAAGTTGAAAGTCACGGTTTGCTATAAATAGCGTAAGTATGTAAACAACATGTTTGAATCCAAAGGTGCTATCACTAGCGTATGCATGTATGTATGCTTGACCCCAAGAAAGTATGAGTGTACGCGGAATCATGTATCAAATAGCCATGTATGAACCTGAGAAACATATAGAAAACTGTCAACGAAAAACGTTGGTGAAATCATAGGTGTTTTAGTAAACGTTGTATTTGAACCATAAGATTTAATATAAGATGATTATCAAAATCATTTGCATTCCAAAAGTTGTTATTTGTATCCCGGGCACCCAATTATCAAACTTAACTGTTTTGCACCCTTTGCGTAGTGTTAGAACATACACTAGACCCGAAAATATATTTCATACGCTAACGGTAGCGAACCGTCCGAATGAGGCTCGTCAAGCCCATGTGATCACATAATATAAGTTCACGTTTACACCCTGCAAGTGTAACTAATGATAATTGAATTGAGGCTTTTTGTTCAAACCCGTACGTGGAATGTTCGTTTTCGTACTTGTGTTCAAGTGTAAAAGTATGATACGTATATGTTTCTCATCCCATAGTTTAAAGCATAAAAGTTGTTGAAAGATGGGACTATGATCTCACCTCGAGTGCACGAGTATAAATGTACTTCACAAAGTAAACGTGTGCATGAATGTTGCTTAGCCTTGACCTAAACAAGTAAGTTGTATCAATTAACCGGTTACGACACAAGGTCGGGCGAAATGTGTTCAATTAGTCCTATGGCTCATTACGACTCGATTATATAGCATGTGAATCACGTTGTCAAGTTTCATGCAAGAATCAAGTATAAAATAAGATTAGAACAATTGTATAAGTGTTTTGTTAAGTTTGACTAAAAGTCAAACTTGGTCAAAGTCAACGAAAAAGTCAACGGGGTCGGGTCGGGTCGGGTCCCGAACTATTTTTCTGAGGTTTTTATTCATATATAAGCATGTTAGAATAAGTTACATGTGAATCAGAGGTGCGTAGCATAGCAAACATTTTTTCGAAATTTGACAAAGTAGGTCAGAACCCAAACACGGCTATTGCCGCGCCGTGGCCAGAGGTGTCGCGCCGCGACATTAGGCGTGGCCTGGTACCTGGTCAGTTTCAAAATTTCAAGTCTTGATCCAAAATTCAATTTAGCACAAAACGCAAACCGTAAACACTTAGAATACGCATCTTATATCATTGGAAAGCTCTTTTGACAAGGAATACAATTAACTACCTTTCACAAGCAAAAACATCAATTACAATAACCGAAAACTCGTCAATTGTTCAAGAAAGGTTTATTTTCAAAGTTTCAAGTTCGTAAAACGTATTTTATGATTCGGGAATCCAATTTACACATACGATATGCCGTTTCGAAGGTAATTAAGCATACATTGCATCTAAACACTTACTAACAACATTAACAAGCATTCAACGCATCAAAAGTTCATTTCAAAGTCTATCAAACCCTAACCAAAATTCACAAAAATCAATAATCATGTGTTTGAAGTTTTCTTAATCAACCTACGCATCAAAACGAAGCTAGTGATACTAGTAACACAATTAAAACATGAACTTTAACAATCAAACAACATTTAATCTTCCAAAATGCAAGATTAAGCAAACCCATTTCAAATGTTCAAACTAGTTACTCAAAACAACAAATCGAGCAAACAAAATATATATTCATGTTACACACGAGCCATAGACACTAACTAACACCATTTCAAGTATAAAAACACGAATTTAGAGAAAATCTAGAGTTTTAGAAATGTTACCCAAACTTGATGAAATTGGTACCAAAATGTAGAGGATGAAGAGAGGATCACGAAAATGTAATTTGTTTTGATGTTTCCTTCTTGATCTGGATTTAGATGATGATTTTATAAAGATGGGTGTTTGAGTTCTAAAATGGAAGAGAGAAAAAGAGGGAGAAGATGAAGTGAGAAATGAATGGATGAGATGGTGGGAGGTGGTGGTGACTAGTTACCAAAATTTGGCCAAGTGCCAAGATTAGTCCCTCAAGTTTCAAAGCGGGTGCGGGAAGTAACCAAACGAATATTTTAAAAACGCTCGAGTAAACGAGTGATGTTATAATTAAATGACGGAATTATTATGAACGTTAGTCAACGGAAACTACGAATTTAAATAACGAAAGGTATTATTTAAAAAAAAAGACGGTGTTAAAAATAAATTTAACGGAAAAAGGCGGGATGTTACAAATTCAAGTTAGATATATTATAAAATGGTATGCATGCCGTCAACTTTCGATGCAATGAAAGATTGCCTTTTCAAAAACGAATGTAATGTTTGTAAAATGTATCATATAGAGGTCAAGTACCTCGCGATGTAATCAACTGTTGTGAATCGTTTATAATCGATATGGACTTCGTCCGGATGGATTAGGACGGGGTACGACAACAAGTTCCAAATAACATGTCATAAACAACATCAACAACAACAACAAACATATATAGAAATTGAGGCCTGAAACTATAACAATATATGAGATAATTGGTATCTCCTACTGGCTATATGATTTCCAGTGAAAGCGATAGACAACCAATCACAATATGAATTATATTATATAAACACCTGAAATGTCCCGTTCATATTGATTATAAACGTTCCATATTAATTGATTTCGTTGCGAGGTTTTGACCTCTGTATGAGACGTTTTTCAAAGACTGCATTCATTTTTAAAACAACCATAACCTTTATTTTATCAATAAAGGTTTCAAAAGCATTACGTAGATTATCAAATAATGATAATCTAAAATATACTGTTTACACACGACCATTACATAATGGTTTACAATAGAAATATATTACATCGACATATGTTTCTTGAATGCAGTTTTTACATAATATCATACAAACATGGACTCCAAATCTTGTCCTTATTTTAGTATGCAACAGCGGAAGCTCTTAATATTCACCTGAGAATAAACATGCTTTAAACGTCAACAAAAATGTTGGTGAGTTATAGGTTTAACCTATATATATCAAATCGTAACAATAGACCACAAGATTTCATATTTCAATATACATCCCATACATAGAGATAAAAATCATTCATATGGTGAACACCTGGTAATCGACATTAACAAGATGCATATATAAGAATATCCCCATCATTCCGGGACACCCTTCGGATATGATATAAATTTCAAAGTACTAAAGCATCCGGTACTTTGGATGGGGTTTGTTAGGCCCAATAGATCTATCTTTAGGATTCGCGTCAATTAGGGTGTCTGTTCCCTAATTCTTAGATTACCAGACTTAATAAAAAAGGTCATATTCGATTTCGATAATTCAACCATAGAATGTAGTTTCGCGTACTTGTGTCTATTTTGTAAATCATTTAAAAAACCTACATGTATTCTCATCCCAAAAATATTAGATTTTAAAAGTGGGACTATAACTCACTTTCACAGATTTTTACTTCGTCGGGAAGTAAGACTTGGCCACTGGTTGATTCACGAACCTATTACAATATATACATATATATCAAAGTATGTTCAAAATATATTTACAACACTTTTAATACATTTTGATGTTTTAAGTTTATTAAGTCAGCTGTCCTCGTTAGTAACCTACAACTAGTTGTCCACAGTTAGATGTACAGAAATAAATCGATAAATATTATCTTGAATCAATCCACGACCCGGTGTATACGTATCTCAGTATTGATCACAACTCAAACTATATATATATTTTGGAATCAACCTCAACCCTGTATAGCTAACTCCAACATTCACATATAGAGTGTCTATGGTTGTTCCGCAATATATATATATAGATGGGTCGACATGATAGGTCGAAACATTGTATATGTGTCTATGGTATCTCAAGATTACATAATATACAATATAAGTTGATTAGGTTATGGTTGAAATAGATTTATTACTAACTTTCACGTAGGTAAAATGAGTAGTTTTTATCAATCTTGTTTTACTCGCCATTTCTTCGTTTCTAATCCGTTTTGAGTGATTCCAGTTGCCACGGTTTCGTATTGAACTTAACTTTATGAATCTAAACAGAAAAACTATAAGTTTATAGTCAAAAATACAAGTTACAAGTCATTTTTGAAAGAGGTAGTCATTTCCGTCGAAAGAACGACATCTTGATGACCATTTTGAAAAACATACTTTCACTTTGAGTTTAACCATGATTTTTGGATATAGTTTCATGTTCATAAGAAAAATCATTTTTCCAGAAGTATATCTTTTAAATCAAAGTTCTTCTTAGCTTTTAATTATCCCAACCAAAACAGCCCCCGGTTTTACTACGACGGCGTATATCCCGTTTTATGGTGTTTATCGTGTTTTCGGGTTTTAAATCATTAAGTTAGCATATCATATAGATATAGAATATGTTTTTAGTTGATTTTAAAAGTCTAGTTAGAAGGATTAACTTTATTTGCGAACAAGTTTAGAATTAACTAAACTATGTTCTAGTGATTACAAGTTTATAACGTTGAATAAGACAGCTTTTTATGTATGAATCAAATGATGTTATGAACATCATTACTACCTCAAGTTCCTTGGATAAACCTACTAGAAATGAGAAAAAATGGATATAGCTTCAAAGGATCCTTGGATGGCTTGAAAGTTCTTGAAGCAGAATCATGACACGAAAACAATTTCAAGTAAGATTTCCACTCGAAATAAGATTGTTATAGTTATAGAAATTGAATTAAAGTTTGAATATGATTATTACCTTGTATTAGAAAGATAACCTACTGTAAGTAACAAAGGTTTCTTGATCTTGGATGATTACTTGGAATGGATTTAGAAAACTTGGAAGTAAACTTGCAATCTTGGAAGTATTCTTGATTTTATGAAACTAGAACTTTTGGAATTTATGAAGAACACTTAGAACTTGAAGATAGAACTTGAGAGAAATCAATTAGATGAATAAAATTGGAGAATTAAAGTGTTTTTAGGTGTTTTTGGTCGTTGGTGTATGGATTAGATATAAAGGATATGTAATTTTGTTTTCATGTAAATAAGTCATGAATGATTACTCATATTTTTGTAATTTTATGAGATATTTCATGCTAGTTGCCAAATGATGGTTCCCACATGTGTTAGGTGACTCACATGGGCGGTTAAGAGCTGATCATTGGAGTGTATATACCAATAGTACATACATCTAAAAGCTGTGTATTGTACAAGTACAAATACGGGGGCATACGAGTAGAATTGTTGATGAAACTGAACGAGGATGTAATTGTAAGTATTTTTGTTAGGTAGAAGTATTTTGATAAGTTTCTTGAAGTCTTTCAAAAGTGTATGAATACATATTAAAACACTACATGTATATACATTTTAACTGAGTCGTTAAGTCATCGTTAGTCGTTACATGTAAGTATTGTTTTGAAACCTTTAGGTTAACGATCTTGTTAAATGTTGTTAACCCAATGTTTATAATATCAAAAGAGATTTTAAATTATTATATTATCATGATATTATGATGTACGAATATCTCTTAATATGATATATATATACATTAAATGTCGTTACAATGATAATCGTTACATATATGTCTCGTTTCAAAATCATTAAGTTAGTAGTCTTGTTTTTACATATGTAGTTCATTGTTAATATAATTAATGATATTTTTACTTATCATAATAACATGTTAACTATATATATAACCATATAAATGTCATCATATAGTTTTTACAAGTTTTAACGTTCGTGAATCACCGGTCAACTTGGGTGGTCGATTGTCTATATGAAACCTATTTCAATTAATCAAGTCTTAACAAGTTTGATTGCTTAACATGTTGGAAACACTTAATCATGTAAAATAACAATTTCATTTAATATATATATAAACATGGAAAAGTTCGGGTCAATAAAGTACCTACCCGTTAAATAAATTTCGTCCCGAAATTTTAAGCAGTTGGAGGTGTTGACGTATCTTCTGGAAATAAATGCGGGTATTTCTTCTTCATCTGATCTTCTCGTTCCCAGGTGAACTCGGGTCCTCTACGAGCATTCCATCGAACCTTAACAATTGGTATCTTGTTTTGCTTAAGTCTTTTAACCTCACGATCCATTATTTCGACGGGTTCTTCGATGAATTGAAGTTTTTTGTTGATTTGGATTTCATCTAACGGAATAGTGAGATCTTCTTTAGCAAAACATTTCTTCAAATTCGAGACGTGGAAAGTGTTATGTACAGCCGCGAGTTGTTGAGGTAACTCAAGTCGGTAAGCTACTGGTCCGACACGATCAATAATCTTGAATGGTCCAATATACCTTGGATTTAATTTCCCTCGTTTACCAAATCGAACAACGCCTTTCCAAGGTGCAACTTTAAGCATGACCATCTCTCCAATTTCAAATTCTATATCTTTTCTTTTAATGTCAGCGTAGCTCTTTTATCGACTTTGGGCGGTTTTCAACCGTTGTTGAATTTGGATGATCTTCTCGGTAGTTTCTTGTATTATCTCCGGACCCGTAATCTGTCTATCCCCCACTTCACTCCAACAAATCGGAGACCTGCACTTTCTACCATAAAGTGCTTCAAACGGCGCCATCTCAATGCTTGAATGGTAGCTGTTGTTGTAGGAAAATTCTGCTAAAGGTAGATGTCGATCCCAACTGTTTCCGAAATCAATAACACATGCTCGTAGCATGTATTCAAGTGTTTGTATCGTCCTTTCACTCTGCCCATCAGTTTGTGGATGATAGGCAGTACTCATGTCTAGACGAGTTCCTAATGCTTGCAGTGATGTCTGCCAGAATCTTGAAATAAATCTGCCATTCCTATCAGATATAATAGAGATTGGTATTCCATGTCTGGAGATGACTTCCTTCAAATACAGTCGTGCTAACTTCCCCATCTTGTCATCTTCTCTTATTGGCAGGAAGTGTGCTGATTTGGTGAGACGATCAACTATTACCCAAATAGTATCAAAACCACTTGCAGTCCTTGGCAATTTAGTGATGAAATCCATGGTAATATTTTCCCATTTCCATTCCGGGATTTTGGGTTGTTGAAGTAGACCTGATGGTTTTTGATGCTCAGCTTTGACCTTAGAACACGTTAAACATTCTCCTACGTATTTAGCAACATCGGCTTTCATACCCGGCCACCAAAAATGTTTCTTGAGATCCTTGTACATCTTCCCCGTTCCAGGATGTATTGAGTATCTGGTTTTATGAGCTTCTCTAAGTACCATTTCTCTCATATCTCCAAATTTTGGTACCCAAATTCTTTCAGCCCTTACCGGGTTCCGTCTTCCCGAATATTAAGATACTTCTCCGATCCTTTTGGTATTTCATCCTTTAAATTTCTCTCTTTTAAAACTCCTTGTTGCGCCTCATTTATTTGAGTAGTAAGGTTAGTGTGAATCATTATATTCATATATTTTACTCGAATGGGTTCTCTGTCCTTTCTGCTCAAGGCGTCGGCTACCACATTTGCCTTCCCCGGGTGGTAACGAATCTCAAAGTCGTAATGATTCAACAATTCAATCCACCTACGCTGCCTCATATTTAGTTGTTTCTGATTAAATATGTGTTGAAGACTTTTGTGGTCGGTATATATAATACTTTTGACCCCATATAAGTAGTGCCTCCAAGTCTTTAATGCAAAAACAACCGCACCTAATTCCAAATCATGCGTCGTATAATTTTGTTCGTGAATCTTCAATTGTCTAGACGCATAAGCAATCACCTTCGTTCATTGCATTAATACACAACCGAGACCTTGCTTTGATGCGTCACAATAAATCACAAAATCATCATTCCCTTCAGGCAATGATAATATAGCTGCCTTAGTTAGCTTTTTCTTCAATAACTGAAACGTTTTCTCTTGTTCATCCTTCCATTCAAATTTCTTCCCTTTATGCGTTAATGCAGTCAAGGGTTTTGCTATTCTGGAAAAGTCTTGGATGAACCTTCTGTAGTAACCAGCTAGTCCTAAAAACTGGCGTATGTGTTTCGGAGTTTTCGGGGTTTCCCACTTTTCAACAGTTTCTATCTTTGCCGGATCCACCTTAATACCTTCTTTGTTCACTATGTGACCGAGGAATTGAACTTATTCCAACCAAAATGCACACTTTGAAAACTTAGCGTATAATTCTTCCTTCCTCAATACTTTTAACACCTTTCTGAAATGTTCACCGTGTTCTTGGTCATTCTTTGAGTAAATAAGTATGTCATCAATGAAAACAATGACAAACTTGTCTAGGTATGGTCCACACACTCGGTTCATAAGGTCCATGAACACAGCTGGTGCATTAGTTAAACCAAACCGCATGACCATAAACTCGTAATGACCGTAACGTGTTCTGAAAGTAGTCTTTGGAATATCATCTTCTTTCACCCGCATTTGATGATACCCGGAACGTAAGTCAATATTTGAATAAACAGACGAACCTTGTAGTTGATCAAATAAGTCATCGATTCTCGGTAGTGGGTAGCAGTTCTTGATGGTAAGTTTGTTCAACTCTCAGTAGTCGATACACAACCTGAATGTACCATCTTTCTTCTTGACAAACAAAACAGGAGCTCCCCACGGTGATGTGCTTGGTCGAATGAAACCACGCTCTAAAAGTTCTTGTAATTGGCTTTGCAGTTCTTTCATCTCGCTGGGTGCGAGTCTGTAAGGAGCACGAGCTATTGGTGTAGCTCCTGGTACAAGATCTATTTGAAATTCAACAGATCGATGTGGAGGTAGTCCCGATAATTCTTTCGGAAATACATCGGGAAATTCTTTTGCGACGGGAACATCATTGATACTCTTTTCTTCAGTTTGTACTTTCTCGACGTGTGCTAGAACAGCATAGCAACCTTTTCTTATTAGTTTTTGTGCCTTCAAATTACTAATAAGATGTAGCTTCGTGTTACCCTTTTCTCCGTACACCATTAAGGGTTCTCCTTCTTCTCGTACAATGCGAATTGCATTTTTATAACATACGATCTCTGCTTTCACCTTCTTCAGCCAGTCCATGCCAACTATTACATCAAAACTCCCTAAATCTACGGGTATCAAATCAATCTTAAATATTTCGCTACCCAGTTTAATTTCTCGATTCCAGCATATATAATCTGCTGAAATTAATTTACCGTTTGCTAATTCGAGTAAAAATTTACTATCCAACGACATCAATGGATAACTTAATTTAGCACAAAAATCTCTACTCATATAGCTTCTATCCGCACCCGAATCAAATAAAACGTAAGCAGATTTATTGTCAATAAGAAACGTACCCGTAACAAGCTCCGGGTCTTCCTGTGCCTCTGCTGCATTAATATTGAAAACTCTTCCACGGCCTTGTCCATTCGTGTTCTCCTGGTTCGGGAAATTTCTAATAATGTGGCCTGGTTTTCCACATTTATAACAAACTACATTGGCATAACTTGCTCCGACACTACTTACTCCGCCATTACTCGTTCCGACACCATTTGTTCCTTTCGTTCTGTTAACCCCTGGTCCGTAGACCTCACACTTCGCCGCGCTATGACCATTTCTTTTACACTTGTTGCAAAATTTGGTGCAGAACCCCGAGTGATACTTTTCACACATTTGGCATAGCTTCTTCTGATTGTTGTTGTTGTTGCGGTTATTATTGTTGTTGGGATGATTGTTGTAGTTGCTGTTGTCGTTGTTATTATTGTTGGGCCGTTTGTTGTAGTTGCGATTGATGTTGCGATTGTTGGGATAGTTGTTGCAATTATTGTTGTAATTGCTGTTGTTGTTGTATTGGTGATTCTTATCACCGTTTTCCTCCCACTTTCTTTTGACTTGCTTCACATTGGCCTCTTCAGCAGTCTATTATTTAATTCTTTCTTCAATCTGGTTCACTAGTTTGTGAGCCATTCTACATGCATGTTGTATGGAGGCGGGCTCATGTGAACTTATATCTTCTTGGATTCTTTCCGGTAATCCTTTCACAAATGAGTCGATCTTCTCTTCCTCATCTTCGAACGCTCCCGGACACAATAGGCATAATTTTGTGAATCGTCTTTCGTACGTGGTAATATCAAATCCTTGGGTTCGTAACCCTCTAAGTTCTGTCTTAAGCTTATTGACCTCGCTTCTGAGACGGTACTTCTCGTTCATCAAGTGCTTGAATGCTGACCACAGTAGTGCGTAAGCATCATCTTGTCCCACTTGCTCTAGATAGGTATTCCACCATGTTAACGGAGAACCTGTGAAGGTATACGTAGCGTACTTCACTATGTCCTCTTCAGTACACTTACTTATGGCAAACACCGATTCGACCTTCTCGGTCCACCGTTTCAATCCGATCGGTCCTTCGGTTCCATCAAATTCCAAAGGTTTGCAGGCAGTGAATTCTTTGTAGGTGCATCCTACACGATTTTCTGTACTGCTAGATCTAAGGTTATTGTTGGTATGTAGCGCAGCCTGTACTGCGGCTATATTTGAAGCAAGAAAGGCACGAAATTCCTCTTCGCTCATATTCAAGGTGTGTCGAGTAGTCGGTGCCATTTACTTCAAAATAGTCAAATGAAACGAGTTAATCATATAGAATATCAAGAGTAGTCAATAGTATTTCGTAGCGTAATATGAACTTATTTATAAAAGCTCTTTCTTTATATTAGCATTTTATACTCTTTAATTCAGGTAGTACCTACCCGTTAAGTTCATACTTAGTAGCTAACATACCATTTCAACTACTACAATTCTATATGAAAAACTAATCACAAAAACAAAAAAAAAATATATCATATTCAAGCCTTTATACAATAACTTGCAAACTTACAATACCGCTATTTTACATATAGCATGAAATATAGCACATAAAACTTTGATACAAAGTAGTTGCGAAGATAATTCTAGTTAATAAATAAGGCGTTCAGCAAAGGCAATAAAGACACGTAATTCATACGTCCAGAAACAAGTCATGCATTCTGGTTTTACTAATACCACTTCCCATCCTTGGTTTTGTGGAACATAACCGTTGTGACCGATAGTAAGACAATGTGTTGTAACGTCGTCAAAAGGATGAAGGTTACGTAATGACCAACAGTCTCGTAATAACCTAAAAACCTCATTTCTTACCCCAATTACCAACTCCGTCACTTGTGGGAACGTTTTGTTTAATAGTTGTAGCCCGATGTTCTTGTTCTCACTTTGGTGAGAAGCGAACATTACTAACCCGTAAGCATAGCATGCTTCTTTATGTTGCATGTTAACCGCTTTTTCTAAATCACGAAGTCCTATATTCGGATATATTGAGTCAAAATAATTTCTTAACCCGTTGCGTAAAATAGCATTTGGGTTCCCCGCAATATATGCGTCAAAGTAAACACATCGTAACTTATGGATTTCCCAATGTGATATCCCCCATCTTTCAAACGAAAGCCTTTTATAAACCAAGGCATTCTTGGAACGTTCTTCGAATGTCTTACAAACTGATCTCGCCTTAAATAGTTGTGCCGAGGAATTCTGACCGACTCTAGACAAGATTTCATCAATCATGTCTCCGGGTAGGTCTCTTAAAATATTGGGTTGTCTATCCATTTTGTGTTTTTATACTGTAAAATAGACAAGTGTTAGATTTATAAAAAAAATACTTATTAATACAAGAAATTTTTACATATATCATAAAGCATAAGCACACTATATTACATATATTACACCACACGAATACAACTATCTTATTCCGACTCGCTCGTTTCTTCTTCTTCGATTTTGGTTCGTTTTGCCAAGTTTCTAGGGATATATGATGTTCCCCTAATACGAGCCGTCGTTTTCCACATTGGTTTAGAAAAACCTGGTGGTTTAGAGGTTCCCGGGTTATTGTCACAACTTAAGAAATACGGGTGTTGACGATACATATAAAGTTCATCGGGTTTGGAATCAAATTTCTCTATTTTTATGCCCTTTCCCTTATTGTTCTCTTTTGCCTTATTAAGTTGTGTTGGGGTAATTTCTATAACATCATCGGAATCCTTGTCGGGATCCGATTCATCGGAGAATTGGTAATCCTCCCAATACTTTGCTTCCTTGGCGGAAACACCATTGACCATAATTAACTTTGGTCGGTTGGTTGAGGATTTTCTTCTGCTTAACCGTTTTATTATTTCCCCCACTGGTTCTATTTCTTCTTCGGGTTTCGATTCTTCTTCCGGTTCCGATTCTTCTTCCGGTTCTGACTCTTCTTCCGGTTCCTCTTCGGGAACTTGTGAATCAGTCCACGAATCATTCCAATTTACATTTGACTCTTCATTATTATTAGGTGAGTCAATGGGACTTGTTCTAGAGGTAGACATCTATCACATAATATTAAACGCGTTAAGAGATTAATATATCACATAATATTCACATGTTAAAAATATATAGTTTCCAACAAAATTTGTTAAGCAATCATTTTTCAAGTAAACACGGTCGAAGTCCAGACTCACTAATGCATCCTAACAAACTCGATAAGACACACAAATGTAAAATTCTGGTTCTCTAAGACCAACGCTCGGATACCAACTGAAATGTCCCGTTCATATTGATTATAAACGTTCCATATTAATTGATTTTGTTGCGAGGTTTTGACCTCTATATGAGACGTTTTTCAAAGACTCCATTCATTTATAAAACAACCATAACCTTTATTTTATCAATAAAGGTTTCAAAAGCATTACGTAGATTATCAAATAATGATAATCTAAAATATACTGTTTACACACGACCATTACATAATGGTTTACAATAGAAATATATTACATCGACATATGTTTCTTGAATGCAGTTTTTACATAATATCATACAAACATGGACTCCAAATCTTGTCCTTATTTTAGTATGCAACAGCGGAAGCTCTTAATATTCACCTGAGAATAAACATTCTTTAAACGTCAACAAAAATGTTGGTGAGTTATAGGTTTAACCTATATATATCAAATCGTAACAATAGACCACAAGATTTCATATTTCAATATACATCCCATACATAGAGATAAAAATCATTCATATGGTGAACACTTGGTAACCGACATTAACAACATGCATATATAAGAATATCCCCATCATTCCGTGACACCCTTCGGATATGATATAAATTTCGAAGTACTAAAGCATCCGGTACTTTGGATGGGGTTTGTTAGGCCCAATAGATCTATCTTTAGGATTCGCGTCAATTAGGGTGTCTGTTCCCTAATTCTTAGATTACCAGACTTAATAAAAAGGGGCATATTCGATTTCGATAATTCAACCATAGAATGTAGTTTCACGTACTTGTGTCTATTTTGTAAATCATTTATAAAACCTGCATGTATTCTCATCCCAAAAATATTAGATTTTAAAAGTGGGACTATAACTCACTTTCACAGATTTTTACTTCGTCGGGAAGTAAGACTTGGCCACTGGTTAATTCACGAACCTATAACAATATATACATATATATCAAGGTATGTTCAAAATATATTTACAACACTTTTAATACATTTTGATGTTTTAAGTTTATTAAGTCAGCTGTCCTCGTTAGTAACCTACAACTAGTTGTCCACAGTTAGATGTACAGAAATAAATCGATAAATATTATCTTGAATCAATCCACGACCTGGTGTATACGTATCTCAGTATTGATCACAACTCAAACTATATATATATTTTGGAATCAACCTCAACCATGTATAGCTAACTCCAACATTCACATATAGATTGTCTATGGTTGTTCCGCAATATATATATAGATGGGTCAACATGATAGGTCGAAACATTGTATACGTGTCTATGGTATCTCAAGATTACATAATATACAATATAAGTTGATTAGGTTATGGTTGGAATAGATTTATTACTAACTTTCACGTAGGTAAAATGAGTAGTTTTTATCAATCTTGTTTTACTCGCCATTTCTTCGTTTCTAATCCGTTTTGAGTGATTCCAGTGGCCACGGTTTCGTATTGAACTTAACTTTATGAATCTAAATAGAAAAAGTATAAGTTTATAGTCGAAAATACAAGTTACAAGTTGTTTTTGAAAGAGGTAGTCATTTCCGTCGAAAGAACGACATCTTGATGACCATTTTGAAAAACATACTTTCACTTTGAGTTTAACCATGATTTTTGGATATAGTTTCATGTTCATAAGAAAAATCATTTTTCCAGAAGTATAGCTTTTAAATCAAAGTTCTTCTTAGCTTTTAATTATCCCAACCAAAACAGCCCCCGGTTTTACTACGACGGCGTATATCCCGTTTTATGGTGTTTATCGTGTTTCCGGGTTTTAAATCATTAAGTTAGCATATCATATAGATATAGAACATGTGTTTAGTTGATTTTAAAATTCTAGTTAGAAGGATTAATGTAACATCCCGCGTTTTTCCGTTAAATTTATTTTTAACACCGTCTTTTTCTTTTAAATAATACCTTTCGTTATTTAAATTCGTAGTTTCCGTTGACTAACGTTCATAATAATTCCGTCATTTAATTATAACATCTCTTGTTAACTTGCATTTTAAAAATATTCGATCGGTTAAATCCCGCACCCGCTTTGAAACTCGAGGGACCGGAGTTGCCAAATGGGCAAACTAGTTGACTAGGTCAACTAGTCAACCCATTTCATCCATTTCCATCATCTCCCTCATCCCTTTTCTCTCCATCTCAAGAACACACACACAAACCCATTCCATTCATTCATCATCTAAATTCAATCTTGGAAGCTCACAACAA
Organism: Rutidosis leptorrhynchoides; assembly: GCF_046630445.1. NCBI lineage: Eukaryota > Viridiplantae > Streptophyta > Magnoliopsida > Asterales > Asteraceae > Rutidosis > Rutidosis leptorrhynchoides. The sequence continues at coordinate 115,584,736 of NC_092341.1, read as the reverse complement.
ATCCGATTACATATTTGGAATCCTCTCTTCATCCTCTACAATTTGATACCAACTTCATCTCGTTTGGGTAACATTTCTAAAACTCTAGATTTCTCTAAATTCGTGTTTTTGATTTGAAATGGTGTTAGTTAGTGTCTATGGCTCGAGTCTAACATGAATATATGTTTGGTTTGCTCGATTTGTTGTTTTTGGAGTAACTAGCATGAACTTGAAATGGGTGTGCTTAATCCTTGATTTTGGATGAGTTAATGTTGTTAGATTGTTAAAGTGCATGTTTTAATTGTGTTACTAGTATCACTAGCTTCGTTTTGATGCGTAGGTTGATTAAGAAAACTTCAAAAACATGAATATTGATTTTGTGATGTTTGACTAGGGTTTGATAGTTCTTGACATGAATTTTTGGATGCTTGAATGCCATGGAATGTTAATTATTAGTGTTTAGTTGTAATGTATGTTTCATTACCTTCAAAACGGCATATTATATGTGTGAATTGGTTTCCCGAAACTCAAATTGCATTTGAAGAACTTGAAACCTTAAAAATGAACGTTTAATGATCACTTGATGAGTTTTCGGCTATTATAAATGATGTTTTTGTTTGGTGAAACATGTTTAGTTGTGTTCCTTGTCAAAAGAGCTTTCCAACGGTATAAGATACGTCTTCTAGTTGTTTACGGTTTGAGTTTTGCGTTTGTTTGAAAATTGACCAAGTCTTGAACAAGTGAAACAGGCCTGGGACCAGGCCACGGCCATTGTCGCGGCGCGACAGGCCTGGCCGCGGCGCGGCATAAGCCGTGCCCAGCTTCTGTCCCACTTGTCCATTTTACCAAAAATGTTTGGGATGTTCTAGACCTCCAATTCACTTGCAACTTGTTTTAACATGCTTATATATGAATAACTAGCATAGAAAATTTGTTCGAGACTCGACCCGAACATGTTGACTTTTTCGTTGACTTTGACCCGACCAAGTTTGACTTTTTGTCAAACTTAACCAAATACTTATGCAACCTTTCTAACATGATTATTTACTAGTATCTTGCATGAAACTTGACAATTTGATTCACATGCTAATATAATCGAGTCGTAACGAGCCATAGGACTAATTGAACATCTTTGACCGTTTGTGTTTACCGTTATTGATATAGCCTATATGTTTAGGTCAAGACTAGCTTTGTCTTTGCACGCGTCTACTTGTTGAAGTACTTTATTAACTCTTGCACTCAAGGTGAGATCATAGTCCCACTTTTACTCTTTTTGAACTTATATTGGGATGAGAAAACATAAACGATTCTTTTGAACTAAGTGAACACAAGAACGGGAAAACAAACATTCTACATACGAGTTTAGAACAAAATCCTCAATTCGATTATCATTAGTTACACTTGCCGGGTGTAAGCGAGAACTTATGTTATATGGCCATATGGGTTGACAACCCTCATCTTTGACGGTTCGCTACCGTCTACGGATGAAATATATTTTCGAGAATCAGTGTTTGTTCTAGCACTAAGTGATGGGGTATACAATGGAAGGAATGTTAAGCTTTGATAATTGGGTGCTCGTGAAACAAACTTTTGGAATGTATTACTATTATTTCATTGATGCAAATCTTGTGGTTCACTTGTACTTACTTACTTAAACCTATGATTTCACCAACGTTTTCGTTGACAGATTTCTATGTTTTTCTCAGGTCCTTGAACGATACATGATACATGCTTCCGCTCATTATTTGATACTTGCATTGGATGTCGAGTATATGTGCATTTCATGGAGCGTCTTTTGACTTTATTTTAAACCGTGTCGCCTAGATTTCATTCGTATTATAACGTTGTAACTTAACTATTGGTTGAACAATTCTTGTAAACTTTGGGAACAATCTTTATTTTGAAATGAAGGCGACATATTTTGGTCAAACTTTGTCTTAAAGACTTATGACCACGTAACGGGACCTAAGTAGACGGCGCCGTCAAACATGATTTGGTCGGGTCGCTACAGATGGTATCAGAGCGTTGGTTGTAGGGATTTAGAGTTCATTTGTGTTCACCCCGAGTCATAGGGTACATAGGTGAATCTAGACTACAACCGGCATATAGATTGAAGTAGGAATTACTTGACTATTTGTGCATTTATACTCGAACTCTTCTATCATATCTAACTCGTATTCGATCTTGATCTTACGTTGATAAATTTTGTTGACGCGCCATCTTGACTTTATAAAGTAATGTTAAATGCACATGTAAATCAGGGTAATATAATTTCCGGGATTATATTACGGTGATTCACATGGACGTTCCGACATTATGACATAAAGAATTTAAGGCGAGTCAAGGAAAAATTTCCTCTTTATCTTGATTTCCACATCACGATTAGTATTATTGATAATACTAAACAACGGTATTCTTGTGTCATGAAGGAACAATGGCTCACCAAGGTCAACACAATACCCCTCCCGAAACTCTCGAACAAGCTCTTCAACGAATGATAGCCACCGCTGTGGGAGAGGCAGTGGCCGGTCACTTCTCCAACAACAACAACAATCATGGGGTCGGTAATTCAAACGGGGGGTGCTCCTACAAAAACTTCATGAAGTACAATCCTCCCACTTTCAATGGAACCGAAGGACCGGTTGCTCTCACCCGATGGTTCGAACAAACAGAAGCCGTTTTTAGTATAAGCGGTTGTCGGGACCAAGATAAGGTCAAGTTTTCCACCCTCACTCTCACCGGTATTGCTCTCTCATGGTGGAACACGTATGTACAATCGGTGGGTATCGATGAAGCCCTTACACTCTCTTGGACCGAATTAAGAGAAAGAATGACCACCGAATACTTCCCGCGCGAAGAGACTCGAAGGCTCGAACAGGGGCCAAGAAATTTAAAAATAGCCCGAGATGACCTCGAAGCTTATAATCAACGGTTTGCCGAACTAACCTCCATTTGTCCAAACCTCCGGGCTCCCGGGCCCCAAGGAGTTGAGTTTTACATGGATGGCCTCCCTAAGAGCATTCCACACGGGGTAATGCCATTAAGACCCGCCGACCTACAAGAGGCTGTGATGATAGCCCGCCGATTTATAAAAACGGTGGATGAAATTGAAGCGCTGGCACCAACGGCCGAGGCCCAACCAGTTAACAACAAAAGAAAACAGGAAGCCTCTCCATCAAGCAACCACAACCACAACGACTCCACCAAGAAGCCTTTCACCCCCGGCGGCAGGAAAAATTATGCTGGAACACGACCTTTTTGCAACACGTGCCACAAACATCATTATGGAAAATGTGGCGGACCATTTTGCATCAAGTGTCAAAGAAGTGGCCATGTGGCCCATAGTTGTAAGGGTGCCGCCCCCGTCGCTAAAAAGGTGCCCAGTGCACGCAGAAGGGGTGCTTGTTTTGAATGTGGACAACTGGGTCATTTTAAGAATGCATGTCCCAAGAAGAACGCCCACCCTAATGTACGCGAATGAGCTTTCAACCTTAACACATAGGATTCCCGGAACGACAATTAGTTACGGGTACGTTCCTTCTCAACGACTCTTATGTTTCATGTTTATCCGATTCGGGTATCGATAAATGTTTTGTATCCAAGGCTTTGGAGCCTACTCTTTGCACTCCACCCCTCCCCCTAGATGTTACTTACGCCATTCAAGTGACCAACGGGAAACCATTGCGTATCGATAAATTTTATCGGAGGGAGTACGTTAGACTTATTGGGTAGGTAATTTGAACTTTGATTTGACATCTATAGAACTAGGGAGCCCAAAACCTATACGTTAGGAAGGGAATGTTTTCCCCACATATATGTGATTCTAGTGAACTAAATGATTTCCGTTTAAGAACCGATATCCTCTTTCCCGTATCAACAACCTCTTGAACTGTTACACGGATCTCGCGTATATTCTAAAATCGACCTTCATTCTGGTTATCATCAATTGAGGGTTAAGGGAGAAGATGTCTCCTAAACCGCTTTCCGAACTCGCTACGATAGTTATAAATTTCTTTTAGTGCCGTTCAGTTTAACTAAGGCTCCGCCCGTATTCATAGACCTCCGGAACCGCGTATGCAAACTTATCTAGACAAATCCGTTACCGTACTTATAATTGATGTTTTAAGCTATTCAAGCGGAAAGGAAAAACGGACAACGTCTCCGTCTTACGCTCGAACTCTTGAGAAAAGAGCAACTCTATGCCGAATTCTCCAAGTGAGAATTTTGGTTAAACAAAGTCCAAATTCTAAACCATGTTATTAGTGGTCAAGGTAAAAAAAAAAAAAAAAAAAAAAAAAAAAAAAAAAAAATAATAATTAATTAATTAATTAATTAATTTTGGAGAAACCCTCACGACTCCGACTTGTATTCGTAAAATTTTGGATCTCGCGATTATTACCAAAGATTAATTTCCAATTTTTCCCGTATCGCTCGTCCTTTAACCTCGTTAACGTACTAAGGGAAAGAATTAAACATTTTTCGTGTCCGGACTTTGAACGTGATTTATTTTTTTTTTTCACACCAACCTTACTAGATAAATTCGTGTGGCACAAAATGGAACTCAAATATAGAAATACTTCTACGTGAACGCCTGAAAGGCAACCCCTCTCGACTCGAAATCAAGGAAGCTGAAATTCGTTATTTTACACGGAGAATTTGAATACTTATTTATGGATCCGATCAATCTTCTCGTTATCGCGTACCACGATACATAGCTCTGCTATTTCACCGTTACCGTCTGATATTACTGGAAATTAAGATAACACACAATCCAACGATACTTCACTCTTCTTTGACTTAACGCCCTTGTGTTTCTGATAATCGGTCAACTATTATTCAACCCCGAACTATACAACTACGTGTACTACCTCGTTTCTCTTTCAGACTTCAACTTTTGACAACTAGAGGCACGTTATAGCAACCTCGAGATGTAAACTCATCCTATTCTAAGTCCTCATTTCACTACTATCTTTACCGTTCGCATTTCCGTTTAAAGAAACTCCTTGTAACATTTCTCCATGGATAGAGAAACTCCTCATATTACATAAGTATTCGCCACGAGGGTGAATAGTCCTAACGAACATTTCTCGAACCCTAACTAACTTGTTCAAACGTATCTTAAGAGATTCTATTCCAACACGGTGTATCTTTGTCAATTATTCTGTATCGAAATACTCGTTTCACTTCTAGTTTTACAAGAAACCTTGGGAACCCGCTTAGACATGAGTACCGCGTACCACCCACAAACTGACGAACCGAGCAAACGAACGATTTACGTCTTGGAAAGACATCTCACAAACTCGTATTGTCACCTTTAGTAGATCACTCTTACAACAGTAGTTACCACTCGTGTGTTCACGCGCACTTTTCGAAACCTTATATGACCGCTAATGTCATACCCCTGTTCATTTAACCAAAGCATCAACCACCGAAATCTGAACTCCATCAAGAAACAACAATTGAGATCGTTCAAGTCCGAGAAGGGCTCGAGACAACCCATTGTCGCCAGAAGAGTTAAACCAAACTTAGAGGAGAACCTCACAAATCCCAGTGTGTAACCGCGTAGTATTGAGAACCCGCACCTTGGAAGGGTGTAATCCGTTTCGGGAATCAGGGAAAGTTAAACCCGCGACATGTTAACCCTTTTGAAACCTTGGGGCGTATTAGAACCGCTCCCTACCGTTTAGAACTTCCGACTCAATTAAGTTTCCGTTTACCCTACATTTCGTGTAACAAACTTAGAAACGTGTCCTGCGGAACAGGAACGTGCAATCCTGCTGGATACATCAACTATCGATGACAAACTTCTCTTCATAGGAAAACCAGTTGAAACTGGGGATCGTAAAAACCGAACCTTAATGCAACGTAAAACCCTGACTATCCAAATTCATGAGAACCCTCAAGAACGTACTTTCACTTATTCATAGCATTGACAACGTAAAGTCTCGAGTAAGAGATATCGACTACTACTTCCAACTAAATTTCGGGACGAAATTTCTTTTGAGTTGTGGATAATGTAACATCCCGCGTTTTTCCGTTAAATTTATTTTTAACACCGTCTTTTTCTTTTAAATAATACCTTTCGTTATTTAAATTCGTAGTTTCCGTTGACTAACGTTCATAATAATTCCGTCATTTAATTATAACATCTCTTGTTAACTTGCGTTTTAAAAATATTCGATCGGTTAAATCCCGCACCCGCTTTGAAACTCGAGGGACCGGAGTTGCCAAATGGGCAAACTAGTTGACTAGGTCAACTAGTCAACCCATTTCATCCATTTCCATCATCTCCCTCATCCCTTTTCTCTCCATCTCAAGAACACACACACAAACCCATTCCATTCATTCATCATCTAAATTCAATCTTGGAAGCTCACAACAAATCCGATTACATATTTGGAATCCTCTCTTCATCCTCTACAATTTGATACCAACTTCATCTCGTTTGGGTAACATTTCTAAAACTCTAGATTTCTCTAAATTCGTGTTTTTGATTTGAAATGGTGTTAGTTAGTGTCTATGGCTCGAGTCTAACATGAATATATGTTTGGTTTGCTCGATTTGTTGTTTTTGGAGTAACTAGCATGAACTTGAAATGGGTGTGCTTAATCCTTGATTTTGGATGAGTTAATGTTGTTAGATTGTTAAAGTGCATGTTTTAATTGTGTTACTAGTATCACTAGCTTCGTTTTGATGCGTAGGTTGATTAAGAAAACTTCAAAAACATGAATATTGATTTTGTGATGTTTGACTAGGGTTTGATAGTTCTTGACATGAATTTTTGGATGCTTGAATGCCATGGAATGTTAATTATTAGTGTTTAGTTGTAATGTATGTTTCATTACCTTCAAAACGGCATATTATATGTGTGAATTGGTTTCCCGAAACTCAAATTGCATTTGAAGAACTTGAAACCTTAAAAATGAACATTTAATGATCACTTGATGAGTTTTCGGCTATTATAAATGATGTTTTTGTTTGGTGAAACATGTTTAGTTGTGTTCCTTGTCAAAAGAGCTTTCCAACGGTATAAGATACGTCTTCTAGTTGTTTACGGTTTGAGTTTTGCGTTTGTTTGAAAATTGACCAAGTCTTGAACAAGTGAAACAGGCCTGGGACCAGGCCACGGCCATTGTCGCGGCGCGACAGGCCTGGCCGCGGCGCGGCATAAGCCGTGCCCAGCTTCTGTCCCACTTGTCCATTTTACCAAAAATGTTTGGGATGTTCTAGACCTCCAATTCACTTGCAACTTGTTTTAACATGCTTATATATGAATAACTAGCATAGAAAATTTGTTCGAGACTCGACCCGAACATGTTGACTTTTTCGTTGACTTTGACCCGACCAAGTTTGACTTTTTTTCAAACTTAACCAAATACTTATGCAACCTTTCTAACATGATTATTTACTAGTATCTTGCATGAAACTTGACAATTTGATTCACATGCTAATATAATCGAGTCGTAATGAGCCATAGGACTAATTGAACATCTTTGACCGTTTGTGTTTACCGTTATTGATATAGCCTATATGTTTAGGTCAAGACTAGCTTTGTCTTTGCACGCGTCTACTTGTTGAAGTACTTTATTAACTCTTGCACTCAAGGTGAGATCATAGTCCCACTTTTACTCTTTTTGAACTTATATTGGGATGAGAAAACATAAACGATTCTTTTGAACTAAGTGAACACAAGAACGAGAAAACAAACATTCTACATACGAGTTTAGAACAAAATCCTCAATTCGATTATCATTAGTTACACTTGCCGGGTGTAAGCGAGAACTTATGTTATATGGCCATATGGGTTGACAACCCTCATCTTTGACGGTTCGCTACCGTCTACGGATGAAATATATTTTCGAGAATCAGTGTTTGTTCTAGCACTAAGTGATGGGGTATACAATGGAAGGAATGTTAAGCTTTGATAATTGGGTGCTCGTGAAACAAACTTTTGGAATGTATTACTATTATTTCATTGATGCAAATCTTGTGGTTCACTTGTACTTACTTACTTAAACCTATGATTTCACCAACGTTTTCGTTGACAGATTTCTATGTTTTTCTCAGGTCCTTGAACGATACATGATACATGCTTCCGCTCATTATTTGATACTTGCATTGGATGTCGAGTATATGTGCATTTCATGGAGCGTCTTTTGACTTTATTTTAAACCGTGTCGCCTAGATTTCATTCGTATTATAACGTTGTAACTTAACTATTGGTTGAACAATTCTTGTAAACTTTGGGAACAATCTTTATTTTGAAATGAAGGCGACATATTTTGGTCAAACTTTGTCTTAAAGACTTATGACCACGTAACGGGACCTAAGTAGACGGCGCCGTCAAACATGATTTGGTCGGGTCGCTACAATTAACTTTATTTGCGAACAAGTTTAGAATTAACTAAACTATGTTCTAGTGATTACAAGTTTATAACGTTGAATAAGACAGCTTTTTATGTATGAATCAAATGATGTTATGAACATCATTACTACCTCAAGTTCCTTGGATAAACCTACTGGAAATGAGAAAAAATGGATCTAGCTTCAAAGGATCCTTGGATGGCTTGAAAGTTCTTGAAGCAGAATCATGACACGAAAACAATTTCAAGTAAGATTTCCACTCGAAATAAGATTTTTATAGTTATAGAAATTGAATTAAAGTTTGAATATGATTATTACCTTGTATTAGAAATATAACCTACTGTAAGTAACAAAGGTTTCTTGATCTTGGATGATTACTTGGAATGGATTTAGAAAACTTGGAAGTAAACTTGCAATCTTGGAAGTATTCTTGATTTTATGAAACTAGAACTTTTGGAATTTATGAAGAACACTTAGAACTTGAAGATTGAACTTGAGAGAGATCAATTAGATGAAGAAAATTAAAGAATGAAAGTGTTTGTAGGTGTTTTTGGCCGTTGGTGTATGGATTAGATATAAAGGATATGTAATTTTGTTTTCATGTAAATAAGTCATGAATGATTACTCATATTTTTGTAATTTTATGAGATATTTCTTGCTAGTTGCCAAATGATGGTTCCCACATGTGTTAGGTGACTCACATGGGCTGCTAAGAGCTAATCATTGGAGTATATATACCAATAGTACATACATCTAAAAGCTGTGTATTGTACGAGTACAAATACGGGTGCATACGAGTAGAATTGTTGATGAAACTGAACGAGGATGTAATTGTAAGTATTTTTGTTAAGTAGAAGTATTTTGATAAGTGTCTTAAAGTCTTTCAAAAGTGTATGAATACATATTAAAACACTACATGTATATACATTTTAACTGAGTCGTTAAGTCATCGTTAGTCGTTACTTGTAAGTGTTGTTTTGAAACCTTTAGGTTAACGATCTTGTTAAATGTTGTTAACCCAATGTTTATAATATCAAAAGAGATTTTAAATTATTATATTATCATGATATTATGATGTACGAATATCTCTTAATATGATATATATACATTAAATGTCGTTACAACGATAATCGTTACATATATGTCTCGTTTCAAAATCATTAAGTTAGTAGTCTTGTTTTTACATATGTAGTTCATTGTTAATATACTTAATGATATGTTTACTTATCATAATATCATGTTAACTATATATATATATAACCATATATATGTCATCATATAGTTTTTACAAGTTTTAACGTTCGTGAATCACCGGTCAACTTGGGTGGTCAATTGTCTATATGAAACCTATTTCAATTAATCAAGTCTTAACAAGTTTGATTGCTTAACTTGTTGGAAACACTTAATCATGTAAAATAACAATTTCATTTAATATATATATATATAAACATGGAAAAGTTCGGGTCACTACAACACCTACTGTAAGATTTATCAGTAACTAATTGCGGCAATGTGCTGGTGCAAATTATGAGTATATGATTAACTATATGAGATGTTTCAAACATGGTTATCTTAAATACAACTTAACAAGTTCTCACAACAATGTACTTTTATAAAATGTGTCAAAATTTTATGTCCACCCTTTTTCAAATCAAACATCAGATATTTTCAAATCAAACATCAGATAGAATGGAATTCTTATTCAATTCCATAGGATATTGAATGCCTTAGTGAATCAAACATGACCTAAGAATCATTCTATCCATTAATTTATTCAAACACCTAGAAGTAACTTCAAACCCTAAAGCTAAAAATAAGTTTGATCTTAATGGATAATTCAAGAATCAAGAATAACACTTGAAATACACAATGTTGGGCAATCAGCATAATACTTAGCTGAAATTTAATCTAAATGAGATGAAATTAACAATAAAAATACTTAAAGAAAAGAACACTTGCCGTGAGAGTCGTAACTGCGTTAATCGATTCGTGGGGTGAATGGAGGCATCAGGGGAGATATGGTAGGCAAATAGATTTACTCCGTATAGTAAAATAAATAAATAAATAATAAATAATAATAATAATATACTTATACTATACTAATATAATATATACTAGTAGACTAGTAGATAATAAATAATAAATAAATAAGTTATTATACGGAGTAACAAATTTAGTATACAGGATGCTACCTAAGTGGAAATTATCTAAATTTAGAGCTAATTGTCAAATGTTTAATACCAACTGTTATATTTAGCAAACTTTTTGATACTTTTTAACTTCCACTCATTATGGTTATTCACTTCAATGTACACATTTATATCATTAAATACTATTAATTAATTCTTAATTTTTTTTTTGAACATTGGAGAATTTTTTTTTAAAAAAACAAACGATTAGAAAAAGCCCTCTAGCAAGAAACTAGATGGGCGAGAAACAACAATTACAAAGGCATTTGAAGAAAATAATCATAACACGACACAATATTACTTCTACATTTTAACCACATAAAAGAGTGGTAGCGAACTGCGTCAAACAAGTCTCCCCTTTTCATCGGATGAGAAGCGAATATAAAACTGTTTCGGAAATGCCATAAAACCCAAATCACGATTTAACCATAAAATTAAATAAAGTCCGAGAATATATGATGAAACTAATGTTTACGAACAATTATAAAACTATGGATAACATTATTTTTAGCATATATATATACATATATATATATATATATATATACATATATATATATATATATACATATATATATATATATATATATACATATATATATATATATATACATATATATATATATATATATATATATATATATATATATATATATATATATATATATATATATATATATATATATATATATATATATATATATATATATATATATATATATATATATATATATATATATATATATATATATATATAAATCACGATTTAAACATAAAATTAAATAAAGTCCGAGAATATATGATGAAACTAATGTTTACGAACAATTATAAAACTATGGATAACATTATTTTTAGCATATATATATATATATATATACATATATATATATATACATATATATATATACATATATATATATATATATATATATATATATATATATATACTCTCGAATAAATCATAAACTTAAACACACACAACATTAACAATAGTGGATATATGTATAATCATGAATTAACCATAAAATTAAATTAAAACGCGTACGTTTAGTCATGATTTACACTCTTAAAAAAATCATGGGTAATTTTGTGGGTAAATTCGTAAGAAATTTGAGATTAACTTGATTCTTAAAGAAATCTCCATCCATGGTTAATTCATGGGTAAATTTGTGGGTAAAATGGCAATAAAATTTTAGGGTGATTTTGATTAACAAAGTAAACTTATGATCATGGTTAATTCGTGGGAATTTTTGTGCTATATAACCACGAATTAGTATTTGTGGGTAAAATTCGTAGGTTCGGACATTTTTTCCCATGCAATTAGACACGAAAAATGCCTATGGTGGACAGATTTTCATGTATACATATTTACCCACAAATTAGCGACGTAAAATTACCCATGATCCCAAATGTTGTGTGTAATTTGTGCGTTACACACATTTACCCATGAAATTACCCATACATTTACCCATGATACCTTAGTTTGTGGGTAGTCCGTGTGAAATATTTTAAACTTGTTGGTTTAGCCACGATATAGACACGTAAATTACTTTCATGGGTAATTTTGTGGGAAAGTGCGTGGGAAATTTGAGGGTAATTTTTACCAGTAAGCTAAATCTCTAACCATGGGTAATCTGTGGGTAATTCGTGGCTTTATACCCACAAATTAGTATTTGGGGGAAAAAATCGTGGGTATTCGGCTACTTTCTTGTAGTGAACATTCCTCATTTTGTGGTTAGGAAACTCTATTGTTTTCTAAATATATTGTAGCTAATCCGTTTGGTTCACGGAATCCGAAAGGAATTTGATGAAATTGTAATTGAAATTCTTAATCCGTTCCGTTTGGTTGACATATTTTTTAAGACTACTCCGAACCATGACACATTCCTCAACATTTTCTCAGCGCCATATCAGCTTTCTCTCTCCTCCTACCTCACCACTTCTTCCCATAACACTCACATAACACACCATTGTCAACCATCACATACTACTACTGCTGCTGCTGCTGTCGCCGCCGCCGCCACCACACTACTACTACTACTGCCACCGCCACCTCCACCGCCACCCCACCGCCACCGCCACCCTACGACTACTACTACTGCCACCTCCACCGCCACCGCCACCGCCCCCGCCACCTCCCCCGCCGCCACCGCAGCCGCCGCCGCCGCCACCACCACCACCACCACCACTACTACTACTACTAAGGTTGCAAAATTTGCTATTCGGGGATTAATCGGTCGGGACTTTAGAAGGATTAATCGTTAATTCGGAGATTAATCGGGGATTAATCGAATTGTACTGTATACATTTAAATATTAAATTTCAAAAATTATATGTGTAAATATGAAAAAACTATAAATATAAAAACAAATTTTAACATAATTGTCTAAAATTATTCATTTTGCTCAAAAACTATAAAGTTCTAGTGTAAATTCATGTTAAAATGTTAATCATTTTTTACTTTGACCGATTTTGATTACCAAATTCAATTTTGACCCATCAATTGATGTTGACCTTTTAATTAAACGGATTTTTGAAAATCGAAACGGATTGCTCTTAAAAATGATTAATCGGAGATTAATCGGAGATTAATCGGCGAGTAATCGGGTTTTTTACAACACTGACTACTACTACTACTACCACCACCACTACCACCACCACCACCACGACAACCACAATGACGACGACGACCACGACCACTACCACTGCCACTGCCGCTGCCGCTGCCGCTGCCGCTGCAGCAGCTGCTGCCGCCGCCGCCGCCGCCACTACCACCACTACCACTACTACTACCACTACCACCACCACTACCACCACTACCACCACTACCACCACCACCACTACCACCACCACCACCACCACCACCACCACTACCACCACTACTACTATTATCATTCCTCGTCCCTGAACTTTACATCAAATTTGACTCCATGTCCTTTATCTTTTTTTTGTGCATTCCTCGTCCCTAATATTTGAACTTTCTACATCCCTTGTCCTCCCGTCCATTATCCGTCAGCTTCAACCGTTAAATACAGACATGTGACAAGCATACGAGGGTAAAAAGGTCATTTTATCCTTAACATCTATCTATATCACCACACCATCGCCTATCATTATTCCCCAAATCCATATCAACCCTAATTTCATCTTCATCAATGTTCATTCATATCTTCATCATCATTTATCCAAATCAACTCTAATTCCAAATTAATACTCATCATCATCGTTCATTCATCTTCATCTAGTAGATTGTTCATCACCATAGTTCATCTTCATCCGGTTTGACTTTATTTGACTTTTTAGTGGGTTTTGATTCTGAAGTGTTTTAATCAAATCTGAAAAAGTAGAAACGTTCACAATCATCTAGTGTTCATTTCCTCAAAATTTCAGGGATTAATTTGTCCATTTGATAGGGTTTTTCTTAATTTTTTGGTCCAAAAAATATGACACAAAAACCGAAGTTGTTCCAGACCATTTCAACAACGTCTGTTTAGTTTCAGTAAAAGTTTCAATCTGCATATGATCAAAAGGAAATTAAGGGGTTACCCATGAACAAGATCGGTAAAAAATCAAGAAAAAAGTAATTTTTTATATAAAGATTAAAGATAAATATAAATGTAAAGATAGATATTGATGGTATGGATTACCTTCATAGGTGGGTAAAGGTGAATTAAAGATGGAGAAAGTGAAAGAAAAGGGAATATGGAGATGAGGATGGTGATGCACGTGATATTTCTCAGTCTTTAGTCTTTACAACAAATAATTTAAGGGTGCACTCTTTTGGACCAAAGAGGTCTAATAGCTTTGATTTTTCTGAAAATTGTGACAACTTTTTCTCTCAAGTCAGTAAATGTGTTTCCTAGAAAAGTGTAATCCATCTCCATTCCACACGAAAATCACCCCCATCAACTTCTCTTTCTATCTCTATCTTTAAAACTCAAAACACCACAACTTTTAAATTTCGATTTCCATAATTTTTGGAAGAACTAGATGTCAACACCACCACCATTAAACTCGAAATCTTTTAACAAACCCATCAAGACTAATCTCACACTCGTCAGACCTCTGACGCGCTTTGAAACACCGACAGCCACCTACCGGATTTCTGCCGGTGTGAGAGGGAGTTTTGGTGGTGCTATGTGATGATATGGTTCAGATTTGAGAGGTGGTACTCAGAGGTAGCAGTGGTGCTCGGCGGGTGCTCGTTGGCGGTTGAATCAACTAGGTTTGTTTTGGGTGTTCTAGCTAAGTGATGCATGGTGCTTTATATTTGTATTTTAGTGTGTATATTAGTTGATAGTTGATGTATCTAGATATAATATAGTTGGTTACTTTAAAAAAAAGATGAAGTATGGACAAAGATGAAGTAGGTAAGAAAATGAAAGAGATGAAGTGAAAGAAACACTATTGGTTTTTTTAACATTTAATGATAATTAATAATTTAATAATAATTTTTTAATTTTTTTTCATATTATATTTTTTTTCATATTATAATTATTATCTAATTATTGCTACTTTGGTCCAAAGAAGTTTGACCTTGGTCCATATACATAAAGCCTAATTTAAACAGTAGCCGCACTGCGTGCTACCCACCACCCAAACATTGACTTATTTTCTTAGTACGGAGTATGAATTTATTTTATTTGATGTCTTGATTCACATTTTGAGCCACCCTTTCTTCTCCATTTGATGTTTTTTGTGACTTATGAATTTGTAATACTCTCTTTCTGAGTTGTATTTTTCTTTCGTCAGAATTTTTTTTATAAATGATTGTATATCTACTAATTTGTTTTATAAGGTCTGATTCATGTGTAATATTGGATGAGATTGAATGAGATTGTAATGGTTCAGAATAATTAGGGAGAAGTTAAAATGGTTTTATGTTTTGAGTTGATTGAGGGAGAAAGTCATAATGGAGAAGAAAGGATGAAGAATTGGGGGTTTATATCATAGAATAAGATAAAATAATGACAAAAATACCCCCACATGATATGCACATGATAAGAGGTAACAGCTGGTTTTGACAGAAAGTAGACGGGAGGACGAGAGATGTAGATGTTTGATATATTAGGGACGAGGAATGAATAAAAAAAAGAAAAAGGACATGGAGTCAAATTTGATGTAAAGTTCAGGGACGAGGAATGAAATTTTGTCTTATTATTATTATTATTATTATTATTATTATTATTATTATTATTATTATTATTATTATTATTATTATTATTATTATTATTATTATTATTATTATTATTATTATTAACTAACAAATAAATTGCCTTTGAACATCACATTAATTAAACAACAAACATACGATTACATTTTTTTTTAAAAAGACATAATTGAAAACATACACAAGTACATAAAACAATAAAAACTACTCGTCGTCGTCGGATAACTCATGTAGTGACCCGAACATTTCCATGTTTACATATATTAAATTAAATTGTTATTTACATGATTAAGTGTTTCCAACATGTTAAGCAATCAAACTTATTAAGACTTGATTAATTGAAATAGGTTTCATATAGACAATTGACCACCCAAGTTGACCGGT
The DNA here is from genome assembly GCF_046630445.1 of Rutidosis leptorrhynchoides. NCBI lineage: Eukaryota > Viridiplantae > Streptophyta > Magnoliopsida > Asterales > Asteraceae > Rutidosis > Rutidosis leptorrhynchoides. The sequence continues at coordinate 115,568,650 of NC_092341.1, read as the reverse complement.
GATTCACGAAAGTTAAAACTTTTAAAAACTATATGATGACATATATATGATTATATATATAGTTAACATGATATTATGATAAGTAAGTATCTCACTAGGTATTTTAACAATGAGTTATATACATAAAATTGAGTTTATTGAATTAAGAAACTCGAAACGATATATATAACGATTATCGTTATAACAACGTCTTACTAAATACATATGAATCATATTAAGATATTGATACACTATGTTTAATCATGATAAATGATAAGTAAACATGTCATTAAGTGTATTAACAATGAACTACATACCTAAAAACAAGACTACTAACTTAATGATTTCAAAACGAGACATATATGTAACGATTATCGTTGTAACAACATTTAACTGTATATATATCATACTAAGATATATTAATATATCATAATATCATGATAATGTAATAATTTAACATCTCTTTAGATATAATAAACAATGGGTTAACAACATTTAGCAAGATCGTTAACCTAAAGGTTTCAAAACAACATTTACATGTAACGATTAATGATGACTTAACGACTTAGTTAAAATGTATATACATGTAGTATTTTAATATGTATTCTTACACTTTTTAAAGACTTCAAGACACTTATCAAAATACTTCTACTTAACAAAAATGCTTACAATTACATCCTCGTTCAGTTTCATCAACAATTCTACTCGTATGCACCCGTATTCGTACTCGTAAAATACACAGCTTTTAGATGTATGTACTATTGGTATATACACTCCAATGATCAGCTCTTAGCAGCCCATGTGAGCCACCTAACACATGTGGGAACCATCATTTGGTAACTAGCATGAAATATCTCATAAAATTACAAAAATATTAGTAATCATTCATGACTTATTTACAAGTAAACAAAATTACACATCCTTTATATCTAATCCATATACCAATGACCAAAAACACCTACAAACACTTTCATTCTTCAATTTTCTTCATCTAATTGATCTCTCTTAAGTTCTATCTTCAAGTTCTAAGTGTTCTTCATAAATTCTATAAGTTCTAATTTCATAAAATCAAGAATACTTCCAAGTTTGCTAGCTTACTTCCAATCTTGTAAAGTGATCATCCAACTTCAAGAAATCTTTCTTATTTACAGTAAGATATCTTTCTAATACAAGGTAATACTCATATTCAAACTTTGATTCAATTTCTATAACTATAACAATCTTATTTCGCGTGGAAATCTTACTTGAACTTGTTTTCGTATCATGATTCTGCTTCAAGAACTTTTAAGCCATCCAAGGATCCTTTGAAGCTAGATCTATTTTTTATCATTTTCATTAGGTTTACCTACTAAAATTAAGGTAGTAATGATGTTCATAACATCATTCGATTCATACATATAAAACTATCTTATTCGAAGATTTAAACTTGTAATCACTAGAACAAAGTTTAGTTAATTCTAAACTTATTCACAAATAAAGTTAATCCTTCTAACTTGACTTTTAAAATCAACTAAACACATGTTCTATATCTATATGATATGCTAACTTAATGATTTAAAACCTGGAAACACAAAAAATGCCGTAAAACCGGATATACGCCGTCGTAGTAACACCGCGGGCTGTTTTGGGTTTGATAATTAAAAACTATGATAAACTTTGATTTAAAAGTTGTTCTTATGGGAAAATAATTTTTCTTATGAACATGAAACTATATCCAAATATCATGGTTAAACTCAAAGTGAAAGTATGTTTTTCAAAATGGTCATCAAGACGTCGTTCTTTCGACTGAAATGACTACCTCTTACAAAAACGACTTGTAACTTATATTTCTGACTATAAACCTAAACTTTTCTATTTAGATTCATAAAATAGAGTTCAATATGAAACCATAGCAATTTGATTCACTCAAAACGGATTTAAAACGAAGAAGTTATGGGTAAAACAAGATTGGATATTTTTTGATTGTTATAGCTACGGGAAATATTGTAACAATTCTATACAAATCATATCCTAGCTAACTTATATTGTATTATACATGTATTCTAATATATTATGTAATCTTGGGATACCATAGACATGAATACAATGTTTTGACATATCATATCGACCCATCTATATATATATTTCGGAACAACCATAGACACTCTATATGCAGTAATGTTGGAGTTAGCTATACAGAGTTGAGGTTGATTCTAAAATATTATATACTTTGAGTTGTGATCTAGCCTGAGGCTTGTATACATGAGGTCGTGGATTGATTTGAGATATTATATATTGCTTTATTTCTGTACATCTAACTGTGGACAACTAGTTGTAGGTTACTAACGAGGACAGCTGACTTAATAAACTTAAAACAGTAAAACGTATTAAAAATGTTGTAAATATATTTTGAACATACTTTGATATATATGTACATATTTGTTATAGGTTCGTAAATCGACCAGTGGCCAAGTCTTACTTCCCGACGAAGTAAATCTGTGAAAGTGAGTTATAGTCCACTTTTAAAATCTAATATTTTTGGGATGAGAATACATGCAGCTTTTTAAATGTTTTACAAAATAGACAAAAGTACATGAAACTACTTTCTATGGTTAAACGATCGAAGCCGAATATGCCCCTTTTTACTTGGTAACCTAAGAATTAGTAAACCAATCTACTAATTGACGCGAATCCTAAAGATAGATCTATTGGGCTCAACAAACCCCATTCGTTGTAGCGGATGCTTTAGTACTTCGAGTTTTTATATCATGTCCGATGGATGTTCCGGAATAATGGGGATATTCTTATATGCATCTTGTTAATGTCGGTTACCAGGTGTTCACCATATGAATGATTTTTATCTCTATGTATGGGATGTATATTGAAATATGAAATCTTGTTGTCTATTATTATGATTTGATAATATATAGGTTAAACCTTTAACCCACCAACATTTTTGTTGACGTTTTAAGCATGTTTATTCTCAGGTGATTATTAAGAGCTTCCGCTGTTGCATACTAAAATAAGGACAAGATTTGGAGTCCATGCTTGTATGATATTATGTAAAAATTGCATTCAAGAAACTTATTTTTGATGTAATATATTCTTATTGTAAACCATTATGTAATGATCGTGTGTAAACGGTATATTTTAGATTATCATTATTTGATAATCTACGTAATGCTTTTTAAAACTTTATCGATAAAATAAAGGTTATGGTTATTTTAAAAATGAACGCATTCTTTGAAAAACGTCTCATATAGAGGTCAAAATCACGCGACGAAATCAATTAATATGGAACGTTATAATCTATATGAACGGGACATTTCAGTTGGTATCAGAGCGTTGGTATTAGAGAACCAGAATTTTGGATTAGTGTGTCTTATCGAGTTTGTTAGGATACATTAGTGAGTCTGGACTTCGACAGTGTTTTCTTTAAAATCGATTGCTTAACACTTTTGTTGGAAACTATATATTATTAACATGTAAATATTATGTGATATATTAACCTCTTAATGTGTTTGATATTATGTGATAGATGTCTACCACTAGTATAAATCTCATCGACTCACCTAATAATAATGAAGAGTCGAATATAATTTGGGAAGATTCACAAATTCCCGAAGAGGAACCGGAAGAAGAGGAACCGGAAGAAGAGGAATCAGAAGAGGAGGAACCGGAAGAGGATGAACCGGAAGAAGAAGAGGTTCCGAAGGAAGAAATATTGATACCTACAATAAATCGATTAAATAAAAGAAAATCATCAACCAACGGACCTAAGTTAAAATTGGTCAATGGTGTTTCCGCCGAGAAAGCAAAATATTGGGAAGATTACCAATTTTCCGATGAATCGGATCCCGATGAGGATTCCGATGATGTTATAGAAATTACCTCGACCCAATTTAATAAAGAAAAAGAAAATAATAAGGGAAAAGGTATAAAAATAGAGAAACCTGATTCCAACCCGATGAACTTTATATGTATCGGCAACGTCCGTATTTCCTAAATTGTAACAATAACCCGGGAACCTCTAAACTACCAGGTTTTTCTAAACCATTGTGGAAAACGATAGCTCGTATTAGAGGAACACCATATATCCCTATAAAATTAGGAAAACGAACCAAGTTCAAAGAAAAAGAAACCAGTGATTCAGATTAGAGGGTTGTAATCATGTTGTGTATTATATGTATTGTAGTGTGCTTGTACTTTTATGTTCTATGTAAAAATTGCTTGTATTATTTAGTAATTATCTTTTATGAATCTAATCCTTGTCTATTTTATAGTATAAAAACAAAATAGACGTTAAGGGTAGACAACCGAATATTTTAGAAGACCTACCAGAGGATATGATTGAGGAAATCTTGTCTAGAGTCGATAAGAATTCATCAGCACATTTAGTTATGGCGAAATCAACTTGTCAAATATTTGAAAGACTTTCCAGAAATGCCTTAGTTTATAAAAGGATTTCCTTTGATAGGTGGGGTATATCACATTGGGGAGACCATAAGTTACGCCGTGTTTTCTTTAAAGCGTTAAATGCGGGGAACCCAAATGCAATTTTATGCTACAGGTTAAGAACCTATTTTTACTCAACATATCCCAACATAGGATTTCGTGAGTTAGAAAGAGCTTCTAACATGCAATATAAAGAAGCATGTTATACTTACGGGTTAGTGATGTTCGCTTCTTACCAAAGTGAGAAAAGAAATATCGGATTACAACTTTTAAATAAAACCTTCCACAAGTGACGGATTCAGTAATTGGGGTGAGAAACAAGGTTTTTAAGATTATTACGGGGCTGTTGGACATTACGAAACCCTCGTCCTTTTGACGACATTACAACATGCTGCCTAGCCAATGGTCATAACGGTTACTTTCCACAAGATCAAGGATAGGGAGTCGTCTTAGTAAAACCTGAATGCATGACTTGTTTCTGGACTTATGAATTATGTGTCTTTATTTTTTTTGCTGAACAACTTGCGTATTAACTAAAATTGCCTTCATAGCTGCCGAGTAGCAAAGTTATTATGTGCTATATTTCATCCTATATGTTTATTAGCGGTATTGTAAGTTTGTAAAATATTGTATAAAGTTTGAACACGAAATATTATTGTAATAAGTTTTTCATATAGAATCGTAGTAGTTGAATTGTATAATAGCTACTAAGTATGAACTTAAAGGGTAGGTACTACCCGAATTAAAACTATAAAACGCTAATATGAAGAAAAAGCTTTTATAAATAATTTCATATTATGCAAAATAACAATAACTCTGGATCTAGCAGTGGAACTAATTCCGCAAGAAATCGTGTAGGATGCTCCTACAAAAACTTCACTGCCTACAAACCTTTGGAATTTGATGGAACTGAAGGACCAATTGGATTGAAACGGTGGACCGAGAAGGTTGAATCGGTGTTTGCCATAAGTAAGTGTACTGAAGAGGACAAAGTTAAGTACGCTACGCATTCCTTCATAGGTACGGCGTTAACATGGTGGAATACCTATCTCGAGCAGGTAGGACAAGATGCTGCTTACGCACAACCATGGTCAGCATTCAAGCAATTGATGAACGAGCAGTATCGTCCCAGAAACAAGGTCAATAAGCTCAAGGTAGAGCTTAGAGGATTACGAACACAAGGTTTCGATATCACCACGTACGAACGACGATTCACAGAATTGTGCCTATTGTGTCCCAGAATGTTCGAAGACGAAGAAGAGAAGATCGACGCATTTGTAAAAGGGTTACCGGAAAGAATTCAAGAAGATGTGAGTTCACACGAGCCCGCCTCCATACAAAAGGCAAGTCGAATGGCTCACAAATTAGTGAACCAGATCGAAGGAAGGATTAAAGAGCAGGTGACCGAAGAGGCTAACATGAAACAAGTCAAGAGAAAGTGGGAAGAAACCAATGACAAGAGTCACCAATACAATAACCGCAACATCAATCGCAACAACAATTTCAACAAACGTCCCAACAACAACTACAATAACCGTCCCAACAACAATAACAACAACAACAACAACAACAATAACAATCCCAACAACAATCTCAATAACAACAATGGCAATAAAAACCAAAAACAGCCATGCCAAAGATGTGAAGAGCATCACCTGGGGTTCTGCACGACATTTTGCAACAGGTGTAAAAGAAATGGTCATAGCGCGAAGAAGTGTGAAATCTACGGCCAATGCATAACAGAACTAAAGGAACAAATAATGTCGGAACCAATAACACCGCCATAGTTTGTTTTGGATGTGGAAAACCGGGCCACTTTAGTAGAAATTGCCCGAATCAGGGGAATACTAATGGGCAGGGCCGCGGAAGAGTTTTCAATATTAATACGGCAGAAGCGCAGGAAGACCCGGAGCTTGTTACGGGTACGTTTCTCATAGACAATAAATCTGCTTATGTTTTATTTGATTCGGGTACGGATAGAAGCTATATGAGTAGAGATTTTTGTGCTAAGCTAAGTTGTTCACCGACGCCCTTGGATAATAAATTTTTACTCGAATTAGCAAACGGTAAATTAATTACAGCAGATAATATATGTCGGAATCGAGAAATTAAACTGGTTAGCGAAACATTTAAGATTGACTTGATACCAGTAGAGTTAGGGAGTTTTGATGTGATAATCGTTATGGACTAGTTGAAAGAAGTGAAAGCAGAGATCGTTTGTTACAAAAATGCAATTCGCATTATACGAGAAAAAGGAAAACCCTTAATGGTATACAGAGAAAAGAGCAACGCGAAGTTAAATCTTATTAGTAACCTGAAGGCACAAAACCTAATAAGAAAAGGTTACTATGCTGTGATAGCACACGTCGAGAAAGTCAATTCCGAAGAAAAGAACATCAATGATGTTCCCGTCGCAAAAGAATTTCCTGATGTTTTTTCGAAAGAATTACCGGGACTACCTCCACACCGATCCGTTGAATTTCAAATAGACCTTGTACCGGGAGCTGCACCAATAGCTCGTGCTCCATACAGACTCGTACCTAGCGAAATGAAGGAACTTCAGAGCCAATTACAAGAACTTTTAGAGCATGGTTTCATTCGACCAAGCACATCACCATGGAGAGCTCCTATTTTGTTTGTCAAGAAGAAGGATGGTACATTTAGGTTATGTATCGACTACCGAGAGTTGAACAAACTTACTATCAAGAACCGCTACCCACTACCGAGAATCGACGACTTATTTGATCAACTACAAGGATCATCGATTTATTCTAAGATTGATTTACGTTCTGGGTATCATCAAATGCGGGTGAAGGAGGATGATATTCCAAAGACTACTTTTAGGACGCGTTACGGTCATTACGACTTTATGGTTATGCCGTTTGGGTTGACTAATGCACCAGCTGTGTTCATGGACCTCATGAACCGAGTGTGTGGACCATACCTTGACAAGTTTGTCATTGTTTTCATCGATGACATACTTATTTACTCAAAGAATGACCAAGAGCACGAAGAACATTTGATAAAAGTGCTAGAGTTGTTAAGGAAAGAAAAACTGTACGCTAAGTTTTCAAAGTGTGCATTTTGGTTGGAAGAAGTTCAATTCCTCGGTCACATAGTGAACAAAGAAGGTATTCAGGTGGATCCAGCAAAGATTGAAACCGTTGAAAAATGGGAAACCCCGAAAACTCCGAAGCATATACGCCAATTTTTAGGACTAGCTGGGTACTACAGAAGATTCATCCAAGATTTTTCCAGAATAGCAAAAACCCTTGACTGCATTAACGCATAAAGGGAGGAAATTTGAATGGATGGATGAACAAGAGAAAGCGTTTCAATTGTTAAAGAAAAAGTTAACTACAGCACCTATATTATCATTACCTGAAGGGAATGATGATTTTGTGATATATTGTGACGCTTCAAAGCAAGGTCTCGGTTGTGTATTAATGCAACGAACGAAGGTAATTGCTTATGCGTCTAGACAATTGAAGATTCACGAGCAGAATTATACGACGCATGATTTGGAATTAGGCGCGGTTGTTTTTGCATTAAAGACTTAGAGGCACTACTTATATGGGATCAAAAGTATTATATATACCGACTACAAAAGTCTTCAACACATATTTAATCAGAAACAACTGAACATGAGGCAGCGCAGGTGGATTGAATTGTTGAATGATTATGACTTTGAGATTCGTTACCACCCGGGGAAGGCGAATGTGGTAGCCGACGCTTTGAGCAGAAAGAACAGAGAGCCCATTCGATTAAAAGCTATGAATATAATGATTCACAATAATCTTACTACTCAAATAAAGGAGGCGCAACAAGGAGTTTTAAAAGAGGGAAATTTAAAGGATGAAATACCCAAAGGATCGGAGAAGCATCTTAATATTCGGGAAGACGGAACCCGGTATAGGGCTGAAAGAATTTGGGTACCAAAATTTGGAGATATGAGAGAAATGGTACTTAGAGAAGCTCATAAAACCAGATACTCAATACACCCTGGAACAGGGAAGATGTACAAGGATCTCAAGAAACATTTTTGGTGGCTGGGTATGAAAGCTGATGTTGCTAAATACGTAGGAGAATGTTTGACGTGTTCTAAGGTCAAAGCGGAACATCAAAAACCATCAGGTCTACTTCAACAACCCGAAATCCCGGAATGGAAATGGGAAAACATTACCATGGATTTCATCACTAAATTGCCAAGGACTGCAAGTGGTTTTGATACTATTTGGGTAATAGTTGATCGTCTCACCAAATCAGCACACTTCCTGCCAATAAGAGAAGATGACAAGATGGAAAAGTTAGCACGACTGTATTTGAAGGAAGTCGTGTCCAGACATGGAATACCAATCTCTAATATCTCTGATAGGGATGGCAGATTTATTTCAAGATTCTGGTAGACATTACAGCAAGCATTAGGAACTCGTCTAGACATGAGTACTGCCTATCATCCACAAACTTATGGGCAGAGCAAAAGGACGATACAAACGCTTGAATAAATGCTACGAGCATGTGTTATTGATTTCGGAAACAGTTGGGATCGACATCTACCGTTAGCAGAATTTTCCTACAACAACAGCTACCATTCAAGCATTGAGATGGCGCCGTTTGAAGCACTTTATGGTAGAAAGTGCAGGTCTCCAATTTGTTGGAGTGAAGTGGGGGATAGACAGATTACGGGTCCGGAGATAATACAAAAAACTACCGAGAAGATCATCCAAATTCAACAACGGTTGAAAACCGCCCAAAGTCGACAAAAGAGCTACGCCGACATTAAAAGAAAAGATATAGAATTTGAAATTGGATAGATGGTCATGCTTAAGGTTGCACCTTGGAAATGCGTTGTTCGATTTGGTAAACAAGGGAAATTAAATCCAAGGTATATAGGACCATTCAAGATTATTGATCGTGTCGGACCAGTAGCTTACTGACTTGAGTTACCTCAACAACTCACGGCTTTACATAACACTTTCCACGTCTCGAATTTGAAGAAATGTTTTTCTAAAAAAGATCTCACTATTCCGTTAGACGAAATTCAAATCAACGAAACACTTCAATTCATCGAAGAACCCGTCAAAATAATGGATCGTGAGGTTAAAAGACTTAAACAAAACAAGATACCAATTGTTAAGGTTCGATGGAATGCTTGTAGAGGACCCGAGTTCACCTAGGAATGAGAAGATCATATGAAGAAGAAATACCCGCACTTATTTCCAGAAGATACGTCAACACCTCCAACTGCTTAAAATTCGGGACGAAATTTATTTAACAGGTAGGTACTGTAGTGACCCGAACTTTTCCATGTTTATATATATTAAATGAAATTTTTATTTACATGATAAAATGTTTCCAACATGTTAAGCAATCAAACTTGTTAAGACTTGATTAATTGAAACAGGTTTCATATAGACAATTGACCACCCAAGTTGACTGGTGATTCACGAACGTTAAAACTTGTAAAAACTATATGATGACATATATATGATTATATATATAGTTAACATGATATTATGATAAGTAAGTATCTCATTAGGTATTTTAACAATGAGTTATATACATAAAATTGAGTTTATTGAATTAAGAAACTCGAAACGATATATATAACGATTATCGTTATAACAACGTCCTACTAAATACATATGAATCATATTAAGATATTGATACATTATGTTTAATCATGATAAATGATAAGTAAACATGTCATTAAGTGTATTAACAATGAACTACATATGTAAAAACAAGACTACTAACTTAATGATTTCGAAACGAGACATATATGTAACGATTATCGTTGTAACAACATTTAACTGTATATATATATATATATATATATATATATATATATATATATATATATATATATATATATATATATATCATACTAAGATATATTAATATATCATAATATCATGATAATGTAATAATTTAACATCTCTTTAGATATAATAAACAATGGGTTAACAACATTTAACAAGATCGTTAACCTAAAGGTTTCAAAACAATATTTACATGTAACGACTAACGATGACTTAACGACTCAGTTAAAATGTATATACATGTAGTGTTTTAATATGTATTCTTACACTTTTGAAAGACTCTAAGATACTTATCAAAATACTTCTACTTAACAAAAATGCTTACAATTACATCCTCGTTCAGTTTCATCAACAATTCTACTCGTATGCACCCGTATTCGTACTCGTAAAATACACAGCTTTTAGATATATGTACTATTGGTATATACACTCCAATGATCAGATCTTAGTAGCCCATGTGAGTCACCTAACACATGTGGGAACCATCATTTGGAAACTATCATGAAATATCTTATAAAATTACAAAAATATTAGTAATCATTCAAGACTTATTTACAAGTAAACAAAATTACACATCCTTTATATCTAATCCATATACCAATGACCAAAAACACCTACAAACACTTTTATTCTTCAATTTTCTTCATCTAATTGATCTCTCTCAAGTTCTATCTTCAAGTTCTGAGTGTTCTTCATAAATTCTATATGATCTAGTTTCATAAAATCAATAATACTTCCAAGTTTGCTAGCTTACTTCCAATATTGTAAAGTGATCATCCTACCTCAAGAAATCTTTCTTATTTACAGTAAGATATCTTTCTAATACAAGGTAATACTCATATTCAAACTTTGATTCAATTTCTATAACTATAACAATCTTATTTCGGGTGGAAATCTTACTTGAACTTGTTTTCGTGTCATGATTCTGCTTCAAGAACTTTCAAGCCATCCAAGGAGCCTTTGAAGCTAGATATATTTTTATCATTTCCGTTAAGTTTACCTACTAAAATTAAGGTAGTAATGATGTTCATAACATCATTCGATTCATACATATAAAACTATCTTATTCGAAGATTTAAACTTGTAATCACTAGAACATAGTTTAGTTAATTCTAAACTTGCTCGCAAATAAAGTTAATCCTTCTAACTTGACTTTTAAAATCAACTAAACACATGTTATATATCTATATGATATGCTAACTTAATGATTTAAAACCTGAAAACACGAAAAACACCGTAAAACCGGACATACGCCGTCGTAGTAACACCGCGGGCTGTTTTGGGTTTGATAATTAAAAACTATGATAAACTTTGATTTAAAAGTTGTTCTTCTAGGAAAATGATTTTTCTTATGAACATGAAACTATATCCAAAAATCATGGTTAAACTCAAAGTGGAAGTATGTTTTTCAAAATGGTCATCAAGACGTCGTTCTTTCGACTGAAATGACTACCTCTTACAAAAATGACTTGTAACTTATATTTCGCCTATAAACCTATAATTTTCTGTTTAGATTCATAAAATAGAGTTCAAAATGAAACCATAGCAATTTGATTCACTCAAAACAGATTTAAAACGAAGAAGTTATGGGTAAAACAAGATTGGATATTTTTTGATTGTTGTAGCTACGGGAAATATTGTAACAATTCTATACAAATCATATCCTAGCTAACTTATATTGTATTATACATGTATTCTAATATATTATGTAATCTTGGGATACCATAGACACGAATACAATGTTTTGACATATCATATCGACCCATCTATATATATATTTCAGAACAACCATAGACACTCTATATGCAGTAATGTTGGAGTTAGCTATACAGGGTTGAGGTTGATTCCAAAATATTATATACTTTGAGCTATGATCTAGCCTGAGGCTTCTATACACGAGGTCGTGGATTGATTCCAGATATTATATATTGCTTTATTTCTGTACATCTAACTGTGGACAACTAGTTGTAGGTTACTAACGAGGACAGCTGACTTAATAAACTTAAAACAGTAAAACGTATTAAAAATGTTGTAAATATATTTTGAACATACTTTGATATATATGTACATATTTTTTATAGGTTCGTGAATCGACCAGTGGCCAAGTCTTACTTCCCGACGAAGTAAATCTCTGAAAGTGAGTTATAGTCCCACTTTTAAAATCTAATATTTTTGGGATGAGAATACATGCAGCTTTTTAAATGTTTTACAAAATAGACACAAGTACATGAAACTACTTTCTATGGTTGAACGATCGAATTCGAATATACCCCATTTTACTTGGTAACCTAAGAATTAGTAAACCAGTCTACTAATTGACGCGAATCCTAAAGATAGATCTATTGGGCTCAACAAACCCCATCCATTGTAGCGGATGCTTTAGTACTTCGAGTTTTTATATCATGTCCGATGGATGTCCCGGAATGATGGGGATATTCTTATATGCATCTTGTTAATGTCGGTTACCAGGTGTTCAACATATGGATGATTTTTATCTCTATGTATGGGATGTATATTGAAATATGAAATCTTATGGTCTATTATTATGATTTGATAATATATAGGTTAAACCTATAACTCACCAACATTTTTGTTGACGTTTTAAGCATGTTTATTCTCAGGTGATTATTAAGAGCTTCCACTATTGCATACTAAAATAGGGACAAGATTTGGAGTCCATGCTTGTATGATATTATGTAAAAACTGCATTCAAGAAACTTATTTTTGATGTAATATATTCTTATTGTAAACCATTATGTAATGGTCGTGTGTAAAGGGTATATTTTAGATTATCATTATTTGATAATCTACGTAATGCTTTTTAAACCTTTATCGATAAAATAAAGGTTATGGTTGTTTTAAAAATGAATGCAGTCTTTGAAAAACGTCTCATATAGAGGTCAAAACCTCGCGACGAAATCAATTAATATGGAACGTTTATAATCAATATGAACGGGACATTTCAACTCAAACGCTTTTTGGTATTTCTTGGTGATTTTTGTTTCGGGCTCTCAATACCAAAGCGTGTTGTTCCTCCATCAAGTCGGGTGAACATGGTTGGGTGAGAAATGACAAATTATCCAACATTTCACGGGTCTCGGTCGCGTCGTATATCCTATCCATCGTCCGCGTTGTAGCGTTGGCGGTTTCAATCAATTGTAAACGAGCTTCGTTGGACGATAATTGCGAGGCCGCATCGGATGAGTCCGAACTCTTTTGACTTTTGGTTCTTGCACGAGCCGATGACCCTTAAGCATGGAAAGCTTGAAGCATCCATCGCTTGTGCCGCCGGATACGTCAAAAGGAAGGATCTGTCACCTCAGACCACCGAAAAAGGAGAAAACCGACAGATCCTAGAGAAAATGGTAAAAAGAAAGCGATAAAAGGTCCATCGACCTCCGACGAGATGCCGGAGACCGGAAAACGGAAACAAGGCAGCTACAAACCAGAGAGAGGTTGTCAATCGACGATCTAGAAGGGACACTGGAAAATATGCGGTGCCAGAGATTAAAATGGGTGAAGATATTTAACAACCCGTCCTAATCCTCCTGGACGAAGTCATCATCATTTGGTCCCATCGCGATGATCGATTCCAAGTAATGTCCTTAACATGAGCACATGCACAGCGGAAGACTTAATTCGTACCTGAGAATAAAATGCTTTAAAACATCAACATAAAGTTGGTGAGATATATAGGTTTGATGCTAGCAGCGTTATAACTATGGACCACAAGATTTCATATACATACATAATACACTCGCAAGTGTATGGAAAAGTCGTTGAACACTTGGTAACCATACTTAACATTTAAATCACAGCAGCATATTCTTAAATAAACCCTACACCGTACCAAGTGTAGTAACGAAACGAAGTACTGTGCAACCGTTTAAAACTGGTCGTCCAGCTCGGTTGGGGTTGTCAGGCCCGATAGATCTATCAACAGGATTCACGTTTACGCTCCTCACGTAAATATTAGCTACCAAGTATAAAGAAATATGCCATGGTACAACTCAACGTAGAATTTATTTTTGATCACTTGTGTCCATAACGTAAATCATTTATAAAAACAGCGCATGTATTCTCAGCCCAAAAATATTTAGAGTTTAAAAGGGACTATATACTCACCTAATGTATTTTGTAGTAAAAATACATTTAACATCATTGAATAAGTGTAGGGTTGGCCTCGGATTCGCGAACCTATATCATTTACACATATTAACATCTATAATTAAAGTCAAATAATTTATGTATTATTATAATATAATTGTTATTTTAGTAATTCATGTGTAAATATATTTATTTCATATACTTTAAATAATTAATCTAAAATAAAATTTTTGTTAAGTATATTTTATGTAACTAATTTTTATGGTAATGATAATAAAAATATTAATATTAACATTGATAATATTAATAATATAGTTATATTGGTGAAAATAATAATAACGATAGTAATAATATTAGTAATGATAATGATAATAAGAAAAATAATACTTTTAATATAAATGAGAAAAATGAAAATTTTAATAAAAATGATAATGTTAATTTTAATGATAATAAATACTTTTAATAATAGTACTAACACTTAAAATAATAATAATAATAATAATAATAATAATAATAATAATAATAATAATAATAATAATAATAATAATAATAATAATAATAATAATAATAATAATAATAATAATAATAATAATAATAATAATAATAATAATGATAATAATTAAAAATAATAATAATTAAAAGTGTATACCCTTCATAATCTTTTCTAAAAAGAATTTGACTCAGACGAGACTCGAACTCGCGACCTCTCCTTTCCCACAAACACCCTTAACCCTTAACCACGGCTCCGCATACTACTTTCTGTTATTAATACCGAATTAAATGGTATAACTCTTGATTACTCCTGCCCAACAGACAATATAGCAAACACGGCCCAAAGCCAAACAGGCTGGTGGTTTGATCTGGTAACGTCCGAACAGAAAGAAAAACGAACACAGGTCCCTCACAACATCATATATCATTACTTTTATCATCATAATTATCGTTACCCTCACTATAATCTCTATTATTGAATCGTTTATCAGATCGTCACCTATAACCACCAATCATCATAATCAAAATCCTAATCATCTTATCATCATCTATTTTATATCAGCATCGCTATTCATCTCTTATCATCACCATCAGCAATTATCATCGATTAAACGTGTGTGTTTGGTTTTAGATGGTTCGACAAAAATAGCTGCGATAGCTGTAACCACAATTCGCAGAAAAAGAAATACATACAGCGGCCTAGTTTAATGGATTTTGTGGTGTTAAGTCTTTAGTTGTTAGCCCGAGTTATTTCACAAGCCCGATTAGCAGGTGAAGGCCCATAATCAAATCAGGAAGCTGGATATCGATATGATTGTGATCGGTTTGTCATGTATCACGTCACTCTCCATTAACAATAAACTAGAATCATTACCGACACTTTAATAAAAAGCAGGCTTTGTATGATTAAATAAATATTTAAGTAGGGTTATAAGTATCATTATCTTTTATTTATCATCTCACCTAAACTCACGATGTATACCAACCATACTGTTTCGTTACTTTCACATATGTATGCATACATATCGCAGCTTTTAGCAGAAGATGGGTAGCAGTTAGCAACAGAAAATAAGAGATAGAGAAGTATGGTTGTGGTAAGTTTTATGAAGGAGTTTAAGAGAGAGATGGAGAGAGTTGATGGAGGCGGTTGTGATGGGTATTTGATAGTGGTTTCACGATGGGGTTATGTTTGGAGCTCGATCAAAAAGAACAACAAAAGGCAGTGTGATGAATGATTGTAACAAAAAGAGCAGGAATAATAAGCAAATTGTAGTAGTGGCGGTTAAGGTGGTGAATTTATAATGGGTGGTTTATCGTGGTTAGTGGCGGCGGTTTAGGATGGTGTAGGTGGAAGATGGTTGTGAAGGTGGTGTTTATGAGGTGTCGAAGTGGTGATACAAGGCGGTTTATGGTGATTGATAAGATGAGGGTTAAATGGTCTAAAGAATGGTGGTCTGATGGTTCTTGGGTTTATGAAGATGAAAACAAAAAACATAATCAGGTTTATAGATGATTTTGTGGTTTGGTCCCAATTCGAAGTAAAACAGAAAGCTAGTAGTAGCATGTAGCAATAGGGCCTTTTAGGTTTGTGTCGAATGGAATTAAGAGAATAGAAATAACGAGCCATAAACAGAAAACGGAAGAAACAAAGCAAAGAAATAAATAACGATGATGGTGGTGTGGTTTGAAAGATGAAGGTGTTCATGGTTGGTTCACGATTGATTATAGGGGAGAGAGATAGAAGAGAAAGAGAGAGTAGAACATAAGAGTTTGTGTTAATTGTGATAAGAAGTAGAATGAAATGTTTAACAGATTAAATGGACCCATTTCAATATATATTGCAAGTGTTTTGACAGATGATTCGATCCAAAAGAAAAACAACAAACATGGTGTAAAGCAGATAGTGAAATAAATATTTTAAAATTGAATCTGATTTTGATGCTTAACAGATTTTGGTTTTAAACGTGGACAAGAATCCAATTCGTGTACAGGAAAAAAAAATAAAAAATAAAAATGATACTGATAGGAAGAGTAAACCACTAGTTATACAGATATTTATATATACATTCTAATTAATATTATTTTATATATTTCCAAGTAGTATTTATATACACCCATATATATATATATATATATATATATATATATATATATATATATATATATATATATATATATATATATATATATATATATATATATATATATATATATATATATATATATACAATTAGTTGTTCGTGAATCGTCAGGCATGGTCAAAGGGTAACTGATTATCCGAATATAGATTTCAAATTTTCTAGACTCAATATTACAGATTTTGCTTATCGTGTCGGAAACATATAAAGATTAGGGTTTAAATTTGGTCGGAAATTTTCGGGTCATTACTGTACCTACCCGTTAAAGAAATTTCGTCCCCGAAATTTGATAGAGGTCATCATGGATAACAATAAGGATGTTTTCATTACGAATATGAGGTAATAATGGAGTTTTATCATTATTGAGAGATATAGATAAAACGATTCGATCCTGTGAAGCGCACGAGTGAAGCTATCACAAAAGAGTGAGATGAGTAAAAATATATTCATTTGACCGGTGACGTAGTTATGATTGATTTCCGGAATTCATGGGATTTAAAGGAAATTTTCGTAATAAGATTTGGTGTTTTCGGCGATTTAGGAAATCAAGATCTTCTTTGATTAATGCAATAATCTGTTCTGATTCCTCTGTCGGATATTTCACTATAAATCTACTCCCTTCTTTCCTATATCGTCCATATTTCACATCTTCTACTCTTCCTCCTTAATTCCTACTTTAAGACATTCGTCAATATGCTCCATCCCATTCTGATCCTTGATATACTCTTAACTTTCGTATCTGTAATTCTTCTTTTTCATCTACCGCCAGAAGAATTTATTTACTTCTACTATACTCTTGTGTTCATAGTGTTTCTAGTTCTCCCGTGTCTTTATATTGCTATATGCATTGATATACACGGTTTGTAAATTCGGAGTTATTATCGGGCTTTATATTCTTCATTATTTTTCGGAGCTTTATGCTTTCGTTTTCTCTTTCCGGCTTCGAGTCAAGCGAGTAATGGTTCGTGATTCATAAATATGAAATTCGAAATGAACATAGTTAATGCTCTTAGAAAGAAATGGTAATGACACGATTTTTGATTTGCCAAATTACCAGAATACCCTGGAACAGACCGAATCATCTAGAAATTATTTTCTTGATATGTTTAGAGATTAGATAGAACGTAGGAGTCGTGTAACATGGCACATGATGATGGTACTGTGAATCATCACATTCCATTAGAAACTCAACATGACTTACTGTAATATAATGACGTTGATCAAGTGTCATTATATTATACTAATCCATGCATCAGTTTCCAACACTACTTCAAAACATTCCTATTTTAAACTCGAAGGTTTTAGAACTTAGAAATTAACATAGTTTCTTTTATGTTGTAACGCAGATGTTACGGAGAGATAAATGATCTCAGATAAGAATAGTTATGAAATTATCTCTAGAAATATGGAGAATATGTATAGCGGAAGATATGAAGATATCTTATAATATCTAAGATAAGATGATGATGAGGAATATCATCTGGAAAGGTTTAGAATAAGGAGTAGGGTTCTTACTAATGGTTTCAACAGGTACTGAATCGTTTAGATCCTTTGAAGGCAGGTTCAGTCCTTGTGATTTATCCACAGCCTCTTTCATACTTTGCTCAATCCGTTTTTCAGAAACTTCACATTCGGAGTATGAAATTCTTAGGGGTATACATTTTAGGTATAACTGGAGAAGTTCTGCGAGATTTTCAAAATACTGATCGTGGTTTTCGCTAAAGAGATGATGAGCTGCTGGTACATCTGCTGATGATGTCGCGGATTTTAAAAGGTTCTCCAGTAACGATGACGAAAGAACAACGTGTATATATCGAAGTTATACTAAGACTAGTCTTGATGAGAAGTCGAAGTTTACTTGCTGGAGCTGTGACAAAATTGGCCACTTTAAAAGAGAATCGTAAGGTTGTTTTTGCTAATAAATGCCAAAGAATTCGACGCGGTTACGGATTAAAGAGTTTTTCAGGTGCATAAATCTTTTCTTTTGTAGATGAAACGCGGTTAGTTCAACTTCTCAATTGAGGGATTTTCAAGAATCATGAAAAGATTTGAACGCGGATTGTAACTGTCGAGGTACAAATGAGGTTTAGGATGAAATCAAGTGGCAAGCTTGAAGAATTGTTTCATTTCATATATTATAATCGATATTTTAATTCATTTTAATTGTCCAAAGTTAGCAGTTTAATAGTCCAATGGTCCAATAATCCAATGATTCATATATAGTTATATATATAATATTCGAATTAATTAATACGTATCGTGACCCGTGTACCGGTCTCAGTATTGATCACAACTCAAACCATATACATATTTTGGAATCCACCTCAACCCTGTATAGCCAACTATAGAGTGTCTATGGTCGTTCCGAAATATATATATAGATGGGTCGATATGATAGGTCGAAACCTTGTATACGTGTCCCGTTATTTAAAGTGCGTAAAATAAATAAATATATATCATGACCCATGCACAACGTATTGTCTCAGAATAAATCCGACGTATTGTGTACATGTGTCCCGATGTAAAGTGCGTAAAAGTAAATAACAGAAATTAAATGACGATAAATTAAATTGCGATAAATATAATGTAATACGGAATTAACAGTTAGCTGGGAACAGTTAGCTAGGAACAGTTAGCGTGGAATCGTAACAATTTTTCAATTAATTAGTTCGTTTATTTCTAACAAATTTTATTTGTCCAATGTTTTCTTCGTTATGCTACTTGTTGGATTCTGATAGGTCAAAATCCAAATATGAAATTGAATGAAATTGGTTATTCTGTGGTGAACGGATACGTATATCGGTGGTTGTAAGTAGGATAGTAAATGACCGTTGAATCAGATTCGAAGAATGTACAGTGTAACTTATTAATGTGAAATCTGAATATTCCTCGGGTACTACCTACCCGTTAAAATATTTTCATCATTAACAGTTTGTACAAAAAAAATTTTTAATTACAATCTTTATGAAAATATACTTGCATATATATTTTCTTCGGATGTAATTATGAATTTAATGAATTAATATGATATTAAACTCATTTGATTTATCGTTAATACTAGATTACATAATCTCTAAAACTTTAGAAATTACATAATCGCCATGTCGAGCGAAGATAAATGAGGTAGAATGATACGTAAAGCGAAGATAATCGATGTAGAACGATATGTAGAACGAAGAACATACTCGATGTACAGATGGTGATATTGAAGCGTGTGAGGTTGATATCCGGGACACAGATTGAAATGTTGAGATTTACGACACGGTTGTGGTTTGGGGGTGATAAGGGTACTGTCGGCGTTGATGATGGTGGTACGGATTATACTGCTGGTGCTGCTGCTGGTGTTTGTAACCTTCGCACCATGTTCTCCAAAGCCGTCACGCGAGCGCGAAGTTCGTTATCTTCTGCTAGTACATCGGGATAATTGGCGGTTGAAGCGAGCAGATGAATAAGATTTGAAATATGGAATAATATATAATCGTGACGAGATACTCTAGAGATGAGAAAGAAAATGGTTTCTCGAACAGGTTCGCCGGTAAGTGCTTCAGGTTCATCGCCAAGTGAGCAATTTGGTGGATGCAAGAAATCTTCGATGTGAAATGATTTTCAGATATCGGATGATATTCTAACTATATAGAATATCTATATATATAGTCCTAAAGATTTAGTAGACTATGGAAGAATTTACGGCATATGTCAGGCAAATTTACAGATGCGTTAAGATATGAATTATCAAATATGCTGAGATATGAATTTTGTCTATACACTATCAATGCAGTAAATGCAGTAAGACGTGTCTAGACTTATGAATGATAAGCAGGCAATTTCCTAAGGATGATAAGCAGATGATTTCCGACTAGAAATGATAAGTAAAACTTTTGACATGAAGACACGGTCAAAGTTCAGACCCGCTAATGCATCTAAATAACTAACAGTTAGACACACTAATGCAAGACCTGGTTCGCAAAGACCAACGCTCTGATACCAACTTTAACAACCCGTCCTAATCCTCCTAGACGAAGTCATCATCATTTGGTCCCATCGCGATGATCGATTCCAAGTAATGTCCTTAACATGAGCACATGCACAGCGGAAGACTTAATTCGTACCTGAGAATAACATGCTTTAAAACGTCAACATAAAGTTGGTGAGATATATAGGTTTGATGCTAGCAGCATTATAACTATGGACCACAAGATTTCATATACATACATAATACACTCGCAAGTGTATGGAAAAGTCGTTGAGCACTTGGTAACCATACTTAACATTTAAATCACAGCAGCATATTCTTAAATAAACCCTACACCGTACCAAGTGTAGTAACGAAACGAAGTACTGTGCAACCGTTTAAAACTGGTCGTCCAGCTCGGTTGGGGTTGTCAGGCCCGATAGATCTATCAACAGGATTCGCGTTTACGCTCCTCACGTAAATATTAGCTACCAAGTATAAAGAAATATGCCATGGTACAACTCAACGTAGAATTTATTTTTGATCACTTGTGTCCATAACGTAAATCATTTATAAAAACAGCGCATGTATTCTCAGCCCAAAAATATTTAGAGTTTAAAAGGGACTATATACTCACCTAATGTATTTTGTAGTAAAAATACATTTAACATCATTGAATAAGTGTAGGGTTGGCCTCGGATTCGCGAACCTATATCATTTACACATATTAACATCTATAATTAAAGTCAAATAATTTATGTATTATTATAATATAATTGTTATTTTAGTAATTCATGTGTAAATATATTTATTTCATATACTTTAAATAATTAATCTAAAATAAAATTTTTGTTAAGTATATTTTATGTAACTAATTTTTATGGTAATGATAATAAAAATATTAATATTAACATTGATAATATTAATAATATAGTTATATTGGTGAAAATAATAATAACGATAGTAATAATATTAGTAATGATAATGATAATAAGAAAAATAATACTTTTAATATAAATGAGAAAAATGAAAATTTTAATAAAAATGATAATGTTAATTTTAATGATAATAAATACTTTTAATAATAGTACTAACACTTATAATAATAATAATAATAATAATAATAATAATAATAATAATAATAATAATAATAATAATAATAATAATAATAATAATAATAATAATAATAATAATAATTAAAAATAATAATAACTAAAAGTGTATACCCTTCATAATATTTTCTAAAAATAATTTGACTCAGACGAGACTCGAACTCGCGACCTCTCCTTTCCCACAAACACCCTTAACCCTTAACCACGGCTCCGCATACTACTTTCTGTTATTAATACCGAATTAAATGGTATAACTCTCGATTACTCCTGCCCAACAGACAATATAGCAAACACAGCCCAAAGCCAAACAGGCCGGTGGTTTAATCTGGTAACGTCCGAACAGAAAGAAAAACGAACACAGGTCCCTCACAACATCATATATCATTACTTTTATCATAATAATTATCGTTACCCTCACTATAATCTCTATTATTGAATCGTTTATCAGATCGTCACCTATAACCACCAATCATCATAATCAAAATCCTAATCATCTTATCATCATCTATTTTATATCAGCATCGCTATTCATCTCTTATCATCACCATCAGCAATTATCATCTATTAAACGTGTGTGTTTGGTTTTAGATGGTTCGACAAAAACAGCTGCGATAGCTGTAACCACAATTCGCAGAAAAAGAAATACATACAGCGGCCTAGTTTAATGGATTTTGTGGTGTTAAGCCTTTAGTTGTTAGCCTGAGTTATTTCACAAGCCTGATTAGCAGGTGAAGGCCCATAATCAAATCAGGAAGCAGGATATCGATATGATTGTGATCGGTTTGTCATGTATCACGTCACTCCCCATTAACAATAAACTAGAATCATTACCGACACTTTAATAAAAAGCAGGCTTTGTATGATTAAATAAATATTTAAGTAGGGTTATAAGTATCATTATCTTTTATTTATCATCTCACCTAAACTCACGATGTATACCAACCATACTGTTTCGTTACTTTCACATATGTATGCATACATATCGCAGCTTTTAGTAGAAGATGGGTAGTAGTTAGCAACAGAAAATAAGAGATAGAGAAGTATGGTTGTGGTAGGTTTTATGAAGGCGTTTAAGAGAGAGATGGAGAGAGATGATGGAGGCGGTTGTGATGGGTATTTGATAGTGGTTTCACGATGGGGTTATGTTTGGAGCTCGGTCAAAAAGAACAACAAAAGGTAGTGTGATGAATGATTGTAACAAAAACGAGCAGGAATAATAAGCAAATTGTAGTAGTGGCAGTTAAGGTGGCGAATTTATAATGGGTGGTTTATCGTGGTTAGTGGCGGCGGTTTAGGATGGTGTAGGTGGAAGATGGTTGTGAAGGTGGTGTTTATGAGGTGTTGAAGTGGTGATACAAGGCGGTTTATGGTGATTGATAAGATGAGGGTTAAATGGTCTAAAGAATGGTGGTCCGATGGTTCTTGGGTTTATGAAGATGAAAACAAGAAACATAATCAGGTTTATAGATGATTTTGTGGTTTGGTCCCAATTCGAAGTAAAACAGAAAGCTAGTAGTAGCATGTAGCAATAGGGCCTTTTGTGTTTGTGTCGAATGGAATTAAGAGAATAGAAATAACGAGCCATAACCAGAAAACGGAAGAAACAAAGCAATGAAATAAATAACGATGATGATGGTGTGGTTTGAAAGATGAAGGTGTTCATGGTTGGTTCACGATTGATTATAGGAGAGAGAGATAGAAGAGAAAGAGAGAGTAGAACATAAGAGTTTGTGTTAATTGTGATAAGAAGTAGAATGAAATGTTTAACAGATTAAATGGACCCATTTCAATATATATTGCAAGTGTTTTGACAGATGATTCGATCCAAAAGAAAAACAACAAACACGGTGTAAAGCAGATAGTGAAATAAATATTTTAAAATTGAATCTGATTTTGATGCTTAACAGATTTTGGTTTTAACCGTGGACAAGAATCCAATTCGTGTACAGGAAAAAAAATAAAAATAAAAAATAAAAATGATACTGATAGGAAGAGTAAACCACTAGGTATACAGATATTTATATATATATTCTAATTAATATTATTTTATATATTTCCAAGTAGTATTTATATACACCCACACACACACACACACACACATATATATATATATATATATATATATATATATATATATATATATATATATATATATATATATATATATATATATATATCTATTTACAATTAGTTGTTCGTGAATCGTCAGGCATGGTCAAAGGGTAACTGATTATCCGAATATAGATTTCAAATTTTCTAGACTCAATATTACAGATTTTGCTTATCGTGTCGGAAACATATAAAGATTAGGGTTTAAATTTGGTCAGAAATTTTCGGGTCATTACAAGATAGAGTTACATACTTTTTATTGAATGTAGCTTTTTTAAAGTGAGATTTTTTATATATACACTTCTACAAAGATATATCTTTCACATTTATCAAAGCCACATTTTTCAAAGCCGGTTGAATCTTCTTTTTTCTCCACTCTTCCTTTATTTTGCATTATATGGAACAATATTAATAATAATAAAATCAACAACAACAACAACAACAACAACAACAACAACAACAACAACAACAACAACAACAACAACAACAACAACAACAACAACAACAACAACAACAACAACAACAACAACAACAATAATAATAATAATAATAATAATAATAATAATAATAATAATAATAATAATAATAATAATAATATAAATAATATAAATAAAATAATAATAATAGTATTGATAAATGGTGAGATCACATGGAAGAATTATGCAATGGTGAAAGTGGTATGTGATGATGATGTAATGAGGAGGAACGAGATAGGTAAGTGTGATGGTGTATACATATTATCTTCTCTGTATCTCACCAGGGGCGGAACGTGAAACTCTTGATTAGGAGGGCCAAAATTGAATAATAAGATAAATAAATAGATGTACTCTACATTAAAGAATTAGCATTATAGTCATAATGTATCATGTATGTAAGTATTCAATTCAATGTTTACAAACTCAGTAATATATCACATTTAATATTTTTTTTAAAGGCAAGTAAATTTTATTTAAATAAGGAACAATACACGAAATAAAACTAGCCAGGAGCTAGACAAAACACACAAACAACACGCAACCGCTAAAAAAATATTCACACACATACTAAACTCGAAACAATAGAAGACGCACAAACACGAGAACAATAGAGGAGACCCGACTCGACAAATAAGCAAATCTATGTTTTCGAGTCCGATGATGCGCAAGAAGTGCAGCACGATCTAACGAACTGTCCTAATCCATCTGGATGAATACATTACATTTGGTTACATCGCGAGGTACTTGACCTCTATATGATACATTTTGAAAACATTGCATTCGTTTTGAAAAGACAAACTTTCCTTGCATCGAAAGTTGACGGCATGCATACTATTTCATAATATATCCAACTATAATTAACTTAATAATAATCTTGATGAACTCAATGACTCGAATGCAACGTCTTTTGAAATATGTCATGAATGACTCCAAGTAATATCTCTAATATGAGCAAATGCACAGCGGAAGATTTCTTTCATACCTGAGAATAAACATGCTTTAAATGTCAACCAAAAGGTTGGTGAGTTAATTGGTTTATCATAATTCATCATTTCCATAATTTTAATAGACCACAATATTTTCATTTCCATTAAATAACCTTACACTCGCAAGTGTATAAAAATCATTCGTATGATGAACACCTGGTAACCGACATTAACATAATGCATATAGAATATCCCCCGCATACTCGCAAGTATGCCATAAATATTGGCAATCACAATCACCATTTAAATTGAAGTACTAAAGCATTCCAAATTCCAGAATGGGGTTTGTTAGGCCCATAGATCTATCTTTAGGATTCGCGTCAATTAGGGGCCATTTCCCTAATTCTTAGGTTACCAGACTTGAAGGGGCGATATTCGGTATAGTAATCCAACCATACAATGTAGTTTTAAGTACTTGTGTCTATTTCGTAAAACAGTTATAAAAGCAGCGCATGTATTCTCAGTCCCAAAAATATATATTGCAAAAGCATTTAAAAAGGGAGCAAATGAAAACTCACGATAATGTATTTTGTATTAAAAATACATATGACGTCATTGAACAAGTGCAAGGTTGGCCTCGGATTCACGAACCTATATCATTTGTGTATATATTAAAATGTATAGTTGTTGTAAGTGAATGGTGATAGGAT
The DNA here is from genome assembly GCF_046630445.1 of Rutidosis leptorrhynchoides. NCBI lineage: Eukaryota > Viridiplantae > Streptophyta > Magnoliopsida > Asterales > Asteraceae > Rutidosis > Rutidosis leptorrhynchoides. Next base: position 115,542,393 of record NC_092341.1, on the reverse strand, counting down.
GATGTGGTTGTAGTTAGTAAAAATGAATTTTGAAAAGGGTGACTATGGAACACGATCATGGTGGTAAGGGTGATAGTTTTGTGGATGGAATCTAAACTAAGTTTATATTTTGTTCTTTGTTGGCATCATCAACAAACAAAGAAGGGGTTTAGTTGTGACGACCCGGGAATTTCTGACCAAATTTAAACTTAAATTTTTATATGATTTCGACACGATAAGCAAAGTCTGTAATGTTGAGTCTCAAAATTTTCGAACTATTTTCACGAAATCAATTACCCTTTGACTATTACCGACGATTCACGAACTATAGTTGTATATATATATATATATATATATATATATATATATATATATATAAGTATATATATATATATATATATATATATATATATATATATATATATATATATATATATATATATATATATATAAGTATATATATATATATATAAGTATATATAATAAGGTGAAATAATAAAAACACAATTTAATTATCGGTGTTAAATATGTAAAAAAAATACATATAGATGATCACAAGTTGTTATGAATCTATATATATGATTTCAATTCATAATTAATGATATATATAAATATAAATAATAAATATTAAATAAATTCTATATTATAATATATTACATGATTAATAAATTATGATATTAAGAATATTGAAGGTGATTACAAGTTAAAAAAAAATATTTATTATAATATTATTATTACTTTTATTATTGATATCAATATTATTGATATTATTATAGAAACATGTAACTTGTTATATCCCATTATTATTATTAGATATTATCATCATTATGATACATAAAAATCTAAAATGTATTATGTAATTATATTATATGATCTATAATATCAAAACTAGTGATATAAATATTTTGTTTTAAAAAAATAATAAAAAAATAGAATATATAGGTACAAAATTTATTATAAAAGATAAATAATATTATTACTAATATTATTAACAATACAAATATAATTAGTATTATTATTATTATTATTATTATTATAATTATCATTAATAACATTTTTATTATCAAATTCATTAAAAATTATTAATATTACTATTATTACTTTTATTATTATTATCAAATTAATATTACTAGTATTATTTATATTTAGATTATTATTAATATAATTATAAGTATTAAATATTATCAATAATTATAAAAGAAGATCATACGTACGTTTTGGAAAGCAAATTCAGTTGCCCATCCCAATCAAAACTGTAATTGATTTTTGTTTTTGTCTCTAAACTGGATCACAAATCGAATCATATCATAGATGAGGTTAAAATCTGTTAGCAATCGGCATCTTCATTTTTTTTATTTTTTTATCTGCTTTGAAAAGGTTCTGTCGCCAGTTTCTACTACAAAACAAGAGGTTTAGCTCGACATTAGAGAGGAAATCGTTCAATTATTCATATCCTTTATCAAATAAAACTGTAACGATTTTATATTGTCAAAATTAAACAGAAATTCATTAAATTAAACGTGTTACCTCTGTTCTTGGTAACTTTTTAACAAAAGCTCAAAATCAAACGAAATTTCAAATTCAGTAAATGTAGCTGTGTTTGGAATCTCATGTTCAAACTATCTGCAAGATTTCACCTTCCAATTTATCAAAACGATTCTGAATTTGTGGGACAAAGTTTTCCAATCAAAAGTCAACATGTTTGTTCTTTATAAAATTCATGATCATTTTAGTGTTTCTGTTTCAATTAATAATCTAGAAAGGTTCTAACAATGATTTACAAACTATTTTGTGTAGGAATCGTGGATTAAAACAACCTTAATTCCAAAATCACGATTTATGCTCATAATATTTTTTTTTCGAACTCAGCTACTGCCATTTTATTTTATTTTTTATTTTTTTTCTTTGCTTTTGCGTCTGTTAAATTGAAATAGCAATTACCAGAGTTTGTGTTTTATTATTAAATCCTAAACCTGATTCCATCTTTATTGTTAAGATTAAATGGATATCTCAGTTTGGTTTTGAAGAAGAGCATATGAATAATAATCGGGTTATAAGATTTTAACTTGGGTCTTAATCAGAAAATAACATTTGGTCGAATGGTAAAAGGGCATGACGGGTATTCGAGAGGTCGGGGGTTCAAATCCGATTCGCGATATTTTTTTTAAAACTTCTTCTAAGGTAGTCTCATTTTCTTTTATTATTATTATTATTATTATTATTATTATTATTATTATTATTATTATTATTATTATTATTATTATTATTATTATTATTATTATTATTATTATTATTGTTATTGTATTATTATTATTATTATTATTATTATTATTATTATTATTATTATTATTATTATTATTATTATAAATCATTATTGTTATTATTATTAAGTATTAGTATTAATGTTATTATTATCAACATTATTATTATTAAGTATTAGGAATATTATTGTTATTATTATGATTATCATTAGTATTAGTAAAAGTATTATTTATATAACTATTAATATCTTTACTATTATTATCATTATTAGGATTATGATTATCATTATTAATTAATGTTATTACTACAAGTATTATAATTATTAATACTATTATTACCACTAATATAAGTATTACGACTAAATTTTCATTTATTATGATTATAAATACAAGTATGAATATTAATATTACTATCACTAACAGTTGTATTATTATTATTATCATGATTAGGATCATTATTATTATCATTATTATGGAAATAATACAAGTTATCATTATTTTCATTAATATTAGTATTAGTAACACTTTTGTAACTATTAGTATTATTATTAACAATATCAATATTATTATTATAAATATTATCATTTTTTTATAAAGTTATTATTATTATTATTATTATTATTAGTAAATCATTAATATCAACACTATCATTTTTAAGCAGATAAATATTTTGTACATAAAATATACTTATTATATATACTATACTTATATTAAAATTTCACATAACTATATATGTCAAACCTACTAAGATTATTTATATAAATACTTATAAATAACAAACTATCGATTTTTAAATATAATATTAAACAAGTATGTATGTCAATATATTAATATAACTATTAACCAATTTGAATATATACACAAATTAAATATACATAAGATATAAATTAAGGATATAATAAATAAATTGGTTCACTTACGATTATATGTTTTAATATATATATATATATATATATATATATATATATATATATATATATATATATATATATATATATATATATATATATATATATATATACAAATGATATAGGTTCGTGAATCCGAGGCCAACCCTGCATTGTTCAATGTCGTCATATGTATTTTTACTACAAAATACAGTATTGTGAGTTTCATTTGCTCCCTTTTTAAATGCTTTTGCAATATATATTTTTGGGACTGAGAATACATGCGTTGCTTTTATAACTGTTTTACGAAATAGACACAAGTAAATGAAACTACATTCTATGGCTGGATTATTAAACCGAATATGCCCCTTTTTAGTCTGGTAATCTAAGAATTAGGGAACAGACACCCTAATTGACGCGAATCCTAATGATAGATCTATTGGGCCCAACATGCCCCATCCAAAGTACCGGATGCTTTAGTACTTCGAATTTATCATGTCCGAAGGGAGTCCCGGAATGATGGGGATATTATATATGCATCTTGTTAAGGTTGGTTACCAGGTGTTCACCATATGAATGATTTTTATCTCTATGTATGTGATGTATATTGAAATATAAAATCTTGTGGTCTATTAAAATGATGGAAATGAATGTTTATGATAAACTAATGAACTCACCAACCTTTTGGTTGACACTTGAAAGCATGTGTATTCTCAGGTATGAAAGAAATCTTCCGCTGTGCATTTGCTCATATTTGAGATATTACTTGGAGTCATTCATGACATATTTCAAAAGATGTTGCATTCGAGTCATTGAGTTCATCAAGATTATTATTAAGTCAATTATAGTTGGATATATTGTGAAATGGTATGCATGCCGTCAACTTTCGATGTAATGAAAGATTGTCTTTTCAAAAACGAATGCAATGTTTGTAAAATGTATCATATAGAGGTCAAGTACCTCGCGATGTAACCAAATGTAATGTATTCGTCCAGATGAATTAGGACGGGTCGTTTCAATTGGCATCAGAGCTGGTATAACACCGTCCATGTGTGGTGGGTTAGTCGTAAAGGAGGTTCTCACAGTGTTACCTGTGATGAAGCATTGGATCTTACTCCCTGAGATCCCTTACGAGGGTTTACAATTGCCGAGAGGCAGGCCCTAAAATCAGTGTCTGAGGTACACTCAGTGGTCACCAGGCGGTTAGCTGGGAAGGTACTGGGTGGGACGTGTGGTGTCCTCAACTATGAAAGTTGGTATCAGAGCGGTGGTCTTAGCGAACCAGGTCTTGCATTAGTGTGTCTAACTGATAGCTGTTTAGATGCATTAGTGAGTCTGGACTTCGATCGTGTCTGCATGTCAAAAGTTTTGCTTATCATTTCGTGTCAAAAATTACATGCTTATCATTCTTAGAGAATCACTTGCTTATCATCCTTAGTCTAGACACATTTTATTGCACTGATTACATGATTAGTGTATAGATAAAATTCATATCTTAGCATATCTGCTAATTCATATCCTAGCATATCTGTTATTGTAAACTTTGCCTGGCATTTTCTGTAGATTCCTCCGTAACTTATGGGATTTTAGTATTATATATGCATATGTAAATTATGTATTGCAGGATACTAATCTACATCCTATAATCTATTTCCTATCGATAATCATTCATCTGATCGTAAGAGATGAATCCCTCAACCAGTTCGAATTTCTCGGATTCCGACAGCTATTTCGATATGGAGTTTCACCTAAGCTCCGAAAGCAGTGTCACCAGAATGAATCAACCAATCATCCATCCCCAATTCATCTGATGGGTTCGTAGCTTACTTAATCATTGGAGACAAGAAGAAGGCTATCCCTTCCATCCACCACATTGCCTTCTTGGCGAAGAACCTGAAGCACTTACCGGCGAACCTGTCCGAAACACTATTTTCTCTCTCATTTCCCGAATATCTCGCGACGATTATATTCTATCTAAAATTCTAAACCTTATTCATCCGCTCGTTTCGATCGAAAATCATCCCGGAATAATATACGAAGTCAACGAACTTCGCGTTCGAGTAATCAATTTGGAGAATATGGTACAAAATTTACAAACTTCAGCAACATCATTGGCACCAACAGTACCATCAATAACAGCACCAGTACCATCAATAATCCATGCCTCAACATCTCATTCTGCATCTCGAGTATAATCATCGTTCTACATCATTTATCTTCGTTCGACATGGTTATTATGTAATCTCTAATGTTTTAGAGATTATATATTATTGTTCTAACGGTAAATCAAATGAGTTTAATATCATATTGACTCATTAAATCCATGGTTACATCTGAAGAAAATATATATGTATATATGTTTTCACAAAGATTGTAATTTAAAATTCTTTTGTACAAACTGTTAATGGTGAAAATATTTTAACGGGTAGGTAATACCCGAGAAATATTTAGATTTCACATTAAAAAGTTACACTGTACATTATTCGAATCTGATTCAACAGTCATTTACTATCCTACTTACATTCACAAGATATACGTATCCGTTCACCACAGAATAACCATTTTCATTCAATTTCATATTTGGATTTTGACTTACCAGAATCCAACAAGTGGCATAACGAAGAAAACATTGGACAAAAATAAAATTTATTAGAAACAAACAAATTAACTATGAGAAATTTTGTTAAGAATCCACGCTAACAAAATCCTAGCTAACTGTTCCTAGCTAACTGCTAATTCCTTATTACATTTAATTATCGCAATTTATTTTATCACAATCTAATTCTCGCAATTTTATTTATTGTCATTTAATTCCTACTATTTATTTTACGCACTTTATTTATTGGGATACGTATACAAGGTTTTGACATATCATATCGACGCATCTATATATATTATTTGAAATAACCATAGACACTCTATATGCAGTAATGATCGAGTTCTCTATACAGGGTTGAGGTTGATTCTACAATAATATATATACTTTGAGTTGTGATCCAGTCTGAGACATGTACACGGGTCACGATACTTATTAATTAATTCGAATATTATATATTAAACTATATATGAATTATTGAATTGCTAACTGTGGACTATCAACTGAGGACTACCAACATTGGACAATTAAAATGAATTAAAATATTGATTATAACATATGAAACTAAACAATTCTTCAAGTTTGCCACTTGATTTCATCTTAAACCTCGTTTGTATCTCGACGATTAAAATCTGCGTTCAAACCTTTCATGATTCTTGAAAACACCTCAATCGAGAGGATGAACCAACCGCACTTCATCTACGGAAGAAAATATTGATGCATATAGTTATGCACCTGAAAACCCTTGGAACCTAAGTAAACGTTTAACACGTATCTGTGCTAGCTCCTTTGGCGTTGTTATTACCGAAAATAACTTAACAATGACTCTCCAAAACAGCAAATTTTGTCACAGCTCCAGCAAATCAACTTCGACTTTCATTCGAATTAACCTTATTATAACCTTGATATATATGCGTGCTCTTTTATTGTTACCGGGGAATCTTTTATATTCCACTAAATTACCAGCAGACGTACCAGCAACCTCGTTGCTCCTTGGATTAAATCTCTATGACAAATCAATTGAAGTCTTATCATGAACTCATCGGTATCTCGTAACGATAATTACCATACCAAGTACTGGAAGGCATCAATCGATAATCTCGAAATTCTCAGCGATTCTACGACAACAATTTTTATATAAATATATATATATATATATATATATATATATATATATATATATATATATATATATATATATATAACTTTTATTTCCTGGATTTACGAATTTCAATTCTGAATTTTTGAAAAGCGCTTTAGCTTATGAATCAGTTTCCTGAGTTTTGAAAAAGCTGATGAAGCAGTGAAAACTGAAGACTGCCTTAACAGTCAAAAGTTTGATGATAAAGAATGGAGTGTTGGAAAAGCTCAAAGATTTTGATACTGAAAAATGAATTGAGCAAATCATGAAAGAGACTCTAAACAAGGACTAAAGTTGTACATAAAAGAATCCTGATGATTCTGTTTCTGATGAAATCTTTAACGAATACCTTGCTCCTTAATCGCTCTAAATCATCGTGAATGAATTTCTTCATAACAATTTGATTCAAAAATTCTAAAATATTATCGTATCTTTCATTATTAATATCCTCGATATTTCTGAAGATATCTTCATAAATATTCTCGTCCGATATAAATTATCTCTCCACGCTATCTGTGATATATCATAAAAGGAAACTGTCTTAGTTTCTATATTCTGTAAACCTTCGAGTTTAAAATAAGAATGCTTTTGAAGTAGTGTTGGAAATTGATACATGAGTTAGTATAATATAATGACACTTGATCAACATGATTATATTACAGTAAGTCATGCTGAGTTTCTAATGTAACGTGATGATTCACAGATCATAACGTCATCATGTGCCATGTTACACGACTCTTACATTCTATCTAATCTCTAAATAAGTCAAGAACATAATTTATTAATAGTTCTATCTTTTCTCTTGAATTCTGGTAACTTAACCACTCAAGATCGTACTATTATAATCTCTCTCTCTTAGAATGTTAGTCATGTTCATTTGAAACTTTATACCTACGAATTCTGGACCATTATTCACTTGATATAAAGTCGGGAAGAGAAAAACAAATGTATGGAACTCCAAAAATATAAAGGAAAAAAAGGGAGTGGATTTATAGTGAAATATCCGACAGAGCAATCGAAACAGATTATTGTATTTAACCAAAAAAGATTCTAAATTTTGATTACCGAAGAATCAAATCTTATATAGATTTCAAGGATTTTCTCTAAATGCCTTGAATTCCGAAAATCAACTCTATCTACGCTAAAAGATACGACGAAACTTTATTTTTCTCATTTCATTCTTTTGTGATAGCTTCACTTGTGCTCTTCGAGAAATTGAATTGTTTTATCCATATTACTCAATGATGATAAAACTCTATTTATCATCTCATATTCGTCATGAAAACATCTTAATGGTTAGCCTTGACGACCTCGATCAAATTTCGGGACGAAATTTCTTTAACGGGCAGGTACTGTGACGACCCGAGAATTTCTGACCAAATTTAAACTTAAATTTTTATATGATCTCGATACGATAAGCAAAGTCTGTAATGTTGAGTCTCAAAATTTTCGAACTATTTTCACGAAATCAATTACCCTTTGACTATTACCGACGATTCACGAACTATAGTTGTAAATAAATATGTATATATATATATATATATATATATATATATATATATATATATATATATATATACATATACATATATATACATATATACATATATATATATATATATATATATATATATATATATATATATATATATATATATATATATATATATATATATATACACGTATATATATATATATATATATATATATATATATATATATATATATATATATATATATATATATATATATATATATAATAAGGTGAAATAATAAAAACATAATTTAATTATCGGTGTTAAATATGTAAAAAAAATACATATAGACGATCGCAAGTTGTTATGAATCTATATATATGATTTCAATTCATAATTAATGATATATATGAAATGTCCCGTTCATATTGATTATAAACGTTCCATATTAATTGATTTCGTTGCGAGATTTTGACCTCTATATGAGACGTTTTTCAAAGACTGCATTCGTTTTTAAAACAAACCATAACCCTTATTTTATGGACAAGGTTAACAAGACACCACTTAGATTATCCAGAAATGATAATCTAACAAATATCACACTTACACACTATCAATACATATTGGTTTATAAATATTAATATGTTACAACAAAATAAATCTCGAATGCAGTTTTAAACAATATTATACAAGCATGCTGACACCAAATCTTATCTATATAATAGAATGCAACAGCGGAAGCTCTTAATAATCACCTGAGAATAAACATGCTTTAAACGTCAACAAAATTGTTGGGGAGTTATAGGTTTAACCTATATTTATCAAATCGTAATAATAGACCACAAGATTTCATATTTCAATATACATCCCATACATAGAGATAAAAATCATTCATATGGTGAACATCTGGTAACCGACCTTAACAAGATGCATATAGAATATCCCATATCATTCCGGGACTCCCTTCGGACATGATGAATTCGAAGTACTAAAGCATCCGGTACTTTGGATGGGGCTCGTTGGGCCCAATAGATCTATCTTTAGGATTCGCATCAATTAGGGTGTCTGTTCCCTAATTCTTAGATTACCAGACTAAAAAGGGGCATATTCGGTTTAATAATCCAGCCATAGAATGTAGTTTCATTAACTTATGTCTATTTTGTAAAACATTTATAAAACTGCATGTATTCTCATCCAAAATATTAGATTTTAAAAGTGGGACTATAACTCACTTTCACAGATTTTTACTTCGTCGGGAAGTAAGACTTGGCCACTGGTCGATTCACGAACCTATAAAAAATATGTACATATATGTCAAAGTATGTTCAAAATATATTTACAATATTTTTAATACGTTTTTCTGTTTTAAATTTATTAAGTCAGCTGTCCTCGTTAGCAACCTACAACTAGTTGTCCACAGTTAGATGTATATAAAATAAAGCAATATATATTATCTTGAATCAATCCACGACCTCGTGTATACAAGCCTCAGGCTAGATCACAACTCAAAGTATATATAATAATTTGGAATCAACCTCAACCCTGTATAGCTAACTCCAATATTACTGCATATAGAGTGTCTATGGTTGTTCCGAAATATATATATAGATGGGTCGATATGATATGTCAAAAATTGTATTTGTGACGACCCGGGAATTTCCGACCAAATCTAAACTTTATTTTATATGATTTCAACACGATGAGCAAAGTCTGTAATGTTGAGTCACAAATATTTTGAACTGTTTCATATATTCGTTTGACTATCGACCATTCCCGACGATTCACGAACAACTATTTGTAAATAGATAACATATATATTTAAATAGGTATAGGTATTTATAATTTGAAACAAAATGATTATTAAGATTTATATTGTAATAAATAAAATAAAATGCGATTAATGGAAACTATAGATTATAATAATATATATATAAATATATATATAAATATTACTTGTAAATATATAATATTATATTTAGTTGTTTAAAAGAATATAATCAATATATTTATTTACTTAAACTTGTTAATTAGAGATTTGATATATTTATATATATATATATATATATATATATATATATATATATATATATATATATATATATATATATATATATATATATATATATATATATAATGTGTATATTGAAAATGAATGATTTCGAGCTTAAATAGTAAACGTCAGTAAAACTCGATTGGCATTTCGCCAGTGTTCATATAGTTCTAATACGTGTTTAAGAAGATTGAAAATAAAAATTGAACTGTAAATTGATTACGAAGATTTTAGGATTGATAAAAAAATATTTTTACCTTTTTAAGTTTAAATATTAGTACTCCGTATATATTAATTGGAACAGAAAATAAATATTTATTGAACATTTTTGATCAGATTTCAAATAGTTAATGAGTGAAATAATTAAATATGTTTAATCTAAAAATTTGAGATTTTTAGGGACACTTTTATACATTAACTGTTTAGCAATGGACACGATATCGCACCCCATGACAACTGTCGGTAGAATTTTCAACTTGATGGCTGCTAATAATTAGTTTCACATGTTTTCTCTGATTGAAATTTATATTATATTATTATTATATTATTATATTATTATTATATATATATATATATATATATATATATATATATATATATATATATATATATATATATATATATATATATATATATATATATATATATATATATATATATATATATATATATATCATACACGCATATGAAATTTAACACCACTTGTGCAAATAATTAAGTTATAAAAGTGCTACTACTTTATACTGTTTTTGTTAGAACACCATAACCACCAAAGTCATCTTCTAACACTCATTATTAACTATTGCATAATGGAACCCAAAAGTCGATCAATTGTTGCAACTGAGACTTGTTACTTATGTTATTCGACTACACCCAAACTGAGACTTTATGGTTTACTCGATGTTTCCATTTCGACTGATACACCGAGACCAAACCACCCCCACTGCATCATCACCAATATGGGTTATCACTACCACCTACAACCTCCACAACATCGCCTCTAAACCACCACCATCTCCACCACTTCAAACCCCTACCACTACCATCATGATTACGAAACTACTGCAATAACTTCATCAGATACGGTTCCTGCTATAACCGTCGTGAAACACCAATTTAAGCTCACAAATGGCTACTACTACACGCTGCTATTTAAACTACAACCGTTATCGTTTTTCTACCACATCTCAGTTTCTATTTGAAGATTCTTTAAGCGACTCGCTCTTGAAAAGCCTGCTGAAATTGCAGTCGGGTTACAACCACCACGAAACCACCATCTCGTCCTCACTCTCTCATCATCTCTCTAGTATTTTCTTTAGTGAACCTGCAACCATCATCTTGAATCCATCACTACTATCTTACAACCATCCTTTCGAAACATCACACACCACCCTCACTCTCTCTCCTTCTACAATTCTTTCTCTTTGTAACAACCAAAACCGCCACTTTCATTTGCCATCCATCACCATGATCACCAACACAACCATAACCGCCATTATCGTGATTAAACTACTTGCTATCGTTTCTTGTTTTGACTTCTGTTTCACCACTCAAACACCACCACAACTACAACCATCGAGTTATTTCAGTTTCTTTTTATCTTCTTCGTGAACCCAGTTCGAACCACAACCTGCAACAATGGAATGATGAAGATGATACTGTTACGATAGTGATGATGATAATGATGGAGACGTGGTAATGAAACGAAGAAGAAAAACGATGAACCAGGCTGCTGAAAATGTTATATGTTTCCTTTCTGTTTGAACAATATTAAAAAATCTATGACATATCCATTTTTTTTTTCTGCCGTTCGAATAGAGACCAAACAAAACTCATCTTAAATTGCTATTGGGCCATTAACTGATTTTGGACTGTTATTTTATGCTTGTTGGGCCGAAGTATCTGGCCAGAATATATAGAGGTGATCGATTTGTTTGGTTTATGAAAGAAGATGAATGATAATGATAAAGATGACTGGAAATCGGGTTATATATAAGTAAGTGTAATAATAAAACAGAAAGGCAACACCAGCGTAATGGTTAAAGGATGTTTGTTGGTGAGCGAGAGGTCTCGAGTTCGAATCTGGTCTAAGGCATTTTTTTAAGAAAAGCTATTAAGGTAGTTTCACTTATTATTATTATTATTATTATTATTATTATTATTATTATTATTATTATTATTATTATTATTATTATTATTATTATTATTATTATTATTATTATTATTACTACTACTACTATTATTATTATTATTATTATTATTATTATTATTATTATTATTATTATTATTATTATTATTATTATTATTATTATTATTATTATTATTATTATTATTCTTATTATTATCATTATTATTATTATTACTATTATTGTTATTATTATTATTGATGTTATTAATTTAGATTACTTATTATTATTATTATTACTAATACTAATACTAATAATATGATTATTATTATTATTATTATCATTAATGCGAATTATATTATTATCATTATTATTAATATGAGTATTATTATTATTATTATTAATATTATCATTTGTAAAAATATAAATATTATCAAGATTGTTAAAAATTATCAGTTTTAGTAAAAGAATTATCTTATATTTATTATTATTAGTATCCATTATTATTAAAAGTATCATTTTTATAAAAATTACCATTTTTATTATTATAGCTAGTATCATTATTATTATAGAATGAAACGACTTTTATTTATTACTACCAATATTATCTTATCAAATGACTATTAGTTATATGAAAACCATATTTACTACATATAACCTAACTATATATAAAAATGAATATATATATATATATATATATATATATATATATATATATATATATATATATATATATATATATATATATATATATATATATATATATATATGTATATGTATAAATTACATCACTAATAATAATAAATATATGTTTGTTCGATTACGACTATAGATTTTTTAATAAGATATACAATTGATATAGGTTCGTGAATCCGAGGTCAACCCTATACTTGTTCAATGTCGTCATATGTATTTTTACTACAAAGTACAGTATGGTGAGTTTCATTTGCCTTTTTTACCCTTTATATTTTTGGGCTGAGAATACATGCGCAACTTTTATAACTGTTTTAGACACAAGTAATCGAAATTACGTTCTATGGTTGAATGATCGAAACTGAATATGCCCCTTTTTAGTCTGGTAATCTAAGAATTAGGGAACAGACACCCTAATTGATGCCAATCCTAAAGATAGATCTATCGGGCTCAACAAGCCCCATCCAAAGTACCGGATGCTTTAGTACTTCGAAATTTATATCATGTCCGAAGGAGGATCCCGGAATGATGGGGATATTCTTATATGCATATTGTGAATGTCGGTTACCAGGTGTTCAATCCATATGAATGATTATTTTTGTGTCTATGCATGGGACGTTTATTCATGAGAACTGAAAAATGAAAATCTTGTGGTCTATTAAAATGATGGAAATGATTATTTATGTTAAACTAATGAACTCACCAACCTTTTGGTTGACACTTTAAAGCATGTTTATTCTCAGGTATTAAAGAAATCTTCCGCTGTGCATTTGCTCATCTTAGAGATATTACTTGGAGTCATTCATGACATATTTCAAAAGACGTTGCATTCGAGTCGTTGCGTTCATCAAGATTATTATTAAGTCAAATATAGTTAGATATATTATGAAATGGTATGCCTGCCTTCAACGTTCGATGTAATGAAAGATTATCTTTTCAAAAACGAATGCAATATTTGTAAAATGTATCATATAGAGGTCAAGTACCTCGCGATGTAATCAACTGTTATGAATCGTTTATAATCGATATGGACTTCGTCCGGATGGATTAGGACGGGTCTCTACAGTTGGTATCAGAGCGGTGGTCTTAGCGAACCAAGTCTGCATTAGTGTGTCTAACTGATAAATTGTTAGGATGCATTAGTGAGTCTGGACTTTGACTGTATCTGCATGTCAAAAGTTTTGCTTATCATTTCATTTCGAAAATTACCTGCTCATCATTCTTAGGAAATCATTTGCTTATCATTCTTAGTCTAGACACATCTTGTTGCATTGAATGCATTCTTAGTGTATAGACAAAAATTGATATCTTAGCGTATCTGCTAAATCATATCTTAGCTTATCTGTTACTGTAAACTTTGCCTAACACATTCCGTAAATCCCTCCATAATTCACGGGTCAGTCTCGACACGTCTTATTGCAATTATTACATAGATGATGTACAGACAAATTTACATCTCTTCACATTAAACTTTATCTGACACATCTCCTTAATTTCCTCCGTAATTCATGGGATCTTCTGTACTATATATAGGTATCCTATGTAATTAGAATATCATCCGATCTCCGAAAATTATTTCATATCAAAATCCTCTTACTGATCGTGAAAGATGGATCCTACACCTAGCTTGGATTCCATTAGTTTCGGAAGTGACTTCGAGATGCGTATCGAAGTAGACTCCGAAGTCAATGAAACCGTAGTGTCTCCACCATTTAGCTATTTTTCTTTCTGGAAGAGATGGGGGTGGGTCCGAGACTTACTCACCCGATGGAGAAATGAAGAAGGCGAGCCCTACCGCGAACCAAACTTACCTCCTAACATCGGGGAAAACGATGTACTCACCGGTGAACCTATGCGCAACACTGTATTCATCCTTCTTGCTAAAGTTTTCCACCTCGAAGGTCGCATTACTGCAATCTTAGAAAATATTCAACCTCTACTTCCGAATACCAATAGAAGGGGAATATTAGAAGAAGTTAGGAAACTTCGAATTGATAATCAAGATCTATCGAATCAGATGAGTGGATGGATAGAAATGATAGAGGGTAGGATAGAAACCCTGACAAGAATGGTGCATGATTTACAAGCTATACTTACTACACCAACATCATCACCAACCTCAGCACCAACAACACTTGTAGCACCGACAGCAACAGTACCACCATCAGTAGCACCAGTAGCATAACTAGTACCAACAACAACAACATCATCACACGTCTCAACCTCGCAATCTATACCTCAAGCATAATCATCGTTCTATGAATCGTTCTACATAAACTATCTTCGTCCTTCATGGTGATTATGTATTCTCTAATGTTTTAGAGATTATATACTCCAGTTCTAGCCGTAAATCTGATGAGTTTAATATCACATTGACTTATTAAATCCATAATTACGTCTAAAGAAAATATATATGTATATATGTTTTCATAAAGATTGTAATTAAAAGTTTCATTGTACAAACTGTTAATGGTGAAAATATTTTAACGGGTAGGTAATACCCGAGGAATATTTAGATTTCACATTAATAAGTTACATTGTACGTTCTTCGAATCTGATTCAACAGTCTTTTACTATCCTATTTACAACCACCGATATACGTATCCGTTCACCGCAGAATAACCCTTTTCATTCAATTTCATATATGGATTTTGATCTATCAGAATCCAACAAGTGGCATAATGAAGAAAACATTGGACAAAATAAAATTTGTTACAAACAAACAAATTAACCATGAGAAATTTTGTTAAGAATCCACGCTAACAAAATCCTAGCTAACTGTTCCTAGCTAACTGTTAATTCCCTATTACATTATCACAATTTAATTATCGCAGTTTATTTATCGTAATTTAATTATCGCAATTTAATTTATCGTCATTTATTTTTGTTATTTATTTTTACGCACTTTAAATATCGGGACACGTATACAAGGTTTTGACATATCATATCGACGCATATATATATATATATATATATATATATATATATATATATATATATATATATATATATATATATATATATATATATATATATATATATATATATATATATATATATATATATATATATATATATATATATATATTATTTGGAATCACCATAGACACTCTATATGCAGTAATGATCGACTTCTCTATACAGGGTTGAGGTTGATTCTACAATAATATATATACTTTGAGTTGTGATCGAGTCTGAGACATATACACGGGTCACGATACGTATAAATTAATTCGAATATTATATATTAAAATATACATGAATTATTGGACGGTTAATTGTGGACTATCGACTGTGGACTAATAATATTGGGCAATTAAAATGAATTAAAATATTGATTATAACATATGAAACTAAACATTTCTTCAAGTTTGCCACTTAATTTCATCTTAAACCTCATTTGTACCTTGACGATTACAATCTACATTCAAACCTTTCATGATTCTTGAAAACACCTAAATCGAGAGGATGAACCAACCCGCACTTCATCTACGGAAGAAAAGATTGATGCATATAGCTATTCACCTGAGAAACTCTCGGCAACTGAGAAAACGTTTAAAACGTAGCTATGCTAATTTCTTAGTGTTATTATTACCCAAAATAACTTTGCAATCTCTTTCCAAATTAGCAAATTTTGTCACAGCTCCAGCAAGTCAACTTTGACTTTTCGTTCGAAACAACCTTATTATAACCTTGATTTATATGTGTGCTCTTTTATTGTTACCGGGGAACCTTTTATTATATTCCACCATATTACCAGCAGATGTACCAGCAACCCCGTTGCTCCTTGACTTAAATCTCTCCGACAAATCACTATATTTATCTATTGAAGTCTCATCATGTACTCGTCCGCATCTTGCAACAAGAATTGCCATACCAATTACTGATAATCAGTAATCAGTACTTAGAAAACTCACAGCATATCTACAACAACAGTTATATGTATACATATAACATTCACCTCTTAGAATTATGATTTTCCATTCTGAAAAGCACCCAGTCTACAAATCAATCCCACAAATTCTGAAAAAGCTGAATACAGCAGCAAAAACTGTACACGACCTTAACCGTCGAAAGTTTGATGATAAAGAATGGAGTATTGGAAACACTCAATAGAAAATTTAGTACCGAAAAGCGGATTATGCGAAACTATGAAGGAAGCAGAGGACAAATCACAAAGAATAAATTTGACTTCAAAGAATCCAAATGAATCAATGCCTGCTGAAGTCTTTAGCGAATATCTTGCTCCTTACTCTAAACCCTTGCGGACAATAGTTTCCATCATCCTCTGATCTTAGATATTCTAAGATATTATCGTATCTTTTATTTTAAATATCCTCAATATTTCTGAAGATATCTTCATAAATATTATTGTCCGATATTAATTATCTCTCCGCATTATCTGTTTTACATCATAAAAGAAACTGTTTTAGTTTCTAAATCTCTGAAAACTTAGAGTTAGAAGTAAGAATGATTTTGAAGTAGTGTTGGAAATTGATGCATGAGTTAGTATAATATAATGACATTTGATCAACGTGATTATATTACAGTAAGTCATGCTGAGTTTCTAAATAGAACATGATGATTCACAGATTATAACGTCATCATGTGCCATGTTACATGACTCTTACATTTTATCTGATACATAAACATATCAAGAACATATTTTCTTGATAATTCTATCTTTCCCGGATATTCTGGTAATTTGACAAATCAAGATCGTGCTATTACCATTTCTTTCTTAGAACATTAACTATGTTCATTTCGAAATTCATATCTATGAATTCTGGATCATTATTCGCTTGATTTAAAGTCGGGAAGGGAAAACAAAAGCATGGAGCTCCGAAATATAAAGGAGGATATAAAGCCCGATAACAACACGTAAATTACAAACCGTGTATGTCAATGTTTATCATAACATAAAGACACGGGAGAATTAAAAACACTATAACCTCAAGGGCGAAGTAAAAAAAAACAGATTCCTCCGGTGGAAGTTGGAAAAGGAGAATGATTGTGGCGATAGTCAGGATAAGGACAAGTATCAGAACTGGATTAAGCATTTTCACAATCTTTTGGGATGTGTGAACTAAGAAAGAAAGTATAGGAATGGTGAGATTAATGGAACGGAAAAAGTTTAAGTTATAATGGAAATAGCAGATAGAGTAATCGAGGCAGATCACCGTATTTAATTATATAGAGATCTTAATTTCCTTATTCGCCGAAGAATTAGATCTTATAGATTTCGAAAATTATCTTAAATCCCTTGAATTCCGGAATTCAATCAAGACAACGTCAAAAGTTAGGACGCACCTTATTTTCTAAATTCAACCATGACTAGTCAAAAGTTATGATGAAACTTGTCTTTCTCATTGCACTATTTAGTGATAACTTCATTCGTACTCTCCGAGTAATCGAATTATCTTATCCATATTACTCAATGATGATAAAATTTTATTTATCAACTCATATTCGTCATGAAAACATTTTTATTGTTAGCCATGACCACCTCACTCAAATTTCGGGATGAAATTTCTTTAACGGGTAGGTACTGTGATGACCCGGTAATTTCCGACCAAATCTAAACTTTATTTTATATGATTTCGACACTGAGCAAAGTCTGTAATGTTGAGTCACAAATATTTTGAACTGTTTCATATATTCGTTTGACTTTCGACCATTCCCGACGATTCACGAACAACTATTTGTAAATAGATAACATATATATATTTAAATAGGTATAGGTATTTATAATTTGAAACATAATGATTATTAAGATTTATATTGTAATAAATAAAATACAATGCGATTAATGGAAACTATAGATTATAATAATATATATAAATATTACTTGTAAATATATAATATTATATTTAGTTGTTTAAAAGAATATAATCAATATATTTATTTACTTAAACTTGTTAATTAGAGATTTGATATATATATATATATATATATATATATATATATATATACATTGAAAATGAATGATTTCGAGCTTAAATAGTAAACATCAGTAAAACTCGGTTGGCATTTCGCCAGTGTTCATATAGTTCTAATACGTGTTTAAGAAGAATGAAAATAAAAATTGAACTGTAAATTGATTACGAAGATTTTAGGATTGATAAAAAATATTTTTGCCTTTTTAAGTTTAAATATTAGTACTCCGTATATATTAATTGGAACAGAAAATAAATATTTATTGAACATTTTTGATCAGGTTTCAAATAGTTAATGAGTGAAATAATTAAATATGTTTAATCTAAAAATTTGAGATTTTTAGGGACACTTTTATACATTAACTGTTTAGCAATGGACACGATATCGCACCCCATGACAACTGTCAGTAGAATTTTTAACTTGATCGCTGCTAATAATTAGTTTCACACGTTTTCTCTGATTGAAATTTATATTATATTATTATTATATTATTATATTATTATTAATATATATATATATATATATATATATATATATATATATATATATATATATATATATATATATATATATATATATATATATATATATATATATATATATATATATATATATATATATATCATACACGCATATGAAATTTAACACCACTTGTGCAAATAATTAAGTTATCAAAGTGCTACTACTTTATACTGTTTTTGTTTGAACACCATAACCACCCAAGTCATCTTCAAACACCCATTATTAACTATTGCATAATGGAACCCAAAAGTCGATCAATTGTTGCAACTGAGACTTGTTACTTATGTTATTCGACTACACCCAAACTGAGACTTTATGGTTTACTCGATGTTTCTATTTCGACTGATACACCGAGACCAAACCACCCCCACTGCATCATCACCAATATGGGTTATCACTACCGCCTACAACCTCCACAAAATCGCCTCTAAACCACCACCATCTCCACCACTTCAAACCCCTACCACTACCATCATGATTACGAAACTACTGCAACAACTTCATCAGATATAGTTCCTGCTATAACCGTCATGAAACACCAATTTAAGCTCACAAATGGCTACTACTACACGCTGCTATTTAAACTACAACCGTTATCGTTTTGCTACCACATCTCGGTTTCTATTTGAAGATTCTTTAAGCGACTCACTCTTGAAAAGCCTGCTGAAATTGCAGTCGGGTTACAACCACCACGAAACCACCATCTCATCCTCACTCTCTCATCATCTCTCTAGTATTTTCTTTCATGAACCTGCAACCATCATCTTGAATCCATCACTACTATCTTACAACCATCCTTTCGAAACATCACACACCACCCTCACTCTCTCTCTCCCTCTACAATTCTTTCTCTTTGTAACAACCAAAACCGCCACTTTCATTTTCCATCCGTCACCATGATCACCA
Source organism: Rutidosis leptorrhynchoides (assembly GCF_046630445.1). Lineage (NCBI taxonomy): Eukaryota > Viridiplantae > Streptophyta > Magnoliopsida > Asterales > Asteraceae > Rutidosis > Rutidosis leptorrhynchoides. The sequence goes on along the minus strand of NC_092341.1, from coordinate 115,521,820 downwards.
ACACAACCATAACCGCCATTATCGTGATTAAACTACTTGCTATCATTTCTTATTTTGACTTTTGTTTCACCACTCAAACACCACCACAACTACAACCATCGAGTTATTTCAGTTTCTTTTTGTCTTCTTCGTGAACCCAGTTCGAACTACAACCTGCAACAATGGAATGATGAAGATGATACTGTTACGATAGTGATGATGATAATGATGGAGACGTGGTAATGAAATGAAGAAGAAAAATGATAAACCAGGCTGCTGAAAATGTTATATGTTTCCTTTCTGTTTGAACAATATTCAAAAATCTAAGACATATCCATTTTTTTTCTACCGTTCGAATAGAGACCAAACCAAACTCATCTTAAATTGCTATTGGGCCATTAACTAATTTTGGACTGTTATTTTATGCTTGTTGGGCCGAAGTATCTGGGCCAGAATATATAGAGGTGATCGATTTGTTTGGTTTATGAAAGAAGATGAATGATAATGATAAAGATGACTGGAAATCGGGTTATATATAAGTAAGTGTAATAATAAAATAGAAAGGCAACACCAACGTAATGGTTAAAGGATGTTTGTTGGTGAGCGAGAGGTCTCGAGTTCGAATCCGGTCTAAGGCATTTTTTTAAGAAAAGCTATTAAGGTAGTTTCACTTATTATTATTATTATTATTATTATTATTATTATTATTATTATTATTATTATTATTATTATTATTATTATTATTATTATTATTATTATTATTATTATTACTATTATTGTTATTATTATTATTGTTGTTATTAATTTAGATTACTTATTATTATTACTAATACTAATAATATGATATTATTATTATTATTATCATTAATGCAAATTATATTATTATCATTATTATTAATATGAGTATTATTATTATTATTAATATTATCATTTGTAAAAATATAAATATTATCAAGATTGTTAAAAATTATCAGTTTTAGTAAAAGCATTATCTTATCGTTATTATTATTAGTATCCATTATTATTAAAAGTATCATTTTTATAAAAATTACCATTTTTATTATTATAACTAGTATCATTATTATTATAGAATGAAACGAACTTTATTTATTACTACCAATATTATCTTATCAAATGACTATTAGTTATATGAAAACCATATTTACTACATATAACCTAACTATATATATATATATATATATATATATATATATATATATATATATATATATATATATATATATATATATATATATATAAATTACATCACTAATAATAATAAATATATGTTTGTTCGATTACGACTATAGTTTTTTTAATAAGATATACAATTGATATAGGTTCGTAAATCCGAGGTCAACCCTATACTTGTTCAACGTCGTCATATGTATTTTTACTACAAAGTACAGTATGGTGAGTTTCATTTGCCTTTTTTACCCTTTATATTTTTGGGCTGAGAATACATGCGCAACTTTTATAACTGTTTTACGAAATAGACACAAGTAATCGAAATTACGTTCTATTGTTGAATGATCGAAACTGAATATGCCCCTTTTTAGTCTGGTAATCTAAGAATTAGGGAACAGACACCCTAATTGATGCAAATCTTAAAGATAGATCTATCGGGCTCAACAAGCCCCATCCAAAGTACCAGATGCTTTAGTACTTCAAAATTTATATCATGTCCGAAGGAGGATCCCGGAATGATGGGGATATTCTTATATGCATATTGTGAATGTCGGTTACCAGGTGTTCAATCCAGATGAATAATTATTTTTGTCTCTATGCATGGGACGTTTATTCATGAGAACTGAAAAATGAAAATCTTGTGGTCTATTAAAATGATGGAAATGATTATTTATGTTAAACTAATGAACTCACCAACCTTTTGATTGACACTTTAAAGCATGTTTATTCTCAGGTATTAAAGAAATCTTCCGCTGTGCATTTGCTCATCTTAGAGATATTACTTGGAGTCATTCATGACATATTTCAAAAGACGTTGCATTTGAGTCGTTGCATTCATCAAGATTATTATTAAGTCAAATATAGTTAGATATATTATGAAATGGTATGCCTGCCTTCAACGTTCGATGTAATGAAAGATTGTCTTTTCAAAAACGAATGCAATGTTTGTAAAATGTATCATATAGAGGTCAAGTACCTCGCGATGTAATCAACTGTTGTGATTCGTTTATAATCGATATGGACTTCGTCCGGATGGATTAGGACGGGTCTCTACAGTATTCGTGTCTATGGTATCCCAAGATTACATAATATATTAGAATACATGTATAATACAATATGAGTTAGCTTGGATATGATTAATATAGATTTGTTACCAATTTTCACGTAGCTACAACAAGAAAAATTATCCAATCTTGTTGTACCCATAACTTCTTTGTTTTAAATCCGTTTTGAGTGTTTCAAGTTGCTATGGTTTCATATTTAACTTAAGTTTATGAATCTAAATAGAAAAAGTATAAGTTTATATTCGGAAATATAGGTTACAAGTTATTTTTGTAAAGGTAGTCATTTCAGTCGAAAGAACGACGTCTAGATGACCATTTTGGAAAACATACTTCCACTTTGAGTTTAACCATGATTTTTGGATATAGTTTCATGTTCATAAGAAAAATCATTTTCAAAGAAGAACAAATTTTAAATCCAAGTTTATCATAGTTTTTAATTAACTAACCCAAAACAGCCCACGGTGTTACTACGACGGCGTATATTCGGTTTTACGGTGTTTTTCGTCTTTCCAGGTTTTAAATCATTAAGTTAGCATATCATATAGATATAGAACATGTGTTTAGTTGATTTTAAAAGTTAAGTTAGAAGGATTAACTTTATTTGTGAACAAGTTTAGAATTAACTAAACTATGTTCTAGTGATTACAAGTTTAAATCTTCGAATAAGATAGTTTTATATGTATGAATCGAATGATGTTATGAACATCATTACTACCTTAATTTTAGTATGTAAACCTACTGTAAATAAGAAAAATAGATCTAGCTTCAAAGGATACTTGGATGGCTTGAAAGTTCTTGAAGCAGAATCATGACACGAAAACAAGTTCAAGTAAGATTTCCACTCGAAATAAGATTGTTATAGTTATAGAAATTGAATCAAAGTTTGAATATGAGTATTACCTTATATTAGAAAGATATCTTATTGTAAATAAGAAAGATTTCTTGAGGTTGGATGATCACTTTACAAGATTGGAAGTAAGCTAGCAAACTTGGAAGTATTCTTGATTTTATGAAACTAGAACTTATAGAATTTATGAAGAACACTTAGAACTTGAAGATAGAACTTGAGAGAGATCAATTAGATGAAGAAAATTTAAGAATGAAAGTGTTTGTAGGTGTTTTTGGTCGTTGGTATATGGATTAGATATAAAGGATGTGTAATTTTGTTTACTTGTAAATAAGTCATGAATGATTACTAATATTTTTGAAATTTTATGAGATATTAAATGGTGGTTTCCAAATGATGGTTCCAACATGTGTTAGGTGACTCACAAGGGCGGCTAAAAGCTGATCATTAGAGTGTATATACCAATAGTAAATACATTTAGAAGCTGGGTATTGTACGAGTACAAATACGAGTGCATACGAGTAGAATTGTTGATGAAAATGAATGAGGATGTAATTGTAAGCATTTTTGTTAAGTAGAAGTACTTTGATAAGTGTCTTGAAGTATTTCAAAAGTGTATGAATACATATTAAAATACTACATGTATATACATTTTAACTGAGTCGTTAAGTCATCGTTAGTCGTTACATGTAAGTGTTGTTTTGAAACCTTTAGGTTAACGATCTTGTTAAATGTTGTTAACACATTGTTTATTATATCTAAAGAGATGTTAAATTATTACATTATCATGATATTATGATGTATTAATATATCTTAATTTGATATATATACAATTAAATGTCGTTACAACGATAATCGTTACATATATGCCTCGTTTCGAAGTCATTAAGTTAGTAGTCTTGTTTTTTACATATGTAGTTCATTGTTAATACACTTAATGACATGTTTACTTATCATTTATCATGATTAAACATATTTTATCAATATCTTAATATAATTCATATGTATTTAGTAAGACGTTGTTATAACGATAATCGTTATATATATCGTTTTCGAGTTTCTTAATCCAATAGCCTCATTTTTGTGTATATAACTCATTTATAAAATACCTAATGAGATACTTACTTATCATAATATCATGTTAACTATATATATAATCATATATATGACATCATATAGTTTTTACAAGTTTTAACGTTCGTGAATCACCGGTCAACTTGGGTGGTCAATTGTCTATATGAAACCTATTTCAATTAATCAAGTCTTAACAAGTTTGATTGCTTAACATGTTGGAAATACTTAATCATGTAAATAAAAATTTCATTTAATATATATAAACATGGAAAAGTTCGGGTCACTAAAGTACCTACCCGTTAAATAAATTTCGTCCCGAAATTTTAAGCAATTGGAGGTGTTGACGTATCTTCTGGAAATAAGTGCGGTTATTTCTTCTTCATCTGATCTTCTCGTTCTCAGGTGAACTTGGGTCCTCTGTGAGCATTCCATCGAACCTTAACAATTGGTATCTTGTTTTGCTTAAGTCTTTTAACCTCACGGTCCATTATTTCGACGGGTACTTCGATGAATTGAAGTTTTTCGTTGATTTGAATTCGTCATCTTCTTTAGCAAAACATTTCTTCAAGTTCGAGACGTGGAAAGTGTTATGTACAGCCGTGAGTTGTTGAGGTAACTCAAGTCGGTAAGCTACTGGTCTGACACGATCAATAATCTTGAATGGTCCAATATACCTTAGATTTAATTTTCCTCTTTTACCAAATCGAACAACGCCTTTCCAAGGTGCAACTTTAAGCATGACCATCTCTCCAATTTCAAATTCTATATCTTTTCTTTTAATGTCAGCGTAGCTCTTTTGTCAACTTTGGGCGGTTTTCAACCGTTGTTAAATTTGGATGATCTTCTCGGTAGTTTCTTGTATTATCTCCGGATCCGTAATCTGTCTATCCCCCACTTCACTCCAACAAATCAGAGACCTGCACTTTCTACCATAAAGTGCTTTAAACGGTGCCATCTCAATGCTTGAATGGTAGCTGTTGTTGTAGAAAAATTCTGCTAACAGTAGATGTCGATCCCAACTGTTTCTAAAATCAATAACACATGCTCGTAGCATGTCTTCAAGCGTTTGTATCGTCCTTTCGCTCTGCCCATCAGTTTGTGGATGATAGGCAGTACTCATGTCTAGACGAGTTCCTAATGCTTGCTGTAATGTCTGCCAGAATCTTGAAATAAATCTTCCATCCCTATCAGAGATAATAGAGATTGGTATTCCATGTCTGGAGACGACTTCCTTCAATTACAGTCGTGCTAACTTCTCCATCTTGTCATCTTCTCTTATTGGCAGGAAGTGTGCTGATTTGGTGAGACGATCAACTATTACCCAAATAGTATCAAAACCACTTGCAGTCCTTGGCAATTTAGTGATGAAATCCATGGTAATGTTTTCCCATTTCCATTCCAGGATTTCGGGTTGTTGAAGTAGACCTGAGGGTTTCTGATGCTCGGCTTTGACCTTAGAACACGTCAAACATTCTCCTACATATTTAGCAACATCGGCTTTCATACCCGGCCACCAAAAATGTTTCTTGAGATCCTTGTACATCTTCCCCGTTCCAGGATGTATTGAGTATCTGGTTTTATGAGCTTCTCTAAGTACCATTTCTCTCATATCTCCAAATTTTGGTACCCAAATTCTTTCAACCCTATACCGGGTTCCGTCTTCCCGAATATTAAGATGCTTCTCCGATCCTTTGGGTATTTCATCCTTTAAATTTCCTTCTTTTAAAACTCCTTGTTGCGCCTCCTTTATTTGAGTAGTAAGGTTATTGTGAATCATTATATTCATAGCTTTTACTTGAATGAGTTCTCTGTCCTTTCTGCTCAAGGCGTCGGCTACCACATTTGCCTTCCTCGGGTGGTAACGAATCTCAAAGTCGTAATCATTCAATAATTCAATCCACCTGCGCTGCCTCATGTTCAGTTATTTCTGATTAAATATGTGTTGAAGACTTTTGTGGTCGGTATATATAATACTTTTGACCCCATATAAGTAGTGCCTCCAAGTCTTTAATGTAAAAACAACCGCGCCTAATTCCAAATCATGTGTCGTATAATTCTGCTCGTGAATCTTCAATTGTCTAGACGCATAAGCAATTACTTTCGTTCGTTGCATTAATACACAACCGAGACCTTGCTTTGAGGTGTCACAATATATCACAAAATCATCATTCCCTTCAGGTAATGACAATATAGGTGCCGTAGTTAACTTTTTCTTTAACAATTGAAACGCTTTTTCTTGTTCATCTTTCCATTCAAATTTCTTCCCTTTATGCGTTAATGCAGTCAAGGGTTTTGCTATTCTGGAAAAGTCTTGGATGAACCTTCTGTAGTAACCAGCCAGTCCTAAAAATTGGTGTATATGCTTCGGAGTTTTCGGGGTTTCCCACTTTTCAACGGTTTCAATCTTTGCTGGATCCACTTGAATACCTTCTTTGTTCACTATGTGACCGAGAAATTGAACTTCTTCCAACCAAAATACACACTTTGAAAACTTAGCGTACAGTTTTTCCTTCCTTAACAACTCTAGCGCTTTTCTCAAATGTTCTTCATGCTCTTGGTAATTCTTTGAGTAAATAAGTATGTCATCGATGAAAACAATGACAAACTTGTCAAGGTATGGTCCACACTGATGTTATGCGAGGTGTAAATGAAATAGCTTATATTTTATAATGAAATACTATTAATTATGATACAATTTTACACAAGATATTTATTTATTTATAGAATGGATATACCTAAACCTTGCTACAACACTTATAGGCAGTGTACCTAATCGTACAGTAGTGTAGTTTTTAGTAAGTCCGGTTCGTTCCACAGGGATACACTTAAACAAGCTTAACGCTATATTAGTTTTAATTTATAAAAATACAAATATATATAAGTAATATTATTATTATAAAAAGGGGGGTTTTTATCGTTTAATGACCGGTTTGTCGATTTTTAAAACTTTTAGTCGCAGTTAAAACCTAATGTAAAATATTAAATAAATAAAAGACTTAATTTAAAGCGTAAAGTAAATAACGATAATGAAATTGCGATAAATAAAAGTACGATAAAATAACTTGTGATAATTAAATAGTACGATAATTAAAAGTGCAATTAAATACAATGACAATAAATAAAAGTGCGATAATTAGAAGTGCAATTAAATATGAAAATAAAGGAATTATGCTTATTTAAACTTCCATAATCATGATGTTTGACGTGTTGATTTTAGTTTATTCCCATGGGTTAATTGTCCTTTGTCCTGGATTATTTAATATGTCCGTCTGGTTTTTGTCCATAACAGTCCATCAGTCATAAATATAAAGTGCGAGTATCCTCATCAAATTATCCTTATATCCGAAGTCAAATATTCCAACTAATTGGGGACTTAAACTGTAACAAGATCTTAATACTTTGTTTAATAATTACACCAGGATATCGACTGCGTGTAACCCAAGGTTTTAATACTTTGTTATCAATTTTGCCAAGTGTCCTTGTACATAATTTCACCCCTGTTTTAATAATTCCATTGACTATTAATCCATTCCCGTGTCCGGTTAAATGAACAATTATTCGTACATATAAATATCCCACCCATCGTGTCCGATCGAGTGTATATGGTTATTTATAGGGACGTCCAATTGTAAATATTTATATTAAAATTAACAAACTATCATTTAGTTAAACAAATATAAAGCCCATTAATAGCCCATAGTCTAATTTCCACAAGTGTCGTTCTTTTGTCCAAACCCCAATTATGGTACAAAGCCCAATTACCCAATTTTAATATTTTTAGCCCAACATCATGATTACTTCGGTATTAAATAAGCATAATAATAACTTAGCTACGAGACATTAATGTAAAAAGGTTGAACATAACTTACAATGATTAAAAATAGCGTAGTGTTACATGGACAGAATTTCGACTTACACCCTTACAATATTCGCTAACATACCCTTATTATTAGAAATTAAAATTAAAATATAATATATATATATATATATATATATATATATATATATATATATATATATATATATATATATATATATATATATATATATATATATATATATCGTATGATGAATGAGGAGAAAAAGATGTGTTAAATGATGAACGAAAGCTCGAAATTTATAGGCCTGTGGGCTGTAAAAGGGGCTCATGCGATCGCATGAGTTTTGCTCTTCAAGGCCATGCGATCGCATGGCCAGCTGGGGAGGCTCAAATGTCTTTGTTTTTTCTGCCGACGGTTTTTATAATATAATATAATATATATATTAATTTTAAGAATTAATTATATATTATATTATATTCATGTGCATAGTTGACTTGTAATTTCTAGTCCGTTGCGTTGAGCGTTGAGAGTTGACTTTGGTCCAGGTTCCGGATTTTCGAACGTCCTTGCGTATAATTTAATATCTTGTACTTTGCGTTTCGCGTCTTGTACTCTTGTAATTTTGAGATGTTTCTGATCAATAATTGGAACCTCTTTGATTGTACTTTGTACTTTTGAGCTTTTTGGTCATTTGCGTCTTCAATTCGTCGAATCTGTCTTTTGTCTTCACCTTTTATTATTTAAACGAATATCACTTGTAAATAGAACTGTTGCAACTAAAAGCTTGTCTTTCTTGAGGGATAATGCTATGAAATATATGTTCGTTTTTAGCATTATCAAATATTCTCACACTTGAGCGTTGCTTGTCCTCAAGCAATATAGTCTTGAAAGATACTAGAATCACTTCTTTATTCTTCACACTTTGTACATCAGTGATTTCTATACGACGGTATAAACAATGGTAGTAACGATGTGGTTTACAGTCCCACATGACTATAAAAGTTTAGATCCATTAAGGAAATTGGATCTTTATGAAAACATTTGATCTTTTAAAAATTAAATCTAGCTTTTACCCTAGATAAGTTTTCTGGGATAACCCTTCACCGGTGTTTGCAAATTCTTTTTGTGGGTTTGGTGGGTTTCATATTTGAAATTTTTAGCTCAAAACTTAAGGTTTTGTGTCACCCACTTGCTAACCTTGTATTGGGAAAGCAACACGTCCAGTATACTTGCTCCGTATATTACCTTTCGATAAACTACCGTCCGGTTGTAAAGGAAAGCGTTGAACAAGCAACTGTTAAGGAAATGTCCCCTGACATGCGGTTAAGTTTTTGGTCTATAACATGTCGGATGCAATTACTATCCTTGGTAGGAGCAATAGTAAAGCTCACCCTTATAATTTTCGGGTCTGGTACAAGGTCCTGTCTTTGACCATGCTATGCAACCACCGTTCTTACGGTTGACACCCGATTTGGTTCAGGTGACCTAATGAATTCCAGGTGAATTCCTAGGATTTTATGTTCAATGGTAATGAACGCATTGAAAATGGGTTTTCAGAAAATAAATCGGTTTGCAATTTTGATCAAAATATTTTCTCGTTCAAGCTCGAGTTTAGATATCATCGAATTCCATGAGTTTGTAATTCTCAATCTTTAAGGTCAATCTCTAGGATTGAGTAATATCAGTCTTAAAAGCTGATTTTTGATCTTTAAGGAGATTATCCTTTCTAGGGATCTGATTCATTAGTCTTATCCAGCTAATTTGCACGGTGTCCTCCCCATTTTACAAGACAGATCCTCTCAAGGTTAGGATAAGTCTGACCACTTGGCGACCCTGTTTGATGCTGAGGTCCGTGGATTTCTTACTGATTTTAGTGATGACTTTTCTAGTTTTTCGTCAACCTACAGCTGGTCTGGACGACAACTTCATGACCTAAATCAAGAAGCGCGTTTCTTTTTCAAAAGACTTTACTTCCTTTTAATGATGGAATTGATTCATCGTGTAGATCAATCTTTCTTACAGTAAATCGGGTAAAACCTTTTAGTTTAGTCCAAAGCAAAAGTATCTTCAATTATTTGTTACAGAAATATGTGATATATGTTTAAAATATCTTGGTAAATTTTTCCCACACTTGGCTTTTATTTTCTTTTATTTGCCTTTTTATTGTCCTCTATTCCATTTTAAATGAATTATGACATTTTGGTTTGTTTCTCAATTTATGTCCTTTCCGAGGTAACAATAATTTCGGTGTTAACACCTAGTTTTATCGTTCATTAATATGTATAAACATGATTTTGAGTTCATTTAATTGAAAATTTTGAAAATTTTATTAGAATGGGGTAGTCAGTATATAAGACTAGGGTTGTTCTTTATTATCAGAGAGCACTAGATTCTAATACAACTACTGCGTTACTAGTATTTTTAATGGTAACCAAGTGTATAAGTTAAAATTTTTAGAAATCCGAAAGAATTTAACCCCTTTCCCAGACTTAAGATCTTGCAATGCCCTCATTTACAAGAAATCAGTAACAATTTAAATTATTGAGGGTGATTAGTGAAACGACCCATCCTAATCCATTCGAACGAAGTCCATATCGATTATAAACGATTCACAACAGTTGATTACATCGCGAGATACTTGACCTCTATATGATACATTTTACAAACATTGTATTCGTTTTTGAAAAGACAAACTTTTAATACATGGGAAGTTGACGTCATAAATACCATTTCATAATATATCTAAACTATAAATGACTAGATAATAATATTGATGACATCGACGACTCAAATGCAATGTCTTTTGAAATATGCCATGAATGACTTCAAGTAATATCATTAAAATGAGCAAATGCACAGCGGAAGATTTCTTTCATACCTGAGAATAAACATGCTTTAAAGTGTCAACCAAAAGGTTGGTGAGTTCATTAGTTTATAGTAATCATTTCATTTTCATCATTTTAATAGACCACAAGATTTTAAATATTATAAAATGTACAGAAGTCCCATTCCAACTGCACAAAAAAATATCTTTCATATGAAGAACACCTGGTGAGGATTCAAAATATAATAGTAACCATCTGTGCCGGTCTTTCACCCCACGGCTGAATACATGTGCCTTCAAAATATAGAACCTCTGTGCCGGTCTTTACACCCCACGGCTGAACACATGTTTATAAAACATAGGACAACCGGTGTCAAAATGTCATAAATAATAAACCATCCACCCGGCTCGGGAGCTCATACGCTCTAACGGAAACCGGAGTTAATGCGTCTCATAATAATCAACCCCAATCCCAGATAATTCTATCATAGAATGCAGTTAAGGTACTTGTGTCTGTTTCGTAAAACAGTTATAAAAACAGCGCATGTATTCTCAGTCCCAAAAATATATATTGCAAAAGTATTTAAGAAGGGAGTAATGAAACTCACCTAATGTATTTTGTAGTAAAAATACATAGAACGACATTGAACAAGTATAGGGTTGACCTCGGATTCACGAACCTGTATCATTTGTATTTATATTAACACATATAATTGTAATCGAATAAATATATATTATTATTAATAATATACCTGTTAAATTATTTGTTATATAGATGTAGATATATTTAATTTACATATTTTATTTAACTAGTGTTTATCTTTCATTATAACATATTAATATTAATAAGTTATATTAGGGTTTATATGTGATAAAATATATAAGTATATATTAATTGATATATTTTATATATAGTTTAGTTACTATCTTTTTAATAATAAAATTATAGTGATATGTAATATTCATTTTCGTGTGATGTATTTTTATATAAAAATTTTTTTTTTTGGTAATAATACTAATAATAATAACTATGAATATAACAATTTTACTACTAATGATAATAATGATAATATTATTAGTCATAATCATAATAATAATCATAATATATATATATTAATAGTAAAAATGATAAAATTAATAATAATCATATTAATAAGACTAATAATACTTTATGGTATTACGTAGCAATAATAATAACACTAATTATGTTAAGGATGATAACAATAACTTATCACTAATAACAATAGTTCATAATAATAATAATAATAATAATAATAATAATAATAATAATAATAATAATAATAATAATAATAATAATAATAATAATAATAATAATAATAATAATAATAATAATAATAATAATAATAATAAAAGAATAAGAGTGTATACCCTTAGAAGGTTTTCTAAAAAGAATTGTCCCATTCGTGACTCGAACCCGTGACCTCTCGAACACGCGAACACCTCCTTAACCATCACTCTATTTCTATTTATCTGTTTTACTTCTCGATTTATTTCCATTTAGCCCGTTCATATGTTCAAGCCCAACAGATTAAATATACGGCCCAACTCCTCGTTTCTGGCCCAACAACGATTTTTATTACTAAAAAGAAAATTAGAGACGTGGCCTAGGTTCGAACCTAGGATCTCTCGCTCAAACACTCTTACTCTTAACCACTGTTCTGCTTAGCCATTTCTGTTTTAGTACCGAATTAAAACTGTATAAACCATCATTTTTAACATCATCATACCAACATCATCATCGACCTACATCAGTGTCATTATCAAAAATCATTTCATCTTCAACAAGGGTATCATCATCATCATTATTATCTTTGTTACACTAGCATCACCATGATCCTTATTCCAACGGTTTTATCATGATCGACCTTCACAGCCCATCACCTTTATCCCGTCACCTCCTAGCTTCTTCGTTTCATAATCATCATGTTATTGTATCATCATCTAAATCACTAATAATTTCATCAATCAATAACTTATTATTATAACAACAACAAAAATAGTCTCGGCTACCTACTGCCTTTTCATATTCTAGACTAATCACAAATAATTTTATAAAAGAACGGGTCCCGTATGCCCAACAATTAACTTTCGGTTCCTTTAATCACGGCTCATCCTCCTCTTTGATATCTACCCCACTTTTGTTGACCAAAACTCCCACTTGATAAATAAAAAAAAACGCATTATATATCCCTATTATGATCTATACGTTACAATTCCTCAAACATCATTATCCTTTGGTCACTTTTACTATAGCCATTATTATGTTTGTTTTAAAAAAAAAGCAACATCATTATCTATCATGCACCTAATTTTAATCAACTAATGGAAATTTTGTTTGGAAACTCTCGGCCACAAGGAGAAGTAGCAGCAGTACAGCAACGAATACTTTAAGGGTGGTGATGATTGAGTTGTTAAGATTGAAAGGAAAAAAGAAAATAAGTACCGCAGCAACCGTAACAGTATGAGGGGTTCTTGGTGGTGCTGTGGTTAATCTGTGTTGTTGATTTATGACAAGAAGCAGCAGTAGTGGGTGCTTCATTACGTGTATGTAGCATTCACGATGATTTGGTGATAGTGGTGTTTTGTATTGCGTTATTCCGGTCTGAAACAGAAGCATTAAACAGAAGTGAAATAGCATCGAATAGGAATGAAACAGGAAACTGCAGTAGTCTCTATCCTGGGAATATAGCTGTAGTGGTAGTGGTTTTAATGGTGATGGTTGTGGTGATCAACGAAAAGAAATAGAAACATTGGTGCTCGATGGTGATGGTGATTCAAGGTATTAAGGTGACGGTTATTGGTGGAGGTTATGTTGGTGCTTTTTGAATAAGAAGAGATGAAGAAGAGAGAGTGCAGAAAGAGAGATGGTGGTGTTAATTGTGCTTCATTGGTGACTCAATGTTTTTAACAGATATAATTATCACTGGTTAACTCAATTACGTTTGTATTATAGCTTGATTTGCTTGACAACTGATCTTTCTGTCAGAATTAAAGTAAGGAAAAAATAAAGTCTACTCTAACAAAATTTGGAGTCTTGTGATTGTTTGGAATAAACTTGTACTCAATTCAGACAGGAAAAACAAAATTAACTATAGGTTGAAAACAATTGGAAACTGAATTCGTTCCATCTTGTACATACATGCGTATATAGTGTATTTATATGATTATATACTTGTATATATACATATGTAATCTGTATGTATATGTGTACATCGTATATATCTGATCATATATGTTCTTGTATATATAGTTATATATCGAATCGATTGTATCTATATTTGAATCTAAATATGTAAAGAAAATATAATATTGATTATACATCCTTAATATTTAATATTTTTGTTAATAATAATAATGGAACTTAATAATAAATAGATTAATAAAAATGATAAAACCAATAATTCTAATAAACATATTAATATTAAAAATACTAAGAATAATAATAATAGAATTAATAGTAGTAATAATATCAAAATAACGCTAGTAACAATAGAATTAATGATAACAATATTAAAAGTATAGATATTAATAAATTTAAATAAAAATGAGAATTTTTAGTAATAACAATGATATTAATCAAAATAATAACTTATATCATAATTTTACTATTAACTATAGTAATAATGAAAGTACTAATATAATAACTATATTTTAGATTTGTAATTTAATGTATATATATATATATATATATATATATATATATATATATATATATATATATATATATATATATATATATATATATATATATATAATACATATAATATTTATATCTCTTATTATATATACCAGTATCATAATACTTCTTTATAGAGATCATATATATTTACATAAAGTTTTAATTTAATAACCACTTTATTATCTTGTATATTACTTTACATTCTTATTTCCAATGATTAATGTGTACATTATTAAATTAAAATTTTATATATATACTTATATTTATATATATATATATATATATATATATATATATATATATATATATATATATATATATATATATATATATATATATATATATATATATATATATATTACATATTTATTTACACATAGATGTTCGTGAATCGTCGGAAATAGTCAAAGGGTAATTGGTTACATGAATATAGATTTCAAAACTTTTGAGACTCAACATTATAGATTTTGCTTATCGTGTCGGAAACATATAAAGATTAAAGTTTAAATTTGATCGAAAATTTCCGGGTCATCACAGTACCTACTCGTTAAAGAAATTTCGTCCCGAAATTTGAGTGAGTTGATCATGGTTAACAATAAAAATGTCTTCATGACGAATTTGAGTTGATAAATAGAGTTTTATCATCATTGAGTAATATGGATAAAAGCATTTGATTTTTGTGAAGGGTACGAGTGAAGCTATCACCAAAGAGTGAGATGAGTAGGTATAGATTCGTCATATCTTTTGACGTAGATAGGATTGATTTCCCAAGTTTAAGAGATTTGGAGAAAATCTTTGTAATAAGATTTGATTCTTTGGTAATCAAGGGAATTAGGATTCGCTTTGAATGCGATCATCTGTTCTGATTGCTCTGTCGAATTTTCGACTATAAATCCACCCCCCTCCGTTTCCTTATATTTCAGAGTTCCATCCCTTTTTGTTTTCTTTTCCTGACTTCCAGTCAAGCGAATAATGGTCCAGAATTTGTATGGATTTTGAAATGAACATATTTAATGTACTCAGAAAGAAATTGTAATGGCAAAATCTTGATTTGGCAAATTACTAGAATATCCGAAAAGATAGAACTATCAAAAAGATATGTTCTTATTATGTTTGGAGATTGGGTAGAATGTAAGAGTCGTGTAAATGGCACATGATGATGGTACTGAGAATCATCACGTTTCATTAGAAACTCAGCATGAATTACTGTAATATAATAACGTTGATCAAGTGTCATTATATTATACTGACTCATGCATCAGTTCCCAACACTACTTCAAAACATTCATAATTTAAACTCGAAGATTTACAGAATATAGAAACCAAAAACAGTTTCCTTTTATGAGATAACACAGATAGCGCGGAGGGATAATTAATATCGGACGAGAATATTTATGAAGATATCTTCAGAAATATTGAGGATATTTACAATGAAAGATTCGATAACATCTTAGAATTTTAGAATCAAGTTGTGATGAAGAAATTCATTCACGATAATTTAGAGCGATTAAGGAGCAAGGTATTCAATAATAACTTCAGCAGGCACTGAATCATTTGGATTCTTTTAAGACATGTTTAGTTCTTGTGATTTGTCCACAACCTCCTTCATGGTTTGCTCAATCCGTTTTCCGGTTCCAACTTTTCTGAACTTTGCCAACATACTATTCTTTATCATCAAACTTTCGACGGTTAAAATTGTTTACAGTTTTTGCTGCTTCATTCAGCTTTTTCAGAATTCATAGTATTGATTCGTGGGCTGGGTGCTTTTCAGAATTTTAGAATGGAAGATCATAGTTCTAAGAGATAAATGTTATATGTATACATATAACTGTTGATGTAGAAACGTTGCGAGATTCAAAATACTGATTGCTAATTCCCGGTAATTGGTATGGTAATTCTCGTTATAAGATATGGATGAGTATATGATAGAGTTTTTAATGAACAATATAATGATTCTTCGGAGAGACTTGACTCAATGAGTAATGAAGTTACTGGTAAGTTTAATGCTAATGTGGTGGAATATAAATGGTTCCCCGGTAACGATGATGAAAGGAAACTTATATAACACGGTTATAATAAGGCTAATCCGAATGAAAGTCGAAGATGTCTTGCTGGAGCTGTGACAAAATTGGCTAATTTGAAAAGGAAATTGCAAAGTGATTTTCGGTAATAACAACGCCAAAGGAGCTAGCACGGATACGTGTTAAACATTTATTCAGTTTTCGAGAGTTTTCAGGTGCATAACTATACGAATAAATCTTTCCTTCCGTAGATGAAGTGCGGTTGGTTCATCTTCTCGATTGAGGCGTTTTCAAGAATTATGAAAGGTTTGAGCGCAGACGGTAATCGTCAAGATACAAATGAGGTTTAAGATGAAAATCAAGTGGCAAACTTGAAGAGTTATTTAGTTTCATATGTGATAATCAATATTTTAATTCATTTTAATTGTCCACTGTTGGTAGTCCTCAGTTGATTAGTCCACAGTTAGCTAGGAACAGTTTAGCTAGGATTTTGTTAGCGTGGATTCTTAACAAAATTTCTCATAGTTAATTTGTTTGTTTCTAACAAATTTTATTCCGTCAAATGTTTTCTTCATTATGCCACTTGTTGGATTCTGAGAAGTCAAAATCCAAATATGAAATTGAATGAAAATGGTTATTTTGTGGTGAACAGATTCGTATATCGGTGAATGTATGTAGGATAGTAAATGATTGTTGAATCAGATTCGAAGAATGTACAATGTAACTTATTAATGTCAAATATAAATATTCCTCGGGTATTACCTACCTGTTAAAATATTTTCACCATTAATAGTTTGTACAAAAGAATTTTTAATCACAATCTTTATGAAAATATATATACATATATATTTTCTTCAAATGTAATTATGGATTTAATGAGTCGATATAATATTAAACTCATTTGATTTTTCGATTTGAGTTAGAATAAGTAATCTCTAAAACTATTAGGATCCACATATTCTTCGCAGAATATTAATGAAGTTATGGATCAATACTTCATTGTTAATTGTTATTGGTACTCCTTGGTATCTATGGTGCGTATGATGTTGATGTTCGTGAAACAGATTGTGATGTTGAGGTGTGGGATGCGGATGTTGTTGTTGGTGGTACTGTTGATGTTGCTGAAGCTGGTAAGTTTTGCACCATATTCTTCACATTGATCACTCGAACGCGAAGTTCGTTGATTTCTTATTTTATTCCGGGATGATTGTCGGTCGTAACAAACGAATGAATAAGGTTTAAAATTTTAGATAGAATATAATCATGGCGAGATATTCGGGTAATGAGAGTGAAAATGGTGTTTCTAATAGGTTCACTGGTAAGTGATTCAGGTTCTTTGCCAAGAGGGAAATGGAGTTGATGGAAAGGATCACCTTCTTCTTATCTCCGATGATTGAGGAGGCTACGAACCCACCAGATGAATTGGGGATGGCTGATTGATTGATTCTTTCTGGTGACGCTGCTTTCGGAGCTGGAGTGGGACTCCATATCGGAATCCGAGGGACTTGAACTAGTGGTGAGTTCCATTGCGTACGATTGAATAAAGGATTTTTCGATATGAAATGATTTTCGGATATCGGATGATATTCTAATTACATAGAATATCTATATATATATAGAACAAAAGATTTCGTAGATTACGGAAAAATTTACGAAATATATCAAGCATAGTTTATGGTAACAGATACGCTAAGATATGGATTAGCAGATACGCTAAGATATGAATTTTGTCTATACACTATTCATGCAATGAATGCAGTAAGACGTGTTTAGACTTAAGATGATAAGCAGGTAATTTTTGACAAAAATGATAAGCAAAACTTTTGACATGCAGACCAGGTTCAAGTCCAGACTCATTAATATAACCTAACAACTACTAGGTCGAAGTCCAGACTTCACTAATGCGTCCTAACAAATACCTGTCAGACACACTAATGCAGACCTGGTTCGCTAAGACCACCGCTGTGATACCAACTGAAACGACCCGTCCTAATCCATCCGGACGAAGTCCATATTGATTATAAACGATTCACAACAATTGATTACATCGCGAGGTACTTGACCTCTATATGATACATTTTACAAACATTGTATTCATTTTTGAAAAGACAAACTTTTAATACATGGGAAGTTGACGGCATACATACCATTTCATAATATATCTAAACTATAAATGACTAGATAATAATATTGATGACATCGACGACTCAAATGCAATGTCTTTTGAAATATGCCATGAATGACTTCAAGTAATATCATTAAAATGAGCAAATGCACAGCGGAAGATTTCTTTCATACCTGAGAGTAAACATGCTTTAAAGTGTCAACCAAAAGGTTGGTGAGTTCATTAGTTTATAGTAATCATTTCATTTTCATCATTTTAATAGACCACAAGATTTTAAATATTATAAAATGTACAGAAGTCCCATTCCAACTGCACAAAAAAATATCTTTCATATGAAGAACACCTGGTGAGGATTCAAAATATAATAGTAACCATCTGTGCCGGTCTTTCACCCCACGGCTGAATACATGTGCCTTCAAAATATAGAACCTCTGTGCCGGTCTTTACACCCCACGGCTGAACACATGTTTATAAAACATAGGACAACCGGTGCCAAAATGTCATAAATAATAAACCATCCACCCGGCTCGGGAGCTCATATGCTCTAACGGAAACCGGAGTTAATGCGTCTCATAATAATCAACCCCAATCCCAGATAATTCTATCATAGAATGCAGTTAAGGTACTTGTGTCTGTTTCGTAAAACAGTTATAAAAACAGCGCATGTATTCTCAGTCCCAAAAATATATATTGCAAAAGTATTTAAGAAGGGAGTAATGAAACTCACCTAATGTATTTTGTAGTAAAAATACATAGAACGACATTGAACAAGTATAGGGTTGACCTCGGATTCACGAACCTGTATCATTTGTATATATATTAACACATATAATTGTAATCGAATAAATATATATTATTATTAATAATATACCTGTTAAATTATTTGTTATATAGATGTAGATATATTTAATTTACATATTTTATTTAACTAGTGTTTATCTTTCATTATAACATATTAATATTAATAAGTTATATTAGGGTTTATATGTGATAAAATATATAAGTATATATTAATTGATATATTTTATATATAGTTTAGTTACTATCTTTTTAATAATAAAATTATAGTGATATGTAATATTCATTTTCTTGTGATGTATTTTTATATAAAAAATATCTTTTTGGTAATAATACTAATAATAATAACTATGAATATAACAATTTTACTACTAATGATAATAATGATAATATTATTAGTCATAATCATAATAATAATCATAATATATATATTAATAGTAAAAATGATAAAATTAATAATAATCATATTAATAAGACTAATAATACTTTATGGTATTACGTAGTAATAATAATAACACTAATTATGTTAAGGATGATAACAATAACTTAACACTAATAACAATAGTTCATAATAATAATAATAATAATAATAATAATAATAATAATAATAATAATAATAATAATAATAATAATAATAATAATAATAATAATAATAATAATAATAATAATAATAATAAAAGAATAAGAGTGTATACCCTTAGAAGGTTTTCTAAAAAGAATTGTCCCATTCGTGACTCGAACCCGTGACCTCTCGAACACGCGAACACCTCCTTAACCATCACTCTATTTCTATTTATCTATTTTACTTCTCGATTTATTTCCATTTAGCCCGTTCATATGTTCAAGCCCAACAGATTAAATACACGGCCCAACTCCTCATTTCTGGCCCAACAACGATTTTTATTACTAAAAAGAAAATTAGAGACGTGGCCTAGGTTCGAACCTAGGATCTCTCGCTCAAACACTCTTACTCTTAACCACTGTTCCGCTTAGCCATTTCTGTTTTAGTACCGAATTAAAACTGTATAAACCATCATTTTTAACATCATCATACCAACATCATCATCGACCTTCATCAGTGTCATTATCAAAAATCATTTCGTCTTCAACAAGGGTATCATCATCATCATTATTATCTTTGTTACACTAGCATCACCATGATCATTATTCCAACGATTTTATCATGATCGACCTTCACAGCCCATCACCTTTATCCCGTCACCTCCTAGCTTCTTCGTTTCATAATCATCATGTTATTGTATCATCATCTAAATCACTAATAATATCATCAATCAATAACTTATTATTATAACAACAACAAAAATAGTCTCGGCTACCTACTGCCTTTTCATATTCTAGACTAATCATAAACAATTTTATAAAAGAACGGGTCCCGTATGCCCAACAATTAACTTTCGGTTCCTTTAATCACGGCTCATCCTCCTCTTTGATATCTACCCCACTTTTGTTGACTAAAACTCCCACTTGATAAATAAATAAAAAAACGCATTATATATCCCTATTATGATCTATACGTTACAATTCCTCAAACATCATTATCCTTTGGTCACTTTTACTATAGCCATTATTATGTTTGTTTTAAAAAAAAAAGCAACATCATTATCTATCATGCACCTAATTTTAATCAACTAATGGAAATTTTGTTTGGAAACTCTCGGCCACAAGGAGAAGTAGCAGCAGTACAGCAACGAATACTTTAAGGGTGGTGATGATTGAGTTGTTAAGATTGAAAGGAAAAAAGAAAATAAGTACCGCAGCAACCGTAACAGTATGAGGGGTTCTTGGTGGTGCTGTGGTTAATCTGTGTTGTTGATTTATGACAAGAAGCAGCAGTAGTGGGTGCTTCATCACGTGTATGTAGCATTCACGATGATTTGGTGATAGTGGTGTTTTGTATTGCGTTATTCCTGTCTGAAACAGAAGCATTAAACAGAAGTGAAATAGCATCGAATAGGAATGAAACAGGAAACTGCAGTAGTCTCTATCCTGGGAATATAGCTGTAGTGGTAGTGGTTTTAATGGTGATGGTTGTGGTGATCAACAAAAAGAAATAGAAACATTGGTGCTCGATGGTGATGGTGATTCAAGGTATTAAGGTGACGGTTATTGGTGGAGGTTATGTTGGTGCTTTTTGAATAAGAAGAGATGAAGAAGAGAGAGTGCAGAAAGAGAGATGGTGGTGTTAATTGTGCTTCATTGGTGACTCAATGTTTTTAACAGATATAATTATCACTGGTTAACTCAATTACGTTTGTATTATAGCTTGATTTGCTTGACAACTGATCTTTCTGTCAGAATTAAAGTAAGGAAAAAATAAAGTCTACTCTAACAAAATTTGGAGTCTTGTGATTGTTTGGAATAAACTTGTACTCAATTCAGACAGGAAAAACAAAATTAACTATAGGTTGAAAACAATTGGAAACTGAATTCGTTCCATCTTGTACATACATGCGTATATAGTGTATTTATATGATTATATACTTGTATATATACATATGTAATCTGTATGTATATGTGTACATCGTATATATCTGATCATATATGTTCTTGTATATATAGTTATATATCGAATCGATTGTATCTATATTTGAATCTAAATATGTAAAGAAAATATAATATTGATTATACATCCTTAATATTTAATATTTTTGTTAATAATAATAATGGAACTTAATAATAAATAGATTAATAAAAATGATAAAACCAATAATTCTAATAAACATATTAATATTAAAAATACTAAGAATAATAATAATAGAATTAATAGTAGTAATAATATCAAAATAACGCTAGTAACAATAGAATTAATGATAACAATATTAAAAGTATAGATATTAATAAATTTAAATAAAAATGAGAATTTTTAGTAATAACAATGATATTAATCAAAATAATAACTTATATCATAATTTTACTATTAACTATAGTAATAATGAAAGTACTAATATAATAACTATATTTTAGATTTGTAATTTAATGTATATATATATATATATATATATATATATATATAATACATATAATATTTATATCTCTTATTATATATACCAGTATCATAATACTTCTTTATAGAGATCATATATATTTACATAAAGTTTTAATTTAATAACCACTTTATTATCTTGTATATTACTTTACATTCTTATTTCCAATGATTAATGTGTACATTATTAAATTAAAATTTTATATATATACTTATATTTATATATATATATATATATATATATATACATATTTATTTACACATAGATGTTCGTGAATCGTCGGAAATAGTCAAAGGGTAATTGGTTACATGAATATAGATTTCAAAACTTTCGAGACTCAACATTATAGATTTTGCTTATCGTGTCGGAAACATATAAAGGTTAAAGTTTAAATTTGATCGAAAATTTCTGGGTCATCACAATTAGCATAGAAAAATAATTAAATTTTACCAAAGTTTCCAAACATATTGGCGTTTGTTTGCTGAATGATAAATGGTGCACATCATTTGTTCATTCCGTCTTGTTGTTACATCACATTTGTTTTTCGTTTTGTCGTCAAAAGTACTAGCTTTTGCTGAACTTAATGCCAGTCTTTGAAAATGCGCTGTTTTACCCTGTTTTGTACAATTGACAATATACATACAATACAAATATAAACATGCATGACAATTTGAAATGGGACTTAATATCCCACTTTCAAATCCTAAATGTGAAATATTAGTACACAATAATAATAAAAATGATAAAAATTACATAAATATATCCAATAACATAAGTTTAAACATGAAAAAGTAAAAAGATAAAAACATAAAAATCATAAAAATAACCAATGGAACCAATCAGTCTGGATAGGGGTTCCAGTTAATCACGTCAGGTGGGTTCCATTGTTGGTTATAGGTGTTCTGATAGGCTTGGTTATAGTCATACCGGTTAAAGGGTGGTCGGATGTCGGGGTTGTGTGGCGGAAAATGAGTAGGTCGAGTAGGCACGTAATTATTTGGTACCTGATATGATAGCTGGCTCATGATTTGGTGCTGATGAACTAACCAGGTATCGTGTTGGCATCGCCTATAATCCTCGTATACTCGCTCGGAGTTCCACTGCTCGTACATACTATGTCTGGCCGCGTTCGTCATTGCTTCCTCATCTATACGAACGTGGACGTCAAGAATAGCATCTCGAAAGACATCCCTAATGTCTTCCGCTTCCTCCATTTCCTCATCTGAGCCTCTCTCTACCTGAGGATGATTACCTTCATAGGGAACTGCCTGGTTGCATCTACTCTTCAATACCTTAGCACCCGCATAAACCCGCAATCCTATGGTCTCTTCCTGTTCTCTACAAACCTGTAATGGACCCCCTTGGTTCCTATCAACACCTAAATACTCTCCAATGAGAGTAACAAAAATACCTCCTCCTATTATACTCCCGTCCTGCATTCCTTCTACCATTTTAGATAAATAAAAACCAACACAGTAAGGGATATTAACAAAGCTTCTCGGGTCTCTAATACACTTTAGGTAAAGTAAATCATGTAAGGTCATTTTCTCCTTATTGTGACCTCTCTGTGTAATCGAGTTAGCTAAAAATCTATGAATTACACGAAGCTCGGCTTTGTTAATATGTAAGTAGGAGTGTTTTCCTCCCAGCGTAAAAACATTATAGTTTGACATACGCCTCCAAACGTTGTTCGCGTCAAAGTTCCTATCTACCCTTTCACCACGATAAATCAAATTCATACAATCGGGTAGTAGCAATTCACTAGGAGTGTAAATCTGTAATGCCCTGGCCATGTCCATCATGGACATTCTGTACATCCTACCGCCAAGGATAAATCTAAGAAAACTTCTATCATCTAACCTATCTACATCTACATTTAACGCTATAGTACTCATCAGCTCAACACACCATTCCTTATATACAGGTCTACGAATGGTGAAAAGACGTTCCCAATCTGTAAAAGAAGAACTACCATACCTTTGAATCAAATGCTGTCTAACACGGTCAGCTAGATGGACCGTTTCCAAAGGATTCCAATCAATTACCCTCGGCACCTCTACCTCTTTTGTTAACAATTTAAATTTATTACTTTGATATGCCGGGTAATCTCTCCATTGTCTATCGAATCTCAGATTAGGATGCAACGTGTGTTCAGGAATCGTTGGGTATTCTACAGGCGGATGCATCAGAAATACTATGAATTCATTAGGTAACTGTAGTGGATCATAATAAGGTACATGTTGATCAGGCTGATGTTGTTGTTCCTGTTGTGGTACTTGTTCGGGTTCTGGCTCGTATTGCATTTCTGGTTCTGGTTCTGGAGCTGGAGCAGGTCGTCTAGATGATGATGATCCTGAACCTCCAGTATCGGCTTTCTGCAAAACACATTAAACACAAAATTTGTGCATCCAAATATGCATTAGTGTTATCAAAATAACAACTTAAATTAACCACAATAACATGTTAAATCAAACTTAAACTTATACGCATTTTCACAATTTTTACAATTTTTACAATTCTACACTTTTTCAAATAAGCACATATGAAAATGTAGACAAAGTTCATAAGCATTTAACTCAAATAACATGTCAAAATAGTCATTACTAGCAATTAAACAAGTCTCAAATGGCAAATATATCAAATTAATCATGTTCATGATTTTTGCACCTAAAAAGTCCACTTTAATCTTCAAAAATCATGTTTAGGATCAATGTTTGGATCATTTAGCTACCTAAACATGTTACACTACTCAATTTAGCAATAATTCATGACAAAAATCGGTCATAACCTGTTTATATCAAAAAGCCCCAAATTGCTCAAGAACACAAACCCTAGATTTCTAAAAATTTTGAAGTTTTTGGCTTCAAATCATGTTAAATAGCATCAATCTAGGTTATACATGCATAAAATACTACCAATTTAACACTAATTACACTAAAAATTAACAAAATTGCATTTAGGTAAAATATTGGTAATTATCACAAAAACTAGAAAATTTATGAGTTTAGGGGTGTAATTTTTACCTTCTTTGAAAAGCTTCTGAACAATTTCATGATTAGAGCGAGAAATTTGACGAATTACGGTGAATTTTGGCGAATTTTAGAGGTGATTTGGGAGATGGTTCGTGTATTTGTGTGTGTTTTGTGTGAAGAACAGCTCGCTGAGAGTTTTTGATCCTGGCCAGTTTTTCAGCTCCATGCGATCACATGGAGTTGAAGTGTAAACCCCATGCGATCGCATGAGGGTCCGGGTACAGTGAAAATTGTTTTTTTTTTTAATGAAACCTTATACTTAATAAAACATAAAATTAATAAAATTTTAAAAATTTGTTTCTTTTTAGGATGAGGGAGTTTCGGATCGTTGTCCTAGTCCGTCCCTCGACAAAATTTTAAAATTTGTCAATTCAAAGCACGGTTTTAAAAGTAAAGATTTTTGGGTTTTTTAATGTTTTTGGCATACTTTAATTCAATAAGATTAAAAATAATGATAATAAAAGTTCTCGCCCCTCCCTTGGGTAGAGCAATTTCGGTTCAACGACCTAGTCTTCAACTCACGACGAATTTTAAAAATCAAATTTTTAACTTAACGAAATAAAGTAAATTTTTGTTTTTAAATCCACACCAAACTTAAATTTAAGATGCATATTAAAAATTCATATTAAAAATTCACACCAAACTTAAATTATATTTTTGTTTTTATACATACAAACTTATATTAAAAATATTAATTTTTCAAATATTTACAATTTTTAAATATATTGATTTAAAAAGTTTACAATATTTTAATATTAATTTTAAAAACAAAGTAAAAAATAGAATTAAAAATCTTTTTGGTCTTTTATCCCACTTTAATCAATCAAATATTATCAAAAATATACGCCCCTCTTTTCGGTAAAGTAATTTCGGTTCCATAACCTAATTTAACTCATGACGAATTTTTGAAATATTTTTGTTTATTGATTAAAGATATTTATACCTTAAGAATAAACGGTAAATTTCGCAGTGATGTAGTAAATTTTGTATGATATCAATAATTTCTGTCGCAAGACCTAATTTTATTAAATACCAATTTAATACTTTATAGCGAACAATTTAGCGTTTATTATCAAAAGGTTAAAAATAAAAATAAAAATAAAAATAAAAATAAAAACTGTACATACTTACCTGTGAAATAGATTTTTTAGTGATATGCTCTAGCCCACTCATAAGATAGTCGGACTAATTGGTTTTCCATGGCTACATAGGCGTAACCTCGAGCATTCAACGTTTTTTCTTCTAAACATATGAACGGTCCATCTCTGCATAGCGTAACAAATTCGGTATTGGAATATGTCTGATTCGCCAAGCATTTTCCTTCGTGTGACCATTTTCCACATTTGTGACATCTTTCAAGGTGTCGTGCTCTTCTTTTCGCTGCGGATTTTGATTTTCATTTACCAAATTGTAACTTATTATTTTCGCATCTGGATTCTTTTCTTACTCCGTCCAATTTACCTCTGATTAATGATACTATTTTACTTGGAAGGGTGTCATTATTACGTTTAGTGATCAAAGCGTGTAGCATTAGACCATGGTTTAATTCACAGGAAGTCTTCATCTCGTAAAACCTAAAAAAATAAAAATTCAGAATGGGGGGAGAAGACTAGTTCTTTAGGGTCTGCTAGGGAAAGACCATTCGGGTTCCATTTTCGAGAACTACACGAAAACAGAAAATATAACTCTAACAGAAATACATATTATCCTTTAAAGATTTGATTCTTCCCACACTTAGTTAGCTGTGGTGTCGAAATTGTGATTAACTTCGTTGTCGACTTCCATTGGACTATCTATGTAATGTTTAACTCTGTGACCATTAACCTTAAATTCAATCCCATTTGAATTTATTAATTCTATTGTTCTGTATGGGAAAACTCTTTTGACTATAAATGGTCCAGACCATCTTGATTTCAATTTTCCAGGAAATAGCTTGAATCGTGAATTGAAAAGAAGAACTCTGTCTCCTTCTTTAAATTCTTTGGAACTTCTGATTCTTTTATCATGCCATTTCTTCGTTCTTTCCTTATAGATCAACGAATTTTCGTATGCTTCATGTCTTAATTCTTCTAATTCATTTAATTGACTTAACCGTAGACGTCCAGCTTCATGTAAATTAAGATTACATGTCTTCAAAGCCCAAAATATTTTGTGTTCAATTTCTACTGGAAGATGACATGCTTTTCCGTAAACGAGTTTAAAAGGTGTGGTTCCAATTGGAGTTTTGTAGGCTGTTCTAAAAGCCCATAGTGCATCTTCCAATTTCATGGACCATTCCTTCGGATTTGATCCTACGATTTTCTCTAGAATACGTTTTAATGCTCGGTTGGTATTTTCAACTTGTCCACTTGTTTGTGGATGATAAGCGGTTGAGATTTTATGAGTTACTCCATATCTTTTGAGAACTTTCTCAAGTTGATTATTATAGAAATGAGTACCCCGATCACTTATTAAAGCTTTCGGTGTTTCGAACCTTGCAAAAAGACGTTTTAAAAAGTTGACTACAACTCGTGCATCGTTAGTTGGGAGAGCTTGTGCTTTCGCCCATTTAGATACATAATCAATGGCAACGAGAATGTAGAGATTATTATGAGATTTTGGAAATGGACCCATAAAGTCAATACCCCAAATGTCAAATACTTCACATACTTGAATGACATTTTGTGGCATTTCATCACGTTGACTTATTTTTCCGGCCCTTTGACAAGCATCATAGGATTTGCAAAGAAGGTGTGCGTCTTTGAAAATTGTAGGCCAATAGAATCCAGCATCGTAAACTTTTCTTGCTGTAAATTGAGGCCCATAATGCACTCCTGTTGGTCCTGTGTGACAATGGTTTAAAATTTTACTAGCTTCATCTCCGAATACATATCGGCATATTATTCCATCGGGACAACTTTTAAACAAATGTAGATCTTCCCAGAAATAGTGTTTTATATCACTAAAGAATTTCTTTCGTTTTTGTTACGATAATCCTTTTTCAAGGAATCCACATACTAAGTAGTTTGCATAGTCTGCAAACCATGGAATTTCATTATAATCTATCTTCAATAGATATTCATCAGGAAAGTTGTCTTGTATGGCTGATTCATTTAGAACTTCTAATTCAGGATTTTCAAGACGAGAAAGATGATCAGCGGCGAGATTTTCTGCTCCCTTTTTATCTCGGATTTCAATATCAAACTCTTGTAAGAGTAAGATCCAACGGTTTAATCGTGATTTAGCATCTTGTTTCGAAAATAGGTATCTAAGAGCAGAATGGTCGGTATAGACCACCGTTTTTGCTAGAACGAGATATGATCGAAATTTGTCAAAAGCAAAGACAATAGTAAGGAGTTCTTTTTCAGTAGTTGTATAATTTGTTTGTGCTCCTTGTAACGTCTTACTAGCATAATAAATAGGTTGAAATCGTTTTTCAATCCTTTGTCCTAAAACGGCTCCCATTGCAAAATCACTTGCATCGCACATTAGTTCAAACGGTAGATTCTAATTTGGAGTTATCATGATCGGCGCATTAGTGAGTTTCTCTTTAAGAATATTAAAAGATTTGATACATTCATCTGAAAAGATGAATGGAGCATCCTTTTCTAGGAGTTTATTCATAGGAGTGGCAATTTTAGAAAAATCTTTTATGAAACGTCGGTAAAAACCAGCATGCCCTAGAAAACTCCTAACTCCTCTAACATTGGTGGGATGTGGAAGTTTAGCAATTACATCTACTTTAGCTCTATCCACTTCAATTTCTTCCTTTGAGATTTTATGACCAAGAACGATGCCTTCTTTAACCATGAAATGGCATTTCTCCCAATTAAGTACTAGATTTGATTGTTCGCATCTAATAAGAATTCGTTCAAGATTAACTAGACATGATTCTAATGTATCACCGAAGACTGAAAAGTCATCCATGAAAACTTTCATGCATTCTTCTATCATGTCGTGAAAAATCGCCATCATGCACCTTTGAAAGGTTGCAGTGGCATTGCAAAGTCTAAATGGCATGCGTTTGTAAGCAAAAGTACCATAAGGGCACGTGAATGTGGTTTTCTCTTGATCCTCGGGTGCTATTGGAATTTGAAAATATCCGGAAAAACCATCAAGAAAACAATAGTAACTATTTCCGGCTAATCTTTCCAACATTTGATCAATAAAAGGTAAGGGAAAGTGATCTTTTCTGGTGGCGTCATTTAATTTTCTATAATCAATACAAACACGCCATCCTGTTACAGTCCTAGTAGGAATAAGCTTATTTTTCTCATTTGTAATGACAGTCATGCCACCCTTTTTGGGCACGCATTGAACTGGGCTTACCCATGGACTATCAGAAATTGGATAAATTAAACCTACATCTAGCAGTTTAATAATTTCTTTCTTAACAACATCTTGCATATTAGGATTTAGTCTGCTTTGGCGTTGCACATAAGTTTTATGACCTTCTTCCATAAGGATTTTATGTGTGCAATACGAAGGACTTATTCCTTTAATATCATGAATCTTCCATGCAATAGCTGGTTTATGAGCTTTTAACACAGAAATGAGTTGAGATTTTTCATTTTCAGTAAGAGAAGATGATATTATTACAGGTAATTCAGATTCATCATGTAAATAAGCATATTCTAAATGGTTTGGAAGTGGCTTTAACTCTAATGTCGGTGGTTCTTCTATCGATGATTTATATCGATATCTATCTTCTTCTTTTAGCATTTGAATTTCTTCTGTTGTTGGTTCATATCCATTAGCCATAAGTGTAGCTAACATATCAGTTTCATCAATTGGTTTAGTTCCTTCTCCTAAAGAACATTCTCCTGTTCCTTGTAATTCTGGAAATTCTTCTAACAATTCTGCATGTGAATCTATAGTTTGAATATAATAGCATGTATCATCTGCAGATTGCGGTTGTTGCATGGCTCTATCAACTGAAAAGGTAACACTCTCATCCTCTATACTTAGGGTCAGTTTCTTACTAAACACGTCTATTATTGCTTTAGCCGTGTTTAAGAATGGTCTTTGATGTGTTAAGATGTAACCTTTAAAATGTAGACAATATGCTTAATAATTAACACATAATACAGGCAACTAAAACCCGATCATGTAGTAACTAGCAAGTAAATTGACCAGTTCGATCCACAGGGAGAAGTTTGTTTAAATGATTTTACCACGATTAATTATTCTAAAAAGGGGGTTTATATTTGAAGTTGTGTTTTTGTTTAACGAAATAGTAAATAAATATAATGAATAACAATAATGAGAATGCGGTGTTTACTTCTATGCTTGATAGATGACAGGGATTGTTCTTTTATAATTAAAACCGTTATGCGATAGTTACAATAGAGTAGTTTATATCAATTTCACAATATCTATAAACTTAAGAACTATGTTTAATCAACAGGATTCTTTCTTGGTTAAATTCACATAAAACCTAGTTTACTAAGATCACTCTAAGTAAACTACATGATTGTAAAACCTAAATACCATCCAATTACCATCCTACATTCACATATAGGTGTCTAGATCACTAGGTGTTGAAGTACAAATTATAACCTTTGATAAATTCACATAAATCAAGTCATAACTCGTATAATTGAACTAGAATATAAAGATAGTTACAACAATGGATTTCTTGAAAGAACATGGTGATTTAGATTGATTTAACTAACTAGACCCAACCCGGTTAAACTCACGTAAAACCTAAATTACAACAATCACTTGAGGTAATTTCATAACTATATTGCTTTGGAACTTATTCAATTACCGAATTAAACACATAACAAAATCACTTAAGCTATGTATCTAATCGTCTAGATTACTAGGTGTATTGAAGTATAGATTGTTTTTCTAATTAACTCACATTAATAGATTAACAATCTATATAATTGAAGTAATGAACTAAGCAAGCATAACAATGGTTCTGATGGTTGAACTAGATTAATAAATCAATCAAAGCATACTTGTAACTATTATAACATCAAAATATAGAACAATCCCAAGCCATAAATCTTACATTGAAGTAAACACACAAGGTTTTTTAGCTAGACATGATTAAAACAAGAACATTAACACAATATATACAATTGAAATTCATAATTTGAATGAAAACAAGAGTACCAATTGAAATGGCTGATCTAAATTCAATCTTGGTGTTGAAATAATGAAGATTCCTTCAAAACAAGCTCTTGAACCCTTCCTTCAGCCTTTTATTACGTATATATCTTACTGGTCTCCGTTCTCCCTTGATTATGAATGTTAACCATCATTAAATAGGCTTAAAAGTTAGGTAAAATAGTGATTCAGGGGCCGATGCACCGCATCTGAAAGGGATGTGCCGCATCTCTTTAAGTTCTATGGATTCCAGCTCGTTTAGCACTCAAAACCGTCGGCAGACAATGGATGCGCCGCATCACCCCTCATATGCGCCGTATCTATTTAGTAAAATGAGAAAATGTCTAAATGAAAGTTGTAGTGCTCTGAGTTACGGACGTCTGGGCTCCGGATTCACCCTTTTTCGAGTTCGTATGACCGAGTTATGTCCAAAACCGTGCAGGTGCGCAGAATCTTCTAAAATCAGCAATATTTTCCATAAATCATCGCTTCAACACTCGCAACGGATTATAAACACATTTTAACTTATTACAATACACAAGTACAACAATTACATACAAAATGATACAAAATCGGATCGAAATAACGACAACAAATATGTATGATTTTGGCCTTATCAAAATCCCCACACTTAAACCTTGCTTGTCCTCAAGCAAGACTTACAAGAAATCGAAATTTACTATAGTGAACACACATTGATGAAAACACACTCGAATCACAATATATACACACTCACACTTTTTATTTCACACACGATTCAAACTCACACGTTTTGATTATACACACACCTTTAGAGTACACACGCTTTTATTTATTTCATAATGTAGTACACACACTTTGAGTACACACACGAAATGAGATCACACCAAAGTCGAAAGGTGGGTTTTAAAGTCCACATTTCTTGAAAATTTGGATCCTTAGGGAAATTAGGACCTTTGCGAAAAACCTTTTATGTTTTGGAAATTATTCATGTTAGTTTTTACACTAATCAAGTTTTTCGGTTTTAACCTCAAAGTCCGGTTGAGGGTAACTGAAAATCGAAGCCTCAGTCGGCGATTAGCAAGCTACTCGCCCCCATGATTGAAGTATCATGGAACTTGAAACCGAATGTCCTAAAAATGGTTTTACATAATATAGTTCATAAAATAGCATAAGTTTTAGAAGAAACTATATCATGTCCAAATATCATCGGTGAACCATGAGTTTGCACACCTCAATTTGTTATGGCATATGTATGTTGATCGCGGTCAAACATAGATGCGGTTGATCTTTACGGAGATCATCCATCTGGGGATTAGATTCATTAGTCTTAAAAGCTAATTTGCACTGTGCCCCCCCCCCCATTGTACGAGACATATCCATCTCATGGTTAGGATAAGTCTGACCACCAAAAACCCTGTTTGATGCTGAGGTGAGGTGGATTTCCAGCCGATAATAGAGATGACTTTTCAAGATTTTTCGTCAACCTACAGCTGTTCTGGACTACGAATTCTAACATAAGTTAGCAAGTGTGTCATATTGGAAGACTTGACTTCCATCACAATTATTACATGGATGAGCATTGGATTAGATTGTTAGAACAACAAATTACTTGATGACTTTCATTTCATCCAGAATGTGGTATAGCATGATGATTATATCTTTTATATGACAAACTCAATCATTTGGTTGTTTCTTAATTTGTTTTGTGATAATAATTTCGGTGTATACACCTAGTTTTAAAATCTACAAATTTTAAACAAAATTTGAATTTATGAAGATAAAAGTTTAAAATTTTTTACCATTTTAAGCCTTTTTAACTAAAATCAAAAACCCGAAAGAATTTATAACTTCCTCCCCACACTTGAGTTCATGTATCGTCCTCGTTACATGAAATCAGAAAAATTTAAATTCAAGAGGGTCAAAGAGTGTAAGAGAGTTTATTACTTTCAAGGTTTAAAACCGAAGTTCACGGGATGATGGCGCTGAACTGAATGCCAGCATAAGAACATCATCCGCTTCTTGAAACCACAAAACAATCACCAATCAAGTATGTGTTGAACTTACTGCCAGTCTTTGTAAAAATGCAGCATATAGCACAATGCTCACATGTATCAAACCAAACCAAGCAAACATTTCATAAAAAAAAACAATGGGGTGGTACTCCATGTACCGCAAATACCCCACTTATAAAAACCTAAGGAAGTTAAATTACATCACAATCCAAATTACTATAATCCTAAGCAAACCAAATGAAATAAATTGTTTTTAAACATAACCAGCATTGTTCAAATCATCAAAGAAACAAACCATCATCCTCGGAAGTCATCAATATAAACCTGCAAACACAAATCAAGGGTTAGAAAAATCCCCAAAATGAGCTGCTTGGTCCAGCTCCACCTTCATTTTCTTGTTGAGTTTGTGGAGCGGGTTCCTTTCCTGTTCTTTTACTAGTTGATGGACCTCCGTAAACTTGTTCCTTCTCTTTATCCTACAAACAATCAAAATAGACAAAACAAAACCAAACAAAACAAACCAAATCGATTAGCGTAAGAAATCCAAATCCAAAACCTAACATTAGCCACCATTTATACACAAAAACCATTTAGAATAAGTTTAAACATGTTATATTATACATATCTAATAATCTCTCGAACTACATGCCAAACATAATCCTATCATGGTACAGACTCATTCCATCTTCAACAAACATGTACTAGTATGTCATATGATTAGAGACACTTTTACAAGCATAACCATACAAAGCATGTTTAATTTCACCAAAACTTTCAATGACATAACATATTAAACCATAAGCATTCACTAATAATCATGTCTAACAATATGCAATCTATGGTTTTCATACATTTAAACATTAAAGTTAAGCCAAATCAACCTTTCACCAAAAAGCCTAATGCATACAATGCTTAACTCTCAAATGTAATCTTTCAAATCGAATAAACACTAAGTTAAGGCATAAATGAGTTTAGCATTAGTAATGTATTGCAACAATTCCCCTTAGAACAACAACAAGTCAACACAAGTCAAAATCCCCAAATTAAGAACCTAGATTTTAATTTATGCAAAATTATTTGATTCAGCAAGGATTCATGGCATTTTTTTAGTGTAAACAAGTAGTTAAACATCAAAACATCTTAATTTAGACAAGTAATGGTCAAAAATTCGAAACCCCTAAATTTCATCAAGAACCCTAATTTGCAAATTGAAGATTTAAGCATGTAATCATCAAGTTAGAGCATGAACAAGGATTAGTAACAACATTACAATCATAATATGACCAAAACATGAAGATTCAAACACCCCCACACTTAGAACAAGCAAAATCCGAATTGAAGAATGAAGAACATTAAAATCATGAAGAAATGAAGAGTAATCTTACCTTTCCCATGTTAATAGTCGAATTTGTTGTTTAAAGATGGGATTAAACGGTTGATTTTGTGTTTAGAGATGAATGTTTTGAAAGAAAATGGAATGGGGTTCGAAGTTGTTGGTGAGAAAATGAGTAAAATGAAGATGAAAACCGTTTTTGTGGTGTAACAAGCGAGACAGGAGAAAAATACCCCAGATGCGGCGCATCTGGGGTTCGATGCAGCGCATCTACCTCGACAAATACGGCGCTTTTGCCTTATGCGGCGCATCTGAAACTGTCGGTTTTTTTTATGTCCACAAATGCGGCGCATCCATCACAGATGCGGCGCATCTGACCCTAGTTCACCAGTTTTTGATGTTTTTCACTGTCTAATCAGTTTGGAAGGTCACTAAACAACTTGGTTCGTATTAAAACTCGAAAAATCACTTAAAAACAATCAATCCTAAAAAAAAATAGACGCACGAATGAGACTATGTACAAAATGTGAAGTTTATTAGTGAGTCGTTCACTCGACTCCACCCTGATTTTAACTAACGTCGGGGTGATAAACATCACCCTTCTTTACTCCAATAGAACTATTACCGCAACCATTCTCACCACTAATTTTTGACAATAACCAAGAGTCCGAAAATCTTGACTCTTCAACCAATTTTTTCAACCTATCTTTCTCAAATTTCGATAAGTTTGACACCAATCTCTCTCTCAAATGTTCATCTTTTTCCGACATAGCATTTCTAACCCTACCATATAACTTCTTCATGGTTTTCTCAACAACACAATCATTGGGTGGTTTACTATCAAGCTTTTCTTTACCGCTATCCCCACACTTAGCTTGTTGACTAATGGGTTTGACATGGTCAACAATATTCACTGAAACTATCGGTGTGGGTGGTGGGTTCATACTAAACTTAGTTTGATAGGTTGCACTCGTGCCTCTATCTTTCAAAACTAGTTTTCCTGTTTTCCAATCTGTTAAAGCACTTGCAGTTGCTAAAAATGGTCTACCTAAAATAATAGGTACAAACTTATCTTCCTTCATGTCTACAACTACAAAGTCAGCTAGAAACTCAAGTTCACCTATTTTTACTACTAAGTTTTCAGCAATCCCTATAGGTTTATTAACCGACTGATCAATGAATCTAATGCCTGAATTGGTCAGTTTAAGTTCACCTAAGTTCAAACACGAGTAAATGGAATAGGGCATGAGATTTATACTCGCACCTGAGTCAGCTAATGATCTAAGAGTTTTAGATTCATTAAGTTTACAAGGTACTATGAACGGTCCGGGATCACCTAACTTAGGTGGCAACTCATTCTTCTTCACAATAGCAGCACATTCTGCTTCAAGGAACGCGGATGATGCCTGCTCACACAATCCTTCTTTTGCCATCAAATCATTCAAGAATTTCCCATAGTTTGGCATACCTGCAATAACATCAACCAAAGGTACATTTACACAAATATTATCCGTATTTAAAGGCTTACAATGATTCTCTTTTGGTTTTTCGGATGCAAGTGCTTGCGGGTATGGAATGGGTGGTTTGTAGTCTTCCACTTTAGGTGCTTGCTTCACCGTATCTTTTGCTTCTTCCTTGATCATCTTCAAATTATCATCAACCCTAAACTCGGAAGGCTCGGTGGTTTCCATTTTCTGCACTTCCGCATGATTTCCTGACATCAACCTCATCAAATAATCACCATACTCGGGAGTTATGTCACCAACTCGGATCCCTTCATCTTCACATGTTATACTCTTCACACTTTCAACTCAGATATCATCAATCTCTTGATAAGGAGTGTAATCCGCCATATTAGATAAATCAGAAAATATAAACTCATCACACTCTTCATCATCATCTTCACACCTAAGAGTAAAAATAGGACTATGCTCTGGTGTCTTGAAACTTGCTTCATCCTCACAGAAACTATAAATAGCATTCACTTGTGAATACGCTGGAGCTTGAGGATCCTTCTTCTTTAGTATAACCGGAGGGTTACTTGCACTTGGTGGTCTAGGTTGGTTAATGCCATGACTAGGATTCACTTGCGTATTCGATGGAAGAGTGCCCGTTGGCCTCTCCCCTAGTAATTGTGAAATCCTACCCACTTCTCTTTCAAGAGTTTGAATCGTAGTTTGTTGACTTTGTATTTGTTGTTGTACAAGATTTCCACTTTCTCCTTGTTTCACCATGAAATCCCTAAGTAAATCTTCTAAACCTGGGCTAACATGAGTTTGATTTTGCTGTTGTGGGGATTGATTTTTATTGTAGGATGGTTGATTTCTGTTGTTAAACCCTGGTGGTCCATTTTGATATGAAAAATTTTTCAAGTTGTTTTGATAACCCGAATTTCTTCCTTGGTAATTATAATTGTTGGACCCCGAAGCTCCTTCTCTTTGATAACCATTAGAACCTTGATTCCCTGAGTAACCAATGAAATTAGCTTGCTCCTCCATTGAACTTCGATCGCAATCCTTAGTAAGGTGCGGTCCTTGACATAATTCACAACCTACTTTTATAGCATGCATTTCTTTAGCCATCTTCTCAATTTGCCTTCCTTGATTTGCCAATTGAACTTTTAAAGCAGCGATTTCATCGTTGCTTTTAATACTAGCAACCGTGGTTGATCTAGAGAACTCCATCTCTTGATGCCAATTATGAGAATGTGCTACTATATCGGCAATGATTGTGTGAGCTTCTTCGGGTGTTTTTTTCATGATTGAACCTCCTGCTGCAACATCAATATCTTTTCGAGTAGCCACATTGACTCCTTTATAGAATATTTGGACCTTTTGGAATGTATTCAACCTGTGTTGAGGACATACTCTAAGTATTTTATTGAATCGGGTCCAAGCTTCATAAAGGGTCTCATTAGGCTTTTGCTTAAAGTGATTTATATCACTTTGTAACTTTGCTGCTTTTGAAGCAGGGAAGAACTCTGACAAAAACTTGTCCATCATATCATTCCAATCTTCGATATAACCTTCTGGTAACGAGTCTAACCAATCTCTTGCATCATCCTTTAACGACCATGGAAAGATTTTTAAACATGCGACATCATCGGTGACATCCTTGATCTTGAATAGCTTGCATATGCTTACAAACTTACGAAGATGCTCGTTAGCATCCTCATTCGGAGCTCCACCAAATTGGAATGTATTAGTCACCATGTGGAGAAATTGACCTTTTATTTCAAAACCATCAGTCATCGTAGGTTGAACAATTGCGTGGCCTTGTCCTGTCCTTGTTGCCTTCATCAAAGCATCCATCGTTTGATTTGCAGCAGTCATCTCTTCCTCTTCTTTAATGACTGGCTCGATGATAAGCTGAACAATCGGTTCAGAGTTAGAATCTAATGAAAGTGATTCTAAACCCTGAGCAAGAGATTCTACTTCTTGAGCCCTTAAGCGTTCGTGAAGTTCTCTTTCAGGCTCAGGATATGAAGGAATTAAATTAGAGTTGGAAGAACGTAGATTCATGCACTAATACCTATCCTGTAATCACAACACCACAAACAAACCAATTGCAAAAATACAAGCTTATAATAAAAAGTAACTTTTCTAGGAATTGAATTCCTACAAAAGGATCGAATAATTCAAAGTTTATTAAAATCTTTTAACAAAACCGTTCCCGGCAGCGGCGCCAAAAAATTGATGTGTTAACACATAATACAGGCAACTAAAACCCGATCATGTAGTAACTAGCAAGTAAATTGACCAGTTCGATCCACAGGGAGAAGTTTGTTTAAATGATTTTACCACGATTAATTATTCTAAAAAGGGGGTTTATATTTGAAGTTGTGTTTTTGTTTAACGAAATAGTAAATAAATATAATGAATAACAATAATGAGAATGCGGTGTTTACTTCTATGCTTGATAGATGACAGGGATTGTTCTTTTATAATTAAAACCGTTATGCGATAGTTACAATAGAGTAGTTTATATCAATTTCACAATATCTATAAACTTAAGAACTATGTTTAATCAACAGGATTCTTTCTTGGTTAAATTCACATAAAACCTAGTTTACTAAGATCACTCTAAGTAAACTACATGATTGTAAAACCTAAATATCATCCAATTACCATCCTA
Source organism: Rutidosis leptorrhynchoides (assembly GCF_046630445.1). Lineage (NCBI taxonomy): Eukaryota > Viridiplantae > Streptophyta > Magnoliopsida > Asterales > Asteraceae > Rutidosis > Rutidosis leptorrhynchoides. The sequence goes on along the minus strand of NC_092341.1, from coordinate 115,482,785 downwards.
TATTCACATATAGGTTTCTAGATCACTAGGTGTTGAAGTACAAATTATAACCTTTGATAAATTCACATAAATCAAGTCATAACTCGTATAATTGAACTAGAATATAAAGATAGTTACAACAATGGATTTCTTGAAAGAACATGGTGATTTAGATTGATTTAACTAACTAGACCCAACCCGGTTAAACTCACGTAAAACCTAAATTACAACAATCACTTGAGGTAATTTCATAACTATATTGCTTTGGAACTTATTCAATTACCGAATTAAACACATAACAAAATCACTTAAGCTATGTATCTAATCGTCTAGATTACTAGGTGTATTGAAGTATAGATTGTTTTTCTAATTAACTCACATTAATAGATTAACAATCTATATAATTGAAGTAATGAACTAAGCAAGCATAACAATGGTTCTGATGGTTGAACTAGATTAATAAATCAATCAAAGCATACTTGTAACTATTATAACATCAAAATATAGAACAATCCCAAGCCATAAATCTTACATTGAAGTAAACACACAAGGTTTTTAGCTAGACATGATTAAAACAAGAACATTAACACAATATATACAATTGAAATTCATAATTTGAATGAAAACAAGAGTACCAATTGAAATGGCTGATCTAAATTCAATCTTGGTGTTGAAATAATGAAGATTCCTTTAAAACAAGCTCTTGAACCCTTCCTTCAGCCTTTTATTACGTATATATCTTACTGGTCTCCGATCTCCCTTGATTATGAATGTTAACCATCATTAAATAGGCTTAAAAGTTAGGTAAAATAGTGATTCAGGGGCCGATGCGCCGCATCTGAAAGGGATGCACCGCATCTCTTTAAGTTTTATGGATTCCAGCTCGTTTAGCACTCAAAACCGCCGGCAGACAATGGATGCACCACATCACCCCTCAGATGCGCCGCATCTATTTAGTAAAATGAGAAAATGTCTAAATGAAAGTTGTAGTGCTCTGAGTTACGGACATCTGGGCTCAGGATTCACCCTTTTTCGAGTTCGTATGACCGAGTTATGGCCAAAACCGTGCAGGTGCGTAGAATCTTCTAAAATCAGCAATATTTTCCATAAATCTTCGCTTCAACACTCGCAACGGATTATACACACATTTTAACTTATTACAATACACAAGTACAACAATTACATAAAAAATGATACAAAATTGGATCGAAATAACGACAACAAATATGTATGATTTTGGCGTTATCAGTCTTCCTAATATGAGAGGTACTCGAGAATCTTCTTCCATGTCCAGGATAACAAAATCTACTAGAAATACTAAAGTACCAACTTTAACTAGCATGTTCTCCATTATTCCTCTAGGATATTTTACTGATCTATCGGCTAGTTGTATGCTTATTCGTGTTGGTTTCAATTCTCCAAGGTCTAGTTTAGCGTATAGTGAATATGGCATTAGATTTATACTAGCACCTAAGTCTGCCAATGCTTCTATTGAACTAAGACTACCCAGAAAACATGGAATTGTGAAACTTCCTGGATCTGATAATTTTTCTGGTATCTTATTCAACAGCACTGCAGAACAATTAGCATTCATAGTAACAACAGAGAGTTCTTCCATTTTTTTCTATTTGTGATTAGATCTTTCAGAAATTTAGCATATCTAGGCATTCCTGAAATCACATCAATGAAAGAAAGATTGACATTTATTTGTTTAAATATATCCAAGAATTTGGATTGCTCGGCTTCAAGTCTCTCTTTTCTCATTTTACTAGGGTAAGGAAGTGGTGGTTGGTATGGTTTAACATAAGGTTTAGTCTTAACTGTGTTATCTTCATTAACCTTTTCAACTACCGGTTCTTTTTCCTTATCTTGTTCAGGTTGTGGTTCTTGTGGAGTAGGAATAGCTTCATCAGAAATTACATGTATTTCAGGTGGTTTAAGTGTCATACCACTTCTTGTGGTAATGGCTTTAGCTGTTTTATTTCGGGGGTTAGCATTCGTATCACTAGGTAGACTTCCCGATTTTCTTTCACCTATTAACCTTGCTAGGTTACTTACTTCTTGTTCCAAATTTTGAATAGAAGCTTGTTGATTTCTAAATGCTTGAGCATTTTGTTCATTGGGTTGTTTCTGAGATGTGAAAAACTGCGTTTGAGATTCAACTAGCTTCGTCATCATATCTTCTAAATTTGGCTTTTTATCATCGGTTTATGGTGGTTTGTTTTGAAAATTAGGTCTTTGCTGATTTTAAGTATTATTGGATACTTGTTGATTGCTAGGACCTTGTTGGTTGTTGTATGGAACATTTCGATTATAATTCTGATTTTGATTGTAAATTGGTCTTAGCGGTTGATAATTATTCTGATAATTATTTCCAGGCCTTTGGTTTATGTATGAAACATTCTCTCTTTGTTCCATTGTTAGTTCAATACTGAGACAATCTTTTGTCAAATGTGGTCCTCCACATTGCTCACAACTAATTCGTATTGAGTGAATATCCTTAGTCATCTTTTCCATTCGTCTCTCGATAGCATCTATCTTTGTGGAAATGGAATCTAAGTCATGGCTAGAATCGGCTCTAGCTGCTTTAGATGATCTAACGATATCTTTTTCTTGGTGCCACTCATGTGAGTGGGAAGCAGTGTTATCAATAATTTTATAAGCATCAGTTTCTGTTTTCTTCATAATGGAACCACCAGCTGCTATGTCTATGTCTTTCCTTGTAGTGATGTCGCATCCTTGGTAGAATATTTGTACTATTTGACAAGTGTCTAAACCATGTTGCGGACATCCTCTCAATAACTTTCCAAATCTGGTACACGCTTCATATAGAGTTTCATTTGGCTTCTGTGTGAACGTAACAATTTCTCCTTGAAGTCTTACGGCTTTAGATGCCGGAAAGAATTGTTTAAGAAATTTTTCAACTAAAACGTCCCATGTATCAATCGCCCCTTCAGGTAATGATTCCAACCAATCTTTGGCTTCTCCCTTTAAAGTCCAGGGAAATAATATGAGATATATCTGTTCATCCTCAACTTCTCGAATTTTAAATAGAGTGCAGATCCTATTAAAGGTACGAAGATGTTTGTTTGGATCTTTCTTCGGCGCACCACTAAATTGGCATTGATTAGTTACCATGTGTAGAATTTGTCCTTTGATTTCATAATCTGGCGCATTTATGTCAGGTTGAGTAATTGCGTGACCTTGGCCAGTGCGTTTAGCTCTCATTCGGTCTTCCATACTTAGAGGTTCCAGATTCTCCATGATTGAATTTGTTGAATCTGAATCACTAGAGGATTCTGATTTAATGGTTGGTTCCTCAACAATCTCTGTTTAATGATTGGTGGTTCCGGAGGAAAGATTAGTGGTTCAGGATCTACGAATTGTCCCTGAATATTCTCCAGATTCTCAATTGTGAGGTCGGGTTCAAAAAATGGATTATCGGAAATTTGAATTGGAGTACTTGGTCGACTGGATGACGATTCTAAAGAAAAATCAACGGCAACGATGTTTGCTAGATGTCTTGATCGAGTTACAGGTGGTGAACGTACAAAAGGTGGTGAACGTTTTGCTCGGTGCATTCACTGAATATCCTATTAGTTTTTTTTAAAAAGAAAGAAAAATTATATAAGTTATCCAATTAATAGACTTTTCTGATTTTGCCCACGTTTCGAATAGCCAAAAGATGCAGCAGAGGGGCAGGATTCGTTTGGTCTCAATATAATTGAGTACTGTTTGGCTCCAATAACCCGGTCCACGTACAAATCCAACTATTAATACGAACCAGAAAATTTTGGTGTCTATCAATTTAACCACTTAAAATAAATTTTCGTAATTTAAAGAAATTTAGAGAAGAAGTAGAAAATTCTATGTCCTAAAAACTAGAATGGCGAGAAATAAGAAAGAAAAAGAGCGCGTCGAAAAACGTCGAAAAATAAAAGATTGAAAAATAATAGGCGTCGAAAAATAAAAATAGGAAAGTAGCGCGTCGAAACTTAAAAAGGAACTAAAAACTAAGAATTAAAAGTTGCGTCTAAAAATATTAAAGCTTAAAAGAAAAACTATATCCCTAATGGCAATATCTTAAAAAGGTACTAAAAACTTAGAACAGCGTCGCAAAATTCTAAAGCACCTAAATCTTAGTCTAAAGAAAAAGCACTTAAGGGATTTTACGGCAAAGCCTAAAAATCTAGAAATAAAAATAACTATGGTAAAAACTATATCATAAAACTAAATACGAGCGAAAAATACAAAAATTACGCTAAAACGATAAAAAGGGGTACAAAATATAAAAATATACTTAAAGTTGTAAAAAGTACAATTTTTATAAAAATATTATTTTTATATTATTTATTTTAAAAAACTATTAATTTTGTAATTTATTAAAACTAATTAAACTAAATATATAAATTAATTAATAAAAACTTAAACTAAATATTAATATTAAAAAACAACCCTAATTAGGGTTTAGATAATAATAATAATATATACTCCGTAATTAATGCAGAATAGGGTTTCCTGTTGACGTGTCAGACACACTCATGCGATCGCATGAGAGATTGCCTTCGGGCTCATGCGATCGCATGAGCCAGGGTTTTGGGCCAGGTTACGGGCTGCTACAGTACGGGCCTCGAGTTTTAATATTTTTTTTTTCAGTTTTCTGTTTTAAATTTTCTGTTTTATATAATTATAATATATTTATATAAATTAAATAAAACTTATTTTTTTATAAAATAAAGATAAAGAAACTTTTATAGAACTTATATATTTAACAAACTCTTAAAAATATTTATATTTTTGTTTTTCTTTTTATATTTTTGACTATTTAAAACGTATTTTTACAAAAACTTATTTTTATAAAAGTAAACTAAAAATTAATAAAAATCTTTTTTTATATATATATATAGCATTGCGCTTCCGGCGTTTAAGCAGAAAAGGATCCCCGGCAGCGGCGCCAAAAATACTTGATGTTATGCGAGGTGTATATGAAATAGCTTATATTTTATAACGAAATACTATTAATTATGATACAATTTTACACAAGATATTTAATTATTTATAGAATGGATATACCTAAACCTTGCTACAACACTTATAGGCAGTGTACCTAATCGTACAGTAGTGTAGTTTTTAGTAAGTCCGGTTCGTTCCACAGGGATACACTTAAACAAGCTTAACGCTATATTAGTTTTAATTTATAAAAATACAAATATATATAAGTAATATTATTATTATTATAAAAAGGGGGTTTTTACCGTTTAATGACCGGTGTGTCGATTTTTAAATCTTTTAGTCGCAGTTAAAACCTAATGTAAAATATTAAATAAATAAAAGACTTAATTTAAAGCGTAAAGTAAATAACGATAATGAAATTGCGATAAATAAAAGTGCGATAAAATAACTTGCGATAATTAAATAGTACGATAATTAAAAGTGAAATTAAATACAATGACAATAAATAAAAGTGCGATAATTAGAAGTGCAATTAAATATGAAAATAAAGGAATTATGCTTAAACTTCCATAATCATGATATTTGACGTGTTGATTTTAGTTTATTCCCATGTGTTAATTGTCCTTTGTCCTGGATTATTTAATATGTCTGTCTGGTTTTTGTCCATAACAGTCCATCAGTAATAAATATAAAGTGCGAGTGTCCTCATCAAATTATCCTTATATCCGAAGTCAAATATTCCAACTAATTGGGGACTTAAACTGTAATAAGATCTTAATACTTTGTTTAATAATTACACCAGGATATCAACTGCGTGTAACCCAAGGTTTTAATACTTTGTTATCAATTATGCCAAGTGTCCTTGTACATAATTTCACCCTTGTTTTAATAATTCCATAGACTATTAATCCATTTCCGTGTCCGGTTAAATGAACAATTATTCGTACATATAAATATCCCGCCCATCGTGTCCGATCGAGTGTATATGGTTATTTATAGGGACATCCAATTGTAAATCTTTATATTAAAATTAACAAACTATCATTTAGTTAGACAAATATAAAGCCCATTAATAGCCCATAGTCTAATTTCCACAAGTGTCGTTCTTTTGTCCAAACCCCAATTATGGTACAAAGCCCAATTACCCAATTTTAATATTTTTAGCCCAACATCATGATTACTTCGGTATTAAATTATCATAATAATAACTTAGCTACGAGACATTAATGTAAAAAGGTTGAACATAACTTACAATGATTAAAAATAGCGTAGCGTTACACGGACAGAATTTTGATTTACACCCTTACAACATTCGCTAACATACCCTTATTATTAGAAATTAAAATTAAAATTAAAATATATATATATATATATATATATATATATATATATATATATATATATATATCGTATGATGAATGAGGAGAAAAATATGTGTTAAATGATGAACCAAAGCTCGAAATTTATAGGCCTGTGGGCTGTAAAAGGGGCTCATGCGATCGCATGAGTTATGCTCTTCAAGGCCATGCGATCGCATGGCCAGCTGGGGAGGGTCAAATGTCTTTGTTTTTTCTGCCGACGGTTTTTATAATATAATATAATATATATATTAATTTTAAGAATTAATTATATATTATATTATATTCATGTGCATAGTTGACTTGTAATTTTTAGTCCGTTGTGTCGAGCGTTGAGAGTTGACTTTGGTCCCGGTTCCGGATTTTCGAACGTCTTTGCGTATAATTTAATATCTTGTACTTTGCATTTCGCGTCTTGTACTCTTGTAATTTTGAGACGTTTCTCATCAATAATTGGAACCTCTTTGATTGTACTTTGTACTTTTGAGCTTTTTGGTCGTTTGCGTCTTCAATTCGTCGAATCTGTCTTTTGTCTTCACCTTTTATTATTTAAACGAATATCACTTGTAAATAGAACTGTTGCAACTAAAAGCTTGTCTTTCTTGAGGGATAATGCTATGAAATATATGTTCGTTTTTAGCATTATCACACACACTCGGTTCATGAGGTCCATGAACACAGCTGGTGTGTTGGTCAACCCAAACGGCATAACCATAAACTCGTAATGACCGTAACGCGTCCTAAAAGCAGTCTTTGGAATATCATCCTCCTTCACCCGCATTTGATGATGCCCAGAACGTAAATCAATCTTCGAATAAACCGACGAGCCTTGTAGTTAATCAAATAAGTCGTCGATTCTCAGTAGTGGGTAGCGGTTCTTGATGGTAAGTTTGTTCAACTCTCGGTAGTCGATACACAACCTAAATATACCATCCTTCTTCTTGACAAAAAAAACAGGAGCTCCCCATGTTGATGTACTTGGTCGAATGAAATCACACTCTAAAAGTTCTTGTAACTGACTTTGTAATTCTTTCATTTCGCTGGGTGCGAGTCTGTATGGAGCACGAGCTATTGGTGCAGCTCCTGGTACAAGATCCATTTGAAATTCAACGGATCGATGTGGGGGTAATCCCAGTAATTCTTTCGAAAATACATCGGGAAATTCTTTTACGACGGGAACATCACTGATGTTCTTTTCTTCAGGTTTAACTTCCTTGATGTGTGCTAGAGTGACGTAACAACCTTTTCTTATTAGTTTTTGCGCCTTCAAACTACTAATAAGATTTAATTTCGCATTGTTTTTTTCTCCGTACACTATTAAAGGTTTTCCCTTTTCACGCATAATGCGAATCACATTTTTGTAACAAACGACCTCTGCTCTCACCTTTTTCAACCATTCCATGCCAATTATTACATAAAAACTCCCTAACTCGACTGGTATTAAATCAATTTTAAACGTTTCATCTCCCAGTTTAATTTCTCTATCCCGACATATATTATCTGCTGAAATTAATTTACCGTTTGCTAATTCGAGTAAAAATTTACTATCCAAAGGCGTTAATGGGCAACTTAATTTAGAACAAAAATCTCTACTCATATAGCTTCTATCCGCACCCGAATTAAATAAAACATAAGCAGATGTATTGTCAATAAGAAACGTACCCGTAACAAGCTCCGGGTCTTCCTGCGCTTCTGCCGCATTAATATTGAAAACTCTTCCGCGGCCTTGCCCATTAGTATTCCCTTGGTTTGGGAAATTTCTAATAATGTGGCCCGGTTTTTCACATTTATAACAAACTACTTCGGCATTATTTATTCCGACCTTATTTGTTTCTTTATTTTTGTTGTTCTTTGGTCCGTAAATCTCACATTTTGCCGCGCCATGACCACTTCTCTTATACTTGGTGCAAACTGTTGTGCAAAACACATTCGGATGGTACTCTGCACACCTGAAGCATGGTTGTTTCTGTTGTTTGTTGTTATTGAGGTTGTTGTTGGGATTGTTATTGTTGTTGAAACGGTTGTTGTAGTTGTTATTGTTGTTGTTGGGACGTTTGTTGTAGTTATTGTTAGGATTGCGGTTATTGTTGCGATTGTTGTTGCGGTTGTGGTTGTAATTGTTATTGTTGTTGTACTGGTGACTCTTGTCACCGTTTTCCTCCCACTTCCTCTTGAATTATTTTGTGTTGGCTTCTTAGGCCGCCTGTTCTTTAATTCTCCCCTCAATCTGATTTATGAGTTTATGAGCCATTCGACTTGCCTTCTGTATGGAAGCGGGCTCGTGTGAACTCACATCTTCTTGAATCCTTACTGGTAACCCTTTTACAAACGTGTTGATCTTCTCTTCTTCATCTTCGAACGCTCCCGGACACAATAGGCACAACTCTGTGAATTGTCGTTCATATGTGGTAATGTCGAATCCTTGTGTTCGTAACTCTCTAAGTTCTACCTTGAGCTTATTGACTTTGTTTTTAGGACGGTACTGCTTGTTCATCAATTACTTGAATGCCGACCACGGTAGTGCGTAAGCAGCATTTTGTCCTACCTGTTCAAGATAGGTGTTCCACCACGTTAACGCAGTACCTGTGAAGGTATACGTATCGTACTTAACTTTGTCCTCTTCAGTACACTTACTTATGGGAAACACCGATTCGACCTTCTCGGTCCATCATTTCAATCCAATTGGTCCTTCGGTTCCATCAAATTCCAAAGGTTTGCAGGCAGTGAATTCTTTGTAGGAGCATCCTACACGATTTTTTGTAGAATTAGTTCCACTGCTAGATCCAGAGTTATTGTTATTTTGCATCGCAGCCTGTACTGCGGCTATGTTTGCTACAAGGAAAACACGGAAGTCTTCATCGCTCATGTTCAAATTCTGACGAGTCGCCGGTGCCATTTCCTTCAAAAATAGCCCAAAAGAATTGAGTTAATCATATAGAATTTAAGAGTAGTCAATAGTATTTCGTAGCATAATATGAACTTATTTATAAAAGCTTTTTCTTCATATTAGCATTTTATAGTTTTAATTCGGGTAGTACCTACCCGTTAAGTTCATACTTAGTAGCTATTATACAATTCAACTACTACGATTCTATATGAAAAACTTATTACAATAATATTTCGCGTTCAAAATTTTATACAATATTTTACAAACATACAATACCACTATTATACATATAGGATGAAATATAGCACATAATAACTTGCTACAAAGCAGCTATAAAGGTAATTCTAATTAATACGCAAGTTGTTCAGCAAAGGCAATAAAGACACGTAATTTATAAGTCCATAAACAGGTCATGCATTCTGGTTTTACTAAACCAACTTTCCATCCTTGATCTTGTGGAAAGTAACCGTTATGACCATTGGCTAGGCAGCATGTTGTAATGTCGTCAAAAGGACAAGGGTTTCGTAATGCCCAACAGCCTCGTAGCAATCTAAAAACCTTGTTTCTTACCCCAACTACTTAGTCTGTCACTTGTGGGAATGTTTCGTTTAATAGTTGTAATCCGATGTTCTTTTTCTCACTTTGGTGAGAAGCGAACATCACTAACCCGTAAGCATAACATGCTTCTTTATGTTGCTTGTTAGAAGCTCTTTCTAATTCACGAAATCCTATGTTGGGATATGTTGAGTCAAAATAGGTTCTTAACCCGTAGTGAAAAATTGCATTTGGGTTCCCTGCATTTAACGCTTTAAAGAAAACACGGCGTAACTTACGGTCTCCCCAATGTGATATACCCCACCTATCAAAGGAAAGCCTTTTATAAACTAAGGCATTTCTGGAAAGTCTTTCAAATGTTTGACAAGTTAATTTCGCCATAACTAATTGTGCTGATGAATTCTGACCGACTCTAGACAAGATTTCATCAATCATATCCTCTGGTAGGTCTTCTAAAATATTCGGTTGTTTACCCTTAACGTCCATTTTGTGTTTTTATACTGTAAAAATAGACGAGGGTTAGATTCATAAAAGATAATTAACAAACAATACAAGCAATTTTACATTTATCAAAAAAACACAAGCACACTATATTACATATTTTACACAAAATGATTACAACTCTTTAATCTGACTCACTCGTTTCTTCTTCTTCGGACTTGGTTCGTTTTACTAATTTCCTAGGGATATATGATGCTCCCCTAATACGAGCTGTTGTTTTCCACAATGGTTTAGAAAAACCTGGTGGTTTAGAGGTTCCCGGGTTATTGTTACATTTTAGAAAATACGGACGTTGCCGATACATATAAAGTTCATCGGGGTTGGAATCAGGGTTCTCTATTTTTATACCTTTTTCCTTATTATTTTCTTTTACTTTATTAAATTGAGTCGAGGTAATTTCTATAACATCATCAGAATCCTCATCGGGATCCGATTCATCGGAAAATTGGTAATCTTCCCAATATTTTGCTTCCTTGGCAGAAACACCATTGACCATTATTGATTTTGGTCCATTGGTTGAGGATTTTCTTTTATTTAACCGATTTATTGTAGGTATTAATATTTCTTCCTTCGTAACCTCTTCTTCTTCTTCCGGTTCTTCCTCTTCCAGTTCCTCCTCTTCCGGTTCCTCTTCTTCCGGTTCCTCCTCTTCCGGTTCCTCCTCTTCCGGTTCCTCTTCTTCCGGTTCCTCTTCTTCCGGTTCCTCCTCTTCCGGTTCCTCTTCTTCCGATTCCTCTTCTTCCGGTTCCTCTTCGGGAATTTGTGAATCTTCCCAAAGTATATTCGACTCTTCATTATTATTAGGTGAGTCGATGAGATTTGTACTAGAGGTAGATATCTATCACACAATATCAAACACGTTAAGAGATTAATATATCACATAATATTTACATGTTAATAATATATAGTTTCCAACAAAAAAGTTAAGCAATTGTTTTTTTTTGAAGAAAAACACGGTCGAAGTCCAGACTCACTAATGCATCCTAACAAAATCGGTAAGACACACTAATGCAAAAATTCTGGTTCTCTAAGACCAACGCACAAATACCAACTGAAATGTCCCGTTCATATTGATTATAAACGTTCCATATTAATTGATTTCGTTGCGAGGTTTTGACCTCTATATGAGACGTTTTTCAAAGACTGCATTCGTTTTTAAAACAAATCATAACCTTTATTTTATCAACAAGGTTAACAAGACACCACTTAGATTATCCAGAAATGATAATCTAACAAATATCACACTTACACACTACCAATACATATTGGTTTACAAATATTAATATGTTACAACAAAATAAATCTCGAATGCAGTTTAAAACAATATTATACAAGCATGCTGACACCAAATCTTGTCCATATAATAGCATGCAACAGCGGAAGCTCTTAATAATCACCTGAGAATAAACATGCTTTAAACGTCAACAAAAATGTTGGTGAGTTATAGGTTTAACCTATATTTATCAAATCGTAATAATAGACCACAAGATTTCATATTTCAATATACATCCCATACATAGAGATAAAAATCATTCATATGGTGAACACCTGGTAACCGACCTTAACAAGATGCATATAGAATATCCCCTGTCATTCCGGGACTCCCTTCAGACATGATGAATTTGAAGTACTAAAGCATCCGGTACTTTGGATGGGGCTCGTTGGGCCCAATAGATCTATCTTTAGGATTCGCGTCAATTAGGGTGTCTGTTCCCTAATTCTTAGATTACCAGACTAAAAAGGAGCATATTCGGTTTAATAATCCAGCCATACAATGTAGTTTCATTTACTTGTGTCTATTTTTTAAAACATTTATAAAACTGCATGTATTCTCATCCCAAAATATTAGATTTTAAAAGTGGGACAATAACTCACTTTCACATATTTTTACTTCGTCGGGAAGTAAGACTTGGCCACTGGTCGATTCACGAACCTATAACAAATATGTACATATATATCAAAGTATGTTCAAAATATATTTACAACATTTTTAATACGTTTTGCTGTTTTAAGTTTATTAAGTCAGTTGTCCTCGTTAGTAACCTACAACTAGTTGTCCACAGTTAGATGTACAGAAAATAAAGAAATATATATTATCTTGAATCAATCCATGACCTCGTGTATACAAGCCTCAGGCTAGATCACAACTCAAAGTATATATAATATTTTGGAATCAACCTCAACCATGTATAGCTAACTCCAACATTACTGTATATAGAGTGTCTATGGTTGTTCCGAAATATATATATAGATGGGTCGATATGATATGTCAAAACATTGTATTCGTGTCTATGGTATCCCGAGATTACATAATATATTAGAATACATTTATAATACAATATTAGTTAGCTAGAATATGATTAATATAGATTTGTTACCAATTTTCACGTAGCTACAACAAGAAAAATTATCCAATCTTGTTTTACCCATAACTTCTTTGTTTTAAATCCCTTTTGAGCGTTTCAAGTTGCTATGGTTTCATATTGAACTTAAGTTTATGAATCTAAATAGAAAAGTTATAAGTTTATAGTCGGAAATACAGGTTACAAGTCGTTTTTGTAAAGGTATTCATTTCAGTCGAAAGAACGACGTCTAGATGACCATTTTTGGAAAACATACTTCCACTTTGAGTTTAACCATGATTTTTGGATATAGTTTCATGTTCATAAGAAAAATCATTTTCCCAGAAGAAAAACTTTTAAATTAAATTTTATCATAGTTTTTAATTAACTAACCCAAAACAGCCCGCGGTGTTACTACGACGGCGTATATCCGGTTTTTCGGTGTTTTTCGTGTTTCCAGGTTTAAAATCATTAAGTTAACATATCATATAGATATAGAACATGTGTTTAGTTGATTTTAAAAGTCAAGTTAGAAGGATTAACTTTATTTGCGAACAAGTTTAGAATTAACTAAACTATGTTCTAGTGATTTCAAGTTTAAATCTTCGAATAAGATAGTTTTATATGTATGAATCGAATGATGTTATGAACATCATTACTACCTTAATTTTAGTAGGTAAACCTATTAGAAATGAGAAAAATAGATCTAGCTTCAAAGGATCCTTGGATGGCTTGAAAGTTCTTGAAGCAGAATCATGACACGAAAACAAGTTCAAGTAAGATTTTCACTCGAAATAAGATTGTTATAGTTATAGAAATTGAATCAAAGTTTGAATATGAGTATTACCTTGTATTAGAAAGATATCTTACTGTAAATAAGAAAGATTTCTTGAGGTTGGATGATCACTTTACAAGATTGGAATTAAGCTAGCAAACTTGGAAGTATTCTTGATTTTATGAAACTAGAACTTATAGAATTTATGAAGAATACTTAGAACTTGAAGATATAATTTGAGAGAGATCAATTAGATGAATAAAATTGAAGAATTAAAGTGTTTGTAGGTGTTTTTGGTCGTTGGTATATGGATTAGATATAAATGATGTGTAATTTTGTTTACTTGTAAATAAGTCATGAATGATTACTAATATTTTTGTAATTTTATGAGATATTTCATGCTAGTTGCCAAATGATGGTTCCCACATGTGTTAGGTGACTGACATAGGCTGCTAAGAGCTGATCATTGGAGTGTATATACCAATAGTAAATGCATTTAGAAGCTGGGTATTGTACGAGTACAAATACGAGTAGAATTGTTGATGAAAATGAATGAGGATGTAATTGTAAGCATTTTTGTTAAGTAGAAGTACTTTGATAAGTGTCTTGAAGTCTATCAAAAGTGTATGAATACATATTAAAACACTACATGTATATACATTTTAACTGAGTCGTTAAGTCATCGTTAGTCGTTACATGTAAGTGTTGTTTTGAAACCTTTAGGTTAACGATCTTGTTAAATGTTGTTAATCCATTGTTTATTATATCTAAAGAGATGTTAAATTATTACATCATCATGATATTATGATGTATTAATATATCTTAATATGATATATATACAATTAAATGTCGTTACAACGATAATCGTTACATATATGCCTCGTTTCGAAATCCTTAAGTTAGTAGTCTTGTTTTTACATATGTAGTTCATTGTTAATATACTTAATGATATGTTTACTTATCATAATACCATGTTAACTATATATATATCCATATATATGACATCATATAGTTTTTACAAGTTTTAACGTTCGTGAATCACCGGTCAACTTGGGTGGTCAATTGTCTATATGAAACCTATTTCAGTTAATCAAGTCTTAACAAGTTTGATTGCTTAACATGTTGGAAACACTTAATCATGTAAATAACAATTTCATTTAATATATATAAACATGGAAAAGCTCGGGTCACTATAATATATAAATATAAATAATAAATATTCAATAAATTCTATATTATAATATATTACATGATTAATAAATTATGATATTAAGAATATTGAAGGTGATTACAAGTTAAAAAAAATATTTATTATAATATTATTATTACTTTTATTATTGATATCAAATATCAATATTATTGATATTATTATAGAAACATGTAACTTGTTATATCCCATTATTATTATTAGATATTATCATCATTAAGATACATAAAAATTTAAAATGTATTATGTAATTATATTATATGATCTATAATATCAAAACTAGTGATATAAATATTTTGTTTTAAAAAAATAATAAAAAATAGAATATATAGATACAAAATTTAATATAAAAGATAAATAATATTATTACTAATATTATTAACACTACTAATATAATTAGTATTATTATTATTATTATTATAATTATCATTAATAACATTTTTATTATCAAATTCATAAAAAATTATTAATATTACTATTATTACTTTTATTATTATTATTATTATCAAATAAACATTACTAGTATTATTTATATTTAGATTATTATTAATATAATTATAAGTATTAAATATTATCAATAATTATAAAAGAAGATGATACGTACGTTTTAGAAAGCAAATTCAGTTGCCCATCCCAATCAAAACTGTAATTGATTTTTGTTTTTGTCTCTAAACTGGATCACAAATCGAATCATATCATAGATGAGGTTAAAATCTGTTAGCAATCGACATCTTCATTTTTTTTTATCTACTTTGAAAAGGTTCTGTCGCCAGGTTCTACTACAAAACAAGAGGTTTAGCTCGACATTAGAGAGGAAATCATTCAATTATTCATATCCTTTATCAAATAAAACTGTAACGATTTTATATTGTCAAAATTAAACAGAAATTCATTAAATTAAACGTGTTACCTCTGTTCTTGGTAACTTTTTAACAAAAGCTCAAAATCAAACGAAATTTCAAATTCAGTAAATGTAGCTGTGTTTGGAATCTCATGTTCAAACTATCTGCAAGATTTCACCTTCCAATTTCTCAAAACGATTCTGAATTTGTGATTCAAAGTTTTCCAATCAAAAGTCAACATGTTTGTTCTTCGTAAAATTCATGATCGTTTTAGTGTTTCTGTTTCAATTAATAATCTAGAAAGGTTCTAACAATGATTTACAAACTATTTTGTGTAGGAATCGTGGATTAAAACAACCTTAATTCCAAAATCACGATTTATGTTCATAATATTTTTTTTCGAACTCAGCTATTGCCATTTTATTTTATTTTTTATTTTTTTTCTTTGCTTTTGCGTCTGTTAAATTGAAATAGCAATTACCAGAGTTTGTGTTTTATTATTAAATCCTAAACCTGATTCCATCTTTATTGTTAAGATTAAATGGATATCTCAGTTTGGTTTTGAAGAAGAGCATATCAATAATAATCGGGTTATAAGATTTTCACTTGGGTCTTAATCAGAAAATAACATTTGGTCGAATGGTAAAAGGGCGTGACGGGTATTCGAGAGGTCGGGGGTTCGAATCCGATTCGCGATATTTTTTTAAAACTTCTTCTAAGGTAGTCTCATTTTCTTTTATTATTATTATTATTATTATTATTATTATTATTATTATTATTATTATTATTATTATTATTATTATTATTATTGTTATTGTATTATTATTATTATTATTATTATTATTATTAATCATTATTGTTATTATTATTAAGTATTAGTATTAATGTTATTATTATCAACATTATTATTATTAAGTATTAGGAATATTATTGTTATTATTATTATTATCATTAGTATTAGTAAAAGTATTATTTATGTAACTATTATTATCTTTAGTATTATAATCATTGTTAGGATTATGATTATCATTATTAATTAATGTTATTACTACAAGTATTATAATTATTAATACTATTATTACCACTAATATAAGTATTACGACTAAATTTTCATTTATTATGATTATAAATACAAGTATGAATATTATTATTACTATCACTAACAGTTGTATTATTATTATTATCATGATTAGGATCATTATTATTATCATTATTATGGAAATAATACAAGTTATCATTATTTTCATTAATATTAGTATTAGTAATACTTTTGTAACTATTAGTATTATTATTAACAATATCAATATTATTATTATAAATATTATCATTTTTTTATAAAGTTATTATTATTATTATTATTATTATTATTATTATTATTATTATTATTATTATTATTATTATTATTATTATTATTATTATTAAATGATTAATATCAACACTATCATTTTTAAGCAGATAAATATTTTGTACATAAAATATACTTATTATATATACTATACTTATATTAAAATTTCACATAACTATATATGTGAAACCTACTAAGATTATTTATATAAATACTTATAAATAACAAACTATCGATTTTTAAATATAATATTAAACAAGTATGTATGTCAATATATTAATATAACTATTAACCAATTTGAATATATACACAAATTAAATATACATAAGATATAAATTAAGGATATAATAAATAAATTGGTTCAGTTACGATTATATGTTTTAATATATATACAAATGATATAGGTTCGTGAATCCGAGGCCAACCCTGCATTGTTCAATGTCGTCATATGTATTTTTACTACAAAATACAGTATTGAGAGTTTCATTTGCTCCCTTTTTAAATGCTTTTGCAATATATATTTTTGGGACTGAGAATACATGCGCTGCTTTTATAACTGTTTTACGAAATAGACAAAAGTAAATGAAACTACATTCTATGGCTGGATTATTAAACCGAATATGCCCCTTTTTAGTCTGGTAATCTAAGAATTAGGGAACAGACACCCTAATTAACGCGAATCCTAAAGATAGATCTATTGGGCCCAACAAGCCCCATCCAAAGTACCGGATGCTTTAGTACTTCGAATTTATCATGTCCGAAGGGAGTCCCGGAATGATGGGGATATTCTATATGCATCTTGTTAAGGTCGGTTACCAGGTGTTCACCATATGAATGATTTTTATCTCTATGTATGGGATGTATATTGAAATATGAAATCTTGTGGTCTATTAAAATGATGGAAATGAATGTTTATGATAAACTAATGAACTCACCAAACTTTTGGTTGACACTTGAAAGAATGTTTATTCTCAGGTATGAAATAAAAATCGTCCGCTGTGCATTTGCTCATATTAGAGATATTACTTGGAGTCATTCATGACATATTTCAAAAGATATTGCATTCGAGTCATTGAGTTCATCAAGATTATTATTAAGTCAATTATAGTTGGATATATTATGAAATGGTATGCATGCCGTCAACTTTCGATGTAATGAAATATTGTATTTTTAAAAATGAATGCAATGTTTGTAAAATGTATCATATAGAGGTCAAGTACCTCGCGATGTAACCAAATGTAATGTATTCGTCCAGATAGATTAGGACGGGTCGTTTCATTAGTGATGTTTTGGTTTTTCCTATCATGCATCTGTATATGTTTATATATATACAATTCATATTCCGTAAATAATAAGATGGTGGATAGAAGAAACAAAAACCCACAGTAATTCAATCAGTATCTCAATTACATATAGTGAACCAACCAGGTTTCTTGTAATCTTGCTACCGAAAGTTTTCACGGACTGTGTATCGGGCGAAATCAGTGGCGGATAAAAGTGTTCAGAAAAATTTCATATTTTTAAATTAACTATATTTATTTATTTTGGTCATTATGGTATAAAATTCGATCATTAACTATTAAATAAAAATTACATTAATTATTCACTCCCAACCCCAAGTAAAATATAAAAAAAAATTAAATTCAA
Organism: Rutidosis leptorrhynchoides; assembly: GCF_046630445.1. Taxonomy (NCBI): domain Eukaryota; kingdom Viridiplantae; phylum Streptophyta; class Magnoliopsida; order Asterales; family Asteraceae; genus Rutidosis; species Rutidosis leptorrhynchoides. The sequence continues at coordinate 115,464,394 of NC_092341.1, read as the reverse complement.
CAATTAGTTCCTAAATACGTTTTTAATAAGCCTATAATTTATAAAACTCATTTTCGGCTAACCGTTTATTTTAAAATAATATAAGTTTGAATTTAACTTGTGTAATATCCATCGAATGATGAACGAGTGCTACTATTGTTTACTAAATGAATTCGAAACCAAATATATATATTCAATATACTTTATGTATATAGATTTATTTTAACAATACATTTTATTATTAATTACATCATTTTTCATACTTATTTCTAACAATTAAGTTGTATATTATTTTACATATTTATTTATAATAATAATTTCATACAACGATTAATAACATTTATGTACATATATTTATTTATATTTATATACATATCTACTCACAAATAGTTGTTCGTGAATCGTCGGGAATGGTCGAGGTCAAATGGTAATTGAATATATGAACATAGTTCCAAAATTTTCGATACTCAACATTACAGACTTTGCTTATCATGTTGGAATCATAATAAGATTAAGTTTAAATTTGGTCAAAAATTTCCGGGTCGTCACAGTACCTACCGATTAAAGAAATTTCGTCCCGAAATTTGAGTGAGGTGGTCATGGTTAACAATAAAAAATGTTTTCATGACGAATATGAGTTGATAAATAGAGTTTTACCATCATTGAGTAATATGGATAAAACAATTTGATTATTTGAATAGCACGAATGAAGCTATCACAAAAAAGTGAATTGAGAAAAATAAAGTTTCATCATATCTTTTGACGTAGATAGGGTTGATTTTCGGAGTTCAATGGATTTAGACAAAATCTTTGTAAATAAATTTGGTTCTTTGGTAATTAAGGAAATTAGAATCTTCTTTCGTTAAATGCAATAATCCATTTCGATTACTCTGTTGGATATTTCACTATAATTCCACCCTCTTCATTTCCTTTATATTTTGGAGTTCCATCTCTTTGTCTTCCCGACTTTAAGTCAAGCGAATAATGGTCCAGAATTCATAGGTATGAAGTTTCGAATGAGAAATTATAATAGCATGATCTTGATTGGTTAAATTACTAGAATTCAAGAGAAAAGATAAAACTATCAAGAAAATATGTTCTTGATATGTTTATAGATTAGATAGAATGTAAGAGTCATGTAACATGGCACATGATGACGTTATAGTCTTTGAATCATCATGTTTCATTAGAAACTCAGCATGACTTACTGTAATATAATCACGTTGATCAAGTGTCATTATATTATACTAACTCATGCTTCAGTCCCCAACACTACTTCAAAAACATTCATATTCTAGATTCGAATTTTTCAGGATTTAGAACTAATATAGTTCCCTTTCTGATGTTACACTGATATTGTGAAGAGATAAATGATTTCAGATAAGAATAGTTATGAAAATATCTTTAGAAATATCGATGATATTTATAATGAAAGATATGATGATATCTTAGAATGTTAGATTCAAAGTGTGATGAAGAAATTCATTCACGATGATTTAGAGTGATTAAGGAGCAAGGTATTCATTAAAGATTTCATCAGAATCAAAATCATCAGGATTCTTTATGTATAAGTTTAGTCCTTGTGATTTGTCTACAGCCTCCTTCATAATTTCGCTTAATCCGGTTTTTGGTACTAAATTTTCTATTGAGTGTTTCCAACACTCCATTCTTTATCATCAAACATTCGACGGTTACGGTCATTTATGGTTATCTACCGTTTCTGCTGCTTCATTCTGCTTTTTCAAACTTTGGAGTATTGATTCGTAGACTGGGTGCTTTACAGAATTTCATAATAGAAGATCACAATTCTAGGAGATAAATGTTATATGTATACTTATAACTGTTCATATAGGAACGCTGCGAGATTCAAATACTGATTGCTAATTCCCAGTGATTAGTATGACAATTCTCGTTATAAGATGTGGGTGAGTATATGATAGGGTTTCAATGAACGAATATAATGGTTCTTCAGAAAGTCAAAGATCAATGAGTTGTTGGTAAATTTACTGCTAATGTGGTGGAATATAAAAGGTTCCCCGGTAACAATGACGAACGGCATCTTATATATCAGAGTTATAGTAGAGTTCATTCGAATGAAAAGTCAAAATTGATTTGTTGAAGCTGTGACAAAATTGGCTAATTAGAAAAAGGATTGCATTGTTATTTTCGGAAATAACAATGTCAAAGGAGTTAGCACAGATACGTGTTAAACGTTTACTCAGGTTCCGAGTGTTTTCAGGTGCATAACTATATGCATCAATCTTTTCTTCCGTAGATGAAGTGCGGTTGGTTCATCCTCTCGATTGAGGTGTTTTCAAGAATCATGAAAGGTTTGAATCGCAGATTGTAATCGTCAAGATACAAATGAGGTTTAAGATGAAATCAAGCGGCAAACTTGAAGAATTGTTTAGTTTCATATGTTATAATCAGTATTTTAATTCATTTTAATTGTCCAATGTTAGTAGTCCATAGTTGATAGTCCATAGTTAACAGTCCAATAATTCATATATAGCTTAATATATAATATTCGAATTAATTAATACGTATCGTGACCCGTGTACATGTCTCAGACTCGATCACTGAAATGTACCGTTCATATTGATTATAAACGTTTCATATTAATTGATTTTGTTGTGAGGTTTTGACCTCTATATGAGACGTTTTTCAAAGACTGCATTCGTTTTTAAAACAAACCATAACCTTTATTTTATCGACAAAGGTTTAAAGGACATAACCTAGGTTATCAAGTAATGATAATCTAAAATATCACGCTTACACACGACCATTACATAATGATTTACAATAAATATTATGTTACAACAAAGAAAACTTTCGAATGCAGTTTTTAGACAATATCATACAAGCATGGACTCCAAATCTTGTCCTTAATTTAGTATGCAACAGCGGAAGCTCTTAACAATCACCTAAGAATAAACATGCTTAAAACGTCAACAAAAATGTTGGTGAGTTATAGGTTTAACCTATATATTTATCAATCATAATAATAGACCACAAGATTTCATTTTTATATCACATCTCATATCAGGCATTTCGCAAACTGCATAGAGATAAAAATCATTCATATGGTGAACACCTGGTAACCGACATTAACAAGATGCATATAGAATATCCCCATCATTCGGGGACACCCATCGGACATGATAAACTCGAAGTACTAAAGCATTCCAAATTCCAGAATGGGGGTTGTTAGTTCCCGTAGATCTACCTTTAGGATTCGCGTCAATTAGGGGCCAGTTCCCTAATTCTTAGGCTACCAAGCTAAAAGGGGCATATTCGGTTTGATAATTTAACCATAGAATGTAGTTTCAATTACTTGTGTCTATTTCGTAAAACATTTATAAAACTGCATGTATTCTCATCCCAAAAATATCATATTTTAAAAGTGGGACTATAACTCACTTTCACAGATTTTTTACTTCGTCGGGAAGTAAGACTTGGCCACTGGTCGGTTCACGAACCTATAACAAATATGTACATATATATCAAGGTATGTTCAAAATATATTTACAACATTTTTATTACGTTTTAATGATTTGAGTTTGTTAAGTCAGCAGTCCTCGTTAGTAACCTACAACTAGTTGTCCACAGTTAGATGTACAGAAATAAAGCAATATATATTATCTCGAATCAATCCATGACCCAGTGTCTAAAAGTCTCAGACTCGATCACAACTCAAAGTATATATATTATTTTGGAATCAACCTCAACCCTGTATAGCTAACTCAAACATTACTGCATATAGAGTGTCTATGGTTGTTCCGAAATATATATAGATGGGTTGATATGATATGTTAAAACATTGTATACGTGTCTATGGTATCCCAAGATATCATAATATGTATAATACAATATAAATTAGTTAGGATATATTTAGTCTAGATTTGTTACAAAATTTTCGTAGCTAAAACTAGCAAATTTATCCAATTTTGTTTTACCCGTCATTTCTTCGTTTCAAATTCGTTTTGAGTGATTCAAGTTGCTATGGTTTCATATTGAACTTAAGTTTATGAATATAAATAGAAAAAGTATAAGTTTATAGTCGGAAATACAGGTTACAAGTCATTTTTTTAAAGAGGTAGTCATTTCCGTCGAAAGAACGACATCTTGATGACCATTTTGAAAAACATACTTCAACTTTGTGTTTAACCATGATTTTTGGATATAGTATCATATTCATATGAAATATCATTTTTACAGAAAAAAAACTTCAAATTCAAAGAATAAGATAGTTTTTATTTTTTTAAACCCAAAACAGCCCCCGGTTTCACTACGACGGCGTATGTCCGGTTTTACGGTGTTCTTCGTGTTTCCAGGTTTTAAATCATTAAGTTAGTATATCTGATAATGCTAAAAACGAACATATATTTCATAGCATTATTCCTCAAGAAAGACAAGCTTTTAGTTGCAATTGTTCTATTTACAGGTGATATTCGTTTAAATAATAAAAGGTGAAGACAAAAGACAGATTCGACGAATTGAAGACGCAAACGACCAAAAAGCTCAAAAGTAAAAAAGACAATCAAAGAGGTTCCAATTATTGATAAGAAACTTCTCGAAATTACAAGAGTACAAGATTCAAAACGCAAAGTACAAGATATTAAATTGTACGCAAAGACGTTCGAAAATCCGGAACCGGGACCAGAGTCAACTCTCAACGCTCGACGCAACGGACTAAAAATTACAAGTCAACTATGCACATAAATATAATATAATATTTAAATAATTCTTATAATTATTTATATATTATATAAATAATAAAAATCCGTCGGCAAGAAAGACTCCAAAGTTGGTGAGCTGGAATTTCAAACTCCGCGACTCGCGGAGTTTAAAGGAAGAAAAGGCCGCAAGTCGCGGAGCCCCAAAAACTGAAACTCCCTATAAAAGCAAACGAATTCTGATCGCAAAAAAATAACATATATATCCATCTCTCTATCTATATACGTAATATTTATATTTATAATTTATATTTTAATTTTAATTTTAATTTTAATCCTAATAATAAGGGTATGTTAGCAAATGTTGTAAGGGTGTAAGTCGAAATTCTGTTCGTGTAACGCTACGCTATTTTTAATCATTGTAAGTTATGTTCAACCTTTTTATATTATTGTCTCGTAGCTAAGTTATTATTATGCTTATTTAATCCGAAGTAATCACGATGTTGGGCTAATTACTAAAATTGGGTAATTGGGCTTTGTACCATAATTGGGGTTTGGATAAAAGAACGACACTTGTGGAAATTAGACTATGGGCTATTAATGGGTTTTATATTAACTAAACAATACCTTGTTAATTTAATATACAAACTTATAATTTGACGTATTTATATATAACCACATACGCTTGACTGGGTACGGTGGGCGGGATATCTATAAATACCAATAATTATTCATTTTACCGGATACGGAACTGGATTAATAGTTAATAGACTTGTTGAAACAGGGGTGAATTACATTCGAGGGTAATTGGTGTAATTGTTAACAAAGTAGTAAAACCTTGGTTTACACGCAGTCGATAACCTGGTGTATTCATTAAACAAAGTATTAAAACCTTGATACAATTCGAATTCCCAATTAGTTGGAATATTTGACTTCTGGAATAAGAATAATTTGACGAAGGCTTTCGCTCTTTATATTTATGACTGATGGACTATTATGGATAAATCCTTATGGACATATTAAATAATCCAGGACAAAGGACAATTAACCCATGGGCATAAAACTAAAATCAACACGTCAAACATCATGATTACGGAAGTTTAAATAAGCATAATTCTTTTATTTCATATTTAATTTCCTTTATTTTATATTTAATTGCACTTCTAATTATCGCATTTTTATTTATTGTTATTGTATTTAATTGTACTTTTAATTATCGTACTTTTTAATTATCGCAAGTTTATTTTATCGCACTTTTATTATTCGTAATTTCATTATCGTTATTTACTTTACGCTTTAAATTAAGTCTTTTATTTAATATTTTACATTTGGTTTTAATTGCGACTGAAGAATTAAAATCGACAAACCGGTCATTAAACGGTAAAAATCCCCTTTATAATAATAATATTACTTATATATATATTTGTATTTTTATAAAAGTAAACTAATATAGCGTTAAGCTTTGTTTAAAGATTTTCCCTGTGGAACGAACCGGACTTACTAAAAACTACACTACTGTACGATTAGGTACACTGCCTATAAGTGTTGTAGCAAGGTTTAAGTATATCCATTCTCTAAATAAATAAATATCTTGTGTAAAATTGTATCGTATTTAATAGTATTTCCTGCTAAAATTTAATAGTATTTTATACCCCTTAGCTTTAACTATCAAGTATTTTTGGCGCCGCTGCCGGGGAACAATCTAGCTTAAAAGCCGGAAGCGCAACGCTAATATAAAAAAAAGATTTTTATTTTTAGTTTACTTTAATAAAAATACATTTTTGTAAAAAAAAATACGTTTTTAATTATTCGAAAATTTAAAAAGAAAACAAAAATATAAATATTTTTAAGAATTTATTAAATATTTAAGTTTTATAAAGTTTCTTTATTTTTATAAGTTTTATTTAAATATTTTGTGTTTATTTAGAACATAAAATTGAAAATTAGAAAGAAAAAAAAAAGCGTCAAATTTTAAAAAAGTACCTGAGTTGAATTTTGGAACCCCGCGACTAGCGGAGTTTACAGCTTCTAATACCGCAACTCGCCGAGACAATCTGACACGCCACACAGGAACCCTAATCAGCATTAATTACTGAGTAATTATTAATTATTATTATTATTAACCCTAATTACTTATTATTATTATAATTAGTATTATTTAAGTTTCTTTTTATTTAATTTATATATTTAGTTAAATTAGTTTAATTAAAATATAAAATTAATAGTTTTATAAAATAAATAATATAAAAATAATATTTTTATAAAAATTGTAATTTTTACAACTTTTTGTATATTTTTATATTTTGTCCATTTTTAATCGTTTTAGCGTAATATTTGTATTTTTTCGCTAGTTTTTAGTTTTAAACTTAGTTTTTGCCATAGCTATATTTTTATTTCTAGATTTTTAGGCTTTGCCGTAAAATTCCTTAAGTGCTTTTTCTTTAGACTAAGATTTAAGTGCTTTAGAATTTTGCGACGCCTTTTTAAGTTTTAGTTTCTTTTTAAGTTATTTCCATTTGGGATTTATTTTTTCTTGTAAGCTTTAATATTTTTAGACGACTTTTACCTATGTATCAATTATCATTCCAATTAGTAATCTCAATTTGCGATTATAATTTTAAGTTAGTTGTGGTAATAAGGTTAGGTTAGTCAAGTGTTTTTAAGTTTCATAAGTTTCTTTTATTTTTCCGTCACCTTTTATTTTTCAACCATTTTTCTTTTTCGACCTTTTTCGACACGCTCTTTTTCTTTCTTATTTCTCGCTATTCTAGTTTTTAGGACATAGATTTTTATTCTACTTCTTATCTAAATTTCTTAAAATTACGAAAATTTATTTTAAGTGGTTAAATTGATAGACATCAAAATTTTCTGGTTCGTAGTAATAGTTGGATTTGTATGTGGACCGAGTTATTGGAGCCAAACAGTCCTCAATTATATTGAGACCAAACGAATCCTGCCCCTCTGCTGCATCTTTTGGCTATTCGAAACGTGGGCAAAATCAGAAAAGTCTATTGATTGGATAACTTATTATAATTTTTCTTTCCTTTTAAAAACTAATAGGATATTCAGTGAATGGACTGAGCAAGACGTTCATCACCTTTTGTACGTTCACCACCTGTAACTAGATCAAGACATCTAACTAATATTGTCGCCGTTGATAATCTATTTTTTGAACCCGACCTCACAATTGAGAATCCGGAGAATATTCAGGGACGATTCGTAGATCCTGAACCACTAAACTTTCCTCCGGAACCACCAATCATTCAAACAGAGATTGTTGAGGAACGAACCATTAAATCAGAATCCTCTAGTGATTCCGATTCAACAAATTCAATTATGGAAGTAACAGAACCATTAAGTATGGAAGACCGAATGAGAGCTAAACGCACTGGCCAAGGTCACGCAATTACTCATCCAGACATTAATGCGCCAGATAATGAAATCAAAGGACAAATTCTACACATGGTGACTAATCAATGCCAATTTAGTGGTGCGCCGAAGGAAGATCCAAATGAACATCTACGTACCTTTAATAGGATCTGCACACTATTTAAAATCCGAGAAGTGGAGGATGAACAGATATATCTCATGTTATTTCCCTGGACTTTAAAGGGAGAAGCCAAAGATTGGTTGGAATCGTTACCTGAAGGGGCGATCGATACATGGGATGTTTTAGTTGAAAAATTTCTTAAACAATTCTTTCTGGCATCTAAAGCCGTAAGACTTCAAGGAGAAATTGTTACGTTCACACAGAAGCCAAATGAAACTCTATATGAGGCTTGGACTAGATTTGGAAAGTTGTTGAGAGGATGTCCGCAACATGGTTTAGACACCTGTCAAATAGTACAAATATTCTACCAAGGATGCGACATCACTACAAGGAAAGACATAGATATAGCAGCTGGTGGTTCTATTATGAAGAAAACCGAAATTGATGCTTACAAAATTATTGATAACACTGCTTCCCACTCACATGAGTGGCACCAAGAAAAAGATATCGTTAGATCATCTAAAGCAGCTAGAGCCGATTCTAGCCATGACTTAGATTCCATTTCTGCAAAGATAGATGCTGTCGAGAGACGAATGGAAAAGTTGACTTAAGATATTCACTCAATACGAATTAGTTGTGAGCAGTGTGGAGGACCACATTTGACAAAAGATTGTCTCAGTATTGAATTAACAATGGAACAAAGAGAGAATATTTCATACATAAACCAAAGGCCTGGAAATAATTATCAGAATAATTATCAACCGCCAAGACCGATTTACAATCAAAACCAGAATTATAACCGAAATATTCCATACAACAACCAACAAGGTCCTAGCAATCAACAAGTATCCAATAATACTTACAACCAGCAAAGACCTAATTTTCAAAACAAGCCACCATAACAAACCGATGATAAAAAGCCGAATTTAGAAGATATGATGACGAAGCTAGTTGAAACTCAAACGCAGTTTTTCACATCTCAGAAACAAACTAATGAACAAAATGCTCAAGCATTTAGAAATCAACAAGCTTCTATTCAAAATCTGGAACAAGAAGTAAGTAACCTAGCAAGGTTAATAGGTGAAATAAAACCGGGAAGTCTACCTAGTGATACAAATGCTAACCCCCGGAATGAAACAGCTAAAGCCATTACCACAAGAAGTGGTACAACACTTAAACCACCTGAAATACCTGTAACTTCTGATGAAGCTATTCCTACTCCACAAGAACTACAACCTAACCAAGATAAGGAAAAAGAACCAGTAGTTGAAAAGGTTAATGAAGATAACACAGTTAAGGCTAAACCTTATGTTAAACCATACCAACCACCACTTCCTTACCCGAGTAAAATGAAGAAAGAGAAACTTGAAGCCGAGCAATCCAAATTCTTGGGTATGTTTAAACAGATAAATGTAAATCTTCCTTTCATTGATGTGATTTCAGGAATGCCTAGATATGCTAAATTCTTGAAAGATCTAATCTCAAATAGAAAGAAAATGGAAGAACTCTCGGCTGTTACCATGAATGCTAATTATTCAGCAGTGCTGTTGAATAAGATACCAGAAAAACTATCTGATCTAGGAAGTTTCACAATTCCATGTTTCCTGGGTAGTCTTAGTTCAATAGAAGCATTGACAGACTTAGGTGCTAGTATAAATCTAATGCCATATTCACTATACGCTAAACTAGACCTTGGAGAATTGAAACCAACCAGAATAAGCATACAACTATCCGATAGATCAATAAAATATCCTAGAGGGATAATGGAGAACATGCTAGTTAAAGTTGGTAATTTAGTATTTCCAGTAGATTTTGTTGTTCTGGACATGGAAGAAGATTCTCAAGTTCCTCTCATATTAGGAAGACCATTCTTAAACACAGCTAAAGCAATGATAGACGTGTTCGGTAAGAAATTGACCCTAAGTATAGAGGATGAGAGTGTTACCTTTTCAGTTGATAGAGCAATGCAACAACCACAATCTGCAGATGATACATGTTATTATATTCAAACTATAGATGCACATGCAGAATTATTAGAAGAATTTCCAGAATTACAAGGAACAGGAGAATGTTCTTTAGGAGAAGTAACAGAACAAATTGATGAAGTTGAAATGTTAGCTACACTTATAGCTAATGGATATGAACCAACAACAGAAGAAATTCAAATGCTAAAAGAAGAAGACAGATATCGATACAAATCATCGATAGAAGAACCTCCGAAATTAGAGTTAAAGCCACTTCCAAACCATTTGGAATACGCTTATTTACATGGTGAATCTGAATTACCTGTAATAATATCGTCTTCTCTTACTGAAAATGAGAAATCACAACTCATTTATGTGTTGAAAGCTCATAAACCAGCCATTGTATGGAAGATTCATGATATTAAAGGAATAAGTCCTTCGTATTGCACACATAAAATCCTTATGGAAGAAGGTCGTAAAACGTATGTGCAACGCCAACGAAGACTAAATCCTAATATGCAAGATGTAGTTAAGAAAGAGATTATTAAACTGCTAGATGCAGGTTTGATATATCCAATCTCTGATAGTCCATGGGTAAGCCCAGTTCAATGCGTGCCTAAGAAGGGTGGCATGACTGTCATTACAAATGAGAAAAATGAGCTTATTCCTACTAGGACTGTAACAGGATGGCGTGTGTGTATTGATTATAGAAAATTAAATGACGCCACCAGAAAAGATCACTTTCCCTTACCTTTTATAGATCAAATGTTGGAAAGATTAGCCGGAAATAGTTACTATTGTTTTCTAGATGGATTTTTCGGATATTTTCAAATTCCAATAGCACCCGAGGACCAAGAGAAAACCACATTCACGTGCCCTTATGGTACTTTTGCTTACAAACGCATGCCATTTGGACTTTGCAACGCCCCTGCAACCTTTCAAAGGTGTATGATGGCGATTTTTCATGACATGATAGAAGAATGCATGGAAGTTTTCATGGATGACTTTTCAGTCTTCGGTGATACATTTGAAACATGTCTAGCTAATCTTGAACGAATGCTTATTAGATGCGAACAATCAAATCTAGTACTTAATTGGGAGAAATGCCATTTCATGGTTAAAGAGGGCATCGTTCTTGGACATAAAATTTCAAAAGAAGGAATTGAAGTGGATAGAGCTAAAGTAGATGTAATTGCTAAACTTCCACATCCCACCAATGTTAGAGGAGTTAGGAGTTTTCTAGGGCATGCCGGTTTTTACCGACGTTTCATAAAAGATTTTTCTAAAATTGCCACTCCTATGAATAAACTCCTAGAAAAGGATGCTCCATTCATCTTTTCAGATGAGTGTATCAGATCTTTTAATATTCTTAAAGAGAAACTCACTAATGCGCCGATCATGATAACACCAAATTGGAATCTACCATTTGAACTAATGTGCGATGCAAGTGATTTTGCAATGGGAGCCGTTTTAGGACAAAGGATTGAAAAACGATTTCAACCTATATATTATGCAAGTAAGACGTTACAAGGAGCACAAACGAACTATACAACTACTGAAAAAGAACTCCTTGCTATTGTCTTTGCTTTTGACAAATTTTGATCATATATCGTTCTAGCAAAAACGGTGGTCTATACCGACCATTCTGCTCTTAGGTACCTATTTTCGAAACAAGATGCTAAACCAAGATTAATCCGTTGGATCTTACTCTTACAAGAGTTTGATATTGAAATCCGAGATAAAAGAGGAGCAGAAAATCTCGCTGCTGATCATCTTTATCGTCTTGAAAATCCTGAGTTAGAAGTTCTAAATGAATCGGCCATACAAGACAACTTTCCTGATGAATATCTATTGAAGATAGATTATAATGAAATACCATGGTTTGCAGACTATGCAAACTACTTAGTATATGGATTCCATGAAAAAGGATTATCGTACCAAAAAACGAAAGAAATTCTTCAGTGATATAAAACAATATTTCTGGGAAGATCCACATTTGTTTAAAAGTTGTCCAGATGGAATAATACGCCGATGTGTATTTGGAGATGAAGCCAGTAAAATTTTAAACCATTGTCACACAGGACCAACAGGAGGGCATTATGGGCCTCAACTAACAGCAAGAAAAGTTTATGATGCTAGATTCTATTGGCCTACAATTTACAAAGACGCACACCTTCTTTGCAAATCCTGTGATGCTTGTCAAAGGGCCGGAAAAATAAGTCAACGTGATGAAATGCCACAAAATGTCATCCAAGTATGTGAAGTATTTGACATTTGGGGTATTGACTTTATGGGTCCATTTCCAAAATCTCATAATAATCTATATATACTCGTAGCCATTGATTATGTATCTAAATGGGCGGAAGCACAAGCTCTCCCAACTAACGATGCACGAGTTGTAGTCAACTTTTTAAAACGTCTTTTTGCAAGGTTTGGAACACCGAAAGCTTTAATAAGTGATCGAGGTACTCATTTTTGTAATAATCAACTTGAGAAAGTTCTTAAAAGATATGGAGTAACTCATAAAATCACCACCGCATATCATCCACAAACAAGTGGACAAGTTGAAAATACCAACTGAGCTTTAAAACGTATTCTAGAGAAAACCGTAGGATCAAATCCGAAGGAATGGTCCATTAAATTGGAGGATGCACTCTGGGCTTTTAGAACAGCCTACAAAACTCCAATTGGAACCACACCTTTTAGACTTGTTTATGTAAAAGCATGTCATCTTCCAGTAGAAATTGAACACAAAGCATTTTGGGCTTTGAAAACATGTAATCTTGATTTACATGAAGCCGGACATCTACGATTAAGTCAACTAAACGAATTAGAAGAATTAAGACATGAAGCATACGAAAATTCTTTAATCTATAAAGAAAGAACGAAGAAATGGCATGATAAAAGAATCAGAAGTTCAAAAGAATTTAAAGAAGGAGACAGAGTTCTTCTTTTCAATTCACGATTCAAGCTATTTCCTGGAAAATTGAAATCAAGATGGTCTGGACCATTCATAGTCAAAAGAGTTTTCCCATACGGAACGATAGAATTAATAAATTCAAATGGGATTGAATTTAAAGTTAATGGTCACAGAGTTAAACATTACATACATGGTCCAATGGAAGTTGACAATGAAGTTAATCATAATTTCACCACCCAAGAAAACCTTCAAAATGAAAACATAAATATGTTATCAACAACATATGAAAAATCAAAATTGGAATATAGGGAGGATTCAAATTTGAGTGATGAAGAAGAATTCCTATACAAACCTCCCATTCCAAGAAACGAAGAAAAATGTGAACAAGAAATTCAAATAGAAATGAAAGAACCAAGGAAAGAACACCCGAAAAAGGTTTACAAACCAACTCGACTTACTAAAGCAGGAGACCCGGGTGAATTTATCATTTCTTGCTTACTTAATGATGGTGCTGTATATAATGGACTCGCAGATTTAGGAGCAAGTGCAAATATTATGCCTCTTTCCTTATACAAAAGATTAGGCATGGGTAAATTAAAACCAACTAAAATAGGTGTTCAAACATTTGACCAAACCATTAAACACCTGGTTGGAATAGCAAATAATTTACTTGTTAACGTGGGAAGTTTGACCTTTGTTGCAAACTTCATAGTGATTAATATGGAGGAAAACCTTGATATTCCTCTAATTCTAGGTCGCCCATTTTTAGCAACCACCGAGGCATTCATTGATGTAAGAGAAGGTAGAATGACACTTAGGGATGGTGATACATCGATCACCTTTGTGAACCGAAAGTTTAGATCTCCACAAACCAAAACTGTTAGACCAATAAAAACGCATAAGTGTGGGGAAGATGAAGAAACACTTAATGATGATCCAATCACAAAGAATGCCGTTGATGATACGAAATTAGATGAACCCATTTTTAACAGTTCAATGAAGAAACTTTATAAACGGATTCACGATGCTAAGATTAAAGGAAACTTTAAGTTATATAACCGATTAATATCCAATTTATCGTCAAAAGAAAAGGCAATGTTAGTTGAATTTATGAAAGTTACGGAGGAAATCAACAAATGGATTGAAGTAAAAGTCAAAGATATACAAGTTGTTGATGATTCAATTAAAAATAATGTTAATCACAATTTCAACTAAGTATAGGGGGTTTATGTATTTCTGTTAGAGTTAGATTGTCTGTTTTCGTGTAGTTCTCAAAAATGGAACCCGAACGGTCTTTCCCTAGCAGACCCTAAAGAACTAGTCTTCTCCCCCCATTCTGAATTTTTATTTTTTTTAGGAAATGAAGACTGCCTGTGAACTAAACCATGGTCTAATGCTACACGCTTTGATCACTAAACGTAATAATGACACACTTTCGAGTGAAATAGTATCAGTAATCAGAGAAAGATTGGACGGAGTTAGAAAAGAATCCAGATGCGAAGATAATAAGTTACAATTTGGTAAAGGAAAATCAAAATCCGCAGCGAAAAGAAGAGCACGGCACCTAGAAAGATGTCACAAATGCGGAAAATGGTCACATGGAGGTAAATGTTCAAATAATCAAACCTATTCAAACACCGAATTTGTTACTTTATGCAGAGACGGACCGTTCATATGTTTAGAAGAAAAAACACTAAATGCTTGAGGTTACGCCTATGTAGCCATGGAAAACCAATTAAACCGACTATCTTATGAATGGGATAGATCATATAACTAAGAAATCTATTTCACAGGTATGTTTGTACAGTTTTATTTTTTTATTTTTATTTTTAACCTTTTGATAATAATACGCTAATTTGTTCGCTATAAAGTATTAAATTGGTATTGAATAAAATTAGGTTTGGCGACCGAAATTATTGATATCATTAAAAAATTTATTACATCACTGCGAAATTTAACGTTTATTCTTAAGGTATAAATATCTTTAATCAATCAACCCAAAATATTTCAAAAATTCGTCATGAGTTAAATTAGGTCATGGAACCGAAATTACTTTACCGAAAAGAGGGGCGCATAGTTTTGATAATATTTGATTGATTAAAGTGGGATAAAAAGCCAAAAAGATTTTTAATTTTATTTTTTACCATGTTTTTAAAATTAATATATATAAATCTTAAATTAATATTGTAAACTTTGTAAAATCAATATATTTAAAATTGTAAATATTTGAAAAATTAATATAAGTTTGATGTGAATTTATAATATGAATTTTTAAAATTAAGTTTGGTGTGAATTTTTAATTTTTAAAATATGAATTTTTAATTTTATGCATTTCAAATTTTAAGTTTGGTGTGAATTTTATATTTAAGTTGTGTGAATTTTAAAAACAAAAATTTACTTTATCTCATTAAGTTAAAAATATGATTTTTAAAATTCGTCGTAAGTTGAAGACTAGGTCGTTGAACCGAAATTGCTTTACCCAAGGGAGGGACGAGAACTTTTATTATCATTATTTTTAATCTTATTGAATTAAAGTATGCCAAAAACATTAAAAAAACCCCAAAAATCTTAGCTTTTAAAACAATCGCTACAAAAAGACAAATTTTAAAATTTTATCGAGGGACGGACTAGGACATCGATCCGAAACGACCTCGTCCTAAATAACAAGGGAAACAAAATTTTAAAATTAATTACTTAATTGTTTTAATTAGTATAAGATTAGTATAAGATGTTAAAAAAACAAAAAACAAAAAAAAACAAAAAAAAACAAACTCCGCGACTCGCGGAGTTTGAAGGTTCAAACACCGCGACTCGCGGAGGAACCAAAACTCAGAAAAAAATAAAAACGCAAAAACTGATCAGTTGAACATCCCCACACCACAAATACTGCGAAACACAGCCGAAAAACCCCGAAAAAACACTCCTAAATTCACAATTTTTGACCGTTAATCATCAAATCTTTTACTAAAATCATGTTGAGAAGGATGCTATCAAGGAATTACTCAAGAAAAACGGTAAATTTCTACACCTAAACACCATTTAATTCGAAAATTAGTGTTCTTGAGCAATTTTTTCCCCAATTTGATTTTGATGCTTTTTAGTGTAATTATGCTTAAATTGTTTATGTATTATGTTTGTATAACCTAGATTGATGCTATTTAACATGATTAGAAGCCTTAAACTTCAAATTTTGAGTAATCTAGGGTTTGTGTTCTTGAGCAATTTGGGGCTTTTTGATATAAACAGGTTATGGCCGATTTTTGTCATGAATTGTTGCTAAATTAAGTAGTGTAACATGTTTAGGTAGTTAAATGATCCAAACTTTGAGCCTAAACATGATTTTGAGAATTAAAGTGGACTTTTTCAAGTCTAAAATTCATGAACTTGATTTTTGAGAGATAATGCCATTTGAAACTTGTTTAATTGCTAGTAATGATTATTTTGACATGTTATTTGAGTTGAATGCTTATGAACTTGGCGAACATTTTCGTATATGCTTATTTGAAAAAGTGTAGATTTGATGAAAATATGAAAATGAGCTTAAGTTTGATATAAATTGATCATGTCATTGTAATTATTTTGATTGATGATTTTGCTGACACTAATGCATATTTGGATGCACAAAAATTGTGTTTGATGTGTTTTATAGACTGAAAGGGGTGAATCTTCATCCCAAGCTCGCAATGCTCCTGCTGAGAATGCGGAACAACAGGAGGTGGATAACTACTACAAACAAGATATACCTCATCCAGTCATGACATTTTCTGATATGCACTTGGAGGATTTGCACCCGAACCTGAGATTTGACAGACTTTGGATAGATTATCCAAAATACCAAAGGGGTTTGCATACTCCTCATTCTAAAGTTGTTGAGGTACCTAGGGTCATAGAATGGGGACCATTAGAAGCTGTAGAATTGGCCGGGCCAATTAGGGAATTACTTGCACAGAGGTATGGTAATTCTACTTTTAACGACTGGGTACGTTTATTCACCATGCGTAGACATGTATATAAAGTATGGTGTGAAGAATTGTTGTATAGTATAGAATTAAATGATCGGGTAGCTAGTTTAACCGATCGATCTTTTATTAGATTTTTGTTAGGAGGTTCGATGCGCCACATGTCTTTACTAGACATGGCTCAAGCTTTACGTATATATACGCCTGAGGAATTAGCATCTGCTGATTGTAGAGGGTTGATACTAAATGGTAGAAAGATAGATGAAAATTTTGATACACATGGTGTATGGAGTCAAATGACAAGCCATCACCGATTCAAAGGGGGAAATTACTCTTATTTGGATATAGATAGAGCTGAATTAAGAGTAATTCATAGGTTTTTAGCTAATTCGATTACACAAAGAGGTAAGAACAAGGAAAAGGTAAATGAACAGGATTTGTTTTACCATATGTGTATTCGAGACCCACAAAGCGCTGTAAGTATACCTTATTGTGTGGGTTATTATTTATCAGCTATGGTTAGGGGGATGAGACCGCATAGCATAATAGGAGGTGGTATATTTATTACTTTGATTGCTGAATATCTCGGTGTGGATATAAGTCGGGGGGGGATTATTAGTCGAAGAACCAGAACCCCGCGATACAATAGGTTTAAATGTATACCATGGTGCGAAAGTTTTGAAGAGGCGAAATAACGCCGCAGTACAATACCGTGGTAGACATCCACAGGTTGAGAGAAACCAACAGCAAGGTAATGTAGGAGGGGAAAATGAAATGCAAGAAATGCAAAGGTTTATAGCTTCACAGGAGTACGAAAATGCTAGACATAGAGCATTTGAAGATTGGCAAGTTCATCAAAACCAAATCATAGCTTATTGCCAACATATAGGTAGAAACTATATTCCTACTACAAAGCCCATATTCACCACCGTATCCTACGTATAACCCAGCCGAAGCATTTTATAGCACCTATGGTTATGCATGGAACCCCTACTGGTATCAGTATCATCCCTAGTCTACTTAGTTTTATTTATTTTGTAATTTGTAATGTTGATACGTTTAATACTTATGTTAATATTGTAATAGTTTTTATAATTTTCTAACTTTTATTCTTAGATTTTAATAATTTTTGAATGTGGGGTAATATACTAAACTTCAAAAATATGTATATATGTTTGCAGTTTATCTTATGTACACAACAGGGTAAAACAACGCATTTTCAAAGACTGGCATTAAGTTCAGCAAAAGTAACTAATTTTGACGACAAGATGCAAAATATATGTGAAATAACAACAAGACGGAATGAACAAATGATATGCACCATTTATCATTCAGCAAGCAAACACAAATATGTTTGGAAACTTTGGTAAAATTTAATCATTTTCACACAAATCACCCTCAATAATTTAAATTGTTACTGATTTCTTGCAAATGAGGGCATTGCAAGATCTTAAGTGTGGGAAGGGGTTAAATTCTTTCAGATTTTAAACACTGGGTTACCATTAAAAATACTAGTAAAGCAGTAGTTGTATTAGAATCTATTGATCTCTGATAATAAAGAACAGCCCTAGTCTTATATACTGACTACCCAATTCTAGTAAAATTTTTCAAAATTTTCAATTAAATGAACTCAAAATCATGTTTATACATATTTATGAACGATAAAACTAGGTTTTAACACCGAAATTATTGTTACCTCGGAAAGGACATAAATTGAGAAACAAACCAAAATGTTAAAATTCATTTAAAATGGAATAGAGGACAATAAAAAGGAAAATAAAAGCCAAGTTTGGGAAAATTTACCAAGTTATCTTAAACATATGTCACATATATCTGTAACAAATAACTGAAAATACTTTTGCTTTGGACTAAACTAAACTGTTTTACCCAATGAAAGAAAAGAAGAGATGGATCTACACGATGAATCAATTCCATCATTAAAAGGAAGTAAAGTCTTCCGAAAAAGACACGCGCTTCTTGATTTAGGTCAAGAAATTGTCGTCCAGACCAGCTGTAGGTTGACGAAAAATCTAGAAAAGTCATCTCTAAAATCAGCAGGAAATCCACGGACCTCAGCATCAAACAGGGTCGCCAAGTGGTCAGATTTATCCTAACCATGAGAAGGATTTATCTCGTACAATGGGGGGGACACCGTGCAAATTAGCTTGATAAGACTAATGAATCAGATCCTCAGAAAGGATAATCTCCTTAAAGATCAAAAATCAGCTTTTAAGACTGATATTACTCAATCCTTGAGATTGACCTTAAAGATTGAGAATTCAAACTCATGGAATTCAATGATATCTAAACTCGAGCTTGAACGAGAAAATATTTTGATCAAAATTATAAACCGATTTGTTTTCTGAAAACCCATTTTCAATGCGTTCATTACCATTGAACGTAAAATCCTAGGAATTCACCTGGAATTCATTAGGTCACCTGAACCAAATCGGGTGTCAACCGTAAGAACGGTGGTTGCATAGCATGGTTGAAGATAGGACCTTGTGCCAGACCGAAAAATTATAAAGGTGAGCTTTACTATTGCTCCTACAAAGGATAGTAATTGCGTCCGACACGTTATAGACCATAATTAAAAGCATGTCAGGGGACATTGCCTTAACAGTTGCTTGTTCAACGCTTTCCTTTACAACCGGACGGTAGTATACCGAAAGGTAATATACGGGACAAGTAAACTGGACGTGTTGCTTTCCAAATACAAGGTTAGCAAGTGGGTGACACAAAACCATAAGTTTTGAGCTAAAATTTTCAAATCTGAAACCCACCAAACCCACAAAAATATTTTGCAAACACCGGTGAAGGGTTATTCCAGAAAACTTATCTAGGGTAAAAGCTAGATTTAATTTTCAAAAGATCAAATGTTTTCATAAAGATCCAATTTCCTTAATGGATCTAAATTTTTATAGTCATGTGGGACTGTAAACCATATCGTTACTACCATTGTTTATACCGCCGTATAGAAATCACTGATGTACAAAGTGTGAAGAATAAAGAAGTGATTCTAGTATTTCAAGACGATATTGCTTGAGGACAAGCAACGCTCAAATGTGGGAATATTTGATAATGCTAAAAACAAACATATATTTCATAGCATTATTCCTCAAGAAAGACAAGCTTTTAGTTGCAATTATTCTATTTACAGGTGATATTCGTTTAAATAATAAAAGGTGAAGACAAAAGACAAATTCGACGAATTGAAGATGCAAACGACCAAAAAGCTCAAAAGTACAAAAGACAATCAAAGAGGTTCCAATTATTGATAAGAAACGTCTCGAAATTACAAGAGTACAAGATTCAAAATGCAAAGTACAAGATATTAAATTGTACGCAAGGACGTTCGAAAATCCGGAACCGGGACCAGAGTCAACTCATAACGCTCGACGCAACGGACTAAAAATTACAAGTCAACTATGCACATAAATATAATATAATATTTAAATAATTCTTATAATTATTTATATATTATATAAATAATAAAAATCCGTCGGCAAGAAAGACTCCAAAGTTGGTGAGCTGGAATTTCAAACTCTGCGACTCGCGGAGTTTGAAGGCAGAAAAGGCCGCAAGTCGCGGAGCCCCAAAAACTGAAACTCCCTATAAAAGCAAACGAATTCTGATCGCAAAAAAATAACATATATATCCATCTCTCTATCTATATACGTAATATTTATATTTATAATTTATATTTTAATTTTAATTTTAATTTTAATTTTAATCCTAATAATAAGGGTATGTTAGCAAATGTTGTAAGGGTGTAAGTTGAAATTCTGTCCGTGTAACGCTACACTATTTTTAATCATTGTAAGTTATGTTCAACCTTTTTATATTAATGTCTCGTAGCTAAGTTATTATTATGCTTATTTAATCCGAAGTAATCATGATGTTGGGCTAATTACTAAAATTGGGTAATTGGGCTTTGTACCATAATTGGGGTTTGGATAAAAGAACGACACTTGTGGAAATTAGACTATGGGCTATTAATGGGTTTTATATTAACTAAACAATACCTTGTTAATTTAATATACAAACTTATAATTCGACGTATTTATATATAACCACATACGCTTGACTGGGTACGGTGGGCGGGATATCTATAAATACCAATAATTATTCATTTTACCGGATACGGAACTGGATTAATAGTTAATAGACTTGTTGAAACAGGGGTGAATTACATTCAAGTGTAATTGGTGTAATTGTTAACAAAGTAGTAAAACCTTGGTTTACACGCAGTCGATAACCTGGTGTATTCATTAAACAAAGTATTAAAACCTTGTTACAATTCGAATCCCCAATTAGTTGGAATATTTGACTTCGGGAATAAGAATAATTTGACGAAGGCTTTCGCTATTTATATTTATGACTGATGGACTATTATGGATAAATCCGTATGGACATATTAAATAATCCAGGACAAAGGACAATTAACCCATGGGCATAAAACTAAAATCAACACGTCAAACATCATGATTACGGAAGTTTAAATAAGCATAATTCTTTTATTTCATATTTAATTTCCTTTATTTTATATTTAATTGCACTTCTAATTATCGCATTTTTATTTATTGTTATTGTATTTAATTTCACTTTTAATTATCGTACTTTTTAATTATCGCAAGTTTATTTTATCGCACTTTTATTATTCGTAATTTCATTATAATTATTTACTTTACGCTTTAAATTAAGTCTTTTATTTAATATTTTACATTTGGTTTTAACTGCGACTGAAGAATTAAAATCGACAAACCGGTCATTAAACGGTAAAAACCCCCCTTTATAATAATAATATTACTTATATATATATTTGTATTTTTATAAAAGTAAACTAATATAGCGTTAAGCTTTGTTTAAAGATTTTCCCTGTGGAACGAACCGGACTTACTAAAAACTACACTACTGTACGATTAGGTACACTGCCTATAAGTGTTGTAGCAAGGTTTAAGTATATCCATTCTCTAAATAAATAAATATCTTATGTAAAATTGTATCGTATTTAATAGTATTTCCTGCTAAAATTTAATAGTATTTTATACCCCTTAGCTTTAACTATCAATATCATATAGATATAGAACATGTGTTTAATTGATTTTAAAAGTTATGTTAGCAGGATTAACTTTGTTTGCGAATAAGTTTAGAATTAACTAAACTATGTTCTAGTGATTACAAGTTTAAATCTTCGAATAAGATAGTTATATATATATGAATCGAATGATGTTATGAACATAATTACTATCTTAAGTTTAGTAGGTAAACCTACTGGAAGTGACAAAAATTGATCTAGCTTCAAAGGATCTTGGATGGCTTGAAAGTTCTTGAAGTAGAATCATGACACAAAAACAAGTTCAAGTAAGATTTTTACTCGAATTAAGATAGTTTATAGTTATAGAAATCGAATTAAAGTTTGAATATGAATATTACCTTGAATTAGAATGATAACCTACTATAAATAACAGAGGTTTCTTGATCTTAGATGATTACCTGAAATGGATTAGAAAGCTTTGAAGTAGACTTGTAAACTTGAAAGTATTCTTGATTTTATGAAACTAGAACTTAGAGAATTCATGAAGAACACTTAGAACTTGAAGATAGAACTTGAGAGAGATCAATTAGATGAATAAAATTGAAGAATGAAAGTGTTTGTAGGTGTTTTTAGTCGTTGGTATATGGATTAGATATAAAGGATATGTAAGTTTATTTTTTTGTAAATAAGTCATGAATGATTTATAATATTTTTTGTAATTTTGTGAGATATTTCATGCTAGTTGCCAAATGATGGTTCCCACATGTTTAGGTGACTCACAAGGGCTGCTAAGAGCTGAGCATTGAAGTGTATATACCAATAGTATGTACATCTAGGAGCTGTGTATTGTACGAGTACAAATACGGGTGCATACGAGTAGAATTGTTGATGAAAATGAATGAGGATGTAATTGTAAGCATTTTTGTTAAGTAGAAGTACTTTGATATGTGTCTTGAAGTCTTTCAAAAGTGTACTAATACATCTAAATACACTACATGTATATACATTTTTAACTAAGTCGTTAAGTCATCGTTAGTCGTTACATGTAAGTGTTGTTTTGAAACCTTTAAGTTAACGATCTTGTTAAATGTAATTAATTCATTGTTATTATACTTAAATGAGATGTTAAATTGTTATGTTAACATGTTAACATGGTGTATTAATATATCTTAATATCATATATATATATATATATATATATATATATATATATATATATATATATATATATATATATATATATATATATATATATTTATATATATTATATATGTAAAATACTATTACAATGATAATCGTTACATATATGTATTGTTTCGAAATCCTTAAGTTAGTAGTCTCATCTTACTCGTGTAGTTCATTGTTAATATGCTTAATGATATATGTAATTATCATTTCATGATGTTAAACATAGTGTATTAATATCTTAATATGATACATATGTATTTAGTAAGACGTTGTTATAATGATAATCATTATATTTATCGTTTCGAGTTTTCTTAATTCAATAGTCTCATTTTATGTATATAACTCATTGTTAATATACCTAGTGAGATACTTTCTTATCATAATATCATGTTAACTATATATATATATATATATATATATATATATATATATATATATATATATATATATATATATATATATATATATATATATATATATATATATCATCATATAATTTTTACAAGTTTTAAAGTTCGTGAATCGCCGGTCAACTTGGGTGGTTAATTGTCTACATGAAACTCATTTCAAATAATCAAGTCTTAACAAGGTTGATTGCTTAACATGTTGGAAACATTTAATCATGCGAATATAGTTTTCATTTAATATATAATCATGGAAAAGTTCGGGTCACTACAGTACCTACCCGTTAAATAAATTTCGTCCCGAAATTTTAAGCTGTAGAAGGTGTTGACGAATCTTCTGGAAATAGGTTTGGGTATTTCTTCTTCATCTGATCTTCACGCTCCCAGGTGAACTCGGGTCCTCTACGAGCATTCCATCGAACCTTAACAATTGGTATCTTATTTTGCTTAAGTCTTTTAACCTCACGATCCATTATTTCGACGGGTTCTTCAATGAATTGAAGTTTTTCGTTGATTTATATTTCGTCTAATGGAATAGTGAGATCTTCTTTAGCAAAATATTTCTTCAAATTCGAGACATGGAAAGTGTTATGTACAGCCACAAGTTGTTGAGGTAACTCAAGTTGGTAAGCTACTGGTCCAACACGATCTATAATCTTGAATGGCCCAATGTACCTTGGATTTAGTTTCCCCCGTTTACCAAATCGAACAACGCCTTTCCAAGGTGAAACCTTAAGCATGACCATCTCCCAAATTTCAAATTCTATATCCTTTCTTTTAATGTCCGCGTAACTCTTTTGTCGACTTTGGGCGGTTTTCAACCGTTGTTGAATCTGGATGATCTTCTCGGTAGTTTCTTGAATTATCTCCGGACCCGTAATTTATCTATCCCCAACTTCACTCCAACAAATCGGAGACCTGCACTTTGTACCATAAAGTGCCTCAAACGGTGCCATCTCGATACTTGAGTGATAATTGTTGTTGTAAGAAAATTCTGCTAACGGTAGATGTCGATCCCAGCTGTTTCCAAAATCAATAACACATGCTCGTAGCATGTCTTCAAGAGTTTGTATAGTCCTCTCACTTTGCCCATCGGTTTGTGGATGATAGGCAGTACTCATGTCTAGACGAGTCCCCAATGCTTGCTGTAATGTCTGCCAAAACCTGGAAACAAATCTGCCATCCCTATCAGAGATAATAGAGATTGGTATTCCATGTCTGGAGACAACTTCTTTCAAGTATAATCGCGCCAACTTCTCCGTTTTTCATCTTCTATCATTGGCAGAAAATGTGCTGATCTGGTGAGACGATCGACTATTACCCAAATAGTATCATAACCACTTGCAGTCCTTGGAAATTTAGTAATGAAATCCATGGTAATGTTTTCCCATTTCCATTCTGGGATTTCAGGTTATTGAAGTAGACCCGATGGTTTCTGATGTTCAGCTTTGACTTTAGAACACGTCAAACATTCTCCTATGTATTTAGAAATATTGGCTTTCATACCCGGCCACCAAAAGTGTTTCTTGAGATCTTTGTACATCTTCTCCGCTTCGGGATGTATTGAATATCTGGTTTTATGTGCTTCCTTAAGTACCTTTTCTCTCATATCTCCAAACTTTGGTACCCAAATTCTTTCAGCCCTATACCGGGTTCCGTCTTCCAGAATATTAAGATGTTTCTCCGATCCTTTAGGTATTTCATTCTTCAACTTTCCTTCTTTTACAACTCCCTGATGCGCCTCCTTTATTTGAGTAGTAAGGTTAGTACAAATAATTATATTCATAGCTTTTACCCGCATAGGTTCTCTGTCCTTTCTACTCAAAGCGTCGGCTACCACATTCGCCTTCCCCGGGTGGTACCGAATCTCAAAATCGTAATCATTTAATAATTCAATCCATCTACGCTGTCTCATGTTCAGTTGTTTCTGATTAAATATATGCTGGAGACTTTTGTGGTCGGTATATATGATACTTTTGACCCCATATAAGTAGTGTCTCCAAGTCTTTAATGCAAAAACAACCGCGCCTAATTCCAAATCATGTGTCGTATAATTCTGCTCGTGAATCTTCAATTGTCTAGACGCATAAGCAATTACTTTCGTTCGTTGCATTAATACACAACTGAAGCCTTGCTTTGAGGCATCACAATATATCACAAAATCATCATTCCCTTCAGGCAATGACAATATAGGTGCCGTAGTTAACTTTTTCTTCAACAATTGAAATGCTTTTTCTTGTTCATCCTTCCATTCAAATTTCTTCCCTTTATGCGTTAATGCAGTCAAGGGTTTTGCTATTTTGGAAAAATCTTGGATGAATCTTCTGTAGTAACCAGCTAATCCTAAAAATTGGCGTATGTGTTTCGGAGTTTTCGGGGTTTCTCACTTTTCAGCGATTTCAATCTTTGCCGGATCCACCTGAATACCTTCTTTGTTCACTATGTGACCGAGAAATTGAACTTCTTCCAACCAAAATGCACACTTTGAAAACTTAGCGTACAGTTTCTCTTTCCTTAACAACTCTAGCACTTTTCTCAAATGTTCTTCGTACTCTTGATCATTCTTTGAGTAGATAAGTATGTCATCGATGAAGACAATGATAAACTTGTCAAGATATGGCCCACACACTCTGTTCATGAGGTCCATGAGCACAGCTGGTGCATTAGTTAAACCAAATGGCATAACCATAAACTCGTAATGACCGTAACGCATCCTAAAAGCAGTCTTCGGAATATCATCCTCCTTCACCCGCATTTGATGATATTCAGAACGTAAATCAATCTTTGAATAAACTGAAGAAACTTGTAATTGATCAAATAAGTCGTCGATTCTCGGTAGTGGGTAACGGTTCTTGATGGTAAGTTTGTTCAACTCTCGGTAGCCGATACACAACCTGAATGTACCATCTTTCTTCTTGACAAACAAAACAGGAGCTCCCCATGGTGATGTGCTTGGTCGTATGAAACCACGCTCTAAAAATTCTTGTAATTGGCTTTGGAGTTCCTTCATTTCGTTGGGTGCGAGTCTATATGGAGCACGATCTATTGGTGCAGCTCCTGGTACAAGGTCTATTTGAAATTCAACGGATCGGTGTGGAGGTAGTCCCGGTAATTCTTTCGGAAATACATCGGGAAATTCCTTTGCGATGGGAACATCATTGATGTTCTTTTCTTCAGGTTTGACTTCATCGATGTGTGCTAGAACGGCATAGCAACCTTTTCTTATTAGTTTTTACGCCTTCAAATCACTAATAAGATTTAGCTTCGCGTTGCTCTTTTCTCCGTACACCATTAAGGGTTTTCCTTTTTCTCGTATGATGTGAATCACATTTTTGTAACAAATGATCCATGCTTTCACCTCTTTCAACCCGTCCATGCCGATTATCACATCAAAACTCCCTAACTCTACTGGTATCAAATCAATCTTAAACGTTTCGCTAACCAGTTTAATTTCTCGATTCCGACATATATTATCTGCTGAAATTAATTTACCGTTTGCTAATTCAAGTAAAAAATTATCCAAAGGCGTCAATGGACAACTTAATTTGGCATAAAAATCTCTACTCATAAGCTCCTATCTGTTCCCGAATCAAATAAAACATAAGCAGATTTATTGTCAATGAGAAACGTATCCGTAACAAGCTCCGGGTCTTCCTGCGTGATGTTATGCGAGGTGTATATGAAATAGCTTTATTTTTACAACTAAATACTATTAAATATGCTACAATTTTACACAAGTTATTTATTTATTTATCGAGTGGATATACTTAAACCTTGCTACAACACTTATAGGCAGTGTACCTAATCGTACAGTAGTGTAGTTTTTAGTAAGTCCGGTTCGTCTACAGGGAATCTTTTAAACAAAGCTTAACGCTATATTAGTTTTAGTTTATAAAAATACAAATATATAAATAAGTAATATTATTATTATAAAGGGGGGTTTTTACCATTTAATGACCGGTTTGTCAATTTTTAAAACTTTAGTCGCAGTTAAAACCTAATGTAAAATATTAAATAAATATAACTTAATTTAAAGCGTAAAGTAAATAACGATAATGAAATTGCGATAAATAAAAGTGCGATGAAATAAAATACAATAATTAAAAAGTGCGTTAATTAAAAGTGCAATTAAATACAATGACAATAAATAAAAGTGCGATAATTAGAAGTGAAATTAAATATAAAATAAAGGAAATTAAATATGAAATAAAAGAATTATGCTTATTTAAACTTCCGTAATCATGATGTTTGACGTGTTGATTTTAGTTTTATGCCCATGGGTTAATTGTCCTTTGTCCTGGATTATTCAATATGTCCGTCTGGTTTTTGTCCATAACAGTCCATCAGTCATAAATATAAAGTGCGAGTGTCCTCGTCAAATTATCCTTATATTCGAAGTCAAATATTCCAACAAATTGGGGACTTAAACTGTAACGAGGTTTTAATACTTTGTTTAATAATTACACCAGGTTATCGACTGCGTGTAACCCAAGTTTTTAATACTTTGTTATCAATTATGTCAAGTGTCCTTGTACATAATTTCACCCCTGTTTTAATAATTTCATAGACTATTAATCCATTCCCGTGTCCGGTTAAATGAATGATTATTCGTACATATAAATATCCCGCCCATCGTGTCCGATCGAGTGTATATGGTTATTTATAGGGACGTCCAATTGTAAATCTTTATATTAAAATTATCAAACTATCATTTAGTTAAACAAATATAAAGCCCATTAATAGCTCATAGTCTAATTTCCACAAGTGTCGTTCTTTTGTCCAAACCCCAATTATGGTACAAAACCCAATTACCCAATTTTAATATTTTTAGCCCAACATCATGATTACTTCGGATTAAATAAGCATAATAATAACTTAGCTACGAGACATTAAATTAAAAAGGTTGAACATAACTTACAATGATTAAAAATAGCGTAGCGTTACACGGACAGAATTTCGACTTACACCCTTATAACATTTGCTAACATACCCTTATTATTTGAAATTAAAATTAAAATTAAAATTAAAATATAAATATATATATATATATATATATATATATATATATATATATATACGTTGATAGAGAGATTGATAAAAGGATATATAAAACGTTCAGAATGCGTTAGCTTTTATAGGCATTTTTAGAATTTGGGGCTCCGCGAGTCGCGGCCCATTTGCTCTTAGAACTCCGCGAGTCGCGGAGATATCGGATCCAGCTCACACCTTTTGGATCTTTGTTTGTCGACGTTTTATTATATAAATATAATATATATATAATTTATATAATTAATTATATATTATATTATATTTATATACATAGATAACTTGTAATTTTTAGTCCGTTGTGTCGATCGTTGAGAGTTGACTCTGGTCCCGGTTCCGGATTTTTTTACGTCCTTGCGTACAATTTAATATCTTGTACTTTGCGTTTTGAATCTTGTACTCTTGTAATTCTGAGACGTTTCTTATCAATAATTGGAACCACTTTGATTGTACTTTGTACTTTTAAACTTTTTGGTCGTTTGCGTCTTCAATTCGTCAAATCTGTCCGTTGTCTTCACCTTTTATTATTTAAACGAATATCACTTGTAAATAGAACAATTGCAACTAAAATCTTGTCTTTCTTGAGGAATAACACTATGAAATATATGTTCGTTTTTAGCATTATCAAATATTCCCACACTTGAGCGTTGCTTGTCCTCAAGCAATATAGTCTTGAAATACTAGAATCACTACATTATTCTTCACACTTTGTACATCAGTGATTTCTATACGGCGGTATAAACAATGGTAGTAACGATGTGGTTTACAGTACCACATGACTATAAAAATTTAGATCCATTAAGAAAATTGGATCTTTATGAAAACATTTGATCTTTTGAAAATTAAATCTAGTTTTTACCCTAGATAAGTTTTCCGGAATAACCCTTCACCGGTGTATGGAAAATGTTTTTGTGGGTTTGGTGGGTTTCAGATTTGAAAATTTTAGCTCAAAACTTATTGTTTTGTGTCATCCACTTGCTAACCTTGTATTGGGAAAGCAACGCGTCCAGTATACTTGCTCCGTATATTACCTTTCGATAAACTACCGTCCGGTTGTAAAGGAAAGCGTTGAACAAACAACTGTTAAGGCAATGTCCCCTGACATGCTTTTAATTATGGTCTATAACGTGTCGGATGCAATTACTATCCTTGGTAGGAGCAATAGTAAAGCTCACCCTTATAATTTTTCGGTCTGGCACAAGGTCCTGTCTTTGACCATGCTATGCAACCACCGTTCTTACAGTTGACACCCGATTTGGTTCAGGTGACCTAATGAATTCCTAGGATTTTACGTTCAATGGTAATGAACGCATTGGAAATGGGTTTTTAGAAAACAAATCGGTTTTAATTTTGATCAAAATATTTTCTCGTTCAAGCTCAAGTTTAGATATCATTGAATTCCATGAGTTTGAATTCTCAATCTTTAAGGTCAATCTCAAGGATTGAGTAATATCAGTTTTAAAAGCTGATTTTTGATCTTTTAAGGAGATTATCCTTTCTGGGGATCTGATTCATTAGTCTTATCAAGCTAATTTGAACGGCGTCCTCCCCATTTTACGAGACAGATCCTCTCATGGTTAGGATAAGTCTGACCACTTGGCGACCCTGTTTTATGCTGAGGTCCGTGGATTTCCTGCTGATTTTAGTGATGACTTTTCTAGATTTTTCGTCAA
Organism: Rutidosis leptorrhynchoides; assembly: GCF_046630445.1. Lineage (NCBI taxonomy): Eukaryota > Viridiplantae > Streptophyta > Magnoliopsida > Asterales > Asteraceae > Rutidosis > Rutidosis leptorrhynchoides. The sequence continues at coordinate 115,434,057 of NC_092341.1, read as the reverse complement.
CCTACAGCTGGTCTGGACGACAACTTCATGACCTAAATCAAGAAGCGCGTTTCTCTTTCGGAAGACTTTACTTCCTTTTAATGATAGAATTGATTCATCGTGTAGATCCATCTCTTCTTTTCTTTCATCGGGTAAAACAGTTAATTATCGTCCAAAACAAAAGTATTTTCAATTATTTGTACAAAAATATGTGATATATATTTTGAATAACTTGGTAAATTTTCCCACACTTGGCTTTTATTTTCTTTTATTTACCTTTTTATTGTCCTCTATTTCATTTTAAATGGATTCTAACATTTTGGTTTGTTTCTCAATTTATGTCCTTTCCAAGGTAACAATAATTTCGGTGTTAACACCTAGTTTTATCGTTCATAAATATGTATAAACATGATTTTAAATTCATTTAGTTGAAAATTTTGAAAAATTTTACTAGAATTGGGTAGTCAGTATATAAGACTAGGGCTGTTCTTTGTTATCAGAGAGCACTAGATTCTAATACAACTACTGCGTTACTAGTATTTTTAATGGTAACCAAGTGTTTAAATAAAAATTTTTAAAATCCGAAAGAATTTAACCCCCTTCCCACACTTAAGATCTTGCAATGCCCTCATTTGCAAGAAATCAGTAACAATTTAAATTATTGAGGGTGATTAGCGTAGAAAAATGATTAAATTTTACCAAAGTTTCCAAACATATTGGCGTTTTTTTTTCTATAAAAAGGTTATAATTTCTAAAACATAAATTAATAAAATTTTAAAAATTTGTTTCTTTTTAGGAGTGAGGGCGTTTCGGATCGTTGTCCTAGTCCGTCCCTCAACAAAATTTTAAAATTCGTCAATCCAAAGCGCGGTTTTTAAAAGTAAAGATTTTTGGGTTTTTTTTTAAATATTTTTGGTATACTTTAATTCAATAAGATTAAAAATAATGATAATAAAAGTTCTCGTCCCTCCCTCGGGTAAAGCAATTTCGGTTCAACGACCTAGTTTTCAACTCACGACGAATTTTAAAAATCATATTTTTAACTTAGCGAAATAAAGTAAATTTTTGTTTTTAAATTCACACCAAACTTAAATTTAAAATGCATAAAATTAAAAATTCATATTTTTTTAAAAATTAAAAATTCACACCAAACTTATATTATATTTTTGTTTTTATACATACAAACTTATATTAATTTTTCAAATATTTACAATTTTAAATAAGTTTACAATATTAAATTTAATATTTATATATTAATTTTAAAAAAAACATGGTAAAAATAAAATTAAAAATCTTTTTGGTCTTTTATCCCACTTTAATCAATCAAATATTATCAAAAATATACGCCCCTCTTTTCGGTAAAGTAATTTCGGTTCCATAACCTAATTTAACTCATGACAAATTTTTGAAATATTTTGAGTTGATTGATTAAAGATATTTATACCTTAAGAATAAACGTTAAATTTCGCAGTGATGTAATAAATTTTTGTATGATATCAATAATTTCGGTCGCAAGACCTAATTTTATCGAATACCAATTTAATACTTTATAGCGAACAAATTAGTGTTTATTATCAAAAGGTTAAAAATAAAAATAAAAATAAAAACTGTACAAACTTACCTGTGAGGTATTTTCTTAGTGATATGCTCTAACCCACTCATAAGATAGTCGGACTAATTGGTTTTCCATGGCTACATAGGCGTAACCTCGAGCATTTAATGTTTTTTCTTCTAAACATATGAACGGTCCATCTCTGCATAAAGTAACAAATTCGGTGTTTGAATAGGTTTGATTATTTGAACATTTACCTTCGTGTGACCATTTTCCGCATTTGTGACATCTTTCAAGGTGTCGTGCTCTTCTTTTTGCTGCGGATTTTGATTTTCCTTTACCAAATTGTAACTTATTATCTTCGCATCTGGATTCTTTTCTTACTCCGTCCAATTTTTCTCTGATTACTGATACCAGTTCACTCGGAAGTGTGTCATTATTACGTTTAGTAATCAAAGCGTGTAGCATTAGACCATGGTTTAGTTCACAGGAAGTCTTCATTTCATAAAAACCTAAAAAAAATAAAAATTCAGAATGGGGGGAGAAGACTAGTTCTTTAGGGTCTGCTAGGGAAAGACCATTCGGGTTCCATTTTCGAGAACTACACGAAAACAGAAAATCTAACTCTAACAGAAATACATATTATCCTTTAAAGACTTGATTCTCCCCACACTTAGTTAGCTGTGGTGTTGAAATTGTGATTAACTTCGTTGTCAACTTCCATTGGACTATCTATGTAATGTTTAACTCTGTGACCATTAACCTTAAATTCAATTCCATTTGAATTTATCAATTCTACTGTTCCGTATGGGAAAACTCTTTTGACTATGAATGGTCCAGACCATCTTGATTTCAATTTTCCAGGAAATAGCTTAAATCGTGAATTGAAAAGAAGAACTCTGTCTCCTTCTTTAAATTCTTTTGAACTTCTGATTCTTTTATCATGCCATTTCTTCGTTCTTTCCTTATAGATTAACGAATTTTCGTATGCTTCATGTCTTAATTCTTCTAATTCGTTTAATTGACTTAACCGTAGTCGTCCAGCTTCATGTAAGTCAAGATTACATGTCTTCAAAGCCCAAAATGCTTTGTGTTCAATTTCTACTGGAAGATGACATGCTTTTCCATAAACGAGTTTGAAAGGTGTGGTTCCAATTGGAGTTTTGTAGGCTGTTCTAAAAGCCCAGAGTGCATCCTCCAATTTAATGGACCATTCCTTCGGATTTGATCCTACGGTTTTCTCTAGAATAAGTTTTAAAGCTCGGTTGGTATTTTCAACTTGTCCACTTGTTTGTGGATGATAAGGAGTGGAGATTTTATGAGTTACTCCATATCTTTTAAGAACTTTCTCAAGTTGATTATTACAAAAATGAGTTCCCCGATCACTTCTTAAAGCTTTCGGTGTTCCAAACCTTGCAAAAAGACGTTTTAAAAAGTTGACTACAACTCGTGCATCGTTAGTTGGGAGAGCTTGTGCTTCCTCCCATTTAGATACATAATCAATGGCTACGAGAATGTAGAGATTATTATGAGATTTTGGAAATGGACCCATAAAGTCAATACCCCAAATGTCAAATACTTCACATACTTGAATGACATTTTATGGCATTTCATCACGTTGACTTATTTTTTCGGCCCTTTGACATGCATCACAGGATTTGCAAAGAAGGTGTGCGTCTTTGTAAATTGTAGGCCAATAGAATCCAGCATCGTAAACTTTTCTTGCTGTTAGTTGAGGCCCATAATGCCCTCATGTTGGTCCTGTGTGACAATGGTTTAAGATTTTACTAGCTTCATCTTCGAATACACATCGGCGTATTATTCCATCGGAACAACTTTTAAACAAATGTGGATCTTCCCAGAAATAGTGTTTTATATCACTGAAGAATTTCTTTCGTTTTTGGTACGATAATCCTTTTTCAAGGAATCCACATACTAAGTAGTTTGCATAGTCTACAAACCATGGAATTTCATTATAATCTATCTTCAATAGATATTCATCAGAAAAGTTGTCTTGTATGGCCGATTCATTTAGAACTTCTAATTCAGGATTTTCAAGACGAGAAAGATGATCAGCGGCGAGATTTTCTGCTCCTTTTTTATCTCGGATTTCAATATCGAATTCTTGTAAGAGTAAGATCCAACGGATTAATCTTGGTTTGGCATCTTATTTCGAAAATAGGTATCTAAGAGCAGAATGGTCGGTATAGACCACCGTTTTAGCTAGAACGAGATATGATCGGAATTTGTCAAAAGCAAAGACAATAGCAAGGAGTTCTTTTTCAGTAGTTGTGTAATTTGTTTGTGCTCCTTGTAACGTCTTACTAGCATAATAAATAGGTTGAAATCGTTTTTCAATCCTTTGTCCTAAAACGGCTCCCATTGCAAAATCACTTGCATCGCACATTAGTTCAAATGGTAGATTCCAATTTAGAGTTATCATGATCGGCGCATTAGTGAGTTTCTCTTTAAGAATATTAAAGGATTTGATACATTCATCTGAAAAGATGAATGGAGCATCCTTTTCTAGGAGTTTATTCATAGGAGTGGCAATTTTAGAAAAATCTTTTATGAAACGTCGGTAAAAACCGGCATGCCCTAGAAAACTCCTAACTCCTCTAACATTGGTGGGATGTGGAAGTTTAGCAATTACATCTACTTTAGCTCTATCCACTTCAATGCCTTCCTTTGAAATTTTATGTCCAAGAACGATGCCTTCTTTAACCATGAAATGGCGTTTCTCCCAATTAAGTACTAGATTTGATTGTTCGCATCTAATAAGCATTCGTTCCAGATTGACTAGACATGATTCAAATGTATCACCGAAGACTGAAAAGTCAACCATGAAAACTTCCATGCATTCTTCTATCATGTCGTAAAAAATCGCCATCATGCACCTTTGAAAGGTTGCAGGGGCGTTGCAAAGTCCAAATGGCATGCGTTTGTAAGCAAAAGTACCATAAGGGCACGTGAATGTGGTTTTCTCTTGGTCTTCGGGTGCTATTGGAATTTGAAAATATCCGAAAAAACCATCAAGAAAACAATAGTAACTATTTCCGGCTAATCTTTCTAACATTTGATCAATGAAAGGTAAGGGAAAGTGATCTTTTCTAGTGGCGTCATTTAATTTTCTATAATCAATACATACACGCCATCCTGTTACAGTCCTAGTAGGAATAAGCTCATTTTTCTCATTTGTAATGACAGTCATGCCACCCTTCTTAGGCACGCATTGAACTGGGCTTACCTATGGACTATCAGAGATTGGATAAATTAAACCTGCATCTAGCAGTTTAATAATTTATTTCTTAACAACATCTTGCATATTAGAATTTAGTCTTCGTTGGCGTTGCACATACGTTTTATGACCTTCTTCCATAAGGATTTTATGTGTGCAATACGAAGGACTTATTCCTTTAATATCATGAATTTTCCATGCAATAGCTGGTTTATGAGCTTTCAACACAGAAATGAGTTGAGATTTTTCATTTTCAGTAAGAGAAGACGATATTATTACAGGTAATTCAGATTCACCATGTAAATAAGCGTATTCCAAATGGTTTGGAAGTAGTTTTAACTCTAATGTCGGAGGTTCTTCTATCAATATATGTCTTCTTCTTTTAGCATTTGAATTTATTCTGTTGTTGGTTCATATCCATTAGCTATTAGTGTAGCTAACATTTCAGTTTCATCAATTGGTTCAGTTCCTTCTCCTAAAGAACATTCTCCTGTTCCTTGTAATTCTGGAAATTCTTCTAACAATTCTGCATGTGAATCTATAGTTTGAATATAATAACATGTATCATCTACAGATTGTGGTTGTTGCATTGCTCTATCAACTGAAAAGGTAACACTCTCGTCCTCTATACTTAGGGTCAGTTTCTTTCCGAACACGTCTATCATTGCTTTAGCCGTGTTTAAGAATGGTCTTCCTAATATTAGAGGAACTTGAGAATCTTCTTCCATGTCCAGAACAACAAAATCTACTGGAAATACTAAAGTACCAACTTTAACTAGCATGTTCTCCATTATCCCTCTAGGATATTTTATTGATCTATCGGCTAGTTGTATGCTTATTCTTGTTGGTTTCAATTCTCCAAGGTCTAGTTTAGCGTATAGTGAATACGTCATTAAATTTATACTAGCACCTAAGTCTGCCAATGCTTCTATTGAACTAAGACTACCCAGAAAACATGGAATTGTGAAACTTCCTGGATCAGATAATTTTTCTGGTATCTTATTTAACAGCACTGCTGAACAATTAGCATTCATAGTAACGGCCGAGAGTTCTTCCATTTTCTTTCTATTTGAGATTAGATCTTTCAAGAATTTAGCATATCTAGGCATTTCTGAAATCACATCAATGAAAGGACGATTATATTTATCTGTTTAAACATATCCAAGAATTTGGATTGCTCGGCTTCAAGTTTCTCTTTTTTCATTTTACTCGGGTAAGGAAGTGGTGGTTGGTATGGTTTAACATAAGGTTTAGCTTTAACTGTGTTATCTTCATTAACCTTTTCAACTACCGGTTCTTTTTCCTTATCTTGTTCAGGTTGTGGTTATTGTGGAGTAGGAATAGCTTCATCAGAAGTTACAGGTATTTCAGGTGGTTTAAGTGTAATACCACTTCTTGTGGTAATGGCTTTAGCTGTTTCATTCCGGGGGTTAGCAATTGTATCACTAGGTAAACTTCCCTGTTTTCTTTCACCTATTAACCTTGCTAGGTTACTTACTTCTTGTTCCAAATTTTGAATAGAAGCTTGTTGATTTCTAAATGCTTGAGCATTTTGTTCATTGGTTTGTTTTTGAGATGTGAAAAACTGTGTTTGAGTTTCAACTAGCTTCGTCATCATATCTTCTAAATTCGGCTTTTTATCATCGGTTTGTGGTGGTTTGTTTTGAAAATTAGGACTTTGCTGATTGTAAGTATTATTGGATACTTGTTGATTGCTAGGACCTTGTTGGTTGTTGTATGGAACATTTCGATTATAATTCTGGCTTTGATTGTAAATTGGTCTTGGCGGTTGATAATTATTCTGATAATTATTTCCAGGCCTTTGGTTTATGTATGAAATATTCTCTCTTTGTTCCATTGTTAGCTCAATACTAAGACAATCTTTTGTTAAATGTGGTCCTCCACACTGCTCACAACTAATTCGTATTGAGTGTATATCCTTAGTCATCTTTTCCATTCGTCTCTCGACAGCATCTATCTTTGCGGAAATGGAATCTAAGTCATGGCTAGAATCAGCTCTAGCTACTTTAGATGATCTAACGATATCTTTTTCTTGGTGCCACTCATGTGAGTGGGAAGCAGTGTTATCAATAATTTTGTAAGCATCAGTTTCTGTTTTCTTCATAATAGAACCACCAGCTGCTATATCGATGTCTTTCCTTGCAGTGATGTCGCATCCTTGGTAGAATATTTGTACTATTTGACAGGTGTCTAAATCATGTTGCGGACATCCTCTCAATAACTTTCCAAATCTTGTCCACGCCTCATATAGAGTTTCATTCGGTTTCTGTGTGAACGTAACAATTTCTCCTTGAAGTCTTACGGCTTTAGATGCCGGAAAGAATTGTTTAAGAAATTTTTCAACTAAAACGTCCCATGTATCAATCGCCCCTTCAGGTAACGATTCCAACCAATCTTTAGCTTCTCCCTTTAAAGTCCAGGGAAATAACATGAGATATATTTGTTCATCCTCCACTTCTCTTATTTTAAATAGTGTGCAGATCCTATTAAAGGTACGAAGATGTTCATTTGGATCTTCCTTCGGCGCACCACTAAATTGGCATTGATTAGTCACCATGTGTAGAACTTGTCCTTTGATTTCATAATCTGGCGCATTAATGTCTGGATGAGTAATTGCGTGACCTTGGCCAGTGCGTTTAGCTCTCATTCGGTCTTCCATACTTAAAGGTTTCAGATTCTCCATGATTGAATTTGTTGAATCTGAATCACTAGAGGATTCTGATTTAATGGTTCGTTCCTCAACAATCTCTGTTTGAATGATTGGTGGTTCCGGAGGAAAAATTAATGGTTCAGGATCTATGAATCGTCCCTGAATATTTTCTGGATTCTCAATTGTGAGGTCGGGTTCAAAAAATGGATTATCGGAAATTTGAATTGGAGTACTTGGTCGACTGGATGACAATTCTAAAGAAAAATCAACGGCGACAATATTTGCTAGATGTCTTGATCTGGTTACAGGTGGTGAACGTACAAAAGGTGGTGAACTTCTTGCTCGGTGCATTCACTGAATATCCTATTAGTTTTTAAAAGGAAAGAAAAATTATATAAGTTATCCAATTAATAGACTTTTCTGATTTTGCCCACGTTTCGAATAGCCAAAAGATGCAGCAGAGGGGCAGGATTCGTTTGGTCTCAATATAATTGAGTACTGTTTGGCTCCAATAACCCGGTCCACGTACAAATCCAACTATTACTACGAACCAGAAAATTTTGATGTCTATCAATTTAACCACTTAAAATAAATTTTCGTAATTTTAAGAAATTTAGAGACGAAGTAGAATAAAAATCTATGTCCTAAAACTAGAATGTCGAGAAATAAGAAAGAAAAAGAGCGCGTCGGTATTAAAATTGGAGAAATAAGAAAAGGGTTGAAAAATAAAAGGCGTCGAAAAAGAAAAAAAATGACTATAAAACTTTAAAACACTCGACTAACCCAACCTTATTACTATCACTAACTTAAAATTAAAATTGCAAATTGAGATTACTAATTGGAGTGATAATTGATACATAGGTAAAAGGCGTCGAAAAATAAAAATAAGAAAGTAGTGCGTCGAAACTTAAGAAGGAACTAAAAACTAAAAATTAAAAGTTGCGTCTAAAAATATTAAAGCTTACAAGTAAAACTATATCCCAAATGGCAATATCTTTAAAAAAATACTAAAACTTAGATAGGCGTCGCAAAATTCTAAAGCACCTAAATCTTAGTCTAAAGAAAAAGCACTTAAGGGATTTTACGGCAAAGCCTAAAAATCTAGAAATAAAAATAAGCTACGGCAAAATACTAGAACTTAAAACTAGCTACGAACGATAAAAATACAAATATTACGCTAAAACAAATAAAAAGATACAAAATATAAAAATAAACTTAAAGTTGTAAAAAGTACAATTTTTATAAAAATATTATTTTTATATTATTTATTTTATAAAACTATTAATTTTATAGACTAATTAAACTAATTAAACTTAAAATACAAATTAAATAAATAAAACTAAATTAATTAATTATTTAAAATACTAACCCTAATTAGGGTTTTAATTAAATAATAATAATAATAATTATTACACCGTAATTAATGCATAATAGGGTTTCTGTGTGACCTGTCTGGGAGGCTCCGCGAGTCGCGGTGAACCTAGTTCAATTCCTCCGCAAGTCGCGGAGATTGCAGGTTCAAAAGAGACAGGTCAAGTTTCGACAGGTTCAGTTTTATTATTATTTTTTATTTATATTTTATATATTTTTCTGTTTTAATATTTATATAAAATATTTATATAAATTAAATAAAACTTATATTTGAAAAACTAAAATAAAAATAGAAATACTTTATAATTTTATAAAAATCTTAAAAATAGATTTATAATAGTATATATATTTTTGTTTTCGGTTTTTAATTTTTTATATATTTTTTTAATATTTAAAAAGTATATGTTTTACAAAAACTAATTAAAACTTAATAAAAAAAAATTTTTATGTGTGTGGCGTTTCGCTTCGGCGTTCCCCGGCAGCGGTGCCAAAAATTACTTGATGTTATGCGAGGTGTATATGAAATAGCTTTATTTTTACAACTAAATACTATTAAATATGCTACAATTTTACACAAGTTATTTATTTATTTATCGAGTGGATATACTTAAACCTTGCTACAACACTTATAGGCAGTGTACCTAATCGTACAGTAGTGTAGTTTTTAGTAAGTCCGGTTCGTCCACAGGGAATCTTTTAAACAAAGCTTAACGCTATATTAGTTTTAATTTATAAAAATACAAATATATAAATAAGTAATATTATTATTATAAAGGGGGGTTTTTACCGTTTAATGACCGGTTTGTCGATTTTTAAAACTTTAGTCGCAGTTAAAACCTAATGTAAAATATTAAATAAATATAACTTAATTTAAAGCGTAAAGTAAATAACGATAATGAAATTGCGATAAATAAAAGTGCGATGAAATAAAATACAATAATTAAAAAGTGCGTTAATTAAAAGTGCAATTAAATACAATGACAATAAATAAAAGTGCGATAATTAGAAGTGCAATTAAATAAAAAATAAAGGAAATTAAATATGAAATAAAAGAATTATGCTTATTTAAACTTCCGTAATCATGATGTTTGACGTGTTGATTTTAGTTTTATGCCCATGGGTTAATTGTCCTTTGTCCTGGATTATTCAATATGTCCGTCTGGTTTTTGTCCATAATAGTCCATCAGTCATAAATATAAAGTGCGAGTGTCCTCGTCAAATTATCCTTATATCCGAAGTCAAATATTCCAACTAATTGGGGACTTAAACTGTAACGAGGTTTTAATACTTTGTTTAATAATTAGACCAGGTTATCGACTGCGTGTAACCCAAGGTTTTAATACTTTGTTATCAATTATGCCAAGTGTCCTTGTACATAATTTCACCCCTGTTTTAATAATTTCATAGACTATTAATCCATTCCCGTGTCCGGTTAAATGAACGATTATTCGTACATATAAATATCCCGCCCATCGTATCCGATCGAGTGTATATGGTTATTTATAGGGACGTCCAATTGTAAATCTTTATATTAAAATTAACAAACTATCATTTAGTTAAACAAATATAAAGCCCATTAATAGCTCATAGTCTAATTTCCACAAGTGTCGTTCTTTTGTCCAAACCCCAATTATGGTACAAAACCCAATTACCCAATTTTAATATTTTTAACCCAACATCATGATTACTTCGGATTAAATAAGCATAATAATAACTTAGCTACGAGACATTAAATTAAAAAGGTTGAACATAACTTACAATGATTAAAAATAGCGTAGTATTACACGGACAGAATTTCGACTTACACCCTTACAACATTCGCTAACATACCCTTATTATTAGAAATTAAAATTAAAATTAAAATATATATATATATATATATATATATATATATATATATATATATATATATATATATATATATATATACGTTGATAGAGAGATTGATAAAAGGATATATAAAACGTTCAGAATGCGTTAGCTTTTATAGGCATTTTTAGAATTTGGGGCTCCGCGAGTCGCGGCCCATTTGCTCTTAGAACTCCACGAGTCGCGGAGATATCGGATCCAGCTCACACCTTTTGGATCTTTGTTTGCCGACGTTTTATTATATAAATATAATATATATATATATATATATATATATATATATATATATATATATATATATATATATATATATATATATATATATATATATATATATATATATATATATATATAATTATATATTATATTATATTTATATACATAGTTAACTTGTAATTTTTAGTCCGTTGCGTCGAGCGTTGAGAGTTGACTCTGGTCCCGGTTCCGGATTTTCGAACGTCCTTGCGTACAATTTAATATCTTGTACTTTGCGTTTTGAATCTTGTACTCTTGTAATTCTGAGACGTTTCTTATCAATAATTGGAATCACTTTGATTATACTTTGTACTTTTGAGCTTTTTGGTCGTTTACGTCTTCAATTCGTCGAATCTGTCCGTTGTCTTCACCTTTTATTATTTAAACGAATATCACTTGTAAATAGAACAATTGCAACTAAAATCTTGTCTTTCTTGAGGAATAATGCTATGCAATATATGTTCGCTTTTAGCATTATCACTGCGCTTCTGCCGTATTAATATTGAAAACTCTTCCACGACTTTGCCCATTATTTTTCTCTGGGTTCGGGCAATTACTCCTAATGTGGCCCAGTTTTCCACATCCATAACAAACAAAGGCGGCATTACTTGTTCCGACATTATCTGTTCTTTTATTTCTGTTATTCATTGGGCCGTAGACCTCACACTTTCTCGCACCATTGCCAGTTCTTTTACACTTGGTGCAAAATGTCGTACAGAACTCATTCGGGTGGTACTCTTCACACCTTTGGCATGGCTTTTTCTGATTATTATTGTTATAGGAATTGTTGTTATTGCGGTTGTTATTGATGTTGGGACGATTGTTCTAGTGGTTATTGTTGTTAGGATGGTTGTTGTAGTTGTTGTTGGAACGATTGTTGTTGTGTTTGTTGTTGCGATAATTGGTGCGATTGAAGTTGTGATTGTTGTGTTGATTGTTAAAATTGTGACCCTTGTCACTGGTTTCTTCCCATTTTCTTTTGATTTGTTTCGTGTTGGCTTCTTTGGCCGTCTACTCTTTAACTCTTTCCTCAATCTGGTTTATGAGTTTATTAGCCATTCGACTCGCCTTTTGTATGGAAGCGGGCTCGTGTGAACTTATATCTTCTTGGATCCTTTCTGGTAACCCTTTTACAAATGCGTCGATTTTCTCCTCTTCATCTTTGAACGCTCTCGGGCACAATAAGCACAACTCCGTGAATCGTCATTCGTACGTGGTAATATCGAATCCTTGTATTCGTAATCCCTTAAGCTCTACTTTTAGCTTGTTGACCTCGCTTCTGGGATGATACTGCTCAGTCATCAGATGTTTAAATGCTGACTATGATAGTACGTACGCAGCATCTTGTCCCACTTGTTCTAGATAGGTATTCCACCATGTTAACGCAGTACCTGTGAAGGTATGCGTAGCGTACTTTACTTTGTCTTCTTCTGTACACTTACTTATGGCAAAACACCGATTCAACCTTTTCGGTCCACCGTTTCAATCCGATTGGACCCTCGGTTCCATCGAATTCCAGAGGTTTACAGGCAATGAATTCTTTGTAGGAGCATCCTACATGATTTCTTGTGGCGTTATTTGCATTGATAGATTCCGAGTTATTGTTGTTGTTTTGCATTGCAGCCTGTACTGCGGCTATGTTTGCTGCAAGGAAAACACGGAAGTCTTCCTCACTCATGTTCAAATTATGACGAGTCATCGGTGCCATTTCCTTCAAAAATAGCCCAAAAGAATTAAGTTAATCATATAGAATATTAAGAGTAGTCAATAGTATTTCGTAGCATAATATGAACTCATTTATAAAAGCTTTTTCTTCATATTAGCGTTTTATAGTTTTAATTCGGGTAGTACCTACCCGTTAAGTTCATACTTAGTAGCTAATATATCATTCAACTACTACAATTCTATATGAAAAACTAATTATAATAATATTTTGCGTTCAAACTTTTATACAAAAATTTACAAACTTACAATACCGCTATTATACATAAAGCATGAAATATAGCACACAATCACTTTGATACAAAATAGTTGTGACAACATTCCTAGTTAATACGCAAGTCGTTCAGCAAAGGCAATAAAAACATGTAATTCATAAGTCCAGAAACAAGTCATGCATTCTGGTTTTACTAAGACTACTTCCCATCCTTGGTCTTGTGGAATATAACCGTTGTGGCCGTTGACAAGACAGCATGTTGTAACGTCATCAAAGGGACGAGGGTTTTGTAATGCCCAACAGCCCCGTAATAATCCAAAAAACCTTGTTTCTCACCCCAACTACTGAATCCGTCACTTGTGGGAAGGTTTTACTTAAAAGTTGTAATCCGATGTTCTTTTTCTCACTTTGGTGTGAAGCGAACGTCACTAACCCGTAAGCATAACATGCTTCTTTATGTTGCATGTTAGAAACTCTTTCTAACTCACGAAGTCCTACGTTGGGATATGTTGAGTCAAAATAGGTTCTTAACCCGTAGCGTAAAACTGCATTTGGGCTCCCCGCATTTAACGCTTTAAAGAAAACACGGCATAACTTACGGTGTCCCCAATGTGATATACCCCATCTTTCAAATGAAAGCCTTTTATAAACTAAGGTATGCCTGAAACGTTCTTCAAATGTTCTATAAACTAATTTTTCCGTAAATAATTGTGCCAACGAATTCTGGCCGACTTTAGATAAGATTTCATCAATCATGTCCCCGGATAGGTCTTCTAAAATTTTTGGTTGTCTATCCTTAACATCCATTTTTTTTATACTGTAAAAGAGTTAGATTCGTAACAGATAATTATCAAATAATACAAGCAATTTTCACATACAACAAGAAAAATACAAGCACACTTATTTTACATATTTTACACCTCATGATTACAACTCTTTATTCCGACTCACTAGTTTCTTCTTCTTCGGACCTGTTTCGTTTTGCTAATTTTCTAGGGATATATGATGTTCCTCTAATACGAGCCGTTGTCTTCACAAATGGTTTAGAAAAACCTGGTGGCTTAGAGGTTCCCGGGTTATTGTTACAACTTAAGAAATACTGGTGTTGACGATACATATAAAGGTCATCGGGGTTGGAATCAGGTTTCTCTATTTTGATGCCCTTTCCCTTATTATTTTTTTTGCTTTTTCAAATTGGGTCGAGGTAATTTCTATAACATCATCGGAATCCTCATCGGGATCCGATTCATCGGAAAATTGGTAATCTTCCCAATATTTTGCTTCCTCGGCGAAAACACCATTGACCATTATTAACTTTGGTCCATTGGTTGAGGATTTTCTTTTATTTATCTGTTTTTTTGTGGTTCCTAATATTTCCTCCTCCGGAACCTCTTCTTCCGGTTCCTCCTCTTCCGATTCCTCTTCTTCCGGTTCCTCTTCAAAAATTTGTGAATCTTCCCAAAATATATTCGACTCTTCATTATTATTAGGTGAGTCGATGGGATTTGTACTAGAGGTAGACATCTATCACACAATATCAAACACGTTAAGAGATTAATATATCACATAATATTTACATGTTAATAATATATAGTTTCCAACAAAAAGTGTTAAGCAATCGTTTTTAAAGAAAACACGGTCGAAGTCCAGACTCACTAATGTATCTTAACAAACTCAATTAGACACACACTAATGCAATTTTTGGTTCTCTAAGACCAACGCTCGGATACCAACTGAAATGTCCCGTTCATATTGATTATAAACGTTTCATATTAATTGATTTCTTTGCGAGGTTTTGACCTCTATATGAGACGTTTTTCAAAGACTGCATTCGTTTTTAAAACAAACCATAACCTTTATTTTATCGACAAAGGTTTAAAGGACATAACCTAGGTTATCAAGTAATGATAATCTAAAATATCACGCTTACACACGACCATTACGTAATGGTTTACAATAAATATTATGTTACAACAAAGAAAACTTTCGAATGCAGTTTTTAGACAATATCATACAAGCATGGACTCCAAATCTTGTCCTTAATTTAGTATACAATAGCGGAAGCTCTTAACAATCACCTGAGAATAAACATGCTTAAAACGTCAACAAAAATGTTGGTGAGTTATAGGTTTAAGCTATATATTTATCAATCATAATAATAGACCACAAGATTTCATTTTTATATCACATCTCATATCAGGCATTTCGCAAACTGCATAGAGATAAAAATCATTCATATGGTGAACACCTGGTAACCGACATTAACAAGATGCATATAGAATATCCCCATCATTCCGGGACACCCATCGGACATGATAAACTCGAAGTACTAAAGCATTCCAAATTCCAGAATGAGGGTTGTTAGTTCCCGTAGATCTACCTTTAAGATTCGCGTCAATTAGGGGCCAGTTCCCTAATTCTTAGGCTACCAAGCTAAAAGGGGCATATTCGGTTTAATAATTCAACCATAGAATGTAGTTTTGATTACGTGTGTCTATTTCATAAAGCATTTATAAAACTACATGTATTCTCATCTCAAAAATATCAGATTTTAAAAGTGGGACTATAACTCACTTTCACATATTTTTACTTCGTCGGGAATTAAGACTTGGCTACTGGTCGATTCACGAACCTATAACAAATATGTACATATATATCAAAGTATGTTCAAAATATATTTACAACATTTTTATTACGTTTTAATGATTTGAGTTTGTTAAGTCAGCAGTCCTCGTTAGTAACCTACAACTAGTTGTCCACAGTTAGATGTACAGAAATAAAGCAATATATATTATCTTGAATCAATCCACGACCCAGTGTCTACAAGTCTCAGACTCGATCATAACTCAAAGTATATATATTATTTTGGAATCAACCTCAACCCTGTATAGCTAACTCAAACATTACTGCATATAGAGTGTCTATGGTTGTTCCAAAATATATATATAGATGGGTCGATATGCTATGTCAAAACATTGTATACGTGTCTATGGTATCCCAAGATTTCATAATATGTATAATACAATATAAATTAGTTAGGATATGTTTAGTCTAGATTTGTTACAAAATTTTCGTAGCTAAAACTAGCAAATTTATCCAATTTTGTTTTACCTGTCATTTCTTCATTTCAAATCCGTTTTGAGTGATTTAAATTGCTATGGTTTCATATTGAACTTAAGTTTATGAATCTAAACAGAAAAAGTATAAGTTTATAGTAAGAAAAATACAGGTTACAAGTTATTTTTTTAAAGAGGTAGTCATTTCCGTCGAAAGAACGACATCTTGATGACCATTTTGAAAAACATACTTCAACTTTGTGTTTAACCATGGTTTTTGGATATAGTATCATATTCATATGAAATATCATTTTTCCAGAAAATAAACTTCCAATTCAAAGATTAAGATATTTTTTATTTTTCTAACCCAAAACAGCCCCCGGTTTCACTACAACGGCGTATGTCCGGTTTTACAGTGTTCTTCGTGTTTCCAGGTTTTAAATCATTAAGTTAGCATATCATATAGATATAGAATATGTGTTTAATTGATTTTAAAAGTTATGTTAGAAGGATTAGAAAGCTTGGAAGTAGACTTGTAAACTTGAAAGTATTCTTGATTTTATGAAACTAGAACTTATAGAATTTATGAAGAACACTTAGAACTTGAAGATAGAACTAGAGAGAGATCAATTAGATGAAGAAAATTGAAGAATGAAAGTGTCTGTAGGTGTTTTTGGTCGTTGGTATATGGAATTAGATATAAAGGATATGTAAGTTTGTTTTTTTGTAAATAAGTCGTGAATGATTTATAATATTTTTTGTAATTTTGTGAGATATTTCATGCTAGTTGCCAAATGATGGTTCCCACATTTTTAAGTGACTCACAAGGGCTGCTAAGAGCTAATCATTAAAGTGTATATACCAATAGTATGTACATCTAGGAGCTGTGTATTGTACGAGTACAAATACGGGTGCATACGAGTAGAATTGTTGATGAAAATGAATGAGGATGTAATTGTAAGCATTTTTGTTAAGTAGAAGTACTTTGATATGTGTCTTGAAGTCTTTCAAAAGTGTACTAAATACATCTAAATACACTACATGTATATACATTTTTAACTGAGTCGTTAAGTCATCGTTAGTCGTTATATGTAAGTGTTGTTTTGAAACCTTTAAGTTAACGATCTTGTTAAATGTAATTAATTCATTGTTATTATACTTAAATGAGATGTTAAATTGTTATGTTAACATGTTTACAAGTTTTAACGTTCATGAATAGCCGGTTAACTTGGGTGGTCAATTGTCTACATGAAACTCATTTCAAATAATCAAGTCTTAACAAGGTTGATTGCTTAATATGTTGGAAACATTTAATCATGCAAATATAGTTTTCATTTAATATATAATCATGGAAAAGTTCGGGTCACTACAATCACAACTCAAAGTATATATATTATTGTAGAATCAACCTCAACCCTGTATAGCTAACTCAAACATTACTGCATATAGAGTGTCTATGGTTATTCCAAATAATATATATAGATGCGTCGATATGATATGTCAAAACCTTGTATACGTGTCCCGATATTTAAAGTGCGTAAAATAAATAACAGAAATTAAATGACAATAAATAAAGTGCGTAAAGTAAATAACAGAAATTAAATGACGATAAATAATATTGCGATAATTAAATTGCGATAAATAAACTGTAATAAGGAATTAATAGTTAGCTAGGAACAGTTAGCTAGGAATAGTTAGCGTGGATTCTTAACATAATTTCTCATAGTAAATTTGTTTGTTTCTAACAAATTTTATTTTTGTCCAATGTTTTCTTCATTATACCACTTGTTGGATTCTAGTAAGTCAAAATTCAAATATGAAATTGAATGAAAATGGTTATTTTGTGGTGTACGGATTCGTATATCTTATGGATGTAAGTAGGATAGTAAATGACTGTTGAATCAGATTCGAAGAATGTACATTGTAACTTATTAATGTGAAATCTAAATATTCCTCGGGTATTACCTACCCGTTAAAATATTTTCACCATTAACAGTTTGTACGAAAGAATTTTTAATTACAATCTTTATGAAAATATACTTACATATATATTTTCTTCAGATGTAATCATGGATTTAATGAGTTAATATAGTATTAAACTCATTTGGTTTATCGTCAAAACTAGAATACATAATCTCTAAAACATTAGAGATTACATAATAGCCATGAAGAACGAAGATAATTGATGTAGAACGATACGTAGAACGATGATTATACTCGAGGTACAGAATGAGATGTTGAGGCATGGATTGTTGATGGTACTGGTGCTGTTACTGATGGTATTGTTGGTGCCGGTGATGTTGTTGAAGCTGGTAAATTTTGCACCATATTCTCCAAATTGATTACTCAAGCGCGAAGTTCATTGACTTATTCTATTATTTCGGACTGGTTCACCGGTAAGTGCTTCAGGTTCTTCACCAAGAGGTGAATTTGGTTGATGAAAGGGATCGCCTTCTTCTTATCACCATTGGTTAATTCGACTATGAACCTATCAGATGAATTGGAGATGGCTGATTGGTTGATTCATTCTGGTGACGCTGCTTCCGGAGCTTAGGTGAACATCCATGTCGGAATAGCTGTCGAATTCCGAAGAACTTGAACTAGTGGCGAGTTCCATTTCGTACGATTGAGTAAAGGGTTTTTCGGTATGAAATGATTTTCGACTATCGGATGGTATTCTAATTACATAGAATATTTATATATAGAGAACAAAAGATTTCGTAGAATACGGAAGAATTTACGGGATATGTCAGGCAAAGTTTACAGTAATAGATACGCTAAGATATGAATTTTGTCTATACACTATTCATGCAATCAATGCAGTAAGATGTGTCTAGACTAAGAATGATAAGCAGGTAATTTCCTAAGGATGATAAGTAGATGATTTCCGACTAGAAATGATAATCAAAACTTTTGACATGCAGACACGGTCGAAATCCAGACCCACTAATGCATCTAAACAACTATCAGTTAGACACACTAATGCAAGACCTGGTTCACTAAGACCACCGCTCTGATACCAACTCTAACGACCCGTCCTAATCCATCTGGACGAATACATTACATTTGGTTACATCGTGAGGTACTTGACCTCTATATGATACATTTTACAAACATTACATTCGTTTTGAAAAGACAAACTTTTCTTACATCGAAAGTTGACGGCATGCATACCATTTCATAATATATCCAACTATAATTAACTTAATAATAATCTTGATGAACTCAATGACTCGAATGCAACGTCTTTTGAAATATGTCATGAATGACTCTAAGTAATATCTCTAATATGAGCAAATGCACAGCGGAAGATTTCTTTCATATCTGAGAATAAACATGCTTTAAAGTATCAACCAAAAGGTTGGTGAGTTCATTAGTTTATCATAATTCATCATTTCCATAATTTTAATAGACCACAAGATTTTCATTTCCATTAAATAACCTTACACTCGCAAGTGTATAAAAATCATTCGTATGATGAACACCTGGTAACCGACATTAACATAATGCATATAGAATATCCCCCGCATACTAACAAGTATGCCATAAATATTGGCAATCGCAATCACCATTTAAATCGAAGTACTAAAGCATTCCAAATTCCAGAATGGGGTTTGTTAGGCCCATAGATCTATCTTTAGGATTCGCGTCAATTAGGGGCCATTTCCCTAATTCTTAGGTTACCAGACTGAAGGGGCGATATTCGGTATAGTAATCCAACCATACAATGTAGTTTTAAGTACTTGTGTCTATTTCGTAAAACAGTTATAAAAGCAACGCATGTATTCTCAGTCCCAAAAATATATATTGCAAAATCATTTAAAAAGGGAGCAAATGAAACTCACGATAATGTATTTTGTAGGAAAAATACATATGACGTCATTGAACAAGTGCAAGGTTGGCCTCGAATTCACGAACCTATATCATTTGTGTATATATTAAAACGTATAGTCGTAATCGAACAACCTTGCATGTATTCTCAGTCCCAAAAATATATATTGCAAAAGCATTTAAAAAGGGAGCAAATGAAACTCACGATAATGTATTTTGTAGGAAAAATACATATGACGTCATTGAACAAGTGCAAGGTTGGCCTCGGATTCACGAACCTATATCATTTGTGTGTATATTAAAACGTATAGTCGTAATCGAACAATATATATATATATATATATATATATATATATATATATATATATATATATATATATATATATATATATATATATATATATATATATATATATATATATATATTAGTGATATAATTTTTATATTAGTGACTTTTATAGTTCATTATTAATATATATTAATTTTATATATATAAAAATATAAATTTTTGTTATGTCATGTGTATTACATATTTTATATATATAAATATTTCATTTGTTTGTTAAAATAGTAATTATAACAATACTAGAATGATATTAGTAGTGATTATACTGATAATAATGATAATACTAGTATTAATATCATAATAATAATAATAATACCTAAATGATAAGATTAATAATAATATTAATAATACTAAAAAAATATACTAATGATAATAACGTCTTTAATACTTATAAATATAAATATGAAATTAGTAATAATAATTATAATTCTAACAATCATAATAATAATAATCATAATCATAACAATAATTAATAATACACGTAATATTAATAATAATTAATAATAATAATAATGATAATAATAATAATAATAATAATAATAATAATAATAATAATAATAATAATAATAATAATAATAATAATAATAATAAAAGTAATTGTGTATACCCTCAAAGCTTTGCCTAAAAAGAATGCTCTGACGGGACTCGAACCCATGACCTCTCGCTTAACAACCACACCTTTAAACCAATGAGCCATTAGTGTTTCTCTTTTTATAATTCGCTCAATTAGATATATAACATAAAAACACTGTTTTATTATCTTTCACTAATAACCCGTTCATCACAGAACCCTCATCAATTCATCTCATTCTTACCATCATCTATAATTTAATCAAATTCTTGGGTTTTCGGCCCAACTTGAAAACCGAAACATAGCAGCCCATTATCACCATTTCATGAGCCCATCAGGAATTCAAAGCTGTGTCATGACCCAAGTTTAAAAGGAGATTTTGGTGTCCAGGTAATTCCAAGCAGAAGTCGACAAACAAAATAAAAGGTCTTCGGTTTACTTCATCATCGAGATCCTTTTTACATCACATCTTCTTTTACAGCTCATCGTCATCTTACACTTAAACGGGATCATCTTTTCATCACATTATAGATTTCTCATTATCATTATCAATATTCAACAGGAAACGAAGCAAAGGTAGGGTTTTTCGAGTGGTATCATGATGTTAGATTATGATGGTTCAGTGGTTGTGTTGGTCGGAATAGTAATACAGTAACGCAATAACAATTAGTTGTAGTTTAGGGTGATGGTTGTTTGATTGTAATATTATATATATGTAAACGGGTACAAGTAGTTGGTTTTAATGGTTTAATGGTGATGAAGTAGTAGTGTTCATGGTGGCCTTCGAACAACAGGTTACAGGAATTAAAACTGTAGTTAACAGCTTCAATCGATCCAAATTAAAGTGAATAAGTGTGTGGTGTTGGTGGGGTTGTCGAGTAAAAGCAGCAACTATAGCAACAAAGGATGATGGTTTATGGTGTGGTTAGTAGTAGAACAGCGAATATATCAAGAGGTTTAGTGATGGGTTTTGTGTTGGACTAGATTCATAAACAGAAACAATAGAAACTTCAATCAAACTGGCTGAACAACTGTTTTAGACTGTTCGTAAAACAGAAACAATAATGGTGGTTGTAGTTGTCGACGTTCGAAACAGAAAAAGAAAGAAATATATATATATATATATATATATATATATATATATATATATATATATATATATATATATATATATATATATATATATATATATATATATATACCATTGATGGGATGGTGGTGACGGGTGTTTGGGCTGACCAGAACAGAAACAGAAGCTGTTAGCAGCAGTCCTTTTTATGGTGGTTCAACGGGTTAGAGAGAGAGGAAGCAGAGATGATGGTTTATGGCTTTCCCGACTTGGAGACAGGAGAAAAAATTATAGCGTAAGGTGTAGTGGTAATGGTGGATTGGAACAAGTACATAATAGGTGATTTAGTGGTGGTGGTTCGTGATTGGATTGTAACAGAAAACCCAAAACTGTAGCAAAAGAAGAAAATGGCGGTGATGGTGGGTTGTGACGATCGCTCCAAATCCATATGGACGAACACGTCATTCATCGATTTCATTGCGAGGTATTTGACCTTTATATGATACGTTTTGTAAACATTGCATTCTTTTAAAAAAAAACACCATAAATGAATATTTAAATGAAAGGTTTTCGACATCTGATGATTTCTACATATAGTCAATCACTGTAAATAATAGTTTACAATAATACTTCCGTTGACAATGCAGTCAGAATAAGATACATGGTGATGATTTGGTGAATGCAACGTTTCCTTGAAAAATATGTCATGTAAGACTCCATGCACATAGCTTGTCTAACACATAAGCAAACAGCGGAAGACTTCTAGGAAACCTGAGAATAAACATGCTAGAAAGTGTCAACACAAAGGTTGGTGAGTTCATAGTTTTATTGTTTCATATAATCTGTATATAAAGGTGGATCACAAGATTTCAGTTGTTTCATCCAGAAACGTTTATCAAAATATTCTACAAAATTGAGCACCCTGGTAACTAAACTTAACGTATATATAATTTATACCCTTTGTATAATCATCTTAATAATACACGCAAACCAACGTGTACGCTTCTCAAATAGCATACGTCCGTTAAAAGGCTAGTGCTCTAGCTCGGACGGGGATATCAAGCCCTATGGATCCATATACTACTACTCGCATCCACCAGTTCTTATAACTGATAGTTACTAGTTACCAAAGCTAAGGGATTTTCAGTTCAAACTCGGTGTAGAATTTAGTATGTACTTGTATCCATTGCGTTTAAAAATAAAGTGCATGTATTCTCAGCCCAAAAATATAGATTGTAAAAGCAATTAAAAAGGGAGCAAATGAAACTCACCTCAGTAGCATATAAAGTCGTTCACCAAAATGTGATCGAAACTCGGATTACCAAATAATCGTAGATCTCAACCTAGAGAACATATGTTGGTCAATAAATGTCTATCAAGCTAGGTTAGGTCATAGTGTATCACAATCCTAATGCTCGAGATTGACATATGATAGTTATCCAAAGTCATTTCAAAAAGTCAATTTTGACAATAGTTCAACAAAACGAGACGTGCCTTATATAAGGATTCATTTACTCGGTTGGTAATATTTAAAAGTTCACTTTATCAGTCTCGTAAATAAGTTGTTTAAATCTTAATTGCAAATTCAAAAGCAATTTCAATTAACGTCAATCATAATTCAGTTGATCATATCTTTTAATCCGTTCATCGAAACTATTCGATATCTAAATGAAAAGTTATTGATTTTTCGCCAGCTTTCCAAAAACATGTATATCATATACCTTTTACCAGTAATATATGTATTTAATTAGTGATTCATTATAAACTGTTTAACGACGAAATTTTGCATACAAGCATATATAAATATATATACTCGAGCACTAGACATGGATACATAATTAATATATAAAAGATAAAATATGAGTGCTTACGTATCAGTATTGAGATTCAATATTGTAGGAAAGTACGTAGACGTAACGGAGATGATAAACACTAGGTTTGATTCACAAATATACCCCCGAACATTACCCATAACCTCCTTGGCAATAACTCATAATTTCCTTAGTTCTATCCCGCTTGAAAACCATTTTGAAAGTGACACGCTCATAACCTCGTCGTAGTATTTTATGTATAATACTAATTAATAATATTAATAATAATAAGATTAATAATAATAAGATTAATAATAATATTAATCTTAATAATAATAATAATAATAATAATAATAAATAAAATAAATACTGAGTAATATATGATTAGAGAAGTGTGTGAAAACTGAGCAATTTATAGAACCTTTTCTGAAAAAGTACCCCATGAGATCGCATGGGATTTGTGCTTCAAGGCCATGCGATCGCATGGCCCTCTGATCCAGCTCACAAACTTTTAACTTTTTGTTTGTCGGCATAATTTTATATAATATATATAATATATTTAATTTATATAATTAATTATATATTATATTAAATTCACATGCATAGTTGACTTGTAATTTTTGTTCCGATAAGTCGTACGTCATCACTCGACTTATGTCCCGGTTCCGGTTTTTCAAATGTCCTTTCGTACGCTGAGAAAACTTGTATTTTACATTCGTGTCACGTACCTTTGTCAAAATATAGCCTTAAATTATCCCTAAACTATACCACTCAAAGTATATCTTAAACTTTCGAGTATTTTGGTCATTTACTTCTATAAATCATCGTCTCACTATTTGTTAATATATATATAATAACAATTCGTTTTTATGACCAAGTTAATATTATATTTTATCGTATTATTAAATATATATTTTCAATATTAATAAACACGTTTTAAAATACATATCGCAAGTTATTCATATATCTAATTCCAACATTTAATATTCCTTATTATTGTATGTGTCCAAATTACGTTATTTAAACAAACACTTTACCATTTATTCCGAATACCGTTAAGAATGGATGATTTCCCAAATCAACGTGAACCTCACAACAGAGACCCGTAATAATATCATAATCCTTAAGAGACTCATTAAATATCTTTTAATTCAATCGTTTGGCATAATCTTTTAATTCCGTAGTTGAATATATATCAATCAGATAATCAAACCAATAAGTTTAATGCACGGTATCATTTACTTAACACTTTGTTACGTTTTCAAGTTATAGTATATATATCTATTTACATATAATTGTTCGCGAATCATTGAGAACAATCGAAGGGTAATTGAATAATTCAAAATTTTGAGATTCAACTTCATAGACTTTGCTTATCGTGTCGGAAACGTTAAAGATTAAGTTTAAATTTAGTCAAAAATTTCCGGGTTGTCACAGTACCTACCCGTTAAAGAAATTTCTTCCCGAAATTTGAGTGAGGTCGTCATGGCCGACAATAAAAATGTTTTCATGACAAATATGAGTTGGTAAATAGAATTTTATCACCATTGAATAATACGGATAAAATAATCCGATTACTCGAAGCGTATGTGAGAAGTTATCGTAATAGAGTGAAATGGAGAATAGAGATTCGTCTTATCTCTTGATGTAGTAACGATTGATTTCCGGAATTTAAGGAATAGAAAATCTTCATAATTTAAATAATATTTGATTCTTCGGAATTTAAGGAAATTAGGATTTCCTTTGATTAAATGCGTAATCTGCCTCGATAGTTATGTCTAATATTTTGCTATAAATTAACCTCTTCCGTTTCATTTATTTTCACCACTCCTATAATCTTCTTTCTTATTTCATACTTACAAAAGATTTGTGAAAATGCTTCATCCAGTTCTGATTCTTGATATTTTCTTGGCTATCATATCATTCATTCTTCTTTTTCATCTGCCACCAGAGGAGGTTATTTTCTTCTACTATTACCTTGATGTTATATTGTTTTTCATTCTCCCATGTCTTTATATTGCTATACGCATTGATATATACGGTTTGTAATTTCGGGGTTGTTTTCGGGCTTTATATTTTCCATTATATTTCGGAGCTTCATGCTTTCGTTTTCTCTTCCCGACTTTAAGTCAAGCGAATAATGGTCCAGAATTCGTAGGTATGGATTTCGGAATGAACATAGTTAATGTTCTAAGAAAGAAATTGAAATGACACGATCTTGATTTGTCAAATTACCAGAATATCCGGAAAAGACCGAATCATCAAGAAATATATTTTCTTGATATATTTAGAGATTATATAGAATGAAAGAGTTATGTAACATGGTTTATGATGAGGGTGTGATCTGTGAACCTTTGTCACGTTCCATTTAGAAACTCAACATGACTTACTGTAATATAATCACGTTGATCAAGTGTCATTATATTATACTAACTCATGCTTCAGTTCCCAACATTACTTCAAAACATCCATTTTTTCGAATTTTTCAGATTTTAGAAGCTAAAATAGTTTCTTTTATGATGTAACACAGATAGTGCGAAGAGGTAATGATTTCAGATAAGAATGGTTTCGAAAAATATCTTCAGAAATATGGAGGATATTTATAATGGGAGATACGATGATATCTTAGAATATTTAAGATAAGATGATGATGAAGAATATTGTTCGCAACGGTTTTAGAGTAAGGAGCAAGGTATTCGCTAATGATTTTAGCAGACACTGAATCATTTGGATTCTTTGAAGGTAGATTTAGTCTTTGTGATTTGTCCACAGCCTCCTTCATGGTCTGCTCAATCCGTTTTTCAATTCCAAACCTTCTCTTTTTCTCAGCTTTACCACCATACTATTCTTTTTCATCAAACTTTTGACTGTTAAGGTCGTTTATAGTTTTTGCTGCTTCATCAACATTTTTCCAAAATTCGGAGAACTAGTTTCGTAGTTTGGGGTGTTTTTCGGAAACTTCACATACGAAGTATGTAAGTCTAGGAGGTAGACGTTATATGTACACATATAACTGTTGGCATAGACGTGATACAAGATTTCAAAATACTGATTGCTAATTCCTGATAGTTGGTATAGCAATTGCCGTTACAAGATGTGGATGAGTACATGATACGGTTTTAATGAGTATAAGGATTTTTCGGAAGGTCAAAGATCAATGAAGTTGTTGGTAAATTTACTGCTAATGTGGTGGAACATGAAAGATTCCCCGATAACAAAAACGTATATGCCAAAGTTACAAGTCTGAAAGGTCGTCGTTGACTGGTTGAACGGTTGATAATACTGGATACTTTGAAAAGAAATTGCAAGGTTATTTTCAGTAATAACAATGCTAAAGGATCTTTCACATTTTTGAAGTCAAAGTATAGCTTTGAAAGATGTAGAGATCTAAGAATGATGTCACCCGTTAAATCTTGACTTGGATTCTGATCCGTCAATATCAGAATATGTAATTGAATTTGTATGGAAACTATTGTATATCGCTGTGAGCATAGTTAATAATTTTTGAATCAAAGTTGAAGAATGTACAGTATAACATATTAATTGTGAACTTATATATTTCCCGGGAATTACCTACCCGTTAAAGATTTCACAAGTAATATTTTGTACAAAAGAATTTTTATTACCGTCTTTATGAAAATATATGTATGTATATTTTCTTCAGATGTAATACAGATTTGATGAGTTAATATCATATTAAGCTCATTTGATTTTTGACTTGAATTAGAAATGAATAATCTCTAAAACATTAAAGATTTAATAATCTTTACGGAGTATTTCACTAATGTAATCAATACTCGGTTTTATTGATATTTTCTCAGTGAATCATGTTGGTGCTCATGGAACTCTTGCTAACTTCGCAAGGTACGAATGATGTCTTCTAGAAAGTTTCGAATACATCGAAGATGAAAGTATAAAATCAACCATATAATTGAATAATATACTTAGTTTATTATGAAATGGAATTCATTGAGTTGGAAACAGAGATTGTAGTTAACGATGGTTAAGTCATTAACGAAGGATGTACATCATAGCATATTAGTAATATGAATTAACCGAGTAGTACCTACCAGTTAAGATTCACACGTAATAACTTGGTACGAAAAGATTTATTTTGATTTCAAAATTCATATATATTAAATATACATAAAATTTCTTCTGGGGAAATGAGTTAATACTTCATCGGTTATTGTTGCTGGTATTTCTTGGTAACTACGGTGCGTATGATGTTGATGCTCGTGGAACAGATTGTGAAGTTGAGGTTTGCGATGCGGATGTTGTTGGTGGTGGTAATGGTACTGTTGGTGTTGTTGTCGGTGGTACTGTTGATGCCGGTGATGCTGCTGGTGCTTGTAACCTTTGCACCATATTCTCCAAAGCCACTACCCGAGCGCGAAGCTCATTGACTTCTTCTACTACACCGGGATGATTGGCGGTTCGGACGAGCGGATGAATAAGATCCAGAATTTGAGAGAGAATATGATCATGACGAGATATTCTGGAGATGAGAGAGAAAATGGTATTACGAACAGGTTCGCCGGTAAGTGCTTCAGGTTCTTCGCCAAGAGGGCAATGTGGTGGATGGAAGGGATTGCCTTCTTCTTGTCTCCAATAATTAAGTAGGCTACGAACTCATCCCCAATTCATCCAGAATAGATGATGGCTAATTGGTTGATCCATTCCGGTTACACTTTCTTCAAAGTTCAGGTGAATGTCCATATCGGAATAGCTGTCAGAGTTTAAGGAATTTGAACTAGATACGGGATCCATCTTGTATAATTAGGGAGATGATTTTTTTTTTATATATGAATTAGATTATAGAATTTAGTTTGGTATTCTTCAATACATAATTTACATATGTATATATAATACCAAATTCCATAAATCACGGAGAAATTTTCGAAAGATGTCAGGATAAGTTTACAGTAACAGATACGCTAAGATATGAATTTTGTCTATACACTATTCATGTAATCAATGCAGTAAAACGTGTCTAGACTAGGAATGATAAGCAGGTAATTTCCGACAAAAATGATAAGCAAAACTTTTGACATGCAGACACGGTCGAAGTCCAGACTTACTAATGCATCCTAACAACTATCAGTTAGACACACTCATGCAAGACCTGGTTCGCTAGGACCAATGCTCTGATACCAACTGTGACAATCCTCCAAATCCATATGGACGAACACGTCATTCATCGATTTTATTGCGAGGTATTTGACCTTTATATGATACGTTTTGTAAACATTGCATTCTTTTAAAAAAAACACCATAAATGAATATTTAAATGAAAGGTTTTCGACATCTGATGATTTCTACATATAGTCAATCACTGTAAATAATAGTTTACAATAATACTTCCATTGACAATGCAGTCAGAATAAGATACATGGTGATGATTTGGTGAATGCAACGTTTTCTTGAAAAATATGTCATGTAAGACTCCATGCACATAGCTTGTCTAACACATAAGCAAACAGCGGAAGACTTCTAGGAAACCTGAGAATAAACATGCTAGCAAGTGTCAACACAAAGGTTGGTGAGTTCATAGTTTTATTGTTTCATATAATCTGTATATAAAGGTGGATCACAAGATTTCAGTTGTTTCGTCCAGAAACGTTTATCAAAATATTCTACAAAATTGAGCACCCTGGTAACTAAACTTAACGTATATATACTTTATACCCTTTGTATAATCATCTTAATAATACACGCAAACCAACGTGTATGCTTCTCAAATAGCATACGTCTGTTAAAAGGCTAGTGCTCTAGCTGGAACGGGGATATCAAGCCCTATGGATCCATATACTACTACTCGCGTCCACCAGTTCTTATAACTGGCAGTTACTAGTTACCAAAGCTAAGGGATTTTCGGTTCAAACTCGGTGTAGGATTTAGTATGTACTTGTATCCATTGCGTTTAAAAATAAAGTGCATGTATTCTCAGCCCAAAAATATAGATTGCAAAAGCAATTAAAAAGGGAGCAAATAAAACTCACCTTAGCAGCATATAAAGTCGTTCACCAAAATGTGATCGAAACTCGGATTACCAAATAATCGTAGATCTCAACCTAGAAAACATATGTCGGTCAATAAATGTCTATCAAGCTAGGTTAGGTCATAGTGTATCACAATCCTAATGCTCGAGATCGACATATGATAGTTATCCAAAGTCATTTCAAAAAGTCAATTTTGACAATAGTTCAACAAAATGAGACGTGCCTTATATAAGGATTCATTTACTCGGTTGGTAATATTTAAAAGTTCACTTTATCAGTCTCGTAAACAAGTTGTTTAAATCTTAATTGCAGATTCAAAAGCAATTTTAATTAACGTCAATCATAATTCAGTTGATCATATCTTTTAATCCGTTCATCGAAACTATTCGATATCTAAATGAAAAGTTATTGATTTTTCGCCAGCTTTCCAAAAACATGTATATCATATACCTTTTACCAGTAATATATGTATTTAATTAGTGATTCATTATAAACTGTTTAACGACGAAATTTTGCATACAAGCATATATAAATATATATACTCGAGCACTAGACATGGATACATAATTAATATATAAAAGATAAAATATGAGTGCTTACGTATCAGTATTGAGATTCAATATTGTAGGAAAGTACGTAGACGTAACGGAGATGATAAACACTAGGTTTGATTCACAAATATACCCCCGAACATTACCCATAACCTCCTTGGCAATAACCCATAATTTCTTTAGCTCTATCCCGCTTGAAAACCATTTTGAAAGTGACACGCTCATAACCTCGTCGTAGTATTTTATGTATAATACTAATTAATAATATTAATAATAATAAGATTAATAATAATATTAATCTTAATAATAATAATAATAATAATAATAATAATAATAATAATAATAATAATAATAATAATAATAATAATAATAATAATAATAATAATAAATAAAATAAATACGGAGTAATATATGATTAGAGAAGTGTGTGAAAACTGAGCAATTTATAGAACCTTTTCTGAAAAAGTACCCCATGCGATCGCATGGGATTTGTGCTTCAAAGCCATGCGATCGCATGGCCCTCTGATCCAGCTCACAAACGTTTAACTTTTTGTTTGTCGACATAATTTTATATAATATATATAATATATTTAATTTATATAATTAATTATATATTATATTAAATTCACATGCATAGTTGACTTATAATTTTTGTTTCGATAAGTTGTACGTCATCACTCGACTTATGTACCGGTTCTGGTTTTTCAAATTTCCTTTCGTACGCTGAGAAAACTTGTATTTTACATTTCGTGTCACGTACCTTTGTTAAAATATAGCCTTAAATTATCCCTAAACTATACCACTCAAAGTATATCTTAAACTTTAGAGTATTTTGGTCATTTACTTCTATAAATCATCGTCTCGCTATTGTTAATATATATATAATAACAATTCGTTTTTATGACCAAGTTAATATTTTATTTTATCGTATTATTAAATATATATTTTCAATATTAATAAACACGTTTTAAAATACATATCGCAAGTTATTCATATATCTAATTCCAACAGTTAATATTCCTTATTATTGTATGTGTCCAAATTACGTTATTTAAACAAACACTTTACCATTTATTCCGAATACCGTTAAGAATGGATGATTTCCCAAATCAACGTGAACCTCACAACAGAGACCCGTAATAATATCATAATCCTTAAGAGACTCATTAAATATCTTTTAATTCAATCGTTTGGCATAATCTTTTAATTTCGTAGTTGAATATGTATCAATCAGATAATCAAACCAATAAGTTTAATGCACAGTATCATTTACTTAACACTTTGTTACGTTTTCAAGTTATAGTATATGTATCTATTTACATATAATTGTTCGCGAATCATTGAGAACAATCGAAGGGTAATTGAATAATTCAAAATTTTGAGATTCAACTTCATAGACTTTGCTTATCGTGTCAGAAACGTTAAAGATTAAGTTTAAATTTGGTCAAAAATTTCCGGGTTGTCACATGGTTTGTTGTGGTTTTCGAAGGAAACAGAAACATGAAACATACTCGTTGTAGTAGCTGCAAAAGTAACAACGAAACAGTGATCGGTGGTGCTCCCTAGGGTGGTTGCTTGTTGTTGTACGTGAATGGTGATAGGATGATGTGGTTGTAGTTAGTAAAAATGAATTTTGAAAAGGGTGACTATGGAACACGATCATGGTGGTAAGGGTGATAGTTTTGTGGATGGAATTAAAACTAAGTTTATATTTTGTTCTTTGTTGGCATCATCAACAAACAAAGAAGGGGTTTAGTGTTACTCAACAAAAAGAAAGAACAAAAAGAAAGAAGTAGAAAAGCACAAGTGATGTTTTGGTTTTTCCTATCATGCATCTGTATATGTTTATATATATACAATTCATATTCCGTAAATAATAAGATGGTGGATAGAAGAAACAAAACCCCACAGTAATTCAATCAGTATCTCAATTACATACAGTGAAACAACCAGGTTTCTTGTAATCTTGTTACCGACAGTTTTCACGGACTGTGTATCGGGCGAAATCAGTGGCGGATAAAAGTGTTCAGAAAAATTCCATATTTTTAAATTAACTATATTTATTTATTTTGGTCATTATGGTATAAAATTCGATCATTAACTATTAAATAAAAATTACATTAATTATTCACTCCCAACCCTAAGTAAAATATAAAAAAAAAATTAAAATTCAAGAATTAGTTCCTAAATACATTTTTAATAAGCCTATAATTTATAAAACTCATTTTTGGCTAACCGTTTATTTTAAAATAATATAAGTTTGAATTTAACTTGTGTAATATCCATCGAATGATGAACGAGTGCTACTATCGTTTACTAAATGAATTCGAAACCATATATATATATATATATATATATATATATATATATATATACATATATATATATATATATATTCAATATACTTTATGTATATAGATTTATTTTAACAATACATTTTATTATTAATTACATCATTTTTCATACTTATTTCTAACAATTAAGTTGTATATTATTTTACATATTTATTTATAATAATAATTTCATACAACGATTAATAACATTTATGTACATATATTTATTTATATTTATATACATATCTACTCACAAATAGTTGTTCAATGAATCGTCGGGAATGGTCGAGGTCAAATGGTAATTGAATATATGAACATAGTTCCAAAATTTTCGAGACTCAACATTACAGACTTTGCTTATCATGTCGGAATCATAATAAGATTAAGTTTAAATTTGGTCGAAAATTTCCGGGTCGTCACACACGAGCAGCAACCAATATCCTCATCCGATTCATTCATCACATTCTCGATAAAGTATCTTTCGTGCCACCGAAAATTGTCTCGACGACGGTTTCGTTTCATATTATACCTTCCCCACACATGTTTAATAAAACGACTTTTGATCAAAGGAGGTACTTTTTTCTTTTTATTAACTCGAAAACGAACAACCGCGGTATATGCAAGACAATCCATATTTTCTAGGCTAGGGTCACCCACGTGCCTTTCGTCTGAGCCCATGTCCGGCCCATTTGGGGCCTGATTGGTCATACCAAACTCACCATAATGATCTGGCCCAATAAAGGCTTCTGGCCTATTTTGGAATTGAACATCTCGAGAATGGGAAACTGGGCAGAAAGGATCACGTGCTTTTACCTACATCGATACCTGTACCTTCAGCATAGGAACTTGCATCAGTAACCCTCGACGATTGAAAATTTTGGGGCGGCGCGTCACCATCTGATTTGAAAATTGGTGTGGAATTCAAGGCTGAGGAACCTCCGGACGGTGGCCAAGTTGATTTCAATTAGGAGGGCCTATTAAGCAATAAAAGTTTTAAGCTCATAAAATATCATAAATTTGCACCAGTAGCCCATAATGTTAGGGAGGCCATGGTCCCTTTTGGACTTTAGGTAGGCCATGGTCCCTTTTGGACTTCATGAGGCACCGCCTCTGTATCTCACATATGTGAGATTTAATTTTGTTGTTGTAATGTGATGGTGTTTTTTTTTAACACCTAATACTAATACTAATACTGTAATATATATATATATATATATATATATATATATATATATATATATATATATATATATATATATATATATATATATATATATATAGTGGTATGATCAAGAGGGAAGTAACTAATCGGGGGAAGCAAAAACTTTTTTTTTCGTTTTTTGAAAAAACTTTGTTCACGAACATTATAGATGAGATGAAAATATGAACATTTAGTAGAGACACTTCGTGATGAATGTTATTATTTTGGCGGAAAACGCTCGAAGAAGTAATATATAACAATTATCGTGTTTTTCGAGCGTATGTTGAGTTTTAGCTATTGGGGTTTAGATATTAGGGTTTAGATATTAGGGTTTAGAAATTTAGGGTTTAGGGTTTAGATTTAGGGTTTAGATTTAGGATTTAGATTGAGTTTTTAACACGAACGGTTTAAAGTTTAGGGTTTAGGGTTTGGTGTTTTGGGTATATATATATATATATATATATATATATATATATATATATATATATATATATATATATATATATATATATATATATATATATATATATATACTACGAAATATTCTAAGCATGATTCGAACCTTTAATCTCAAAGTTATAAGAGTGGTCTCGATACCGTAAAGTCATTGGCTCTTTGATTTTTCCAATCAAATCGATAGATAATTTTTAGGCTATGTTTGGCAAAACTAGCTAGTAGCTGTTAGATAGAAGCTGAAAGCTGTTGCTGGAAGTTGAAAGCTGTAAGCCGGTAGCTGGAAGCTGGATCTTTTTAGATTTATTTAGGTGTTTGGAAGAGTAGCTGGAACTGTTAAAAAATTGGTAAAATTACAAAAATAGACAATAGTAAAAAACACTTAAATATCATTAATTTAATTCAATAAAACATAGCCATTAACAAACTTTGAGAACATTATATAATAATACTAATTTTTAATGACATGCATTCAGTAGCAATATTTTTTAAGAA
The DNA here is from genome assembly GCF_046630445.1 of Rutidosis leptorrhynchoides. NCBI lineage: Eukaryota > Viridiplantae > Streptophyta > Magnoliopsida > Asterales > Asteraceae > Rutidosis > Rutidosis leptorrhynchoides. Next base: position 115,399,467 of record NC_092341.1, on the reverse strand, counting down.
CTAACATAAATCTATAATCATTTCTTCTTCCAGTTTACTTTCGTCACATTCTCAGGTCTAGAACAACAAGTAATAAAAGTATTGTGATATTCACAACAATATATTAATTAAATACTTTATCAAAGCTGAAGGATAATCGGAACAAGTTCAAGTTGTAGTTGAGCCATACAAGGCTAAATAAACAACATAAATACATACGGTGTGTGAGTAATAAATAAATTATAAGTGGGTTTCTATTAAATGGAAGGCCGGAAGGGTATGACAGTAAATAAAAACCAAAAAGCTCCTTTTATTGTTTAAACGCTAGTCTTCATGGCGTTTAGAATTTGAGCTTGATGGAGCTTTTTCTCATCTAAAAAACCTCTAAATTGTTTTATCCAAATTAAGCTTTTAATTTTATAGGAGGTTTTTCATAAAAGTTAAAAATTAGACTCAAGTAAACGTACCCTTAGTGGTAAAACTAAATGGAAGTTTGCTTTTAAAAAATACGACTAAAAGAAAAAGCTAAATGAAACTTTGAACTTGAGCAGCCGAGCTCTGTAAACGCAGCCGACTCTAGAGCTTTAGCCGAGATCGTTTACTCGAACTCTTCTGTGTTTTTTCATTGCCGCCAAATTAATCGTCTACTGTTGGCGACACATTTCACGGTGGTAGACTGTCACAACTCCGGCCATGGAATATGAGCCACCACAACCTATGGAAACAGATAGAGTCAATCCACCTCAACCACAAGATCCGCCTAGAATCCAACGCTTAGACAAGTCCGTCGTCAACCGAATTGCCGCCGGTGAAGTCATCCAACGCCCTGTCTCCGCCGTCAAAGAGCTCGTCGAGAACAGCCTCGATGCCGGATCAACCTCCATTAATGTTTCTGTTAAAGACGGTGGTCTCAAACTCATCCAAGTCTCCGATGACGGTCACGGAATCCTCGTAAAACCCTAACTATTGTTACTTTTACAATTTTCTATCAATTAATATGCAATATTCATTCATTTCAACCAATTTAAGATGTTACATATCCGAATTGTTTGATTCTGTATATAAATAAGTGTTAATTAGTGCATTTGTTTTTGTCAATTTTGTAAGTTATTTATTTTTCTATTTTTATTTTATGTTTTTATTTTTATTACAGTATGAGGACTTACCGATTTTATGTGAGAGGCATACGACATCGAAGCTGTCATCATTTGAAGATTTGCAGTCAATTAAGTCAATGGGATTCAGAGGTGAAGCATTAGCAAGCATGACTTATGTTGCTCATGTTACAGTCACTACTATAACAAGTGGTCAATTGCATGGTTATAAGTATGCTATTTTTTTATTTTGATCTTTTGTTCAAATTTGTGGTGTTTTTCACAATTCATATAGATTTATTACTTTTAATTTATTATTATTTTTATTGTACTAGGGTATCATACAGAGATGGTGTGATGGAGCATGAACCTAGGCCCTGTGCTGCTGTGAAGGGGACTCAAATAGTGGTGAGACCTTCTAACTTTTATATTCGCTGTTTTTTGGTTTTGATATTATTTAAAGTCATAACATAATGTATGGTGATTTGAAAGGGAGTACGTTTCGATGTGTGTGTGGTATGGACAATTTGTTAAATTGGCATGAGGGATTATTGTATCTTCGTGAAGGATGTTACATTGTACCACTTTTGACATTTAGAAAACAAAATCTACAGAGTAGTAAACAAAGGGACATGGACTTTAATTTGTTCTTTGATTAGTAAGATTCTGAATTTGTATTAGGGATCTACTTTTGATTGGATGATGTGTGTGTTTCTACCAGATTGAGAATCTATTCTATAACATGATTGCTCGAATGAAAACTCTGAAGAACTCTGCTGACGATTATCCAAAGATTGTTGACCTGCTAAGTCGGTTTGCGATCCATCACAACAATGTGAGCTTCTTCTGCAAGAAGGTAAGTAGTTTAAGTAATTGTTTTTATTTACATAATACTCAGTGTTTCTACTCGGGAGGCATATTTATTACCATTTTAATGGTCTGCATGTTTATGTCATGTTTTTGTAGCATGGTGCAACTACAGCTGATGTTCACTCAGTTGCTATGCCTTCAAGGCTTGATGCTATCAGATCTGTTTATGGGGTCTCAGTTGCTCGCAATATGATAAAAATAGAGGCATCAGATGCTGATCTATCTAATTCAGTTTTTGATATGGATGGCTTCATATCCGACTCTAATTACTCTGCGAAGAAGACTACTATGGTTCTCTTTATCAATGGTATGTGTGGCACAACTGAGAGCGCAATTCCAAAATTGTTTAGTCTGCTGATAGTTTTTCATGCAAGTGTTTACCAAGGGGTTTGTATCGTTTGGAGGGTATCATTCACATAATTTCCCTACTAGTTTACATAAATATATGCAATCATATTAAAATTTTGTATGTCCATTTATACTACTACTATATACTATATACCATATATTCACTTGGTGGCTCTTTTACTCTATGCAGTCTTGTGTCTGCTATTTGTAAATATCAATTTGCTTAACGTTTCTGCTTTAGTTTAGCGTCACGAGTCATATATACCTTATTGACTTCTCAAGGCTATTGATTTACTCTTAATAGCATCGATGATATCCTGCTCTCTTTTTTGTCTCTACCTTTTATTGGTAAAGTTCAGTGCCTTGTTATCCTTGTAAGTTATTCGATGCTCAACGCTGCTTCTAGTATTCCTTGGTGTCAAGTTAGGTTTGGACAGTAAAGATGCCGTTCATTAGCAGAAGCTATTACAAAAAAAAAAAAAAAAAAAAAAAAAAAAAAAAAAAAAAAAAAAAAAAAAAAAAAAAAAAATTCAAATATAAAAATAAAAATAGAATCGTACCTAGAATAGTTGTATCCTACCAGAATTTACCTACATTTTGCCGAGCTTTTGCTTCCTAGAAAGCTACAGTAAGCCTTTATCTCGTCTTAGCTTATGTAGACTGATGTCAATAAGTAGGCTCTAGCACCTTTTTTTGCTTGTATGGAATTGGGTGTTAATTCCACCATGGAACTTTGAACTTTGACTTATGCTAACATTGATTTCAAATGCAGATCATGGTTCCGGCTTTTATTTACTTTTGTCTGTTTTTCGCAGAAAGATTAGTTGAGTGTACTGCTCTGAAGAGGGCCATTGAAATAATCTATGCTGCAACTTTGCCCAAAGCGTCAAAGCCTTTCATATATATGTCAATTACCTTGCCTCCTGAGCATGTTGATGTCAATGTGCATCCCACAAAGAGAGAGGTATGTATTCTTATCATCTTATAGATTAATCTTTATCTAACTATCTCAATTGTCTAACTGACCTATGTGTGAAAAGTTAAACAGATAAGGTCTCGATATATCTCTAGCAATTCTTTCTTTGTAGTGAACATTCAGCTTGATTAGGAAACATCATAAATGCAAATGGTGCTCTCGTGAACATAGCAAAATGATATTTTGTGCATTATTTGCACATTTTTAAGTATAAAATGACATTAGTGTGTCTTCGACTGTCTGTTTGCCTGTCTGTTTGAATTTATGATAATCGTACGTAGGTAAACTAATCGTATAAAGCAACCCTTATTGATTATGTAAAAGTCCCCCGACTGGTTGGGATTTCGATGTAGTCCACGAGTTTATTCGGTATAAGTTGTTAAAATCCAATTTAGTCGGCCAAAGCCGGATCCATTAGTTCAAATTCGTATTTATTCGGTCAAAATCGGTCAAAGTAGGTCAAATACATAAGTTTATATACTCTATATGCTCGAGGTTTTATCTAAGTGAAAATATATGTTTTTAATTCTGAACTAAAACATAAATGTTTCTGCAGGTGAGCCTTCTGAACCAGGAGGTTATTATTGAGAGGATACAATCAACAATAGAAATGAAGCTAAGAAGCTTAAACGAGGCTGGCACGTATCAAGAACAGGTTGTCTTTTCTCACAAGTATTCTACTTTGTAAATTAATCATTTATTATGTTGCTCTATTTATCAAGTTATAAAATATGAATGATCAAAATACGTTATATATTGAAGGAACTAATATGATTAAAAGGAAACGTTTAAATAGGATATTAGTTAGTATGACCTCATCTCTTAATTACTAATACTACTGAAGAAGATCCAATAATATCGGATTGTTTTTAACCTACCATACAGGCCTTTGTTGGTTTTAGAATAGTTTCTTTAATTTCATCTGTGAATGACAATTTCTTTATGCCCTTTTCTTTTGGTCATCGCAAATGGCCTCTATAGTAATTTTTTTCTTTAATTTTGTTGAAAGGAATGCTTATCATAAATATCTTGTTTTGTGCTATTAAAAGGGAAAAAGAATATGAGGGTAACTATGTATAGTTTGTATGTAATAAGCAGAAGTCATGTGTAATTAATGCATGCATGCATGCATGCTTGCTCATGTGTTATCATTAAGAACAAGAAAAGAACGTTTTATCAGGACAGTGTATTAATATAAACATTCTTCCAGAATTATACATTGAAAAGTCGATGTTTAAGTTCTTCCATCCGTTATTCATGAATGCATGATGATGTGTTCTATTCTGCTATTTCCAGCTATCCTTTTGACTATAATGTCAGTCCTTTTCTTTGGTTCAGCTATTATATCATATTTGATATTTCATGTGCTTAACAGCCTGCTGATAGCTCTCCTGTCAGTTCGGTAGCTGCAAACAAAGTTTCTCCTATAAATACATCAACCTCTGGTATGCTAACTGATGCTATTTTTTTTGTTTGTTTGTTTAGGTTTGATCATATATATTACCGTATCTATATCTCTTGGTTTGCTAACTTTCTTTTATTATTATTGGAGGTTCACAAAAGATATATGCATACAAGAAGGTACGGACGGATTTACAAGATCCTTCTGGGAGGTTGCATGCCTATATGCAAGCAAAAACTCTTAAGAACCTTGAAAGCAATCATGGCCTAAATTCTTTGAGGTAGGATAAACAATCAAGGCATATTCGAATCAACTTTTTTGAATTTTGATGGCCTATATTGTTAATCGTTAATCCGTCTTTGTAATTTACTTTTAAGTTTGGATCTAATTTTGAATACCGAAATGTTGACCACTTTGATTTGACTTTAGGTCTTCTATTAGACAAAGGAGGAATCCGAAGGAAACTGCTGATCTTACGAGTGTTCAAGAGCTTATCAATGAAGTTGAACGTGGTTGCCATTCAGGTATGCTAATTGAACTATTTGCTGACAATGCATAATCTTACGTTGATCGTGCCACTGCTTTGTGAACTTTTTTGTTAGGTCTTTTGGACATTGTACGGAACTGCACATATGTTGGAATGGCCGATGATGTTTTTGCTCTCCTTCAGCACAATACACATCTATATATCGCGAATGTTGTAAATTTGAGGTTATATACTAGTTCTGTGTTTTAGCTTTCTAAGGAAATGTTCAATTTGGTAGTCCATACTTGCTACTCGGGGAGTACTGTCGGTACTTTGGAGAGAGTAATCTGCAACTCGGGGATTAATTGGATAGGACTTTTTATACATTTACAAATAAATTTTTTAATATTATGTGTGTAAATAAAGGAAAAAAAACCATAAACATAAACTTTACTTAATTGTCTAAATACATAAACATAATTGGGATTTTTTCAACATATTAGCTTCGTGAAGATATCCACGAGTTATTATGAATCTTTAATTTGCACACCTAGATTAAAAGGTAGATATGATGTAGTTAATTTGGTCACGATGTTATAGAGCTAAAAGGACCTCATGTATCTTCATATTTAATTTTGTTTAGTTCCACAGCTTACGCAGTATATATTTTCTTTTTTGACACCCATCATTTTGTAGCAAAGAGCTCATGTACCAACTGGTTCTGCAACGATTTGGTTATTTCAATGCAATACAATTAAGTGATCCTGCTCCACTACAAGAATTAATCACTCTGGCATTAAGGGAGGAGGATCCGGATACAGAAGAAAATGAAAATGACGACTTTAAAGTAAAGATTGCTGAAGTAAGATTATCTATTAATTAGTTTATAGTTTGAGCATCATTATATAATTCTATTTCTAAAGCTGCTTCTTTATCTTAAAACACAGATGAACACGAAACTACTTATACAGAAGGCTGAAATGCTTGATGAATATTTCGGTATTCATGTGGACCCACAAGGAAATTTGTCAAGGCTTCCTGTAATACTTGACCAGCACACACCAGACATGGATCGTGTTCCAGAATTTGTTCTATGTCTGGGAAATGATGTAAGTTACATACATGTACACAAATAAGTATATGCCTATACATATATATCACAAATAACTTTTATTTTAATGAGTTTGTTCTACTTCTTATTATATAAACAAGTACAGAGATTGGTTCATGCCTGATTTATTCAGAATACTAAACAACAGAACCTAACAAACATATATCAGAAAATAACTAAACTCGAACTATCTTTATATGGCAATTTAATGTAAAAATCTGCTGATTTACAGGCTTTGCAATAGTATGCTAAACGACGATATGTGTGGAATGTAGTTAAAAGTCACATTCCCAGTTGCTTTGAGATGTAAGGAGTATGTGTTTACATAATTTGTGCCTTTTTTTAGGTGATTTGGGATGATGAAAAAATCTGCTTTCAAACGATAGCTGCTGCTCTTGGTAACTTTTACGCTTTACATCCACCTCTGTTACCAAATCCATCAGGTGATGGTTTAAAGTTTTATAATAGAGGCCATCAGAAAGAAAATGTTTCAGGAGGTACGGAACTTCTTCAGTAATGCAATACATAGTAATTTGTTTATTTGGAAACGTAATCTGTTAAATGTGATTAAAGAGTGATTATGGAGTGTTTTAGTTTGTTATAATTTTTTTTCTAGAGATGGTAATGGTAATTTGAAAGATGTTATGTTTCAGGAAATGATATGGTGGACGATGGAGTTGATAACGAGCTACTTTCAGAAGCCGAGAATGCGTGGGCCCAACGAGAATGGTCAATACAACACGTTCTATTTCCTTCCATGCGGCTTTTTTTTAAGCCCCCAACTTCAATGGCCACTAATGGAACGTTTGTGCAGGTATCAATTTTCTTTGTATCCTTTGTATCCACAAGTCTTGTTTGCGTCTTCGTGATAACTAGTTCTCATTTTCTTGAAAAGTTGTAGCAATTAGCAAACCATCACTAAGTTAGGACCCTCAGATCCTTGCAAAAGTCTCATGTTCAAATCTTGTAGTCACCTGAACAAGGAAAACCTCATCACTTTTCTTTTAATACTTGTAGCACAAACCGTTAAACAAAAGTAAAAGTAAATGAGATGATGGCGTGTGAGACCTTGTTTTCGCAGTAGCATATATAGATACAAGTAACTTTTTGTATTTACAACTGCAGACTCCTGTACAAGTGGTAACGTTGGGTTTGGTTTTTGTATAGGTGGCCTCTTTGGAGAAGCTATACAAGGTTTTCGAAAGATGCTAGAGATACCCTTGTTTGTTTGTTAGCTAATGATGCTGTGTAGATAGCTAAGTTGTTATATCAGCATTCTATATTCTTAGGCTCCCACTATACATGTTCATGTTGCTGATTTATATAAGTTCATGTCACTGATTTTCGAAAAGCATTCATCAGGTAATCTTGATAGAATGGTAGAGAGAGTTTTTGCTAACGTTTTGACCCTCGCTTTGCTTTAGATAGGTGATCTGTACACCACCCTTTTTAGCCATACAGCACTAAATGTACATCGTAGTATTGTACAGTACAATAGCACAATTGGTGGTGTATAGCTAAAAAGTGATGGTGTACGAATCGGATCACATCTATTGTTAAAAGTTGTATGGAGTAAACGTTTTGCAGCCATGGTTGTAAAAGTCGCTAATCGAGGTATAGGGACTAGTTGGGGACTGATATAGGGAATAGTCGTGGGATTATTCAACTGTTTTGATCAAATTTGACTGGTTTTTACCAAATAAATTTGAATTTGACAAGTTCTCACCCGTTGACCGGCTCTGACTAGCTTTCGGTTGACCGTTTTGTCAGCATTTATTAGCGTTGATAAGTGACTTCTAACACAAACTAGGCCTAGTAGGGTTGGACTACAAATGATTAGGCGGGGACTAAGCAATGCGGATTTATCTTCATAAGTTGTTTTCACCATCTGCCGTCTGCCTTTTACAACCACGTCTGCCGGAGCTCGATACACTCTGAAATCCAGATATGTCTACTAGATGAATTAAAATTGATAATTACCCAATTCTTTTACAAACTAATCACTTTGATTTTTGAAATGTTCAAGTAAAAGAATTTAAGGTAACGCATAATTAATACTCCCTATATTGGTAAAAAGCACAAAAAACAATATTTTGGCATTGGTTTCTTATCTTGGAACATTTCATACTATAACTCTCTGTTGGAAGCTTCGACGAGCCCAACACACCAACTATAGAGGATCTAGACTATACTAGACTCACTACACCAACACTTTGACGTTGATTAGCCTTTAATTTTATGAATTCTTAGTGCACAATAGTACTTAGGCGACAGTGTCGATCATATATCATTTAGGCGGTATAACCGACCATGTATCACTTAGGCGGCAGAGCCGACCATATAATAAGAACAACACAAGTGCACTAAGAACTTAAACACAAACTAAGGCTTAACCGGGAAACTTAACAAAGAACACTTTTATTAATACAAAATACAATTACAATTTTACTTACTTACAAGCTTTTCTTCTCTACTCACACTCTTCTCACTTCTTACTTCTTCTCTACTTCTCAACTCACTCTTTTTCACTTCCTCACAACTCTCACACCTTACACAAATGAACCCACCACCTATATTTATACTACTCCATGGAAGTTTCTAGAAACTAGATATTTCCATGGATATATAAATATCTAGATATTTTTATACATATAAATATCTAGATATTTCTTACACATAGAAATATCTAGATTTTTCTTTACATTTTAATATCTAGATATTTTTCATATACATATTAATATCTAGATATTTTACCCATATACATTTACTAATTCCATATTATTCTAAATTTGCATTGTATTTTAACACTCTCCCTCAATGCAAATTTTCTTCCAACGATGTCTTGCAGACCATTCCAAGTGCTTCTCTGAATTTTGTAAACTTCGGTTTACTTAGGCTCTTGGTAAATATATCTGCAACCTGTTCATCTGTCTTTGTTGGCATCATCTTGATCTCCCCTTCAAGGACCTTCTCGCGAACATAGTGATAGTGCACTTCTATATGTTTTGTTCTTGCATGGAAGACTGGATTCTCTGCTAATCGAATAGCTGATAGATTATCGCAGAAAAGTTTTACTTGATAATCTGTTGATTGATGAAGATCTTCCATTAGTTGCTTCAACCAAGTAATTTCTTGTGTTGCTGATGCTGCCGATCGATATTCTGCTTCAGTGCTTGATAAGGATACAGTTGGTTGTCTCTTGCTGCACCATGATATTACTCCCGATCCAAGACTAAACATGTATCCAGTTGTTGACCGTCGTGTATCATAGTCTCCAGCGTAATCGGCGTCACAATATCCAGTCACGTGACATTCTTTTGTTTTCTTGTATAAAATACCAAAGTTAATAGTGCATTTAACATACCTTAAGATGCGTCGTACAACATCAAGGTGAGGCTTCTTCGGATTGCTCATGTATCGACAAACCACTCCAAATGCATAAGATATGTCTGGCCGGCTTAGTGTTAGATAAATAAGACTTCCGACCAACTTTCGATACATGGTAACATCTTGAAGACTTTTTCCTTCATCTGCTCGTAGTTTTGTATTCGAATCCATCGGAGTTGATATAGGTTTGCAATTAAGCATTCCATACTTTTGTAAAAGATCTCGCGCATATTTCTGTTGTCCCAGAAATAATCCTTCTCTTTTCTGCTCTATTTCGAGTCCAAGAAAATGTTTGAGTTCTCCAAGCTCCTTCATATAAAATCTGATAGACAGATTCTCTCTTGTTTTTTGGATCTCCACATAGTGATCTCCCTTGATGATTAAGTCATCCACATATACTAGCACTATGACTAGTTTTCCTTGATCTTGTTTCACAAATAAACTAGAATCTGAAGGAGCAACTGTGAAACCACTTTGTACCAAGAACTCGCCAATCTTCCCGTACCAAGCTCTTGGAGCCTGCTTCAAGCCGTATAGTGCTTTCTTTAATTTGCAGACATGTTCAGGATGGAACTTGTTCTCAAAGCCTCTTGGTTGCTCCATATAAATGTCTTTGTCAAGTTCTCCATGTAAGAAAGCGTTCTTGATATCCATCTGCCACAACTTCCAAAATTTGCTAGCGGCTAAAGCTAGTAGAGCTCGAATTGTTGTGATCTTCGCCACTGGACTAAACGTTTCTTCATAATCCAGCCCATATTGTTGAGAAAAATCTCTAGCAACAAGTCGAATTTTATACCTTTCAATGGAGCCATCTGATCGAGTCTTCACCTTGTAAACCCATTTACAAGATATTGGTTTTACATCTTTTGGCTTTGGAACTAAACTCCATGTCTGGTTTTCTTTTAGTGCATTAATTTCTTCTTCCATCGCTTTCTGCCATTCTCGACTTTGCGCTGCTTCTTCATAAGTAGAAGGCTCAATAGGTATTGATTCATCCACATGAGCAGCGTTGGCATACCTTGGATTAGGTTGTCTCTATAGCGACCCGGCAAAATCGTCATTGACGGGGCCGTCTACTAAGGTCCCGTTACGTGGTCATAAGTCTTTAAAACAACGTTTGACCAAAATATGTCGCATTCATTTCAAATGTAAAAGTGTTTCAAGTTTACAAAAGAAGTTCAACGACTAGTTAGATTACAAAGTTTAACGTACAAATGAAACCTATGCGACACAATTTAAAAGTAGTCAAAAGACGCTCCAACTATGCATATATACTCGACATCCAAGCAAGTATCAAAAAGAGTGCGGAAGCATGTATCACATAGCGCTTAAGGACCTGAGAAAACATATAGAAAACTGTCAACGAAAAATGTTGGTGAAATCATAGGTGTATTAGTAAACGTGCATTTGAACCACAAGATTTAATATAAGTTGATAATCTAAATCGTTTGCATTCCAAAAGTTGTTGTTTATATCGCGAGCACCCAATTATCAAGACTTAACTGTTTTGTACCCTGTTACGTAGTGTTAGAACATACACTATACTCGAAAATATATTTCATCCGCTAACGGTAGCGAACCGTCCGAATGAGGCTCGTCAAGCCCATGTGATCACATAATATAAGTTCTCGTTTACACCCTGCAAGTGTAACTAATGATATTTGAATTGAGGCTTTTTGTTCAAACTCGCACGTGGAATGTTTGTTTTCGTACTTTTGTTCAAAGCATAAAAGTATGATACGTATATGTTTCTCATCCCATAGTTTAAAACGTAAAAGTTGTTGAAAAGGTGGGACTATGATCTCACCTTGAGTGCATGACTAAAAAGTACTTCACAAGTATACGTGTGCAAAGAACAATGCTAGTCTTGACCTAAACAAGTAGGTTGTATCAACAATGGTAAACACGGTTGGTCAAAGATGTTCAATTAGTCCTATGGCTCGTTACGACTCGATTAATGTAGCATGTGAATCAAATTGCCAAGTTTCATGCAAGATTCAAGTATAAAAGCATGTTAGAAAACGATTGCATAAGTATTCGGTTAAGTTTGATTAAAAGTCAAACTTGGTCAAAGTCAAAGTCAACGGGGTCGGGTCAGGTATCCGACAATTTTTCTATGAAAGATAAGCATATATAAGTATGTTGGCCAAGTTTCATGTTAATCGGACATGTATAGCATAGCGGGAATTAAACGAAAAACGAAAAATAAAAATGGGCCAGCTGCCTTCAGATGCGCCGCATCTGCAAGTGATGCGCCGCATCCCAAGTCAGATGCGCCACATCTGTACCTGAGTCAGTGAGACTGCTTTAAAAACTTACAAGTCTCGAACCAAACTTCAATTTAACGCAATTTATGATCCGTAAACATCTAAAACATGTATCTTATATCACTGGAAAGGTAATTTGACAAGGAACACAACTAAACACATTTCAACAAACAATTCAATACTTGCAACAACCCAAATCACATTCAATGCTCATCATTTAATGCACTCAAGTTCATAAATGCAAATCAATGATTCGGGCAACCAATTTACATTAATGATATGCCGTTTCGAAGATAATTAAACATACAATACAACTAAACACTTACTAATAACATATCATGTCATTTAAAGCATCAAAAGTTCATTTCAAGTTCATCAAACCCTAACTCAAATTCACCAAAATCAATAATCAAGTTTGTGAAGTTTTCTAAAGCAACCTACACATCAAATTGGAGCTAGTGATACTAGGAACACATTTAATACTTGCACTTTATCACAACAACAAAATTAAATCATCCAAAACTCAAATTCAAACACACACTTCTCATGTTCATGCTAGTTACACTAAAACTACGAGATCGAGCATATTAATCATATTTCATGTTAGACTTGAGCCATAGACACTAATTAACAACTTTATAAGTTAAAAACATCAAGAACACAAAATCTAGTGATTTTAGAAAGTTACCCAAATGTAATGAAATCGGTATGGAATCGAAGAGGAAGTTGCAAGGATTTCAAATATGCAATTTGTTTTGTTGCTAGCTTCCTAATCCGAATTTAGATGATGAATTCTTGTTGGTGTTCTTGAGAGAATAAGGAAGTAGTAAAAAGTGAAAGAGAAGAAATGAATGGATGAGAGTGAAGTGTTGACCCTTTGACCTAGTCAAAGGTTTGGTCATTTGGAAAGTTTGGTCCCTCTAGTTTCATTCGAGTGCGTGAATTACCTAAACGAGATAATTTAAAACGCGTATTAATGAAAGATGTTATAAATATAAAACAGACTTTAAATAAGTAAACGGAAAAGTAAACGGAAAAAGGCGGGATGTTACATTACCTACTCCTTAAAAGAAATTTCGTCCCGAAATTTAAGTAGGCGTAGTAGTCGTTGTTTCTCTCTCGGAATCTTGCTTTTCCGGAACCGGGAATAGATGAGGGTATTTCCTTTGCATTTTATCTTGCCTTTCCCAAGTAAACTAGGGTCCTCTCTTGGCGTTCCAACGGACCTTAACAATCGGAATTCGGCTTTGTTTTAGTGCCTTGACGGAGGTGTCCACAATTTCAACCGGTTCCTCCACAAAATGAAGTTTCTCATCAACAGTTAGCTCCTCGAGAGGGATGACGACATCGGGTTCGGCAAGACATTTCTTCAAGTTTGATACATGGAATGTAGGATGAACGGAGCTTATTTGAGGTGGAAGATCTAAACGATAAGCAACGGTTCCAAAACGCTCCAAGATTTCGAAAGGACCAATATACCGCGGATTTAGCTTCCCACGTTTTCCGAAATGAATTACACCTTTCCAAGGTGCGACTTTTAACATTACGCGGTCATCGACTTGAAATTCGAGGTCATTGCGTCTTTTATCGGTATAGCTCTTTTGACGACTACGGGCCGTCCTAAGCCTATCTCGGATTTGAACGATTTTCTCGGTTGTTTCATGAATGAGTTCGGGCCCGGTGATTTGTACGTCACCAACTTCGGCCCAACAAAGAGGAGAATGACATTTTCGGCCATATAACGCTTCAAAAGGTGCGGCTTTAATACTCGCGTGGTAGCTATTGTTGTATGAAAACTCAGCTAATGGAAAATGCTTGTCCCAAGCTTTTCCAAAATTGATAACGCAAGCTCGTAGCATGTCTTCTAAAGTTTGGATTGTGCGTTCGCTTTGTCCGTCGGTTTGTGGATGGTATGCGGTGCTCATGTCTAATCGCGTTCTGTAACGACCCGGATTTTTCCGATCGTTTTACACTTATAAGATTAATATTTACATAAATTAAACCTTACCAACATGATAAGCAATCCAAATTGTTGAGACTTATGTTTTTGAAAAGAGTTTTACACAATGTTTGACCGTCTGGTTTGACCGATGATATCACGAACTATATTATATATGATAATTATACGTTTGTGTATATATATGTATATATACATATTTAACATGATCTAAGGATGTTTTAATACCTCATTTTGTATTAATAACAATAAGTTATAAGTATATTTTGAAACTACTAACTTAAGTTTTCAAAACGATAACCATACGTAACGTTATTTGATATAAATACTTATGATCTATAATGTTTATACATATATCGTATAAGTAATGTATTTAATCACTTTTAAAGGGCTTTTATACATAAAACAATATAAGTATATTTACAAAAGATAGTTATATTTGAATTCTCATTCCGTTTCCTCAATAATCCTATACGTATATCTAGGGTACTATACACAGCTTCTAGAAGTATTTACTATTGGTATATACCAATAGAAATCTTCAATTATTGGTGTAATATGTCATTCATGACATAATATATTTTAACTTATCTTAGATATTTTCACTAAAAACCAAATTTTCAAGCCTATAAATAAGCACCATTTCTAACTCATTTTTACACATTCATTTTCCAAATTTTACTTCCAATTTTCACACACACTTGCAAGAACTCTCTCAACTTTTATTTTACTACTCCTTTCCAGCAACTTTACATTTTAAACTTGAGGTAAAAACTCTACTTCAACTCTTTTTCAATTCATATATTTATAGCTATATATATAAGAGTTTATAAACTAGAACATAGTTTGAATAATTTCAAACTTGTTCACAAACTAAATAGATCCTTCTAACTTAACTTTTAAAATACTTCAAGACCTGTAATATATCTTAAATATATGTTAACTTAACAAGGTATAACTTGGTTTTTCAAAGAACACCTTAAAAACTGATTTTACGATGTCGGAGTACAACCGGGGGCTGTTTTGGGTTGGATAATTAAAAAACCATCTTAAACTTTGAATTGAAGGTTTATTTTCTGGAAAAATGATTTTTACTATGAATATGATAACACATAAAAATTTCATGATTTAATTCAAAGTATAAGTATTTTTAGAAAAATGGTCATTAAATGATATTTTTGTAACAAAAATGATTAACTTCATATGTTTCATCAAAGATTGACCTATGATCTGTGATTTCGAATACAAACTAAGGTATTTACAGTTCATAGACTTAAAGAGGGACTCGATCCAAGGAGATGGCAAGTTGAATCAACGAAAACGGAGTTGTAACGAAGAAATTACGACTAAAACAAAATCGGATATCCAAGACTTGTTTAGCCACGAAAATAATTGGAGAAAATTAAATAAATCACATCTTTCTTAAATAACATGATATTATATATATATGTACTCGTAATTTAATTTTATATATATCAGGACCACCCGTAAACAACACGAGAAGATTAATCATAAGACCTCATGTATGTACGCAACACGTCATTTGACAACACCGGTACTTTATGTACGCAACACGTCATTTGACAACACCGGTACCATGGGTCAAGATTAATTCCGATCAACATGAATACGATGTGGTCTTTATTTATTTTATTAAGCAACTAATTGTGGACTACTAACATCAGACTGCTAACTACGGACTAAGGAATTATAAAAAGTATTAAAAGTATTAAAAGTATTAAAAGTATATATATGTGACGATTGTTTAAAAAGAAAATATATTGATATATTATATATGGATAGGTTCGTGATATCAACCGGAGACCAAGTCAATATATATATATATATATATATCTTCAAGGCAAAAGTGAGTATATAGTTCCACTTTTAAACTCTAAATATTTCGGGATGAGAATACATGTATTTTATGTTTTACGTTATGGACACAAGTAACTGAAAAATATATTCTACGTTGAGTTGTACCACTGGCATACTTCCCTGTAGCTTGGTAACTGTTATTTACAGCGGTATTGTAAACGCGAATCCTGTTGATAGATCTATCGGGCCTGACAACCCCAACCGGACTGGACGACCAGTATTCAACGGTTGCACAGTACTTCGTTTCGTGACTACACTTGGTACGGTGTAGTAAGATTTCATAATAAAGGGAATATGCGACGTGATTAAATGTTAAGTATGGTTACCAAGTGCTCAACCACTTAGAATATTTTTATTAAATGTTTATATATGAAATCTTGTGGTCTATATTTATAATGCTGCTAGCATTAAACCTATATATCTCACCAACTTTTTTGTTGACGTTTTAAAGCATGTTATTCTCAGGTATGAATTAAGTCTTCCGCTGTGCATTAGCTCATGTTAAGGATACTACTTGGGACCTTTTAAGCCATGATACAAAGACGTTGCATTCGAGTCATTGGAGTTCAATAGAGAATATTAATAAGTAAATGACAGATTAGGTCATTTGGATATTATGAAATGTTAGACGAAAATGTCAAATATTGATGTAATGATAGTTTTCCTTTTAAGAATAAATGCAACGTTTGTAAAATGTATCATATAGAGGTCAAGTACCTCGCAATGTTATCATATGTTATTGTATTCGTCCCTATGGATTGGGTCGGGTCGTCTCATGTGGTATCAGAGCGTTGGTCTTAGCGAACCAGGCCTTGCATTAGTGTGTCTAACTGGTAGTTGTTAGGATGCATTAGTGAGTCTGGACTTTGACCGTGTCTACATGTCAAAAGTTTTGCTTATCATATCTAGTCGAAAATCATCTGCTTATCATCCTTAAGAATTGCCTGCTTAGTATTCTTTAGTCTAGACACGTCTTACTGCATTTGGTGCATCGATAGTGTATAGACAAAATTTGTATCCTAGCGTATCTGTTGCTATAGACATTGCCTGACGAATTTCAAAGATTCTCCGTAATTCACGGGATTTTGAGTATTATAAATACATATGTAAATTATGTATTGAAGAATACCAAACCTAACTCCTATAATCTATTCCAAACCAAAAATTCATTTCCCCGACTGTACAAGATGAACTCCGCGTCCAGTTCGAATTCCTCCGACTCCGACAGCTACGCTGATATGGATTTCCATTCGGGCTCCGAAGGCAGCGTCACTGGAATGGATCAACCAATTTCTCATCATCTATTCTGGATGAATTGGGGATGGGTTCGTAGTATACTAAATTATTGGAGACAAGAAGAAGGTGATCCCTTTCACCCACCGAATTGCCCCATTGGCGACGAACCTGAAGCACTTACCGGCAAACCTGTTCGAGAAACCATTTTCTCTCTCATTTCTCGAGTATCTCGTCACGATTATATCCTATCCCATATTTCGGATCTTGTTCATTCGCTCACTCCAACCGCCAATCATCCTGGTGTACTAGCAGAAATTAACGAACTTCGCGCTCGTGTGACGGCTTTGGAGAACACGGTGCGAAGGTTACAAACACCAGCAGCAGCACCAGCAGCATAACCAGTACCGTTAACAACATCAACCTCGCAATCTTCAGTACCAGTAGCATCATCGACGTCAACGACATCATCAGCATCAACACCAACCGTATCATTACCACCACCAACAATCACATCCGCACCACGTACCTCAACATCATCATCTGAACTTCGAATATGATCTTTGTTCTACATATCATTCTACACCGATTACCTCTTCTTTACGTATCGTTCTTCGTTCGACATGACGATTATGTAATCTCTAATGTTTTGGAGATTATGTAATCTAGTAATAACGATAAATCAAATGAGTTGAATATTTTATTGACTCATTAAATTCATAGTTACCTCCGAAGAAAATATATATGCAAATATATTTTCATAAATATTGTAATTAAAAATTTCATTCGTACAAACTGTTAATGATGAAAATATTTTAACGGGTGGGTAGTACCCAAGGAATATTTAGAATTCACATTAACAAGTTACACTGTACATTCTTCGAATCTGATTCAACGATCATTTATTATCCTACTTACAATTACCGATATACGTATCCGTTCACCCCAGATTAACCATTTCCATTTAAATTTCATATTTGGATTTTTACCTATCCGAATCCAACAAGTGGCATAATGAAGAAACATTGGCAAAATAAAAATTGTTAGAAACAGATGAATTAATTAATTGAAATTGTGATAGGATTACACGCTAACTGTTCCGGCTAACTGTTCCCAGCTAACTGATTAATATTTAATTAATCGCAATTTACATTCTTGCAATTTTAATTTCTGTACTTTACATACCGTCGGGACACATGTACAACAACACGTCGGATTAATTCTGAGACAACACGTTGTATAATGGGTCATGATATATATTTATTTATTTTACGCATTTTAAATAACGGGACACGTATACAAGGTTTCGACTTATCATATTGATCCATCTATATATATATTTCGGAACAACCATAGACACTCTATATGTGAAGGTGGGAGTTGGCTATACAGGGTCGGAGTTGATTCCAAAATATATGTATACTTTGAGTTGTGATCGACACCGAGACCGGTACACGGGTCATGATACGTATTAAGTAATTCGAATATTATATATTTAGTTCATATATGAATTTATTGAACCATTGGACAATCGGACTATTGGACTGCTAACTTTGGACAATTAAAAATGAGTTAAAATGATGATTATTACATATGAAACTAAACAACCCTTCAAGTTTGCCACTTGATTCTATTTTAAACCTCATTTGTATCTTGACGATTACAATTTGCATTCACAACTTTTCATGATTCTTGAAAACATCTCGATCGAGAAGTTCAACCAGCCGCACCTCATCTACGGAATAAAGATTTATGCATACAGTTATGCACCTAAAAATTTTTGAACTCGAAGTTATAGTTAAAACGTATCCGCATCGAATTCCTTATCATCCATTAGCAAAAACAATCACACGATTCCTTTTCAATTAACTAATTTTGTCACAGCTCCACTTCGATATCTCAGTAAGACTACTCTTATTACAATCTCGATATATATATATATACGTTGTTCTTTCACCATCGTTACCGGAGAACCTTTTATATTCCATCATATTACCATCAGCGTTTAATCATCTAAAAATACAATTCTCCTTAAACCATCTTGGTTTGATAACCAATGACCCAGATCCGATAACTTTGAAAATACTGACGAAGCAGCATGTTGTAGAAGGTCTTAATGACCAAATGTTGATGATAAAAGAAGGAAGTGTTAGGAACGCTCGATAGAAAATTGGTACTGAAAACCGGATTGAACAAACCATGAAGGAGACTCTGAACAAGTTACAAGGACTAAACTTGTACATAAAGAATTATGATGATTCTGTAGCAAACACCTTGCTTCTGAATCTAAACCCTTACGGGTCAATCTTCATCATCATCCTTCGACATTAGAAATTCCAAGATATTATCATATCTTTCATTATAAATATCCTCAATATTTCTGAAGATATTTTCACCACTATCCTTATCTGAAATCATTTATCTCTCTGTAATATCTGCGTTACAATATAAAGGAAACTGTGTTAGTTTCTAAATCCTTCAAGTTTAAAATAGGAATGTTCTGAAGCAGTGTTGGGAACTGATGCATGAACTAGTATAATATAATGAAACTTGATCAACTTCATTATATTACAGTAAGTCATGTTAAGTTTCTAATGGAATATGATGATTCACAGTACCGTCATCATGTGCCATGTTACACGACTTTTACATTCTATCCAATTCCGAAACATGTTAAGAACAAATCATCTTGATAGTTCTATTTTCCTGGATATTCTGGTAATTTGACAAATCAAAATCGTGCCATTACCATTCCTTTCTTAGAGCATTAGCTATGTTCATTCCGAATTTTATACCTACGAATTTCGAACTGTTGATCGCTTGACTCAAGGATGGGAAGAAGAAACGAAGGGACAAAGTCCCAAAATAGAAATTGGGGTATAGATTACAGCAAATAGGAGAGAGTATTAACTATGGATGACAATGATTATGGAAAACAGAAGCATGAGCATCGAAATATAAGGAAAGATATCAAACCCAATAACCACCCAGAAACTACAAACCGTGTATATCAATACGTATGGCGATGTAAAGACACGGGAGAATTAGAAACATTATAATTCCAAGAAAATCATAAAAGTGAATAGATTCTTCTAGCGGTAGATGAAAGAGAAGAATGAAAGATATGAAAGTTAGAAGTATAACAAAAATCAGAACGGGATGAAGCATTTTAAAGGATACCTTAAGGTATGAATTAGAGGAGGAAGAGTAAGAGATGTGAGGTATGGAAGTAAGAAAGGGAAGGAGGTGGATTTATAGTGAAATATCCGACAAAGAAATCGAAACAGATTATCGCATTAAATCAAAGGAGATTCTGTTTTCTAAATCATCGAAGAACCAAATCTTATTACATAAGATTTTCTTTAAATCCCTTAAATTCTGGAAATCAATCCTAATCTCGACATCGGTTAAAACAATTTCATATTCACTCATTTCATTCTTTTGTGATAGCTTCACTCGTGTGCTTCACAAGATCGAATCGTTTTATCCATATCTTCCAATAATGATAAAACTCTATTAATACCTCATATTCGTCATGAAAACATTCCTATCGTTATTTATGACAACCTCTACCAAATTTCGGGACGAAATTTCTTTAACGGGTGGGTACTGTAACGACCCGGATTTTTCCGATCGTTTTACACTTATAAGATTAATATTTACATAAATTAAACCTTACCAACATGATAAGCAATCCAAATTGTTGAGACTTATGTTTTTGAAAAGAGTTTTACACAATGTTTGACCGTCTGGTTTGACCGATGATATCACGAACTATATTATATATGATAATTATACGTTTGTGTATATATATGTATATATACATATTTAACATGATCTAAGGATGTTTTAATACCTCATTTTGTATTAATAACAATAAGTTATAAGTATATTTTGAAACTACTAACTTAAGTTTTCAAAACGATAACCATACGTAACGTTATTTGATATAAATACTTATGATCTATAATGTTTATACATATATCGTATAAGTAATGTATTTAATCACTTTTAAAGGGCTTTTATACATAAAACAATATAAGTATATTTACAAAAGATAGTTATATTTGAATTCTCATTCCGTTTCCTCAATAATCCTATACGTATATCTAGGGTACTATACACAGCTTCTAGAAGTATTTACTATTGGTATATACCAATAGAAATCTTCAATTATTGGTGTAATATGTCATTCATGACATAATATATTTTAACTTATCTTAGATATTTTCACTAAAAACCAAATTTTCAAGCCTATAAATAAGCACCATTTCTAACTCATTTTTACACATTCATTTTCCAAATTTTACTTCCAATTTTCACACACACTTGCAAGAACTCTCTCAACTTTTATTTTACTACTCCTTTCCAGCAACTTTACATTTTAAACTTGAGGTAAAAACTCTACTTCAACTCTTTTTCAATTCATATATTTATAGCTATATATATAAGAGTTTATAAACTAGAACATAGTTTGAATAATTTCAAACTTGTTCACAAACTAAATAGATCCTTCTAACTTAACTTTTAAAATACTTCAAGACCTGTAATATATCTTAAATATATGTTAACTTAACAAGGTATAACTTGGTTTTTCAAAGAACACCTTAAAAACTGATTTTACGATGTCGGAGTACAACCGGGGGCTGTTTTGGGTTGGATAATTAAAAAACCATCTTAAACTTTGAATTGAAGGTTTATTTTCTGGAAAAATGATTTTTACTATGAATATGATAACACATAAAAATTTCATGATTTAATTCAAAGTATAAGTATTTTTAGAAAAATGGTCATTAAATGATATTTTTGTAACAAAAATGATTAACTTCATATGTTTCATCAAAGATTGACCTATGATCTGTGATTTCGAATACAAACTAAGGTATTTACAGTTCATAGACTTAAAGAGGGACTCGATCCAAGGAGATGGCAAGTTGAATCAACGAAAACGGAGTTGTAACGAAGAAATTACGACTAAAACAAAATCGGATATCCAAGACTTGTTTAGCCACGAAAATAATTGGAGAAAATTAAATAAATCACATCTTTCTTAAATAACATGATATTATATATATATGTACTCGTAATTTAATTTTATATATATCAGGACCACCCGTAAACAACACGAGAAGATTAATCATAAGACCTCATGTATGTACGCAACACGTCATTTGACAACACCGGTACTTTATGTACGCAACACGTCATTTGACAACACCGGTACCATGGGTCAAGATTAATTCCGATCAACATGAATACGATGTGGTCTTTATTTATTTTATTAAGCAACTAATTGTGGACTACTAACATCAGACTGCTAACTACGGACTAAGGAATTATAAAAAGTATTAAAAGTATTAAAAGTATTAAAAGTATATATATGTGACGATTGTTTAAAAAGAAAATATATTGATATATTATATATGGATAGGTTCGTGATATCAACCGGAGACCAAGTCAATATATATATATATATATATATCTTCAAGGCAAAAGTGAGTATATAGTTCCACTTTTAAACTCTAAATATTTCGGGATGAGAATACATGTATTTTATGTTTTACGTTATGGACACAAGTAACTGAAAAATATATTCTACGTTGAGTTGTACCACTGGCATACTTCCCTGTAGCTTGGTAACTGTTATTTACAGCGGTATTGTAAACGCGAATCCTGTTGATAGATCTATCGGGCCTGACAACCCCAACCGGACTGGACGACCAGTATTCAACGGTTGCACAGTACTTCGTTTCGTGACTACACTTGGTACGGTGTAGTAAGATTTCATAATAAAGGGAATATGCGACGTGATTAAATGTTAAGTATGGTTACCAAGTGCTCAACCACTTAGAATATTTTTATTAAATGTTTATATATGAAATCTTGTGGTCTATATTTATAATGCTGCTAGCATTAAACCTATATATCTCACCAACTTTTTTGTTGACGTTTTAAAGCATGTTATTCTCAGGTATGAATTAAGTCTTCCGCTGTGCATTAGCTCATGTTAAGGATACTACTTGGGACCTTTTAAGCCATGATACAAAGACGTTGCATTCGAGTCATTGGAGTTCAATAGAGAATATTAATAAGTAAATGACAGATTAGGTCATTTGGATATTATGAAATGTTAGACGAAAATGTCAAATATTGATGTAATGATAGTTTTCCTTTTAAGAATAAATGCAACGTTTGTAAAATGTATCATATAGAGGTCAAGTACCTCGCAATGTTATCATATGTTATTGTATTCGTCCCTATGGATTGGGTCGGGTCGTCTCACGTTCCCAACGCTTCTTGTAAAGTACGCAAAAATCGAGAAAAAAAACGGCCATCTCGGTCGGAAATAATCGATAAAGGCACATCGTGACAGGCTACGATCTCTTTAATGTAAAGTTGTGCAAGTTTCTCTATTTTGTCGGTTTCCTTCATGGCTAGGAAGTGTGCGGATTTGGTGAGACGGTCAACAATAACCCAAATGGTATCATAACAGCCCGTCGTCTTTGGTAGCTTGGTGATAAAATCCATCGTTATTCTCTCCCACTTCCATTGCGGGATTTCAGGTTGTTGAAGTAACTCGGACGGTCTTTGGTGTTCGGCTTTGACTTTGGAACATGTTAAACACTTGGCAACATAAGTAGCTACGTCCCTTTTAATGTTCGGCCACCAATATTGTTATTTAAGGTCGTGGTACATTTTATTGGCACCGGGGTGAATCGAGTATCGTGACTTATGGGCTTCATCTAAAATAAGGCTTCGTAGGTCCCCATAACTAGGCACCCAAATCCTTCCAGCGAAGTATCGGAGTCCAGTCTCCTTAACTTCGAATCGAGAGACTAGAATGTTTAAAAGCTCGTGTGAAATGTTTTCATCCTTGAGAGCCTCATCTTGGGCTACCCGAATTTAGTTATTGAGGTTGGTGTGGATAGTGATGTTTAACGCTCGTACACGAAGAGGCACTGCTCTTTCTTTTCGACTTAAGGCATCGGCTACTACATTTGCCTTTCCGGGGTGGTAACGAATCTCGCAATCGTAATCTTTTAAGGTTTCAATCCACCTTCATTGTCTCATGTTTAGTTGCTTTTGGTCGAAGATGTGTTGAAGGCTTTTGTGATCGGTGAAGATGGTACTCTTGGTTCCATAAAGGTAGTGTCTCCACATTTTAAGTGCAAAGACAACGGCTCCGAGTTCGAGATCATGGGTCGTATAATTCCGTTCGTGGACTTTTAGTTGTCGGGAGGCGTAAGCAATGACTTTCTCTCGTTGCATCAATACACACCAAAAACCATGTTTCGAGGCATCGCAATATACAACAAAATCATCATTGCCTTCGGAAAGTGACAAGATAGGAGCGGTGGTTAGCTTTGTCTTCAAGATTTGAAATGCGGATTCTTGTTCGGTTGCCCAAACGAATTTTCTTCTCTTATGAGTTAACGCGGTTAGAGGACGAGCAACCAAGGAGAAATCTTTGATGAATCTACGATAGTATCCGGCGAGACCCAAAAATTGACGAATGTGAGTAGGAGTAGTAGGAGTCTCCCATTTACTAATGGCTTCGATTTTTGCAGGATCGACTTTAATACCTTGATCACTTACAACATGACCAAGGAATTGAACTTCCTTCAACCAAAAATTCACACTTGGAGAATTTGGCATAGAGTCGTTCTTGTCTTAAAAGTTCAAGCACAAGTCGGAGGTGTTCCTCGTGTTCTTCTTCACTCTTAGAATAGACTAAAATATCATCGATGAACACGATAATGAATTTATCGAGGTACGGTTTGCACACGCGGTTCATGAGGTCCATGAACACCGCCGGTGCATTAGTGAGACCAAAGGGCATTACGAGAAATTCATAACTACCATAACGAGTCCGGAAAGCGGTTTTGGAGACATCTTCCTCCTTAACCCTTAGTTGATGATAACCCGAACAGAGATCGATTTTTGAATATACACGAGACCCTTGTAGTTGATCAAAGAGGTCATCGATGCAAGGAAGAGGATATCGGTTCTTAACCGTCAATTTGTTTAGTTCACGATAATCAATGCACATTCGTAGGGATCCATCTTTCTTCTTAACGAACAAAATCGGAGCGCCCCATGGTGAATGGCTAGGTTGGATAAAACCACGGTCAAGTAATTCTTGGATTTGACTTTGCAATTCTTGCATTTCGGATGGTGCAAGTCTATACGGTGCACGTGCTACGGGTGCGGCTCCCGGAATAAGATCAATTTGGAATTCAACCGGTCGATGAGGTGGAAGACCCGACAATTCATCGGAAAATACATCGGAAAAGTCACTAACAATCGACACATCATCGATGTGCTTCTCATCGGGCTCGACTTTCTTAACATGAGCAAGGATCGCAAAACAACCCTTATGGAGTAGTTTTCTAACTTAAAGCACGAAACGAGGTTGAGTCCAGCGCAACTCTTATCGCCATAAACGATCAAAGGTTCACCATTCTCGATAGGAATTCGGATTGCGTGAAGATCGCAAAGGATGTGAGATTTCGTTTTGACCATCCAATTCATACCGATTATTACATCAAAACTTCCTAGTTCCATGGGTATCAAGTCAATTTCAAATTAGTTACCCAAAATGTTTAACGTACACTCCCGGTAATATATGTCGGCACTCAATAGGTTTTCGTTGGCCACTTCAATAGCATAAGTAGTATCTAGGGGAAATGGTGAGTTGCAAAGAGTATGAGCCAAAGTCTTGGATACAAAACATTTATCGGCACCCGAATCGAATAAGCATGTAACATAAGTGTTGTTGAGAAGAAACGTACCCGTGACTAGTTCATTGTCATCCCGGGCTTTTTCGGTGGTGATGTTGAAAGCTCGGCCGCGTGCATTGGGGTTAGTTTTCTTCTTCGGGCATGCATTTCTATAATGACCCGTTTGGCCACATTCGAAACATACACTGGTTTTGGTGCATTGGGCCCCTTTTGAGCTACAGGGGCGGCACTTCTACAATCATTGGCCACATGACCACTCCTTTGGCACTGGTGGCAGAATAGATTGCCGCATTCACCATAGTGACGTTTGTAGCATTTGTTACAAAAAGGTTTATTTCTGCCATAACTTTTCTTGGAGTCGGAGGTGAAAGGCTTTTTAGTGAAGTTGTTGTTGTAGTTATTTGATTGAGAGGGTTCCCACTTTCTTTTGTTGCCACCCGATTTGTCCTCGGCCTTAGGTGCCGAGACTACGATTTCGTCCACCGTTTCTATCAATTGGCGGGCCATCTTCAAAGCTTCTTGATGATTAGCGGGTTTGGATAACATTACCCCATGTTTGATGCTCTTTGGAAGACCATCCATGTAAAGTTCAACCCTTAGGGCCTCGGGGTTCACAAGGTTTGGGCACATCAAGGCAAGTTCGGAGAATCGTTGATTATAGGCCTTGAGATCGTTTTCGACTGCTTTCAAAGTTCTTAGCTCTTGTTCGAGCTTTCGGGTTTCCTCACGAGGGAAATATTCGATGATCATCTTTTCCCTTCGATCTGCCCAAGAGAGGGCGTGAGCTTCCTCGGTACCTACCGATTGTACATAAGTGTTCCACCAAGTGAGAGCGACACCGGCAAAAGTGTGAGAGGAGTATTTAACCTTGTCTTGGTCCCGACAACCGCTTATGCTAAAGATAGCTTCCGTTTGTTCGAACCATCGAGTGAGAGTAACCGGTCCCCCGGTCCCATCAAAAGTATGAGGTTTGCACCCCGTGAAGTTTTTATAGGAGCACCCTTCGCTTGAGTTACCGGCTCCTTGATTGTTGTTGTGGTTGTTGTTGTTGGAAGAGTGACCGGCCATGGCCGCCTCTACGGCGGTGGCTACCATCCGTTGAAGAGCTTGGGCGGGTGTTTCGTTGTGTGGCACACGGCGAGGAGGCATTTTTCCTTCAAAACACAAGAATATCGTTGATTAGTATTCTTAATAATACTAACCGTGATATGGAAAATAAGGATAGTGAGAAAAGTTATCCTTGACTTGCCTTAAATTCTTTATGTCATAATGTCGGAACGTCCATGTGAGTCACCGTAATATAATCCCGGAAATTATATAACCCTGATTCACATGTGCATTTAACATTATTTCATATAGTCAAGGTGGCGCGTCAATTTAAATTTAGTAACGCGAGATTAAGATTGAATAAGAGTTAGATATGATAGGAGAGTTCGAGTATAATGCACAAGTAGTCAAGTAATTCCTACTTCAAGTCTATATGCCGGTCGTAGTCTAGACTCACCAATGTACCCTATGACTCGGTGTCGACACCGATGAACTCTAAATCCCTACAACCAATGCTCTAATACCATCTGTAGCGACCCGGCAAAATCATCATTGACGGCGCCGTCTACTTAGGTCCCGTTACGTGGCCATAAGTCTTTAAAACAACGTTTGACCAAAATATGTAGCATTCATTTCAAATGTAAAAGTGTTTCAAGTTTACAAAAGTAGTTCAACGACTAGTTACATTACAAAGTTTAACTTACAAATGAAACATATGCGACACAATTTAAAAGTAGTCAAAAGACGCTCCATGTAGCGACCCGACCAAATCATGTTTGACGGCGCCGTCTACCTAGGTCCCGTTACGTGGTCATAAGTCTTTAAAACAACGTTTGACCAAAAGATATGTCGCATTCATTTCAAATGTAAAGATTGTTCAAAGTTTACAAGAATAGTTCCACCACAAGTTACGTTACAAAGTTAAAGTACAAATGAAACTTATGCGACACAATTTAAAAGTAGCCAAAAGACGCTCCATGTATGCATATATACTCGACATCCAATGCAAGTATCAAAATAATGAGTGGAAGCATGTATCATGTATCGTTCAAGGACCTGAGAAAAACATAGAAATCTGTCAACGAAAACGTTGGTGAAATCATAGGTTTGAGTAAGTAAGTACAAGTGAACCACAAGATTTGCAACAATGAGATAATAGTAATACATTCCAAAAGTTTGTTTCACGAGCACCCAATTATCAATGCTTAACATTCCTTCCATAGAACCCCATCACAATAGTGTTAGAACATACACTGTTTCTCAAAAATACATTTCATTCGTAAACGGTAGCGAACCGTTTGAATGAGGGTTTGTCAAACCCATATGGCCATATAACATAAGTTCTCGCTTACACCCGGTAAGTGTAACTAATGATAATCGAATTGAGGATTTTTGTTCAAACTCGTATGTAGAATGTTTGTTTTCCTGTACTTGTGTTCACTTAGTAAAAAGAAACGTTTATGTTTTCTCATCCCAAATGTAAGTGCAAAAGAGTAAAAGTGGGACTATGATCTCACCTTGAGTGCACGAGTAGTAAAGTACTTCAACAAGTAAACGTGTGCAAAGAACAATGCTAGTCTTGACCTAAACAATAAGTTGTATCAATAATGGTAAACACGATAGGTCAAAGATGTTCAATTAGTCATATGGCTCGTTAAGACTCGATCATAATAGCATGTGAATCAAATTGTCATGTTTCATGCAAGGTACAAGTATAAAAGCATGTTAGAATGATTGCACAAATATTTGGTTAAGTTTGATTAAAAGTCAACTTGGTCGGGTCAAGGTCAACGAAAAAGTTAACACGTTCGGGTCGGGTCCCGAACTATTTCTCTGAGGTTTTTAATCATATATGAGCATGTTAGAACAAGTTACATGTGAATCGGAGGTCCATAGCATAGCAAACATTTTCCGTAAAATGACCAACGAAGACAGTAGCCTGCCAGGGTATCTGAACGGCGTCCAGTTTGTCTGGACGGCTTCCAGCTTTGAAGGCCTGGACGGCGTCCAAAATACTGGACGGCGTCCAAGTCTGAAGGGCTGGACGGCGTCCAAGAATCTGGACGGCGTCCAGATCTGTATCCAGGCCCTGTTTTGCTGCAACAAAGAAATGCACGAACCAAAACTCAAACAAATACAATTTGCTAACCGAAAACACCTAGAACATGTATCATACACCGTTGGGAAGGTATTTTGACGAGGAAAACGACTAAACACATTTCGTCTATCAATCCAACACTTACAACAACCAAAACCGCATTTAATGCTCATCATTAACCGCATCCAAGTTCATAAATACATATCAATGATTCGGAAACTTACTACCTATATACAATACGCCATTTCGTAGGTAATCAAGCATACATTACAACCTAACACTTACTAACAACATTAACAAGCATTCAATGCATCAAAAGTTCATTTTAAGGTTCATCAAACCCTAATTTAGAATCACAAAATCAATAATCATGTTAACGCAAGGTTTTCATATAATCCAACATACCAAAACAAAACTAACGATGCTAGTAACACTTTTAACACAATGGGTTTAACATCTAACAACATTTAATCAATCAAAATCAAAGATTAAACTAACCCATTTCAAGTGTTCATGCTAGTTACACCGAATAACAAGATCGAGCATACAATTTACATACACGACATCACAATGAGCCATAGACACTAACTAACACCATTTCAAGTCAAAACACGAATTTAGAGAAATTTAAAGTTTTAGAAATGTTACCCAAACGAGATGAAGTTGGTACCAAAATGAAGAGGATGAAGAGAGGATCACGAATATGTAATTTATTTTATTGTAAGCCTCCTAGATCGAATTTAGATGATGATTGAATGAATTTGGTAAATGTGTGTGTGTTCTTGCTAGAGAGAAAGAGAGAGAGATGGAGATGATTGAATGGTGGTGATTGGGGTGGACTAGTTGACCTAGTCAACTAGTTTGCCCCGTGTCAATTTTAGTCCCTCAAGTTTGAATCGGGTGCGTGAATTACCTAATCGAGATAATTTAAAACGCGTATTAACGGGAGATGTTATAAACATATAACGGAGTTTAAATTAGTATAACGGAAAAGTAAATGGAAAAAGGCGGGATGTTACATTACCTACTCCTTAAAAGAAATTTCGTCCCGAAATTTAAGTAGGCGTAGTAGTCGTTGTTTCTTCCTCGAGATCTTGCGTTTCCGAAATCGGGAATAAGTGAGGGTATTTCTTTTGCATTTGATCTTGCCTTTCCCAAGTAAACTCGGGTCCCCTTTTGGCATTCCAACGGACTTAAACAATCGGAATTCGGCTTTGTTTCAATGTCTTGACGGAGGTGTCCACAATTTCAACGGGTTCCTCCACAAAATGAAGTTTGTCATCAATAGAGAGTTCCTCGAGAGGAATGACGATATCGGTTTCGGCAAGGCACTTTTTCAAGTTAGATACATGGAAAGTAGGATGAACGGAGTTCAATTGAGGCGGAAGATCTAAACGATAAGCAACGGTTCCAATACGCTCCAAGATTTCGAAAGGACCAATATACCTTGGATTCAGCTTCCCGCGTTTCCCAAAACGGATTACACTTTTCCAAGGCGCGACTTTTAACATTACTCGGTCACCGACTTGAAATTCAAGATCGTTGCGTCGTTTGTCGGTATAGCTCTTTTGACGACTTCGGGCCGTCCTAAGCCTATCTCGGATTTGAACGATTTTCTCGGTGGTTTCGTGAATGAGTTCGGGTTCGGTGATTTGCACGTCGCCTACCTCGGCCCAACAAAGAGGTGAACGACATTTTCAGCTATATAGCGCTTCAAAAGGTGCGGCTTTAATACTCGCGTGATAACTTTTGTTGTAAGAGAACTCGGCGAGAGGTAAGTGCTTGTCCCAAGCTTTTCTGAAATCAACCACGCAAGCTCGTAACATGTCCTCTAAGGTTTAAATTGTATGTTCGCTTTGTCCATCGGTTTGAGGATGATATGCGGTGCTCATGTCTAAACGCGTTCCCAATTCTTCTTGCAAAGTACGCCAAAATCTAGAAACGAAACGACCATCTCGGTCGGAGATAATCGATAAAGGTACACCTTGTCGGGCTACGATCTCCTTAATGTAAAGTTGTGCAAGTTTCTCCATTTTGTCCATTTCTTTCATGGCAAGGAAGTGTGCGGATTTGGTGAGACGGTCAACAATAACCCAAATGGTATCATAACCGCCCGTCGTTTTTGGTAGCTTGGTGATAAAATCCATCGTTATCCTTTCCCACTTCCATTGCGGGATCTCGGGTTGTTGAAGTAGTCCAGACGGTCTTTGGTGTTCGGCTTTGACTTTGGAACATGTCAAACACTTGGAAACATAAGTAGCTACGTCCCTTTTCATGTTCGGCCACCAATATTGTTCCTTAAGGTCGTGGTACATCTTATTGGCACCGGGGTGAATCGAGTATCGTGACTTATGGGCTTCATCTAAAATAAGGCTTCGTAGGTCCCCATAACTAGGCACCCAAATCCTTCCGGCGTAATATCGGAGTCCGGTCTCCCTAATTTCGAATCGAGAGACGAGAATGTTCAAGAGCTCGTGTGAAAGGTTTTCATCCTTGAGAGCCTCATCTTGGGCTACCCGAATTTGGCTATTTAGGTTTGTGTGAATGGTGATGTTTAAGGCTCGGACACGAAGAGGCACCGCTCTTTCTTTTCGACTTAAGGCATCGGCTACTACATTTGCCTTCCCGGGATGGTAACGAAGCTCGCAATCGTAATCGTTTAAGGTTTCAATCCACCTTCGTTGTCTCATGTTTCGAAAATGTGTTGGAGACTTTTGTGGTCGGTAAAGATAGTACTCTTGGTTCCATAAAGATAGTGTCTCCACATTTTAAGTGCAAAAACAACGGCTCCGAGTCCGAGATCATGCGTCGTGTAGTTTTGTTCATGAATTTTGAGTTGTCGAGAAGCATAAGCAATGACTTTCGTTCGTTGCATCAATACACACCCAAAACCATGTTTCGAGGCATCGCAATATACAACAAAGTCATCATTGCCTTCGGAAAGTGACAAGATAGGAGCGGTGGTTAGCTTCGTTTTCAAGATTTGGAATGCGGATTCATGTTCGGTTGCCCAAACGAATTTTCTTCCCTTATGAGTTAACGTGGTTAGAGGACGAGCAACCAAAGAAAAATCCTTGATGAATCTACGGTAGTATCCGGCGAGACCCAAGAATTGACGGATGTGAGTAGGAGTAGTAGGAGTCTCCCATTTACTAATGGCTTCGATTTTTGTTGGATCGACTTTAATACCTTGGTCACTTACAACATGACCAAGAAATTGAACTTCCTTTAACCAAAATTCACACTTGGAGAATTTGGCATAAAGTCGTTCTTGTCTCAAGAGTTCAAGCACAAGTCGGAGATGTTGTTCGTGCTCTTCTTCGTTTTTAGAATAGATCAATATGTCATCGATGAACACAATAACGAATTTATCGAGATACGGTTTGCACACGCGGTTCATAAGATCCATGAACACCGCCGGTGCGTTAGTGAGACCAAATGGCATGACAAGGAATTCATAACTACCATAACGAGTCCGGAAAGCGGTTTTGGAGACATCTTCCCCCTTAACCCTTAATTGATGATAATCCGAGCGAAGATCGATTTTCGAATATACACAAGACCCTTGTAGTTGATCAAAGAGGTCATCGATGCGAGGAAGAGGATATCGGTTCTTAACCGTCAATTTATTTAGTTCACGATAATCAATGCACATTCGTAGGGATCCGTCTTTCTTTTTAACAAACAAAATCGGAGCGCCCCATGGTGAATGGCTAGGTTGGATAAAACCACGATCAAGTAGTTCTTGGATTTGACTTTGCAATTCTTGCATTTCGGATGGAGCGAGTCTATATGGTGCACGTGCTACGGGTGCGGCTCCCGGAATAAGATCGATTTGGAATTCAACCGGTCGATGAGGTGGAAGACCCGGCAATTCGTCGGGAAATACATCGAAATAGTCACTAACAATTGGCACATCATCGATGTGCTTCTCATCGGACTCGACTTTCTTAACGTGAGCAAGGATCGCAAAACAACCCTTACGGAGTAGTTTTCTAACTTTAATACACGAAACGAGGTTGAGTCCAGTGCAACTCTTATTGCCATAGACGATCAAAGGTTCACCATTCTCGATAGGGATTCAGATTGCGTTAAGATCACAAAGGATGTGAGATTTCATTTTGGCTAGCCAATTCATACCGATTATTACATCGAAGCTACCTAGTTCCATGGGTATCAAGTCGATTTCAAACTCATTACCCAAAATGTTTAACGTACACCCCCGGTAATATGTGTCGGCACTCAATAGTTTTCCGTTGGCCACTTCAATGGTATAAGTGGTATCTAGTGGACGTGGTGTAGTATTAAAAGAATGAGTCAAAATCTTGGATACAAAACTCTTATCGGCACCCGAATCGAATAAACAAGTAACATAAGTGTTGTTGAGAAGAAACGTACCCGTGACTAATTCATTATCATCTCGGGCTTCCTCGGTGTTGATGTTGAAAGCTCGGCCGCACGTATTGGGGTTATCTTTCCTCTTCGGGCATGCATTTCTATAATGGCCCGTTTGGAAACATTCATAACAAGTGCCCGTTTTTGGTGCATTGTGTAGTGACCCGAACTTTTCCATGTTTATATATATTAATTGAGATTGATGTTTACATGATTAAATTTTTCCAACATGTTAAGCAATCAAACTTGTTAAGGCTTGATTAATTGAAATATGTTTCATATAGACAATTGACCACCCAAGTTGACCGGTGATTCACGAACGTTAAAACTTGTAAAAAAAACTATATGATGACATATATATGGTTATATATATGGTTATATATATAGTTAACATGATATTATGATAAGTAAACATATCATTAATTATATTAACAATGAACTACATATGTAAAAACAAGACTACTAACTTAATGATTTTGAAACGAGACATATATGTAACGTTTATCGTTGTAACGACATTTAATGTATATATATCATATTAAGAGATATTCGTACATCATAATATCATGATAATATAATAATTTAAAATCTCTTTTGATATTATAAAAATTGGGTTAACAACATTTAACAAGATCGTTAACCTAAAGGTTTCAAAACAACACTTACATGTAACGACTAACGATGACTTAACGACTCAGTTAAAATGTATATACATGTAGTGTTTTAATATGTATTTATACACTTTTGAAAGACTTCAATACACTTATCAAAATACTTCTACTTAACAAAAATGCTTACAATTACATTCTCGTTCAGTTTCATCAACAATTCTACTCGTATGCACCCGTATTCGTACTCGTACAATACACAGCTTTTAGATGTATGTACTATTGGTATATACACTCCAATGATCAGCTCTTAGCAGCCCATGTGAGTCACCTAACACATGTGGGAACCATCATTTGGCAACTAGCATGAAATATCTCATAAGATTACAAAAATATGAGTAATCATTCATGACTTATTTACATGAAAACAAAATTACATATCCTTTATATCTAATCCATACACCAACGACCAAAAACACCTACAAACACTTTCATTCTTCAATTTTCTTCATCTAATTGAACTCTCTCAAGTTCTATCTTCAAGTTCTAAGTGTTCTTCATAAATTCCAAAAGTTCTAGTTTCATAAAATCAAGAATACTTTCAAGTTTGCTAGCTCACTTCCAATCTTGTAAGGTGATCATCCAACCTCAAGAAATCTTTGTTTCTTACAGTAGGTTATCATTCTAATACAAGGTAATAATCATATTCAAACTTTGGTTCAATTTCTATAACTATAACAATCTTATTTCAAGTGATGATCTTACTTGAACTTGTTTTCGTGTCATGATTTTGCTTCAAGAACTTTGAGCCATCCAAGGATCCATTGAAGCTAGATACATTTTTCTCTTTTCCAGTAGGTTCATCCAAGGAACTTAAGGTAGTAATGATGTTCATAACATCATTCGATTCATACATATAAAGCTATCTTATTCGAAGGTTTAAACTTGTAATCACTAGAACATAGTTTAGTTAATTCTAAACTTGTTCGCAAACAAAAGTTAATCCTTCTAACTTGACTTTTAAAATCAACTAAACACATGTTCTATATCTATATGATATGCTAACTTAATGATTTAAAACCTGGAAACACGAAAAACACCGTAAAACCGGATTTACGCCGTCGTAGTAACACCGCGGGCTGTTTTGGGTTAGTTAATTAAAAACTATGATAAACTTTGATTTAAAAGTTGTTATTCTGAGAAAATGATTTTTATTATGAACATGAAACTATATCCAAAAATTATGGTTAAACTCAAAGTGGAAGCATGTTTTCTAAAATGGTCATCTAGACGTCGTTCTTTCGACTGAAATGACTACCTTTACAAAAACGACTTGTAACTTATTTTTCCGACTAGAAACCTATACTTTTTTGTTTAGATTCATAAAATAGAGTTCAATATGAAACCATAGCAATTTGATTCACTCGAAACGGATTTAAAATGAAGAAGTTATGGGTAAAACAAGATTGGATAATTTTTCTCATTTTAGCTACGTGTAAATTGGTAACAAATCTATTCCAACCATAACTTAATCAACTTGTATTATATATTATGTAATCTTGAGATACCATAGACACGTATACAATGTTTCGACCTATCATGTCGACACATCTATATATATTTCGGAACAACCATAGACACTCTATATGTGAATGTTGGAGTTAGCTATACAGGGTTGAGGTTGATTCCAAAATATATATAGTTTGAGTTGTGATCAATACTGAGATACGTATACACTGGGTCGTGGATTGATTCAAGATAATATTTATCGATTTATTTCTGTACATCTAACTGTGGACAACTAGTTGTAGGTTACTAACGAGGACAGCTGACTTAATAAACTTAAAACATCAAAATATATTAAAAGTGTTGTAAATATATTTTGAACATACTTTGATATATATGTATATATTGTTATAGGTTCGTGAATCAACCAGTGGCCAAGTCTTACTTCCCGACGAAGTAAAAATCTGTGAAAGTGAGTTATAGTCCCACTTTTAAAATCTAATATTTTTGGGATGAGAATACATGCAGGTTTTATAAATGATTTACAAAATAGACACAAGTACGTGAAACTACATTCTATGGTTGAATTATCGAAATCGAATATGCCCCTTTTTATTAAGTCTGGTAATCTAAGAATTAGGGAACAGACACCCTAATTGACGCGAATCCTAAAGATAGATCTATTGGGCCTAACAAACCCCATCCAAAGTACCGGATGCTTTAGTACTTCGAAATTTATATCATATCCGAAGGGTGTCCCGGAATGATGGGGATATTCTTATATATGCATCTTGTTATTGTCGGTTACCAGGTGTTCACCATATGAATGATTTTTATCTCTATGTATGGGATGTGTATTGAAATATGAAATCTTGTGGTCTATTGTTACGATTTGATATATATAGGTTAAACCTATAACTCACCAACATTTTTGTTGACGTTTTAAGCATGTTTATTCTCAGGTGATTATTAAGAGCTTCCGCTGTCGCATACTTAAATAAGGACAAGATTTGGAGTCCATGCTTGTATGATATTGTGTAAAAACTGCATTCAAGAAACTTATTTTGTTGTAACATATTTGTATTGTAAACCATTATGTAATGGTCGTGTGTAAACAGGATATTTTAGATTATCATTATTTGATAATCTACGTAAAGCTTTTTAAACCTTTATTGATGAAATAAAGGTTATGGTTTGTTTAAAAATGAATGCAGTCTTTGAAAAACGTCTCATATAGAGGTCAAAACCTCGCAACGAAATCAATTAATATGGAACGTTTTTAATCAATAAGAACGGGACATTTCAGTTGGTATCCGAGCGTTGGTCTTAGAGAACCAGAAAATTTGCATTAGTGTGTCTTATCGAGTTTGTTAGGATGCATTAGTGAGTCTGGACTTCGACCGTGTTTTCTTTAAAAATGATTGCTTAACATTTTTGTTGGAAACTATATATTTTTAACATATGAATATTATGTGATATATTAATCTCTTAACGTGTTTGATATTATGTGATAGATGTCTACCTCTAGAACAAGTCCCATTGACTCACCTAATAATAATGAAGAGTCAAATGTAAATTGGAATGATTTGTGGACTGATTCACAAGTTCCCGAAGAGGAACCGGAAGAAGAGTCGGAACCGGAAGAAGAATCGGAACCGGGAGAAGAATCGGAACCGGATGAAGAAATAGAACCGGTGGGGGAAATAATAAAACGGTTAAGTAAAAGAAAATCCTCAACCAACCGACCAAAGTTAATTATGGTCAATGGTGTTTCCGCCAAGGAAGCAAAATATTGGGAGGATTACCAATTCTCTGATGAATCGGATTCCGACGAGAATTCCGATGATGTTATAGAAATTACCCCAACTGAATTTAAAAAGGCAAAAGAAAATAATAAGGGAAAGGGCATAAAAATAGAGAAATCTAATTCCAACCCCGATGAACTTTATATGTATCGTCAACCCCCGAAGTCCTTAAGTTGTAACAATGACCCGGGAACCTCTAAACCACCAGGTTTTTCTAAACCAATGTGGACAACGACGACTCGTATTAGGGGAACATCATATATCCCTAGAAACTTGGCAAAACGAACCAAAACCGAAGAAGAAGAAACGAGCGAGTCGGAATAAGATAGTTGTATTCGTGTGGTGTAATATATGGAATATAGTGTTCTTATGCTTTATGATATATGTAAAAATTGCTTGTATTAATAAGTATTTTTTTTATGAATCTAACTCTTGTCTATTTTACAGTTTAAAAACACAAAATGGATAGACAACCCAATATTTTAAGAGACCTACCCGGAGACATGATTGATGAAATCTTGTCTAGAGTCGGCCAGAATTCTTCGGCACAACTATTTAAGGCGAGATCAGTTTGTAAGATATTCGAAGAACGTTCCAAGAATGTCTTGGTTTATAAGAGACTTTCGTTTGAAAGATGGGGGATATCACATTGGGAAACCCATAAGTTACGATGTGTTTACTTTGACGCATATATTGCGGGGAACCCAAATGCTATTTTACGCAACGGGTTAAGAAATTATTTTGACTCAATATATCCGAATATTGGACTTCGTGATTTAGAAAAAGCGGCTAACATGCAACATAAAGAAGCATGTTATGCTTACGGATTAGTAATGTTCGCTTCTCACCAAAGTGAGAACAAGAACATCGGGCTACAACTATTAAACAAAACGTTTCCACAAGTGACGGAGTCGGTAATTGGGGTAAGAAATGAGGTTTTTAGATTATTACGGGACTGTTGGACATTACGTAACCCTCGTCCCTTTGATGACGTTACAACACGCTGTCTTATCAACGGCCATAATGGTTATGTTGCACAAGACCAAGGATGGGAAGTAGTCCTAGTAAAACCAGAATGCATGACTTGTTTCTGGACGTATGAATTACGTGTCTTTATTGCCTTTGCTGAACGACTTGTGTACTAGCTAGAATTGTCTTCACAACTATCTTGTATCAAAGTTATTGTGTGCTATATTTCATGCTTTATGTAAAATAAGCGGTATTGTAAGTTTGTAAAATATTGTATAAAAGTTTGAACGCGAAATATTATTATAATCAGTTTTTCATATAGAATTGTAGTAGTTGAATTGTATATTAGCTACTAAGTATGAACTTAACGGGTAGGTACTACCCGAATTTAAACTTATAAAACGCTAATATGAAGAAAAAGCTTTTATAAATGAGTTCATATTATGCTACGAAATACTATTAACTACTCTTAATATTCTGTATGATTAACTTGTTCCATTTAACTATTTTGAAGGAAATGGCACCGACTACTCGACACACCGTGAATATGAATGAAGAGGAATTCCGTACTTTTCTAGCTTCAAACATAGCCGCAGTACAGGCTGCGCTACATACCAACAATAACCTTGGATCTAGCAGTACAGGAAATCGTGTAGGATGCACCTACAAAGAATTCACTGCCTGCAAACCTTTGGAATTTGATGGAACCGAAGGACCGATCGGATTGAAACGGTGGACCGAGAAGGTTGAATCGGTGTTTGCCATAAGTAAGTGTACTGAAGAGGACAAAGTGAAGTACGCTACGCATACCTTCACAGGTTCTGCGTTAACATGGTGGAATACCTATCTAGAGCAAGTGGGACAAGATGATGCGTACGCACTACCGTGGTCAGCATTCAAGCACTTGATGAACGAGAAGTACCGTCCCAGAACCGAGGTCAATAAGCTCAAGACAGAACTTAGAGGGTTACGAACCCAAGGATTTGATATTACCACGTACGAAAGACGATTCACAGAATTGTGCCTATTGTGTCCGGGAGCATTCGAAGATGAGGAAGAGAAGATCGACGCGTTTGTGAAAGGATTACCGGAAAGAATCCAAGAAGATATAAGTTCACACGAGTCCGCCTCCATACAACAGGCATGTAGAATGGCTCACAAATTAGTGAACCAAATTGAAGAAAGAATTAAAGAACAGACTGCTGAAGAGGCCAATGTGAAGCAAGTCAAAAGAAAGTGGGAGGAAAACGGTGATAAGAATCACCAATACAGCAACAACAGCAATTACAACAATAATCGCAACAATTATCCCAACAATCGCAACATCAATCGCAACTACAACAAACGGCCCAACAACAACAACAACAACAACAGCAACTACAACAATCATCCCAACAACAATAATAACCGCAACAACAACAACAATCAGAAGCAGCTATGCCAAAGGTGTGAAAAGAATCACTCGGGGTTCTGCACCAAATTTTGCAACAAGTGTAAAAGAAATGGTCATAGCGCGGCGAAGTGTGAGGTCTACGGACCAGGGGTTAATAGAACGAAAGGAACAAATGGTGTCAGAACGAGTAATGGCGGAGCAAGTAGTGTCGGAGCAAGTTATGCCAATGTAGTTTGTTATAAATGTGGAAAACCAGGCCACATTATTAGAAATTGCCCGAACCAGGAGAACACGAATGGACAAGGCCGTGGAAGAGTTTTCAATATTAATGCGGTAGAGGCACAGGAAGACCCGGAGCTTGTTACGGGTACGTTTCTTATTGACAATAAATCTGCTTACGTTTTATTTGATTCGGGTGCGGATAGAAGCTATATGAGTAGAGATTTTTGTGCTAAATTAAGTTGTCCATTGACGCCTTTGGATAGTAAATTTTTACTAGAATTAGCAAATGGTAAATTAATTTCAGCAGATAATATATGTCGGAATCGAGAAATTAAACTGGTTAGCGAAACATTTAAGATTGATTTGATACCAGTAGAGTTAGGGAGTTTTGATGTGATAATCGGTATGGACTGGTTGAAAGAAGTGAAAGCGGAGATCGTTTGTTACAAAAATGCAATTCGCATTATACGAGAAAAAGGAAAACCCTTAATGGTGTACGGAGAAAAGGGCAACACGAAGCTACATCTTATTAGTAATTTGAAGGCACAAAAACTAATAAGAAAAGGTTGCTATGCTGTTCTAGCACACGTCGAGAAAGTACAAACTGAAGAAAAGAGCATCAATGATGTTCCCATTGCAAAAGAATTTCCCGATGTATTTCCGAAAGAATTACCGGGATTACCCCCACATCGATCCATTGAATTTCAAATAGATCTTGTACCAGGAGCTGCACCAATAGCTCGTGCTCCTTACAGACTCGCACCCAGCGAGATGAAAGAACTGCAAAGCCAATTACAAGAACTTTTAGAGCGTGGTTTCATTCGACCAAGCACATCACCGTGGGGAGCTCCTGTTTTGTTTGTCAAGAAGAAAGATGGTACATTCAGGTTGTGTATCGACTACCGAGAGTTGAACAAACTTACCATCAAGAACCGCTACCCACTACCGAGAATCGACGACTTATTTGATCAACTACAAGGCTCGTCTGTTTATTCAAAGATTGACTTACGTTCCGGGTATCATCAAATGCGGGTGAAAGAAGATGATATTCCAAAGACTGCTTTCAGAACACGTTACGGTCATTACGAGTTTATGGTCATGCCGTTTGGTTTAACTAATGCACCAGCTGTGTTCATGGACCTTATGAACCGAGTGTGTGGACCATACCTTGACAAGTTTGTCATTGTTTTCATTGATGACATACTTATTTACTCAAAGAATGACCAAGAACACGGTGAACATTTGAGAAAGGTGTTAGAAGTATTGAGGAAGGAAGAATTGTACGCTAAGTTTTCAAAGTGTGCATTTTGGTTGGAAGAAGTTCAATTCCTCGGTCACATAGTGAACAAAGAAGGTATTAAGGTGGATCTGGCAAAGATAGAAACTGTTGAAAAGTGGGAAACCCCGAAAACTCCGAAACACATACGCCAGTTTTTAGGACTAGCTGGTTACTACAGAAGGTTCATCCAAGACTTTTCCAGAATAGCAAAACCCTTGACTGCATTAACGCATAAAGGGAAGAAATTTGAATGGAATGATGAACAAGAGAAAGCGTTTCAGTTATTGAAGAAAAAGCTAACTACGGCACCTATATTGTCATTGCCTGAAGGGAATGATGATTTTGTGATTTATTGTGACGCATCAAAGCAAGGTCTCGGTTGTGTATTAATGCAACGAACGAAGGTGATTGCTTATGCGTCTAGACAATTGAAGATTCACGAACAAAATTATACGACGCATGATTTGGAATTAGGCGCGGTTGTTTTTGCATTAAAGACTTGGAGGCACTACTTATATGGGGTCAAAAGTATTATATATACCGACCACAAAAGTCTTCAACACATATTTAATCAGAAACAACTGAATATGAGGCAGCGTAGGTGGATTGAATTATTGAATGATTACGATTTTGAGATTCGTTACCACCCGGGGAAGGCAAATGTGGTAGCCGATGCCTTGAGCAGGAAGGATAGAGAACCCATTCGAGTAAAATCTATGAATATAATGATTCATAATAACATTACTACTCAAATAAAGGAGGCGCAACAAGGAGTTTTAAAAGAGGGAAATTTAAAGGATGAAATACCCAAAGGATCGGAGAAGCATCTTAATATTCGGGAAGACGGAACCCGGTATAGGGCTGAAAGGATTTGGGTACCAAAATTTGGAGATATGAGAGAAATGGTACTTAGAGAAGCTCATAAAACCAGATACTCAATACATCCTGGAACGGGGAAGATGTACAAGGATCTCAAGAAACATTTTTGGTGGCCGGGTATGAAAGCCGATGTTGCTAAATACGTAGGAGAATGTTTGACGTGTTCTAAGGTCAAAGCTGAGCATCAGAAACCATCAGGTCTACTTCAACAACCCGAAATCCCGGAATGGAAATGGGAAAACATTGCCATGGATTTCATCACTAAATTGACAAGGACTGCAAGTGGTTTTGATACTATTTGGGTAATAGTTGATCGTCTCACCAAATCAGCACACTTCCTACCAATAAGAGAAGATGACAAGATGGAGAAGTTAGCACGACTGTATTTGAAGGAAGTCGTCTCCAGACATGGAATACCAATCTCTATTATCTCTGATAGGGATGGCAGATTTATTTCAAGATTCTGGCAGACATTACAGCAAGCATTAGGAACTCGTCTAGACATGAGTACTGCCTATCATCCACAAACTGATGGGCAGAGCGAAAGGACGATACAAACGCTTGAAGACATGCTACGAGCATGTGTTATTGATTTCGGAAACAGTTGGGATCGACATCTACCGTTAGCAGAATTTTCCTACAACAACAGCTACCATTCAAGCATTGAGATGGCGCCGTTTGAAGCACTTTATGGTAGAAAGTGCAGGTCTCCGATTTGTTGGAGTGAGGTGGGGGATAGACAGATTACGGGTCCGGAGATTATACAAGAAACTACCGAGAAGATCATCCAAATTCAACAACGGTTGAAAACCGCCCAAAGTCGACAAAAGAGCTACGCTGACATTAAAAGAAAAGATATAGAATTTGAAATTGGAGAGATGGTCATGCTTAAAGTGTCACCTTGGAAAGGCGTTGTTCGATTTGGTAAACGAGGGAAATTAAATCCAAGGTAT
Source organism: Rutidosis leptorrhynchoides (assembly GCF_046630445.1). Taxonomy (NCBI): domain Eukaryota; kingdom Viridiplantae; phylum Streptophyta; class Magnoliopsida; order Asterales; family Asteraceae; genus Rutidosis; species Rutidosis leptorrhynchoides. The sequence continues at coordinate 115,356,604 of NC_092341.1, read as the reverse complement.
ATTGGACCATTCAAGATTATTGATCGTGTCGGACCAGTAGCTTACCGACTAGAGTTACCTCAACAACTCGCGGCTGTACATAACACTTTCCACGTCTCGAATTTAAAGAAATGTTTTGCTAAAGAAGATCTCACTATTCCGTTAGATGAAATCCAAATCAACGAAAAACTCCAATTCATCGAAGAACCCGTCGAAATAATGGATCGTGAGGTTAAAAGACTTAAGCAAAACAAGATACCAATTGTTAAGGTTCGATGGAATGCTCGTAGAGGACCCGAGTTCACCTGGGAGCGTGAAGATCAGATGAAGAAGAAATACCCGCATCTATTTCCAGAAGATTCGTCAACACCTTCAACAGCTTAAAATTTCGGGACGAAATTTATTTAACGGGTAGGTACTGTAGTGACCCGAACTTTTCCATGTTTATATATATTAATTGAGATTGATGTTTACATGATTAAATTTTTCCAACATGTTAAGCAATCAAACTTGTTAAGGCTTGATTAATTGAAATATGTTTCATATAGACAATTGACCACCCAAGTTGACCGGTGATTCACGAACGTTAAAACTTGTAAAAAAAACTATATGATGACATATATATGGTTATATATATGGTTATATATATAGTTAACATGATATTATGATAAGTAAACATATCATTAATTATATTAACAATGAACTACATATGTAAAAACAAGACTACTAACTTAATGATTTTGAAACGAGACATATATGTAACGTTTATCGTTGTAACGACATTTAATGTATATATATCATATTAAGAGATATTCGTACATCATAATATCATGATAATATAATAATTTAAAATCTCTTTTGATATTATAAAAATTGGGTTAACAACATTTAACAAGATCGTTAACCTAAAGGTTTCAAAACAACACTTACATGTAACGACTAACGATGACTTAACGACTCAGTTAAAATGTATATACATGTAGTGTTTTAATATGTATTTATACACTTTTGAAAGACTTCAATACACTTATCAAAATACTTCTACTTAACAAAAATGCTTACAATTACATTCTCGTTCAGTTTCATCAACAATTCTACTCGTATGCACCCGTATTCGTACTCGTACAATACACAGCTTTTAGATGTATGTACTATTGGTATATACACTCCAATGATCAGCTCTTAGCAGCCCATGTGAGTCACCTAACACATGTGGGAACCATCATTTGGCAACTAGCATGAAATATCTCATAAGATTACAAAAATATGAGTAATCATTCATGACTTATTTACATGAAAACAAAATTACATATCCTTTATATCTAATCCATACACCAACGACCAAAAACACCTACAAACACTTTCATTCTTCAATTTTCTTCATCTAATTGAACTCTCTCAAGTTCTATCTTCAAGTTCTAAGTGTTCTTCATAAATTCCAAAAGTTCTAGTTTCATAAAATCAAGAATACTTTCAAGTTTGCTAGCTCACTTCCAATCTTGTAAGGTGATCATCCAACCTCAAGAAATCTTTGTTTCTTACAGTAGGTTATCATTCTAATACAAGGTAATAATCATATTCAAACTTTGGTTCAATTTCTATAACTATAACAATCTTATTTCAAGTGATGATCTTACTTGAACTTGTTTTCGTGTCATGATTTTGCTTCAAGAACTTTGAGCCATCCAAGGATCCATTGAAGCTAGATACATTTTTCTCTTTTCCAGTAGGTTCATCCAAGGAACTTAAGGTAGTAATGATGTTCATAACATCATTCGATTCATACATATAAAGCTATCTTATTCGAAGGTTTAAACTTGTAATCACTAGAACATAGTTTAGTTAATTCTAAACTTGTTCGCAAACAAAAGTTAATCCTTCTAACTTGACTTTTAAAATCAACTAAACACATTTTCTATATCTATATGATATGCTAACTTAATGATTTAAAACCTGGAAACACGAAAAACACCGTAAAACCGGATTTACGCCGTCGTAGTAACACCGCGGGCTGTTTTGGGTTAGTTAATTAAAAACTATGATAAACTTTGATTTAAAAGTTGTTATTCTGAGAAAATGATTTTTATTATGAACATGAAACTATATCCAAAAATTATGGTTAAACTCAAAGTGGAAGCATGTTTTCTAAAATGGTCATCTAGACGTCGTTCTTTCGACTGAAATGACTACCTTTACAAAAACGACTTGTAACTTATTTTTCCGACTAGAAACCTATACTTTTTTGTTTAGATTCATAAAATAGAGTTCAATATGAAACCATAGCAATTTGATTCACTCGAAACGGATTTAAAATGAAGAAGTTATGGGTAAAACAAGATTGGATAATTTTTCTCATTTTAGCTACGTGTAAATTGGTAACAAATCTATTCCAACCATAACTTAATCAACTTGTATTATATATTATGTAATCTTGAGATACCATAGACACGTATACAATGTTTCGACCTATCATGTCGACACATCTATATATATTTCGGAACAACCATAGACACTCTATATGTGAATGTTGGAGTTAGCTATACAGGGTTGAGGTTGATTCCAAAATATATATAGTTTGAGTTGTGATCAATACTGAGATACGTATACACTGGGTCGTGGATTGATTCAAGATAATATTTATCGATTTATTTCTGTACATCTAACTGTGGACAACTAGTTGTAGGTTACTAACGAGGACAGCTGACTTAATAAACTTAAAACATCAAAATATATTAAAAGTGTTGTAAATATATTTTGAACATACTTTGATATATATGTATATATTGTTATAGGTTCGTGAATCAACCAGTGGCCAAGTCTTACTTCCCGACGAAGTAAAAATCTGTGAAAGTGAGTTATAGTCCCACTTTTAAAATCTAATATTTTTGGGATGAGAATACATGCAGGTTTTATAAATGATTTACAAAATAGACACAAGTACGTGAAACTACATTCTATGGTTGAATTATCGAAATCGAATATGCCCCTTTTTATTAAGTCTGGTAATCTAAGAATTAGGGAACAGACACCCTAATTGACGCGAATCCTAAAGATAGATCTATTGGGCCTAACAAACCCCATCCAAAGTACCGGATGCTTTAGTACTTCGAAATTTATATCATATCCGAAGGGTGTCCCGGAATGATGGGGATATTCTTATATATGCATCTTGTTATTGTCGGTTACCAGGTGTTCACCATATGAATGATTTTTATCTCTATGTATGGGATGTGTATTGAAATATGAAATCTTGTGGTCTATTGTTACGATTTGATATATATAGGTTAAACCTATAACTCACCAACATTTTTGTTGACGTTTTAAGCATGTTTATTCTCAGGTGATTATTAAGAGCTTCCGCTGTCGCATACTTAAATAAGGACAAGATTTGGAGTCCATGCTTGTATGATATTGTGTAAAAACTGCATTCAAGAAACTTATTTTGTTGTAACATATTTGTATTGTAAACCATTATGTAATGGTCGTGTGTAAACAGGATATTTTAGATTATCATTATTTGATAATCTACGTAAAGCTTTTTAAACCTTTATTGATGAAATAAAGGTTATGGTTTGTTTAAAAATGAATGCAGTCTTTGAAAAACGTCTCATATAGAGGTCAAAACCTCGCAACGAAATCAATTAATATGGAACGTTTTTAATCAATAAGAACGGGACATTTCACATTGGGCCCCTTTCGAGCGATGGGGGAAACACTTTTACACTCATTGGCCTTATGACCAACTCCTTCGCACCGGTGGCAAATTAACTTGCCACATTCACCAAAGTGATGTTTGTTGCATTTGTTGCAAAGAGGTAGGTTCCCGGCATAACCCTTCTTGCTGTCGGAGGTGTAAGGCTTCTTAGCAAAGTTGTTGTTGCTTGATTGGGAGGGTTCCCACTTTCTTTTGTTGCCGCCCGATTTATCCTCGGCCTTAGGTGCCGGAACTACGATTTCGTCAACCGTTTCTATCAATTTGCGGGCCATGTTCAAAGCTTCTTGATGATTAGTGGGTTTGGATGACATTACTCCGTGTTTGATACTCTTTGGAAGACCATCCATGTAAAGTTCAACCCTTAAAGCTTCGGGGTTCACAAGATTTGGGCACATCAAGGCTAGTTCGGAAAATCGTTGATTATAAGCCTTGAGATCATTTCCGATCGCCTTTAAAGTTCTTAGCTCTTGTTCGAGCCTTCGGGTTTCTTCACGAGGGAAATATTCGACAATCATCTTTTCCCTCAAGTCGGCCCAAGAGAGGGCGTGAGCTTCATCGGTACCCACCGATTATACATAAGTATTCCACCATGTAAGAGCGACACCGGCGAAGGTGTGAGTGGAGTATTTGACCTTGTCTTGGTCCCGACAACCGCTTATGCTAAAGACGGCTTCCGTTTGCTCAAACCATCGGGTGAGCATAACCGGTCCCCCGGTTCCATCAAAAGTGTGAGGTTTGCACCCCATGAAGGATTTGTAGGAGCACCCTTCGTTTGAGTTACCGGCTCCATTGTTGTTGTTGTTGTTGTAGTTGTTGTTATTATTGTTGTTGTTGTTGGATGAGTGACCGGCCATGGCCGCATCTACGGCGGTAGCTATCATCCGTTCGAGAGCTTGTTCGGGAGTTTCATTGCGGCGTACACGACGAGGAGCCATTGTTCCTTCAAGACACAAGAATATCATTGATTAGTATTCTGAATAATACTAACCGTGATATAGAATAAAGATAAAGAGAAAATTTTCCTTGACTCGCCTTAAATTCTTTATGCCACAATGTCGGAACGTTCATATGAGTCACCGTAATATAATCCCGGAAATTATATTACCCTGATTCATATGTGCATTCGACATCATTTCATATAGTCAAGGTGGCGTGTCAATCAAATTAAACAACGTGAGATTAAGATGAACTAAGAGTAGATATGAGTAGAAGCATTCGAGTATAAATGCACAAGTAGTCAAGTAATTCCTACTTTAAGTCTATATGCCGGTTGTAGTCTAGACTCACCAATGTACCCTATGACTCGAGGTTGACACCAATGAACTCTAAATCCCTACAACCAATGCTCTGATACCATCTGTAGCGACAGATGGGGTAGAAACCCACCCAGTGCCTTTCCAGCTAACTGCTTGGTGACCACTGAGTGTACCTCAGACACTGATTTTACGGCCCGCATTTCTGCCAAACTGCCAACCCTCAAATTCCAAGGGATCGCAAGGGGTAAGAGCCAATGCTTCGTCACAGGTAACACTGTGAGAACCCCCTCTACGATTAACCCGCCAAAAAGCATAGTCCGTATGAGTGCCCGGCCTAACAGCCGGCGCGCGTGACTACCTTTACGGCTAAGGTTAAACCAGCTCTGATACCATCTGTAGCGACCCGACCAAATCATGTTTGACTGCGCCGTCTACCTAGGTCCCGTTACGTGGTCATAAGTCTTTAAAACAACGTTTGACCAAAAGATATGTCGCATTCATTTCAAATGTAAAGATTGTTCAAAGTTTACAAGAATAGTTCCACCACAAGTTACGTTACAAAGTTATAAGTACAAATGAAACTTATGCGACACAATTTAAAAGTAGCCAAAAGACGCTCCATGTATGCATATATACTCGACATCCAATGCAAGTATCAAAATAATGAGCGGAAGCATGTATCATGTATTGTTCAAGGACCTGAGAAAAACATAGAAATCTGTCAACGAAAACGTTGGTGAAATCATAGGTTTGAGTAAGTAAGTACAAGTGAACCACAAAATTTGCAACAATGAGATAATAGTAATACATTCCAAAAGTTTGTTTCACGAGCACCCAATTATCAATGCTTAACATTCCTTCCATAGAACCCCATCACAATAGTGTTAGAACATACACTGTTTCTCAAAAATACATTTCATTCGTAAACGGTAGCGAACCGTTTGAATGAGGGTTTGTCAAACCCATATGGCCATATAACATAAGTTCTCGCTTACACCCGACAAGTGTAACTAATGATAATCGAATTGAGGATTTTTGTTCAAACTCGTATGTAGAATGTTTGTTTTCCTGTACTTGTGTTCACTTAGTAAAAAGAAATGTTTATGTTTTCTCATCCCAAATGTAAGTGCAAAAGAGTAAAAGTGGGACTATGATCTCACCTTGAGTGCACGAGTAGTAAAGTACTTCAACAAGTAAACGTGTGCCAAGAATAATGCTAGTCTTGACCTAAACAATAAGTTGTATCAATAATGGTAAACACGATAGGTCAAAGATGTTCAATTAGTCATATGGCTCGTTAAGACTCGATCATAATAGCATGTGAATCAAATTGTCATGTTTCATGCAAGGTACAAGTATAAAAGCATGTTAGAATGATTGCACAAATATTTGGTTAAGTTTGATTAAAAGTCAACTTGGTCGGGTCAAGGTCAACGAAAAAGTCAACACGTTCGGGTCGGGTCCCGAACTATTTCTCTGAGGTTTTTAATCATATATGAGCATGTTAGAACAAGTTACATGTGAATCGGAGGTCCATAGCATAGCAAACATTTTCCGTAAAATGACCAACGAAGACAGTAGCCTGCCAGGGTATCTGGAAGGCGTCCAGTTTGTCTGGACGGCGTCCAGCTTTGAAGGCCTGGACGGCGTCCAAAATACTGGACGGCGTCCAAGTCTGAAGGGCTGGACGGCGTCCAAGAATCTGGACGGTGTCCAGATCTGTATCCAGGCCCTATTTTGCTGCAACAAAGAAGTGCACGAACCAAAACTCAAACAAATACAATTTGCTAACCGAAAACACCTAGAACATGTATCATACACCGTTGGGAAGGTATTTTGACGAGGAAAACGACTAAACACATTTTGTCTATCAATCCAACACTTACAACAACCAAAACCGCATTTAATGCTCATCATTAACCCCATCCAAGTTCATAAATACATATCAATGATTCGGAAACTTACTACCTATATACAATACGCCATTTCATAGGTAATCAAGCATACAATACAACCTAACACTTACTAACAACATTAACAAGCATTCAATGCATCAAAAGTTCATTTTAAGGTTCATCAAACCCTAATTTAGAATCACAAAATCAATAATCATGTTAACGCAAGGTTTTCATATAATCCAACATACCAAAACAAAACTAACGATGCTAGTAACACTTTTAACACAATGGGTTTAACATCTAACAACATTTAATCAATCAAAATCAAAGATTAAACTAACCCATTTCAAGTGTTCATGCTAGTTACACCGAATAACAAGATCGAGCATACAATTTACATACACGACATCACAATGAGCCATATACACTAACTAACACCATTTCAAGTCAAAACACGAATTTAGAGAAATTTAGAGTTTTAGAAATGTTACCCAAACGAGATGAAGTTGGTACCAAAATGAAGAGGATGAAGAGAGGATCACGAATATGTAATTTATTTTGTTGTAAGCCTCCTAGATCGAATTTAGATGATGATTGAATGAATTTGGTAAATGTGTGTGTGTTCTTGCTAGAGAGAAAGAGAGAGAGATGGAGATGATTGAATGGTGGTGATTGGGGTGGACTAGTTGACCTAGTCAACTAGTTTGCCCCGTGTCAATTTTAGTCCCTCAAGTTTGAATCGGGTGCGTGAATTACCTAATTGAGATAATTTAAAACGCGTATTAACGGGAGATGTTATAAACATATAACGGAGTTTAAATTAGTATAACGGAAAAGTAAATGGAAAAAGGCGGGATGTTACACTCCAACTATGCATGTATACTCGACATCCAAGCAAGTATCAAAAAGAGTGCGGAATCATGTATCACATAGCGCTCAAGGACCTGAGAAAACATATAGAAAACTGTCAACGAAAAACGTTGGTGAAATCATAGGTGTATTAGTAAACGTGCATTTGAAACACAAGATTTAATATAAGTTGATTATCTAAATCGTTTGCATTCCAAAAGTTGTTGTTTATATCGCGAGCACCCAATTATCAAGACTTAACTGTTTGTACCCTGTTACGTAGTGTTAAAACATACACTATACTCGAAAATATATTTCATCCGCTAACGGTAGCGAACCGTCCGAATGAGGCTCGTCAATCCCATATGATCACATAATTAATATAAGTTCTCGTTTACACCCTGCAAGTGTAACTAATGATAATTGAATTGAGGCTTTTTGTTCAAAATCGCACGTGGAATGTTTGTTTTCGTACTTGTGTTCAAAGCATAAAAGTATGATACGTATATGTTTCTCATCCCATAGTTTAAAACGTAAAAGTTGTTGAAAAGGTGGGACTATGATCTCACCATGAGTGCACGAGTAAAAAGTACTTCACAAGTATACGTGTGCAAAGAACAATGCTAGTCTTGACCTAAACAAGTAGGTTGTATCAATAACGGTAAACACGGTTGGTCAAAGATGTTCAATTAGTCCTATGGCTCGTTACGACTCGATTAATGTAGCATGTGAATCAAATTGTCAAGTTTCATGCAAGATTCAAGTATAAAAGCATGTTAGAAAACGATTGCATAAGTATTCGGTTAAGTTTGATTAAAAGTCAAACTTGGTCAAAGTCAAAGTCAAAGTCAAATTCAAAGTCAACGGGGTCGGGTCGGGTATCCGACAATTTTTCTATGAAAGATAAGCATATATAAGTATGTTGGCCAAGTTTCATGTTAATCGGACATGTATAGCATAGCGGGAATTAAACGAAAAACGAAAAAAAAATGGGATAGCAGCCTTCAGATGCGCCGCATCTGCAAGTGATGCGCCGCATCTGCAGCAGATGCGCAACATCCCAAGTCAGATGCGTCGTATCTGTACCTTAATCAGTGAGACTGCTTTAAAAACTTACAAGTCTCTAACCAAACTTCAATTTAACGCAATTTATGATCCGTAAACATCTAAAACATGTATCTTATATCGTTGGAAAGGTAATTTGACAAGGAATACAACTAAACACATTTAAACAAACAATTCAATACTTGCAACAACCGAATTCACATTCAATGCTCATCATTTAATGCACTCAAGTTCATAAATGCAAATCAATGATTCGGGCAACCAATTTACATGAATGATATGCCGTTTCGAAGATAATTAAACATACAATACAACTAAACACTTACTAATAATATCTCATGTCATTCAAAGCATCAAAAGTTCATTTCAAGTTCATCAAACCCTAACTCAAATTCACCAAAATCAATAATCAAGTTTGTGAAGTTTTCTAAAACAACCTACACATCAAATTGGAGCTAGTGATACTAGGAACACATTTAATACTTGCACTTTATCACAACAACAACATTAAATCATCCAAAACTCAAATTCAAACACACACTTCTCATGTTCATGCTAGTTACACTAAAACCACGAGATCGAGCATATAAATCATATTTTCATGTTAGACTTGAGCCATAGACACTAATTAACAACTTTATAAGTTAAAAACATCAAGAACACAAAATCTAGTGATTTTAGAAAGTTACCCAAATGTAATGAAATCGGTATGGAATTGAAGAGGAAGTTGCAAGGATTTTAAATATGCAATTTGTTTTGTTGCTAGCTTCCTAATCCGAATTTAGATGATGAATTATTGTTGGTGTTCTTGAGAGAAAAAGGAAGCAGTAAAAAGTGAAAGAGAAGAAATGAGTGGATGAGAGTGAAGTGTTGACCCTTTGACCTAGTCAAAGGTTTGGTCATTTGGCAAGTTTGATGCCTCTAGTTTCATTCGGGTGTGTGAATTACCTAACGAGATAATTTAAATCGCGTATTAACGGAAGATGTTATAAATATAAAACGGACTTTAAATAAGTAAACGAAAAAGTAAACGGAAAAAGGCGGGATGTTACAGTCTCGGCCTTGTTGATCTCCTTAATTCTTGTCATGCTCCTCGACTTCCTTTTGGCTTGGACGAACCTCTTCGGATATAGATTGATGTACACCAGTTTTCCATGGACTCTTTTCCTTAGAGTACGACCCTTCTCCTTCATTGATTGGATCCGATATGTGCTCTTTACGTTCTTCTTTTTCTTCTGGAACTTCTTCTAATCCACGAGATTCTGGAAGCTCTATCTTTTGAGGTGACCACCATGAAGAAGCTTCATCAAATACCACATTTCTTAAATTATGGCACTTTTCAGTATTTGGATCACAACATCTCCATCCTTTTCTTGATTCATCATAACCGAAAAAAATGCAATGAATTGCCTTCTTATCAAATTTGCTTCGTAGATGATCTGGCACGAAGACGTAGCATACACATCCAAAAATCTTGAGATGGTTGACGGTTGGCTTGATCTTCCATAATCTTTCATACGGTGAAATTTGTCCCAACTTTGTTTGTGGAAGCCTATTTATCACGTATGATGCCGTTCTCATACATTCAGCCCAAAATCTTCCTGGCACATTCTTACCATGAAGCATACTTCTACAAGCTTCGGCAAGGTGACGATTCTTGCATTCGGCGACTCCATTCTGTTGTGGAGTATTGGGACAAGTTAATTGTCTTCTAATCTTGTGCTTCTCAAGATAGATATTGAACTCAGTTGATAAATATTCTCCTCCATTATCTGTGCGTAAGCACCTAATCTTATTATTGAGCTCACTTTCTATCTTCTTCTTGAACTCTTTAAACTTCTGAAAAGTCTCCGACTTTTCCTTCATGAAGTAAACCCACACATACCTTGAGAAGTCATCAATGAATGTCACCATATACTTCATTCCTCCAAGTGATGTTTGTTTCACTGGGCCAAAGACATCTGAGTGTATGAGCTCTAGTGGTGTCTTGGACTGATGTTGTGACTCCTTGAATGACAATTGGTGAGCTTTTCCAAATTGACATCCAGCACATATTGTATCTGTTCGGATATCAATTTGAGGAAGCCCATTTACTATGTGTTTTATCATCATCTCCTTTAACTTGTTGTAGCCAACATGCCCAAGACGTTCATGCCAAAGATCAGCCGTCTCATTTTTTCGAGTCTTATCCACATATGCTGTTTCAGCAGATAGTACATAGACCGACTCTATTCTTCTTCCTTGCATAATTGGATTGCCAACCACCTTCACTCTCTTGAATACGTACACATCTTCTGGTCCAAAGAGCACATAATTCCTTTCTGCTGTCAATTGTGGTACTGATAGTAAATTCTTCTTTAGGCCAGGGACAAGATACACCTTATCGAGTTGGAGCTTATGAGAGTCGCCTTCATTTGGAATTATTGTCTTTCCAATGTGAGAAATAGACAACCTTGAATTGTCGGCTGTCAACACGACTCTCATTCCTTTGTAATCCTCCATTTCTTGCAGCTTCGTCCCATCATTGGTCATATGATTTGAGCACCCAGAATCAATGATCCAATCATCTTTGTAGTTTATTTTTGACTTTAAGGTTGCTGCAAGAGCTTGATCATCCATGTCAGCTTCAACGGAGAGTCCTGCTTCTGCCTCCCATGTTTCCTCATTAATGGATGCTTCGAATGTGACCTCTTTCTTCTCATCTCTTGCGGCGGCCACATTTCCTTCGAAAGTTCGCCTTCTGGGGAATCTACAATCTCGAGCAAAATGACCCTTCTTGCCACAATTGAAGCATTCACCATTCTTTCTCTTATCATTTTCCCCGTATTGTTGGTGATGATCTCTTCTTCCTTGTTGAGCTCCCCCTGAAGCGTTGCCTTTTGATTTTGGGTGACCCTTCCACCCATATGTCTTACTTTCTTTCATCGCCTCTTGTCTTCGAGATGTTGCTTTCTTCTTATTGGTGAAGAGTGCATCTTCTCCGTCTTTTATGGTTACTTCATTCATCTGCTTGGCTAATGCCTCTTGATTAGCCAATAAATTCTCCAGATCTATTAATGATGGTTGAGTAGGCCATCCTCTCACAGCGGCTATAAATCCATTATACTCGGATCTTAAGCCATGGATGATAATTCTCTTCATCCTTGCATCACTCACTTTCTCTTCAGGAGCAAGTTGAGATATCTCACGACAAATAGATTTCACCTTGGTGAAATACTGAGAAATAGATAGACTTCCTTGTGAGATACCTGCGAGCTCATTTTCCAAGAGCTGGAGGCGTGCTTCATTCTTCTTCGAAAACAATTTTTCAAAAGTTTCCCAAGCTGCCTTTGGTGTTTTCTCGTCACGGATGTGCTCCAATAGATCATCCTCGATTGTAGTCTTCAATATAAATAAAGCCTTCCCGGCCTTGATATTCCATTTTCTCAAGGCTTCGACATTTTCTTTCGGTGGAGGAGTTGTGTCACTGCCAGCAACTATTTCCCATAAATCATGTCCTTGTAGGTAGGATTCTATATAGGTCCGCCAATAACCATAGTTGTGGTTATTGAGACTCTTGATTCCACAGCTCGTACTTGCAAGATCTGCCATCATGACGTCCAACGTCCAATAAGCTTGGTCCCAGACCAATGAGCTTTCACAGTTCCTAACTGTGCTCCGACAGAATCTCCCTTAGGGCCTTGGTGTTAACAAGACGATGTAAACGTCCAACGTTTACCGATGAATACCTCCACTAGCAATGGTCCCGAACGACCCGCTCTGATACCAATTGTTGGAAGTTTCAACGAGCCCAACACACCCACTATAGAGGATCTAGACTATACTAGACTCACTACACCAATACTTTGACGTTGATTAGCCTTTAATTTTCTGAATTCTTAGTGCACAATAGTACTTAGGCGACAGTGTCGACCATATGTCATTTAGGCGGTATAACCGACCATGTATCACTTAGGCGGCATAGCCGACCATATAATAAGAACAACACAAGTGCACTAAGAACTTAAACACAAACTAAGGCTTAACCGGGAAACTTAACAAAGAACACTTTTATTAATACAAAATACAATTACAATTTTACTTACTTACAAGCTTTTCTTCTCTACTCACACTCTTCTCACTTCTTACTTCTTCTCTACTTCTCAACTCACTCTTTTTCACTTCCTCACAACTCTCACACCTTACACAAATGAACCCACCACCTATATTTATACTACTCAATGGAAGTTTCTAAAAACTAGATATTTTCATGGATATATAAATATTTAGATATTTTTATACATATAAATATCTAGATATTTCTTACACATATAAATATCTAGATTTTTCTTTACATTTTAATATCTAGATATTTTTCATATACATATTAATATCTAGATATTTTACCCATATACATTTACTAATTCCATATTATTCTAAATTTGCATTGTATTTTAACACTATCATGTACCACTGCATTGGACCGCTGAGTTGCTCTGCGTACACCACTGAGTTCATATAAATATTTCCCAAGTACAGTAGCTACTGCAATGGTATAAACTTTAGCCAATATTCTTACCTTTGCTCTATTATTTTATTATTGTTATTATTATTATTTTTATTTTTATTTTATTTTTTGATACTATCATAACAAGTAAACTTAATTAGCTCTGTGTGCTAACTTGATTAACACTTTCTCAGAGGTCTTTTCACAAGTGTACATTTTTTCTTCTTTTATAGTAACCATCCAACTTGAGACTTCTTACGTCAATCATAACTTGTAACCTCACACAGTTATGTTGCATGTATTGTATCATAAATTTGTATATCTACAAAATCACCTATTTGTATGTGTTCAAAACAGAGAACTTGAATCAATTTTTCTCAATCCATCCGAAATCTCGCCTTTTTTTTTTTTTTTATTAAAGGCAAGGCCTCAAAGTGTAGCTAGTGGAGATTGAACCTGAGTCTCTTTCGAAGATTCCCAAATCTCGTCTTTATCTTTGAGTTGCATGTGGATTTCTACATATACAACAAAGCTCCTCATTTATAATTAGAAACTCTTGTTTTCTTAATGTATTGTAGCTAATAAAACATTCAGATAATGTTCTTTTAGCCGGCCCATCACCGAATACTTACAAATCTTTCAGAATTGGTATGTCGCCTTTCTACGCCCTAAACAAAATTTGAATTATTTAATTCTACTATATATCCTTCATTAATTATTGTCTTCTAATTTTAAATTACAAAACATATCACAAGTGTTTAAAACTGATCAATCATATGGTATTTTTGAAATATGTTTTTATACTCTTAGCCGTATACCAAGAGTATACACTTAGCCGCCTAGTAAAACCATATATAGAACAAGCTCTTTGATAACAAATACACAAAAATGGATACAGTTATTACCACAAGTGAGAATAAGCCTCATGTCATATGTGCCCCACTACCAGCACAAAGCCACATAAAGGCCATGCTCAAACTTGCAGAGTATCTGCACCACAAGGGTGTCCAAATTACCTTTGTTAACACAGATCATACGCACAAGCGTTTGCTCAAATCTGGTGGTCCCCACTGCCTCGATGGTTCATCAAGTTTCCGATTCGAAACAATTCCTGATGGCATTCCTCACACTTCTGAAGATGATGACGGGTCGGCACTACTCATGCATTATGTTGAAACCACCTTCTTGACTCCTTTTCTTGATCTTGTAACTAATCTTCCAAACCCTCCTACTTGTATCATCTCCGATGGATTCATGTCTGTTTTCACCATTGAAGCTGCACAAAAGCTCGGAATCCCCATCATGCTCTATTGGACATTTTCGGCTTGTGGTTTCATGGGTATTTACCAGATCAAATCCCTCATCGATAAAGGACTTGTACCACTTAAAGGTTTAACTTGTACACTTATATTTTCAAAACTTTTTTACAGAGTACATGACAAATTGTATATGACACCGCTAATATAGTACTCCATATATTCAGGACCCCTTTTGACTTTTGATTCTAAATTCAACTATAGTACTCCACTATATACGAAGGGTACGCTGTACAAAAATTTCAGGACCCCTTTTGACCTTTGATTCTAGATTCGCCACTGTGTTCAAACCTCACTTGAATCTTATCTTATGCTAGCCAGGAAAAATGGCCAGAAACAGCCACGGGATGCCCGGATAAGCCACGTACATATGTTTAAAATATATTAAATCCCCTTGTGAACTAGAAAACATTATCCATTTTCCCGTTTAAATTATTTTTTACACTTATGTTAGTATTGATCATTTTAAAAGTTGTAGAAAGTAAATTATTCATCTCTAGGTGACATGAAAGTCCAAGACGAATAAACATTGTCCTACAGTACATTACCCTCCTCGCGTAATTCCCCTGTTAAATATGCATTCTGTTTTTATGCATACGGATTTATATAATAATGGTTATTCATGTAAACAGATAAAAGTTTCTTGACAGACGAGTTTTTAGAAGGTATCATCGACTGGATTCCCGGGATGGAAGGAATACGAATAAAGGATTTGAACACCATCCTCCAGACTACTGACCCAGACGATCTAATATTAAGAATTTGTATTGAAGCTACACAAAATTCCCACAATGTTTCGTACAATATCTTCCACACATTTAACGCTTTGGAACCTAGTATTGTCAATGCTCTTTCATCCATGTTCTCTCAAATTTACACTGTTGGCCCAATGCAGTTATTACTTGATCAAGTACCAAAATATGAAAAACAAACGGAAATGTCAAATTTCAGCTCATATAGCTTATGGAAAGAAGAACCTGGATGTTTTAATTGGCTTCAATCCAAGGAACCAAAGTCTGTTATTTATGTAAATTTTGGAAGTTTTACAGTTATGTCATTGGAAGATCTCATCGAATTTGGTTGGGGACTCGCTAATAGCAACCACTATTTTCTTTGGATAATACGATCTAATTTGCTCGTTGGTGAATCAGCAATTTTGCCACCTGAATTTGAGGAACATACCAAAAAGAGAGGCTTTATAGCAAGTTGGTGTTCACAAGAAAAGGTCCTGAACCACCCTTCAATTGGAGGGTTCTTGACTCATTGCGGTTGGGGTTCTACCATCGAGAGCTTGTCAGCTGGGGTGCCAATGATATGTTGGCCTTATTTGTGGGACCAGACGACTAATTGTCGTTATATATGGAAGGAATGGGAAGTTGGTTTGGAAATGGGAAAAAATGTGAAAAGGGAGGAAGTTACAAAGCTTGTTCAAGAGTTAATGGGAGAAAAAGGTAACAAATTAAGGGACAAAGCAATGGAGTGGAAGGAAAAGGCTCTTGCAGCAGCTGGTCCCAATGGTTCATCTTCGTTGAGTGTTAACAACCTTATCGAAGAAATCATTACTCTATCAAGGAACTAAATCTTTTCTTATAATATAGGTCATTAATTAATGGAAGGAAACTACAAACAGGGTGATGAAAATTTATGTACACTATTAATTTGGTGTAACCTGTAGTTGATAGCCATGCAAAATGTTGATCGTGTTCTTTTTAGGTATACTTGTTTTGTTTGAAGCGTGTATGTAATATATAATGTTGCATGTATGCTCAATGCTTATTTCTAGTTTTTCAGCTTCACATCCACTAAACTCATTTGGCTAGTTAGTATCTCCACCTTTGTATCTAAGAAACCTGATGCAATCTTTCTCATATCGTCCAAAATCTTGTCTTTATAGATCAATAAAGTAAGAAGTTAAGGCCTTCGGAACTTGTAACCTCACACAGTTATGATGTTACGTATTAAAAAGGAATTTGATATATCCAACACTGTCTTTGATAGATCCACATAAAATCATTAAATTATCATTAATGATGTCTTACACAAATATTTTGTTAGAAAATGTTCGAGGATATTATTGGAAATTTGGATCAAATGTAGGTATATGTATAATTTTAAATGGTGAAAATATCATTATTCATTACCATATTAAAAATGTTATAGAGCAATATTTTAGTACTTATGGGGAAATCTTCCTCTATCTCATTTGGCATTTTGAGTTTTTATTTTTGTTTGTGTTTGATTGCAGTTAAACTAAATAAAAGCGAAATCTGCATAGGCTTGTGGTTAAGAAGAAGGCTACAAATGGGGCTCGGAAGAAGGCTACAACTGATGATCATCGGCCTTTGATGGGGACGGTTTAAAGAAACCATCTCATGCCGCCAATCATGTCTCCTGAAGTGTACATTCGTTTTAATACCATGTTAAGCAATAAAAACCCTATAGATTATTATTCTTATTCACCCACTATTTATAAGTTACATATAAATCTCTAAACATAATTTAACCCTAATGAACCCAAATTAAGCACAATTGGACTTGGACCCAACATATTTCTTCCTAGGTCGTAAATCTCGTGTTTATATCTTCATAAATTACAAGCGGATCTCTAGGTACAACGATATTCCCCACCGGTGGTTTGAAGACTCCTTATGGTTTTCTGGATGTATTGTAGCTAATAAAACACTCGGATGATGTACTCTTTTTTCCTACGTATGTTTATTTTGTCACGTTTGGACTATTGCAATCATACTTCTTTTCACCATTATTGTAGATTCCCCTTTTTCAACAATTTTTTATACCCCTAAATCAAATTTTGAATCCTTAAATTCTCCTAGTTGTCATTGTCTTTCGAAATGTTTATTGTAGTTTCTCTTTCAAACCCAAATAGTAATACCAAGACAATTACTTACATTCAAATTACTGGCTAATCATATATCTTTAAATATCAATCAATATGGAATCTTTAAATTATGGTTTGATACCCTTAGCTGTCTACAAAGACTATAATTCTTAGCCACCTATACTAAGACCATATGTACCTCAAACTCTTCAGTAGCAAACACAAAAAAATGGAAATAGTTATTAACACAAGTGAGAAGAAACCTCATGTCATATTTGCCCCACTACCAGGACAAAGCCACATAAAGGCGGTTAGGATTTAGGACCCAAACAAGAACATGTGATTGTGGTATCGTCAATCACAAACAACCCACGAACGACAAACGAATAATTAAAGCAAAAGGATAAATAAATGACACAAGATTTAACGTGGTTATATCCCAACTCCAAAACACGGAGAAGGGTTTAGTTCACGGGCGCAAACCATAGATTTTTCACTATTAATTTCGTTTATATAGGCAAATCTAAACAAGAAAACAACTTAAAGAGCAAGAAAACGCGTTTTTCCTCGTCAGGCTCCCGGATAGGCTTAAGCCGCGTCGTGGCTAATGGAGCCGCGTCGTGGCTTAAAGCATGATCTCAAAACAGAAAATTCCAAGTGTTAAGCCACGTCGTGGCTGGAGGAGCCGCGTCGTGGCTTAAAGCTGCAACCGAAATCTTCTCTCTTTTTTTTTTTTTTTTTTGATATCCTTCACATATCTAACAATCTCCCACTTGAAGGATGATCTAAAACAACTTTCGCCAACCCGTCACTATGTTTAAACAAACCCACAATTACTCTAGACTAGCCGATTATCGACTCCTTTTGATACCGCCGGATGAGACACCCGAATTACGCCGCACTTCACTCGTTAGCCTATGAGCAAGTGAAGTATTTCGACACCAAAAACACCGCTGATTGATAATCCAATCTCACAGTTACTTGCTTGGGCCATCTCAGTTTCTATCGCCACCATCTTCTAACATGAAGATCATCTTCTTACACCAGAAGACCAATTGAAGAATGTGACTCTTTAATTATAGGATTCTTCATGAGACTACACTGCCTCACCCATCACTCTAGACATGTTCAATCCCGAACACACATGTCAATGACCACCCTCGTACAGGATTTCACCGTCTATCTATGATTTTCCTTCACAGCAATTAGAAAATCCAACAGACGCCCTCGTAGACTCTTCATCAAGGCTCCAGTGAGAACGCAGTCACAACCTCGAAATCTACTAACTTTTCAACTTTCCGCTTTCTCGCTGGTACACTGACCTCCTCATAGCTATGAATTTCACAAATCCATCTTATTATCCCAAGCACGCTCCCACTGTACGAGTAAGAAATAAAACCGCGGCTACTCGAGAAGAAACTTGGTTCGTATCACCGGTCAGTTACAAATTTCTTTGCCATCGGAGAGTAAAACAAGTACTCGAAGCCCTAGTGTTACCCGGAATCATCACACTCATATTTAAGACAACGTCGCATAATCATCTCCACAACTTCACTAGTCGATTAACTTCCACTAGCTCGATAACTTTCATCGGTTACCAAACTCACACCAAGTTCCCAACACCCTCAACGATCCTAGAAAGCTCAAGTTCTGGGACTTACACGATTATCCGCTCCCATTCGTCACCTAAAGACTCCTAATTGATCACCCTTGAAGAAAAAAACTCCTTTTGTTGAAACATCAACCAAGAACCGAGCAACCGTCGAACGCGTTCTATCCGACACCCTTCGAAAACCAATTAACCTTAGTGACAAGAAGCTCAAATCAGCCCGCATACTCCATAAACCCTGGAATATTGACCAAACACCATTGGTCATCCCGTTTCCACACCCCGCAAGCAACAAACTTCCCCGATAACTTCCACTATCGACTTTCAACCGATGCATCTTGTTCGTTAGAACAACCGCTCTAAACCGAGAGAAGAAAACCCTCATAAGCTTCCATAACAAACCCACATCTTCGAAAACATAGATCGTATCGCTTGAAGTTTCACGAGATAAAACTGTCTCGCACTCGCGTCTTCAAACCTGAAAAAACTTCATCCTGAAAACTGCCCAGATTCGAAAAATCATATCTCAGGATCCAACTGTCAGATCAACCTCAAATTGTTACCACGTGTAGATCAGTAAGTCTAATATCCACACACAAAACATCAAGTCGGTCCAACAATTAACGAACCCGTTACGAATTTTCTACTACAGCAGCTCTTGGAACTCCGAATTTAAAAGTTCAATCATTCTTTCGCACGAGATCGCGAAGAACAAGAACTCAGATTCGACACCCGGATCTCCCGAAAAAATCTCTCCGCAACGAACCCGTGACTCCGTAACCCTTCGCGAAAAATAAATCGCCATCATAATGCAATCAGCGTCCCGATTACAAAATAACTTTCAATAACCGTCACCCGAATCTTGTGTGATCAACTCTCCCGGATACATAGACATATCCATGAGTTCATCGCGATGAAAAAGTCACCTGGTCTCGATACATGTTGCAAACAAAATCCTAAGCTCGTCGTTTGATCTAACTTTGATGAAAAAACCGAATCATCAACCATATCGAAGAAACTTGCTTTCAAATTCGCCATCGCTCCCAAAGTCGAAACCTTGAGCTCTGATACAAC
Source organism: Rutidosis leptorrhynchoides (assembly GCF_046630445.1). Classification (NCBI taxonomy): domain Eukaryota; kingdom Viridiplantae; phylum Streptophyta; class Magnoliopsida; order Asterales; family Asteraceae; genus Rutidosis; species Rutidosis leptorrhynchoides. The sequence goes on along the minus strand of NC_092341.1, from coordinate 115,336,518 downwards.
TTGTTTAGATTTAGGACCTAAACAAGAACATGTGATAAAATCGTTAATCACAAACAACCTACGAACGACAAACGAATAGTTAAAACAAAACGATAAATAAACGACACGGGATTTAACGTGGTTATATCCCAACTCTAAAACACGGAGAAGGGTTTAGTCCACAAGCGCAAACCAGAGATTTTTCACTATTAATTTCGTGCACATATGTTAGGGTTACAATAGGGTGTTTATATAGGCAAATCTAAACAAGGAAACAACTTAAAGAGCAAGAAAACATGTTTTTCCTCGTCAGGCTCCCGGATAGGCTTAAGCCGCGTCGTGGCTAGAGGAGCCTCGTCGTGGCTTAAAGCATGATCTCAAAAAAGAAAATTCCAAGTGTTAAGCCACGTCGTGGCTGGAGGAGCCGCGTCGTGGCTTAAAGCTGCAACCGAAATCTTCTTTGTTTTTTTGATATCCTCCACACATCCAACAAAGGTCATGATTAAATTTGCAGAGCTAAAAGACTCCAAATGACCTTTGCTAACACAGATTATATGCACAAGCGTTAGCTCAAATCTGGTGGTACCCACTGCCTTGATGGTTCATCAATTTTCCGATTCGAAACAATTCCTGATGGCATTCCTCGCATTTCTGAAGATGATGACGGGTCGTCACTACTCATGTATTATGTTGAAACCACCTTCTTGACTCCAAACCCTACTGTATATATTCGGCTTGTGGTTTCATGGGTATTTACCAGATGCAATCCCTCATTGAAAGAGTATCCGTGCCACTTAAAGGTTAGAATTTTATGTGTATTTTTTATAGATAGATTATGATTAAATGATGTTAGAAAAGCTAAGAAACACAATGGTGAAGAAAAAGGAATAAAACTCCCCACTTTATTATTCATGTCAACTAAGACTTTATATAGCCAAAATTAAAAAGGATTAAAGCAACAAATATGTCATATACTATTTAGTCTTGTTTTAATATAGACTATATACTTAAAAAAAATACCATTGTAGGTCACAAACACATCTAGTCTTAAGGAATGTATATACCAAATCCCACCATATTCCACGTACAACTTTCACACTTGGCATGAGATCTGATTAGCCTAAAACTAACTCCAACTAATAAACATTCACCTATTTTACCCATTTCAAGTAACACCCAAATTACAAATTAAAACGTAACAAAAATATAATAAACATTCACAAATCTCAAACTTAGCATAAACCTATTAACCCAATAAATGGTAGTGTACAATATACGGATGTGTATTTGGTGGATCCTATTTCAATAGACAGATGAAAGTTACTTGAAAGATGAGTTTTTGGAAACTATCATCGAGTTGATTCCAGAGATGGAAGGAATACGAATAAAGGATTTGAACACCAAGGTCCGGACTACTGACCCAAATGATTTTTTATTGAGAATTTGTATGGATGCTACACAAAGATCCCACAATGTATTATACCATATCTTCCTTACATTTGACGCTTTGGAGCCTAAACTGTCAATCTGATCTCATCCATTTTCCTGAAATTTACACAATTGGCCCAATGCAATGCAATTACTGCTCAATCAAACACAAAAGAATGTGAAAAACAGAGGGAAATGTCAAATTTTAGTTCATATAGCTTATGGAAAGATGAACTAGAATGTTTTGAGTGGCTCCAATCCAAGGAACCAAAGTCGTTCATTTATGTAAATTGTGGAAGTTCTACAGTTATGTTTTTAGAAGATCTCATAGAATTCGATTGGGGACTTGCTAATAGGAACCGCTATTTTGTTTGGATAATAAGATCTAATTTGCTCGTTGGTGAATCTTCAATATTGCCACATGAATTTTGAGGAACATATAAAAGAGAGAGGCTTTATAGCAAGCTGGTGTTCACAAGAAAAGGTCCTGAACCACCCTTCAATTGGAGGGTTCTTGATTCATTGCGGTTGGGGTTCTACCATCGAGAGCTTTTCGGCTGAGGTGCCAATGATATGTTCTTATTTGTGGGACCAAGTGACTAATTGTTGGTATATTTGTAAGGAATGGGTGGTTGGATTGGAATTGGGAAAACGTATAAAAAGGGAGTAAGTTACAAAGCATGTTCAAGAGTTAATGGGAGAAAATGGTGATAAATTGAGAAAAAAAGCAATGAAGTGGAAGGAAAAGGCTCTTGAAGCAACTGGTCCATATGGTTCATCTTTGTTAAGTGTCAACAAACTTATTGAAGAAATCATTATGCTATCAAGAACTACTTTCTATCTTATAATGTGTGCGTTTCAGCGGAAGGAGGGTGAAGAAAAACCATGCACACTACAATTTTGGTGTGACCTGCAATGCAATTTATAGGACACGCAAAATGTTGTTTGTGCTCATTTTAGGTTTACTTGTGTATGTAATATGTGATGTTGCATGTATGATAAATAGTTATTAATATTTATTTTTGATATCTCATCCACTAAACTCATTTGGCTATTTAGTATCTCCACCTTTGTATTTGTAATAGGAAACTAGATTCAACCTTTCTCTTAACATCCCAAATCTAGTCTTTACTCTCTAAGATAATGCAAAGCAATCTGCTAAAGAAGCCTCAAATCTGGTCTTTATTTTGTTATACTTTTTACATTTTCAAACTTATGGCCTTCTATGTGCATTGTATCCAATAAAACACTAGTGTGATACTATTTTAGCCACCTTATCACCAAAACCTCAAATTTTGTTACACATGTTTATTTAGTCACACATGGAGTATTGTAATCAAAGAATAATAAATACTCTTAGGAATATGGGCTGTTTACTAAAAGGTACCATTTGTCTTGCATGTATGGCCCCTTTTCTCTCTCAACCAAAAACCAACCCCAACTTCAAACCTTTATATCTCAATTCAATTCCAGTCAATCAATTTCATCAATCGTTTTCAATCAATCGATCTTTTTCACCCAAAAACGTTAACCAATCAATCCCAAAATTCAAAAAAAAAAAAAAAAAAAAATCCACCATTTTTCTTGGAAACTTATCCAAGTTCACCAATCCTGCAATCATCAAAAACACCTTCCAAAAGTATGGAATCATTCTTGGAATTATATGGAAACAAGATCGTTCTTTCGCATTCGTTCGTTTCGAAAACTCCTTCCAAGCTGCCGCAACTATCAAACTGAATGGTAAGAACATTGACAGTAAGCATCTATGTTGGGTTTGCTAAAAACGAGTTAAATACCAAGATCCTTCCTGATCCCCTTGTCCAAATTAACACAGACAACCCAACCAATCTGCCAATTTATTTATCCTCAAATCAGACCACTTTCTCCCGTTTAGATTTAACTGCCATGATCATCAACAAAAACCCAATCAAGCCAATCAATTTAATTAAATTGTTAAAGAGCCGTTATATTGCCATTGAGTCAATCTCATCATGGGGATGCTTTGCATACATTGTTCAATGCAAAGACGTCTAAAGCTTCAAGAGAATGACTTTGGGTCCTTCAATGAATGAATTGGAATTCTAGGAAGCCATTCCAATGGTTTAGAGAAAAAACAAATTTACTAGGATTATAAGGGTGGGTGTTAAAGGCATACCATTTGATTGTTGTTCCCCTGAATGTACAATCGAAGCTGTTAAAAATATAAGCAGAGTAATTCATATCGACTACAATACCCATAATCTTAAAAGTCCAGAAATCATGTACGCCTTGATTGAAGCCAATGATCCTGGTAAAATCGGTAAATACGTATCTGCAAATGTGGCAGACGATTCCACTTGCAAGTTGTGGATCGAAGAATTAAAACAAAATAAATATGTAGAGATAGTCTCCGACGATTTAATTGACGAATACAATGATGCTATGTTATACACAATTAAAGCAATGAAAGAACAAAAAGATCAGTGCAGGAATAAACCCTCCTGGCCAGAATCGGTGCAAGTAATACCGGAAACTCAACCGGTGGGAGAGATGCCCAATCTTACCGTTAAGGAACAGTTTTCAAATTTTAAAACTCGTGAAAAGGTAACTAATTTAGTTGCAGATGAACCTAAAGAGGTACAGTTTTCAATGGAAAAAGTTACTAGTGCTTTATGTAATGAGAAAGCTAAAGCTGTTGAGGAGATAAAAAAGAGCTTTTTGTCTCTAAAAACAATAATATACAAAAACCTCCTCCGACCAATAAGGAGTCACCTGTTACCATTCCATTCGACAATAAACACAAGACACCTTTTAATTATAACTCAAAAGACTATCCTACCCTTTCAAACACTTCACCAAAAAACACTTCCAACCTTTCAACTTTTGCAAACAGATCCTCTGTTCATAATCCTTCCTTTCTAAACAAAGACGTTTCTTTTGCCAAGAAAGTTACTAAGCATGATAGTCAAGGTGTACACGATCAATGTATTGCTAATAAGTGTCAAAGTTCCTGTGAAAAGATTAAAGCTCGATGTCTAATCAACAATATCTATCGAACCTTTTATTGAGAAAAAAAGTTGAGTAACAATGAGGCTAATCTTAATTGGATAGATGATACACCTGACATATCACAAGCATTTGATACTACAAGCGAGATCAATCACGTTGTAGGACACTGTAGCGACCCGACCAAATCATGTTTGACGGCGCCGTCTACTTAGGTCCCGTTACGTGGTCATAAGTCTTTAAGATAACGTTTGACCAAAATATGTCGCCTTCATTTCAAAATAAAGATTGTTTCAAAGTTTACAAGAATTGTTCAACCAAAAGTTAAGTTACAACGTTATAAGTACGATTGAAATCTAGGCGACACGGTTTAAAGTAAAGTCAAAAGACGCTCCATGTATGCATGTATACTCGACATCGGATGCAAGTATCAAATAGTAAGCGGAAGCATGTTTCACATATCGTGCAAGACCTGAGAAAAACATAGAAATCTGTCAACGAAAACATTGGTGAAATCATAGGTTTAAGTAAGTAAGTACAAGTGAACCACAAGATTTGCATCAATGAAATAATAGTAATACATTCCAAAAGTTTGTTTCACGAGCACCCAATTATCAAAGCTTAACATTCCTTCCATTGTATACCCCATCACTTAGTGCTAGAACAAACACTGTTTCTCGAAAATATATTTCATTCGTAAACGGTAGCGAACCGTTTGAATGAGGGTTTGTCAAACCCATATGGATCCATACAACATAAGTTCTCGCTTACACCCGGCAAGTGTAACTAATGATAATCGAATTGAGGATTTTGTTCTAAACTCGTATGTAGAATGTTTGTTTTCCCGTTCTTGTGTTCACTTAGTTCAAAAGAATCGTTTATGTTTTCTCATCCCAAATATAAGTTCAAAAAGAGTAAAAGTGGGACTATGATCTCACCTCGAGTGCACGAGTATAAAAGTACTTCAACAAGTAAACGTGTGCATGAAAGTTGCTTAGCCTTGACCTAAACAAGTAAGTTATATCAATTAACCGGTTACGACACAAGGTCGGGTGAAATGTGTTCAATTAGTCCTATGGCTCGTTACGACTCGAATAGTATAGCATGTGAATCACGTTGTCAAGTTTCATGCAAGAATCAAGTATAAAAGCATGTTAGAACGATTGTAATAAAGTTTGAGTTGACATTTCAAAACCTTACCATTAGAAAGGAAATCTTATTACGTTTCCAACGATATTTGATTCATCGAAAACGGAGTTACGGTCAAAAAGTTATGGCCAAAACAAGTTTGCTGAAGTTCGGATGAAACAGGCAATTGTCACGGCGCGATAAATTGCTCCGCGGCGCGACAAATGCCTATGTTGAAGGTCAGAAAGCTTGAAAAACATGTTCTAAAATCACCCTTTGGGCCACGGCGCGACAAATTGCTCCGCGGCGCGACAATGGCCGTGGCCTGGTCCCTGGCCTGTTTCACTTGTTCAAGGCTTGGTAAAATTTCAAACAAACGCAAAACTCAAACCGTAAACAATTAGAAAGCGTATCTCATACCGTTGGAAAGCTCTTTTGACAAGGAACACAACTAAACATGTTTCATCAAACAAAAATAACATTTACAATAACCGAAAACTCGTCAATTGATCAAGAAAGGTTTATTTTCAAAGTTTCAAGTTCGTAAAACGTATTTTATGATTCGGGAATCCAATTTACACATACGATATGCCGTTTCGAAGGTAATTAAGCATACATTACAACTAATCACTAACAATTAACATTCCATGGCATTCAAGCATCAAAAGTTCATGTCAAGAACTATCAAACCCTAGTCAAACATCACAAAATCAATATTCATGTTTTTGAAGTTTTCTTAATCAACCTACGCATCAAAACGAAGCTAGTGATACTAGTAACACAATTAAAACATGCACTTTAACAATCTAACAACATTAACTCATCCAAAATCAAGGATTAAGCAAACCCATTTCAAGTTCATGCTAGTTACTCCAAAAACAACAAATCGAGCAAACCAAACATATATTCATGTTAGACTTGAGCCATAGACACTAACTAACACCATTTCAAATCAAAAACACGAATTTAGAGAAATCTAGAGTTTTAGAAATGTTACCCAAACGAGATGAAGTTGGTATCAAATTGTAGAGGATGAAGAGAGGATTCCAAATATGTAATTTGTTTTGTTGTAAGCCTCCTAAATCGAATTTAGATGATGAATGATTGAATTGGGTGTTGTGTGTGTGTGTTCTTGCTAGAGAGAAAGAGAGATGAGGGAGATGGATGGAAATGGATGGAGGAGGTGAAGTGGTTGACTAGTTGACCTAGTCACCACTTTGCCCACTTGTCAACTTAAGTCCCTCATGTTTGTAGTCGGGTGCGGGAATTAACCAAACGAATATTTTTAAAACGCTCGAGTAAACGGGTGATGTCAAAATTAAATAGCGGGAATATAATGAACGTTACTCACGGAAACTATTAATTTAAATACGAAAGATTATGTTTAAAAAAAAAAACGGTGTTAAAATTAAATTTAACGGAAAAACGCGGGATGTTACATTATCCACACCTCAAAAGAAATTTCGTCCCGAAATTTAGTTGGAAGTAGTAGTTGTTGAATCTTCCTCGAGATCTTGCGTTGCCAATTCTACGAGTGAGGGAGAAGTACGTTCTAGGGTATTTCAACGAATTTTGACGGTCGGGATCATACGATGTTTTAAGGTTTGGCTTCACGATTTATGGTTTCAACCGGTCCTCCTAGGAAGTGAGGGTTATCGTCGATAGTGAGTTCATCAAAGGAGATAACAAGTTCTCGTTTCGCAAAACACGTCTTTGAGTTGATACATCGAATGTAGGATAAACGGAGACCCAAAATGAGTCGGAAAAGTCTAAACGGCTAGCGACGGGTCCAAAACACCCCAAGAATTTAAAGGATCAAAATATCGCGGATTTAGCTTCCTACGTTTCCCGAAACGGATTGCACCTTTCCAAGGTGCGACTCTTAACGTGACGCGGTTTCCCACGTGGAATTTGAAATGTTTACGTCTAACATCGGCGTAGCTCTTGGTGATTACGAGTCGCGTAGGGTTTTACCTGAATATGAATAAATTTTCTCGGTTGCTCATGAACAACCTCGGCCCCGGTGAATTGATCATCGTTTACTTGGTTCGACAAGGGAGAATGACGTTTCCGGTCACATGTGGTTTCAAAAGGAGTGACGTTAAAACTTGAATGAAAATCATTGTAGTACGAGGATTCGGTTAAAGGAAAATACTTTTCTCAAGTAAATTTGAAGTTGGTAATACAAACTTGTATTATGGTTTCCAAGGTTTAAATCACATGTTTGTTCGGTCCGTCGGGTTGTGGATGGTACGCGGTACTCATGTCTAAACGCGGTCCCGAGGCTTCTTGTAAAACTAGAAGTGAAACGAGTATTTCGATACGGGATAATTAACAAAGATACACCGTGTTGGAATAGAATCTCTTAAGATATGTTTGAACGAGTCAGTTAGGGTTTGAAAAAAAATGTTCGTTAGGACTATTCACCCTCGTGGCGAATACTTATGTAATATGAGGAGTTTCTCTATCCATGGAGAAATGTTACAAGGAGTTTCTTTAAACGGAAATGCGAACGGTAAAGATAGTAGTGAAATGAGGACTTAGAATAGGATGAGTTTACATCTCGAGGTTGCCATAATGCCTCTAGTTGTCAAAAGTTGAAGTCTGAAAGAGAAACGAGGTAGTACACGTAGTTGTATAGTTCGGGGTTGAATAATAGTTGACCGATTATCAGAAACACAAGGGCGTTAAGTCAAAGAAGAGTGAAGTATCGTTGGATTGTGTGTTATCTTAATTTCCAGTAATATCAGACGGTAACGGTGAAATAACAGAGGTATGTAGTGTGGTACGTGATGACAAGAATATTGATCGGATCCACAATTTAGTATTCGAATTCTTCGTGCAAAATAACGAATTTCCGTCCCGTTGATTTCGAGTCGAGGGAGTATGCCTTTCGGCGTCCGAGTAGAAATATTTCCATATTTGAGTCCCATCTGGTGTTGTACGAATTTAGCTAGAAATGTTGGTGTGAAGAATCACGCTCAAGGTTCGATCGCGGAGAGATTAAAGTCGTGTAATACGAGAAAAGTCAGAAATGAATCTTCGGTAACAACCGGTGAGATCTAAGATTTTTACGAATACAAGTCTGAGTTGGGAGAGTTTCCTGATTACATGTGGCTTGATTTCGAGATTGATTGTAATGCCTTGACCATTAACTTCATGGTCTAGAAAATTGGACTTCGTTCAACAGAAATTCTCACTCGGAGAATTTGGTATAAAGTTGCTCTTTTCTCAAAAGTTCGAGCGTAAGATGGTGATGTTGTTCGTTTTCCTTCTTTACTTAAATAAGTTAAGATGTCATCTATAAATACGATAACAGATTAGTCTATATGAATTTGCATACGCGGTTCAAGAGGTTTATGGATACGGGCGAGCCCTAAATAAATCAAGCGGTACTAAGAGAGATTTACAACTAACGTTGCGAGTTCGGAAAGTGGCTTAGGAGACATCGTCTCACTTAACCCCCAATTGATGATAACCGGAACGGAGGTTGATTTGGAACATACGGGATTCGTGCAAATAATCATGAGGTCATGGATGCGAGGGAGAGGGTATCGGTTTCCAACCGAAAATTACTCAGTTCACAATAATCTATACAAGATGATGGGGAAACATTTTTTTTTTTTTTTTTTTTTTTTTTTTTTTTTTTACGAATAGGTTCCGAGCTCCCTAGTTCTATAGGTGTCAAGTCAAAAGTCTTAACGTATTTCCTTCAATAAAATTTATAGGCTCACAATATTTATCCATTGGTCGCTTAAATTGCCTAAGTAGTATCTAGGGGAAAAAGGTGGAATGTAAAGAGTACAAGTCAAAGCCTCGGTTGTAATACGTCTAGCGGTAACCGAATCGAATAAGTATGAAATATATGGTTTGTTGTGAAGGAACGTACCCGTGACTAGTCCATCGTCGTCTCGGGCATCCTAGGTGTCGATGTTGAAAGTTCAATGGCGTGCGTTGGGGTTGATTTTCTTATTTGGGCACACATTCCTAAAATGACCCGGTTGGCCACATTGGAAGCAAGCACCCGTTCTGTGTGCGTTGGGCATCTTTCGAGCGACGGGTCCTTGGCGCCGGTGGCGAAACCTGCCACATCCTTCAAAGTGATGCTTGTGGCATTCGTTACAAAAAGGTAGTTTTCCGGTATAGCCTTTCTTGTCGTTGGAGGCGAAAGGCTTCTTGGCGGGGTTGTTGTTATTGTTGTGGTTGTTTGATTGAGAGGCTTCCCATGTTCTTTTATTGCCGCTCGATTGGTTCTCGATCATGGGTGCCGGTGCTTCCATTTCAGTTACCGTTTCTAAAGTTTGGTGGGCCTTTGCTAAAGCTTCTTGTAGGTTAGTGGGTTGGGATGCCATTACCCCGTGTTGAATGCCCTTAGGGAGGCCATCCATGTAAAGTTCGACTCTTAGTGATTCGGGAGCCATGAGATTCGGACACATTGAGACTAGTTCGGTAAACCGTTGATTATAAGCTCCGAGGTCATTCCCGACCGTTTTCAAATTCCTTAGCCCTTGCTCGAGCCTTCGAGTCTCGTCGCGCGGGAAGTATTCGGTGATCATTCTTTCTCTTAATTCGGCCCAAGAGAGTGTAAGGGCTTCATCGATACCCACTGATTGTACGTACTTGTTCCACCACGAGAGAGCAATGCCGGTGAAAGTGAGGGTGGAAAACTTGACCTTATCTTGGTCTCGACAGCCGCTTGTGTTAAAAACGGTCTCTATTTGTTCAAACCATCGGGTGAGAGTAACCGGTCCTCCGGTTCCATCGAAAGTGGGAGGGTTGTACTTCATGAAGTTCTTGTAGGAGCAACCTTCGCTTGAATTACCGGCTCCATGATTGTTGTTGTTAGAAAAGTGATCGGCCACGGCCGTACCCACGGCGGTGGTTATCATTCGTTGAAGAGCTTGTTCTAGAGTTTCGAGAGGAGTATTGTGTTGACCTTGGTGAGCCATTGTTCCTTCATGAGACAAGAATATCGTTGGTTAGTATTTTCAACAATACTAACCGTGGCATGGAATAAGGATAGAGAGAAAATTTTTCCTTGACTCGCCTTAAATTCTCTATGTCATAATGTCGGAACGTCCATGTGAATCACCGTAATATAATCCCGGAAATTATATTACCCTGATTCTCATGTGCATTTAACATTACTTCATAAAGTCAAGGTGGCGCACCAACAAAATTTATCAACGTAAGATCAAGATCGAATACGAGTTAGATATGATAGGAGAGTTCGAGTATAAATGCACAATTAGTCAAATAATTCCTACTTCAGTCTATATGCCGGTTGTAGTCTAGACTCACTAATGTACCCTATGACTCGGGGTTGACACCAATGAACTCTAAATCCCTACAACCAACGCTCTGATACCATCTGTAGCGACCCGACCAAATCATGTTTGACGGCGCCGTCTACTTAGGTCCCGTTACGTGGTCATAAGTCTTTAAGATAACGTTTGACCAAAATATGTCGCCTTCATTTCAAAATAAAGATTGTTTCAAAGTTTACAAGAATTGTTCAACCAAAAGTTAAGTTACAACGTTATAAGTACGATTGAAATCTAGGCGACACGGTTTAAAGTAAAGTCAAAAGACGCTCCATGTATGCATGTATACTCGACATCGGATGCAAGTATCAAATAGTAAGCGGAAGCATGTTTCACATATCGTGCAAGACTTGAGAAAAACATAGAAATCTGTCAACGAAAACGTTGGTGAAATCATAGGTTTAAGTAAGTAAGTACAAGTGAACCACAAGATTTGCATCAATGAAATAATAGTAATACATTCCAAAAGTTTGTTTCACGAGCACCCAATTATCAAAGCTTAACATTCCTTCCATTGTATACCCCATCACTTAGTGCTAGAACAAACACTGTTTCTCGAAAATATATTTCATTCGTAAACGGTAGCGAACCGTTTGAATGAGGGTTTGTCAAACCCATATGGATCCATACAACATAAGTTCTCGCTTACACCCGGCAAGTGTAACTAATGATAATCGAATTGAGGATTTTGTTCTAAACTCGTATGTAGAATGTTTGTTTTCCCGTTCTTGTGTTCACTTAGTTCAAAAGAATCGTTTATGTTTTCTCATCCCAAATATAAGTTCAAAAAGAGTAAAAGTGAGACTATGATCTCACCTCGAGTGCACGAGTATAAAAGTACTTCAACAAGTAAACGTGTGCATGAAAGTTGCTTAGCCTTGACCTAAACAAGTAAGTTATATCAATTAACCGGTTACGACACAAGGTCGGGTGAAATGTGTTCAATTAGTCCTATGGCTCGTTACGACTCGAATAGTATAGCATGTGAATCACGTTGTCAAGTTTCATGCAAGAATCAAGTATAAAAGCATGTTAGAACGATTGTAATAAAGTTTGAGTTGACATTTCAAAACCTTACCATTAGAAAGGAAATCTTATTACGTTTCCAACGATATTTGATTCATCGAAAACGGAGTTACGGTCAAAAAGTTATGGCCAAAACAAGTTTGCTGAAGTTCGGATGAAACAGGCAATTGTCACGGCGCGACAAATTGCTCCGCGGCGCGACAAATGCCTATGTTGAAGGTCAGAAAGCTTGAAAAACATGTTCTAAAATCACCCTTTGGGCCACGGCGCGACAAATTTCTCCGCGGCGCGACAATGGCCGTGGCCTGGTCCCTGGCCTGTTTCACTTGTTCAAGGCTTGGTAAAATTTCAAACAAACGCAAAACTCAAACCGTAAACAATTAGAAAGCGTATCTCATGCCGTTGGAAAGCTCTTTTGACAAGGAACACAACTAAACATGTTTCATCAAACAAAAATAACATTTACAATAACCGAAAACTCGTCAATTGATCAAGAAAGGTTTATTTTCAAAGTTTCAAGTTCGTAAAACGTATTTTATGATTCGGGAATCCAATTTACACATACGATATGCCGTTTCGAAGGTAATTAAGCATACATTACAACTAATCACTAATAATTAACATTCCATGGCATTCAAGCATCAAAAGTTCATGTCAAGAACTATCAAACCCTAGTCAAACATCACAAAATCAATATTCATGTTTTTGAAGTTTTCTTAATCAACCTACGCATCAAAACGAAGCTAGTGATACTAGTAACACAATTAAAACATGCACTTTAACAATCTAACAACATTAACTCATCCAAAATCAAGGATTAAGCAAACCCATTTCAAGTTCATGCTAGTTACTCCAAAAACAACAAATCGAGCAAACCAAACATATATTCATGTTAGACTTGAGCCATAGACACTAACTAACACCATTTCAAATCAAAAACACGAATTTAGAGAAATCTAGAGTTTTAGAAATGTTACCCAAACGAGATGAAGTTGGTATCAAATTGTAGAGGATGAAGAGAGGATTCCAAATATGTAATTTGTTTTGTTGTAAGCCTCCTAAATCGAATTTAGATGATGAATGATTGAATTGGGTGTTGTGTGTGTGTGTTCTTGCTAGAGAGAAAGAGAGATGAGGGAGATGGATGGAAATGGATGGAGGAGGTGAAGTGGTTGACTAGTTGACCTAGTCACCACTTTGCCCACTTGTCAACTTAAGTCCCTCATGTTTGTAGTCGGGTGCGGGAATTAACCAAACGAATATTTTTAAAACGCTCGAGTAAACGGGTGATGTCAAAATTAAATAGCGGGAATATAATGAACGTTACTCACGGAAACTATTAATTTAAATACGAAAGATTATGTTTTAAAAAAAAACGGTGTTAAAATTAAATTTAACGGAAAAACGCGGGATGTTACAGACACGAAACAACTCATAAAAAAAGCAAAATCAATGGTAAGCAATCCGGGGCTAAAAAGTTGACTTTCAAAGAGGAAATGCAAAATTTTAGTATACTCGTGGAAGATATGGTGGATGATGGCTCTCCCGCTATAACCCCAAAACCATGAGAATCTCCTCGTGGAACACCTGCGGCCTTGGGAACAAAGCAAAAGGTCGAATGGCGGGTTCACTAGTCAATACACCAAATCCAATTCCTAGCGGTACAAGAAACAATGGTTAAAGTTGTCTCACAATCCATCCTAAATGAAATTTGGAAATATTACGCTTTTGATTCTACTCAACAAGAAGCCAATGGTAGATTGGGCGGTTTAGTATCCATTTGGAGAACCGACTTTTTTAACTTGCTAAAAAGTTGGAAAAATAGACATTGGATTGCCAACATTGTAAGAAATTGAAACTATCGACCATCTTCTTCTACATTGCAAATGAGCATCTCGAATTTGCTCAGATCTTTTTAGATGGTGGAACATTAGATGGGTCGTCCCGAGATCGATTGAATCCTTTTCTTTCGATTGGTACTATGGTATGAGGATTAAAGCCGCAAAATTTTGGAACATAATTGGGCCCGCCACGATTTGGGCGATTTGGTTAGCAAGAAGCGACATTATTTTCAACGGGAAGTTTACATGTCAATCGGTCATCGTTTAGAATATCAAGTTAAAAGTCTTCCTTTGGCCCACTAATTTGAATTTATGCAATGGGTTTCAGTCATATATATGGATCAAATTCCATATATGTTATGCCTTTAGTTTTATTTGTTGCATACATTTTCTTTCAATGTATTTTGCTTTATGATGATCGATTCGTCGATCCATCATTGTAATTTTGCATTGTTACCATTCATTATTTTGAAGAAGGTATCAATGGTTATTAATTTAATCTTCTCTTTCGCCGAAAAAAAAAGATAAGGGCTGTTTACTTTTCTGTTGTATTTAATGTTGTTTTAAAATGCCTCTGTTTAGAAAGAGGTCTCTATTTGTACGTCTCCTATAAACTGACCATTTTTGAGATTACTGAATTATGAATTAAGCGTTGGTACAATTAAGTGGAAAGTATCCTTACAGAGTTACAGTTACAGGTCGGGCCCAGTCTGAATCTGCCTTCTTATTTACGTTGTTGGTTTATAACCAGTGTATCGTATGTATACGACATTGAGCAATAAAAGAACTCAGAGTTTCAAAAAGGTAAAGTTTCATTAGCCAAAGTGTTTCGCATAGTTTCGGCTGGTGCTGGAAATGATCTATTCAAGTATTTGAAGAAATCATAGCCATCAAGTGTTGCTTCGATTTGTAGTTTCCAAAACTACATGTAAGTTTGAAGATATTCGTAAGGTTGACGATGATGATTGGAGTTTTGGGATCTGAAGAGTTTGGATCTGTGTGGGATGACATGGTGTTTTTGATGGTAGTTGATTAGCTATCGACGGGAGGGGAGAAGGGAAAAAAATTGGTTATATAGCTATACTAGGTTTTAGAGCCCGTGCGTTGCACGGGTGGTAAAAAGAACCGTACAAAATTAACTCGGTTTATCAACAATTTGTGTTGTGAGCCATTGATGAAATAGTCTTGATACTTATATATAACAATGTAATAAAAAAAATGATATGTATAACTTACTGGATATGTATACGTGGATGTCATTTCTTACCATCATTTACATTCAAGTATTAAACGGCACACAAACTCAAGTATTGCATTTGACAAACCAATCTAACCATATGTAATGGCATCAGAATCTTCTACAAACCTATAATAAAACCATAGACATCAAAAATAGGATTAATACTATCAAATTGCAAGTATCAAAATTCTAATATAACACCAAAATCGTCCTAGTAGAGTAACACTTTTAAAACAACACTTAAAAAATATCTAGTTGTTACCTAGCAAGTAATAAATTGAATTATGTACTAATAATGATTCCATTATTATGTTTAGTAGCAATAGCAAATAGCATATGTAACCTTGCAAAATATGAGACAAAAAGTCACTGGATCAGCCCATTTCCAAATCAAATCAGACATCCTGTTATGCAATGCATACAACTTACCTTATGTGACGAGGCAAAAGCATGGTCATTTATCATGATACCTAAACCACTCAATAATGAAGCCATGTCATAGATATTAGTAGAGTATACGTAATGTCTTCATCTTAGAAAGTGCTACATAAAAAAATAAAAGAAAGTTAACTACACCATAAAGTTGTTGATTCTTACAAAAAAGAAGAAGTGGATAATAGGTTCTTAGGTACGAATTCAGGTTGTTTCGTTAACCAACCCACCCATGTTGTCCCCCTTTGATCATAAATGCATATAAAGATTCAATAGGGAGAACCAACCTCAGGTTCTTTGCAGACTCTATCAACCTCTGTAGCATAATTTATTTTCTGTGAAGTCAAAATCAACTCAACTATACCAACACACGTCTGCCCAGAAGGTTCGAACACCACAAGCAAAGCGAAACTTCTATGAACATTAGTTTAAAGCATGATTAATTCGTTGATATGCTTAGTAAAAAAAAAATACTACATGTTTGGAGTCTATTTTAGAAGCATAGGTCTAAAGACCCGCCCAGGAAGCCCAAAAACTATACCGATTTTGTCATGAATGGGGAATGAATACATCGAAAAAGCGATTTTGTATTGATAAAGTCCAATGCAGTTTGGGACTTAAACAAAGGCTTGATCAAATGTTGTTAGTACGTTACGACCTTGATTTTTAACAGGTGCCTAAAGTTGAGCAAGAACGTGTTTTTCACCCGGTTCAACAATGTTTCCCTGTAAAAAAAAACCCTCAACAATGCACTACATGACTAAATAATTGTGTTATTAGTTATTACATGTAGTTTTGTAGCCCGTACGTTACACGACTATTTAAAAGTAACATTATAATTTAGTTATGGTTGAAGTATATGTACCTGACACGTGTACTTTGAAAGTAGTAATTGCAACACGTGTCCTGGATTAAGGAGATAACGACACAACTTGCTAACCATCCTTGTCTATATAAAAAATTAATATAGGCACGTCAGCTGAAAAAATATATAAACAATAATAGTTGTGATTATCTAAAAGAATAATTTCGTATTGAAATACATGTAGTCTAAATAGGATGAAAAAATACCACCCTTTGTCTTGATTTATTACAACGATTGAGACATAACCGAATAACCGATTGCAATATTAAGTTCTACAAAAACATACTCTGTAACATTTAAACTTCATACCTAAAAATAATTGATAGCTCAAAATTTCACATACAACTACCTTTACAAATGTACAACTTGGAGCAACATTACCCAACAATATGATTGTGACGAATTGTATAAAGCAGATTTGATCATGATTACATACGGAATGAATTGTTGAATTGATTGAAAAACGATTACAAACTTGGCGGCATGGAGAGATTGATTTGTACCATGGATTTGACCGATCTGGCATCGATTGTTAAACCCTAATATTATATTTTGGTGCGATGTTATTTTGGTAGCGGCTAGATTTTTTGCTGTATTCTAACCCCTTCTAGGGTTTTTTTAAGTGTAATTAAAAATATAATATCTGACATGTATATTACATAATTGACGTGGCATAGCTTAATTAGGCTTTAATTAACATTATAACGACAGCTAATCCCGAATTAAGGAGAAGCTGACAAATTGGCATGGAACTTTCTTTTATAGATAGATACAAGATAGATAGATAGATAAACTGAGGAATATTCATTTGAGTCCATAAATTAAGTTGAGATTCAAGGAACCAATGAAAGCGCGACACGTGTCGCGAAAATCACATGTGATTGAAAAAAAATTCAAAAATTTTTTTTTGAAAAAAAAATTTTTAAATTTTTTTTTCGAAACTTTAAAAAAAAAAATTTTAAATTTTTTTTTTTTTTACAATCATATGTGATTGAATTGTACAATCACATGTGATTGGATTTGCCATGCATAATCACATGTGATTGGGTTTACAATCACATGTGATTGACATGCATAATCACATATGATTTTTTTTTAAAAAAAATTTCGAAAAAAAAAATTTTCGGGAAAAAAATTTGAAAAAAAAATTTTCGAAAAAAAAATTAAAAAAAAAATGTTTCGAATTTTTTTTTTCAATCACATGTGATTTTCGCGCCACATGTCGCCATCTCATTGGTCCCTTTGTTTTCAAGTAAATTTATGGATGCAAGTGATTACAACTCAAGATAAACTAGTTAAAAGACCCGTGAATTCACAGGTTTGTTTAAATCATATATATTAAATAAATTGAAAAAATTGATATTTGTACCTTCAATTTATGCAATAAAAAATGAAATTTATTTATAAGTACTTAAAAAGGGAAACATTATAACTAAAATTCATTAGCAGCAACATAGCTTATTTTGTGATGAAAGAAGATATAACAATTCCTTTGTTTTTAGAATAATATGGAGTATGTAGCAAGTTACACCCATCAACTTATGAATGGGTCAATTTGGACTACATTTTACCTCTACTTAGTCAAACTTAAGGTACAAAATCCATTCGGTGTACTTCAGTGCATAAAAAATGCATTATTTTAAAATAAATTACTATATCTATAACCACAGTAAACACATGTAAATCGAGCATATTCTAGCATGTCAAGACACCCTTTAAACACCAACACTAATGTTCTTTTGTCTCTTTAAGCACAATAAGCATATGTAAATCAAGCATAACTTTTTAGGTAGATCATAAGAACCCCAAAGTACTTTAATGAAGCAACTCAAGATGAAAATAATCGATTATAAGTCACCATCAAATGCACTTTTGTTAACATATAAATCAACAAAATTCAAAGTCATAATCGATCTTTTAAATTAGTAAACGTACCTTTCTACATCAATGGGACAGTGGTCTGTTGCTGCTTGGTAGATCTTTTCATAAGCACAACCTGGAAATCAAAGGCACACTACACAAAATGAGAATCAATTAATTAAAATATTTGTATCACATAAGGTGAAATGTCCCGTTCTTATTGATTAAAAACGTTCCATATTAATTGATTTCGTTGCGAGGTTTTGACCTCTATATGAGACGTTTTTCAAAGACTGCATTCATTTTTAAAACAAACCATAACCTTTATTTCATAGATAAAGGTTTTAAAAAGCTTTACGTAGATTATCAAATAATGATAATCTAAAATATCCTGTTTACACACGACCATTACATAATGGTTTACAATACAAATATGTTACAACAAAATAAGTTTCTTGAATGCAGTTTTTACACAATATCATACAAGCATGGACTCCAAATCTCGTCCTTATTTAAGTATGCGACAGCGGAAGCTCTTAATAATCACCTGAGAATAAACATGCTTAAAACGTCAACAAAAATGTTGGTGAGTTATAGGTTTAACCTATATATATCAAATCATAATAATAGACCACAAGATTTCATATTTCAATACACATCCCATACATAGAGATAAAAATCATTCATATGGTGAAGACCTGGTAACCGACATTAACAAGATGCATATTTAAGAATATCCCCATCATTCCGGGACACCCTTCGGATATGATATAAATTTCGAAGTACTAAAGCATCCGGTACTTTGGATGGGGTTTGTTAGGCCCAATAGATCTATCTTTAGGATTCGCGTCAATTAGGGTGTCTGTTCCCTAATTCTTAGATTACCAGACTTAATAAAAAGGGGCATATTCGATTTCGATAATTCAACCATAGAATGTAGTTTCACGTACTTGTGTCTATTTTGTAAATCATTTATAAACCTGCATGTATTCTCATCCCAAAAATATTAGATTTTAAAAGTGGGACTATAACTCACTTTCACAGATTTTTACTTCGTCGAGAAGTAAGACTTGGCCACTGGTTGATTCACGAACCTATAACAATATATACATATATATCAAAGTATGTTCAAAATATATTTACAACACTTTTAATATATTTTGATGTTTTAAGTTTATTAAGTCAGCTGTCCTCGTTAGTAACCTACAACTAGTTGTCCACAGTTAGATGTACAGAAATAAATCGATAAATATTATCTTGAATCAATCCACGACCCAGTGTATACGTATCTCAGTATTGATCACAACTCAAACTATATATATTTTGGAATCAACCTCAACCCTGTATAGCTAACTCCAACATTCACATATAGAGTGTCTATGGTTGTTCCGAAATATATATAGATGTGTCGACATGATAGGTCGAAACATTGTATACGTGTCTATGGTATCTCAAGATTACATAATATACAATACAAGTTGATTAAGTTATGGTTGGAATAGATTTGTTACCAATTTTCACGTAGCTAAAATGAGAAAAATTATCCAATCTTGTTTTACCCATAACTTCTTCATTTTAAATCCGTTTTGAGTGAATCAAATTGCTATGGTTTCATATTGAACTTTATTTTATGAATCTAAACAGAAAAAGTATAGGTTTATAGTCGGAAAAATAAGTTACAAGTCGTTTTTGTAAAGGTAGTCATTTCAGTCGAAAGAACGACGTCTAGATGACCATTTTAGAAAACATACTTCCACTTTGAGTTTAACCATAATTTTTGGATATAGTTTCATGTTCATAATAAAAATCATTTTCTCAGAATAACAACTTTTAAATCAAAGTTTATCATAGTTTTTAATTAACTAACCCAAAACAGCCCGCGGTGTTACTACGACGGCGTAAATCCGGTTTTACGATGTTTTTCGTGTTTCCAGGTTTTAAATCATTAAGTTAGCATATCATATAGATATAGAACATGTGTTTAGTTGATTTTAAAAGTCAAGTTAGAAGGATTAACTTTTGTTTGCGAACAAG
Organism: Rutidosis leptorrhynchoides; assembly: GCF_046630445.1. Lineage (NCBI taxonomy): Eukaryota > Viridiplantae > Streptophyta > Magnoliopsida > Asterales > Asteraceae > Rutidosis > Rutidosis leptorrhynchoides. The sequence continues at coordinate 115,316,376 of NC_092341.1, read as the reverse complement.
TTTAGAATTAACTAAACTATGTTCTAGTGATTACAAGTTTAAAACTTCGAATAAGATAGCTTTATATGTATGAATCGAATGATGTTATGAACATCATTACTACCTTAAGTTCCTTGGATAAACCTACTGGAAAAGAGAAAAATGGATCTAGCTTCAACGGATCCTTGGATGGCTCGAAGTTCTTGAAGCAGAATCATGACACGAAAACAAGTTCAAGTAAGATCATCACTTGAAATAAGTTTGTTATAGTTATAGAAATTGAACCAAAGTTTGAATATGATTATTACCTTGTATTAGAATGATAACCTACTGTAAGAAACAAAGATTTCTTGAGGTTGGATGATCACCTTACAAGATTGGAAGTGAGCTAGCAAACTTGAAAGTATTCTTGCTTTTATGTAACTAGAACTTGTAGAATATATGAAGAACACTTAGAACTTGAAGATAGAACTTGAGAGAGATCAATTAGATGAAGAAAATTGAAGAATGAAAGTGTTTGTAGGTGTTTTTGGTCGTTGGTGTATGGATTAGATATAAAGGATATGTAATTTTGTTTTCATGTAAATAAGTCATGAATGATTACTCATATTTTTGTAATTTTATGAGATATTTCATGCTAGTTGCCAAATGATGGTTCCCACATGTGTTAGGTGACTCACATAGGCTGCTAAGAGCTGATCATTGAAGTGTATATACCAATAGTACATACATCTAAAAGCTGTGTATTGTACGAGTACGAATACGGGTGCATACGAGTAGAATTGTTGATGAAACTGAACGAGGATGTAATTGTAAGCATTTTTGTTAAGTAGAAGTAGTTTGATAAGTGTCTTAAAGTCTTTCAAAAGTGTATGAATACATATTAAAACACTACATGTATATACATTTTAACTGAGTCGTTAAGTCATCGTTAGTCGTTACATGTAAATGTTGTTTTGAAACCTTTAGGTTAACGATCTTGTTGAATATTGTTAACCCATTGTTTATTATAACAAATGAGATGTTAAATTATTATATTATCATGATATTATGATATATAATATATCTTAGTATGATGTATATACAGTTAAATGTCGTTACAACGATAATCGTTACATATATGTCTCGTTTCGAAATCATTAAGTTAGTAGTCTTATTTTTACATATGTATTTCATTGTTAATACACTTAATAATATATTTACTTATCATTTAACATAATTAACCAAGTGTATCAATATCTTAATATGATTCATATGTACCTAGTAAGACGTTGTTATAACGATAATCGTTATATATATCGTTTTCGAGTTTCTTAAATTAATAGTCTCATTTTTATGTATATAACTCATTGTTAAAATACCTAATGAGATACATACTTATAATAAAAACATGTTAACTATATATATAACCATATATATGTCATCGTATAGTTTTTACAAGTTTTAACGTTCGTGAATCACCGGTCAACTTGGGTGGTCAATTGTCTATATGAAACATATTTCAATTAATCAAGTCTTAACAAGTTTGATTGCTTAACATGTTGGAAACATTTAATCATGTAAATATCAATCTCAATTAATATATATAAACATGGAAAAGTTCGGGTCACTACAGTACCTACCCGTTAAATAAATTTCGTCCCGAAATTTTAAGCTGTTGAAGGTGTTGACGAATCTTCTGGAAATAGATGCGGGTATTTCTTCTTCATCTGATCTTCACGCTCCCAGGTGAACTCGGGTCCTCTACGAGCATTCCATCGAACCTTAACAATTGGTATCTTGTTTTGCTTAAGTCTTTTAACCTCACGATCCATTATTTCGACGGGTTCTTCGATGAATTGAAGTTTTTCGTTGATTTGGATTTCATCTAACGGAATAGTGAGATCTTCTTTAGCAAAACATTTCTTCAAATTTGAGACGTGGAAAGTGTTATGTACAGCCGCGAGTTGTTGAGGTAACTCAAGTCGGTAAGCTACTGGTCCGACACGATCAATAATCTTGAATGGTTCAATATACCTTGGATTTAATTTCCCTCGTTTACCAAATCGAACAACGCCTTTCCAAGGTGCAACTTTAAGCATGACCATCTCTCCAATTTCAAATTCTATATCTTTTCTTTTAATGTCAGCGTATGAAAGGATCCGAAACTAATCATCCGGACGTTGTCCATATTGATTACAAACGAATTACAATAGTTGATAACATTGCGAGGTACTTGCCCTCTATATGATACATCTTACAAACGTTGCATTTATTCTTAAAAGGCAATCTATAGTTACATCCATAATTGACATATTCGCCTGACATTTCATAATATTCAAATGACCTAAACCGCCATTTACTTAATAATAGTCTCTATGAACTTCAATGACTCGAATGCAACGCCTTATGATATAAGTCCTTAATGGCCTCAAGTAGTATCCTTAGTACGAGATAATGCACAGCGGAAGACTTAATTCATACCTGAGAATAACATGCTTTAAAATGTCAACATAAAGTTGATGAGATATAGGTTTAATGTCGACAGCGATATAAATATAGACCACAAGATTTCATATATAAACATTTTAATAAAAATATTCTAAGTGGTTGAGCACTTGGTAACCATACTTAACAATTAATCACGTCGCATATTCCCTTTAATATGAAATCTTACTACACTGTACCAAGTGTAGTCACGAAATGAAGTACTGTGCAACCGTTGAATACTGGTCGTCCAGTCCGGTTGGGGTTGTCAGGCCCAATAGATCTATCAACAGGATTCGCGTTTACAATACCGCTGTAAATATTAGTTACCAAGCTACAGGGAAGTATGCCAGTGGTACAACTCAACGTAGAATATATTTTTCAGTTACTTGTGTCCATAACGTAAAACATAAAATACATGTATTCTCATCCCGAAATATTTAGAGTTTAAAAGTGGGACTATATACTCACTTTCGTCTTGAAGATATATATAATTTGACTTGGTCTCCGGTTGATATCACGAACCTATCCATATATAATATATCAATACCTTTTCTTTTTAAACAAACGTCACATATATATACTTGTTATACTTTTAATACTTTGAATAATTCCTTAGTCCGTAGTTAGCAGCTTGTTGTTAGTAATTCAATTTTAATGGTTCATTTTTAGATGTTTAATATACCCGCAATGAAATAAATAAAACCCCCAACGAAATAAATAAAACCCCATCGTATATGTATTGGTCGAGATTAATCTTGACCCACGGTACCGGTGTTGTCAAATGACGTGTTGCGTACATAAAGTACCGGTGTTGTCAAATGACGTGTTGCGTACAAACATGGGATCTTATGATTAATCTTCTCGTGTTGTTTACGGGTGATCCTGAACCATATAAAATTGAATTATAAGTACATATATATAAAATATCATGTTATCTTAGAAATATGTGATTTATTTAATTTTTCCCAATTAATCCCGAAGTTAAACAAGTCTAGGATAACCAATTTTGTTTCGGTCATAGTTTCTTCGTTACAAATCCGTTTTCGTTGATTCAACTTGCCATCTCCTTGGATCGAGTCCCTCTTTAAGACTATGAACTGAAAATACCTTGGTTTGTATTCAAAATCACACGGCATAGGTGAAACTTTAGTGAAACTTATGAAGTTAAACATTTTTGTTACAAAAAAATAACACTTAATGACCATTTTTCTAAAAATACTTATACTTTGAATTAAATCATGAAATTTTTATGTGTTATCATATTCATAGTAAAAATTATTTTTCCAGAAAATAAACCTCCAATTCAAAGTTTAAAATGGTTTTTAATTATCCAACCCAAAACAGTCCCCGGTTGCACTCCGACGTCGTAAAAACAGTTTTTAAGATATTCTTTGAAAAACCAAGTTATACCTTGTTAAGTTAGCATATATTTAAGTTATATTACAGGTCTTGAAGTATTTTAAAAGTTAAGTTAGAAGGATCTATTTAGTTTGCAAACAAGTTTGAAAACTTTCAAACTATGTTCTTGTTGTTAAAATTGTATACCACAAAATATGATAGCTATATATATATATGAATCGAATAAGGTTATGAACATAGATACTACCTCAAGTTCCTTGGACAAGGTTCCTGTAAAAGAGGAGTAAAAAGCTAGAACCAAAAGGCTGATGGAATTGGATGAAAGATTGGAAGTAAGTTTGTGTTCTTGGAAGGATTTCTTGAAGTGTTTTTGTATGGTTTTCTTATGGTGTTTAAGTAAGGTTTTTGAAGCTAAATGATGGGGAAAATGCTTGGAGATGATCAAGTATGAAGTTAAGAGTATTTTGAGAGAGAAATGGAAGTGTAAGTATGAGAAAATGGGGTGAAGAAATGGTGTGCATGCATAAAAACGTTTTTAGGTTATAAAGGAAAAAAAAAATACCTAACTTTGTTTTCTTGCTAAATAATTCATGCTACTTGACAAATGGTTGGTTCCACATGTTTCTTAATCATTTAAGGCTGCTAAGGAGCAGATTTTTATTGGTATATACCAATAGTAAATACATCTAGAAGCTGCGTATGATACGGGTACATATACCCTAGGTATACGTATAGAAATCTTTGAGAAAACGGAACGAGGATTCAAATATAGCTATCTTTTGTAAATATACTTATATTGTTTTATGTATTTAAGTCTTTAAAAGTGATTAAATACATTACTTATACGATATATGTATAAACATTATAGGTCATAAGTATTTAAGTCAAATAACGTTACGTATGGTTATCGTTTTGAAAACTTAAGTTAGTAGTTTCAAAATATACTTATAACTTATTGTTATTAATACAAAATGAGATATTAAAACATTCTTAGATCATGTTAAATATGTATATATACATATATATACACAAACGTATAATTATCATATATTGTATAGTTCGTGATATCATCGGTCAAACTAGACGGTCAAACGTTGTGTAAAACTCTTTTCGAAAACATAAGTCTCAACAATTTGGATTGCTTATCATGTTGGTAAGGTTTAATTTATGTAAATATTAATCTTATGAGTATAGAACGATCGAAAAAGTGCGGGTCAACTTTAGGGTTTTTGCTTATCGTGTCGGAACCATATAGAGATTAGAGTTTAAATTTGGTCGGAAATTTCCGGGTCGTTACAGTACCCACCCGTTAAAGAAATTTCGTCCTCGAAATTTGGTAGAGGTTGTCATAAATAACAATAGGAATGTTTTCATGACGAATATGAGGTAATAATTAAATTTTATCATTATTGAAAGATTTAGATAAAACGATTCGGTTATGTGAGACGCACGAGCGAAGCTATCACAAAAGAGTGAAATGAGTAAATATAGAATTGTTGTAACCGATGACGTGATTATGATCGATTTCCGGGATTTAAGGGTTTTAAAGAAAATCTTATGTAATAAGATTTAGTTTTGCGGCGATCAGGATCTTCTTTGATTTAACGCGGCAATCTGTTTTGATTTCTTTGTCGAATATTTCACTATAAATTTACCTCCTTCCCTTTCTTTCTTCCCACATCTTCTATTCTTTCTCTTTAGTTCCTACTTTAAGACATTCGCTAATATGCTCCATCCCATTCTAATCCTTGTTATATTTCTAACTTTCATATCTTTCATTCTTCTTTTTCATCTATCACCAGAAGAATCTATTCTCTTTTATCCTTTCCTTGGAATTATAATGTTTTTAATTCTCCCGTGCCTTTACGTTGCAATACGTATTGATATGCACGGTTTGTAGTTTCGGGGTTGTTGTTAGGTTTTATACCTTCCCTTATATTTCGATGTTCCTACTCCCGTCCCTTAAAATCATTGTCATCCACAGTTAATGCTCTCTCTTATTTGCTGTCGTTTATGTTCCTATTTCTATTCTGAGGTTTTGTCCCTTCGTTTCTTCTTCCCGTCCTCGAGCCAAGCGAACAATGGTCCGAAATTCGTAGGTAGGAAATTTGGAATGAACCTAGCTATTGGTTTTAGAATGAAATTGTAATGACACGATCTTGATTCGTTAAATTACTCGAATATTCCGGAAAAATAGAACTATCAAGGTGATACGTTCTAATATGTTTGGAGACTTGATAGAATGTAAGAGCCGTGTAACATGGCACATGATGACGGTACTGTGAATCATCACATTCCATTAGAAACTTAACATGACTTACTGTAATATAATAAAGTTGATCAAGTTTCATTATATTATACTAATTCATGCATCAGTTCCCAACACTACTTCAAATCATTTATATTTTAATCTCGGAGGTTTCAGAATTTAGAAATTAACACAGTTTCTTTTATATTGTAACGCAGATGTTACGGAGAGATAAATGATCGCAGATAGGAATAGTTGTAAAAATATCTCCAGAAATATGAAAAATATGTATAACGAATGATATGAAGATATCTTATAATATCTAAGATAAGATGATGATGAAAAATATCATCCGGGCAAGGTTTTGAATAAAGAGTAGGGTTCTTACTGACGGTTTCAGGAGGTACGGAATCGTTTGTATTCTTTGAGAGCAGGTTCAGTCCCTGTGATTTATCCACAGCCTCTTTCATACTTTGCTTCATCCGTTTTCCAGTTCCAAACATTTTTTTTTTTTTTCAGCTTTACCACCTTACTATTCTTTGTCATCAAACTTTTGACCGTTAAAGTCGTTTACAGTTTTTGCTGCTTCGTTAGCATTTCAAGAACTATTTCATAGTCCCGGGTGTTTTTCAGAAACTTCACGTTCAGATTATGAAATTCTTAGGGATAGACATTATAGATATGATGGAAGAAGTTCCGCGAGATTTTCAAAATAATGATTGTTGATTTCGCCAAAAGGATAACGATCTGCTGGTGCACCTGTTGATGTTGTCGAGGGATATAAAAGGTTTTCCGGTAATGACGGCGAAAGGACAAGGTATAAATATCATGATTATAATAGAAATAATCTCACTGAAAAGTCGAAGTGGAGCTGTGACAAAATTAGCTTCTTGAAAAGGAATTGTAGGGTTGTTCTTGCTAATAAATGGCAAAGGATTCAATACGTTATGTGTTAAATTATGAATTTGGGTTCGAGAGTTCTTCAGGTGTATAACTGTATGTATAAATCTTCATTCTGTAGGCGAGGTGCGGCGGGTTCAACTTCTCGGTCGAGGTGTTTTCAGGAATCATGAAAGGATTTGAATGCGAATTGTAATCGTCAAGTTACGAATGAGGTTTAAGATAAAATCAAGTGGCAATCTTGAAGAATTGTTTAGCTTCATATGTTACAATCAACATTTTAATTCATTTTAATTGTCCAGAGTTAGCCGGAACAGTTAGCGTGGAATCCTTAATAGATTTTTAATTAGTTAAATCGTGTGTTTCTAACAATTTTTTTTTTATTTTGTCTAATGTTTTCTTCTTTATGCCACTTGTTGGATTCTGGTAGGTCAAAATCCGAATATGAAATTTGATTGAAAATGGTTATTCTGGGGTGAGCGGATACGAATATGTGGTTGTAAGTAAGATAATAGATAACCGTTGAATCAGATTCAAGAATGTACAATATAACTTATTAATGTGAATTCTAAATATTCCTCGGGTACTACCCACCCGTTAAAATATTTTCATTATTAATAGTTTGTACGAAGGAATTTTTAATTACTATCTTTATGAAAATATACTTGCATATATATTTTCTTCAGAGATAATCATAGATTTAATGAGTCAATAAGATATTAAACTCATTTGATTTATCGTTAATTCTAGATTACATAATCTCTAAGACTTTAGAAATTACATAATCGTCATACGATACGTAAAGCGAAGATAATCGATGTAGAACGATATATAGAACGAAGATCATACTCGAAGTACAGATATTGAGTCGTGTGATGTTGATATTCGAGATACAGATTGTGATGTTGAGATTTAAGGCGCGGTTGTGTTTGGGGTGATAAAGGTACTGTCGGCGTTGACGATGGTAGTACGGATTATGCTGCTGGTGCTGCTGTTGGTGTTTGTAACCTTCGCACCATATTCTCCAAAACCACTACCCGAGCACGGAGTTCGTTGACTTCTTCTATTATACCGGGATGATTGACGGTTGGAACGAGCGAATGAACAAGATTTGAAATATGGGATAGTATGTAATCATGACGAGATACTCTAGAAATGAGCGAGAAAATGGTGTTTCGAATAGGTTCGCCGGTAAGTGCTTCAGGTTCATCGTTAAGAGGACAATTTGGTGGATGGAATGGATCACCTTCTTCTTGCCTCCAGAAATTTAGTATATTACGAACCCATCCCCAATTCATCCAGAATAGATGATGGGAAATTGGTTAATCCATTCCGGTAACGCTGTTCTCGGAGCTCGAATGGAAATCCATATCGGCGAAGCTATCGAAGTCGGAGGAATTTGAGCTGGATGAAGAATCCATCTTGTATGGTCGGAGAAATGAATTTTTGGTTTGGAATAGATTATAGGAGTTGGGTTTGGTACTCTTCAATACATAATTTACATATGTATATATAATATCAAAATCCCATGAATTACGGAGAATCTTTGAAATACGTCAGGCAATGTCTATAGTAACAGATACGCTAGGATATGAATTTTGTCTATACATTATCGATGCACTAAATGCAGTAAGACGTGTCTAGACTTAAGAATGATAAGCAGGCAGTTCCCTAAGGATGATAAGCAGATGATTTCCGACTAGGATTGATAAGCAAAACTTTTGACAGGCAGACACGGTCAAAGTCCAGACTCACTTAATGTATCCTAACAACTACTAGTTAGACACACTAATGCAAGGCCTGGTTCGCTAAGACCAACGCTCTGATACCAACTGAAAGGATCCGAAACTAATCATCCGGACGTTGTCCATATTGATTACAAACGAATTACAATAGTTGATAACATTGCGAGGTACTTGCCCTCTATATGATACATCTTACAAACGTTGCATTTATTCTTAAAAGGCAATCTATAGTTACATCCATAATTGACATATTCGCCTGACATTTCATAATATTCAAATGACCTAAACCGCCATTTACTTAATAATAGTCTCTATGAACTTCAATTACTCGAATGCAACGCCTTATGATATAAGTCCTTAATGGCCTCAAGTAGTATCCTTAGTACGAGATAATGCACAGCGGAAGACTTAATTCATACCTGAGAATAACATGCTTTAAAATGTCAACATAAAGTTGATGAGATATAGGTTTAATGTCGACAGCGATATAAATATAGACCACAAGATTTCATATATAAACATTTTAATAAAAATATTCTAAGTGGTTGAGCACTTGGTAACCATACTTAACAATTAATCACGTCGCATATTCCCTTTAATATGAAATCTTACTACACTGTACCAAGTGTAGTCACGAAACGAAGTACTGTGCAACCGTTGAATACTGGTCGTCCAGTCCGGTTGGGGTTGTCAGGCCCAATAGATCTATCAACAGGATTCGCGTTTACAATACCGCTGTAAATATTAGTTACCAAGCTACAGGGAAGTATGCCAGTGGTACAACTCAACGTAGAATATATTTTTCAGTTACTTGTGTCCATAACGTAAAACATAAAATACATGAATTCTCATCCCGAAATATTTAGAGTTTAAAAGTGGGACTATATACTCACTTTCGTCTTGAAGATATATATAATTTGACTTGGTCTCCGGTTGATATCACGAACCTATCCATATATAATATATCAATACCTTTTCTTTTTAAACAAACGTCACATATATATACTTGTTATACTTTTAATACTTTGAATAATTCCTTAGTCCGTAGTTAGCAGCTTGTTGTTAGTAATTCAATTTTAATGGTTCATTTTTAGATGTTTAATATACCCGCAATGAAATAAATAAAACCCCCAACGAAATAAATAAAACCCCATCGTATATGTATTGGTCGAGATTAATCTTGACCCACGGTACCGGTGTTGTCAAATGACGTGTTGCGTACATAAAGTACCGGTGTTGTCAAATGACGTGTTGCGTACAAACATGGGATCTTATGATTAATCTTCTCGTGTTGTTTACGGGTGATCCTGAACCATATAAAATTGAATTATAAGTACATATATATAAAATATCATGTTATCTTAGAAATATGTGATTTATTTAATTTTTCCCAATTAATCCCGAAGTTAAACAAGTCTAGGATAACCAATTTTGTTTCGGTCATAGTTTCTTCGTTACAAATCCGTTTTCGTTGATTCAACTTGCCATCTCCTTGGATCGAGTCCCTCTTTAAGACTATGAACTGAAAATACCTTGGTTTGTATTCAAAATCACACGGCATAGGTGAAACTTTAGTGAAACTTATGAAGTTAAACATTTTTGTTACAAAAAAATAACACTTAATGACCATTTTTCTAAAAATACTTATACTTTGAATTAAATCATGAAATTTTTATGTGTTATCATATTCATAGTAAAAATTATTTTTCCAGAAAATAAACCTCCAATTCAAAGTTTAAAATGGTTTTTAATTATCCAACCCAAAACAGTCCCCGGTTGCACTCCGACGTCGTAAAAACAGTTTTTAAGATATTCTTTGAAAACCCAAGTTATACCTTGTTAAGTTAGCATATATTTAAGTTATATTACAGGTCTTGAAGTATTTTAAAAGTTAAGTTAGAAGGATCTATTTAGTTTGCAAACAAGTTTGAAAACTTTCAAACTATGTTCTTGTTGTTAAAATTGTATACCACAAAATATGATAGCTATATATATATATGAATCGAATAAGGTTATGAACATAGATACTACCTCAAGTTCCTTGGACAAGGTTGCTGTAAAAGAGGAGTAAAAAGCTAGAACCAAAAGGCTGATGGAATTGGATGAAAGATTGGAAGTAAGTTTGTGTTCTTGGAAGGATTTCTTGAAGTGTTTTTGTATGGTTTTCTTATGGTGTTTAAGTAAGGTTTTTGAAGCTAAATGATGGGGAAAATGCTTGGAGATGATCAAGTATGAAGTTAAGAGTATTTTGAGAGAGAAATGGAAGTGTAAGTATGAGAAAATGGGGTGAAGAAATGGTGTGCATGCATAAAAACGTTTTTAGGTTATAAAGGAAAAAAAAATACCTAACTTTGTTTTCTTGCTAAATAATTCATGCTACTTGACAAATGGTTGGTTCCACATGTTTCTTAATCATTTAAGGCTGCTAAGGAGCAGATTTTTATTGGTATATACCAATAGTAAATACATCTAGAAGCTGCGTATGATACGGGTACATATACCCTAGGTATACGTATAGAAATCTTTGAGAAAACGGAACGAGGATTCAAATATAGCTATCTTTTGTAAATATACTTATATTGTTTTATGTATTTAAGTCTTTAAAAGTGATTAAATACATTACTTATACGATATATGTATAAACATTATAGGTCATAAGTATTTAAGTCAAATAACGTTACGTATGGTTATCGTTTTGAAAACTTAAGTTAGTAGTTTCAAAATATACTTATAACTTATTGTTATTAATACAAAATGAGATATTAAAACATTCTTAGATCATGTTAAATATGTATATATACATATATATACACAAACGTATAATTATCATATATTGTATAGTTCGTGATATCATCGGTCAAACTAGACGGTCAAACGTTGTGTAAAACTCTTTTCGAAAACATAAGTCTCAACAATTTGGATTGCTTATCATGTTGGTAAGGTTTAATTTATGTAAATATTAATCTTATGAGTATAGAACGATCGAAAAAGTGCGGGTCAACTTTAGGGTTTTTGCTTATCGTGTCGGAACCATATAGAGATTAGAGTTTAAATTTGGTCGGAAATTTCCGGGTCGTTACAGCGTAGCTCTTTTGTCGACTTTGGGCGGTTTTCAACCGTTGTTGAATTTGGATGATCTTCTCGGTAGTTTCTTGTATAATCTCCGGACCCGTAATCTGTCTATCCCCCACTTCACTCCAACAAATCGGAGACCTGCACTTTCTACCATAAAGTGCTTCAAACGGCGCCATCTCAATGCTTGAATGGTAGCTGTTGTTGTAGGAAAATTCTGCTAACGGTAGATGTCGATCCCAACTGTTTCTGAAATCAATAACACATGCTCGTAGCATGTCTTCAAGCGTTTGTATCGTCCTTTCGCTCTGCCCATCAGTTTGTGGATGATAGGCAGTACTCATGTCTAGACGAGTTCCTAATGCTTGCTGTAATGTCTGCCAGAATCTTGAAATAAATCTGCCATCCCTATCAGAGATAATAGAGATTGGTATTCCATGTCTGGAGATGACTTCCTTCAAATACAGTCGTGCTAACTTCTCCATCTTGTCATCTTCTCTTATTGGCAGGAAGTGTGCTGATTTGGTGAGACGGTCAACTATTACCCAAATAGTATCAAAACCACTTGCAGTCCTTGGCAATTTAGTGATGAAATCCATGGTAATGTTTTCCCATTTCCATTCCGGGATTTTGGGTTGTTGAAGTAGACCTGATGGTTTCTGATGCTCAGCTTTGACCTTAGAACACGTCAAACATTCTCCTACGTATTTAGCAACATCGGCTTTCATACCCGGCCACCAAAAATGTTTCTTGAGATCCTTGTACATCTTCCCCGTTCCAGGATGTATTGAGTATCTGGTTTTATGAGCTTCTCTAAGTACCATTTCTCTCATATCTCCAAATTTTGGTACCCAAATCCTTTCAGCCCTATACCGGGTTCCGTCTTCCCGAATATTAAGATGCTTCTCCGATCCTTTAGGTATTTCATCCTTTAAATTTCCCTCTTTTAAAACTCCTTGTTGCGCCTCCTTTATTTGAGTAGTAAGGTTATTATGAATCATTATATTCATAGATTTTACTCGAATGGGTTCTCTGTCCTTCCTGCTCAAGGCATCGGCTACCACATTTGCCTTCCCCGGGTGGTAACGAATCTCAAAGTCGTAATCATTCAACAATTCAATCCACCTACGCTGCCTCATATTCAGTTGTTTCTGATTAAATATGTGTTGAAGACTTTTGTGGTCGGTATATATAATACTTTTGACCCCATATAAGTAGTGCCTCCAAGTCTTTAATGCAAAAACAACCGCGCCTAATTCCAAATCATGCGTCATATAATTTTGCTCTTGAATCTTCAATTGTCTAGACGCATAAGCAATCACCTTCGTTCGTTGCATTAATACACAACCGAGACCTTGCTTTGATGCGTCACAATAAATCACAAAATCATCATTCCCTTCAGGTAATGATAATATAGGTGCCGTAGTTAGCTTTTTCTTCAATAACTGAAACGCTTTCTCTTGTTCATCCTTCCATTCAAATTTCTTCCCTTTATGCGTTAATGCAGTCAAGGGTTTTGCTATTCTGGAAAAGTTTTGGATGAACCTTCTGTAGTAACCAGCTAGTCCTAAAAACTGGCATATGTGTTTCGGAGTTTTCGGGGTTTCCCACTTTTCAACTGTTTCTATCTTTGCTGGATCCACCTTAATACCTTCTTTGTTCACTATGTGACCGAGGAATTGAACTTCTTCCAACCAAAATGCACACTTTGAAAACTTAGCGTACAATTCTTCCTTTCTCAATACTTCTAACACCTTTCTCAAATGTTCACCGTGTTCTTGGTCATTCTTTGAGTAAATAAGTATGTCATCAATGAAAACAATGACAAACTTGTCAAGGTATGGTCCACACACTCGGTTCATAAGGTCCATGAACACAGCTGGTGCATTAGTTAAACCAAACGGCATGACCATAAACTCGTAATGACCGTAACGTGTTCTGAAAGCAGTCTTTGGAATATCATCTTCTTTCACCAGCATTTGATGATACCCGGAACGTAAGTCAATCTTTGAATAAACAGATGAGCCTTGTAGTTGATCAAATAAGTCGTTGATTCTCGGTAGTGGGTAGCGGTTCTTGATGGTAAGTTTGTTCAACTCTCGGTAGTCGATACACAACCTGAATGTACCATCTTTCTTCTTGACAAACAAAACAGGAGCTCCCCACGGTGATGTGCTTGGTCGAATGAAACCACGCTCTAAAAGTTCTTGTAATTGGCTTTGCAGTTCTTTCATCTCGCTGGGTGCGAGTCTGTAAGGAGCACGAGCTATTGGTGCAGCTCCTGGTACAATATCTATTTGAAATTCAACGGATCGATGTGGGGGTAATCCCGGTAATTCTTTCGGAAATACATCGGGAAATTCTTTTGCGACGGGAACATCATTGATGCTCTTTTCTTCAGTTTGTACTTTCTCGACGTGTGCTAGAACAGCATAGCAACCTTTTCTTATTAGTTTTTCTGCCTTCAAATTACTAATAAGATGTAGCTTCGTGTTGCCCTTTTCTCCGTACACCATTAAGGGTTTTCCTTTTTCTCGTATAATGCGAATTGCATTTTTGTAACAAACAATCTCTGCTTTCACTTCTTTCAACCAGTCCATACCGATTATCACATCAAAACTCCCTAACTCTACTGGTATCAAGTCAATCTTAAATGTTTCGCTAACCAGTTTAATTTCTCGATTCCGACATATATTATCTGCTGAAATTAATTTACCATTTGCTAATTCGAGTAAAAATTTACTATCCAAAGGCGTCAATGGACAACTTAATTTAGCACAAAAATCTCTACTCATATAGCTTCTATCCGCACCCGAATCAAATAAAACATAAGCAGATTTATTGTCAATAAGAAACGTACCCGTAACAAGCTCCGGGTCTTCCTGTGCCTCTGTCGCATTAATATTGAAAACTCTTGCGCGGCCTTGTCCATTCGTGTTCTCCTGGTTCGGGCAATTTCTAATAATGTGGCCCGGTTTTCCACATTTATAACAAACTACATTGGCATAACTTGCTCCGACACTACTTGCTCCGCCATTACTCGTTCCGACACCATTTGTTCCTTTCGTTCTATTAACCCCTGGTCCGTAGACCTCACACTTCGCCGCGCTATGACCATTTCTTTTACACTTGTTGCAAAATTTGGTGCAGAACCCCGAGTGATACTTTTCACACCTTTGGCATAGCTGCTTCTGATTGTTGTTGTTGTTGTTGCGGTTATTATTGTTGTTGGGATGATTGTTGTAGTTGCTGTTGTTATTGTTGTTGTTGTTGTTGTTGTTGTTGGGCCGTTTGTTGTAGTTACGATTGATGTTGCGATTGTTGGGATAATTGTTGCGATTATTGTTGTTGTTGTATTGGTGATTCTTATCACCGTTTTCCTCCCACTTTCTTTTGACTTGCTTCACATTGGCCTCTTCAGCAGTCTGTTCCTTAATTCTTTCTTCAATCTGGTTCACTAGTTTGTGAGCCATTCTACATGCCTGTTGTATGGAGGCAGGCTCGTGTGAACTTATATCTTCTTGGATTCTTTCCGGTAATCCTTTCACAAACGCGTCGATCTTCTCTTCCTCATCTTCGAACGCTCCCGGATACAATAGGCACAATTCTGTGAATCGTCTTTCGTACGTGGTAATATCAAATCCTTGGGTTCGTAACCCTCTAAGTTCTGTCTTGAGCTTATTGACCTCAGTTCTGGGACGGTACTTCTCGTTCATCAAGTGCTTGAATGCTGACCACGGTAGTGCGTACGCATCGTCTTGTCCCACTTGCTCTAGATAGGTATTCCACCATGTTAACGCAGAACCTGTGAAGGTATGCGTAGCGTACTTCACTTTGTCCCCTTCAGTACACTTACTTATGGCAAACACCGATTCGACCTTCTCGGTCCACCGTTTCAATCCGATCGGTCCTTCGGTTCCATCAAATTCCAAAGGTTTGCAGGCAGTGAATTCTTTGTAGGTGCATCCTACACGATTTCCTGTACTGCTAGATCCAAGGTTATTGTTGGTATGTAACGCAGCCTGTACTGCGGCTATGTTTGAAGCTAGAAAAGTACGAAATTCCTCTTCATTCATATTCACGGTGTGTCGAGTAGTCGGTGCCATTTCCTTCAAAATAGTCAAATGGAACAAGTTAATCATACAGAATATTAAGAGTAGTTAATAGTATTTCGTAGTATAATATGAACTCATTTATAAAAGCTTTTTCTTCATATTAGCGTTTTATAAGTTTAAATTCGGGTAGTACCTACCCGTTAAGTTCATACTTAGTAGCTAATATACAATTCAACTACTACAATTCTATATGAAAAACTGATTGTAATAATATTTCGCGTTCAAACTTTTATACAATATTTTACAAACTTACAATACCGCTTATTTTACATAAAGCATGAAATATAGCACACAATAACTTTGATATAAGAAAGGTGTGAAGATAATTCTAGCTAGTACACAAGTCGTTCAGCAAAGGCAATAAAGACACGTAATTCATACGTCCAGAAACAAGTCATGCATTCTGGTTTTACTAGGACTACTTCCCATCCTTGGTCTTGTGGAACATAACCGTTATGGCCGTTGATAAGACAGCGTGTTGTAACGTCGTCAAAGGGACGAGGGTTACGTAATGTCCAACAGTCCCGTAACAATCTAAAAACCTCATTTCTTACCCCAATTACCGACTTCGTCACTTGTGGAAACGTTTTGTTTAATAGTTGTAGCCCGATGTTCTTGTTCTCACTTTGGTGAGAAGCGAACATTACTAATCCGTAAGCATAACATGCTTCTTTATGTTGCATGTTAGCCGCTTTTTCTAAATCACGAAGTCCAATATTCGGATATATTGAGTCAAAATAATTTCTTAACCCGTTGCGTAAAATAGCATTTGGGTTCCCTGCAATATATGCGTCAAAGTAAACACATCATAACTTATGGGTTTCCCAATGTGATATCCCCCATCTTTCAAACGAAAGTCTCTTATAAACCAAGACATTCTTGGAACGTTCTTCGAATGTCTTACAAACTGATCTCGCCTTAAATAGTTGTGCCGAGGAATTCTGACCGACTCTAGACAAGATTTCATCAATCATGTCTCCGGGTAGGTCTCTTAAAATATTGGGTTGTCTATCCATTTTGTGTTTTTAAACTGTAAAATAGACAAGAGTTAGATTCATAAAAAAAAATACTTATTAATACAAGCAATTTTTACATATATCATAAAGCATAAGCACACTATATTACATATATTACACCACACGAATAC
This sequence comes from Rutidosis leptorrhynchoides, assembly GCF_046630445.1. Lineage (NCBI taxonomy): Eukaryota > Viridiplantae > Streptophyta > Magnoliopsida > Asterales > Asteraceae > Rutidosis > Rutidosis leptorrhynchoides. The sequence continues at coordinate 115,299,342 of NC_092341.1, read as the reverse complement.
AACTATCTTATTCCGACTCGCTCGTTTCTTCTTCTTCGATTTTGGTTCGTTTTGCCAAGTTTCTAGGGATATATGATGTTCCCCTAATACGAGCCGTCGTTGTCCACATTGGTTTAGAAAAACCTGGTGGTTTAGAGGTTCCCGGGTCATTGTTACAACTTAAGGACTTCGGGGGTCGATGATACATATAAAGTTCATCGGGGTTGGAATTAAATTTCTCTATTTTTATGCCCTTTCCCTTATTATTTTATTTTGCCTTTTTAAATTCCGTTGGGGTAATTTCTATAACATCATCGGAATTCTCGTCAGAATCCGATTCATCGGAGAATTGGTAATCCTCCCAATATTTTGCTTCCTTGGCGGAAACACCATTGACCATAATTAACCTTGGTCGGTTGGTTGAGGATTCTCTTTTACTTAACTGTTTTATTATTTCCCCCACCGGTTCTATTTCTTCTTCCGGTTCCGATTCTTCTTCCGGTTCCGATTCTTCTTCCGGTTCCGACTCTTCTTCCGGTTCCTCTTCGGGAACTTGTGAATCAGTCCACGAATCATTCCAATTTACATTTGACTCTTCATTATTATTAGGTGAGTCAATGGGACTTGTTCTAGAGGTAGACATCTATCACATAATATCAAACGCGTTAAGAGATTAATATATCACATAATATTCACATGTTAAAAATATATAGTTTCCAACAAAATTTGTTAAGCAATCATTTTTCAAGTAAACATGGTCGAAGTCCAGACTCACTAATGCATCCTAACCAACTCGATAAGACACACTAATGCAAAATTCTGGTTCTCTAAGACCAACGCTCGGATACCAACTGAAATGTCCCGTTCTTATTGATTAAAAACGTTCCATATTAATTGATTTCGTTGCGAGGTTTTGACCTCTATATGAGACGTTTTTCAAAGACTGCATTCATTTTTAAAACAAACCATAACCTTTATTTCATAGATAAAGGTTTTAAAAAGCTTTACGTAGATTATCAAATAATGATAATCTAAAATATCCTGTTTACACACGACCATTACATAATGGTTTACAATACAAATATGTTACAACAAAATAAGTTTCTTGAATGCAGTTTTTACACAATATCATACAAGCATGGACTCCAAATCTCGTCCTTATTTAAGTATGCGACAGCGGAAGCTCTTAATAATCACCTGAGAATAAACATGCTTAAAACGTCAACAAAAATGTTGGTGAGTTATAGGTTTAACCTATATATATCAAATCATAATAATAGACCACAAGATTTCATATTTCAATACACATCCCATACATAGAGATAAAAATCATTCATATGGTGAAGACCTGGTAACCGACATTAACAAGATGCATATGTAAGAATATCCCCATCATTCCGGGACACCCTTCGGATATGATATAAATTTCGAAGTACTAAAGCATCCGGTACTTTGGATGGGGTTTGTTAGGCCCAATAGATCTATCTTTAGGATTCGCGTCAATTAGGGTGTCTGTTCCCTAATTCTTAGATTACCAGACTTAATAAAAAGGGGCATATTCGATTTCGATAATTCAACCATAGAATGTAGTTTCACGTACTTGTGTCTATTTTGTAAATCATTTATAAAACCTGCATGTATTCTCATCCCAAAAATATTAGATTTTAAAAGTGGGACTATAACTCACTTTCACAGATTTTTACTTCGTCGGGAAGTAAGACTTGGCCACTGGTTGATTCACGAACCTATAACAATATATACATATATATCAAAGTATGTTCAAAATATATTTACAACACTTTTAATATATTTTGATGTTTTAAGTTTATTAAGTCAGCTGTCCTCGTTAGTAACCTACAACTAGTTGTCCACAGTTAGATGTACAGAAATAAATCGATAAATATTATCTTGAATCAATCCACGACCCAGTGTATACGTATCTCAGTATTGATCACAACTCAAACTATATATATTTTGGAATCAACCTCAACCCTGTATAGCTAACTCCAACATTCACATATAGAGTGTCTATGGTTGTTCCGAAATATATATAGATGTGTCGACATGATAGGTCGAAACATTGTATACGTGTCTATGGTATCTCAAGATTACATAATATACAATACAAGTTGATTAAGTTATGGTTGGAATAGATTTGTTACCAATTTTCACGTAGCTAAAATGAGAAAAATTATCCAATCTTGTTTTACCCATAACTTCTTCATTTTAAATCCGTTTTGAGTGAATCAAATTGCTATGGTTTCATATTGAACTTTATTTTATGAATCTAAACAGAAAAAGTATAGGTTTATAGTCGGAAAAATAAGTTACAAGTCGTTTTTGTAAAGGTAGTCATTTCAGTCGAAAGAACGACGTCTAGATGACCATTTTAGAAAACATACTTCCACTTTGAGTTTAACCATAATTTTTGGATATAGTTTCATGTTCATAATAAAAATCATTTTCTCAGAATAACAACTTTTAAATCAAAGTTTATCATAGTTTTTAATTAACTAACCCAAAACAGCCCGCGGTGTTACTACGACGGCGTAAATCCGGTTTTACGATGTTTTTCGTGTTTCCAGGTTTTAAATCATTAAGTTAGCATATCATATAGATATAGAACATGTGTTTAGTTGATTTTAAAAGTCAAGTTAGAAGGATTAACTTTTGTTTGCGAACAAGTTTAGAATTAACTAAACTATGTTCTAGTGATTACAAGTTTAAAACTTCGAATAAGATAGCTTTATATGTATGAATCGAATGATGTTATGAACATCATTACTACCTTAAGTTCCTTGGATAAACCTACTGGAAAAGAGAAAAATGGATCTAGCTTCAACGGATCCTTGGATGGCTCGAAGTTCTTGAAGCAGAATCATGACACGAAAACAAGTTCAAGTAAGATCATCACTTGAAATAAGTTTGTTATAGTTATAGAAATTGAACCAAAGTTTGAATATGATTATTACCTTGTATTAGAATGATAACCTACTGTAAGAAACAAAGATTTCTTGAGGTTGGATGATCACCTTACAAGATTGGAAGTGAGCTAGCAAACTTGAAAGTATTCTTGCTTTTATGTAACTAGAACTTGTAGAATATATGAAGAACACTTAGAACTTGAAGATAGAACTTGAGAGAGATCAATTAGATGAAGAAAATTGAAGAATGAAAGTGTTTGTAGGTGTTTTTGGTCGTTGGTGTATGGATTAGATATAAAGGATATGTAATTTTGTTTTCATGTAAATAAGTCATGAATGATTACTCATATTTTTGTAATTTTATGAGATATTTCATGCTAGTTGCCAAATGATGGTTCCCACATGTGTTAGGTGACTCACATGGGCTGCTAAGAGCTAATCATTGAAGTGTATATACCAATAGTACATACATCTAAAAGCTGTGTATTGTACGAGTACGAATACGGGTGCATACGAGTAGAATTGTTGATGAAACTGAACGAGGATGTAATTGTAAGCATTTTTGTTAAGTAGAAGTAGTTTGATAAGTGTATTGAAGTCTTTCAAAAGTGTATGAATACATATTAAAACACTACATGTATATACATTTTAACTGAGTCGTTAAGTCATCGTTAGTCGTTACATGTAAATGTTGTTTTGAAACCTTTAGGTTAACGATCTTGTTGAATATTGTTAACCCATTGTTTATTATAACAAATGAGATGTTAAATTATTATATTATCATGATATTATGATATATAATATATCTTAGTATGATGTATATACAGTTAAATGTCGTTACAACGATAATCGTTACATATATGTCTCGTTTCGAAATCATTAAGTTAGTAGTCTTATTTTTACATATGTATTTCATTGTTAATACACTTAATAATATATTTACTTATCATTTAACATAATTAACCAAGTGTATCAATATCTTAATATGATTCATATGTACCTAGTAAGACGTTGTTATAACGATAATCGTTATATATATCGTTTTCGAGTTTCTTAAATTAATAGTCTCATTTTTATGTATATAACTCATTGTTAAAATATCTAATGAGATACATACTTATAATAAAAACATGTTAACTATATATATAACCATATATATGTCATCGTATAGTTTTTACAAGTTTTAACGTTCGTGAATCACCGGTCAACTTAGGTGGTCAATTGTCTATATGAAACATATTTCAATTAATCAAGTCTTAACAAGTTTGATTGCTTAACATGTTGGAAACATTTAATCATGTAAATATCAATCTCAATTAATATATATAAACATGGAAAAGTTCGGGTCACTACATAACGGTTGCCAAATTACAATATAATCTAATATACTTGTGTTGTGTTTACCATGGGCACCAAATTTCATTGCACCTTCTCAATTACATAAATCTAGAACAGTCTTTTAAACCACCATTAGTATATGATATATGGAAAATAAACAAATCAACAACGATTACAACCTTGGAAACAAAATACTATTCCATATTATACTTACCAAAATCACCAGAATCATTTGTGGATCAAAACAAAAGCAAAAGTCAGGAAACAACAAACCAATCATAAATAGCATGTAACTAATACGTCATATAAAATTATACAATTTAAACGCCCACATGATTAAAATCGCCAGCAACACGGGTCCCTGAGGACATGGAAAAACACTTTCAGCAAGAACGGTTTCTATCTATTAACCTACTTGCCCGACCCGGCTCTTTTAACTACGCATAATGATGAATTACTGAAACTTTTTTTAAGGAAGAGAAAGGAACCTCATCGTATGCTCTTTGAAGTAAGGTGGAAGGTATTATCCAGAACGGCTTCAACCCGTTACATTTTAGCAGATAACTAAATTTACCTCGTTTTATCAAACCCAAATAAGTATCACTTTATCTTATATGATCATGTATTTGCAAAAACATACATCAACGAAACATAATATACACTTATATTATCTAGAGATCAGAGACATGATTACGTACCATCAAAAAATAAAAGACAAAAATTTAATTTACCATCACAAAACTGCATGGTCCAAAATGAGTCCAAACATTACAGCCTTGCAGGTTCATTACAACCATTTTTAACAGCCATGTGCAATAGAGTTTCTCTAAACTTAAAAGTAGATTTTTGTAGAACGGTATATATCACAACTATTCATAAACAATTGAGAGTAAATTAAAATTTTGCACACATAAAAAAATAAAATTAAATTAAACGCGAACATTGAGTTTGCAAGAATTGTACCTTTGCGAAACCAAATAGAGTTTATCAATGAAGTCTCATTCTTCAAATCTACAAAAATCTACATATCAACCAAATTAATAAACTTAAATGACTCAAGTAACTTGAAGATGTTATAAATGTTACTAAAAGAACGAAAAATTTTTACCTTGGAAAATTGCAACAAAACTCTTCAACAATACATCTCTTTTTATACACTCAGAAGATCATGTATAAATCTGAATAGGTAGAAGATCACGTCGACAACAGTTATATTAAACCATACCTTGATATAAAAGAACCTTGTCTTCGATGAAGTTTAAAGTTTACAAATAATAACAATAGAATAATCAATTCTTCGATTTAGGAAACTGTAGATTACAATAACAATACTTTCCAGAAAGAAAAACGCATAAGCAACCATGTTATTTCAAGAATTAATTCATAAAAAACAAATGTAACAATACAAAGAAATATAATTGGCAACCCTAAATCTCAACATTTAGACATGATATCTTTGAAATTCTCATGAACACTCATCTATTTTATATATACAAAAGAACACAATTATTAATACCTTTAATACATTTTTGAACCGGAACAACAGTTTCATTATACGCCATATGTCCTTCCAGGTTATCGTCATCAAACACCTTCCGTAAGAAACTTGAAAAAACAAATCAAGAAAAGAAAATATTAAAGAATCAACAATACAGGAAATAGAAAAACTTCCATCATTAACAAATTGCAAATCAAAATTACAATAAGAAAACGAACCTATTAAGAAAATTAGGGCAAATCGCGATTGAGATTGAAACACAGACTGAAGAGAGATACGCAGCATATCTTGCTTTTAAACTCAACTCTTTGCCTATAATTTTGGCAAATATCGTCTGTGATATTTTTTTTTTTAAATTCATTCAATTTGTTTGCACGTATATATTTTTTGCTGACATCAGTATATGCGGTATTATTATGACACGTGTTATGATTAAGTAAAAATTAAGGAGGGATTAGCTAAATGATGACATCATCATTTTAGCAATATAATAGAATCTATAGATAGGTAGGAGATACATATAACAACCTACTTACAAAATATGAGATAACTAAAATAGATACAAGATAAATACAACAATATCCTTAATAAAACTGATTTTCAAAAAATTACTATCATGCTTAAATTGAAAAAAAAAAAAAAAAAACCAAAATGTATAGTGGGATGAGTTGTGGACAAGATTTCCTCCATGTTTACAGCTACTACTCCTAAAGAAAAGGACTTCTCCAACGTACAACTTAGTGGGTCAATAATCCAAATGAGTTAGCAACTGGGTCACCAAATTGGGACTATTTTGTTGGACCTGACTAACTCAAATCCAGTTTACTGTTAACACAGGCTAAGCATATACTCCCTCTGTTTCATTCCAATAGTCTTCGTTTATCTTTTCAAGTATTTCTTTACTAATTTTGACTTAAAATATATTTGTTTGTATTATGTATTATTTAATAAAATTTATATAAATAAAAACACATTTAAAGCCAAATATATTCATATAAATTTCATCAAGTAATACATAACACAAACAAATATATTTTAAGTCAAAGTTGGTAAAGAAAGACTTGAAAAGTTAAACAGGGACTATTAGAATGAAACGGATGGAGTATATAAATACGTATAGAGGATAGAGATTGGGTCATGGCCCGAATTATTCTGAGAGAGTCTAATTAACCACGAGCCCCTGATTGTAAGGATCCAATTTGATATTTCTTATGTCCTTCATAAATTGTAACCTCAAACAGTTATGATTGTAACCTCAAACAGTTATGATCAAGGCCGGTCCACAACTTTTTGGTGCCCTGAGCGGTACGAAAAAAGGGCCCCCCATTACGTTTTTGTCGACAAAAAACATTCTACCTTTGAAGGGTATAAATTTCAACCATGTCATGTAATCTTTTCTAGGCTTATTATTTAAAAAATGTACTAGTGAAGTTAAACTCTAAATCGTTATATATTTGACTTATATGTGACGACCCGAAAATTTTTGACCAAATTTAAACTTTACCTTTATATAATTTCGACAAGATAAGCAAAGTTGTAATGTTGAGTATCAAAAATTTTGAACTGTTTCATATATTCATTTGACCTTCGACTAATCCCGACGATTCACGAACCACTATCTGTAAATAAATACATATATATATATATATATATATATATATATATATATATATATATATATATATATATATATATATATATATATATATATATATATATATATATATAATTATGAAAGTGGAACTTATGTGATTTAATTCATTTGTGTAAAAAAAATAAATATATGATATTACTATAAATCTAGAAATATATGAAAAGTATATTGAATATATATATATATATATATATATATATATATATATATATATATATATATATATATATATATATATATATGATTTAGAATTTATTTAATAAACACTCGTAGCACTCGTTGTCATCTTGATAGTTATTAATCAAGTTAAAAACGAACTTATGTGATTTTAAATTAAACGGTGATCCGAAAATGAGTTCTATAATTTTTAGGCTTGCTAAAAATGTATTTAGGATCTAGTTATTAAATTTTAACACTTTTTATATACTTTACCCAGGATCGGGAGTGGGCAGTGAATTAATTTTTGTTTAATAATTTATGATCGAATTTTATACCATAATGACCAAAATAAATAAATATATTTAATTTAAAAATATGGGATTTTTCTGAACACTTTTATCCGCCACTGAATCATCAACGGAGCACGAAATACTATTCCTAATAAAACTGTCGGCATATATTAACAAATTAAGATTAATGTGTGTTAACACATTTTTTCATTTATATTGTTATTATATTTAGGCTATTATTATTACTCCGTGATATGTTGAATCAAGTTTACTGTGTGATAATTTTTCAATCATTAAAATGACAATCTATCTAACTTCTATATCTTATATATAGATATACGGGTGTCTGTATCTATATAAAAACCCTCATGCACTCCTTCTTCTTCTAACCTTCTTAGGCAACCCGACCACTATCTTTGATCAACTCACCAACGTGAAACACCATGCTCGATCATTCGGTTTTAATCACAACCCGACACCAACCACTAAATAAAACCCATCTACCACCTAGAAAACCACAACCTCACTTGATCACCCTAAACCACCACCTTATGATCATGTCTTCTATTTCGAATCAACCACAAATTAAACGGACTGCATCTATCTCTTGACCAAAACACCAATCACTACACCACCTTCTAACACTACCATCCACCACCACCGGAGAAGCATCACAACCCGGTTACCATCACATCATAGAACCACCAACACCTGTATACAAATCACCACCACCTTTCGTGTTTCTTTTCACGACTATAACTATCGAACCACTATCCCCAACACAACCACAACCGCTATTACTTTCATCCTAACAACCATCGATCATCACCACCGTCACCCTACACAATTATACCACCTTTGGACATCACCATTATCACTACCACGAACCACCTTGTGTTTCGTTTATTCGTATTCGACAACACCCATCTCTTTCTTTATCTCTTTTATTTTCTACTCAACAACACCCATCACCACAGCGGGTTATACTTGCCTGTTTCAAACGAACAAACACCACCACCCACTTGCATGAACAACCATCACTTAATGTATTCCGTCTTCATCGTGAACAACCCTCACAAACCACCTTTTGAACCCCACAACCACCTGCTATAGCTACTCTAACGACTACTGCTATATTTTTTTTCTTTTCTTTCTTTCTCTTATTTTGATTTCTATTTTAAAATGAAGAAATAAATACTGCTCTAACCTGCTATTCTGTTAGGAAGTCACACCTACAAACTAACCATATCCATCGTAAAACTCTCTTTTCTTTCACTACTGTTGTTTCGTTTGTCTTCATGGTTAATCGAGCACCTTTAGTGCTGCCATATTTCAGTTTAAGTTGACGAGATTTACTGCTGCTCGCCACTATCTGTTTCTACAGCAGTCCACCATGAAAAACATTAACAAACCACCATCAAACCATCATCATTAATATAGTTGTTATACCTGTTCCCTTCGTAAACGTTCCATCACAAACTGCTGCTGTTGTGCGTGTTAAATCCAATGTTCCTATTGTTTTTGTAGTCATAAATAGTTTCCATTATCTATATTATTTTACTTATTGGAGTGGGTTGAAAAGTTATGCAAGTGGAAAGTGATTTGGACTTCATGGCCGACATTTTTTTGTTTCTATGGAACATTTCATTTGTGTGGTGGGATAAAGGAGAAACCCATCCATTTTTGTTTATAATCTCGAGAATTAAAAAAAAAGAATTATACATAATATTAAATGAGCTGTGAAGTAATTAGATGAAAAGGATGGTGATGAATTAATTAGGTGATGATGATGATACTAATCGTATGCTATTGCTATTATACGGTTTCTACTACTTTTATCAATACAACGATGATAATGATTTTAGTTATGATAATTAGTCATGATATGATGATGATGATGGTAGATGTATGATGTGTGATTTTATGATGATGATGGGTGATTCGATTGATTGATGATCCGAGAAATATGAAGAACGATTTGAGTTTTCGGTTTATGAAAAACTCAATTTGAATCTCCTTGAACCTGATGTTGTTAATGAATATAATTGATCAAGAGACATGGTTTTTGCGTCAGTATCACAAATCTAAGCTTGAATTGTATTTAGAATCATCAATGAAGAAAATGAAATTTGAGGATAAGATGATTAATACGAACTCGTACAGTAGAAAAAACTAGGATAAATTGATTTCTGGTTTGGTTTATAACAGACACAGAGGAATGGTTAGGACTCTTTTCGGGTTAACGGGACGTCGCGGGTTCAAACTCGGACTTGGGCATTTTTTTAAGGACTACTTCTATGAGGTAGTATTACTATTACCATTATTATTATTATTATCTTATTATTATTATTATCTTTATCATTATTATTATATTTTATTATTATTATTATTATTATTATTATTATTATTATTATTATTATTATTATTATTATTATTATTATTATTATTAAGTATATTTATCAAAATTATTATTTTCATTATCGTTATTATTAAACTTATCATTTTATTAAAAACTACAATTATTATTATAAGTATCATTATTTTTACTATCATTATTATTTTTATTAATAATATTTTTATTATCATTATTTTTATTATCATTAATAATATTATTATTATCGTGGTTATTATTATGTTTATTACAAAATATTATTACTACTATTATCATCATTATTATTATTATTATTATAAGCTAATACAACTTTTTATTAATATTATTTTATCAAATAACAATTAGTTACATAAAATCATATTTAATACATATTACATATAATTTACTAAAATAACAAGTATATCACTAATAAAATATAAAATTGTTAAATTACGATTATATGTGTTAATATATATATATATATATATATATATATATATATATATATATATATATATATATATATATATATATATATATATATATAATGATATAGGTTCGTGAATCTGAGGCCAACCCTGCATTGTTCAGTTCAGTCGTATGCATATTTTTACTGCAAAATATCGTATTGTGTAACACCCGCGTTTTAGGCCTAGATGAAATGACCATTGTACCCTTGGGTATGGCGTAATTAGTGATTTTAATAATTATATGTTTATAATTATTTGGTTGTTCAGTTGAGACCAGTTTGTGACAAGGGTCACAGAACAGGTTCGTTTGTTTAATTTGGACTCCGTTAGGGCCTCCTAACGAGGTATGAAAGATATTAGATAACTGGTAAATACCCGTGTGTCGTGGGGTATGGGTTTTAAACCCCTTAAGTGTATGTATCTGCTTCTTTCACCCATTTTCTAGACTTTTCCTAATTAAGAACGTACCTACCTCCTTCATCCTCTCAAACCCTAACGATCAAAGCTAGTTAGTTTGTTGAATTCGAGCTAGTAATCTGTTACTTGTGTGTTGGTGATCATCACAAGGTAAGTGCTTCGTTGATTCATGCTTTGATTCTTGTTGAAATTGGGTTTTTTTGTGTTCTTGACTAAAAGTGTGAAATTGGGCTTGGATCTTCATGTTTGATGTTTATTATGCTTAATTGATGTTAGAAATAGTTGTTATATAGTTTATATGATGTTTTTCAAGTGGTTTTGATGTTAGAACTTGCAAAAATCGAGTTTTTGGGTCAAAAATGCGAAAATCAGTATGCTGGAATGTTCTAATAGCTCCCACACTTTTGACAGGTCACCCGTACGTGTGACCACACATTTGAGGCTCAACCGCGCGGTTGAGGACTCACTCGCACGAGTGAGGTCTTGTCCGCGCGAGTGAGCACTGGTCAGTTTTTGGTAAACTTGAAAAGACTGTAACTTTCAAACCGTAGCTCCGTTTTTGATGAATCAAGTATCGTTGAAATCGTAATGAAAAATCCTTTCCAATGGTAAAATTTTAAGAAATTGGATCAAAGTTTATTTTGATCAGAAAAAGGGATTTTAGGGTGTATGCCTTGTTTTACACGCTTTTGAGTGTCGTTATGGGTTGAAATTATAATGTGGACTTATCATATTGTGATTGCATGTTGTAGGTGTTGATTTAGTGTATGGATTGATGTTTGATGTTGTGATTTTGGGTTGAAACCCATATAAATAGCTGTTGCTACTGTTCTTCATCACTCGCACGAGTGAGCCTTCACTCGTACGGTTGAGGTAGTCAACCGTGTGGTGAACCGTGTGATTGAGTGGTGATGAGAACTTATGTTTTGATTGTGATGATACGTACGATTGAGATGTCACTCGTACGAGTCACTGGTCACTCGTGTAGTGAACCGTACGGATCAGGTGAGTCATTGTTGGATGTTTGGTCATAGACCAAACGTACGAGTGAGTTGTCAACCACACAGTTGAGTGTTCTCAAACATGCGTGTGATGGTGTTACTCGTACGGTTGACAGACCAATTGTAAAATGATTAAGTGTTGGTTTTAGTATTGGTGTTGTTGTCTTGTTGTTGAGTTGTTATCAAGACATGATTACTGACTGTGTTATGTCTATTCTCAGGTGATAAGGACGAAGAGAAGGCTCAGTAAAATTAGAATTTTGAGTGCCTTCTGTTGCTGGTAATCTGTGAGTGGGATTATCTCCGGGTGTAGTATAGAATAGCAAGTTGTGCTACTATGTTATACTGTTTTAGTTGTTATGCTTAGTAGATATGTTGTAATAATGATCATTGTAGAGTTTCCATGCTAGTCGTAGGAACAGTTGTTCGTAGTGGTAGTTGCTTAACAGTTGTGTGCTCAAGTTGTAGTTGCCTGTTGGAACCTATTTTTGTTAGGCTCAGCTCAGAGAGGTCAACCTTGTTGTGGTTGGGTCCAGTTGGCTAATGTTTGTTGAGTATAGTGCTGAATGACGCATCACCTGTGTGTGGATTTACTATACTGGGGATTCGGTAGTAAGGACTTTCGGTAGATGCTAGACTGATCAGCTAGTGGTCGTGTGCTCGTACAAGCCGCCGAGTCTCTAGTTGGAGCATAGTTGTTAGTTGATAGTTGCTAGTTGTTAGTTGTCGGTTGCCTGATATTGATTGTTATAGTTGCTGTAGTTGTACAAGTTGGTACTGTATGCTAGATCTGTTAGATGATTCCATTCACTTAGCCTTGTGCTAACCCCCCTCACCTCCTCCCTTGCAGGTTTTGGATCTTAGTGCTGGTAGGGACGGGAGTCGCGTTGAAGATATGTTTGACAAGACGAACTCTGATGTCTTAACTTTTATAAATATGTAACTAGTCGTTTAATGTAACACCGGTGGTTTGTAATGAAGTAATTAACTAAGGGTATTTATGTAAATTAAGTCTTCCGCTGTGATTTAAAAAAAAAAATCTAGGGTGTTACAACTTGGTATTAGAGCATAGGTTTGGCCGCATGTATATTGTGTTGAATGTCATGTTCCCAAACCTTGTGTTGTGTCAAACATATCTGAGGGGATGGGTTAAGTGAATGTAGGGATTACATGAGTTAGTTGATAGGTACTAACCTGTTTTCCACTAAGAGTTTGTGTGAGTTGTTGTGGTAGTGCAGATATGGCAGATAATACAGGAAACGCAACTGGTCCGTCAGCCCTCGGAACATTCAGAGCCCCAGATGAAGACATATATGTGTCAGAAGAGTATCCGCAGGAACAGATTCTAGATTTGGAAAGTCGGTTAAAGGAAGCACATGATCGAATAAGGGAATTAGAACAAAGTCAGGTAATAGTGAATCCAAGTGGAAGTGTACTGAGTCAGATGTTTAGTGGGTATCCGGTGCAGCCAAATATGTATCAGCAAACTGGAAGTGCTTTCCAACAACCGCAATGGTTACCACCTCAGTATCAGTTTCCTCAACAGTATCAGATGCCACCTCAGTTTAATCAACATTTCCCAAATCAGATGTGGGGTCCGTATCAGATGTCGATGTTTCAACAATGAAAGAAATGTATGTTCAAACAGTTCTTGAATTGCAATCCACCAGAGTACTCAGGAAGTTCTAACCCAACGGTAACCCTTAACTGGTTAAGAGAGATAGAAAAGGTTTTTGAGGCATGTCAGTGCGAACCAGAATTACATGTTATTTATGCTAGTCGTATGTTGAAAAATAGGGCAATGGTTTGGTAGGATACAGTTATTTCTAGTATACCGAAAGAGCAAGTGAACATGATTACTTGGGAACAATTTTATAGTAAAGTTTGTGAGCAGTATTGTTCGTCTTATGACCTCAATCGAATTAAGACGGAATTTCTGGCAATGAAAATGACACCTCAGATAACGATAGATGAGGTGATTGAGCAGTATATGGATAAATTAAGGTTTGTTCAACAGTGGGTTCCAGATGAGCAGTCCAGAATTCAGCACTTTGTTAACATAATTTTACCAGAGTACAGAACAATGGTTAGGATAGCGACGACGTTATCGCAAGCGTTTGTTATGGCCAAGATGGTAGAGGATGACATCAGAGCAGCAAGGAATAGAATAGTAGGTTATGAGATGTCACAACAAGATCAGGTGATGAGTCATTCGGACTCTAGGTCAAAGAAGTCTGTTAAGTTGAAACAGAAGAGTGGGTCAGAACAGAGTGGGTCAGCATCAAGTCAGAATTCTTGGTGTTATAGTTGCACATCATCTCATAGTGGTCCTTGTTCAGATTCAACTAAAAGATGTTTGAGATGTGGTATTATGGGATACGAGATTCGGATGTGTTCGTTCCAAGAGGATGTATGTTGGAAATGTCATCAAGTGGGGCATAGGTTAGCTCAGTGTCCGTATGTAAGAGGATCAGGTTCTGGGGCGGGGCCAGGAGCGCAGTCGGGATCAGTAGGTGGATCTTCTGGTTCTCCAGTTGGGCAGAAAAGAAAGAATCCACCTACGGCAACAGCAAGAGCTTATCAGATGGTTGCAGATGCAGATGTTGATTATGATGTGAATACAGGTATGCTTCAAAATCCTCGTATTGTTTAGTTATATATATGTATATGATTGTGTATATATATGTGTGTGGAGATTGATAAATCTTGATGGTAGTGTAAGATTTATTTTGTTGTGCTATGTTGTTGTATGCTTAGTTACGACCCTTGTGTGCCTGGTTGGGTAAGGGTGACCTTTAGGTTAATTTTGAGATTGAAAACCGTGACTTTGATAGAGATGTGTTGGGTACCCTGATGTAGTGGACTTTTTGTCAACATGAGATCATATGATAGTAACACTGTTGTAACAGATATGATAGAAAGAGGACTGTGCTGATTGGATAATTCCTTTGCTTAAATAGATGTATGATACTGCTAGTTGAGTGTATTTTTGACATTGATGAACATATGTTGCGATTTCCTATGCTTGTTGGATGTGTAGTAATGTTGGTAGATTATATTTGAGCATTTGATGGACAATGTTTTGAGTAACTATGATTGGACAGATGTTGTGATTGATTAGTCATAAAGTAGTTAAATTAATTACCGATGCTTATTGAGGAGATTGATTGAACATAAGTTAGTGACAACTCAGAATGATGGTATGATTTAGGATAATATGCTTGTGTCTGGCCAACAGAAGTATATTGTGATAAATCATACGGAATTTCTGGGACGCTGAAGGAAAATTAGGTGGCTTGTGCTATATTGGATTGTGATGTGACTGGATATGAGATGAATAACCTGTGTAGTTCTGTTGACTTACGAGACAATTTCGTGGACATAGGTATAGATTTTAGCATGATGACTAATTCTATTGCCTAAGCTTTGGATAATTGGGAAAAGTGGACTGTATAAAGAGTTGAATTGGATGACAGATTGTGAAATTTATGATACGGAATGGCGAAGAAACATGAATTTAACTCTGATTATTTGACTTGATCGTGTAATTTGTGGGCTTAAGTGGATTAACGGACGTTGATCGATGAAGATTGTGACAAGTTATTTTGTATCGGGAGTGTATTGACGTCAAGAATCTCATTTCCCTATGCAATTGTGGTGGATATCGTCGGTATTGGGGATAAGATCGATAAAGTTAACCGTGTGTTTTGGCGGTTCGAGTAACAATTTTTGGGTTTGTTGAGCATAGTTGACCCGATTCCGAGGACGGAATCTCTTTTAAGGAGGGTAGATTTGTAACACCTGCGTTTTGGGCCTAGATGAAATGACCATTGTACCCTTGGGTATGGCGTAATTAGTAATTTTAATAATTATATGTTTATAATTATTTGGTTGTTCAGTTGAGACCAGTTTGTAACAAGGGTCACAGAACAGGTTCGTTTGTTTAATTTGGACTCCGTTAGGGCCTCCTAACGAGGTACGAAAGATATTAGATAACTGGTAAATACCCGTGTGTCATGGGGTATGGGTTTTAAACCCCTTAAGTGTATGTATCTGCTTCTTTCACCCATTTTCTAGACTTTTCCTAATTAAGAAAGTACCTAACTCCTTCATCCTCTCAAACCCTAAAGATCAAAGCTTGTTAGTTTGTTGAATTCGTGCTAGTAATCTGTTACTTGTGTGTTGGTGATCATCACAAGGTAAGTGCTTCGTCGATTCATGCTTTGATTCTTGTTGAAATTGGGTTTTTTTGTGTTCTTGACTAAAAGTGTGAAATTGGGCTTGGATCTTCATGTTTGATGTTTATTATGCTTAATTGATGTTAGAAATAGTTGTTATATAGTTTATATGATGTTTTTCAAGTGGTTTTGATGTTAGAACTTGCAAAAATCGAGTTTTTGGGTCAAAAATGCGAAAATCAGTGAGCTGGAATGTTCTAACAGCTCCCACACTTCTGACAGGTCACCCGTACGTGTGACCACACGTTTGAGGCTCAACCGCGCGGTTGAGGACTCACTCGCACGAGTGAGGTCTTGTCCGCGCGAGTGAGCACTGGTCAGTTTTTGGTAAACTTGAAAAGACTGTAACTTTCAAACCGTAGCTCCGTTTTTGATGAATCAAGTATCGTTGGAATCGTAATGAAAAATTCTTTCCAATGGTAAACTTTTAAGAAACTGGATCAAACTTTATTTTGGTCAGAAAAAGGGGTTTTAGGGTGTATGCCTTGTTTTACACGCTTTTGAGTGTCGTTATGGGTTGAAATTATAATGTGGACTTATCATATTGTGATTGCATGTTGTAGGTGTTGATTTAGTGTATGGATTGATGTTTGATGTTGTGATTTTGGGTTGAAATCCATATAAATAGCTGTTGCTACTGTTCTTCATCACTCGCACGAGTGAGCCTTCACTCGTACGGTTGAGGTAGTCAACTGTGTGGTGAACCGTGCGAGTGAGTGGTGATGAGAACTTATGTTTTGATTGTGATGATACGTACGATTGAGATGTGACTCGTACGAGTCACTGGTCACTCGTGTAGTGAACCATACGGATCAGGTGAGTCATTGTTGGATGTTGGTCATAGACCAAACGTACGAGTGAGTTGTCAACCGCACGGTTGAGTGTTCTCAAACGTGCGTGTGATGGTGTTACTCGTACGGTTGACAGACCAATTGTAAAATGATTAAGTGTTGGTTTTAGTATTGGTGTTGTTGTCTTGTTGTTGAGTTGTTATCAAGACATGATTACTGACTGTGTTATGTCTATTCTCAGGTGATAAGGACGAAGAGAAGGCTCAGTAAGATTAGAATTCTGAGTGCCTTCTGTTGCTGGTAATCTGTGAGTGGGATTATCTCCAGGTTTAGTATAGAGTAGCAAGTTGTGCTACTATGTTATACTGTTTTAGTTGTTATGCTTAGTAGATATGTTGTAATAATGATCATTGTAGAGTTGCCATGCTAGTCGTAGGGACAGTTGTTCGTAGTGGTAGTTGCTTAACAGTTGTGTGCATAAGTTGTAGTTACCTGTTGGAACCTATTGTTGTTAGGTTCAGCTCAGAGAGGTCAACCTTGTTGTGGTTGGGTCCAGTTGGCTACTGTTTGTTGAGTATAGTGCTGAATGACGCATCACCTGCGTGTGGATTTACTATACTGGGGATTCGGTAGTAAGGACTTTCGGTATACGCTAGACTGATCAGCTAGTGGTCGTATGCTCGTACAAGCCGCCGAGTCTCTAGTTGGAGCATAGTTGTTAGTTGATAGTTGCTAGTTGTTAGTTGTCGGTTGCCTGATATTGATTGTTATAGTTACTGTAGTTGTATAAGTTGGTACTGTATGCTAGATCTGTTAGATGATTCCATTCACTTAGCCTTGTGCTAACCCCCCTCACCTCCTCCCTTGCAGGTTTTGGATCTTAGTGCAGGTAGGGACGGGAGTCGCGTTGATGATATGTTTGACAAGACGAACTCTGATGTCTTAACTTTTATAAATATGTAACTAATCGTTTAATGTAACACCGGTGGTTTGTAATGAAGTAATTAACTATGGGTATTTATGTAAATTAAGTCTTCCGCTGTGATTTAAAAAAAAAAAAAACAATCTAGAGTGTTACATATTGTGAGTTTCATTTGCTCCCTTTTTAAATGTTTTTGCAATATATATTTTTGAGACTGAGAATATATGCACTGCTTTTTTAAATACTTTATGAAATAGACACAAGTAATTGAAACTACATTATATGATTGGATTATCAAACCGAATATGCCCCTTTTTAGCTTGGTAGCCTAAAAATTGGTGTTTATTATAATTGCCACCAATTAACGCGAATCCTAAAGATAGATCAATGGGCAATAACAAGCCCAAGTCAGAGAATTTGAACTGCTTTAGTACTTCGATTTATCATGTCCGATCTGAGTCCCGGAATGATGGGAATATTCTATATGCATCCTGTTAAGGTCGGTTACCAGGTGTTCACTATATGAATGAATTTTAATTCGCGAGTTACGCGTGTCAATATATGAAATCTTGTGGTCTATTAAAATGATGGAAATGAATGATTATGATAAACTAATGAGCTCACCAACCTTTTGGTTGACACTTGAAAGCATGTTTATTCTCAGGTATTAAAGAAATCTTTCGCTATGCATTTGCTCATTTTAGAGACATTACTTGGAGTCATTCATGACATATTTCAAAAGACGTTGCATTCGAGTCATTGAGTTCATCAAGATTATTATTAAGTCAATTATAGTTAGATGTATTATGAAATGGTATGCATGCCGTCAACTTTCGATGTAAAGGAAGTTTGTCTTTTAAAAACGAATGCAATATTTGTAAAATGTATCATATAGAGGTCAAGTACCTCGCGATGTAACCAAATGTAATGTATTCGTCCAGATGGATAAATATTGGGACACTACAGGTGGTATCAGAGCGATGGTCTTAGCGAACCAGGTCTTGCATTAGTGTGTCTAACTGATAGTTGTTCAGATGCATTAGTGAGTCTGAACTTCGACCGTGTCTGCATGTCAAAAGTTTTGCTTATCATTTTGTGTCGAAAATTACCTGCTTATCATTCTTAGGGAATCACTTGCTTATCATTCTTAGTCTAGACACATCTTACTGCATTGATTGAATGAATAGTGTATAGACAAAATTCATATCTTAGCGTATCTGCTAATCCATATCTTAGCGTATCTGTTACTGTAAACTTTGCCTGACATATGCCGTAAATCCCTCCGTAATCTACGGTATCTTCTGTACTACGTATAGGAATACTATGTAATTAGAATATCATCCGATATCCGAAAATCATTTCATATCGAAAAACCCTTTTCTCAATCGTACGAAATGGAACTCGCCACTAGTTCAAGTTCTTCGGAATCCGACAGCTATTCCGATATGAATGTTCACCTGAGCTCCTAAAGCAGCGTCAACAGAATGAATTAATCAATCAGCCATCCCCAATTCATCTGATGGGTTCGTAGTCGACTTAATCAATGGATACGCGAAGAAGGCGATTCCTTCCACCAACCGAATTCACCTCTTGACGATGAACCTGAAGCGCTTACCGGCAAACCTGTTCGAGACACCATTTTCTCTCTCATATCCAGAGTATCTCGTCACGATTATATACTATCTCAAATTCTAAACCTCATTCATCCGCTCGTTTCGACCGACAATCATCCCGGAGTAATGGAAGAAGTCAACGAGCTTCGCTCTCGAGTAATCAATTTGGAGAATATGGTGCAAAACTTACCAGCTTCCGCAACATCACCGACATCAATAGAACCACCAACAACAACACCCGTACCATCAACAATACACGTCTCAACATCACAATCCATACCTCAAACTTAATCATCGTTCTACAAATCGCTCTACATCATTTATCTTCGTTCTGCATAACGAATATGTAATTTCTAATGTTTTAGAGATTATATATTCTAGTTCTAACGGTAAATCAAATGAGATTAATATCATATTAACTCATTAAATCCATGACTACATCTGAAGAAAATATATATGTATATATATTTTCATAAAGATTGTAATTAAAAATTCTTTCGTACAAACTGTTAATGGTGAAAATATTTTAACGGGTAGGTAATACCCGAGGAATATTTAGTTTTCACATTAGTAAGTTACACTGTACATTCTTCGAATCTGATTCAACAGTCATTTACTATCCTACTTACACCCACAGCTATACGAATCCGTTCACCACAGAGTAACCATTTTCATTCAATTTCATAATTGGATTTTGACTTATTAGAATCCAACAAGTGGTATAATGAAGAAAACATTTGACAAAATAAAATTTGTTAGAAACAAACAAATTAACTATGAGAAATTTTGTTAAGAATCCACGCTAAAAAAATCCTAGCTAACTGTTCCTAGCTAACTGTTAATTCCGTATTACCTTTTATTTATCGCAATTTATTTATCGCAATTTATTTATCGCATTTTATTTATCACAATTTTAATTCTCGCAATTTTATTTATCGTCATTTAATTTCTGTTATTTATTTTACGCACTTTAAATATCGGGACACATATACAATGTTTTGACTTATCATATCGACGTCATCTATATATATTATTTGGAATAATCATAGAAACTCTATATACTGTAATGCTCGAGTTCGCTATACAGGGTTGAGGTTGATTCTAAATAATATATATACTTTGAGTTGTGATCGAGTCTGAGACATGTATATAACGGGTCATGATACGTATTAATTAATTCGAATATTATATATTAAACTATATATGAATTATTGAATTACTAACTGTGGACTGCTAACTGTGGACTACCAACATTGGACAATTAAAATGAATTAAAATATTGATTATAACATATGAAACTAAACAATTCTTCAAGTTTGCCACTTGATTTCATCTTAAACCTCATTTATATCTTAAGGATTACAATCTGCGTTCAAACCTTTCATGATTCTTGAAAACACCTCAATCGAGAGGATGAACCAACCGCACTTCATCTACGGAAGGAAAGATTTATGCATATAGTTATGCACCTGAAAAACTCTCGGAAACTGAGTAAACGTTTAACACGTAACTGTGTTAATTCTTTAGCGTTATTATTACCAAAAATAACTTTGCAACCCCTGTTCAAGATAGCCAATTTTGTCACAGCTCCAGCAAGTCAACTTCGACTTTTCGTTCGAATCAACCTTATTATAACTTTGATATATACGTTTGCCATTTTTATTGTTACCGGAGAACCTTTTATATTCCACCATATTACCAGCAGACGTACCAGCTACCTCGTTGCTCCTTAGCTTAAATCTCTTTGACAGATCACAAGTACTAAACTTGTACATAAAGAATCCAGATGATTCTGTTTCTGATGAAATCCTTAGCGAATACCTTGTTCCGTAATTGTTCTAAATCATTGTTAATGAATTTCTTCATCACACTTTAATTTTAAAATTCTAAAATATCATCGTGTTTTTCATTATAAATATCTTCGATATTTCTGAAGATATTTTCATAACTATTCTTATCTGAAATCATTTATCTCTTCGCGATATCAGTGTTACATCAGAAAGGAAACTGTTTTAGTTTCTAAATTCTGAAAAATTCGAATTTAAATTTTGAATGTTTTTGAAGTAATGTTGGGAACTGAAGCATGAGTTAGTATAATATAATGACACTTGACCAACGTGATTATATTACAGTAAGTCATGCTGAGTTTCTAATGAAACATGATGATTCACAGATTATAACGTCATCATGTGCCATTTTACACGACTCTTACATTCTATCTAATATATAAACATATCAAGAACATAATTTCTTGATAGTTCTGTCCTTTCTATTGAATTCTAGTAATTTAATCAATCAAGATTGTACTATTACAATCTCTCTCGTAGAACATTAGTCATGTTCATTTGAAATCCATATCTACAAATTTTGGACCATTATTTGCTCGACTTAAAGTTGAGAAGAGAAAACAAAAGTTTTGAATTGAGGGAGAAAGAATAGAAGATTTGAGCTGTAAAAATAAGGAAACGAAGAGAGTAGATTTAAAGTGAAATATCTGACAGAGCAATCAAAACAGATCATCGCATTTAATCGAAGAGGATCCTAATTTATTTAATTACCGAAGAATCAAATATTATTACAAAGATTTTCTCCAAATCCCTTAAATTTCGGAAATCAATCATGACTACGTCAAAAGTTAAGACGAAGCTCTATTTTCACATTTCACTAATTTGTGATAGCTTCACTCGTACTCTTCGAGCAATCGAATTGTTTTATTCATACTACTCTATGGTAATAAAACTCTAGTTATCAACTCAAATTCGTCATGAAAATTTTTTTATTGTTAGCCATGACGACCCCAATCAAATTTCGGGACGAAATTTCTTTAACGGGTAGGTACTGTGACGACCCAAAAATTTCCGACCAAATTTAAACTTAATCTTTATATAATTTCGACAAGATAAACAAAGTTGTAATGTTGAGTCTCGAAAATTTTAAACTGTAATCATATATTCATTTGACCTTCGACTAATCCCGACGATTCACGAACCACTATCTGTAAATAAATACATATATATATACATATATATATATATATATATATATATATATATATATATATATATATATATATATATATATATACATATATATATATAATTATGAAAGTGGAACTTATGTGATTTAATTCATTTTTGTAAAAAATAAATAAATATATGATATTACTATAAATCTAGAAATATATGAAAAGTATATTGAATATATATATATATATATATATATATATATATATATATATATATATATATATATATATATATATATATATATATATATATATATATATATATATATATAACGACCCGACCTCGTTATACCAAAAACACACCTAAAAAAAAAAATTCTGGGTCAGTACATCTGGACGACGTCCAGATTCCTGGACGGCGTCCAGTACTGAAGACTTAGACGGCGTCCAAACAATTGGGACGGCATCCCAATGAACTGTCAGGTTCTGATCTCGGGTTCCAAATTACCTGAGCGGAAATCCCGCTTCCCGATACTTTCAAACGAAAACCTTTTCACAACATGTTATAATACGTAGAACTAAGAGATTTCCATCATCAAAACAAGTTTTACAACACCGGGCCCACAATGTCCCATTTTACGAATTTCGTTCAAAATACAAGTTTCGACCACAAGAGTTTAAATTCCAAACGACACCTAGAGCATGGTGTTTGGGGTTAAACTACCCACATCTTGGCTGAACTTCCAAAAGCTAACCCAAAAGCATCCCTTATCAAAATAAGCGGGAGACCACTAATCTAACCGAATACGTTTGCCTTTGTCCACGCCGGAGCCTAAAAAGGTAAACAACGAGAGGGTTTATCTAAAGCTTAGTGAGTGCAACAATTATACATGCATATATATAACCCATCTACTTGCAATCGCACCCACCAAATACCTCTTACGAAAATATAACTCAATAGTATGCCGTCATACTCATAATGCTAACAACTCGTACACTAACACAACACCACATTAGCATATACTCAATACAATATATACATATATATATATATATATATATATATATATATATATATATATATATATATATATATATATATATATATATATATATATATATATATATATATATATATATATATATATATATATATATATATATATATATATGCTTATCCAACGTTCAACAACATAATATGGTTAACCATAATGCTATGGTTCTACCGGCACGTGGTTCACACCATACGCATTTGAGTCTCACTCTTTTATAGTGCTACCGGCACGTGGTTCACACTTTGGCGCTACCGGCACGTGGTTCACGCCTCATTTTATAGTGCTACCGGCACATGGTTCACACTTGATGCTACCGACACGTGGTTCACATCATAATACCCGTCACATACATGTTATGGTACTACCGGCACGTGGTTCATACCATAACATTCACAAATAAATATGCCATATACATGTACGCATAATTATTCCACTCACCTTAACGTCTTCAGTGAGATTATCAAGCTCGCAACCTTCAACGCGACGTTCCTATACGTTATGCATATAATCAATCATACAATCAAGTTGGTCAACCAACTTACTCACCATTCGAGAGTCATTTTGACCCATGGTGCCAATTTCGACCCATTAGCACCTTTAACCCTAATCCTTAGGTCATCTTTACCAAAACTCTAACACTAACACATTTTGGGTCTTAAATCATTCATTAACACAAGGTTATCGCATTTACATACACACTTAGACAACTTAGGTCATCAAAGACCCATTTCAAGGTTCACACACCCATTTGGTCACCAAATACCCACTTACATCACATCTAAATGTGCTAGTAGTTAACTAACCAATTTAAGACTCACAAGTACCAATTTACACCTTAGAACCCTAGGTTATTTACTATTGAGTCTTCATAACTCAACCTTACCCAAGAACACCCAAAATTACCCCATATGGGTATTATGTTCATCTATGACCCAAACCCTAACCCTTAAACAACATAAAATAAGGAAATTAGGTTTAGGACTTACCACCACTATCACAACGTAGCTAGGAAGTAGATGAACAAATTTAAAACACGCGCTTTGGCCCGAAACTAGCTTCTTCCTCTTTGGATTGAGCTTTCTCACACTAGAACCCTTTTCTCTCTCTAGAATTGAAGTGGAAGAGGATAAGGTAGATGAAGTTGGTGTAATGACACCCACCAACTGATCTCTATGCCTTTAATTCGTCCCTCAAGTAAAATTACCAAACTACCCCTTTAAATATCTAAAAGTGGGACAGCTGGTCCGCCAGTCCATCTGGACGGCGTCCAAATTGCTGGACGGCATCCAAATTGCTGGACGGCGTCCAGTCCTTCACACTTGGATGGCGTCCCACCTCTTTGGACTGTGTCCCAACCAACTTAGGAAAACTGGTTCTTACAACTCTCCCCCACTTGAACCGGATTGCGTCCTAGCAATCCAAGTCGCATGACAAGAGGGAAGATACACCAACACAAACTCTTCGGGCTCCCAAGTGAACTCGGAACCTTTACTACGACGCAATTGAACTTTATAAGTTCTCACCTCTTTATTCCTCAACCGTTTGACCTTCTCATCGAGTATCACAATCGGCTCCTCAACAAACTCTAACTTGTTGTTTAGCTCAATTTTGTATAAAGGCATCCATGAAGAATCATCCGCAAGACACTTACGAAGATGGGAAACATGAAATGTATTATGGATCCCCGCAAGCTCTTCGGGTAATTCCAAACGGTACGCAACTTCACCAACACGAGCTAAAATCTTAAATGGCCCAATAAACCGAGGAGCTAACTTTCCCCGTTTTTGAAACCGAATAATACCCTTCCATGGCGAAACCTTAAGCATCACCATGTCACCTTCTTGGAACTCAATCAATCACCTACGTTTGTCGGCATATGACTTTTGTATATCTTGAGCCGCTTTCAAGTGAGTCCGAATCATATCAATCTTGCTATTCATCTCTAAAACCAAATCAGTACTCCCGATTTCTCTTTGACCCACTTCACCCCAACAAATCGGAGTTCGACACCTTCGCCCATAAAGCATCTCGTAAGGTGGCATCCCGATACTAGTATGATAACTATTATTGTACGAGAATTCCACCAATGGTAAGTGTTCATCCCAACTACCCCCTAAATCAATAATGCACGCCCGTAACATATCCTCCAAGGTTTGATTCGTATGTTCGGTTTGACCGTCCGTTTGAGGATGATACGCCGTGCTCAATTTCAATTGTGTGTCCATATCTTCATGAAATTTATTTCAAAACCGAGATGTGAAGCGGGTATCTCGATCCGAAATAATAGATATAGGAACTCCATGCCTCAATATCACCTCCTTGATAAATAACTTAGCCAAAGTCTCCGACGATATAGCTTCCCGAATGGGAAGAAACAAGGCACTTTTCATCAATCGATCAACTATTACCCAAATTGAGTTAAATTGGGTTCTCGCCGTCTTTGGTAATTTTGTAATGAAATCCATGGTAATGTGCTCCCATTTCCACTTCTGGATTTCTAACGGTTGTAACTTACCATACGGATTTTGGTGTTCGACTTTCACTTGCAAACACGTGACGCATTGTTCAACATACTTAACAACATCACGTTTCATGCCCGGCCACCAATACTCTTTCCTCAAATCAAGATACATTTTCGTCTCGCCCGGATGAATAGAATACTTTGACTTATGTGCTTCATCAAGTAGCACTCGTCAATGATCACCCATTTTAGGCACCCACACTAGTCCTTGAAAGGATAACAAACCATGTGGACCTAAGGTAATAGACTCCATTTGTCCTACGATTCGTTCCTCATGCTTATTGTTAACAAAAGCTTCAATATGAGTCTCGCCAAGCTTTACAAGAAAATCGTTAGTAATAATCATGCGTAACGATCCTACTCGTATCGCCGGATTTTGACTCTTCCGACTTAACGCATCCGCGACCACATTCGCCTTACCCGGATGATAAAGTATTTCACAATCATAGTCTTTCACCACATCCATCCATCTACGTTGACGATAATTCAAATCTCGTTGATTGAAAAGGTGTTTCAAACTCCTGTGATCCGAATAAATCGTACACTTAACACCATACAAGTAATGGCGCCAAATTTTCAACGCATGCACAACCGCCGCCAACTCTAGATCATGAGTCGGATATCTCATTTTGTGTTCCTTTAATTGTCGAAAGGCATAAGCAATGACTTTACCCCTTTGCATTAGAACACACCCGAGCCCATTTAAAGAAGCATCACAATAAACCATCATGTCTTCCACCCCCTCTAGCAACACTAACACCGGAGCTTGACACAACTTCTCTTTTAACAATTGAAAAGCAATTTCTTGCTCATTCTCCCAATTAATTCTCACGTTCTTTCTTGTTAACTTCGTCAATGGAGAAGCAATCTTGGAAAAGTCTTGGATAAACCGACGATAATAACCGGCCAATCCGAGGAAACTTCAGAATTTTTGTAGGCGTAGTTGGTGGCCCCCAACTCTTCACCGTCTTTATCTTCCCCGGATCTACTTGAATACCATCCGTGTTCACAATGTGGCCAAGGAATTGAACTTCCCTTAGCCAAAATTCACATTTGGAGAATTTAGCATACAACTTCTCATTCCGTAACGTCTTCAACACACCCCACAAATGATGTTCATGTTCCTTCATACTCTTCGAATAGACAAGTATGTCGTCAATGAACACAATTACTGACTTGTCCAACATAGGTTGGCACACTCGGTTCATAAGATCCATGAATGCCGCCGGTGCATTCGTAAGACCAAAAGGCATTACCACAAACTCAAAATGCCCATAACGCGTTCGAAAATCCATTTTCTTGATATCTTCCTCACGGACCCGCATTTGGTGATAGCCAGACCGTAGGTCGATTTTAGAGAAATACATAGCACCTTGGAGTTGGTCGAACAAATCGTCAATCCGAGGCAATGGATAACGATTCTTGATCGTCACTTTATTCAACTCTCGATAATCGATGCACATCCGCATACTACCATCCTTCTTCTTTACAAATAAAACCGGAGCGCCCCATGGCGAAGCACTCGGTCGAATGAAACCCTTCTCAAGCAACTCTTGGGTTTAATTTAACAACTATTGCATTTCCGTTGGCACTAAACGATAAGGAGTTTTAGCAATGGGGTAGCCCCCGGAACTAACTCAATGCGAAATTCTACCTGTCTTTCCGCCGGAACACCCGGTAACTCATCCGGAAAAACGTCTTCAAATTCATTCTCCACCGGAATTTCATGAATGGGTGGTGGCTCATCACGAGTATCAACAACATGGGCAAGAAAAGCCATGCCACCACTAACAAGAAAACGACGTGCCCGTGCAAAAGTGCATATCGGCACAAGTCTTCTCCGCTTATCACCATGAATAATTAACTCTCCCCCACTAGGGGTCTTCACTCGAATAGATTTTTCATGGCATGCAATATCGGCTCTATTATGGTCGAGCCAATGTATACCAACAACGATATCAAAATCACCCAAAGTCATAGGGATGAGATGGATTTTAAAGTTTTCGGCACCAAACACAACATTACAATTTTTACACACATCAACCACTAGCACCGTCTTGCCATCCGCTATTTCGACTTCTACCGGATAATTTAACTTAGCTAACGGTCTATCAAGTTTAGGCACAAATTTTGGAGACACAAACGACAAATTTGCACCGCTATTAAATAGAATCCTTGCTGGATTAGAGTTAACCATTAAAGTACCTGAGACAACTTCATTGGATTGCTTGGCCTCATCATTAGTCATCAAATAGTTTCGCCCCCTAGCCGTACCCGCCGTCTTCTCTAACTGCTTAACATGATCATTATTCAAATCGGGACATTCCGGCCTCTTGTGCCCTTCTTTACCACAATTATAGCAAGTAAATTTGTTCGGGGCATTGGTACAATCACGAGTCATGTGCCCTTTTTGTTTACAATTGAAACACGTGGGTCCGAAACCCCCGAAAGCACCCTTCTTCACACTATTAACACTTTCAGAGCCTTTCTTATATTTCTTGTTGGAAAAGTTCGAATGACTTGACCCCTCAAACTTCCTCTTAGAAAAAGAGAAATCACTTTTCCTTGGAACTTCCGGCTCGAAACCCCGAGCCAATTCGAATAACTCTTCAAAAGACTTAGCCATTCCCCAACTAATCTTACCCTTCAATTCATCATTCAAGGTACGGTAGAAATCTTTCATCAACTTGTGATCGTCACCAACATATTCCGGACAAAAACGAGTCTTTGCCAAGAAGGTAGACTTGAGAGTAACCAAGTCCATTGGACCTTGTTGCAAATTGTGCAACTCGTCCTGGATTCTATCGAGGTCGGAAGAAGTTCGGTATTCTTTGAAAAATTCCTTCTTAAACTCCTCCCACGTCAAGCTCATGCATTGCTCTTCACCATATAATTGGATTTTATCATCCCACCAGAACTTCGCCTCTTCTCATAACATGCTAGAACTATACCTCGCCTTCTTCTCGGGAGGACATTCCGCGGTACTAAAAGCTCCCTCGATATCGGAAATCCAACATGTGCTTTTTAACGGATCTCGTACCCCGTTAAACATCGGGGGTTGAGCATCCTTGAAATTTTTGTAATGGAAGTCTCGCCTTCCATAACCACCATTACCATCACCCCCTTCACCACGAGGATGAATGTTTCTAGCTTCTAATGCCTCCTCGATCGCTGCATTCATTCGCTCATTGATCATTTCGGTTACTTGCCCATCAACCGATTCTTGGAAAACCTTTCGGACATCGTCAAGAAATTCCGTTTTTAGCCTTTTAAAGATGGCCTCAACCTTGGTCGTGAGTTCAACGTCCTCGCTCGTGCCCCCTTCATTGGTATCATGTCCATTTCTCATCTTCATTCTATAAAACGAAGTAAATTAAATAATGAACGAAAAGACATGACACAATATACATGAACACCTCACCGCCCCATCTTGCTCAACAATCGTCATACATCGCTTGTTCGACACGATTTGAACCCGTAACAATGGTAGCTAATCATTGTTACGCGATCACGTCGCATTAACTTGCTAGTACAACGTCTATCTCGTTTGATGATTGCAAAACACAACACAAAACAATTATCGCATAGTTAGTTCACCTAAAACTAGGCACTAACCAATTCCCGGTCCGACCCGTCTCCTACAAGTCCCGCATAATGCGCATACACAATAAAGTCTAAGTCTAGGCACCTATCTCAAGTCGCCTAAATCCCTTAGACCATGCTCTGATACCACTTGTAACGACCCGACCTCATTATACCAAAAAGACACCTAAAAAAAAATAATTCTGGGACAGTACATCTGGACGGCGTCCAGATTCCTGGACGGCGTCCAGTACTGAAGACTTGGACGGCGTCCAAACAATTGGGACGGTGTCCCAATGAACTGTCAGGTTCTGATCTCGGGTTCCAAATTACCCTAGCGGAAATCCCACTTCCCGATACTTTCAAACGAAAACCTTTTCACAACATGTTATAATAAGTAAAACTAAGAGATTCCATCATCAAAACAAGTTTTACAACACCGGGCCCACAATGTCCC
This sequence comes from Rutidosis leptorrhynchoides, assembly GCF_046630445.1. Lineage (NCBI taxonomy): Eukaryota > Viridiplantae > Streptophyta > Magnoliopsida > Asterales > Asteraceae > Rutidosis > Rutidosis leptorrhynchoides. The sequence continues at coordinate 115,269,097 of NC_092341.1, read as the reverse complement.
GTTTTACGAATATCGTTCAAAATACAAGTTTCGACCGCAAGAGTTTAAATTCCAAACGACACCTAAAGCATGGTGTTTGGGGTTAAACTACCCACATCTTGGCCGAACTTCCAAAAGCTAACCCTAAAGCATCCCCTACCAAAATAAGCGGGAGACCACTAATCCAACCGAATACCTTTGCCTTTGTCCACGCCGGAGCCTAAAAAGGTAAACAACGAAAGGGTAAGCTAAAGCTTAGTGAATGCAACAATTATACATGCATATATATAATCCATCTACTTGCAATCGCACCCACCAAATACCTCTTACGAAAATATAACTCAATAGCATGCCGTCATACTCATAATGCTAACAACTCGTACACTAACACAACACCACATTAGCATATACTCAATACAATATATATATATATATATATATATATACATACATATATATATATATATATATATATATATATATATATATATATATATATATATATATATATATATATATATATATATATATATATATATATATATATATATATATATATATATAGCATGCTTATCCAACGTTCAACAACATAATATGGTTAACCATAACGCTATGGTGCTACCGGCACGTGGTTCACACCATACGCATTTGAGTCTCACTCTTTTATAGTGCTACCGGCACGTGGTTCACACTTTGGTGCTACCAGCACGTGGTTCACACCTCATTTTATAGTGCTACCAGCACGTGGTTCACACTTGATGCTACCGGCGCGTGGTTCACATCATAATACCCGTCACATACATGTTATGGTACTACCGGCATGTGGTTCATGCCATAACATTCACAAATAAATACGCCATATACATGTACACATAATTATTCCACTCACCTTAACGTCTTCGGTGAGATACTCAAGCTCGCAACCTTCAACGCGACGTACCTATACGTTATGCATATAATCAATCATACAATCATGTTGGTCAACCAACTTACTCACCATTCTAGTGTCATTTTGACCCATGGGGCCAATTTCGACCCATTACAACCATTAACCCTAATCCTTAGGTCATCTTTGCCAAAACTCTAACACTAACAAGTTTTGGGTCTTAAATCATTCATTAACACAAGGTTATCGCATTTACATACACACTTAGACAACTTAGGTCATCAAAGACCCATTTCAAGGTTCACACACCCATTTGGTCACCAAATACCCACTTACATCACATCTAGATGTGCTAGTAGTTAACTAACCAATTTAAGACTCACAAGTACCAATTTACACCTTGGAACCCTAGGTTAGTTACTATTGAGTCTTCATAACTCAACCTTACCCAAGAACACACAAAATTACCCCATATGGATATTATGTTCATCTATGACCCAAACCCTAACCCTTAAACAACATAAAATAAGAAAATTAGGTTTAGGACTTACCACCACTATCACAACGTAGCTAGGAAGTAGATGAACAACTTTAAAACACGCGCTTTGGCCCGAAACTAGCTTCTTCCTCTTTGGATTGAGCTTTCCCACACTAGAACCCTTTTCTCTCTCTAGAATTGAAGTGGAAGAGGATAAGGTAGATGAAGTTGGTGTAATGACACCCACCAACTGATCTCTAGGCCTTTAAGTCGTCCCTCAAGTGAAATTACCAAACTACCCCTTTAAATATCTAAAAGTGGGACAGCTGGTCCGCTAGTCCATCTGGACGGCGTCCAAATTGATGGACGGCATCCAGTCCTTCACACTTGGACGGCGTCCCACCTCTTTGGACGGCGTCCCAACCAACTTAGAAAAACTGGTTCTTACAATATATATATATATATATATATATATATATATATATATATATATATATATATATATATATATATATATATATATATATATATATATATATATATATATATATATATATATATATATTAGAATTTATTTAATAAATGCTCGTAGCACTCGTTGTCATCTTAATAGTTATTAATCAAGTTAAAAATGAACTTATGTGATTTTAAATTAAACGGTGATCAAAAAATTAGTTCTATAATTTTTAGGCTTACTAAAAATGTATTTAGGATCTAGTTATTAAATTTTAACACTTTTATACTTTACCCAGGGTCGGGAGTGGGCAGTGAGTTAATTTTTGTTTTATAATTTATGATCGAATTTTATACCATAATGACCAAAATAAATAAATATATTTAATTTAAAAATATGAGATTTTTCTGAACACTTTTATCCGCCAATAAATCATCAACGGAGCACGAAATACTATTCCTAATAAAACTGTCGGCATATATTAACAAATTAAGATTACTGTGTGTTGTAGTGGAACACGTTTTTTCATTTGTATTGTTATTATATTTAGGCTATTATTATTACTCCGTGATATGTTGAATCAAGTTTACTGTGTGATAATTTTTCAATCATTAAAATGACAATCTATCTAACTTCTATATCTTATATATAGATATACGGGTGTCTGTATCTATATAAAAACCCTCATGCACTCCTTCTTCTTCTAACCTTCTTAGGCAACCCAACCACCATCTTTGATCAACTCACCATCGTGAAACACCATGCTCGATCATTCAGTTTTAATCACAACCCAACACCAACCACTAAATAAAACCCATCTACCACCTAGAAAGCCACAACCTTACTTGATCACCCTAAACCACCACCTTATGATCATGTCTTCTATTTCGAATCAACCACAAATTAAACGGACTGCATCTATCTCCTGACCAAAACACCAATCACTACACCACCTTCTAACACCACCATTCGCCACCACCGGAGAAGCATCACAACCCGGTTACCATCACATCATAGAACCACCAACACCTGTATACAAATCACCACCACCTTTTGTGTTTCTTTTCACGACTACAACTATCGAACTACTATCTCCAACACAACCACAACCGCTATTACCTTCATCCTAACAACCATCGATCATCACCACCGTCACCCTACACAATTCTACCACCTTTGGACATCACCATTATCACTACCACGAACCACCTTGTGTTTTGTTTATTCGTATTCGACAACACCCATCTCTTTCTTTATCTCTTTTATTTTCTACTCAACAACACCCATTACCACAGCGGGTTATACTTGTCTGATTCAAATGAACAAACACCACCACCCACTTGCACGAACAACCATCACTTAATGTGTTCCGTCTTCATCGTGAACAACCCTCACAAACCACTTTTCGAACCCCACAACCACCTGCTATAGCTACTCTAATGACTACTGCTATATTTTTTTTTTCTTTTCTTTCTTTCTCTTATTTCGATTTCTGTTTTAAACTTAAGAAATAAATACTGCTCTAACCTGCTATTCTGTTGGGAAGTCACACCTACAAACCAACCATATCCATCATAAAACTCTCTTTTCTTTCACTACTATTGTTTCGTTTGTCTTCATGGTTAATCGAGCACTTTTAGTGCTGCCATATTTCAGTTTAAGTCGACGAGATTTACTGCTGCTCGCCACTATCTGTTTCTACAGCAGTCCACCATGAAAAACATTATCAAACCGCCATCAAACCATCATCATTAATATAGTTGTTATACTTGTTCCCTTCGTAAACGTTCCATCACAAACTACTGCTGTTGTGCATGTTAAATCTAATGTTCCTATTGTTTTTGCAGTCATAAATAGTCTCCATTATCAATATCAATATTATTTTACTTATTGGAGTGGATTGAAAAGTTATGCAAGTGGAAAGTGATTTGGACTTCATGGCCGACATTTTTTTTTGTTTCTATGGAACATTTCATTTGTGTGGTGGGACAAAGGAGAAACCCACCCATTTTTGTTTATAATCTTGATAATTAAAAAAAAACAAGAATTATACATAATATTAAATGAGCTGTGAAGTAATTAGATGAAAAGGATGGTGATGAATTAATTAGGTGATGATGATGATACTAATCGTATGCTATTGCTATTATACGGTTTCTACTACTATTATCAATACAACGATGATAATGATTTCAGTTATGATAATTAGTCATGATATGACGATGATGATGGTAGATGTATGATGTGTGATTTTTGAAATGTCCCGTTCTTATTGATTAAAAACGTTCCATATTAATTGATTTCGTTGCGAGGTTTTGACCTCTATATGAGACGTTTTTCAAAGACTGCATTCATTTTTAAAACAAACCATAACCTTTATTTCATAAATAAAGGTTTAAAAAGCTTTACGTAGATTATCAAATAATGATAATCTAAAATATCCTGTTTACACACGACCATTACATAATGGTTTACAATACAAATATGTTACATCGAAATCTGTTTCTTGAATGCAGTTTTTACACAATATCATACAAACATGGACTCCAAATCTTGTCCTTATTTTAGTATGCAACAGCGGAAGCTCTTAGTATTCACCTGAGAATAAACATGCTTTAAACGTCAACAAAAATGTTGGTGAGTTATAGGTTTAACCTATATATATCAAATCGTAACAATAGACCACAAGATTTCATATTTCAATATACATCCCATACATAGAGATAAAAATTATTCATATGGTGAACACCTGGTAATCGACATTAACAAGATGCATATATAAGAATATCCCCATCATTCCGGGACACCCTTCGAATATGATATCAATTTCGAAGTAATAAAGCATCCGGTACTTTGGATGGGGTTTGTTAGGCCCAATAGATCTATCTTTAGGATTCACGTCAATTAGGGTGTCTGTTCCCTAATTCTTAGATTACCAGACTTAATAAAAAGGGGCATATTCGATTTCGATAATTCAACCATAGAATGTAGTTTCACGTACTTGTGTCTATTTTGTAAATCATTTATAAAACCTGCATGTATTCTCATCCCAAAAATATTAGATTTTAAAAGTGGGACTATAACTCATTTTCACAGATTTTTACTTCGTCGGGAAGTAAGACTTGGCCACTGGTTGATTCACGAACCTATAACAATATATACATATATATCAAAGTATGTTCAAAATATATTTACAACACTTTTAATATATTTTGATGTTTTAAGTTTATTAAGTCAGCTGTCCTCGTTAGTAACCTGCAACTAGTTGTCCACAGTTAGATGTACAGAAATAAATCGATAAATATTATCTTGAATCAATCCACGACCCAGTGTATACGTATCTCAGTATTGATCACAACCCAAACTATATATATTTTGGAATCAACCTCAACCCTGTATAGCTAACTCCAACATTCACATATAGAGTGTCTATGGTTGTTCCGAAATATATATAGATGTGTCGACATGATAGGTCGAAATGTTGTATACGTGTCTATGGTATCTCAAGATTACATAATATACAATACAAGTTGATTAAGTTATGGTTGGAATATATTTGTTACCAATTTTCACGTAGCTAAAATGAGAAAAATTATCCAATCTTGTTTTACCCATAACTTCTTCATTTTAAATCCGTTTTGAGTGAATCAAATTGCTATGGTTTCATATTAAACTCTATTTTATGAATCTATACAGAAAAAGTATAGGTTTATAGTCAGAAAAATAAGTTACAAGTCATTTTTGTAAAGGTAGTCATTTCAGTCGAAAGAACGACGTCTAGATGACCATTTTAGAAAACATAATTCCATTTGAGTTTAACCATAATTTTTGGATATAGTTTCATGTTCATAATAAAAATCATTTTCCCAGAATAACAACTTTTAAATCAAAGTTTATCATAGTTTTTAATTAACTAACCCAAAACAGCCCGCGGTGTTACTACGACGGCGTAAATCCGATTTTACAGTGTTTTTCGTGTTTTCAGGTTTTAAATCATTAAGTTAGCATATCATATAGATATAGAAAATGTGTTTAGTTTATTTTAAAAGTCAAGTTAGAAGGATTAACTTTTATTTGCGAACAAGTTTAGAATTAACTAAACTATGTTCTAGTGATTACAAGTTTAAATCTTCGAATAAGATAGCTTTATATGTATGAATCGAATGATGTTATGAACATCATTACTACCTCAAGTTCCTTGGATAAACCTACTGGAAATGAGAAAAATAGATCTAGCTTCAAAGGATCCTTGGATGGCTTGAAAGTTCTTGAAGCAGAATCATGACACGAAAACAATTTCAAGTAAGATTTCCACTCGAAATAAGATTGTTATAGTTATAGAAATTGAATTAAAGTTTGAATATGATTATTACCTTGTATTATAAATATAACCTACTGTAAGTAACAAAGGTTTCTTGATCTTAGATGATTACTTGGAATGGATTTAGAAAAGTTGGAAGTAAAGTTGCAATCTTGGAAGTATTCTTGATTTTATGAAACTAGAACTTTTGGAATTTATGAAGAACACTTAGAACTTGAAGATAGAACTTGAGAAAGATCAATTATATGAAGAAAATTGAAGAATGAAAGTGTTTGTAGGTGTTTTTGGTCATTGGTGTATGGATTAGATATAAAGGATATGTAATTTTTTTTTTCATGTAAATAAGTCATGAATGATTACTCATATTTTTGTAATTTTATGAGATATTTCATGCTAGTTGCCAAATGATGGTTCCCACATGTGTTAGGTGACTCACATGGGCTGCTAAGAGCTGATCATTGGAGTGTATATACCAATAGTACATACATCTAAAAGCTGTGTATTGTACGAGTACGAATACGGGTGCATACGAGTAGAATTGTTGATGAAACTGAACGAGGATGTAATTGTAAGCATTTTTGTTAAGTAGAAGTATTTTGATAAGTGTCTTGAAGTCTTTCAAAAGTGTATGAATACATATTAAAACACTACATGTATATACATTTTAACTGAGTCGTTAAGTCATCGTTAGTCGTTACATGTAAATGTTGTTTTGAAACCTTTAGGTTAACGATCGTGTTGAATGTTGTTAACCCATTGTTTATTATAACAAATGAGATGTTAAATTGTTATATTATCATGATATTATGATATATAATATATCTTAGTATGATATATATACAGTTAAATGCCGTTACAACGATAATCGTTACATATATGTCTCGTTTCGAAATCATTAAGTTAGTAGTCTTATTTTTACATATGTATTTCATTGTTAATACACTTAATAATATATTTACTTATCATTTAACATAATTGACCAAGTGTATCAATATCTTAATATGATTCATATGTACCTAGTAAGACGTTGTTATAACGATAATCGTTATATATATCGTTTTCGAGTTTCTTAAATTAATAGTCTCATTTTTATGTATATAACTCATTGTTAAAATACCTAATGAGATACATACTTATAATAAAATCATGTTAACTATATATATAACCATATATATGTCATCGTATAGTTTTTACAAGTTTTAACGTTCGTGAATCACCGGTCAACTTGGGTGGTCAATTGTCTATATGAAACCTATTTCAATTAATCAAGTCTTAACAAGTTTGATTGTTTAACATGTTGGAAAAACTTAATCATATAAATAACAATTTCATTTAATATATATATAAACATGGAAAAGTTCGGGTCACTACAATACCTACCCGTTAAATAAATTTCGTCCCGAAATTTTAAGCAGTTGGAGGTGTTGACGTATCTTCTGGAAATAAATGCGGGTATTTCTTCTTCATCTGATCTTCACGCTCCCAGGTGAACTCGGGTCCTCTACGAGCATTCCATTGAACCTTAACAATCGGTATCTTGTTTTGTTTAAGTCTCTTAACCTCACGATCTATTATTTCGACGGGTTCTTCAATGAATTAAAGTTTTTCATTGATTTGGATTTCATCCAACGGAATAGTGAGATCTTCTTTAGCAAAACATTTCTTCAAATTTGAGATGTGGAAAGTGTTATGTACAGCCGCGAGTTGTTGAGGTAGCTCCAGTTGGTAAGCTACTGGTCCGACACGATCTATAATCTTGAATGGTCCAATGTACCTTGGATTTAGTTTCCCCCGTTTACCAAATCGAACAACGCCTTTCCAAGGTGAAACTTTAAGCATGACCATTTCTCCAATTTCAAACTCTATATCTTTTCTTTTACTGTCCGCGTAGCTCTTTTGTCGACTCTGAGCGGTTTTCAATCTTTGTTGAATTTGGATGATTTTCTCGGTAGTTTCTTGTATTTTCTCCGGACCCGTAATCTGTCTATCCCCCACTTCACTCCAACAAATCGGAGACCTGCACTTTCTCCCATAAAGTTCTTCAAATGGTGCCATCTCAATGCTTGAATGGTAGCTGCTAACGGTAGATGTCGATCCCAACTGTTTCCGAAATCAATAACACATGCTCGTAACATGTCTTCAAGCGTTTGTATCATCCTTTCACTCTGTCCATCAGTTTGTGGATGATAGGCAGTACTCATGTCTAGACGAGTTCCTAATGGTTGCTGTAATGTCTGCCAGAATCTTGAAATAAATCTGCCATCCCTATCAGAGATAATAGAGATTGGTATTCCATGTCTGGAGACGACTTCCTTCAAATACAGTCGTGCTAACTTCTCCATCTTGTCATCTTCTCTTATTGGCAGGAAGTGTGCTGATTTGGTGAGACGATCAACTATTACCCAAATAGTATCAAAACCACTTGCAGTCCTTGGCAATTTAGTGATGAAATCCATGGTAATATTTTTCCATTTCCATTCCGGGATTTCGGGTTGTTGAAGTAGACCTGATGGTTTCTGATGCTCAGCTTTGACCTTAGAACACGTCAAACATTCTCCTACGTATTTAGCAACATCGGCTTTCATACCTGGCCACCAAAAATGTTTCTTGAGATCCTTGTACATCTTCCCCGTTCCAGGATGTATTGAGTATCTGGTTTTATGAGCTTCTCTAAGTACCATTTCTCTCATATCTCCAAATTTTGGTACCCAAATTCTTTCAGCCCAATACCGGGTTCCGTCTTCCCGAATATTAAGATGCTTCTCCGATCCTTTGGGTATTTCATCCTTTAAATTTCCCTCTTTTAAAACTCCTTATTGCGCCTCCTTTATTTGAGTAGTAAGGTTAGTGTGAATCATTATATTCATAGATTTTACACGAATGGGTTATCTGTCCTTTCTGCTCAAGGCGTCGGCTACCACATTTGCCTTCCTCGGGTGGTAACGAATCTCAAAGTCGTAATCATTCAACAATTCAATCCACCTACGCTGCCTCATATTCAGTTGTTTCTGATTAAATATGTATTGGAGACTTTTGTGGTCGGTATATATAATACTTTTGACCCCATATAAGTAGTGCCTCCAAGTCTTTAATGCAAAAACAACCGCGCCTAATTCCAAATCATGCGTCGTATAATTTTGCTCGTGAATCTTCAATTGTGTAGACGCATAAGCAATCACCTTCGTCCGTTGCATTAATACACAACCGAGACCTTGCTTTGATGCGTCACAATAAATCACAAAATCATCATTCCCTTCAGGCAATGACAATATAGGTGTCGTAGTTAGCTTTTTCTTCAATAATTGAAACGCCTTTTCTTGTTCATCCTTCCATTCAAATTTCTTCCCTTTATGCGTTAATGCAGTCAAGGGTTTTGCTATTTTGGAGAAATCTTGGATGAATCTTCTGTAGTAACCAGCCAATCCTAAAAATTGACGTATATGCTTCGGAGTTTTTGGGGTTTCCCACTTTTCAACGGTTTCGATCTTTTCCGGGTCCACCTGGATACCTTCTTTGTTCACTACGTGACCGAGGAATTGAACTTCTTCCAACCAAAATGCACACTTTGAAAACTTAGCGTTCAGTTTTTCTTTCCTCAATACTTCTAGCACCTTTCTCAAATGTTCACCGTGTTCTTGGTCATTCTTTGAGTAAATAAGTATGTCATCAATGAAAACAATGACAAACTTGTCAAGGTATGGTCCACACACTCGGTTCATAAGGTCCATGAACACAGCTGGTGCATTAGTTAAACCAAACGGCATGACCATAAACTCGTAATGACCGTAACGTGTTCTGAAAGCAGTCTTTGGAATATCATTTTCTTTCACCCGCATTTGATGATACCCGAAACGTAAGTCAATCTTTGAATAAACAGACGAGCCTTGTAGTTGATCAAATAAGTCGTCGATTCTTAGTAGTGGGTAGCGGTTCTTGATGGTAAGTTTGTTCAACTCTCGGTAGTCGATACACAACCTGAATGTACCATCTTTCTTCTTGACAAACAAAACAGGAGCTCCCTACGGTGATGTGCTTGGTCGAATGAAACCACGCTCTAAAAGTTCTTGTAATTGGCTTTGCAGTTCTTTCATCTCACTGGGTGCAAGTCTGTAAGGAGCACGAGCTATTGGAGCAGCTTCTGGTACAAGATCTATTTGAAATTCAACGGATCGATGTGGGGGTAATCCCGGTAATTCTTTCGGAAATACATCAGGAAATTCTTTTGCGATGGGAACATCATTGATGCTCTTTTCTTCAGTTTGTACTTTCTCGACGTGTGCTAGAATAGCATAGCAACCTTTTCTTATTAGTTTTTGTGCCTTCAAATTACTAATAAGATGTAGCTTCGTGTTGCCCTTTTCTCCGTACACCATTAAGGGTTCTCCTTCTTCTCGTACAATGCGAATTGCATTTTTATAACATACGATCTCTGCTTTCACCTTCTTCAGCCAGCCCATGCCAACTATTACATCAAAACTCCCTAACTCTACTGGTATCAAATTAATCTTAAATATTTCGCTACCCAGTTTAATTTCTCGATTCCGGCATATATTATCTGCTGAAATTAATTTACCGTTTGCTAATTCGAGTAAAAATTTACTATCCAACGGCGTCAATGGACAACTTAATTTAGCACAAAAATCTCTACTCATATAGCTTCTATCCGCACCCGAATCAAATAAACGTAAGCAGATTTATTGTTAATAAGAAACGTACCCGTAACAAGCTCCGGGTCTTCCTGTGCCTCTACCGCATTAATATTGAAAACTCTTCCGCAGCCTTGTCCATTCGTGTTCTCCTGGTTCGGGCAATTTCTAATAATGTGGCCCATTTTTCCACATTTATAACAAACTACATTGGCATAACTTGCTCCGACACTACTTGCTCCGCCATTACTCATTCTGACACCATTTGTTCCTTTCGTTCTGTTAACCCCTGGTCCGTAGACCTCACACTTCGCCGCGCTATGACCATTTCTTTTACACTTGTTGCAAAATTTGGTGCAGAACCCCGAGTGATACTTTTCACACCTTTGGCATAGCTGCTTCTGATTGTTGTTGTTGTTGTTGTTGTTGCGGTTGTTATTGTTGTTGGGATGATTGTTGTAGTTGCTGTTGTTGTTATTGTTGTTGTTGTTGTTGTTGTTATTGTTGGGCCATTTGTTGTAGTTGCGATTGATGTTGCGATTGTTGGGATAATTGTTGCGATTATTATTGTAATTGCTGTTGTTGTTGTATTGGTGATTCTTATCACCGTTTTCCTCCCACTTTGTTTTGACTTGCTTCACATTGGCCTCTTCAGCCGTCTATTCTTTAATTCTTTCCTCAATCTGGTTCACTAGTTTGTGAGCCATTCTACATGCCTGTTGTATGGAGGCGGGCTCGTGTGAACTTATATCTTCTTGGATTCTTTCCGGTAATTCTTTCACAAACGCGTCGATCTTCTCTTCCTCATATTCGAACGCTCCCGGACACAATAGGCACAATTCTGTGAATCGTCTTTCGTACGTGGTAATATCAAATACTTGGGTTCGTAACCCTCTAAGTTCTGTCTTGAGCTTATTGACCTCGGTTCTGGGACGGTACTTCTCGTTCATCAAGTGCTTGAATGCTGACCACGGTAGTGCGTACGCATCATCTTGTCCCACTTGCTCTAGATAGGTATTCCACCATGTTAACGCAGAACCTGTGAAGGTATGCGTAGCGTACTTCACTTTTTCCTCTTAAGTACACTTACTTATGGCAAACACCGATTCGACCTTCTCGGTCCACCGTTTCAATCCGATCGGTCCTTCGGTTCCATCAAATTCCAAAGGTTTGCAGGCAGTGAATTCTTTGTAGGTGCATCCTACACGATTTCCTGTACTGCTAGATCCAAGGTTATTGTTGGTATGTAGCGCAGCCTGTACTGCGGCTATGTTTGAAGCTAGAAAAGTACAGTATTCCTCTTCATTCATATTCACGGTGTGTCGAGTAGTCGGTGCCATTTCCTTCAAAATAGTCAAATGGAACAAGTTAATCATACAGAATATTAAGAGTAGTTAATAGTATTTCGTAGCATAATATGAACTCATTTATAAAAGCTTTTTCTTCATATTTGCGTTTTATAAGTTTAAATTCGGGTAGTACCTACCCGTTAAGTTCATACTTAGTAGCTAATATACAATTCAACTACTACAATTCTATATGAAAAACTGATTATAATAATATTTCGCGTTCAAACTTTTATACAATATTTTACAAACTTACAATATCGCTTATTTTACATAAAGCATGAAATATAGCACACAATAACTTTGATACAAGATAGTTGTGAAGATAATTCTAGCTAGTACACAAGTCGTTCAGCAAAGGCAATAAAGACACGTAATTCATACGTCCAGAAACAAGTCATGCATTCTGGTTTTACTAGGACTACTTCCCATCCTTGGTCTTGTGGAACATAACCGTTATGGCTGTTGATAAGACAGCGTGTTGTAACGTCGTCAAAGGGACGAGGGTTACGTAATGACCAACAGTCTCGTAATAACCTAAAAACCTCATTTCTTACCCCAATTACCGACTCCGTCACTTTTGAGAACGTTTTGTTTAATAGTTGTAGCCCGATGTTCTTTTTCTCACTTTGGTGAGAAGCGAACATTACTAACCCGTAAGCATAGCATGCTTCTTTATGTTGCATGTTAGCCGCTTTTTCTAAATCATGAAGTCCTATATTCGGATACATTGAGTCAAAATAATTTCTTAACCCGTTGTGTAAAATAGCATTTGGGTTCCCCGCAATATATGTGTCAAAGTAAACACATCGTAACTTATGGGTTTCTCAATGTGATATCCCCCATCTTTCAAACGAAAGTCTCTTATAAACCAAGACATTCTTGGAACGTTCTTCGAATGTCTTACAAACTTATTTCGCCTTAAATAGTTGTGCCGAGGAATTCTGACCGACTCTAGACAAGATTTCATCAATCATGTCTCCGGGTAGGTCTCTTAAAATATTGGGTTGTCTATCCATTTTGTGTTTTTAAACTGTAAAATAGACAAGAGTTAGATTCATAAAAAAAATTACTTATTAATACAAGCAATTTTTACATATATCATAAAGCATAAGCACACTATATTACATATATTACACCACATGGATATAACTATCTTATTCCGACTCGCTCGTTTCTTCTTCTTCGGTTTTGGTTCGTTTTGCCAAGTTTCTAGGGATATATGATGTTCCCCTAATACGAGCCGTCGTTTTCCACATTGGTTTAGAAAAACCTGGTGGTTTAGAGGTTCCCGCGTCTTTGTTACAACTTAAGGGCTTCGGGGGTTGACGATACATATAAAGTTCATCGGGGTTGGAATTAGATTTCTCTATTTTTATGCCCTTTCCCTTATTATTTTCTTTTGCCTTTTTAAATTCAGTTGGGGTAATTTCTATAACATCATCGGAATTCTCGTCGGAATCCGATTCATCGGAGAATTGGTAATCCTCCCAATATTTTGCTTCCTTGGCGGAAACACCATTGACCATAATTAACCTTGGTCGGTTGGTTGAGCATTTTCTTTTACTTAACCGTTTTATTATTTCCCCCACTGGTTCTATTTCCTCCTCCGGTTCCTCCTCTTCCGGTTCTGATTCTTCTTCCGGTTCCGACTCTTCTTCCGGTTCCTCTTCGGGAACTTGTGAATCAGTCCACGAATCATTCCAATTTACATTTGACTCTTCATTATTATTAGGTGAGTCAATGGGACTTGTTCTAGAGGTAGACATCTATCACATAATATCAAACGCGTTAAGAGATTAATATATCACATAATATTCACATGTTAAAAATATATAGTTTCCAACAAAATTTGTTAAGCAATCATTTTTCAAGTAAATACGGTCGAAGTCCAGACTCACTAATGCATCCTAACAAACTCGATAAGACACACTAATGCAAAATTCTGGTTCTCTAAGACCAACGCTCTGATACCAACTGAAATGTCCCGTTCTTATTGATTAAAAACGTTCCATATTAATTGATTTCGTTGCGAGGTTTTGACCTCTATATGAGACGTTTTTCAAAGACTGCATTCATTTTTAAAACAAACCATAACCTTTATTTCATAAATAAAGGTTTAAAAAGCTTTACGTAGATTATCAAATAATGATAATCTAAAATATCCTGTTTACACACTACCATTACATAATGGTTTACAATACACATATGTTACATCGAAATCAGTTTCTTGAATGCAGTTTTTACACAATATCATACAAACATGGACTCCAAATATTGTCCTTATTTTAGTATGCAACAGCGGAAGCTCTTAGTATTCACATGAGAATAAACATGCTTTAAACGTCAACAAAAATGTTGGTGAGTTATAGGTTTAACCTATATATATCAAATCGTAACAATAGACCACAAGATTTCATATTTCAATACACATCCCATACATAGAGATATAAATTATTCATATGGTGAACACCTGGTAATCGACATTAACAAGATGCATATATAAGAATATCCCCATCATTCCGGGACACCCTTCGGATATGATATCAATATCGAAGTAATAAAGCATCCGGTACTTTGGATGGGGTTTGTTAGGCCCAATAGATCTATCTTTAGGATTCGCGTCAATTAGGGTGTCTGTTCCCTAATTCTTAGATTACCAGACTTAATAAAAAGGGGCATATTCGATTTCGATAATTCAACCATAGAATGTAGTTTCACGTACTTGTGTCTATTTTGTAAATCATTTATAAAACCTGCATGTATTCTCATCCCAAAAATATTAGATTTTAAAAGTGGGACTATAACTCATTTTCACAGATTTTTACTTCGTCGGGAAGTAAGACTTGGCCACTGGTTGATTCACGAACCTATAACAATATATACATATATATCAAAGTATGTTCAAAATATATTTACAACACTTTTAATATATTTTGATGTTTTAAGTTTATTAAGTCAGCTGTCCTCGTTAGTAACCTACAACTAGTTGTCCACAGTTAGATGTACAGAAATAAATCGATAAATATTATCTTGAATCAATCCACGACCCAGTGTATACGTATCTCAGTATTGATCACAACTCAAACTATATATATTTTGGAATCAACCTCAACCCTGTATAGCTAACTCCAACATTCACATATAGAGTGTCTATGGTTGTTCCGAAATATATATAGATGTGTCGACATGATAGGTCGAAACATTGTATACGTGTCTATGGTATCTCAAGATTACATAATATACAATACAAGTTGATTAAGTTATGGTTGGAATAGATTTGTTACCAATTTTCACG
This sequence comes from Rutidosis leptorrhynchoides, assembly GCF_046630445.1. Lineage (NCBI taxonomy): Eukaryota > Viridiplantae > Streptophyta > Magnoliopsida > Asterales > Asteraceae > Rutidosis > Rutidosis leptorrhynchoides. Next base: position 115,253,689 of record NC_092341.1, on the reverse strand, counting down.
TAGCTAAAATGAGAAAAATTATCCAATCTTGTTTTACCCATAACTTCTTCATTTTAAATCCGTTTTGAGTGAATCAAATTGCTATGGTTTCATATTGAACTCTATTTTATGAATCTAAACAGAAAAAGTATAGGTTTATAGTCGTAAAAATAAGTTACAAGTCGTTTTTGTAAAGGTAGTCATTTCAGTCGAAAGAACGACGTCTAGATGACCATTTTAGAAAACATACTTCCACTTTGAGTTTAACCATAATTTTTGGATATAGTTTCATGTTCATAATAAAAATCATTTTCCCAGAATAACAACTTTTAAATCAAAGTTTATCATAGTTTTTAATTAACTAACCCAAAACAGCCCGCGGTGTTACTACGACGGCGTAAATCCGGTTTTACGGTGTTTTTCGTGTTTCCAGGTTTTAAATCATTAAGTTAGCATATCATATAGATATATAACATGTGTTTAGTTGATTTTAAAAGTCAAGTTAGAAGGATTAACTTTTATTTGCGAACAAGTTTAGAATTAACTAAACTATGTTCTAGTGATTACAAGTTTAAACCTTCGAATAAGATAGCTTTATATGTATGAATCGAATGATGTTATGAACATCATTACTACCTCAAGTTCCTTGGATAAACCTACTGGAAATGAGAAAAATAGATCTAGCTTCAAAGAATCCTTGGATGGCTTGAAAGTTCTTGAAGCAGAATCATGACACGAAAACAATTTCAAGTAAGATTTCCACTCGAAATAAGATTGTTGTAGTTATAGAAATTGAATTAAAGTTTGAATATGATTATTACCTTGTATTAGAAAGATAACCTACTGTAAGTAATAAAGGTTTCTTGATCTTAGATGATTACTTGGAATGGATTTAGAAAACTTGGAAGTAAAGTTGCAATCTTGGAAGTATTCTTGATTTTATGAAACTAGAACTTTTGGAATTTATGAAGAACACTTAGAACTTGAAGATAGAAGTTGAGAGAGATCAATTAGATGAAGAAAATTGAAGAATGAAAGTGTTTGTAGGTGTTTTTGGTCGTTGGTGTATGGATTAGATATACAGGATATGTAATTTTGTTTTCATGTAAATAAGTCATGAATGATTACTCATATTTTTGTAATTTTATGAGATATTTCATGCTAGTTGCCAAATGATGGTTCCCACATGTGTTAGGTGACTCACATGGGCTGCTAAGATCTGATCATTTGAGTGTATATACCAATAGTACATACATCTAAAAGCTGTGTATTGTACGAGTACGAATACGGGTGCATACGAGTAGATTTGTTGATGAAACTGAACGAGGATGTAATTGTAAGCATTTTTGTTAAGTAGAAGTATTTTGATAAGTGTCTTGAAGTCTTTCAAAAGTGTATGAATACATATTAAAACACTACATGTATATACATTTTAACTGAGTCGTTAAGTCATCGTTAGTCGGTACATGTAAATGTTGTTTTGAAACCTTTAGGTTAACGATCTTGTTGAATGTTGTTAACCCATTGTTTATTATAACAAATGAGATGTTAAATTATTATATTATCATGATATTATGATATATAATATATCTTAGTATGATATATATACAGTTAAATGCCGTTACAACGATAATCGTTACATATATGTCTCGTTTCGAAATCATTAAGTTAGTAGTCTTATTTTTACATATGTATTTCATTGTTAATACATTTAATAATATATTTACTTATCATTTAACATAATTAACCAAGTGTACCAATATCTTAATATGATTCATATGTACCTAGTAAGACGTTGTTATAACGATAATCGTTATATATATCGTTTTCGAGTTTCTTAAATTAATAGTCTCATTTTTATATATATAACTCATTGTTAAAATACCTAATGAGATACATACTTATAATAAAGTCATGTTAACTATATATATAACCATATATATGTCATCGTATAGTTTTTACAAGTTTTAACGTTCGTGAATCACCGGTCAACTTGGGTGGTCAATTGTCTATATGAAACCTATTTCAATTAATCAAGTCTTAACAAGTTTGATTGATTAACATGTTGGAAACACTTAATCATGTAAATAACAATTTCATTTAATATATATATATATATATATAAACGTGGAAAAGTTCGGGTCACTACAATTTTATGATGATGATGGGTGATTCGAATGATTGATGATCCGAGAAATATGAAGAACGATTTGAGTTTTCGGTTTATGAAAAACTCAATTTGAATCTCCTTGAACCTGATGTTGTTAATGAATATAATTGATCAAGAGACATGGTTTTTGTGTCAGTATCACAAATCTAAGCTTGAATTGTGTTTAGAATCATCAATGAAGAAAATGAAATTTGAGGATAAGATGATTAATATGAACTCGTACAGTAGAAAAAACTAGGATAAATTGATTTTTGGTTTGGTTTATAACAGACACAGAGGAATGGTTAGGACTCTTTTCGGGTTAGCGGGACGTCGCGGGTTCAAACTCGGACTTGGGCATTTTTTTTAAGGACTACTTCTATGAGGTAGTATTACTATTACCATTATTATTATTATCTTTATCATTATTATTATATTTTATTATTATTATTATTATTATTATTATTATTATTATTATTATTATTATTATTATTATTATTATTATTATTATTATTATTATTATTATTATTATTATTATTAAGTATATTTATCAAAATTATTATTTTCATTATCGTTATTATTAAACTTATCATTTTATTAAAAACTACAATTATTATTATAAGTATCATTATTTTTACTATCATTATTATTTTTATTAACAATATTTTTATTATCATTATTTTTATTATCATTAATAATATTATTATTATCGTGGTTATTATTATGTTTATTACTAAAAATTATTACTACTACTATTATTATTATTATAAGCTAATACAACTTTTTATTAATATTATTTTATCAAATAACAATTAGTTACATAAAACCATATTTAATACATATTACATATAATTTACTAAAATAACAAGTATATCACTAATAAAATATAAAATTGTTCAATTACGATTATATGTGTTAATATATATATATATATATATATATATATATATATATATATATATATATATATATATATATATATATATATATATATATATATATATATATATATATATATATATATATATATATATATATATATATATAAATGATATAGGTTCGTGAATCTGAGGCCAACCCTGCATTGTTCAGTTCAGTCATATGCATATTTTTACTGCAAAATATCGTATTGTGAGTTTCATTTGCTCCCTTTTTAAATGCTTTTGCAATATATATTTTTGGGACTGAGAATACATGCGCTGCTTTTATAAATGCTTTACGAAATAGGCACAAGTGATCGAAACTACATTCTATGGTTGGATTATTAAACCGAATATGCCCATATTTTAGCTTGGTAGCCTAAGAATTGGTGTTTATTATAATTGCCACCAATTGACGCGAATCCTAAAGATAGATCTATGGGCACTAACAAGCCCCAGTCAGAGAATTTGAACTGCTTTAGTACTTCGATTTATCATGTCCGATGTGAGTCCCGGAATGACGGGGATATTCTATATGCATCCTGTTAAGGTCGGTTACCAGGTGTTCACCATATGAATGAATTTTAATTCGCGAGTTACGCGTGTCAATATATGAAATCTTGTGGTCTATTAAAATGATGGAAATGAATGATTATGATAAACTAATGAACTCACCAACCTTTTGGTTGACACTTGAAAGCATGTTTATTCTCAAGTATTAAAGAAATCTTCCGCTGTGCATTTGCTCATTTTAGAGACATTACTTGGAGTCATTCATGACATATTTCAAAAGACGTTGCATTCGAGTCGTTGAGTTCATCAAGATTATTATTAAGTCAATTATAGTTAGATGTATTATGAAATGGTATGCATGCCGTCAACTTTCGATGTAAAGGAAGTTTGTCTTTTAAAAACGAAAGCAATGTTTGTAAAATGTATTATATAGAGGTTAAGTACCTCGCGATGTAACCAAATGTAATGTATTCGTCCAGATGGATAAATATCGGGACACTACATTATATGTGTATATCATCTATACTATATATAATAAAAAAACCTAAATTAGCTCATTTTAAAAAGCCTAAACTAATCTTAGCCACTTATTAAATTAATCATCAATGATCTACACCCTTAATTTCTTCCTAATCTAGCTTATGAGCTCATAATCCTAACTTTGAATTGTTTGATTACCAAAACACCCTTCAAAACCACATTAAAATCATTTATATGCATTTTAAAATTCAAAAATCCTTAATCACATTAATTGCCTTACTAAAATTGGGCCTAAAAAGTCAATGGTGTATGCATTAAATAGGATAAAAATTAACCAAATTAAATGCAGATTTAACACTTTCAACCCAATTAGTTGACTGAGATACAAAATTTTAGGGTTTCAACCTAATACAAAATCAAGTTTATCTCCACATTCAAAGTTTAACAAAAAAATCACGCTCAACTCAATTCGAAATTTGGGATTCAATCAGAATACGCTCTCTAGGTATTTTTGATCATACACTCTCTCTGATTCATGGTTTCCATCGGTTCACTAACTTCGCAAAAATTCAAGATCATCTGTGGTATTTCAATTCACAATTTGATCAGTTCATTAATGTATCGTCTCTAACGAATGTAACGCAGAAGAAAAGAGGGTGATTACAGGTTCAAGCATATCAATCCATTCTCAAATCCTCGCTTAAAATTAGTTAAAAATTAGGGCTCTTTCAATAGATTCCTTCACATTTTTAGATCGGTTGTTGTTGTAATATGGTTTCGGCATCGGTAATAATATAAACCATCCGACAATCGTATTTAACACCAACGATACAATCAAATAGATTTCTTCAATTTTATTAGGGTTCTTTAGTGTTGTTCCTATTCTACATCATTAATATCAGGTATGTCAATTTGCTGGCTTATTATTTAATCTGAATTTGAAATTAGGTCTCATAGGATTTATTCAGATAATGATATTGATTTAATATGTTATTATGTATTCATATAAATGTTTTTGCTCAAATATTTGGTATTGGGGTTTTGATTGTTCAATTGCCTTTTAGGTTTAGTGTCGTTTTGATTACATATTGATAATATTGTTAAAGATCAATATGTATAGGCTGACCCAAAGCAGCCTGTTTTGTGTAAACGTGATAGATTATGAGTACTAACTTTGAGTTTTATGAATGGGTTCAAGATCGTAATCAGGAACTTTCTTGAAATAATGATGTTTTCAATTTAGTTATTGATTATGAGTAGGTATTTGTTGTTGAGGGAGTGATGGTTATTGATAACTGTTTACATTTTTGTTTATGCTTTCAATATAGATATTTGAATACAATGTGTGTGACTTTTCTTTGAACTTAATGCTTTAAATGCGGTACGTTGGCAATTCTGTTGATCACTTGATCCTAACGAGGTGATTTGTTATAAAAGTTTGAGACTTTCAGTTGTTGTTGTTTTAGTTTCTTACTGATATGTCGATGTTTGTTTGTATGCAGCTCCCTGATTATATACAAAGTGTATTTGGGTCAACCTCCTTTGCGGCCAACTAAAAATGTTAAGATTTGATCTGAAATGTTATGACATATGCCTATCTTGCCATCACTAGCTAAAGTAGCATAAATATCTCATATTTTGAGTTTTGACAACTATTCTAAAGTTTTCTACTTCAAGCAACAACAAAAACAAACAAACAACAACAACAAAACCCAATACCACATGAGTGGTGTATGGGTGAGGTGAGATGTAGACAATCCTTCCCTTACCCGAGAATAAAAAACAAGTCATTTCTACTTCAAGCGAACCCCTAAAATGTATGATTTTGTTAAAGATATTATCATGAAAAGCATTGGAAGTTTTCTTTCAGGATTTGATTTTTTTTTTATTATTTTAAATGTTTTTTTAGCAAATTGATTTTGCACACTAAGAAGTATGTCATGAGCATTACTTGGTTTCAAAGTGGGATAGTGTTTTGTAACAAACATTCTTTAACAACGTTGACTTCTATTTTATTAACTCTTCTTATTACTTGGAATAATGTACAGTGCGCATACCGAAAGCTGACTTGAAATGGGGAAATAAACATCTTATTATTGATGAGACTGGGCGTGAAACCTACAAGCAATATCATCCTTCGACTTATGCTAACGACTCTTCACTGTTGTCCAACTTTGGTGGAGAAAGAAAGCAATTGCTACCGGTACGTTGTCAACTTTTTGTGTGTGTGTGTGTGTGTATGTTATGGCTTTTGATAGTATGAATGTGATAACAATGATAAAAGCTTAGCGTTTTTTAGAAAAATCTGATTCAGTTTCTTAAACTTCATAACAAGAATCAAAATATCAGAAAATGAAATGTTAGTTTTTGGTTGGTTATTTACAGTTTTAGCTTATTGACACAATTATAGAATTATGAAACCATAAAGTGGACAAACTATTAAAAATTTGTTGTGGATTATGAGTTAATTGTGTTCTACCTTTTGAGTTAATTTGTAGCGAGCTTTGACACAATTATTGGATTTTTGTTTACTACAGGCAAGAAGAAATGAAAATCTAAAAGAAGATTTGGTCGAAGAAAACTTTAAAGAAGCGCTTTGTAGCACTTTTGGAAGAGTTACGACTGTCTCCTTATCTGTTATATGTGAATATTGGAAGATAATAACACACAATCTTAATCATATTTGTAGGTGTCAAGATTAGAAGAAACAGTCTAGATGGTTCCATTTGTACAGAATATCCGAGTAATACACACGCACGCACGCACGCACGCACGCACGCACGCACGCACGCACGGACGGACGGACGGACACACACACACACACACACACACACACACACACACATATATATATATATATATATATATATATATATATTATATATATATATAGCGTAGCAAGCGTGTTAGTAAGACTTCAACTACTTTGTGCATCGGAACTTTATAATATATCTTTGGAAATATGGAATGTTAAAATGCAATGCAAATTTGATATTATAAAATAATATGGAATTAGTAGATGTATATATGTAAAATATCTAGATATTAATATGTATAAGAAAATATCTAGATATTAGAATATAAAAGAAAATTCTAGATAATTTAGATATTTATAAGTGAAGAAATATCTAGATATTTATCCATGAAAATATCTAGTGTGTAGAAGTTTCCATGGAGTAGTATAAATAGGGGTGATGAGTTCATTTGTAAGTTGTGAAGTGAAGTAGAGAAGTGAAGAAGAGTTAGAAGAAGTTGTGAAGAAGTAAAGAAGAGTGTGAGTTGATTTCATAATATTGTAATTGTTTCTTTGTATTAATAAAAGTGTTCTTTGTTAAGTTTCCCGATTAAGCCTTAGTTTGTGTTTAAGTTCTTAGTGCACTTGAGTTTTTCTCATTATATGGTCGGCTCTGCCCCTAAGTTATATATGGTCGGTTATACCGCCTGAATGATATATGGTTGACACTGTCGCCTCACTATTATTGTGCACTAAGAATTCATAAAATTAAAGGCTAACCAACGTCAAAGTGTTGGTGTAGTGAGTGTAGTATAATCTAGGTCCTCAATAGTGGGTGTGTTGGGCTCGTCGAAGCTTCCAACAAGTGGTATCAGAGCGGGTCGTTCGGGACCATTGCTAGTGGAGGTACTCATCGGCAAACGTTGGACGTTTACATCGTCTTGTTAACACCAAAGCCCTAAGGGAAATTCTGTCAGAGCACAGTTAGGAACTGTGAAAGCTCATTGGTCTGGGACCAAGCTTATTGGACGTTGGACATCATGATGGCAGATCTTGCAAGTACGAGAAGTGGAATCAAGAGTCTCAATAACCACAACTATGGTTATTGGCGGACCTGTATAGAATCCTACCTACAAGGACAAGATTTATGGAAAATAGTTGATGGCAGTGACACAACGCCTCCACCGAAAGAAAATGCCGAAGCCTTGAGAAAATGGAACATCAAGGCCGGGAAGGCTTTATTTATATTGAAGACTACAATCGAGGAGGATTTATTGGAGCACATTCGTGACGAGAAAAAACCAAAGGCCACTTGGGAAACTTTTGAAAAATTATTTTCAAAGAAGAATTAAGCACGCCTCCAGCTCTTGGAAAATGAGCTTGCGGGTATCTCACAAGTAAGTCTATCTATTTCTCAATATTTTACCAAGGTGAAATCTATTTGTCGTGAGATATATCAACTTGCTCCTGAAGAGAAAGTGAGTGATGCAAGGATGAAGAGAATTATCATCCACGGCTTAAGATCCGAGTATAATGGATTTATAGCCGCTGTGAGAGGATGACCTACTCAACCATCATTAATAGAGCTGGAGAATTTATTGGCTAATCAAGAGGCATTAGCCAAGCAGATGAATGAAGTAACCATAAAAGACGGAGAAGATGCACTCTTCACCAATAAGAAGAAAGCAACATCTCGAAGACAAGAGGTGATGAAAGAAAGTAAGACATATGGGTGGAAGGGTCACCCAAAATCAAAAGGCAACGCTTCAGGGGGAGCTCAACAAGGAAGAAGAGATCATCGCCAACAATACAGGGAAAATGATAAGAGAAAGAATGGTGAATGCTTCAATTATGGCAAGAAGGGTCATTTTGCTCGAGATTGTAGATTCCCCAGAAGGCGAACTTTCGAAGGAAATGTGGCCGCTGCAAGAGATGAGAAGAAAGATGTCACATTCGAAGCAACCATTAATGAGGAAACGTGGGATGCAGAAGCTGGACTCTCTGTTGAAGCTGACATAGATGATCAAGCTCTTACAACAACTTTAAAGTCAAAAATAAACTACAAAGATGATTGGATCATCGATTCTGGGTGCTCAAATCATATGACCAATGATGGGACAAAGTTGCAAAAAATGGAGGATTACAAAGGAAATAGAGTCGTGTTGACAGCCAAAAATTCAAGGTTGTCTATTTCTCACATTGGAAAGACAATAATTCCAAATGAAGGCGACTATCATAAGCTCTAACTCAAGAAGGTGTATCTTATCCCTGGCCTAAAGAAGAATTTACTATCAGTACCACAATTGACAGCAGAAGGTAGTTATGTGCTCTTTGGACCAGAAGATGTGTCCGTATTCAAGAGAGTGAAGGTGGTTGGCAATCCAATTATGCATGGAAGAAGAATAGAATCGGTCTATGTATTATCTGCTGAAACAGCTTATGTGGATAAGACTCGAAAGAATGAGACGGTTGATCTGTGGCATGAACGTCTTGGGCATGTGGGATACAACAAGTTAAAGGAGATGATGGTAAAACACATAGTAAATGGGCTTCCTCAAATTGATATCCGAACAGATACAATATGTGCTGGATATCAATTTGGAAAAGCTCACCAATTGCCATTCAAGGAGTCAGAGCATCAGTCCAAGACACCACTAGAGCTTATACACTCAGATGTCTTAGGCCCAGTGAAACAAACATCACTTGGAGGTATGAAATATATGATGACATTCATTGATGACTTCTCAAGGTATGTGTGGAAAGAAAAGTCAGAGACTTTTCTGAAGTTTAAAGAGTTCAAGAACAAGGTAGAAAGTGAGCTCAATACTAAGATCCGGTGCTTACGCACAGATAATGGAAGAGAATATTTATCGACTGAGTTCAATATGTATCTTGAGAAGTACAAGATCAGAAGGCAATTAACTTGCCCCAATACTCCACAACAGAATGGAGTGGCAGAACGTTAGAATCGTCATCTTGCTGAAACTTGTCGAAGTATGCTTCATGGTAAGAATGTACCAGGAAGATTTTGGGCCGAATGTATGAGGACGGCATCATACGTGATTAATAGGCTTCCACAAACAAAGTTGGGATATATTTCACCATATGAAAGATTATGGAAGATCAATCCAACCGTCAATCATCTCAAGGTTTTTGGATGTGTATGCTACGTCTTCGTGCCAGATCATCTCCGAAGCAAATTTGATAAGAAGGAAATTCGATGCATTTTTGCCGGTTATGATGAATCAAGAAAAGGATGGAGATGTTGTGATTCAAATACTGGAAAGTGTCATACTTCAAGAAATGTGGTATTTGATGAAGCTTCTTCATGGTGGTCACCTCAAAATATAGAGCTTCCAGAATCTCATGGATTAGAAGAAGTTCCAAAAGAGAAAGAAGAACATAAAGAGCACATATCGGATCCAATTAAAGAAGGAGATGGATCGTACTCTAAGGAAACGAGTCCATGGAAAACTGGGGTACATCAATCTACATCCGAAGAGGTTCGTCCAAGCCAAATGGATGCCGAGGAGCATGTGCAAGAATTACGGAGATCAACAAGGCCGAGGTAACCTAATCCGAGGTATGGCAATGCTGCTCATGTGGATGAATCAATACCTATTGAGCCTTCCATTTATGAAGAAGCAGCACAAAGTCAAGAATGGCAGAAAGCGATGGAAGAAGAAATTAATGCACTAAAAGAAAACCAGACATGGAGTTTAGTTCCAAAGCCAAAAGATGTAAAACCAATATCTTGTAAATGGGTTTACAAGGTGAAGACTCGATCAGATGGCTCCATTGAAAGGTATAAAGCTCGACTTGTTGCTAGAGGTTTTTCTCAACAATATGGGCTGGATTATGAAGAAACGTTTAGTCCAGTGGTGAAGATCACAACAATTCGAGCTCTACTAGCTTTAGCCGCTAGCAAATCTTAGAAGCTGTGGCAGATGGATGTCAAGAACGCTTTCTTACATGGAGAACTTGACAAAGAAATTTATATGGAGCAACCAAGAGGCTTAGAGAACAAGTCTCATCCTGACCATGTCTGCAAATTAAAGAAGGCACTATACGGCTTGAAGCAGGCTCCAAGAGCTTGGTACGGGAAGATTGGCGAGTTCTTAGTACAAAGTGGTTTCACAGTTGCTCCTTCAGATTCTAGTTTATTTGTGAAACAAGATCAAGGAAAACTAGCCATAGTGCTAGTATATGTGGATGACTTAATCATCACGGGAGATCACTATGAGGAGATCTAAAGAACAAGAGAGAATCTATCTATCAGATTTCATATGAAGGAGCTTGGAGAACTCAAACATTTTCTTGGACTCGAAATAGAGCAGAAAAGAGAAGGATTATTTCTGGAACAACAGAAATATGCGCGAGATCTTTTACAAAAGTACGGAATGCTTAATTGCAAACCTATCTCAACTCCGATGGATCCGAATACAAAACTACGAGCAGATGAAGGAAAAAGTCTTCAAGATGTTACCATGTATCGAAAGATGGTCGGAAGTCTTATTTATCTCACACTAAGCCGGCCAGACATATCTTATGCAGTTGGAGTGGTTAGTCGATACATGAGCAATCCGAAGAAGCCTCACCTTGATGTTGTACGACGCATCTTAAGGTATGTTAAAGGCACTATTAACTTTGGCATTTTATATAAGAGAACAAAAGAATGTCGGGTGACTGGATATTGTGACGCTGATTATGCTGGAGACTATGATACACGACGGTCAACAATGTGATACATGTTTAGTTTTGGATCAGGAGTAATATCATGGTGCAGCAAGAGACAACCAACAGTATCCTTATCAAGCACTGAAGCATAATATCGGTCGGCAGCATCATCAAAGCAAGAAATTACTTGGTTGAAGCAACTAATGGAGGATCTACATCAATCAGCAGATTATCAAGTAAAGCTTTTCTGCGATAACCTATCAGCTATACGTCTAGCAGAAAATCCAGTCTTTCATGCGAGAACAAAACATATAGAAGTGCACTATCACTATGTTCGCGAAAAGGTTCTTGAAGGGGAGATCAAGATGGTGCCAACAAAGACAGATGAACAGGTTGCAGATATATTCACCAAGAGCCTAAGTAAACCGAAGTTTACAAAATTCAGAGAAGCTCTTGAAATGGTCTGCAAGACATCGTTGGAAGAAAATTTGCATTGAGGGAGAGTGTTAAAATGCAATGCAAATTTGATATTATAAAATAATATGGAATTAGTAGATGTATATATGTAAAATATCTAGATATTAATATGTATAAGAAAATATCTAGATATTAGAATATAAAAGAAAATTCTAGATAATTTAGATATTTATAAGTGAAGAAATATCTAGATATTTATCATGGAAATATCTAGTATGTAGAAGTTTCCATGGAGTAGTTTAAATAGGGGTGATGAGTTCATTTGTAAGTTGTGAAGTGAAGTAGAGAAGTGAAGAAGAGTTAGAAGAAGTTGTGAAAAAGTAAAGAAGAGTGTGAGTTGAGTTCATAATATTGTAATTGTTTCTTTGTATTAATAAAAGTGTTCTTTGTTAAGTTTCCCGGTTAAGCCTTAGTTTGTGTTTAAGTTCTTAGTGCACTTGAGTTGTTCTCATTATATGGTCGGCTCTGCCGCCTAAGTTATATATGGTCGGTTATATCGCCTGAATGATATATGGTCGACACTGTCGCCTCACTATTATTGTGCACTAAGGATTCATAAAATTAAAGGCTAACCAACGTCAAAGTGTTGGTGTAGTGAGTGTAGTATAATCTAGGTCCTCAATAGTGGGTGTGTTGGGCTCGTCGAAGCTTCCAACATGGAACGTTTCTCTGCAATCGTCACTGCCGAGGAATGAGAATTAAACATTCATCTTCTTCATCTATACATTACCCTTTTTAGTTTCTTGTGTCATTACATCCATTTCATTTTTTTCATCTTCGTTTGATATTATCAATCTTACAGGTTTTGTTATTAATAGGCGATTTTTGGGGTTCTTTTGATTCTTGCTTAATCAAGGTTAGTTTATGTACTTCTTTTTTTTTTTTTTTAGTTTTTTTTTGTTTTTTTTTTTGTGCATGGAAAAAATATCTTTTTACTCTGTATGTTTTTGTCATTGGTTAACATTATAGATTAGGTATTTCATTTATTCAAAGTTATGTAATTTTAACACAAGGAGCTGTAACAACCCAACCCGTTAACCTTCCGAAAATGTGCCTAAAAAAAAAAAATTCTGGAGCAATTGATTTGGACGGCGTCCAAAAGCTTGGACGGCGTCCAGCTCTTAATACTGGGACGGCGTCCAGCCATCTGGGACGGCGTCCAGATGTACTAAAACATTCTGATCAGTTTACAAACACACGCGGGCGAAGAACCCGCTTCCCGACACTTTTAAGCCAAAACACTTTTATAATATATTACAATAGTTTAAACTAAAAGTTTTTCATAATAAAAACCGAGTTTTACGACACCGGGCCCACATCGACCCAAAATACCTCAAGTGACTATTTCGACCCATTAGTTTATACAAAAACATAGACCGAGCATGGAATTGGGGACACGCTACCCAATCCTAATCAAATCCAAAAGCAAGTCTTCTAAAGTAACTACGCAAGTCCACTAGTCCCCGCGTTTACCCGAGCCACCGCATCCGTGCAATCTATAAAAATGTAAACAACGAGAGGGTAAGCTAACGCTTAGTGAATGATAATATACTACATACATATATATGCATAAAATGAAATGCGCATCGCTAACACACAAATACGAGCCACATACCGCAATCTAAGCATAACTAAGCAATGTTATACCTAACGTACCACCAAGTCAAACCGCAAGATTAGTTACAACAATATAAGTAAATACGCGTACATAAATGGGTAACCAAACTACAAGGTTAACCCCTTAACCTCAATCATACGAACATTGGCTGAACAACCCGAGCCTTAGTGAATTTGCGCAACCCGAAATTCACTCCTCCACCAATTCAACAACCGAGGTTGGCCGTACCACCCGAGCCTTAATGAATTTGCACAACCCGAAATTCATTACCTCATCAATAAGATGACCGCACAACCCGAGTCATCATGAATCCGCACTACCCGAGATTCACTTCTCAATACCAAAACCCACGGTCACGGGATTATAAAATCCACCACATCGGGGTCATCCACATCACAACAATATCAACCCTTCGCCATTGGGGTTATAACATCCAAATCACAACCACGTGTGATAACGTGCACACAAAACGTGCATCACGCCAAAGGTGATCAACCAAAACGCACAACCGTGCCAATTGGACTCATACAAAAGTCCATCAAATCCACCTATATGTGAAGTGAGCTCTATAACCGAGAATCACTTCACCCGACCCGCACCCATCCTACACATACATATGCATATAGGATATTAACACTCACCTAGTCGTCTTCATGAATGCTTCCAAGTAAACCGCAATGCGTCAAATGGAAAGTACCTATTCCATTATCACAAACACAACAACACAATTAGGGTTGACTTACAAACCAACCCAATTGACACCTAGTGCAAATTCGACCCATTTGCACTTCCAAGCACGAAACGCGCCCAAACTAACCAATAATCACTAACACGAGTGAAAATGGTCCTAACACGCCAATTAAACCCGAACACAAGTGTTAAACACGTGTCATATCCATTTTGACACCAAAACCCTAATTTTGACCCATTTCAAAATTAGTTAGCCAAACTCACCCAAAAGAGTTTCAACACTTCCATAATCACTAAACCTAGTGATAAAACTCAAGATCAAACCCTAATCAAGGCTAAAACATCAACCAACCCAAAACCCGCCAAGTGACAAGATTAACAAGTCACCATGAACCTACTGCATCATCTAAAAGGGTTTCACAACAATCTAGCTCAAAACCCTAACTTGAACATCAAATCTAACAAATGAAATTCGGAGTTTGAGCTTACTAATACCACCACAACGTTGCTAGGAGCGAGATGAACAACTTTAGAACCCGAGCTTTTGCGAGAATCTGACTCCTTCTTCTCCTAATCCGCCTCTCTCTCTCTAAAACCCTCATCTCTCTCTAGATAAGGTTGAGAGTGTTTGTGAGGATGAAATATCATCCACAAATGACCAAGGAACCAGCCTTGAAGGCTCCAAACCAGCATCCAAGTGAATTTACCATTTTACCCCTTTTTAATTAATTAAAACAGCTGGCTCGACAGACAGTTTGGACGGCGTCCCGAATCTTGGACGGCGTCCTGTCCTTCTTTGCTGGACGGTGTCCCGAAGGTTGGACGGCGTCCCGATCTACTGCAAAATCAGAAACAGAAACAGGGTCTTACAACTCTCCCCCACTTAAACACGATCTCGTCCTCGCGATCTGTAACACGTAACCGAACAGACCTCACTCAACGGTCCTCAAACATAGCCCCAATCCGACTTTCCTAAGCAATCCTTCCCAATGAATCGCCTTTAACAACTAAATCGTCACATGCGATTTATCAATTCACAATCCCGAGCACTAAAACCATGCTCATTCCCTAACGTCGGGAAAAACTCAACCAAATCTCGAACCGAGATATCAACCCCTTAGCGTACCCTTACCGAGTTCAATGCTAAAAGCAACCAAGTCTCAATCTAAAGTCAACAATCCGAACGTTGAAGATCGAACCACATGAATCCTTACGGATTACACTTACCACTAAACATGCTTCGTAGTGCACAATACAACCATACGCAACTACCGTAACATCATAACAAACGGTTAAAACCAATAGCACCCAAAATGACTATGGCAATGCTAATCCAAAGGTGTACCAAAATCGACCATTCGTCACTCCTGTAACAGCATGTGAACGAAGCACGGCTATCGCATCACTAATCCTACAACATGGTTCTCACGACCCCACCATCGGTGTATAAATCAACCGATAGTTCACACAACATGGTCCTTACGACCCCACCATGGGTGCATAAAACAACCAATAGATCAAATCACACGGTCCTTACGACCCCACCATCGGTGTATAAAACAACCGATAGATCACAACTCAACATGGCCGAAACAACCCGAGCCTGAACACATATGGAGGATGGTCGAAACAACCCGAACCTTAGTGAATTCGCACAACCCAAAATTCACCTACCCAATCCATATATCTCACAATGAAATGACCGCACAACCCGAGTCATCGTGAATACGCACAACCCGATATTCACTACCACCGCCAAATAGTATAACCGAGGATGGCCGTACAACCCGAGCCTTAGTGAATCTGAACTACCCGACATTCACTACCTCAAACTATGAGTCCAACCAACAGGGACAATCGTACTACCCGAAATATTGTGAATACGAACAACCCGATATTCTCGTCCCACAATACAACTCAGGAATGGTACTTGCATTTCCCACCGGTACTCGCATTTCCCGATAATGTTACACCATACCGACATAACACTACTCCCTTGATGAAGTCAGCGGACCCCGATGGTCATGCTCCACCAATCTCAACACCGGATGAAGTCAGCGGACCCCGAAGGTCATGCTTCACCGATATCACACCTCGCTCATGATGAAGTCAGCGGACCCCGAAGGTCATGCTTCACCAATCGCATACTCCCATGATGAAGTCAGCGGACCCTAAAGGTCATGCTTCATCAATCAACGCCCTTTTGGCCTCGAACGACGAGTAGCGTAACATCGCGCTCTGCTACGCCATAGTGAATCCTAACGGATACCACTAACCATTCACACACTCGATCAAGAACCACCTATATCAAACATAGGCACAAGACAATAATTCTCTAGAAGAGAATCCGACACACACCTCCCTTAACCGAAGGATTTCACCTTGCTCACCAAACACGTCCATTATCTCTCAACGAGATTTACCACATTACCACCTCGGTGATAATTCAAATCCAAACCATAAGTACAATTTATCCGAAATTGTAATCTACCACAAATCGACCAAAACCAGGTCTCGACAACATTTTCCGGATCTACCAAAAGCATCATCCGAAATCTCACACTAAACTTCCTCGTGCGGAAGTGTAACTCCACCACTTGAAACTATGTTCCATATCCGCACCTCGTACAACCGTACAATGCTACCAAAGGTAGACTTTACCAACAATTGGGTTCACACGACCCATCACCATCTCTTGCACCAGCCTTGAGCACACGAAGGATTTCAATCAATCCTTAAACACTTCGAACAAAAAGTGTACCACGATTACACAAACCACACCCTCGCAATCATCCAATTGCTCTAGTTTGTCAATTTCCACCTAGTCACTCATGTACCTAAGGGTTTCACTCCGGTACCCTAAGTACAATGTAACCACCACACAATCGGAGTCGAACACCACGCTAGTAGGTATAAAAGAGGCACCTAATGTCGCGTCACGTAGACTCCTTTACCAACGTACATCGAGATCCAAAACACTCGATTTCAAGGGTTTCATCCCACCCATCGAACCTCATGGTTCATCAACTCCAACATACAAGCGAACACGCGCTTAACAATCGAACACCAAAACCCATTTCCATTGCTTGGTAGAAACATTTCCCAAATACTAAGGAATGCTTGGTTACACCAAGTCTTACGCCCTTCGTCCAAAAATCAATCATTACCATAGGGTACTTCCATTAGGAACGTCACCCTTAATAATAACATGCACAACACAATGCAATAACAAATCCGAACTTAAACGCCACATAAATAAATATTCAAATGACATATTTATTAAAATGAAACGTACCTCAACGTCTCCTTGCGGCATTTGCCGCCAACTCGGGACAATCCGGCTTGCGATGCCCCTCCTTATGACAATAGTAGCACACCCCGTCATCACTTCTCGGCATTGTGCACTCCCACAACTTGTGGCCCCTAATACCACAATTGAAACATCTAGGTGCACGAGAATCCACCGTGCCTTTTCCCACATTACCCGTACTCGCACTTGCACCCTTATTTTTCTTACCCGGGGCGCCGTACGAATCAACCCTCCTCTTACTTGAAGGTTCACACATCTTTGATCGCGTATACGACTCGAAACCTCTAGTCAAGTTGAATAATTCCGCAAACGATTTCGCTTGACCCCGACTAATTTTACTTTTCAAGTCATCATTCATGATCCGATAGAAATCCCCCATTAACAAACGATCATTACCCAAATACTCCGGGCAAAAACGAGCCTTCGCCATAAAGGTCGTCTTGAGAGTATTCAAATCCATAGATCCTTGTCGCAAATTTCGCAACTCATTACGCAATTCCCACAAATCGGCCAAAGTCCGGAACTCCTCGAAGAATTCCTCCTTAAACTCATTCCACGATAAGGCCATAAATGTTTCGCCACCGACAAGATCAATCTTACCATCCAACCAATCCCTCGCCCTACCCCGCAACAAACTCGTAGCGAGTCTCGTCTTTTTCTCGGGAGGGCAATCAATAGTACAAAAACACCCTTCAACATCCGAAATCCAAGTTGTGCTTACCAAAGGATCCGGTTTCCCGTCATACATCGGGGGTTTAGTCCTCATGAAGCTCTTAAGACAACGCTCCATTTCACTACTACCCCGAAATTCGGAATACTTCCTATCCATTTCTTCTCGAAACGCACTCATTTGCTCCGCAACGGCAGCCGCAACTCTAGAGTTAAACTCCTCGTCATTCGTCTCGATCTCGTTTCATGTCGTCATTCTAAAGAATGCAAAACGATTAGTCCACGAACGTATAAAACAACACGCATAACACCGCCCCATCTTGCTCAACACTCGTCGTACCTCACTGGTTAGACACGATTTGCACCCGTAATAAGGTTTGCAAGTCCTTATTACGCACACACGCCGTATCGACTTGTTAGTACAACGACCGTCTCGCTCGATGTTATAAACAAACACAAACAGAATTCTACGCGATATAACACACGCGAGAATTATCATCACAACACAAATAATATATTAATAATATCCGCATTACTAATATAAACGTTAGTCAACCTATAATCAAGGCACTAACTAAACCCATTCCGACCCGTACTCCTACAAGTCCCGCACAAAATTTAGCACACACAAAAGTCGAAGTCTAGGCACCTATCTCAAGTCACCTAAATCTCTTAGACCATGCTCTGATACCACTTGTAACAACCCAACCCGTTAACCTTCCGAAAATGTGCCTAAAAAAAAAAATTTGCGGAGCAGTTGATCTGGACGGCGTTCAAAAGCTTGGACGGCGTCCAACTCTTAATACTGGGACGGCGTCCAGCCATCTGGGACGGCGTCCAGATGTACTAAAACATTCTGATCAGTTTACAAACACACGCGGGCGAAGAACTCGCTTCCCGACACTTTTAAACCAAAACACTTTCATAATATATTACAATAGTTTAAACTAAGAGTTTTTCACAATAAAAACCGAGTTTTACGACACCGGGCCCACATCGACCCAAAATACCACAAGTGACTATTTCGACCCATTAGTTTATACAAAAACATAGACCGAGCATGGAATTGGGGACACGCTACCCAATCCTAATCAAATCCAAAAGCAAGTCTTCTAAAGCAACTACGCAAGTCCACTAGTCCCCGCGTTTACCCGAGCCACCACATCCGTGCAATCTATAAAAATGTAAACAACGAGAGGGTAAGCTAACGCTTAGTGAATAATAATATACTACATACATATATATGCATAAAATGAAATGCGCATCGCTAACACACAAATACGAGCCACATACCGCAATCCAAGCATAACTAAGCAATGTTATACCTAACGTACCACCAAATCAAACCGCAAGATTAGTTAAAACAATATAAGTAAATACGCGTACATAAATGGGTAACCAAACTACAAGGTTAACCCCTTAACCTCAATCATACGAACATTGGCTGAACAACCCGAGCCTTAGTAAATTCGCACAACCCGAAATTCACTCCTCCACCAATTCAACAACCGAGGTTGGCCGTACCACCCGAGCCTTAATGAATTCGCACAACCCGAAATTCATTACCTCATCAATAAGATGACCGCACAACCCGAGTCATCATGAATCCGCACTACCCGAGATTCACTTCTCAATACCAAAACCCACGGTCACGGGATTATAAAATCCACCACATCGGGGTCATCCACATCACAACAATATCAACCCTTCGCCATTGGGGTTATAACATCCAAATCACAACCACGTGTGATAACGTGCACACAAAACGTGCATCACACTAAAGGTGATCAACCAAAACGCACAACCGTGCCAATTGGACTCATACAAAAGTCCATCAAATCCACCTATATGTGAAGTGAGCTCTATAACCGAGAATCACTTCACCCGACCTGCACCCATCCTACACATACATATGCATATAGGATATTAACACTCACCTAGTCGTCTTGATGAATGCTTCCAAGTAAACCGCAACGCGTCAAATGGAAAGTACCTATTCCATTATCACAAACACAACAACACAATTAGGGTTGACTTACAAACCAACCCAATTGACACCTAGTGCAAATTCGACCCATTTGCACTTCCAAGCACGAAACGCGCCCAAACTAACCAATAATCACTAACACGAGTGAAAATGGTCCTAACACGCCAATTAAACCCGAACACAAGTGTTAAACACGTGTCATACCCATTTTGACACCAAAACACTAATTTTGACCCATTTCAAAATTAGTTAGCCAAACTCACCCAAAAGAGTTTCAACACTTTCATAATCACTAAACCTAGTGATTAAACTCAAGATCAAACCCTAATCAAGGCTAAAACGTCAACCAACCAAAAACCCGCCAAGTGACAAGATTAACAAGTCACCATGAACCTACTTCATTATCTAAAAGGGTTTCACAACAATCTAGCTCAAAACCCTAATTTGAACATCAAATCTAACAAATGAAATTCGGAGTTTGAGCTTACCAATACCACCACAACGTTGCTAGGAGCGAGATGAACAACTTTAGAACCCGAGCTTTTGCGAGAATCCGACTCCTTCTTCTCCAAATCCGCCTCTCTCTCTCTCTAAAACCCTCCTCTCTCTCTAGATAAGGTTGAGAGTGTTTGTGAGGATGAAATATCATCCACAAATGACCAAGGAACCAGCCTTGAAGGCTCCAAACCGGCAACCAAGTGAATTTACCATTTTACCCCTTTTTAATTAATTAAAACAGCTGGCTCGACAGACAGTTTAGACGGCGTCCCGAATCTTAGACGGCTTCCCGATCTACTGCAAAATCAGAAACAGAAACAGGGTCTTACAGGAGCGTACCAGCGTATCCATCCCTTCATTAATAGGTGCGGATTATTTGAGATCGGAAGTTAATAGAGCCATGAATATTTACCGGGTAATACTATCATGTAGGGTCCGAGTAATTGTGGCATTTCCCTTAAGCTGCAAATTTGAGCTATAACAATTATTTAAATGATAAAATGAACAAGTGGAATTTTTTAGACATTTAAGTCTCTACATGCTTTTGAATGCAGCATTATATTATATTGTATATAGTGATATAATTTATAAGTTGCTTTAATTAAAAAAAAATAACGTTGAGATGGCAAATACTGTAGTATCTTACAGTTGTTACCTATATACCAGTTATAAATATAGGTATGACCCTTTTATACCTATACTGGGTGTTGTCAAATGTAAATATGATGTGTATGAAATCTGATGTGTATGATGGATGTGTGTGGCTTCCTTAATTTTTATTTTTTTTTACCTTTTACTGAAAAAATATGCTGATTGGATGTGCTTATTTAATTTTTATTTAGCAACCATATTTCTACTTATTCCAATGGTTGTATTAATCTGTAAGTTTCTTATCGTGTAAAAGCATCATACTCGGTAGGGACACTCTTTTTTGAGAAGACTGCTGGAGTGGATATCAAAGCTTCAAGGATAGGTTCCCCATACTCTACACGATGGAAGCAAAGAAGAATGTGACCATCAATGAAAGAATCAGATGTGTTGGATCAATGCTAGAGCAGAATTGGGAGTGAATTCGTGACTTTTCATGAAGGGTAACAAGGTAACTGGAAGACTTAGTGACTCCATTACCACTTAACATGTTCAGAAACCAGGTATTTGATGAGTAGAAGTGGTGCTCAAGCAGTGATGGTGTGGTTAAATCTAAAAACTGTCGTCACTCTTAGATGACCACATTCTGACCAAATCTAGGGAAGCAAGAAACTACTGAAAACGAATTTCTACCTCAATCTTTAGCATAATTTCTCCAACAAATAACTATTTATTTCTATTACTTCATTCATCATTTTCTTTATGATATATTTTTATCATTAAATTTTTCTAATGGAGTTTATAAAAAAAATTCATGCAGGCAGATAAATTACACACCCTTACTACATATAAGGAGCTTCAGAGTATACTAACATTAAGACAAACTGTTTTCGCTATGTATGCAGTTAATAAACATGTCAAACGATTACAATCTTGGTCTAATTTTTGACCAACCACATTTATACTTAAATCATTCAATGTTTATTTTTTACACAATGTTAAACTTATATATATATATATATATATATATATATATATATATATATATATATATATATATATATATATATATATACCTTTTGTTTTTTATATTTTAGCTTCTTAGATTTAATATAAGATAACTAACACTACTACTTTAATTTGATACATTCATTACAAATTTCTTTAGATACTATAAGGAATGGTGTTCAACATTTGACAATCTTATCTTAACACTACAAAGGCAAATATCGGCAAACAATTCCGATGAACACATAGAGCCAATAATAAAAGTTATGAACGATAATTACACTGAGCTATTACAACTTAAGAGAATATCTGCGAAGACATGTGTAATGTCTATACTCAACAACACATGGATGCCGCAAGCATTAACATCTGTTATGTGGATTGGTGGAATTCGTCCATCAGATATCCTTACGATTAGACTTACATAATCCTTTTTTTTTATATATAAATATATTTACCATGAACTACATATATTCTAACTAAATGAAAACTAAACTATTGCAGCTAATATTGAATCATGTGGAATTGTATACTAATTAGTCGGAGTAAATAAATTTACTGAAAAAAACTACAACCAAAGATGAAAACAACATCTCAAATAAAGTTGATTTGTTGAAACAAAATATATCACAAACATTTGTTGGACACTCATTTGTTTATAAAGGCGATGATCCGGCTTCGCCAAAATATCATAACCAAATGTTTGAGCAAATTGGAAAGTTGTATATCATGCAAAACTATTTAACAGAGGTAAGATACTAACATTACCATCTATAAGCACAATTAAAATTTGTATGAATTCTAACTTATTCGTTTGACATTTCAGGCAGACAAGTTGCGATCTAATACCTTTTCTACAATGTAAAAAATTATGTATACAAAGCAGAAGGCTTACGCTATCTTTATAATTCATCAGCACATCAAGATATTGGAAACGTGGAATAACCTATGGGAAACAAGACTAAAGTTTTAAATTAATATACACTATTCTGTTTTTCATGTAGATATTGGTTTTTTGTTTCTACTTTGCTCAATACCTATATAGAATTATTATCTACATATGGAAGTCACTACAAGACATACAAAATTTAGAAAATATTCAGATTTTCTCACGTAGAATAAATACCCGCTAAATCCAATAAAGTAGCCCCGCGAATTCGCGGACACTAAGCTAGTTTTCATTTATTAAAGTAATAACTGTAATATTATATAAATCTACATATTGACATAGGGGCAGGATCAATGGGGAAGTAACCAATCGGGGGGAAGCGGGGGAAGCAAATATTTTTTTTTCGTTTTTTTGAAATTTTTTTTTCCGGCATCAAGATCACACGAAAATATGAACATTTAGAAGAGACACTTCGGGATGAATGTTATTATTTAGGCGGGAAAACGATCGACAAAAATAACATTCAAGATAATATTGTTCGTGAAGAATATGAACGTTTTTTTTCTTCATGTTTTGTGAAGTAAAATTTAGCCCGATTTAGAGTTTAGGGTTTAGGATTTAGGGTTTAGGGTTTGGTGTTTTGGGTTTCTTCCATAAACCCAAAACACCAAACCCTAAACCCTAAACCCTAAACCCTAAACCCTAAACTCTAAACCGTTCGTGTTAAAAACTCAATCTAAATCCTAAATCTAAACCTTAAATCTAAACCCTAAACCCTAAATTTCTAAACCCTAATATCTAAACCCTAATATCTAAACCTCAATAGCTAAAACCTCAACATACGCTCGAAAAACACGATAATTGTTATATATTACTTCTTCGAGCGTTTTCCCGCCAAAATAAAAACATTTATCACAAAGTATCTCTACTAAATGTTCATATTTTCATCCCATCTATAATGTTCGTGAACAAGGTTTTTTCAAAAAACGAAAAAAAAAGTTTTTGCTTCCCCCTCTTTCCCCCGATTGATTACTTCTCTTTTGATCCTACCACTATTGACATATATATAATTGAAAATATAAGAATAACATTTGGTAACAACAAACCATATTAGTTTATCCAATATGACATTAACAAATCATGAGGCTACGCTACAATGTTGGATTTAAATTCTAAATAAGGAGTAAATCAAATAAGCATTCATGTTCGATTGCTCAACCAAAAAGTAAGCACAAATTTAGAAGAATAAAACTAACAGATCTTTATTTCTAAACCCACTATATTATACTTGCACCTAGCAATTTAAATTTTACACCCATATCAATAATCTGACTCAAATGAATGGAGGTAAGGTTATAACTTGGCCCAAAGATAAGTATGTATTGTGAAATTGAATGGGGTCAAACAATTCAAGTTTTGATATTCAACTGCCATACACTCCAACTATACTTCATTTGCATCCCACTATCACAGTTGTAACTTAGCATCACCATTTTTGTGCGTGTTTGAAACACGGAACTTGATTCAATTTTTTTCATGGAATTCCATATCTCGTCTTTATCTTCAAGAGTTGCATGCGGATTTCTACTTACAACGATGCTCCTCATTTGTGTTTGGAAGCCGCTCTGTTGTTTTCTAAAGGTATTGTAGCTAATAAAACACTCAAATAATATTCTTTTAGCCAGCTTATCACTAAATGTTAGGATTAGTAGGATCCAACAAGACGGGTGATTTAAACCAATCACTCAACCACAAACGACAAACAATATTGCTAAAGCATATAAACGATAAATAAAAGCATCAAAACAACGCGAGATTTAACGTCGTTGTATCCCAACTCCAAAACACGGAGAATGATTATTCCAAGGGCGCAAACCAACGATTATTTAATACGGAGTATTTTTTTGTGCACATAGGTTACAGGTACATAAGGATGTATTTATAGAGCTAAACCTAAGACGAATTAGACTCAAACGTGAACTCTTAAACGCATTACAATTTCCAGTCGCCCGGAGGCACGTTGCGGTCGGGATACATGCTTCGCGGCCAGGATCCGCATCAAAACGGAAACTTTCCGTTGTGAGCCTTCCTATTCTTTGTTTAATTCGAACTTCACACTCAACACTAAATTCCTTCAAATATTTCGGAGATGGTAGATATGTAGCCTTTCTATGCTCAAGATGTTTATTTATTTACACTTGGACTATTGCAATCAAACTTCCTTAACCTTTATTGGAGAGAGATCACAAGTGTCACTCTAATTTGAATGACACTTTTTCAACATTGTTTTTAATACTTTGATCAAAATTTAAATTCTTTAAAACTCCTTGGTGTCATTGTCATTCTAATGTTCACCGTAGTTTCGCCAGAATCTAGTAAGACAATTGTTTACATCTAAATTACAAATCACAAGTGTCTAAAACTGATCAATCAATATGGTATCTTTTAAAATCTTCTTTTTATACTCTTAGCCGCCTACTAAGACCATATCTACTCCAAACTCTTTGGTAACAAACACACAAAAATGGATACAGTCATTGCCACAAGTGAGAAGAAGCCTCATCTCATATTTGCCCCAGTACCAGCACAAAGCCACATAAAGGACATGCTCAAACTTGCAGAGTTTCTTCACCACAAGGGACTACAAATTACCTTTGTTAACACAGATCATATGCACAAGCGTTTGCTCAAATCGGGTGGTCCCCACTGCCTCGATGGTTCATCAAGTTTCCGCTTTGTAACGTTTCCTGATGGCATTTCTCACACTACTGAAGACGACGATGGCTCGATACCACTCTTTTATTATGTTGAAACCACCTTCTTGACTCCTTTTCTTGATCTTGTGAAAAAACTTCCAACGCGTCCTACTTGTATCATCTCCGATGGATTCATGTCGTCTTTTACCATTGAAGCTGCACAAAAATTAGGTATCCCCATCATGCTTTATTGGACACTTTCGGCTTGTGGCTTCATGGGTACGTACCAGATCAAATCTCTC
Source organism: Rutidosis leptorrhynchoides (assembly GCF_046630445.1). Classification (NCBI taxonomy): domain Eukaryota; kingdom Viridiplantae; phylum Streptophyta; class Magnoliopsida; order Asterales; family Asteraceae; genus Rutidosis; species Rutidosis leptorrhynchoides. The sequence continues at coordinate 115,227,505 of NC_092341.1, read as the reverse complement.
ATCGAAAAAGGACTCGTACCACTAAAAGGTTAGATTTTTATGTGAATCTTAGATAGATAAAAGTTGCATGAAATGATATTTTTCAAACAGATGATGTGTATTCTGGCCATTCCTATTTCACTTTTTAAATTAGTACTTAGACCATTTGTAATGATGATTTGTACTGATCGCGGTGAGGTCTTTTTTTGGATGATGTTGACGTGATAAAGGTGGTCCTACAAAAAAGTTCACTTTTAGACACTTACTTTATTTTTACGATTTAAAATGTGAATAATTTGACGTGTTGTTGACATCTATGAAGTGTCACAAAGTTTTTGATACTTAAAAGCATCAAAAATTAAAACTCATTTACACTTAAGTGTCAAAAAGTTAATAACACTAAAAAAGGTTTTAACACCATATTTTTTCACATTTCATATTTTTGACAACATATTTTTACAAGCTATCAATTTGGTGACATTTATTGGTGTCAAAAACTTGTTAATTTATACATATGTTAAGCCTAAAAAAAATGAAAGTGTTAAAAAATGAACCTTTATTTGTAGTGATAGTATTGGTAAAAAGGGAAGGAGAGGGAAAGGTGTTAAAAAAGGAATATCAGTGATGAGTCAAGATAGGATTAAAGTTGGATGAAAATAGTGTAAAAGATAATAAAAAAGACAAAATTACTCAACACACCTCAATTATTGTTTCGAGCTTGGAGCAAGCACGCCATAACTTTCTTCTCCCAGAACGCCATGCAAGAGGCGTTTTTAACGCCTATTTGTCCACAATTTTGCCTCATAACGTACGTGCACTAAATAATCTTAAGTTAATATTGCCCTTTTTTGAAGCTATATAGAGTATAAATTATTCATTTTAAGTGAATTGAAGTCCAAAGAAAATAAACAGTTCCCCTTGTAGTTACTATCGTATAGCATGTTACGTTCCTCGTATTAATCTCTTTATGCAATTTGTTTTTATATGTACGAAATGAAATAATAATAGTTATTCATGTAAACAGATGAAAGCTACTTGAAAGGTGAGTTTTTAGAAACTACAATTGACTGGATTCCCGGGATGGAAGGAATACGGATAAAGGATTTGAACACCATCCTCCAGACTACTGACCCAGACGATCTTATATTGAGAATTTGTATTGAATCTACACAAAATTCCCACATTGTTTCGTACAATATCTTCCACACATTTGACGCTTTGGAACCTAGTATTGTCAATGCTCTTTCATCCATGTTCTCTCAAATTTACACAGTTGGCCCTATGCAGTTTCTACTTGATCAAGTACCAGAATATGAAAAACAAACGGAAATGTCAAATTTCAGCTCATATAGCTTATGGAAAGAAGAACCAACATGTTTTGAGTGGCTCAAATCCAAGGAACCAAGGTCTGTTATTTATGTAAATTTTGGAAGTTTTACAGTTATGTCAATGGACGATCTCATAGAATTTGGTTGGGGACTCGCTAATAGCAACCACTGTTTTCTTTGGATAATAAGATCTAATCTGCTCGTTGGTGAATCTACAATTTTGCAACCTGAATTTGAAGAACATATAAAAAAGAGAGGCTTTATAGCAAGCTGGTGTTCACAAGAAAAGGTCCTGAACCACCCTTCAATTGGAGGGTTCTTGACTCATTGTGGGTGGGGTTCTACCATCGAGAGCTTGTCGGCTGGGGTGCCAATGATATGTTGGCCTTATTTGTGGGACCAGGTGACTAATTGTCGTTATATATGGAAGGAATGGGAGGTGGGACTGGAAATGGGAAAAAGTGTTAAAAGGGAAGAAGTTACAAAGCTTGTTCAAGAGTTAATGGGAGAAAAAGGTGACAAATTGAGGGACAAGGCAATGGAGTGGAAGGAAAAGGCTCTTGCAGCAACCGGTACCAACGGTTCCTCGTCGTTAAGTGTTAACAACCTTATCAAAGAAATCATTACGCTATCAAGAAACTAGATCTTTTCTTACAATATAGTTCAATGGATGGCAACTACAAATAGGGTGATGAAAAATCATGTACACTACTAATTTGGTGTAACCAGCCATTGATATCCATGCAAAATGTTGTTTGTGTTCTTTTAGTTGTACTTGTTGTTTTGTTTGAAGCACGTATGTAATATTCGATGTTGCATGATGTATGCTAATTGCTTATTTGTAGTTTGTTCACCTGCTCATCCACTAAACTCATTTGTTTACTTGGTATCTTCACCCTGTATCTGAAGCATGAAACTTGATTCAATGTTTCTCATACCATCCCAAGGACCCAAATCTTGTCTTTATTTTCCAATATCTACATAAATCAATCTCCATGCAAATCCCCAATTCCTGTTTATATTTTGTCTTTGTTACATTTTCAAACACTATGAAATAAATGTAAGGAATTATGAATCCCAAATTGATCACCAATTACAAACCTATCAACAATAAACAAATAGAACAAGCATAAACAATAAATATAGTAATGACACAAGGATTTAACATGGCTATAACTCAACTTCAATCGAATGGAGACATGCGCAAACCAGTTATTTTTCTTATTAATTTTATACAAACAATTTATGAGGCTAGAGTTACATTATATATATGTAAATCATATAGTTTCCTAATCGAAATCAAACTTCCTGCGCAAGTCATCCACGCAATACACGAATCACACTAAGCGATCCGCGAGACCCCTCACGTGGTCCGCGAGACACCTGTCGTTATCCGCAAGACACCTCTCACTATCCAAGAGACAGTTTCGACCACCAACTTGCAATTTTCATGCCAAGTCTCGCTAATGGCCACACTAGCACACTAGTTCTTCACACCTCCACAAATATCCCACTTGAAAAATTTGAGAGAACCCGAACTCAGATTTCCATTCCAACTTTGTTGAACGCGCCCATCAATACCGCCAACGAAGGGACACGCACAATCAACCACAACGAGATATCAACTTTCTATAATGAGAATTTTTTTCTTGTCAAAAATCTGAAATCAACTGCCTCAATTGTCAACATTGTTCAAACACACCTACGACAACTCATGATCACCTGATTAAAACTCCTTTGAAATACCACCGAATAAACCACCCAGGACCATCAACTTCTTACACTATAAGATCGTCTTTTTACAATTGAAGATATATTAAAGTGATCGACAATTAATTAATAGATTTTTCAAGCATATTAAATCACCTCAGTCATCGCTCTAGCCACATCTGATCATTTCGCCGATACGTTAACGATTTTACATATAATATTTCGGTCTATCTCTGATTTTGTGTACCAGCAACTAGAAAATCCAGACAAACGACCCCATGGACTAGTCATCAAGGCTTCGAGTGAGAATGTAATCACAACTTTGAAATATACACCTTTCAACTTTTCGCTTTCATTCTCGTGAGCTGACACATCATCACCGTGCTATGAATTTTATGAACACATCTCCTCATTCTTGAGCACGCTCCCACTGTACGCGTAAGAAATAAACTGCGGATACCCGAGAAGAATATGGTTCGAACCACTGGTCAGTTGCAAAACTATATTTACAATTAATTAGAGGATAAAAACAAGTCCTTGAGTCCCTAGTGTTATCCAAAATTAATGTACTAATCCTGCAGAAATTAGAGAACCACGGCGCACAACTATCGCCATAACTCCCACTAGGCAGATAATGGCGTCGATTACCAAACTGCCACAGAGTTCTCGACACTCTCAATAATATCCAAATGTCTCAAGTTCCGGTACATAGAAGATTATCTACTCTTACCTTCACCTAAAGATTCCTAATTGGTCACCCTAAAGATCCGCCCATTTTGTTGAACCATGAACCAAAGCCCGCGCCCCGATCAAACGTGTTCTATGTAAAACCTTTCACAAACCAATTTCCTTGATGGAAGGGGCTCAAACCTGCCCGTGTATTCCAAATACCCTGGAATATCTCACTAAACATTTTGATCAACTCATTTCAAAACTCACAAGTACCAAACTTCCCCGATAGCTCCCAATGTCGACTTCCAAATGGATGTGTTCTATTTCTTACCTAACCAACAGATATCTTTAAAAATACAGTACGCATCACCCAAAGTTCCGCGAAGACAATACCGTCTTGCCGCACGTTACATCAAACCCGAAAAGTTCACCAAAAACTGCATTAACTTTGAAAGATCGTATTAAAAATTTGACAGTCTGATCATCGTCAACTATTTACCACATGTGGATATATGTGTTTGGCTATGATTTTACTCTTTCAGCTGCACATGAACATACAAATTTGATAACTCAATCATTCCTTTGCAAAGGATTGCAAAGAATGAAAACTCAGATCAAACACCCGGACAACCCAAAAAATCTCTCCGCAACAAAACATATCAATCCGACCCCTAACTCCGTAACCTTCACAAAAATCACATCCTAATACATTTTTCGCAACCAGTTGTTTCATAATCCATGATGATCATCAACAATGCTGGTGTGATCAACTCCTTGAATACATAGACCACCCTCAATGAGTTTACCGCGAGCAACTAAGTCACCTGGTCTCAATACATGTTGCAAAACAAATCTTAAACTCATCCCGATGATAACTTTATCATCAATATATCAAAATCATGCTTTCAATCCGCTATTTTTACGGATCTTTGAACCTTGAAGCCTGAATACCACTTGTTAGATATTGTGGACTTTAAACAAGACATGCGATTGATCACCATTCAAAAACCCATCAACAATAAATGAACATAATTATAAACGATAAATAAAGTAAACGACACAAGGAATTAATGTGGTTATATCTTAATTCCAATCGCATGGAGGAGGGTTTAGTCTACAGGCCCAAAGCAGAGTTTTAATATTATTATTTTCGTGCACACAATTACAGGAGGTTATGGTTACGTGTAAAACATTTAGTTTCTTAATCGAAATGAAACTTCCTGCGTAAGTCACCCTCGCAATCCGCGAGGCCCACGCGAAACCCCTCTCACTATCCGCGAGACAACTTCAACCATTAACATGCAATTCTCGTACCATGTATCGTGATGAGGCACACTACCTCGCAATCTAATAGCCTTCTAGCTATTATCTTCTATCATTTCTTTACACCTCAACAGTAAAACACTTAAGTGATATAATTTTTTATACAAAGAGAAGCCTCAATGATAGAATATATAATACACGACTTTTTAGTCTATTGCACTTCACCAATCTTCAAACAATGTACCTATAGACGTTTGTTAAGCTAAATAGAAGTGGCCAAGTTGTAAAGGAAGAAGATGTGGTCATTAGAGTCAACCCCACATTTTGACATTATCTTCACGCCATTGACATTATCTCTCAAGAGACAAAACTTGCATCTTCATCGAACATTGTCAAGAACCGACAATCATTGTCTTCACAGACAATCATAATTCTAAAGAGAATTATCATACTCCACCATAAAGAGTATAGCACTTAGAATATCACATTCCAAGAATTTCACATCGCCACATGTTGTATACCCAGCTGAACTGTTTTGGTGCAACTTCTTGTTTGGCTTTCCCTAGAAGTTTTATCAGCTACCACATTCGTTTCCACCACACAACATGCGTCAATGCAAAACCAATGCCCATGTGCAATTGTGGAACCACTAACGAACATCCATTTCCATAGTGGCACGGACACACCATGAGGATGACGTGACTTTAGAGGAATTCGTCACTCTCCGTAACAACGGAGACTATGTTAGCATCTTTGGAGCCATTTGATGGATTAGCTCCACCTGGACAATTAACCCTTACATGTCCAGTCTTCCCGCACACCCAACATACCATATTTTTTCTAGAGTTTCTATTTCGCCTATCCGAACACAATAGTTTGTACCTTATGATGACGAGACCCCGTTACCTTCCATTCTTTTATCCTCGGATAGGAGCTTGCTGGTAACGTCGTCTAACTCTAGAGTTTCTTTCCCATACATCAAAATAGATTTCCTGTGCTCATAGGACGATGATAAAGATAATATCAACCTCAAAGCTTTATCTTCATCATCCACTTCTACTCCAATAGCTTCCAGTTCTGAAACAATACCATTAAGAATACTCAGATGATCTGAAATATATGAACCCCCATCCATACGCAAAGTATGGAATTTTTCTTTAAGACACAACCGATTTGAGATGCCTTTTCCCTGGTACAACTGCTCTAGTTTATACCAAGCTCCTTAGCCGTTGATAATCCGTGTACATTTGCAAACACGTTCTTTGCAAGACACAAACGAATCGCACTTTCCGCCCTCAAATCTATATCATCCCATGCTTTTTCATCAAACTTACAGCTAGAATCACTGCCGGAAACAAAGGTGGGATTACGTTTCAATGCCTTGTGTAAACCAGACTGAATCAACACATCCTTGACTTGAGCTAGCCACAAGCCAAAATCTATCCTCCCATCAAATTTCTCTACATCAAAACTCATCGGACTGAATTTCGACATTGTATCCGTATCTTATGAACTACGCTTTCTCTGATTTTGCCCACGTTTCAATTGGCCGACAGAAGTAGTGGAGAGGTAGGATCCGTTTAGTCCCAATATAATTGGAGACTGTTTGAAAAATCCAGCAACCAGGTCCACTACAAATTATTGACACCACTTACTCCGAATCAGAAAAAATATTGTCTAACCAGAACCCTATACGATCAATAGAAGTAGTTTCTGATGAGGAAGCTCGGTCAAAGCCTCGATCACAAAGCATACTCCGACTCCTATAACCGAGACCCTCCGCAAAACCTAACTCTCTGATACCAGTTGTTGGGAAATTACGGCCTCACTAATTCCCACCACCCAGCCCAACAATAACAGTAAAGAAATAAGAATAATCCACAACACAAGAAATTAACGTGAAAACTCCAAAACAGGAGAAAAACCACGTGCATCCAAAGAGAGAAATATACTATATCACAAATTGTTACAATGACATAGACGACTCTCTTAATCCAACTACACTCTCCAAATTATTTAACTAATACAACTTTCAGAAAAGGGTAAGAATGAAAGAAATAATCAAATACTTAAAATGTATTGATTGGTGCAAGTTGGAAGTATGCCTATGACCTCCTTTTATATCCAAGTAAGTCACCCACATTTTCTTCCATTTACCAATATGGGACAAAACTCATTTTATACTCAAAGAGTTCACTCCTCTTTTCTTCCATCCACCAACGTGGGACAAACAACCATATCAAATCTTCTAACTAAAATATAACCAACATCGTGAACACTGAAAAACCCATTAGACATAATGTTCCAATACCAATAATTCGGAAAAGTGATAATGTTTACTTCACTCATATGTATCCCCGTAAAGTTTTCATTTGGCGTGTTTTTCTTGGAATGTTGTAATCAAACTTCTTCAAACCATGTTTTAGACAATTATTGTGCCTCGATTAAAATTACTTCTTTGTTCCTTGTTGTCATTGTCATTTTAATGTTATTTTTAGTATTTTTTTAAACCAAAAATCCAAGAATGTTAAAACAACTACTCACTATAAGGTTACGCGCACACTTGAATACAGTTTAAAGAAAGTGTTATTCATCTAATTAATGTAAACATGAAAACACGTACAACAACAATAGTTTGAATCAAAGTATACATGTTACATAGTAGGAGTCTATTAACAATATGTGGATAACAATATGTGGATAACAATATGTGAAGAGTTTGATCGATACGCCCCCAAGATGGGGGATCCCTTAGAGACTCCAATCTTGGATCGAAAAAGGAGAGACAGTTATCGTGATAAGGACTTCATAAGTGTATTGACTAGTTGATCCTTTTGCTTAAGTGTTGCTCCTTTAAAAGTATCTCCTTGAATATATTATAGTCTAGAGCTATGTGCTTCATTCGACTATGAATAACCGGATTTGCAGATAGGTAAGTTCTTCCACATTCTCAAAGAATAAGGTGGGAGGCACGTCAATCTTGGTTCTCAGTTATGATATTGCTAATCGACAGAATTTTTGATATGGCGTTAGTAGTTGTTTTGTATTGCGCTTCAGTTAAGGAGCGAGTAGTAGAGTTTTGGAGAGCTGACTTCCATGAAATTATGTTGCCTCCGCGATAAATAATGTAACGTGTGGTTTATTAACCATATCCATAGTACCATCCTAATCCGAGTCACTAAATGCAGTGAGCGTAAGTGGTTGATTTTGTTTATGGAATAACCCAAAATAGATAGTACACTTTACATAATGTGTGTACATAAGCTTAAGGGAACATTCCTCTATCACCAATTGGTTTAAGAGTACTGGGACTCTTGGGTTTGTATACAGTACATGTTGGTGGACCTAAAACGATTCTTCAAATTGTATCAGACCGCGGAGGCACATGTGTAATCATTGTGGTAGCGGTTGTTCAAACCGAGATGACTGTGGCCGGGGAGGTAGGGGTCCGACAATGAGTCGAGATGGTGTTGAACGGAGTCCGGAGATAAAAAGCCATGTTATATGATACAACTGCATGAATAAACAGATTCAAATAAAGTTGCTGAAGATAGCTTGGAAGTTACACTAGTCTGTTTGGTTGTTTCAAAGCTTTAACGATGTTATGCTTTAGTTGACTTGGTTGTTTTATTGTAGCTATAGGGCTCTCTTATAACTCCAGCTCTTTATTGTATTCTATATTCTTTTATTAGTTTTAATAAAAGTTTCGTCGGGGTAACCCTTTATTGTATTCTATATTCTTTTATAGATATTTTAATACAACTTGTTATTTGCACATATGATATATCAAGTCGTGTCATCGTGTATTGTAATTGGCCAACAACTTGTCGAGAAGTATTTGCATCAATGAAATCATTTGTTCACTTTCAGTGAGTGGAAAAATGTTTCTCATAGGTGTAGTTACATCTTTGGCACCTCCCATGTTTTGAGCTTATATAATCTCGCATATATGTTTATGTTGTGATAAGAAGAGGCCGCTGCATGTAGAGATCACTTCGGCACCAAGAAAATGATGTAATGTCCCCAAAACTTTCAAGGAAAATTTGTCATGAATTATTCTAACAAACTCATTAACTACTATCACGTTGTTCCCTATAAGGTGTATGTCATCAAGTAAATTGTGGTTCCACCTGTTATATATATGAATTGTAAAGTATCTATCATAGGTTTTATAAATCCAAGAGATAATAAGAATTTTTTAAGCTCAGTGTACCAAGCGCATGATGTTTTTTTTGTATGTAAAGGGCATTTTGTAATTTGCATACATGAGTAGGGTAGTTTAGATGCACATACTCGAGAGGTTGAACCAGATAGACATCTTTCTAAAAACTTCACATTAAGGCTCGAAGAAAACGTGTTAGTGTGTGACAATCATTCATAAAATTTTCGTGTAACCAATACTTTGCCTCTTTTTTTAAGTGGTGGGCTAATGAGCTTGGGTTACAAGGTTAAACGTGCATTCCTTGGATGAGATGCACGATATTGGTATGGTGCCTTTTAGTGACCATGATTGATTGCTATAATTGGAGCGAGAGTTTATTGACCCACGTTATGCATAGTTAACAATGGCTGGGTATGATTGATGGAGCAGGAGTGGTTTTAGTGATGCTGATTTGTTGTGTTTCAAAGTCGACTAGATTATCATGAAGCTCGTTAAATGAGATGGGAGTGTCACTAGCTCGAATAATGGCACATATTTCCTTGAACTCATCACCTAGTCGAAGCAATATATGAAAAACTATGTCATTTTCGTATACTAGACAGTCTATTAAGTCCAAACCATCACCTATCCCCCGCAAACTATTGGCGTAGCGAGTCGTGAGGCGATCCCACGATTCTTTCAAAGTAGCGACTGAGGCAATGTGGGTCTGGCTTGTGGGGTACACCATCTCAACATGGCGCTAATGATGATTTGATCTTGACGCTACCAATGTCGGTATGCTGGGTTTGACTTAATGGATGTTTCTACGTATTCGAGCAAACTTAATCCAAAGAAAGTTGAAATTTTTTTTTGGTCCATGCTGGATTTTTTTTTTTGACGAGTTTTGTGGGTAGGTGTGTGGGTGCTTGCAATTGATTTATGTCATATTAATTTTCCGTGGAATTGTTTATTGGGATGAAAGAACACGTTGATGTTGTTTAATGCTCTGATACCATATATTGTTAAGCACACACTTGAATATAAATTGGAGAAAGTGTTTTTTAACACATTAATGTAAACATGAATATATACACGTACATATCAACTATCAATATAGTTTGAATAAAAATATACATGCTACATAATAAAGAGTCTATTAACAACTAGCTGACCACCAAAATATGTGGAAAGTTTAATTGATTAGGTTGTTACATCCATACTTATATCCAAATTAAGAAGAGATATCACAATAGTCTAAAATTCACCAACTATTATCAAATCTATATTAATATTAATCATTTGAATGTAAGTTTAATAACTTGTTTTAAGTCTTGGTCATTTACAAAGCCTTTATACTTTTTAGTAATATACTAAGATCATATATAGCTCAATTTGCCTCATCTGATAACGAACATAGAAAAATGGATACAACTACCACAAGTGAGAAGAAGCCTCGATCCCGTCGTCTTTGTCCAAAAACTACAAATTCTTCTCTTGACGGCATGTTACTAGTAAAGATATTAAACCTAGAAAATAATTATAATTTTTAAAAAAAAAAGACAATAACCTTTACCGTGATTATTACTTTAAAATACAAATTGATAGTTTTTACAAATAACATGTAGTTGGTAAAAAGTTCATAAATATGACCTTGTAAGTCATAGTATGACTCATTCGTCATAGAAAAAACATAATTTCAATCTTCGACCTAAAATTTCCCTGATAAAGACATGTAGACGACATTTTGCCGATGATATGTGGTCGGTAACGGTTAATACCAACGACCTTGTTTTTGCCGATTATCGTCGGTAAATTCTTCAATTATTGTAGTGTTTGTATATAATATTAGTCGGGATAGTGTTATAATGAGAACATTCTTATTTTAATAAAATGATGAGAACACTTCAGGATCACAAATTTTGTTTTTCAATAACCGTTACAAAAATTCAAAAGAATGGTACAACATGAAATCTTCCCACAAGTCAAATTGTTTTTATAATGCTCTCTAAAATTTCCTCCCCTAACGGTAACCCACAGGTTTTCTCAAATGATTTTGAATCAAACAACCAAACTCCTACACTTTACCGTCCAATCTTTTGGATCACAACCCTTCTTCCCCACCTTGATCCGAGTGCTTACCTTTCACCCTGGCAGATTTCATTGTCCCTGAAACTTTCGAAACTCCCCTATATGTACTCTTCTTGGTTTTTTCAGGATCTGTCTTTTCTTCGATTAACATCGGAAACTCAGAGTCTATCATCTTCATTGGAAGGCTATGTGCAGGTTTCGATAAAGCTGTGTTGCAAGATGTTTTCGGTAAGTTTGGGTTTATTATTGAGGTGAAATCTTGGCCGATCGTAGGTACACATTCGTTAAATATGAAATAGGACGATTGCTTCTGGTGCTTTTAATGCGTTGAATGGATCCCTTTTATTTGGTAAATCTATTTTTATTGGGTGGGCTAGAAAACATAAATCCTTAGGTCCTACAAATGCACTTCCATCAAGCTCTCCACTACCATTTTTGAGGGTGAGTTTAAACCCCAATTTTTAGATGGCTAACCGGCTGAAATTGAGTGCTTTATTGGTTCACGATCGTCCTTTTACGAACCACTATCTTGTAACTTACCTTACCCGACGTGGTACACTCGTGAATGAGGTGTATCATTGGGGAGCTTACGGGTTTATTGTGGTTTGTTCGGATTCTGACCATTTGGAAAAACTGCTATCTGATCACCGTGGTAAGGACGGATTGCTTGTGATTGATGTGACAACCCGGAAATTTCTGACCAAATTTAAACTTTATCTTTATATTATTACGACACGATAAGCAAATTTGTTAAGTTAAATCTCAATAATTTTAAACTGTGTTCATACATTCATTTAACCTCAACCAAATTCTGACGATTCACGAACCATTATATGAACGAATATGATTATATATGTATATGTGTATATATTATAATTTGAAAACGTTAACAAAGTATTAGATGTTTAATACTTTACATGAACGTATTTGTTTCAAAATATATTTAATATAATTATCCACGGAATTAAAAGATAATACCAAATGATTGAATTATCAGATACATTGTGATTATGATTACGGGTCTCTGTTATGAGGTCCACTATGATTTGAGAAATCTATTCTTTTTAACGATATTCGAAATAATTGGTAAAGTGATCTACATATGAGAACAAAGTGTCAAATAACGAAAATTGGACAAAAGTTAGTGAAAGACTAAATTTCATAATAATCAATTGATTTAGTTACAAGTGTATGAAAACGTTTTTCGATATAATGGAACTTGATTATTAAAATGTCCTTGTTTATATAACGTGAATTAGAATATTAGTTGTTGAATTTATAAGTAACTTGCAACGTGTATTTAAAACGTGTTTATAATTATTGAATATATATAATTTCAAATTAGTTAAGTAGTAGTAACACTTGTTTATTTGATTTGATTGATTTTTAAATAAACGTTGGTGCATAAATGAATTATATTAAATTAAGTTTTAGAGCGTAAACGTTAGGTGATATAATAATATCTATTGTTTAAACGGTTTTAATTTATATATATTAAACTTTAAAATATAATAGTTTTTGAAAAACTGAATATTATATTAGTAAATAAATATTTCTAACATATATAAGTTTATATTTCTAAATAAAAATATATTTATATTTTTCGAAGTGATGAAATATAATATTAACTTGGTCATAAAACGTTTTAGATTTAAAATAATATTATTAAACATAGTTTGATAAATAACGAGATTTTGATTTATAGAAGCAAATGACCAAAACACTCAAATGAATAAGTTACACTTTGAGTGGGATAATTTTTCTTTGATTTGAGTCTTGTTATTGATAAAGGTAAATTACACAAAACATAAAGTACCAGTTTTCTAAGCGTACGAAAATGAGTTCGAAAAATCGAAATCGGTACGTAAGTCGAGCGTCAACGTAGAACTCATCTGTGCTAAAATTACAAATCGACTATGCACGAGAATATAATATAATATTTAATTAATTCTAAAGATTAAATATATTATATATTAAATATATATATTATGTGTCGGTGGCTTATGAATTACGAATATGAGTTTCATTTATGTCTCATGCGATCACATGAGATCTCTACACAATCCTCATGAGATCGCATGAGGGGTTAGGTGAGATTACATGTCTTTAAATATCGGATGAATTCCATTTTCTAATTCACTTCACTCGATCACTCTCTCTCTAATATTACTCCGTAAGATATATTTAATTTATTTTATTATTATAATAATAATAATAATAATAATAATAATAATTATTATTATTATTATTATTATTATTATTATTATTATTATTATTAATATTATTATTATTAATATTATTATTATTAGTAGTAATAGGGTTATTATCATTAGTATTATACATAAAATACTACGACGAGGTCATGAATGTGTTATTTCATACGGGTTTCTCGAGCGGGATAGAGCTAAGGAAGTTATAGGTTATTGTTAAGGAGGTTATGAGTATGATTCAGGGGTATAGCTCGTGAGGTCAAACTAGTGTTTATCTTCTCCGTTGCGTCTACGTACTTTCCTGCAATATTGAATCACAATATTGATACGTGAGCACTCATATCCTATCTTTTATATATCAATAGTGTATCCCTGACTAGTGCTCGAGTGTATAGGATTATGTATGCTTGTATGTTTAATTTTTGCCGTTAGATAGTTATGATAAATCAAGAATTTGATACATATGCGATTGAGATAAGGTATATGCATGTCGTTGGAAAGCTCGCGAAAAATTAAGAACTCTTCATTTAGAACTCGTGTGATTTCGATGAACGGATTAAAAGATATGGTCAACTGAATTTTTGTATTATTATTAAAAATGATTATTATTATTATTACTATCGTCGTTATTATCGTCGTTATTATTATTATCTAATTATTATTATTATTTTTATCGTTATCGTTATCAATATTATTATTATTATTATTATTATTATTATTATTATTATTATTGTTATTATTATTATTATTATTATCATTAAAATAATTATTAGTATTATTATTAGTATTATTATAATTAGTACCATTATCATAAAAACCGATATTAGTATCAACTAATTATTGTGATTAATATTTTTATCATTATTATGAATGCGATATAAAAGGGAACTAAAAACTATTAAACAAATCGATTAGGAAATAATGAGTATGAGTATCATGAGGAAATTAAAATATTGTAAGATATTGATTTAGATAAAAATATCGTTTTCAGTATTTTTATCATCATCATCATCATTATTATTATTATTATTATTATTATTATTATTATTATTATTATTATTATTATTATTATTATTATTATTATTATTATTAAAAGTATTATTAATATTAAAACTATCATTTTTACTAAAATTATCATTTTTAATAGAAATATCATTATTATTATTATCATTTTAGTATTATTATTATTAAAAATTATCATTTTATAATTAATATCATCATTAGTAAATAAATATTGTTATTACTATTATTAGTAAAATAATAATAATTATAATTACAAAATAATACAACTTTTACTTATTATTGTTATTTTCGATATTATTTTATCAAATAAATATGTAGTACAAAGATATTTTACTACATGTAATATAATTACATTAATAATACCTATCATTATATTTTTATGATATTAAATGAACTTTATAAATTTTACTACTTAAGATATATAAAAGTATATTTTTATTATATAAATTTTAATATAAAATTTTATTTATTAATAAATGAATTATATTATTTACTCTAATAAAATCTGTAAATATATTAAATATATAAAACGACTATATATAATAATCATGTATAGATTTTTGGAAGTCATTTTGGGTCAAGTTGACTTTTGTTGACTTTTGTTGACTTTTGCATATTAGTCTCGAGCATTAGGATTGTGATTCACTACAGTTTAACCTAAATTGTGAGACAGATTTTGACCAATATATAAATATATATAATTAATATAGGTTCGTGAATCCGATGCCAACCTTGCATTTGTTCAATGACGTCATATGTATTTTTACTACGAAATACAGTATAGTGATTAGTGAGTTTCATTTACTCTCTTTTTAAATGCTTTTGCAATATATATTTTTGGGACTGAGAATACATGCACTGCTTTTATATATGATTTACAAAATAGACACAAGTACTTGAAAATTACATTCTATGATTGAATTATCTGATTGAATATCACCCTTTTGCTTAGTAACCTAAGAATTAGTGAACGCCACTAATTGATGCGAATCCTGAAGATAGATCTATGGGCCTAACGAACCCCATCCAGGTTATGGATGCTTTAGTACTTCGATTTTTATATACAGATGAGTGTACCTGTATATTTGTTGATATTCTATATGCATTTGTTAATGTTGGTTACCAGGTGTTCTTCATATGAATGATTTTTATACAGATGAGTGTTCCTGTATTATATTTTTTTTGCAGATGAGTGTTCTTGCAGTTAATTATGAAAAATGAAATCTTGTGGTCTATTAAAATTATGGAAATGATTGATTACGATAAAGAAATGAACTCACCAACCTTTTGGTTGATACTTGAAAGCATGTTTATTTTCAGGTATTAAGGAAATCTTTCGCTGTGCATTTGCTCATTTTAAAGATATTACTTGGATTCTGAAACGACCCGTCCATATTACTATAAACGCAGTACGTTATTCATTGGTCCCATAGCGAGGTATTTGACCTCTATATGATACGTTTTAGAAAAATATTGCATTCATTTCATAAAAAGCACACCATTATTATACATAATGCATGTTTTAAACAAGTGGGCGATTATTTAAGAAATAATCCCCATGATACATCGGTTTCCAAATACTACACACGTGACATAACAATCGAATATAATACATGACAAAGGTTTTATTGAATGCAACACTTCATTTAAACAAAAGCATGAGACTCCATGCACAACTTGCTCAGATAATGCAACAGCGGAAGACTTTCTTAAGGACCTGAGAATAAACATGCTTAAACAATCAACATAAAGGTTGGTGAGATATATAGGTTTAGCATCGATATAAATATAGACCACAAGATTTTCATAGTTATAAATATATGTACACTCGCAAGTGTATAAAAGTATTCTATAAGTTGTTGAGCGCTTTGGTAACCATACTTAACCATTAATGTGGCATATTCCCTTTATTATGAAATCTCCCTACACTGTACTAAGTGTAGTAAAAACAAAGTACTATGCAACCATTTACGATACTAGAGCGACTAGCCCGGTTGGGGTTGTCAAACCCGATAGATCTATCAATAGGATTCGCGTATACATGTTCTTACAACATGTAAATATTAGTTACCAAGCTATTAGGGAAGATATGCAAAGTGGTACAACTCAACGTAGAATATATTTTAAGTACTTGTATCTATGGCGTAAAACATAAAATGCATGTATTCTCATCCCAAAATATTTGTAGAGTTTAAAAATGAGACTATATACTCACGGTAGTAAAAGTATATTAATAATAAGTTTTCAACTTATTAAAAATATGACCGTCGTCCATGAAATCACGAACCTATAACAATAATAACGATTCAGATAATAATACGACATATGAATAAAATAAAGCAAGTTCATAGAATACTTATATAATAATTTTTAACATTTTATGTTAGTAGTCCATTGTTAGTAGTCCTTTGTCAGTAGTCCAAAATAGTCCAAAAAGTCCAAAAGTCCAATAATCGATATATATATATATATATATATATATATATATATATATATATATATATATATATATATATATATATATATATATATATATATATATATATATATATATATATATATATATATATATATATATATATATATATAATCTTAGAATTACCACACGGCGTATTGTGTAAGTATTGTCTTGCATCAATCCAGAGATGTATTGTATACGTATTGTCTTAGAATTAACTAAGACGTATTGTGTACGTATTGTCTTAGGATTTATCAAAACGTATTGTGCACGTATTGTCATGGAACGTACCAAGATTATTATATATATACAATCTCGAAATTAATCAAGAATATAATATTTTGTTATACTAATGATAACATGTCCAAATATATATAGGATATAGAAAAAGTTAACAAGAATATGGTTAATATAGTTTTTATAATATAAATTTCGTCTATACCACGTTAATTTTAGCAGATTTTGTTTTGCTCGCCAAATATTCATTACAACTCCATTTAAAGTGAATCAAATTGCTATGGATTCCTTAAGAAGTTAATTTTACAAAACCTATTCGAAAAGTTCATCCCAAGTAGTATTTTTTAGAACTTTACCCTCTTTTTGTGTCAGTGGACAGATTTGGAAAAATCCAGGCATCCAATATATGATTTTTGATAAAATACTTCCACTTTGTCTAAAATCATGAAAAAAATACTGGAAGTCTTATTTACATATATTAACATATTTCCAAAGTCTTAGCCTCGAACTCAAAGTCTAAGATAGGTTTTTAATTCCCAACCCAAAACAGTCCGCTTTTTACTGAATGGAGATTAAAGGATATATGTTAAGTTTCAAGGTGTTCTTCATATGTACAAGTTATAAGTTCTTATATTAACTTAATATAACATCATAATACATATAAATAAGTGTTATTAGAGTTAAGTTAGAAAGATTAGATTAGTTTTTCAAACAAGTTTAGAATCAACTAAACTATGTTCTAGTTTATAAACTCTTATATAGATAGCTATAAACATATGAACTGAACAAGAGTTGAAGTAGACTTTTTACCTCAAGTTTAGAATGTAAAGTTGCTGGAAAGAAATAGTAGAACAAAACTTGAGAGAGTTCTTGCAAGTGTGTGTGAAAATTGGAAGTAAAATTTAAAAAATGAATGTGTAAAAATGAGTTAGAAATGGTGCTTATTTATAAGCTTGAAAATTTGGCTTTTAGTGAAAATATCTAAGATAAGTTAAAATGTATTAAGTCATGGATGACATATTAAATTGATTAGGTCATGAATGACATATTACACAATAATTAAACAATTAAACATTGTTAATGAGAGATTTAATTATCATATTTTCAAGTTAAATATATATAAATCCATATATATACACAATAATTAAACAATTAAATCAAGTTATGACATTCGTGAATCGTCAGAATAAAAGGGTGAACAAAAGCTTGTGTAAAAATCTTTCCGGAGGTTCAAGATTTATTAAAAATTCATTGCTTATCAAGTCGAAATTATATAAAGATAAAGTTTAAATTTGGTCGAAAATTTCCGGGTCGTCACAGTACCTACCCGTTAAAGAAATTTCGTCCCGAAATTTGATCGAGGTCGTCATGGCTAACAATAAGAATGTTATTATGACGAATATAAGTTGATTCATAGGGTTTTATCATGATTGAGAAATATGGATAAAATAATTCGATTACTCGAAACGTATGAGTGAAGCTATCGTAAAAGAGTGAAATGAGAAAATAGGGATTCGTCTTATCTTTTGACGTCATCACGGTTGATCTCCGGATTAAAGAAAATCTTTGTAATCTATATAGGATTTGATTCTTCGGTGATTAAGGAAATTATGATCCTCTTCGATTTAATGCGATGATTCATCTCGATTTTTCTGTCGGATATTTCACTATAAATCCACCTCATTCGTTTCCTTTTAATTCACACCTTCTATTCTTTCTCCCTCAATTCTTACTTTAAAATTATTCATCAATATGCTTCATCCAGTGTTGATTCTCGATATACTCCTCCCTTTCATATCTGTCGTTCTTCTTTTTCATCTACCTCCGGAAGAATCTATTTACTTCTACTATACTCTTGGTTTTATAGTGTTTTTAGTTCTCTCGTGTCTTTATATTGCTATATGTATCGATATATACGGTTTATAGTTTCTGGGTTGTTGTTGGGTTTTATATTTTCCCTTATATTTCGATGTCCCTGCTTCTGTCTTCTATAATCATTGTCATCCCCAATTAATGCTCTCTTTTATTTGCTACGATTTATACCCCAATTTATATTTTGGAGTTTTGTCCTTTCGTTTCTTCTTCTCGTGATTAAGCACCACTTGTAATGGTCCAGAATTCGGATATATGAATTTCGGAATGAACATTGTTAATGTTCTAAGAAGGAAATTGTAATGGCACGATCTTGACTTGTCAAATTACTAGAATACCTCGAAAAAGGCCGAATCATCAAGAAATATTTTCTTGATATTTTAGAAGTTAAAGAGAATACAAGAGTCGTGTAACATAGCACATGACGACGTTATGATCTGTGAATCATCACGTTCCATTTAGAAACTCAGCATGACTTACTGTAATATAATCACGTTGATCAAGTGTCATTATATTATACTAGTTCATGCTTCAGTTCCCAACATTACTTCAAAAATATTCCTATTTTAAATTCGAAAGTTTCAGAATTTAGAAACTAAAATAGTTTCTTTTATGATATAATACAGACAACGCGAAGAGGTAAATGATTTCAGATAAGAATAATTATGGAAATATCTTCAGAAAATATGGAGGATATTTATAATGAAAGATACGATGATATCTTAGAATTTCTAATATCAGAGGATGATGAAGAATATTGTTCGTAAGGGTTTAGAGTCAGGAGCAAGGTATTCTATAATGACTTCAACAGATATGGAATCATTTGGATTCTTTGAAGGTAGATTTCGTCCTTGTGATTTATCCACAGCCTTCTTCATGGTTTGCTCAATTCGTATTTTTCAGTACCAAATCTTCTCTTTTTCTGAGCTTTGCCAACACACTACTCTTTATCATCAAACTTTTTACTGTTAAGGTCGTTTATAGTTTTTGCTGCTTCATTAGCATTTCGAGAACTAGTTCGCAGTTTAGGGTGTTTTTCAGAAACTTCACATTCAAAGTATATAAGTCCAGAAGATAGACACATATAGTTGTTGGCGTAGACATACTGCGAGATTTCAAAATACTGATTGCTATTTCCCGATGATTCGTATGACAATTCTCGTTACAAGATGCAGATGAGTAAATGATGGGGTTTTGATAAATATAAAGATTTTTCGGAAAGTCAAAGATCAATGAAGTTGTTAATAAGTTTACTGCTAATGTAGCGAGATATGAAAGGTTCCCCGGTAATAATGATGAAGGGGTAATCATTATAATAAGGCTTATTCGAATGAACAATTGAAGTTGGTTTGCTGGAGCTGTGACAAAACCGTCTATTTTTAGAAGGGATTGAAAAGTTATTTTAGCTAGTAAATGCCAAAAGGTCTGACATGGATACATGTTAAATTATGACTTTGGTTTCAAGAGTTTTTCAGGTACGTAACTGTGGATAACATGTGGTTGGATCATCATCTCGATTGTTCATTATTTGAAGTGTCTTCAGGTATTTCGAAGGGTTTGAACACAGATTATAATCGTTAATATACATACGATGTTCTAACATAGTTTTTGAAAGGACCCATCCTAATCCATCCGGACGAAGTCCATATCGATTATAAACGAATCACAACAGTTGATTACATCGCGAGGTACTTGGCCTCTATATGATACATTTTACAAATATTGCATTCATTTTTGAAAAGACAATCTTTCATTACATCAAAAGTTGACAATATGCATACCATTTCGTAATATATCTTACTATAATTGAATTAATAATAATCTTGATGAACTCAACGACTCGAATGCAACATCTTTTGAAATATGTCATGAATGACTCCAAATAATATCTTTAAGATGAGCAAATGCACAGCGGAAGATTTCTTTCGTACCTGAGAATGAACATGCTTTAAAGTGTCAACCAAAAGGTTGGTGAGTTCATTAGTTTAACATAAATAATCATTTCCATCATTTTAATAGACCACAAGATTTTCATTTTCTCATTAAATATATGTCCCATGCATAGAGATAAAAATATCATTCATATGGATTGAACACCTGGTAACCGACCTTAACAATATACATATTAGAATATCCCCATCATTCCGGGATCCTCCTTCGGACATGATATAAATTTCGAAGTACTAAAGCATCCGGTACTTTGGATGGGGCTTGTTGGACCCGATAGATCTATCTTTAGGATTCGCGTCAATTAGGGTGTCTGTTCCCTAATTCTTAGATTACCAGACTAAAAAGGGTGATATTCGATTCGATAATCCAACCATATAATGTAGTTTTGATTACTTGTGTCTATTTCGTAAAACATTTATAAAAGCTGCGCATGTATTCTCAGTCTCAAAAATATATATTGCAAAAGCATTTAAAAAGGGAGTAATGAAACTCACCTAATGTATTTTGTAGTAAAAATACATATGACTATATTGAAAAATGCAGGGTTGGCCTTGGATTCACGAACCTATATCAATTTTATATATATTAACACATAACATCACTTAAACAAGTTTATATGTTATTATTTTTATAAAAGTCTTTCATAAATTTCTAGTATATACTTTGTTTATATGTATCTTAATTTATATGTTATTTTAATACATATTTTAAATATATTTATTTTCAATATTTGAAATAATTAGTTATTACATATTATTAATGTAAATTCAAAAAGGTATGTAAAATTTTTATTAAAATAATTTCAATAATAATAATCATAAAAATGATGATAATAATAATAATAATAATAATAATAATAATAATAATAATAATAATAATAATAATAATAATAATAATAATAATAATAATATCAAATGTTAATAATACTGATAATGCTAAAAACGAACATATATTTCATAGCATTATTCCTCAAGAAAGACAAGCTTTTAGTTGCAATTGTTCTATTTACAAGTGATATTCGTTTAAATAATAAAAGGTGAAGACAAAAGACAGATTCGACGAATTGAAGACGCAAACGACCAAAAAGCTCAAAAGAACAAAAGACAATCAAAAAGGTTCCAATTATTGATAAGAAACGTCTCGAAATTACAGAAGTACAAGATTCAAAACGCAAAGTACAAGATATTAAATTGTACGCGAGGACGTTCGAAAATCCGGAACCGGGACTAGAGTCGACTCTTAACGCTCGACGCAACGGACTAAAAATTACAAGTTAACTATGTATATAAATATAATATAATATATAATTAATTATATTAATTATATATATATTATATATATATATATTAAAAACCGTCGGCAGCAAGAAACTCCAAGGGTGTGAGCTGTAAATACCTCTCCGCGACTCGCGGAGTTTTAAGGGCATTTTGCCGCGAGTCGCGGAGCCCCAATTTTCAACTCTGGCTATAAAGCCAACCGAATTCTGATCAAATATCATCATCTTTTTCTTTCTTCCTCTTCATACGTAAATATATTTATATTTATAATTTATATTTTAATTTTAATTATAATTCTAATAATAAGGGTATGTTAGCGAATGTTGTAAGGGTGTAAGTCGAAATTCTGTCCGTGTAACGCTACGCTATTTTTAATCATTGTAAGTTATGTTCAACCTTTTTATATTAATGTCTCGTAGCTAAGTTATTATTATGCTTATTTAAAACGAAGTAATCATGATGTTGGGCTAATTACTAAAATTGGGTAATTGGGCTTTGTACCATAATTGGGGTTTGGACAAAAGAACGACACTTGTGGAAACTAGACTATGGGCTATTAATGGGCTTTATATTTGTTTAACTAAATGAAAGTTTGTTAATGATAATATAAAGATTTACAATTGGGCGTCCCTATAAATTACCATATAAACTCGATCGGACACGATGGGCGGGGTATTTATATGTACGAATAATCGTTCATTTAACCGGACACGGGAATGGATTAATAGCCACTAGAATAATTAAAACAGGGGTGAAATTACATTCAAGGGTAATTGGTGTAATTGTTAACAAAGTAGTAAAACCTTGGTTTACACGCAGTCGATAACCTGGTGTATTCATTAAACAAAGTATTAAAACCTTGTTACAATTCGAATCCCCAATTAGTTGGAATATTTAACTTCGGGTATAATAATAATTTGACAAGGACACTTGCAATTTATATTTATGACTGATGGACTGTTATGGACAAAAACCAGACGGACATATTGAATAATCCAGGACAAAGGACAATTAACCCATGGGCATAAAACTAAAATCAACACGTCAAACATCATGATTACGGAAGTTTAAATAAGCATAATTCTTTTATTTCATATTTAATTTCCTTTATTTTATATTTAATTGCACTTCTAATTATCGCACTTTTATTTATTGTTATTTAATCGCACTTTTATTTATTTTTAATTATCGCAATTTTATTTTATCGCATTTTTATTATTCGCAATCGTTATTTACTTTACGCTTTAATTTAAGTCTTGTATTTATTTAATATTAGGTTTTAACTGCGACTAAAGTTTTAAAATCGACAAACCGGTCATTAAACGGTAAAAACCCCCCCTTTATAATAATAATATTACCTATATATATATTTGTATTTTTATAAAAGTAAACTAATATAGCGTTGAGCTTTGTTTAAAGATTTCCCTGTGGAACGAACCGGACTTACTAAAAACTACACTACTGTACGATTAGGTACACTGCCTATAAGTGTTGTAGCAAGGTTTAAGTATATCCATTCTATAAATAAATAAATATCTTGTGTAAAATTGTATCGTATTTAATAGTTTTTCCTAGTAAAATAATAACTATTTTATATACACCTCGTTCGACATCAAGTATTTTTGGCGCCGCTGCCGGGGAAAAACTCTTAAACGCCGGAAGCGCAACGCTAATATAAAAAAAAAAAAAAAGATTTTTTTTTAGTTTACTTTTATTAAAATTCGCTTTTGTAAAAATACGTTTTAATTATTCAAAAATATAAAAAAAAAAAAGAAAAAACAAAAATATTAGTATTTTTAAGATTTTGTTAAATATTTAAGTTTTATAAGTTTCTTTATTTCTATTTTAATTTATAAAAATATAAGTTTTATTTTAAAATCTTTTAATTATTTAAAAAACAGAAAACAGAAAAAATAAAAAAAAAAAAAAAATAAAGAAAAACGCGTAAAAACACAAAGCTGTCAACTGAATTCCTGAACCCCGCGACTCGCGGGGTTTTCTTCTTTAATTGCCGCGACTCGCGGAGACCCTCTGACAGGCGACAAGGAAGCCCTAATCGAGCATTAATTACGGGATATTATTAATATTAATTATTAATTAAACCTAATTATAATTATTATTATTATTATTTTTAGTTTTAGTTTTATTTTTACTTTTTATTTATTTATGTATTTAGTATTAATTAAGTTTTTATAAAATTATAAAATTAATAGTTTTATTAAATAAATAATATAAAAATAATATTTTTATAAAAATTGTACTTTTTACAACTTTTTATATATTTTGTTATTTTATACCTTTTTAATCGTTGTAGCGTAATATTTGTATTTTTTTAGCTCATATTTAATTTTAAACTTAGTTTTAGCTATAGTTATTTTTACTCCTATATTTTTAGGCTTTGCCGTAGAATTCCTTAAGTGCTTTTTCTTTAGACTAAGATTTAGGTGCTTTAGAATTTTGCGACGCCTTTTTAAGTTTTAGTTTCTTTTTAAGTTATTTCCATTTGGGATTTTGTTTTTCCTGTAAGCTTTAATATTTTTAGACACCTTTTACTATGTACCAATTATCATTCCAATTAGTAATTTCAATTTGCGATTATAATTTTAAGTTAGTTGTAGTAATAAGGTTAAATTAGTTAAGTATTTTTAAGTTTTTATAAGTTTCTTTTATTTTTCCGTCACCTTTTATTTTTCAACCATTTTTCTTTTTCGACCTTTTGCGACGAACTCTTTGTCTTTCTTATTTCTCGCCATTCTAGTTTTTAGGACATAGATTTTTATTCTACTTCTTATCTAAATTTCTTAAAATTACGAAAATTTATTTTAAGTGGTTAAATTGATAGACATCAAAATTTTCTGGTTCGTAGTAATAGTTGGATTTGTACGTGGACCGGGTTATTGGAGCCAAACAGTCCTCAATTATATTGAGACCAAACGAATCCTGCCCCTCTGCTGCATCTTTTGGCTATTCGAAACGTGGGCAAAATCAGAAAAGTCTATTGATTGGATAACTTATTATAACTTTTCTTTCCTTTTAAAAACTAATAGGATATTCTGTGAATGCACCGAGCAAGACGTTCATCACCTTTTGTACGTTCACCACCTGTAACTCGATCAAGACATCGTTTAACAAATATAACCGCCGTTGATTTTTCTTTAGAATCGTCATCCAGTCGACCAAGTACTTCAGTTCAAATTTCCGATAATCCATTTTTTGAACCCAACCTCACAATTGAGAATCCGGAAAATATTCAGGAACGGTTCGTAGATCCTGAACCATTAAACTTTCCTCCGGAACCACCAATCATTCAAACAGAGATTGTTGAGGAACGAACTATTAAATCAGAATCATCTATTGATACCGATTCAACAAATTCAATTATGGAGAATCTGGAACCTTTAAGTATGGAAGACCGAATGAGAGCTAAACGCACTGGCCAAGGTCACGCAATTACTCATCCAGACATTAATGCGCCAGATTATGAAATCAAAGGACAAATTTTACACATGGTGACTAATCAATGCCAATTTAGTGGTGCGCCGAAGGAAGATCCAAATGAACATCTACGTACCTTTAATAGGATCTGCACACTATTTAAAATACGAGAAGTGGAGGATGAATAGATATATCTCATGTTATTTCCCTGGACTTTAAAGGGAGAAGCCAAAGATTGGTTGGAATCGTTACCTGAAGGGGCGATTGATACATGGGACGTTTTAATTGACAAATTTCTTAAACAATTCTTTCCTGCATCTAAAGCCGTAAGACTTCAAGCAGAAATTGTTACGTTCACACAGAAGCCAAATGAAACTCTATATGAGGCGTGGACAAGATATGGAAAGTTGTTAAGAGGATGTCCGCAACATGGTTTAGACACCTGTCAAATAGTACAAATATTCTACCGAGGATGCGACATCACTACAAGAAAAGACATAGATATAGCAGCTGGTGGTTCTATTATGAAGAAAACCGAAACTGATGCTTACAAAATTATTGATAATACTGCTTCTCACTCACATGAGTGGCACCAAGAAAAAGATATCATTAGATCATCTAAAGCAGCTAGAGCCGATTCTAGCCATGACTTAGATTCCATTTCCGCAAAGATAGATGCTTTCGAGAGACGAATGGAAAAGATGACTAAAGATATTCACTCAATACGAATTAGTTGTGAGCAGTGTGGAGGACCACATTTGACAAAAGATTGTCTCAGTATTGAATTAACAATGGAACAAAGAGAGAATATTTCATACATAAACCAAAGGCCTGGAAATAATTATCAGAATAATTATCAACCGCCAAGACCGATTTACAATCAAAACCAGAATTATAACCGAAATATTCCATACAATAACCAACAAGGTCCTAGCAATCAACAAGTATCCAATAATACTTACAATCAGCAAAGACCGAATTTTCAAAACAAACCACCACAACAAACCGATGATAAAAAGCCGAATTTAGAAGATATGATGACAAAGCTAGTTGAAACTCAAACGCAGTTTTTCACATCTCAGAAACAAACCAATGAACAAAATGCTCAAGCATTTAGAAATCAACAAGCTTCTATTCAAAATCTGGAACAAGAAGTAAGTAACCTAGCAAGGTTAATAGGTGAAATAAAACCGGGAAGTCTACCTAGTGATACAAATGCTAACCCCCGGAATGAAACAGCTAAAGCTATTACCACAAGAAGTGGAACAACACTTAAACCACCTGAAATACCTGTAACTTCTGATGAAACTATTCCTACTCCACAAGAACCACAACCTGATAAAGAAAAGGAAAAAGAAACGGTAGTTGAGAAGGTTAATGAAGATAACACAGTTAAGGATAAACCTTATGTTAAACCATACCAACCACCACTTCCTTATCCGAGTAAAATGAAGAAAGAAAAACTTGAAGCCGAGCAATCCAAATTCTTGGATATGTTTAAACAGATAAATGTAAATCTTCCTTTCATTGATGTAATTTCAGGAATGCCAAGATATGCTAAATTCTTGAAAGATCTAATCACGAATAGAAAGAAAATGGAAGAACTCTCGGCTGTTACTATGAATGCTAATTGTTCAGCAGTGCTGTTGAATAAGATACCAGAAAAACTATCTGATCCAGGAAGTTTCACAATTCCATGTTTTCTGGGTAGCCTTAGTTCAATAGAAGCATTAGCAGACTTAGGTGCTAGTATAAATCTAATGCCGTATTCACTATACGCTAAACTAGACCTTGGAGAATTAAAACCAACCAGAATAAGCATACAACTAGCCGATAGATCAATAAAATATCCTAGAGGGATAATGGAGAACATGCTAGTTAAAGTTGGTACTTTAGTATTTCCAGTAGATTTTGTTGTTTTGGACATGGAAGAAGATTCTCAAGTTCCTCTCATATTAGGAAGACCATTCTTAAACACGGCTAAAGCAATGATAGACGTGTTCGGTAAGAAACTGACCCTAAGTATAGAGGATGAGAGTTTTACCTTTTCAGTTGATAGAGCAATGCAACAACCACAATCTGCAGATGATACATGTTATTATATTCAAACTATAGATGCACATGCAGAATTATTAGAAGAATTTCCAGAATTACAAGGAACAGGAGAATGTTCTTTAGGAGAAGGTAATGAACCAATTGATGAAGCTGAAATGTTAGCTACACTTATAGCTAATGGATATGAACCAACAACAGAAGAAATTTAAATGCTAAAAGAAGAAGACAGAT
This sequence comes from Rutidosis leptorrhynchoides, assembly GCF_046630445.1. Lineage (NCBI taxonomy): Eukaryota > Viridiplantae > Streptophyta > Magnoliopsida > Asterales > Asteraceae > Rutidosis > Rutidosis leptorrhynchoides. The sequence continues at coordinate 115,199,576 of NC_092341.1, read as the reverse complement.
ATCGATATAAATCATCGATAGAAGAACCTCCGAAATTAGAGTTAAAGCCACTTCCAAACCATTTGGAATACGCCTATTTACATGGTGAATCTGAATTACCTGTAATAATATCGTCTTCTCTTACTGAAAATGAGAAATCACAACTCATTTCTGTGTTGAAAGCTCATAAACCAGCTATTGCATGGAAGATTCATGATATTAAAGGAATAAGTCCTTCGTATTGCACACATAAAATCCTTATGGAAGAAGGTCATAAAACGTATGTGCAACGTCAACGAAGACTAAATCCTAATATGCAAGATGTAGTTAAGAAAGAGATTATTAAACTGCTAGATGCAGGTTTGATATATCCAATTTCTGATAGTCCATGGGTAAGCCCAGTTCAATGCGTACCTAAGAAGGGTGGCATGACTGTCATTACAAATGAGAAAAATGAGCTTATTCCTACTAGGACTGTAACAGGATGGCGTGTATGTATTGATTATAGAAAATTAAATGACGCCACCAGAAAAGATCACTTTCCCTTACCTTTCATAGATCAAATGTTGGAAAGATTAGCCGGAAATAGTTACTATTGTTTTCTAGATGGATTTTCCGGATATTTTCAAATTCCAATAGCACCCGAAGATCAAGAGAAAACCACATTCACGTGCCCTTATGGTACTTTTGCTTACAAACGCATGCCATTTGGACTTTGCAACGCCCCTGCAACCTTTCAAAGGTGTATGATGGCGATTTTTCATGACATGATAGAAGAATGCATGGAAGTATTCATGGATGACTTTTCAGTCTTCGGTGATACATTTAAATCATGTCTAGTAAATCTGGAACGAATGCTAATTAGATGCGAAAAATCAAATCTAGTACTTAATTGGGAGAAATGCCATTTCATGGTTAAAGAAGGCATCGTTCTTGGACATAAAATTTCAAAAGAAGGAATTGAAGTGGATAGAGCTAAAGTAGATGTAATTGCTAAACTTCCACATCCCACCAATGTTAGAGGAGTTAGGAGTTTTCTAGGACATGCCGGTTTTTACCGACGTTTCATAAAAGATTTTTCTAAAATTGCCACTCCTATGAATAAACTCCTAGAAAAGGATGCGCCATTCATCTTTACAGATGAGTGTATCAAATCTTTTAATATTCTTAAAGAAAAACTCACTAATGCGCCGATCATGATAACACCAAATTGGAGTCTACCATTTGAACTAATGTGCGATGCAAGTGATTTTGCAATGGGAGCCGTTTTAGGACAAAGGATTGAAAAACGATTTCAACCTATATATTATGCTAGTAAGACGTTACAAGGAGCACAAACGAACTATACAACTACTGAAAAAGAACTCCTTGCTATTGTCTTTGCTTTTGACAAATTTCGATCATATCTCGTTCTAGCAAAAACGGTGGTCTATACCGACCATTCTGCTCTTAGATACCTATTTTCAAAACAAGATGCTAAACCAAGATTAATCCGTTGGATCTTACTCTTACAAGAGTTTGATATTGAAATCCGAGATAAAAAAGGAGCAGAAAATCTCGCCGCTGATCATCTTTCTCGTCTTGAAAATCCCGAATTAGAAGTTCTGAATGAATCGGCCATACAAGACAACTTTCCTGATGAATATCTATTGAAGATAGATTATAAAGAAATCCCATGGTTTGCAGACTATGCAAACTACTTAGTTTGTGGATTCCTTGAAAAAGGATTATCGTACCAAAGACGAAAGAAATTCTTCAGTGATATAAAACACTATTTCTGGGAAGATCCACATCTGTTTAAAAGTTGTCCCGATGGAATAATACGCCGATGCGTATTTGGAGATGAAGCTAGTAAAATTTTAAACCATTGTCACACAGGACCAACAGGAGGGCATTATGGGCCTCAACTAACAGCAAGAAAAGTTTATGAAGCTGGATTCTATTGGCCTACAATTTACAAAGACGCACACCTTCTTTGCAAATCCTGTGATGCATGTCAAAGGGCCGGAAAAATAAGTCAACGTGATGAAATGCCACAAAATGTCATCCAAGTATGTGAAGTATTTGACATTTGGGGTATTGACTTTATGGGTCCATTTCCAAAATCTCATAATAATCTATATATACTCGTAGCCATTGATTATGTATCTAAATGGGCGGAAGCACAAGCTCTCTCAACTAACGATGCACGAGTTGTAGTCAACTTTTTAAAACGTCTTTTTGCAAGGTTTGGAACACCGAAAGCTTTAATAAGTGATCGGGGTACTCATTTCTGTAATAATCAACTTGAGAAAGTTCTTAAAAGATATGGAGTAACTCATAAAATCTCCACCGCATATCATCCACAAACAAGTGGACAAGTTGAAAATACCAACCGAGCTTTAAAACGTATTCTAGAGAAAACCGTAGGATCAAATCCGAAGGAATGGTCCATTAAATTGGAGGATGCACTCTGGGCTTTTAGAACAGCCTACAAAACTCCAATTGGAACCACACCTTTTAGACTTGTTTATGGAAAAGCATGTCATCTTCCAGTAGAAATTGAACACAAAGCATTTTGGGCTTTGAAAACATGTAATCTTGATTTACATGAAGCCGGACGTCTACGATTAAGTCAACTAAACGAATTAGAAGAATTAAGACATGAAGCATACGAAAATTCGTTAATCTATAAAGAAAGAACGAAGAAATGGCATGATAAAAGAATCAGAAGTTCAAAAGAATTCAAAGAAGGAGACAGAGTTCTTCTTTTCAATTCACGATTCAAGCTATTTCCTGGAAAATTGAAATCAAGATGGTCTGGACCATTCATAGTCAAAAGAGTTTTCCCATACGGAACGATAGAATTAATAAATTCAAATGGGATTGAATTTAAAGTTAATGGTCACAGAGTTAAACATTACATACATGGTCCGATGGAAGTCGACAACGAAGTTAATCACAATTTCGACACCACAGCTAACTAAGTGTGGGGAGAATCAAGTCTTTAAAGGATAATATGTATTTCTGTTAGAGTTAGATTGTCTGTTTTCGTGTAGTTCTCGAAAATGGAACACGTATGGTCTTTCCCTAGCAGACCCTAAAGAACTAGTCTTCTCCCCCCATTCTGAATTTTTATTTTTTTAGGTTTTTAAGAAATGAAGACTGCCTGTGAACTAAACCATGGTCTAATGCTACACGCTTTGATCACTAAACGTAATAATGACATACTCCCGAGTGAAATAGTATCAGTAATCAGAGAAAGAATGGACGGAGTTAGAAAAGGATCCAGATGCGAAGATAATAAGTTACAATTTGGTAAAGGAAAATCAAAATCCGCAGCGAAAAGAAGAGCACGACACCTAGAACGATGTCACAAATGCGGAAAATGGTCACATGGAGGTAAATGTTCAAATAATCAAACCTATTCAAATACCGAATTTGTTACTTTATGCAGAGACGGACCGTTCATATGTTTAGAAGAAAAGACAATGAATGCTCGAGGTTACGCCTATGCAGCCATGGAAAACCAATTAAACCGACTATCTTATGAATATAAAAGATCATATAACTAAGAAATCTATTTCACAGGTATGTCTGTACAGTTTTTATTTTTATTTTTATTTTTAACCTTTTGATAATAAACGCTAATTTGTTCGCTAAAAAGTATTAAATTGGTATTGAATAAAATTAGGTTTGGCGACCGAAATTATTGATATCATTCAAAAATTTATTACATCACTGCGAAATTTAACGTTTATTCTTAAGGTATAAATATCTTTAATCAATCAACCCAAAATATTTCAAAAATTCGTCATGAGTTAAATTAGGTCTTGGAACCGAAATTACTTTACCGAAAAGAGGGGCGCATATTTTTGATAATATTTGATTGATTAAAGTGGGATAAAAAGACAAAAAGATTTTTAATTTTATTTTTACCATATTTAAAATTAATATTTAAATCTTAAATTAATATTGTAAACTTTGTAAAAACAATATTTTTAAAATTGTAAATATTTGAAAAATTAATATAAGTTTGGTGTGAATTTATAATATGAATTTTTAAATTAAGTTTGGTGTGAATTTTTAATTTTTAAAATATGAAATTTTAACTTTATGCATTTCAAATTTTAAGTTTGGTGTGATTATTTTTTTTTTTATTAATTTTGAATTTTATATTTAAGTTGTGTGAATTTTAAAAAAACAAAAAAAAAAAATTTACTTTATCTCATTAAGTTAAGAATATGATTTTTAAAATTCGTCGTAAGTTGAAGACTAGGTCTTTGAACCAAAATTGCTTTACCCGAGGGAGGGACGAGAACTTTTATTATCATTATTTTTAATCTTATTGATTTAAAGTATGCCAAAAACATTAAAAAACCCAAAAATCTTAGCTTTTAAAACAATCGCTACAAAAAGACAAATTTTAAAATTTTGTCGAGGGACGGACTAGGACATCGATCCGAAACGACCTCGTCCTAAATAACAAGGGAAACAAAATTTTAAAATTAATTTCTTAATTGTTTTATAAGTTAAAGATTATATAAAAAAAAAAAAAAAAAAAAAAAAAGGGTAAACTCCGCGACTCGCGGAGTTTGCAGTGCAAAACCTCCGCGACTCGCGGAGGGATCAAAAATCAAAAAAAAAAATAAAAGAGCTGAACGATCAGTTCACTCTCCCACACACATAAACACCCAAATACTGCGAAAAAAGAACCCGAAAACCACCGAAAATCACCTCCAAAAATCTCAATTTTTAACCGTTAATCACCAAATTTTTTGCTAAAATCATGTTGAGAAGGATGATATCTAAGAACTACTCAAGAAAAACGGTAAATTTCTACACCTAAACACCATTTAATTCGAATTTTAGTGTTCTTGAGCTATTTTTCCCCAATTTGATTTTGATGCTTTTTAGTGTAATTAGACTTAAATTGTTTATGTATTATGCTTGTATAACCTAGATTGATGCTGTTTAACATGATTAGAAGCCTTAAACTTCAAATTTTGAATAATCTAGGGTTTGTGTTCTTGAGCAATTTGGGGCTTTTTGATATAAACAGGTTATGGCCGATTTTTGTCATGAATTGTTGCTAAATTGAGTAGTATAACATGTCTAGGTAGTTAAACGATCCAAACTTTGAGCCTAAACATGATTTTGAGAATTAAAGTGGACTTTTTCAAGTCCAAAATTCATGAACTTGATTTTTGAAAGATAATGCCATTTGAGACTTGTTTATTTGCTAGTAATGATTATTTTGACATGTTATTTGAGTTGAATGCTTATGAACTTGGCGAAAATTTTCGTATATGCTTATTTGAAAAAGTGTAGATTTGATAAAAATGTGAAAATAAGCTTAAGTTTGATATAAATTGATAATGTCATTGTAATTATTTTGATTGATGATTTTGCTGACACTAATGCATATTTGGATGCACAAAATTTGTGTTTGATGTGTTTTGCAGAATGAAAGGGGTGAATCTTCATCCCAAGCCCGCCATGCTCCTGCTGAGAACTTGGAACAACAGGAGGTAGATAACTACTACAAGCAGGATGTACCTCATCCAGTCATGACCTTTTCAGATATGCACTTGGAACAGTTGCACCCGAACCTGCGATTTGACAGACTTTGGATAGATTATCCAAAATATCAACGGGGTTTGCATACTCTTCATTCCAAGGTTGTTGAGGTACCGAGGGTCATAGAATGGGGACCCTTGGAAGCTGTAGAATTGGCCGGGCCAATTAGGGAATTACTGGTACAGAGGTATGGTAATTCTTCTTTTAATGACTGGATATGTTTATTCACCATACGCAGACCTGTATATAAAGTATGGTGTGAAGAGTTGTTATGTAGTATAGAGTTGAATGATCGGGTAGCTAGTTTAACCGATCGTTCTTTTATTAGATTTTTGTTAGGCGGTTCGATGCGCCACATGTCTTTACTAGACATGGCTCAGGCTTTACGTATATATACGCCTGAGGAGTTAGCGTCTGCCGATTGTAGAGGATTGATACTAAACGGTAGAAAGATAGATGAGAATTTTGATACACACGGTGTGTGGAGTCAAATGACAAGCCATCACCGTTTCAAAGGGGGAAACTACTCTTATTTGGATATAGATAGAGCCGAATTAAGAGTAATACATAGGTTTTTAGCTAATTCGATTACACAAAGGGGTAAAAACAAAGAAAAGGTAAATGAACAAGATTTGTTTTACCATATGTGTATTCGAGACCCACACAGCGCTGTAAGTATACCATATTGTGTGGGTTATTATTTATCAGCTATGGTTCGGGGGATGCGTCCACATAGCATAATAGGAGGTGGTATTTTTATTACTTTGATTGGTGAATATCTCGGTGTGGATATAAGTCGGGGGGGATTATTAGTAGAAGAGCCGGAACCCCGCGACACTATAGGTTTAAATGTATACCATGGTGCGAAAGTTTTGAAGCGGCGAAATAACGCCGCAGTACGATACAATGGTAGACATCCACAGGTAGAGAGAAACCAGGAACAAGGTAATGTAGGAGGGGGGAATGAGATGCAAGAAATGCATAGGTTTATAGCTTCTCAGGAATACGAAAATGCTAGACAGAGAGCATTTGAAGATTGGCAAGTTCATCAGAACCAGATCATAGCGCATTGCCAACATATAGGTAGAAACTATATTCCTACACCGAAACCCGTCTTCCCTCCTTGGTCGATAGAGATGCAGCCACCATATCCTACGTATGATCCTGCCGAAGCATTCTATAGCACGTATGGTTATGCCTGGAACCCCTATTGGTACCAATATCATCCTTAGTTTACTTATTATTATTTTTTTATTATTATTTTGTAATTTGTATTTATTGATACATTTAATATTTTTGTTAATATTGTAATCATTTTTTATAATTATCTAACTTTTATTCTTAGATTTTAATAATTTTTGAACGTGGGGTAATATACCAAACTTCAAAAATATGTATATATGTTTGCAGTTTATCTTATGTACACAACAGGGTAAAACAACGCATTTTCAAAGACTGGCATTAAGTTCAGCAAAAGCAAGTAATTTTGACGACAAGATGCAAAATATATGTGAAATAACAACAAGACGGAATGAACAAATGATGTGCACCATTTATCATTCAGCAAACAAACGCCAATATATTTGGAAACTTTGGTAAAAATTTAATCATTTTCACACAAATCACCCTCAATAATTTAAATTGTTACTGATTTCTTGCAAATGAGGGCATTGCAAGATCTTAAGTGTGGGAAGGGGTTAAATTCTTTCGGATTTTAAAATTTTTATATTAAACACTTGGTTACCATTAAAAATACTAGTAAAGCAGTAGTTGTATTAGAATCTAGTGCTCTCTGATAAAAAAGAACAGCCCTAGTCTTATATACTGACTACCCAATTCTAGTAAAATTTTTTAAAATTTTCAATTAAATGAATTCAAAATCATGTTTATACATATTTATGAACGATAAAACTAGGTTTTAACACCGAAATTATTGTTACCTCGGAAAGGACATAAATTGAGAAACAAACTAAAATGTTAAAATTCATTTAAAATGGAATAGAGGACGATAAAAAGGAAAATAAAAGCCAAGTGTGGGAAAATTTACCAAGTTATTTTAAACATATGTCACATATATCTGTAACAAATAACTGAAAATACTTTTGCTTTGGACTAAACTAAACTGTTTTACCCGATGAAAGAAAAGAAGAGATGGATCTACACGATGAATCAATTCCATCACTAAAAGGAAGTAAAGTCTTCCGAAAAAGACACGCGCTTCTTGATTTAGGTCATGAAGTTGTCGTCCAGACCAGCTGTAGGTTGACGAAAAATCTAGAAAAGTCATCACTAAAATCAGCAGGAAATCCACGGACCTCAGCATTAAACAGGGTCGCCAAGTGGTCAGATTTATCCTAACCATGAGAAGGATTTATCTCGTACAATGGGGGGCACCATGCAAATTAGCTGGATAAGACTAATGAATCAGATCCCCAGAAAGGATAATCTCCTTAAAGATTAAAAATCAGCTTTTAAGACTGATATTACTCAATCCTAGAGATTGACCTTAAAGATTGAGAATTCAAACTCATGGAATTCGATGATATCTAAGCTCGAGCTTAAACGAGAAAATATTTTGATCAAAATTACAAACCGATTTGTTTTCTGAAAACCCTATTTTCAATACGTTCATTACGATTGAACGTAAAATCCTAGGAATTCACCTAGAATTCATTAGGTCACCTGAACTAAATCGGGTGTCAACCGTAAGAACGGTGGTTGCATAGCATGGTCAAAGACAGGACCTTGTGCCAAACCGACAAATTATAAGGGTGAGCTTTACTATTGCTCCTACCAAGGATAGTAATTGCGTCCGACACGTTATAGACCATAATCAAAAGCATGTCACGGGACATTGCCTTAAACAGTTGCTTGTTCAACGCTTTCCTTTACAACCGGACGGTAGTTTGCCGAAAGGTAATATACGGAACAAGTAAACTGGACGTGTTGCTTTCCAAATACAAGGTTAGCAAGTGGGTGACACAAAACCGCAAGTTTTGAGCTAAAATTTTCAAATCTGAAACCCACCAAACCCACAAAAATATTTTGCAAACACCGGTAAAGGGTTATTCCGGAAAACTTATCTAGGGTAAAAACTAGATTTAATTTTCAAAAGATCAAATGTTTTCATAAAGATCCAATTTCCTTAATGGATCTAAATTTTTATAGTCATGTGGGACTGTAAACCATATCGTTACTACCATTGTTTATACCGCCGTATAGAAATCACTGATGTACAAAGTGTGAAGAATAAAGAAGTGATTCTAGTATTTCAAGACGATATTGCTTGAGGACAAGCAACGCTCAAGTGTGGGAATATTTGATAATGCTAAAAACGAACATATATTTCATAGCATTATTCCTCAAGAAAGACAAGCTTTTAGTTGCAATTGTTCTATTTACAAGTGATATTCGTTTAAATAATAAAAGGTGAAGACAAAAGACAGATTCGACGAATTGAAGACGCAAACGACCAAAAAGCTCAAAAGAACAAAAGACAATCAAAAAGGTTCCAATTATTGATAAGAAACGTCTCGAAATTACAGAAGTACAAGATTCAAAACGCAAAGTACAAGATATTAAATTGTACGCGAGGACGTTCGAAAATCCGGAACCGGGACTAGAGTCGACTCTTAACGCTCGACGCAACGGACTAAAAATTACAAGTTAACTATGTATATAAATATAATATAATATATAATTAATTATATTAATTATATATATATTATATATATATATTAAAAACCGTCGGCAGCAAGAAACTCCAAGGGTGTGAGCTGTAAATACCTCTCCGCGACTCGCGGAGTTTTAAGGGCATTTTGCCGCGAGTCGCGGAGCCCCAATTTTCAACTCTGGCTATAAAGCCAACCGAATTCTGATCAAATATCATCATCTTTTTCTTTCTTCCTCTTCATACGTAAATATATTTATATTTATAATTTATATTTTAATTTTAATTATAATTCTAATAATAAGGGTATGTTAGCGAATGTTGTAAGGGTGTAAGTCGAAATTCTGTCCGTGTAACGCTACGCTATTTTTAATCATTGTAAGTTATGTTCAACCTTTTTATATTAATGCCTCGTAGCTAAGTTATTATTATGCTTATTTAAAACGAAGTAATCATGATGTTGGGCTAATTACTAAAATTGGGTAATTGGGCTTTGTACCATAATTGGGGTTTGGACAAAAGAACGACACTTGTGGAAACTAGACTATGGGCTATTAATGGGCTTTATATTTGTTTAACTAAATGAAAGTTTGTTAATGATAATATAAAGATTTACAATTGGGCGTCCCTATAAATTACCATATAAACTCGATCGGACACGATGGGCGGGGTATTTATATGTACGAATAATCGTTCATTTAACCGGACACGGGAATGGATTAATAGCCACTAGAATAATTAAAACAGGGGTGAAATTACATTCAAGGGTAATTGGTGTAATTGTTAACAAAGTAGTAAAACCTTGGTTTACACGCAGTCGATAACCTGGTGTATTCATTAAACAAAGTATTAAAACCTTGTTACAATTCGAATCCCCAATTAGTTGGAATATTTAACTTCGGGTATAATAATAATTTGACAAGGACACTTGCAATTTATATTTATGACTGATGGACTGTTATGGACAAAAACCAGACGGACATATTGAATAATCCAGGACAAAGGACAATTAACCCATGGGCATAAAACTAAAATCAACACGTCAAACATCATGATTACGGAAGTTTAAATAAGCATAATTCTTTTATTTCATATTTAATTTCCTTTATTTTATATTTAATTGCACTTCTAATTATCGCACTTTTATTTATTGTTATTTAATCGCACTTTTATTTATTTTTAATTATCGCAATTTTATTTTATCGCATTTTTATTATTCGCAATCGTTATTTACTTTACGCTTTAATTTAAGTCTTGTATTTATTTAATATTAGGTTTTAACTGCGACTAAAGTTTTAAAATCGACAAACCGGTCATTAAACGGTAAAAACCCCCCCTTTATAATAATAATATTACCTATATATATATTTGTATTTTTATAAAAGTAAACTAATATAGCGTTGAGCTTTGTTTAAAGATTTCCCTGTGGAACGAACCGGACTTACTAAAAACTACACTACTGTACGATTAGGTACACTGCCTATAAGTGTTGTAGCAAGGTTTAAGTATATCCATTCTATAAATAAATAAATATCTTGTGTAAAATTGTATCGTATTTAATAGTTTTTCCTAGTAAAATAATAACTATTTTATATACACCTCGTTCGACATCAAATACCTAAAAGAGTTGTGTTTCAGCCCAATTAAAAATCAATTCATCGCAGCCCAACTGGAAATTGAGGCCTAGTATTCTTATCAGTTCACTGGTAACCATCGGCCCAATTAATCAATTAAAGGTTTAATACCCCAATCAGTTTAACAGACTCAATTACTCCATTTAATTCCGTTGTCGGCTCAAAGTAGATCGAGCATAGTAAAATCCTCAACTCAGAAGACAATCGCAGCTCGAGTTTTCTTTGATTCGCTAAACAATCGATCGATCTAGCAACCCTATCAAGGTATAGTCAGTCTTTGATTTATCATACTCACCGTTATCGAATCAGTTGAAGATTGAAGTAATTGATGTTCAACTTATGAAGCAATCAACAATCGGTAACTACAGGTACTGCATCGTTTATCATCTTCATCGATCTAATTATCATCGGTTATTATTATCACTAAATTATTACAGAGAATAGAAACCGAAAATGGTGCTCCCTTTATTTATTTACTTATTTATTTATATATTTTTATTATCCATCATCGTTCATCGAAAGTTGTAAATCAATTCATCCAGTTGTACTGCAATGTAATCTATCAGTTGGTTCAAATATGAAGGATTGAAGTATTATTATTTTTTTTTTTTGAAAAAAAATAATAATAATTTTGATGGTGTTTTGTGGGGAAAATGGTTTGATAGTATAGAAAGAGTAAGTCGCAACAGTTGTTGGTGAGTTTATTGTTTTAGAGTTTCGAATAAATACAGGAACAAAGATTTGGTTGAAGTATATGATCCTAAAGATTGTTGCAGGTCTGTTATCGTGATGTTTTTGGACAGAACAGGTTAATGAAGGAAGTAGGAAAAAGAAGAGTAGCATCAGAAACTTACAGCAGGTTTTAATTGTGGGGTTCTAGTGGGCTGTTCGATCAGACAGGAAAAGAGCAGCCACATTGTCAATACCGTGGGCTTCAAATTATCTCAGGTAAGTGTTTGTTTACTCTCGATGATTGCAGGTTATTTTATTATGAAACAGAAACAAGGTAGAAACAGATAGAGTTTAAAGAATTGATGTTTATGATGTTTTGAGGTTTCTTGTTTATCTTTGATTCAAACACAGGAACGAGTAGAGCAGTATATAGGAGGTAATGATGATGGTTTTAGTCATCAAACTGAAAAATAGGATAAATGATTTCAGGTGCTGGCTGTGGTTACGATCCTCCACAGAATGGTGGTGGTGATGGGTTTCCTTTGAATTGGAACAGAAGGTAGTAGCATTAGTGGTTAACATGTTTTTGTATTCTCAAATTGGTGATGGTCTTGGGATGATGATGTTCTATCAAGAGTAGGAATCAAGTAAGGGGGTTTTGCTTTGGTTAAGTGCAACAATTTATTTTAGTAGTAAAGACTAAATTACATGGGTTTTAGTTTTGGGTGTGTCCTTTAGATTAGATAGATAATGATAGATATAGATGTGTAACAGAATAGTATCTTGATATGTTAAGTGTTGGTGGTTTTTGTATATGGTAGAGACACATGTATACATATATATTTATATGTATATATCCATTGTATTTATAGTAATGCAATGATAATTAGTAAGGTGTTGCTTGGTTCGATTGATGCAAACAAAACAAAAGTAGTTTACAAAAAGGTTAGATCAAAAAATATTAAAGTCAAAATGATGGTAATTGTGATCAGTGTTGCTTAACACATTGTGGAGTATTATATAGCTATATATTCTTTATATATTATACATGAAAAGGATGTGCATCTGAAAGTGAAACATATTAATTCCATTATAATTCAATTTTTGCCAAGTGGGTTTGTATTGTATTGATTTGGATGCTTAAAGAACCTTTAGACCAAGTCAAATATGTTAGAAGAAAAATGAATAAAATCCAAATAAGGATTATGACATCCAACTAATTTTGGTTTGTAATGCTAAGGGAATCAAGTTATTAAACCTAGCAGACATACTTTAAAAAATAGATAGTGATTTACAACAGAATTGGTACGTATGATTCATACATATATATAATTAATAATTATAATTATATTAATAATAATTAAAATTCCAATAATAATTGCATTAATAATAATAATGATATTGTCAAATAATACTAAAAATGATATTTATAATAATTTATAATAATAATACTAATTATTAATGATAATGGTAATAATATCTAATAATAATACTATTATTAATCATAAACACTAAATTATAATTTTATTATTAGTTATATTAATAATGATATTAACCTTGATACTTATAATATTAATAATAACAATAACAATAACATAACAAATCAAATATATAAATTTTATATTATAATTTTTTTGTAATATGTAATGGTACCGAGATTAAATAATAATGTATATAATAATAATATAACAACTAGAATTAACTTGTAATTACATATAATGTATTACCAATTCATTATACTATATCTATACACACATAAATGTTCATGAATTGTCGGGAATGGTCAATGGGCAAATGCATTCATGAACATAGTTCCAAAAATTTTAAGACTCAACATTACAGACTTTGCTTATCATAGCGGAATCATATAAAGATTAAGTGTAAATTTGGTCGAAAATTCCCGGGTCGTCACAGTACCTACCCGTTAAAGAAATTTCGTCTCGAAATTTGAGTGAGGTCGTTATGGCCAACAATAAAAATGTTTTCATGACGAATATGAGTTGATAAATAGAATTTTATCGTCATTGAGTAATATGGATAAACAATTCGATTACTCGAAGCGTACGGATGAAACTATCACCAAAGAGTGAAATAGGAAAGTAAAGATTCATTTTAACTTTTGACAGAGTCATGGTTGAATTTAGGAGAATAAAGTTCGTCTTAACTTTTGACGTTGTCTCGATTGAATTCCGGAATTCAAGGGATTTAAAGAAAATCTTCGAAATCTAAAAGATTTGATTCTTCGGCGAATAAGAAATTTAAGATATCTATAATTAAATACTGTGATCTGCCTTGATTACTCTGTCTGATGTTTCCATTATAAATTAAACCCCTCCGTCCCATTATTCTCACCATTCATATACTTTCTTTCTTAGTTCATACATCCAAAAGATTGTGAAAATGCTTAGTCCAGGTCTAATCCTTGATACTTTCCTAACCTTCATATCTGTCATTCTTCTTTTCAATCTTCCACCAGAAAAATTTGTTTACTTTTACTTTTATCCTGGGGTGATACTATTCTTAATTATGCCGTGTCTTTATATTGCTATTCGTATTAACATTCGCGGTTTGTAATTCCTGTGTTTGTGATCGGCTTTATATTCTCCTTTAAATTTCGGAGCTCCATGCTCTTGTTTTCTCTTCCCGACTCCAAGTCAAGCGAATAATGGTCCAGAATTTGTAGATATAGAGTTCCGAATGATTATAATGTTTTAAGCAGGAAGGAACGTGATGGCACAATTTGATTTTCAAATTTATCAACATCACGGAAGATAGAACCATCAAGAATACATTTTCTTGATTTGTTCAGGAGTTAAGTAGGATGAAAGAGTTATATAACATGGCACATGATGACGTTATGATCAGTGAATCATCACGTTCCAATAGAAGCTCAGCATGACTTACTGTAATATAATCACGTTGATCAAGTGTCATTATATTATACTAACTCATGCATCAGTTCCCAACACTACTTCATTAACATTCATATTTTAAGCTCGAGAGTTTACAGAATATAGAAACTAACAGTTTCTATATGATGTAATACTGATAGCACGAAGAGATTAATGATTTCAGATAAGAATAGTTATAAAAATATCTCCAGAAATATGGAGGATATTTATAATGAACGATACGATAATATCATGGAATATCTAAGATCAAAGGATGATAGAAACTATTATCTGCAAGGGTTTAGAGTAAGGAGCAAGATATTCACTAAAGACTTTAGCAGACATTGAATCATTTGGATTCTTTGAAGTCAAACTTATTCTCTGTGATTTGCCCACGGCTTTCTTCCTAGTTTTCGCATAATCTGCTTTTTGGTACTAAATTTTCTATTGAATGTTTCCAATATAATGATACACAGGAAGCACGAGGAGGTATATAATCTCGGACGAGAATATTTATGAAAATATCCTCAGAAATATCGAAGATATTGATGATGATATTTTGGAATTTCCAAACTCAATGGTTGATGGAGAAAGATTTTCCCCAAGATTTTAACATAACTTCGGAGCAAGATATTCTCTAAAGATTTTAAAGGATCCAGAATTACCTGAATCCTTTGAATATAGGGTTTGGTCCTTGTATTTGTCCTTGGTCCCCTTCATGGGTTGCTCAATATGTTTTTCAATACTCAATTTTCTATCGAGCGTTCCTAACACTCCTTTCTTTATCATCAAACTTTTGGTCGTTTAGACCATCTACCATTTTTCTGTTTCCTCTGCATTTAATGGTATGATATCTGAATCATCGGTTATTAATCTGAGGTGGTTTCAGGAAAATTGTGTTTTTAGATGATTAAACGCTGATGATAATATGGTGGAATATGAAAGGTTCCCTGGTAACAATAAAAGAACACGCATATATATCAACGTTATAATAAGGTTGTTTCGTACGAAAAGTCGAAGTTGTCTTGTTAGAGCTGTGACAAAACTGGCTATCTCGAACAGCAGATGCAAAGTTATTTTCAGTAATAATGACGCTAAAGAAGTTAGCACAGATACTGTTAAACGTTTACTCAGGTTTCGAGTATTTTCAGGTGCATGACTATATGCATCAATCTTTTCTTCCGTAGATGAAATGCGGTTGGTTCATCCTCTCGATTGAGGTGTTTTTAAGATTCATGAAAGGTTTGATCGTAGATTGTAATCGTCAAGATACAAATGAGATTTAGATGAAATCAAGTGGCAAACTTGAAGAATTGTTTAGTTTCATATATTATAATCAATATTTTAATTCATTTTAATTGTCCAATGTTATTAGTCCACAGTCGATAGTCCACAGTTAACAGTCTAATAGTTCATATATAGTTTAATATATAATATTCGAATTAATTAATACGTATCGTGACCCGTGTACATGTCTCAGACTCGATCACAACTCAAAATATATATATTATTATAGAATCAACCTCAACCCTGTATAGAGAATTCGATCATTACTGCATATAGAGTGTCTATGGTGATTCCAAATAATATATATAGATGCGTCGATATGATATGTCAAAACCTTGTATACGTGTCCCGATATTTAAAGTGCGTAAATTAAATAACAGAAATTAAATGACGATAAATAAAGTGCGTAAAGTAAATAACAGAAAATTAAATGACAAAAAATAAAATTACTATAATTAAATTGCGATAAATAAACTGCGATAAATAAAATGTAATCAGTTAGCTAGGAACAGTTAGCTGGAAACAGTTAGCGTGGGTTCTTAACAAAATTTCTCATAGTTAATTTGTTTGTTTCTAACAAATTTTATTTTGTCAAATGTTTTCTTCATTATGCCACTTGTTGAATTCTGATAAATCAAAATTCAAATATGAAATTGAATGAAAAATGATTATTCTGTGGTGAACGGTTACGTATATCTGTGGATGTAAGTAGGATAGTAATTGACTATTGAATCAGATTTGAAGAATGTACAGTATAACTTATTAATGCGAAATCTAAATAATCCTCGGGTATTACCTACCCGTTAAAATATTTTCATCATTAACAGTTTGTACAAAAGAATTTTTAATTACAATCCTTATGAAAATATATATTCATATATATTTTCTTCAGATGTAATTATGGATTTAATGAGTTAATATAATATTAATCTCATTTGGTTTACCGTTAGAACAAGAGTATATAATCCTTAAAATATTAGAGATTACATATTCGCAATGTCGAACTAAGCTAAATGATGTAGAATGATTCGTAGAACGATGATTATACTTGAGGTATAAATGGTGATATTGAGGCATGGATTGTTGATGGTACTGGTGCTGTTATTGATTGTACTGTTGGTGCCGGTGATGTTGCTGAAGCTGGTACATTTTGCACCATATTCTCCGAATTGATTATTCGAGCGCGAAGTTCGTTGACTTATTACTCCAGGATGATTGTCGGTCGAAACAAGCGGATGAATAAGGTTCAGAATTGTGGATAGAATATGATCTTGTCGAGTTACCCTGGAAATGGGACTGAAAATGGTGTCTCAAACAAGTTCGCCGGTAAACGCTTCAGGTTCATTGTCAAGAAGTGAATTCAGTTGGTGGAAGGTATTACCTTCTGCGCGTTTCCATTAATTAAGTCGACTACGAACCCATCAGATGAATTGATAATGGCTGATTGGTTGATTCATGCCGATGACGCTGTTTTCGGAGCTTAGGTGAACATCTATGTCGGAATAGCTGTCGGAATAACTATCGGAATAGCTATCGGAATCTGAGGGACTCGAACTGGTTGCAGGATTCATCTCGTACGATCAGATGAAGGATTTTCAATAAGAAATAGATTATAGGATATAGATTAGTACCCCGCAATACATAATTTATATATGCATATATAATACTAAATTCCCATAAGTTACGAAGGAATCTACCAAATACGACAGGCAAAGTTTATAGTAACAGGTACGCTAAGATATGGATTAGCAGATACGCTAAGATATGAATTTATCTATACACTGTCTATGCAATAGAGGCAGTAAGACGTGTCTATACTTTAAGGATGATAAGCAATTAATTTTTGACACTAAATGATAAGCAAAACTTTTGACATGCAGACACGGTCGAAGTCCAGACTCACTAATGCATCCTAACGACTATCAGTTAGACTCACTAATGCAAGACCTGGTTCGCTAAGACCATCACTCTGATACCAACTGAAAGGACCCGTCCTAATCCATCCGGACGAAGTCCATATCGATTATAAACGAATCACAACAGTTGATTACATCGCGAGGTACTTGACCTCTATATGATACATTTTACAAATATTGCATTCGTTTTTGAAAAGACAATCTTTCATTACATCGAAAGTTGACAATATGCATACCATTTCGTAATATATCTTACTATAATTGAATTAATAATAATCTTGATGAACTCAACGACTCGAATGCAACGTCTTTTGAAATATGTCATGAATGACTCCAAATAATATCTTTAAGATGAGCAAATGCACAGCGGAAGATTTCTTTCGTACCTGAGAATGAACATGCTTTAAAGTGTCAACCAAAAGGTTGGTGAGTTCATTAGTTTAACATAAATAATCATTTCCATCATTTTAATAGACCACAAGATTTTCATTTTCTCATAAATATACGTCCCATGCATAGAGATAAAAATATCATTCATATGGATTGAACACCTGGTAACCGACCTTAACAATATACATATTAGAATATCCCCATCATTCCGGGATCCTCCTTCGGACATGATATAAATTTCGAAGTACTAAAGCATCCGGTACTTTGGATGGGGCTTGTTGGGCCCGATAGATCTATCTTTAGGATTCGCGTCAATTAGGGTGTCTGTTCCCTAATTCTTAGATTATCAGACTAAAAAGGGTGATATTGGATTTGATAATCCAACCATATAATGTAGTTTCGATTATTTGTGTCTATTTCGTAAAACATTTATAAAAGCTGCGCATGTATTCTCAGTCCCAAAAATATATATTGCAAAAGCATTTAAAAAGGGAGTAATGAAACTCACCTAATGTATTTTGTAGTAAAAATACATATGACTATATTGAACAATGCAAGGTTGGCCTTGGATTCACGAACCTATATCAATTTTATATATATTAACACATAACATCACTTAAACAAGTTTATATGTTATTATTTTTATAAAAGTCTTTCATAAATTTCTAGTATATACTTTGTTTATATGTATCTTAATTTATATGTTATTTTAATACATATTTTAAATATATTTATTTTCAATATTTAAAATAATTAGTTATTACATATTATTAATGTAAATTCAAAAAGGTATGTAAAATTTTTATTAAAATAATTTCAATAATAATAATCATAAAGATGATGATAATAATAATAATAATAATAATAATAATAATAATAATAATAATAATAATAATAATAATAATAATAATAATAATATCAAATGTTAATAATACCTAAAAGAGTTGTGTTTCAGCCCAATTAAAAATCAATTCATCGCAGCCCAACTGGAAATTGAGGCCTAGTATTCTTATCAGTTCACTGGTAACCATCGGCCAAATTAATCAATTAAAGGTTTAATACCCCAATCAGTTTAACAGACTCAATTACTCCGTTTAATTCCGTTGTCGGCTCAAAGTAGATCGAGCATAGTAAAATCCTCAACTCAGAAGACAATCGCAGCTCGAGTTTTCTTTGATTCGCTAAACAATCGATCGATCTAGCAACCCTATCAAGGTATAGTCAGTCTTTGATTTATCATACTCACCGTTATCGAATCAGTTGAAGATTGAAGTAATTGATGTTCAACTTATGAAGCAATCAACAATCGGTAACTACAGGTACTGCATCGTTTATCATCTTCATCGATCTAATTATCATCGGTTATTATTATTACTGAATTATTACAGAGAATAGAAACCGAAAATGGTGCTCCCTTTATTTATTTACTTATTTATTTATATATTTTTATTATCCATCATCGTTCATCAAAAGTTGTAAATCAATTCATCCAGTTGTACTGCAATGTAATCTATCAATTGGTTCAAATATGAAGGATTGAAGTATTATTTAATTTTTTTTTGAAAAAAATAATAATAATAATTTTGATGGTGTTTTGTGGGGAAAATGGTTTGATAGTATAGAAAGAGTAAGTCGCAACAGTTGTTGGTGAGTTTGTTATTTTAGAGTTTCGTATAAATACAGGAACAAAGATTTGGTTGAAGTAAATGATCCTAAAGATTGTTGCAGGTCTGTTATCGTGATGTTTTTGGACAGAACAGGTTAATGAAGGAAGTAGGAAAAAGAAGAGTAGCAGCAGAAACTTACAGCAGGTTTTAATTGTGGGGTTCTAGTGGGCTGTTCAATCAGACAGGAAAAGAGCAGCCACATTGTCAATACCGTGGGCTTCAAATTATCTCAGGTAAGTGTTTGTTTACTCTCGATGATTGCAGGTTATTTTATTATGAAACAGAAACAAGGTAGAAACAGATAGAGTTTAAAGAATTGATGTTTATGATGTTTTGAGGTTTCTTGTTTATCTTTGATTCAAACACAGGAACGAGTAGAGCAGTATATAGGAGGTAATGATGTTGGTTTTAGTTATCAAACTGAAAAATAGGATAAATGATTTCAGGTGCTGGCTGTGGTTACGATCCTCAACAGAATGGTGGTGGTGATGGGTTTCCTTTGAATTGGAACAGAATGTAGTAGCATTAGTGGTTAACATGTTTTTGTGTTCTCAAATTGGTGATGGTCTTGGGATGATGATGTTCTATCAAGAGTAGGAATCAAGTATGGGGGTTTTGCTTTGGTTAAGTGCAACAATTTATTTTAGTAGTAAAGACTAAATTACATGGGTTTTAGTTTTGGGTGTGTCCTTTAGATTAGATAGATAATGATAGATATAGATGTGTAACAGAATAGTATCTTGATATGTTAAATGTTGGTGGTTTTTGTATATGGTAGAGACACATGTATACATATATATTTATATGTATATATCCATTGTATCTATAGTAATGCAGTGATAATTAGTAAGGTGTTGCTTGGTTCGATTGATGCAAACAAAACAAAAGTAGTTTACAAAAAGGTTAGATCAAAAAATATTAAAGTCAAAATGATGGTAATTGTGATCAGTGTTGCTTAACACATTGTGGAGTATTATATAGCTATATATTCTTTATATATTATACATGAAAAGGATGTGCATCTGAAAGTGAAACATATCAATTCCATTATAATTCAATTTTTGCCAAGTGGGTTTGTATTGTATTGATTTGGACGCTTAAAGAACCTTTAGACCAAGTCAAATATGTTAGAAGAAAAATGAATAAAATCCAAATAAGGATTATGACATCCAACTAATTTTGGTTTGTAATGCTAAGGGAATCAAGTTGTTAAACCTAGCAGACATACTTTAAAAAATAGATAGCGATTTACAACAGAATTGGTACGTATGATTCATACATATATATAATTAATAATTATAATTATATTAATAATAATTAAAATTCTAATAATAATTGCATTAATAATAATAATGATATTGTCAAATAATACTAAAAATGATATTTATAATAATTTATAATAATAATACTAATTATTAATGATAATAGTAATAATATCTAATAATAATACTATTATTAATCATAAACACTAAATTATAATTTTATTATTAGTTATATTAATAATGATATTAACCTTGATACTTATAATATTAATAATAACAATAACATAACAAATCAAATGTATAAATTTTATATTATAATTTTTTTGTAATATATAATGGTACCGAGATTAAATAATAATGTATATAATAATAATATAACAACTAGAATTAACTTGTAATTACATATAATGTATTACCAATTCATTATACTATATCTATACACACATAAATGTTCGTGAATCGTCGGGAATGGTCAAAGGGCAAATGCATTCATGAACATAGTTCCAAAAATTTTAAGACTCAACATTACAGACTTTGCTTATCATAGCGGAATCATATAAAGATTAAGTGTAAATTTGGTCGAAAATTCCCGGGTCGTCACAGTTTTGAAGTCAAAGTATAGCTTTGAAAGATGTAAGAATCTAAGAGTGATGATACCAGTTATATCTTGAATTGAATTCGGCGATTTCAAAATGAGAATATGTAATTAGATTTTTGAATGAGTATGGTTGTTTTGATTTCTATAAAAGAATGTATATTGTTGTGAAAGTAGGGATTATAATGGATGATTTGCTGAATCAGATTCGAAGAATGTAACATATTAATTGTGAATTTATATATCTCACGGGTATTACCTACCCGTTAAAAAAAATGTCACAATTAATATTTTGTACAAAAGAATTTTATTACAGTCTTTATGGAAATATATGTGTATATTTCTTCAGATGTAATATAGATTTAATGAGTTAATATTAAATTAAACTCATTTGATTTATGGTTAAGGCTAGGATAGATAATTTCTAAACTTTAGAAATTACATAATCGTCGTAGAATGTTTTCCCAATGAAGTTATGAATCAATACTTCATCGTTGTGGTATTCCTTAGTATCTACAGTGCGTATGACGTCGATGCTCATGGGACAAATTGTGAAGTTGAGGTTTGCGATGCGGTTGTTGTTGGTGGTGGTAATGGTACTGTTGATGTTGTTGATGGTGGTACTGGTTATGTTGCTGGTGCTGCTGCTAGTGTTTGTAACCTTTGCACCATATTCTCCAAAGCCACTACCTGAGCGCGAAGCTCGTTGACTTCTTCTATTACACCGGGGTGATTGTCGGTTCGGACGAGCGGATAAATAAGATCTAGAATTTGGTGTAGTATATAATCGTGACGAGATACTCTTGAAATGAGAGAGAAAATGGTGTTTCGGACAGGTTCACCGGTAAGTGCTTCAGGTTCTTCGCCAAGAGGGCAATGTGGTGAATGGAAAGGATCGCCTTCTTCTTGTCTCCAATGATTAAGGAGGCTACGAACCCATCCCCAATTCATCCAGAATAGATGATGGCTGATTGGTTGATCCATTCCAGTCACACTGCTTTCGGAGCTTGAGTGGGATTCCATTTCGGAATCTGAGGAAATTGAACTGATGACGAATTCCATTTCGTACGATTTGATAAAGGATTTTTCAATACGAAATGATTTTCCGGCTATCAGGTGGTATTCTAACTACATAGAATATCTATATATATAGATCAAAAGATTTCATAGATTACGGAGGAATTTACGGAATATGTCAGGCAAAGTTTACGGTAATAGATACGATAAGATATGAATTAGCAGATACGCTAAGATATAAATTTTGTCTATACACTATTCATGCAATCAATGCAGCAAGACGTGTCTAGACTAAGAATGATGAGCAGGTAATTTCCTAAGGATGATAAGTAGGTAATTTTAGACACAAATGATAAGCAAAACTTTTGACATGTAGACATGGTCGAAGTCCTGACTCACTAATGCATCCTAACGACTTATCAGTTAGACACACTAATGCAGACCTGGTTCGCTAAGACCACCGCTCTGATACCAACTGAAAAGATCCGTCCATATTACTATAAACGCAGTACGTTATTCATTGGTCCCATAGCGAGGTATTTGACCTCTATATGATACGTTTTAGAAAAATGTTGCATTCATTTCATAAAAAGCACACCATTATTATACATAATGCATGTTTTAAACAAGTGGACCATTATTTAAGAATTAATCCCCATGATACATCGGTTTCAAAATACTACACACATGACATAACAATCGAATATAATACATGACAAAGGTTTTATTGAATGCAACACTTCATTTAAACAAAAGCATGAGACTCCATGCACAGCTTGCTCAGATAATGCAACAGCGGAAGACTTTCTTAAAGACCTGAGAATAAACATGCTTAAACAGTCAACACAAAGGTTGGTGAGATATATAGGTTTAGCATCGATATAAATATAGACCACAAGATTTTCATAGTTATAAATATATGTACACTCGCAAGTGTATAAAAGTATTCTATAAGTTGTTGAGCGCTTCGGTAACCATACTTAACCATTAATGTGGCATATTTCCTTTATTATGAAATCTCCCTACACTGTACCAAGTGTAGTAAAAATGAAGTACTATGAAACCGTTTACGATACTAGAGCGACTAGCCGGTTGGGGTTGTCAAACCCGATAAATCTATCAATAGGATTTACGTATACATGTTCTTACAACATGTAAATATTAGTTACCAAGCTATTAGGGAAGATATGCAAAGTGGTACAACTCAACGTAGAATATATTTTAAGTACTTGTGTCTATGGCGTAAAACATAAAATGCATGTATTCTCATCCCAAAATATTTGTAGAGTTTAAAAATGGGATTATATACTCACGGTAGTAAAAGTATATTAATAATAAGTTTTCAACTTATTAAAAATATGACTGTCGTCCTTGGAATCACGAACCTATAACAATAATAACGATTCAGATAATAATACGACATATGAATAAAATAAAGCAAGTTCATATAATACTTATATAATAATTTTTAACATTTTATGTTAGTAGTCCATTGTTAGTAGTCCTTTGTTAGTTGTCCAAAATAGTCCGAAAAGTCCAACAGTCCAACAGTCCAATAATCGGTGTGTATATATATATATATATATATATATATATATATATATATATATATATATATATATATATATATATATATATAATCTTAGAATTACCCCACGGCGTATTGTGTATGTATTGTATTGCATCAATCCGGAGACATATTGTATACGTATTGTCTTAGAATTAACTAAGACATATTGTGTACGTATTGTCTTAGGATTTATCAAAACGTATTGTGCACGTATTGTCATGGAACGTACCAAGATTATTATATATATACAATCTCGAAATTAATCAAGATTATAATATTATGTTATAATAATGATAACATGTTCAAATATATATAGGATATAGGAAAAGTTAACAAGGATATGGTTAATATAGTTTTTATAATATAAATTTCGTCCATACCACGTTAATTTTAGCAGATTTTATTTTGCTCGCCAAATATTCATTACAACTCCGTTTAAAGTGAATCAAATTGCTATGGATTTCTTAAGAAGTTAATTTTACAAAACCAATTCGAAAAGTTCATTCCAAGTAGTAATTTTTAGAGCTTTACCCTCTTTTTGTGTCAGTGGACAGATTTGGAAAAATCCCGGCATCCACCCAATATATGATTTTTGATAAAACACTTCCACTTTGTCTAAAATCATGAAAAAAATACTGGAAGTCTTATTTACATATATTAACATATTTCTAAAGTCTTAGCCTCGAACTCAAAGTCTAAGATAGGTTTTTAATTCTCAACCCAAAACAGCCCGCTTTTTACTGAATGGAGATTAAAGGATATATGTTAAGTTTCAAGGTGTTCTTCATATGTACAAGTTATAAGTTCTTATATTAACTTAATATAACATCATAATACATATAAATAAGTGTTATTAGAGTTAAGTTAGAAAGATTAGATTAGTTTTTCAAACAAGTTTAGAATCAACTAAACTATGTTCTAGTGTATAAACTCTTATATAGATAGCTATAAACATATGAATTGATCAAGAGTTGAAGTAGAGTTTTTACCTCAAGTTTAGAATGTAAAGTTGCTGGAAAGAAGTAGTAGAACAAAACTTGAGAGAGTTCTTGCAAGTGTGTGTGAAAATTGGAAGTAAAATTTGGAAAATGAATGTTTAAAAATGAGTTAGAAATGGTGCTTATTTATAGGCTTGAAAATTTGGCTTTTAGTGAAAATATCTAAGATAAGTTAAAATGTATTAAGTCATGGATGACATATTAAATTGATTAGGTCATGGATGACATATTACTCAAATAATTGCAGATTTCTATTGGTATATACCAATAGTAAATACTTCTAGAAGCTGTGTATAATACGGGTAAAAATACTGTATGAATGCGAGTAGAATTCTTGAGAAAATTGAACAGAAATACGAGTATAGCTATCCTTTATATGTATTGGTATATTATAAAGTGTATTCAATACTTGTAAGGATGTATTTACACTCGTAATACATTATATGTAAATACATTTTAACATAAGTTAATTACGTCGTTTAAATAGTAACATATATATTGTTCAAAAACTCTTTAAATTAGTAGTATGAAAATATATATACAATACTTTGTTAATATACTTTATGAGATATTTAATTATCATATTTTCAATTTAAATATATATAAATCCATATATATACATAATAATTAAACAATTAAACAATTAAATCAAGTTATGACGTTCGTGAATCGTCGAAATAAAAGGGTGAACAAAAGCTTGTGTAAAACTCTTTCCGGAGGTTCAAGATTTATTAAAAATTCATTGCTTATCAAGTCGGAATTATATAAAGATTAAGTTTAAATTTGGTCAGAAATTTCCGGGTCGTCACAGAGTCATTCATGGCATATTTCAAAAGACGTTGCATTCGAGTCGTTGAGTTCATCAAGATTGATAATAATTCATTCATAGTTTGGATATATTATGAGATAGTATGCATGCCTGTCAACTTTAGTTGTAATGAAAGTTTGTCTTTTAAAAACGAATGCAATGTTTGTAAAATGTATCATTTAGAGGTCAAATACCTCGCGATGTAATCATATGTTATTGTATTCATCCTTATGGATTAGGACGGGTCACTTCATGTGGTATCAGAGCGGTGGTCTTAGCGAACCAGGTCTTGCATTAGTGTGTCTACCTGATAGTTGTTAGGATACATTAGTTCTGGACTTCGACCTTAGCTGCATGTCAAAAAGTTTTGCTTATCATTTCTTGTCGGAAATTGCATGCTTATCACTCTCAGTCTAGACATATCTTACTGCATTGATTGCATAAATAGTATATAGACAAAATTCATATCTTAGCGTATCTGTTACTGTAAACTTTGCCTGACATATTCCGTAAATCCCTCCGTGATCTACGAAATCTTTTACTCTATATATATAGGTATTCTATGTAATTAGAATACCATCCAATAGCCAAAAATCATTTCATATCGAAAAATCCTTTATCCAATCATAGGAAATGGAGCTCGCCACTTCCTCGAATTCTGATATGGAGTTTCACTCGAGCTCCGAAAGCAGTGTGACCGGAATGGATCAACCAATCAGCCATCACCTATTCTGGATGAATTGGGGATGAGTTCGTAGTCTACTTAATCACTGGAGACAAGAAGAAGGTGATCCCTTGCATCCACCACATTGCCCTCTTGGTGAAGAACCTGAAGCACTTACCGACGAATCTGTTCGTAATACCATTTTCTCTCTCATTTCCAGAGTATCTCGTCACGATTATATACAATTATATACTATCTCACATTCTAGATCTTATTCATCCACTCGTTCGAACCACCGATCATCCCCGTGTAATAGAAGAAGTCAACGAGCTTCGCGCTCGGGTAGTGGCTTTGGAGGATATGGTGCAAAGGTTACAAGCACCAGCAGCAGCACTGGTAGCAACAGTACCACCATCATCAACGCCAACAGAATCATTACCACTACCAACAACATCCGCACCTCACACCTCAACATCACAATCTGTACCTAGAGCATCAACGTCATATGCACCATAGATATCAGGAATACCAACAACAACAAATGATGAAGTATTGATTCATAACTTCATCGAGGAAATATTCTTTAGAGAATATGTAGTTTCTAAAAGTCTTAGAGATTATCCATTCTAGCCCTAATCATAAAACAGCTGAGTGAACCAAAATGATAGAAGGAAGATTAGAAACCCTGATACGATGATGCGCGATTTACAAGCTAGACTTGTTTTACCAGCAGCATCAACAGTACCGTTAGCATTACCAGCACAGTCAGTGCCGTTAGTATCGTCAGAATCAGTAGCACTTATAACATCGCAAGCTCCACCAGTTCAAGAATCACCGTGGACATCATTACGAATCAATAACACGTTTATTTTATAAATGAGTCATGAAGTATTAACTCATTCCCTCTGAAGAAATTATATGTATATTTTATATATATATAAATTTTGAGATCAAAATAAATCTTATGTACTAAGCTATTATGTGTAGTGATCCGAACTTTTCCATGTTTATATATATATATTAAATGAAATTGTTATTTACATGATTAAGTATTTCCAACATGTTAAGCAATCAAACTTGTTAAGACTTGATTAATTGAAATAGGTTTCATATAGACAATTGACCACCCAAGTTGACCGGTGATTCACGAACGTTAAAACTTGTAAAAACTATACGATGACATATATATGGTTATATATATAGTTAACATGATTTTATTACAAGTATGTATCTCATTAGATATTTTAACAATGAGTTATATACATAAAATGAGACTATTAATTTAAGAAACTCGAAAACGATATATATAACAATTATCGTTATAACAACGTCTTACTAGGTACATATGAATCATATTAAGATATTGATACACTTGGTTAATTATATTAAATGATAAGTAAATATATTATTAAGTGTATTAACAATGAAATACATATGTAAAAATAAGACTACTAACTTAATGATTTCGAAACGAGACATATATGTAACGATTATCGTTGTAATGACATTTAACTGTATATATATATCATACTAAGATATATTAAATATCATAATATCATGATAATATAACAATTTAACATCTTATTTGTTATAATAAACAATGGGTTAACAACATTCAACAAGATCGTTAACCTAAAGGTTTCAAAACAACATTTACATGTAACGACTAACGATGACTTAACGACTCAGTTAAAACGTATTTACATGTAGTGTTTTAATATGTATTCATACAATTTTGAAAGACTTCAAGACACTTATCAAAATACTTCTACTTAACAAAAATGCTTACAATTACATCCTCGTTCAGTTTCATCAACAATTCTACTCGTATGCACCCGTATTCGTACTCGTACAATACACAGCTTTTAGATGTATGTACTATTGGTATATACACTCCAATGATTAGCTCTTAGCAGCCCATGTGAGTCACCTAACACATGTAGGAACCATCATTTGGCAACTAGCATGAAATATCTCATAAAATTACAAAAATATGAGTAATCATTCATGACTTATTTACATGAAAACAAAATTACATATCCTTTATATCTAATCCATACACCAACGACCAAAAACACCTACAAACACTTTCATTCTTCAATTTTCTTCATCTAATTGATCTCTCTCAAGTTCTATCTTCAAGTTCTAAGTGTTCTTCATAAATTCCAAAAGTTCTAGTTTCATAAAATCAAGAATACTTCCAAGATTGCAAGTTTACTTCCAAGTTTTCTAAATCCATTCCAAGTAATCATCCAAGATCAAGAAACCTTTGTTACTTACAGTAGGTTATCTTTCTAATACAAGGTAATAATCATATTCAAACTTTTATTCAATTTCTATAACTATAACAATCTTATTTTGAGTGGAAATCTTACTTGAAATTGTTTTCGTGTCATGATTCTGCTTCAAGAACTTTCAAGCCATCCAAGGATCTTTTGAAGCTAGATCTATTTTTCTCATTTCCAGTAGGTTTATCCAAGGAACTTGAGGTAGTAATGATGTTCATAACATCATTCGATTCATAAATATAAAGCTATCTTATTCGAAGGTTTAAACTTGTAATCACTAGAACATAGTTTAGTTAATTCTAAACTTGTTCTCAAATAAAAGTTAATCCTTCTAACTTGACTTTTAAAATTAACTAAACACATGTTCTATATCTATATGATATGCTAACTTAATGATTTAAAACCTGGAAACACGAAAAACACCGTAAAACCGGATTTACGCCGTCGTTGTAACACCCCGGGCTGTTTTGGGTTAGTTAATTAAAAACTATGATAAACTTTGATTTAAAAGTTGTTATTCTAGGAAAATTATTTTTATTATGAACATGAAACTATATCAAAAAATTATGCTTAAACTCAATGTGGAAGTATGTTTTCTAAAATGGTCATCTAGACGTCGTTCTTTCGACTGAAATGACTACCTTTACAAAAATGACTTGTAACTTATTTTTACGACTATAAACCTATACTTTTTCTATTTAGATTCATAAAATAGAGTTCAATATGAAACCATAGCAATTTGATTCACTCAAAACGGATTTAAAATGAAGAAGTTATGGGTAAAACAAGATTGGATAATTTTTCTCATTTTAGCTACGTGAAAATTGGTAACAAATCTATTCCAACCATAACTTAATCAACTTGTATTGTATATTATGTAATCTTGAGATACCATAGACACGTATACAATGTTTCGACCTATCATGTCGACACATCTATATATATTTCGGAACAACCATAGGCACTCTATATGTGAATGTTGGAGTTAGCTATACAGGGTTGAGGTTGATTCCAAAATATATATAGTTTGAGTTGTGATCAATACTGAGATACGTATACACTGGGTCGTGGATTGATTCAAGATAATATTTATCAATTTATTTCTGTACATCTAACTGTGGACAACTAGTTGTAGGTTACTAACGAGGACAGCTGACTTAATAAACTTAAAACATCAAAATATATTAAAAGTGTTGTAAATATATTTTGAACATACTTTGATATATATGTATATATTGTTATAGGTTCGTGAATCAACCAGTGGCCAAGTCTTACTTC
This sequence comes from Rutidosis leptorrhynchoides, assembly GCF_046630445.1. Taxonomy (NCBI): domain Eukaryota; kingdom Viridiplantae; phylum Streptophyta; class Magnoliopsida; order Asterales; family Asteraceae; genus Rutidosis; species Rutidosis leptorrhynchoides. The sequence continues at coordinate 115,169,431 of NC_092341.1, read as the reverse complement.
CCGACGAAGTAAAAATCTGTGAAAGTGAGTTATAGTCCCACTTTTAAAATCTAATATTTTTGGGATGAGAATACATGCAGGTTTTATAAATGATTTATAAAATAGACACAAGTACGTGAAACTACATTCTATGGTTGAATTTTCGAAATCGAATATGCCCCTTTTTATTAAGTCTGGTAATCTAAGAATTATGGAACAGACACCCTAATTAACGTGAATCCTAAAGATAGATCTATTGGGCCTAACAAACCTCATCCAAAGTACCGGATGCTTTAGTACTTCAAAATTTATATCATATCCGAAGGGTGTCCCAGAATGATGGGGATATTCTTATATATGCATCTTGTTAATGTTGGTTACCAGGTGTTCACCATATGAATGATTTTTATCTCTATGTATGGGATGTGTATTGAAATATGAAATCTTGTGGTCTATTGTTACGATTTGATATATATAGGTTAAACCTATAACTCACCAACATTTTTGTTGACGTTTAAAGCATGTTTATTCTCAGGTGAATACTAAGAGCTTCCGCTGTTGCATACTAAAATAAGGACAAGATTTGGAGTCCATGTTTGTATGATATTTTGTAAAAACTGCATTCAAGAAACTGATTTCGGTGTAACATATTTGTATTGTAAACTATTATGTAATGGTCGTGTGTAAACAGGATATTTTAGATTATCATTATTTGATAATCTACGTAAAGCTTTTTAAACCTTTATTTATGAAATAAAGGTTATGGTTTGTTTTAAAAATGAATGCAGTCTTTGAAAAATGTCTCATATAGAGGTCAAGACCTCGCAACGAAATCAATTAATATGGAACGTTTTTAATCAATAAGAACGGGACATTTCAGTTGGTATCCAAGCGTTGGTCTTAGAGAACCAGAAAATTTGCATTAGTGTGTCTTATCGAGTTTGTTAGGATGCATTAGTGAGTCTGGACTTCGACCGTGTTTTCTTTAAAAATGATTGCTTAACATTTTTGTTGGAAACTATATATTATTAACATGTATATATTATGTGATATATTAATCTCTTAACATGTTTGATATTGTGTGATAGATGTCTACCTCTAGCACAAATCCCATTGACTCACCTAATAATAATGAAGAGTCGAATATATATTGGACTGATTCACAAGTTCCCGAAGAAGAACCGGAAGAAGAATCAGAACCGGAAGAAGAATCAGAACCGGAAGAGGAGGAACCGGAGGAGGAAATAGAACCGGTGGGAGAAATAATAAAACGGTTAAGTAAAAGAAAATCCTCAACCAACCGACCAAGGTTAATTATGGTCAATGGTGTTTCCGCCAAGGAAGCAAAATATTGGGAGGATTACCAATTCTCCGATGAATCGGATTCCGACGAGAATTCCGATGATGTTATAGAAATTATCCCAACTGAATTTAAAAAGGAAAAAGAAAATAATAAGGAAAAGGGCATAAAAATAGAGAAATCTAATTCCAACCCCGATGAACTTTATATGTATCGTCAATCCCCGAAGCCCTTAAGTTGTAACAATGACCCGGGAACCTCTAAACCACCAGGTTTTTCTAAACCGTTGTGGAAAACGACAGCTCGTATTAGGGGAACATCATATATCCCTAGAAACTTGGCAAAACGAACCAAAACCGAAGAAGAAGAAACGAGCGAGTTAGAATAAGATAGTTGTATTCGTGTGGTGTAATATATGTAATATAGTGTGCTTATGCTTTATGATATATGTAAAAATTGCTTGTATTAATAAGTATTTTTTTTTATGAATCTAACTCTTGTCTATTTTACAGTATAAAAACACAAAATGGATAGACAACCCAATATTTTAAGAGACCTACCCGGAGACATGATTGATGAAATCTTGTCTAGAGTCGGTCAGAATTCTTCGGCACAACTATTTACGGCGAAATCAGTTTGTAAGACATTCGAAGAACGTTCCAAGAATGTCTTGGTTTATAAGAGACTTTCGTTTGAAAGATGGGGGATATCACATTGGGAAACCCATAAGTTACGATGTGTTTACTTTGACGCATATATTGCGGGGAACCCAAATGCTATTTTACGCAACGGGTTAAGAAATTATTTTGACTCAATGTATCCGAATATAGGACTTCATGATTTAGAAAAAGCGGCTAACATGCAACATAAAGAAGCATGCTATGCTTACGGGTTAGTAACGTTCGCTTCTCACCAAAGTGAGAAAAAGAACATCGGGCTACAACTATTAAACAAAACGTTCCCAAAAGTGACGGAGTCGGTAATTGGGGTAAGAAATGAGGTTTTTAGGTTATTACGAGACTGTTGGTCATTACGTAACCCTCGTCCCTTTGACGACGTTACAACACCCTGTCTTATCAACGGCCATAACGGTTATGTTCCACAAGACCAAGGATGGGAAGTAGTCCTAGTAAAACCAGAATGCATGACTTGTTTCTGGACGTATGAATTACGTGTCTTTATTGCCTTTGCTGAACGACTTGTGTACTAGCTAGAATTATCTTCACAACTATCTTGTATCAAAGTTATTGTGTGCTATATTTCATGCTTTATGTAAAATAAGCGATATTGTAAGTTTGTAAAATATTGTATAAAAGTTTGAACGCGAAATATTATTATAATCAGTTTTTCATATAGAATTGTAGTAGTTGAATTGTATATTAGCTACTAAGTATGAACTTAACGGGTAGGTATTACCCGAATTTAAACTTATAAAACGCTAATATAAAGAAAAAGCTTTTATAAATGAGTTCATATTATGCTACGAAATACTATTAACTACTCTTAATATTCTGTATGATTAACTTGTTCCATTTGACTATTTTGAAGGAAATGGCACCGACTACTCGACACACCGTGAATATGAATGAAGAGGAATTCCGTACTTTTCTAGCTTCAAACATAGCCGCAGTACAGGCTGCGCTACATACCAACAATAACCTTGGATCTAGCAGTACATGAAATCGTGTAGGATGCACCTACAAAGAATTCACTGCCTGCAAACCTTTGGAATTTGATGGAACCGAAGGACCGATCGGATTGAAACGGTGGACCGAGAAGGTCGAATCGGTGTTTGCCATAAGTAAGTGTACTGAAGAGGACAAAGTGAAGTACGCTACGCATACCTTCACAGGTTCTGCGTTAACATGGTGGAATACCTATCTAGAGCAAGTGGGACAAGATGATGCGTATGCACTACCGTGGTCAGCATTCAAGCACTTGATGAACGAGAAGTACCGTCCCAGAACCGAGGTTAATAAGCTCAAGACAGAACTTAGAGGGTTACGAACCCAAGGATTTGATATTACCACATACGAAAGACGATTCACAAAATTGTGCCTATTGTGTCCGGGAGCGTTCGAAGATGAGGAAGAGAAGATCGACGCGTTTGTGAAAGGATTACCGGAAAGAATCCAAGAAGATATAAGTTCACATGAGCCCGCCTCCATACAACAGGCATATAGAATGGCTCACAAACTAGTGAACCAGATTGAGGAAAGAATTAAAGAACAGACGGCTGAAGAGGCCAATGTGAAGCAAGTCAAAAGAAAGTGGGAGGAAAACGGTGATAAGAATCACCAATACAACAACAACAGCAATTACAATAATAATCGCAACATCAATCGCAACTACAACAAATGGCCCAACAACAACAACAACAACAACAACAACAACAACAACAACAACAACAACAACTACAACAATCATCCCAACAATAATAACAACCGCAACAACAACAACAACAATCAGAAGCAGCTATGCCAAAGGTGTGAAAAGTATCACTCGGGGTTCTGCACTAAATTTTGCAACAAGTGTAAAAGAAATGGTCATAGCGCGGCGAAGTGTGAGGTCTACGGACCAGGGGTTAACAGAACGAAAGGAACAATTGGTGTCGGAACGAGTAATGGCAGAGCAAGTAGTGTCGGAGCAAGTTATGCCAATGTAGTTTGTTATAAATGTGGAAAACCGGGCCACATTATTAGAAATTTCCCGAACCAGGAGAACACGAATGGACAAGGCCGCGGAAGAGTTTTCAATATTAATGCGGCAGAGGTACAGGAAGACCCGGAGCTTGTTACGGGTACGTTTCTTATTGACAATAAATCTGCTTAAGTTTTATTTGATTCGGGTGCGGATAGAAGCTATATGAGTAGAGATTTTTTTGCTAAATTAAGTTGTCCATTGACATCGTTGGATAGTAAATTTTTACTCGAATTAGCAAACGGTAAATTAATTTCAGCAGATAATATAAGCCGAAATCGAGAAATTAAACTGGGTAGCGAAATATTTAAGATTGATGTGATACTAGTAGAGTTAGGGAGTTTTGATGTAATAGTTGGCATGAACTGGCTGAAGAAAGTGAAAGCAGAGATCGTATGTTATAAAAATCCAATTTGCATTGTACGAGAAGAAGGAGAACCCTTAATGGTGTACGGAGAAAAGGGCAACATGAAGCTACATCTTATTAGTAATTTGAAGGCACAAAAACTAATAAGAAAAGGTTGCTATGCTATTCTAGCACACGTCGAGAAAGTACAAACCGAAGAAAAGAGCATCAATGATGTTCCCGTCGCAAAAGAATTTCCCGATGTATTTATGAAAGAATTACCGGGACTACCTCCACATCGATCTGTTGAATTTTAAATAGATCTTGTACCAGGAGCTGCACCAATAGCTCGTGCTCCTTATAGACTCACACCCAGCAAGATGAAAGAACTGCAAAGCCAACTGCAAGAACTATTAGAACATGGTTTCATTCGACCAAGCACATCACCATGGGGAGCTCCTGTTTTGTTTGTCAAGAAGAAGGATGGTACATTTAGGTTGTGTATTGTCTACAGAGAGTTGAACAAACTTACCATCAAAAACCGTTATCCACTGCTGAGAATTGACGACTTATTTGATCAACTACAAGGCTCGTCGGTTTATTCGAAGATCAATTTACGTTCTGAATATCATCAAATGCGAGTAAAGGAGGATGATATTCCAAAAACTGCTTTTAGGACGTGTTATGGTCATTACGAGTTTATGGTTATGCCGTTTGGATTGACTAACGCACCAGCTGTGTTCATGGACCTTATGAACCGAGTGTGTGGGCCATATCTTGACAAGTTTGTCATTGTTTTCATCGATGACATACTTATTTACTCAAAGAATGATCAAGAGCACGAAGAACATTTGAGAAAAGTGCTAGAAGTATTGAGGAAAGAAAAACGGTACGCTAAGTTTTCAAAGTGTGCATTTTGGTTAGAAGAAGTTCAATTCCTCGGTCACATAGTGAACAAAGAAGGTATCCAGGTGGACCCGGTGAATATCGAAACCGTTGAAAAGTGGGAAACCTCAAAAACTCCGAAGCATATACGTCAATTTTTAGGATTGGCTGGTTACTACAGAAGATTCATCCAAGATTTCTCCAAAATAGCAAAACCCTTGACTGCATTAACGCATAAAGGGAAGAAATTTGAATGGAAGGATGAACAAGAGAAGGCGTTTCAATTATTGAAGAAAAAGCTAACTACGGCACCTATATTGCCATTGCCTGAAGGGAATGATGATTTTGTGATTTATTGTGACGCATCAAAGCAAGGTCTCGGTTGTGTATTAATGCAACGGACGAAGGTGATTGCTTATGCATCTAGACAATTGAAGATTCACGAGCAAAATTATATGACGCATGATTTGGAATTAGGCGCGGTTGTTTTTGCATTAAAGACTTGGAGGCACTACTTATATGGGGTCAAAAGTATTATATATACCGACCATAAAAGTCTTCAACACATATTTAATCAGAAACAACTGAATATGAGGCAGCGTAGGTGGATTGAATTGTTGAATGATTACGACTTTGAGATTCGTTACCACCCGGGGAAGGCAAATGTGGTAGCCGACGCCTTGAGCAGAAAGGACAGAGAACCCATTCGAGTAAAATCTATGAATATAATGATTCACACTAACCTTACTACTCAAATAAAGGAGGCGCAACAAGGAGTTTTAAAAGAGGGAAATTTAAAGGATGAAATACCCAAAGGATCAGAGAAGCATCTTAATATTCGGGAAGACGGAACCCGGTATAGGGCTGAAAGAATTTGGGTACCAAAATTTGGAGATATCAGAGAAATGGTACTTAGAGAAGCTCATAAAACGAAATACTCAATACATCCTGGAACGGGGAAGATGTACAAGGATCTTAAGAAACATTTTTGGTGGCCAGGTATGAAAGCCGATATTGCTAAATATGTAAGAGAATGTTTGACGTGTTCTAAGGTTAAAGCTGAACATCAGAAACCATCAGGTCTACTACAACAACTTGAAATCCCGGAATGGAAATGGGAAAACATTATCATGGATTTCATTACTAAATTGCCAAGGACTGCAAGTGGTTATGATACTATTTGGGTAATAGTTGATCGTCTCACCAAGTCAGCACACTTCCTGCCAATAAGAGAAGATGACAAGATGGAGAAGTTAGCACGACTGTATTTGAAGGAAGTCGTCTCTAGACATGGAATACCAATCTCTATTATCTCTGATAGGGATGGCAGATTTATTTCAAGATTCTGGCAGACATTACAGCAAGCATTGGGAACTCGTCTAGACATGAGTACTGCCTATCATCCACAAACTAATGGGCAGAGCGAAAGGACGATACAAACGCTTGAAGACATGCTACGAGCTTGTGTTATTGATTTCGGAAATAGTTGGGATCGACATCTACCATTAGCAGAATTTTCCTACAACAACAGCTACAATTCAAGCATTAAGATGGCGCCGTTTGAAGCACTTTATGGTAGAAAGTGCAGGTTTCCGATTTGTTGGAGTGAAGTGGGGGATAGACAGATTACGGGTCCGGAGATAATACAAGAAACTACCGAGAAAATCATCCAAATTCAACAAAGATTGAAAACCGCCTAGAGTCGACAAAAGAGCTACGCGGACAGTAAAAGAAAAGATATAGAGTTTGAAATTGGAGATATGGTCATGCTTAAGGTTTCACCTTGGAAAGGCGTTGTTCGATTTGGTAAACGGGGGAAACTAAATCCAAGGTACATTGGACCATTCAAGATTATAGATCGTGTCGGACCAGTAGCTTACCAACTGGAGCTACCTCAACAACTCGCGGCTGTACATAACACTTTCCACTTCTCAAATTTGAAGAAATATTTTGCTAAAGAAGAACTCACTATTCCGTTGGACGAAATCCAAATCAATGAAAAACTTCAATTCATTGAAGAACCCGTCGAAATAATGGATCGTGAGGTTAAGAGACTTAAACAAAACAAGATACCGATTATTAAGGTTCGATGAAATGCTCGTAGAGGACCCGAGTTCACCTGGGAGCGTGAAGATCAGATGAAGAAGAAATACCCGCATTTATTTCCAGAAGATACGTCAACACCTCCAACTGCTTAAAATTTTGGGACAAAATTTATTTAACGGGTAGGTACTGTAGTGACCCGAACTTTTCCATGTTTATATATATATTAAATGAAATTTTTATTTACATGATTAAGTGTTTCCAACATGTTAAGCAATCAAACTTGTTAAGACTTGATTAATTGAAATAGGTTTCATATAGACAATTGACCACTCAAGTTGACCGGTGATTCACGAACGTTAAAACTTGTAAAAACTATACGATGACATATATATGGTTATATATATAGTTAACATGATTTTATTATAAGTATGTATCTCATTAGGTATTTTAACAATGAGTTATATACATAAAAATGAGACTATTAATTTAAGAAACTCGAAAACGATATATATAACGATTATCGTTATAACAACGTCTTACTAGGTACATATGAATCATATTAAGATATTGATACACTCGGTTAATTATATTAAATGATAAGTAAATATATTATTAAGTGTATTAACAATGAAATACATATGTAAAAATAAGACTACTAACTTAATGATTTCGAAACGAGACATATATGTAACGATTATCGTTGTAACGACATTTAACTGTATATATATCATACTAAGATATATTATATATCATAATATCATGATAATATAACAATTTAACATCTCATTTGTTATAATAAACAATGGTTTAACAACATTCAACAAGATCGTTAACCTAAAGGTTTCAAAACAACATTTACATGTAACGACTAACGATGACTTAACGACTCAGTTAAAATGTATATACATGTAGTGTTTTAATATGTATTCATACACTTTTGAAAGACTTCAAGACACTTATCAAAATACTTCTACTTAATAAAAATGCTTACAATTACATCCTCGTTCAGTTTCATCAACAATTCTTCTCGTATGCACCCGTATTCGCACTCGTACAATACACAGCTTTTAGATGTATGTACTATTGGTATATACACTACAATGATTAGCTATTAGAAGCCCATGTGAGTCACCTAACACATGTGGGAACCATCATTTGGCAACTAGCATGAAATATCTCATAAAATTACAAAAATATGAGTAATCATTCATGACTTATTTACATGAAAACAAAATTACATATCCTTTATATCTAATCCATACACCAACGACCAAAAACACCTACAAACACTTTCATTCTTCAATTTTCTTCATCTAATTGATCTCTCTCAAGTTCTATCTTCAAGTTCTAAGTGTTCTTCATAAATTCCAAAAGTTCTAGTTTCATAAAATCAAGAATACTTCCAAGATTGCAAGTTTACTTCCAAGTTTTCTAAATCCATTCCAAGTAATCATCCAAGATCAAGAAACCTTTGTTACTTACAGTAGGTTATCTTTCTAATACAAGGTAATAATCATATTCAAACTTTAATTCAATTTCTATAACTAAAACAATCTTATTTCGAGTGGAAATCTTACTTGAAATTGTTTTCGTGTCATGATTCTGCTTCAAGAACTTTCAAGCCATCCAAGGATCCTTTGAAGCTATATATATTTTTCTAATTTCCAGTAGGTTTATCCAAGGAACTTGAGGTAGTAATGATGTTCATAACATCATTTGATTCATAAATATAAAGCTATCTTATTCGAAGGTTTAAACTTGTAATCACTAGAACATAGTTTAGTTAATTCTAAACTTGTTCGCAAATAAAAGTTAATCCTTCTAACTTGACTTTTAAAATCAACGAAACACATGTTCTATATCTATATGATATGCTAACTTAATGATTTAAAACCTGGAAACACGAAAAACACCGTAAAACTGGATTTACGCCGTCGTAGTAACACCGCGGGATGTTTTGGGTTAGTTAATTAAAAACTATGATAAACTTTGATTTAAAAGTTGTTATTTTGGGAAAATGATTTTTATTATGAACATGAAACTATATCAAAAAATTATGGTTAAACTCAAAGTGGAAGTATGTTTTCTAAAATGGTCATCTAGACGTCGTTCTTTCGACCGAAATGACTACCTTTACAAAAACGACTTGTAACTTATTTTTCTGACTATAAACCTATACTTTTTCTATTTAGATTCATAAAATAGAGTTCAATATGAAACCATAGCAATTTGATTCACTCAAAACGGATTTAAAATGAAGAAGTTATGGGTAAAACAAGATTGGATAATTTTTCTCATTTTAGCTACGTGAAAATTGGTAACAAATCTATTCCAACCATAACTTAATCAACTTGCATTGTATATTATGTAATATTGAGATACCATAGACACGTATACAATGTTTCGACCTATCATGTCGACACATCTATATATATTTCGGAACAACCATAGACACTCTATATGTGAATGTTGGAGTTAGCTATACAGGGTTGAGGTTGATTCCAAAATATATATAGTTTGAGTTGTGATCAATACTGAGATACGTATACACTGGGTCGTGGATTGATTCAAGATAATATTTATCGATTTATTTCTGTACATCTAACTGTGGACAACTAGTTGTAGGTTACTAACGAGGACAGCTGACTTAATAACCTTAAAACATCAAAATATATTAAAAGTGTTGTAAATATATTTTGAACATACTTTGATATATATGTATATATTGTTATAGGTTCGTAAATCAACCAGTGGCCAAGTCTTACTTCCCGACGAAGTAAAAATCTGTGAAAGTGAGTTATAGTCCCACTTTTAAAATCTAATATTTTTGGGATGAGAATACATGCAGGTTTTATAAATGATTTATAAAATAGACACAAGTACGTGAAACTACATTCTATGGTTAAATTATCGAAATCGAATATGCCCTTTTTTATTAAGTCTGGTAATCTAAGAATTAGGGAACAGACACCCTAATTGACGCGAATCCTAAAGATAGATCTATTGGGCCTAACAAACCCCATCCAAAGTACCGAATGCTTTAGTACTTTGAAATCTATATCATATCCGAAGGGTGTCCCGGAATGATGGGGATATTCTTATATATGCATCTTGTTAATGTCGGTTACCAGGTGTTCACCATATGAATGATTTTTATCTCTATGTATGGGATGTGTATTGAAATATGAAATCTTGTGGTCTATTGTTACGATTTGATATATATAGGTTAAACCTATAACTCACCAACATTTTTGTTGACGTTTAAAGCATGTTTATTCTCAGGTGAATACTAAGAGCATCCTCTGTTGCATACTAAAATAAGGACAAGATTTGGAGTCCATGTTTGTATGATATTCTGTAAAAACTGCATTCAAGAAACTGATTTCGATGTAACATATTTGTATTGTAAACCATTATGTAATGGTCGTGTGTAAACAGGATATTTTAGATTATCATTATTTGATAATCTACGTAAAGCTTTTTAAACCTTTATTTATGAAATAAAGGTTATGGTTTGTTTTAAAAATGAATGCAGTCTTTGAAAAATATCTCATATAGAGGTCAAAACCTCGCAACGAAATCAATTAATATGGAACGTTTTTAATCAATAAGAACGGGACATTTCATTATGTATGAATTAAATAAGGGTAGATATTACTCGATTAAATTCATATTACTAATGTGCTAAGATGTATATCTTTCCTTACCGATTTAACCATCATTAACTACAATCTCTATTTCATTTCAATAAATTTCAGGTCATAATAAACCAAGTGTACTATTCAAATACATGTTTGATATTACACTTTTATTTTCACTTTACATGAATTTTTTTTTAGAAAACATCATTCATATCTTGCGAAGTTCACAAGATTTCCACGAGCACCAACATCCCCACCGAATAAATATCAATAAAAATGAATAATGAAGTATTAATTCATAATTTCATTTACGCGAAGATTACGAAATTTCTAAAGTTTTAGAGGTTATTCATTTCTAGTTCCAGCTGAAAATCAAATGAGTTTAATATGATATTAACTCATTAAATCGGTATTACATCTGAAGAAAATATACATACATATATATTTTCATAGAGATTGTAATAAAATTCATTTGTACAAAAATGTTACTTGTGAATTTTTTTTTTAACGGGTAGGTAATACCCGAGAGATATATAAAATTCACAATTAATATGTTACATTCTTCGAATCTGATTCAGCAATCACCAACTATACTCACTACTTTCACAACGATACACATTCTTTTATAGCAATCAAACAACCATTCTCATCCAAATTTGATTGCATAATCTGATTTTGACAAATCAAAATCCAAGTCAAGACTTAACAGAAGACATCACTCTTAGAATTCTTACATCTTTCAAAGCTATACTTTGACTTCAAAACTGTGCTAGAACATCATTTCTATTCATAAAACCCAGAAAAGTATTTGCATCATTCAAAATCCTAGAAATATTAACGATTATAATTTTTGTTCAAATCCTTCGAAATTCCTGAAGACACTTCAAATGAGAACAATCGAGATGATGATCCAACCACACGTTAAACCACAGTCATGCACCTGAAAAACTCTCAAAACCAAAGTCATAATTTAACATGTACCCACGTCAGATCCTTTGGCATTTATTAGCAAAAATAACTTTACGATTTCTTTTCAAAATAGCAAATTTTGTCACAGCTTCAGCAAGTCAATTTTGATTTTTTTCATTCGGAGTAGCCTTATTATAACCTCGATATATATACGTTGCCCTTTCGTCATCGTTACCAGAGAACCGTTTATGTTCCACCACATTAGCAATAAACTTACCAACAACTTCACTGATCTTTGACTTCCCGAAAAATCATTATAATTATCGAAACCCCATCATTTACTCATCCGCATCTTGTAACAAGAATTTTCATGACAATTACTGGGAATCAGCAATCAGTATTTTGAAATCTCGCAACATGTCTACGTCAACAGCTATATGTGTACATATAACGTCTATCTCCTAGACTTACTTACTTCGAATGTGAAGTTTCTGAAAAACACCCCAATCTACGATTTAGTTCTCCGATTTTTTTTTGGAAAAACTGAATGAAGCAGCAGAAACTGTAGACAACCGTAACAGTCAAAAGTTTGATGATAAAGAATAGTGTATTAGCAAAACTCAGAAAAAGAGAAGGTTTGGAACTGAAAAACGGTTGAGCAAACCATGAAGGAGGCTGTGGACAAATCACAAGGACGAAATCTACATTCAAAGAAGCCAAATGATTCAATGACTGCTGAAGTCTTTAACAAATACCTTGCTCCTAAATCTAAAACCCTTTCGGACAATATTCTTCATCATCCCCTGATCTTAGATATTCTAAGATATCATCATATCGTTCATTATAAATATCTTAGATATTTCTAAAGATATTTTCATAACACTTCTTATCTGAAATCAATTATCTCTTCGCAATATCTGCATTACATCATAAAAGAAACTATTTTAGTTTCTAAATTCTGAAACCTTCGATTTTGAAGTATGAATGTTTTTGAAGTAGTGTTGGGAACTGAAGCATGAGTTAGTATAATATAATGACACTTGATCAACGTGATTATATTACAATAAGTCATGCTGAGTTTCTAAATGGAACGTGATGATTCATAGTTCATAATATCATCATGTGCCATGTTACACGACTCTTGTATTCTACTTAATCTCTAAAAATATCAAGAAAATATTTTCTTGATGATTCAGCCTTTTTTAGATATTCTGGTAATTTGACAAATCAAGATCGTGCCATTACAATTTCCTTCTTAGAACATTAACTATGTTCGTTCTGAAATTCATATCTACGAATTCTGGACCATTATATACGGTGCTTAATCACAAGAAGAGGAAACGAAAGAATGAAGCTTCGAAATAGAAATTGGAGTATAAATCGCAGCAAATAGATGAGAGCATTAACTGTGGATGACAATGATTATAGAAGACAGAAAGAGAGACTTTGAAATATAATTGAAGGTATAAAGCCCAACAACAACCCAGAAATTACAAACCATATATATCGATACATATAGCAATATAAAGACACGGGAGAACTAAAACACTATAAAACCAAGAGTATAGTAGAAGTAAATAGATTCTTCCGGCTGTAGATGAAAAAGAAGAAGGACAGATATGAAAGTTAGGAGTATATCAAGAATCAGAACTGGATGAAGCATATTGACAAATGCTTTAAGGTATGAGTTGAGGGAGAAAGAATAGAAGATGTGAGTTGTAAGGAAAAGAAGGGGGTGGATTTATAGTAAAATATCCGACAGAGCAATCAAAACAGATGATCGTATTTAAAGCAGATCCTAATTCCCTTGATTACCGAAAATCAAATCTTATTACGAAGATTTTCTCCAATCTCTTGAACTTGGAAATCAATCCTATCTATGTCAAAAGATATGACGAATCTACACCTAATCATTTTACTCTTTTGTGATAGCCTCACTCGTACTCTTTAAATGGTTTTATCCATATTACTCAATGATGATAAAACTCTATTTATCAACTCATATTTGTCATGAAAACATTCTTAATGTTATCCATGACGACCTCGATCAAATTTCGGGGACGAAATTTCTTTAACGGGTAGGTACTGTGACAACCCAGAAATTTCCGATCAAATTTAAACTTTATCTTTATATTATTCCGACACGATAAGCAAAGTTTGTTAAGTTAAATCTCAATAATTTTAAACTGTGTTCATACATTCATTTAACCTCGACCAAATTCTGATGATTCACGAACCATTATATGAACGGATATGATTATATATGTATATGTGTATATATTATAATTTGAAAACGTTAACAAAGTATTAGATGTATAATACTTTACATGAACGTATTTGTTTCAAAATATATTTAATATAATTATCGGTGGAATTAAAAGATAATATCAAATGATTGAATTATCAGATACATTGTGATTATGATTATGGGTCTCAGTTATGAGGTCCACTATGATTTGAGAAATCTATTCTTTTTAACGATATTCAGAATAATTGGTAAAGTGATCTACATATGAGAACAAAGTGTCAAATAACGAAAATTAGATAAAAGTTAGTGGAAGACTAAATTTCATAATAATCAATTAATTTAGTTACAAGTGTACGAAAACGTTTTTCGATATAACGGAACTTGATTATTAAAATGTCCTTGTTCAAATAACGTGAATTAGAATATTAGTTGTTGAATTTATAAGTAACTTGCAACGTGTATTTAAAACGTGTTTATAATTATTGAATATATATAATTTCAAATTAGTTAAGTAGATAGTAGTAACACTTGTTTATTTGATTCAATTGATTTTTAGATATGTTATTTAAAACGATTGAGGAGTTAAAATAAACGTTGGTGCATAAATGAATTATATTAAATTACGTTTTAGAGCGTAAACGTTAGGTGATATAATAATATCTATTGTTTAAACGGTTTTTATTTATATATATTAAACTTTGAAATATAATAGTTTTTGATAAACTGAATATTATATTAGTAAATAAATATTTCTAACATATATAAGTTTATATTTCTAAATAAAAATATGTTTATATTTTTCGAAGTGATGAAATATAATATTAACTTGGTCATAAAACGTTTTGGATTTAAAATAATATTATTAAACATACTTTGATAAATAACGAGATTTTGATTTATAGAAGCAAATGACCAAAACACTCAAATGAATAAGTTACACTTTGAGTGGGATAATTTTTTATTGATTTGAGTCTTGTTATTGATAAAGGTACATTACACAAAATATAAAGTACCAGTTTTCTAAGCGTAAAATGCGTTCGAAAAATCGGAACTGGTACCTAAGTCGAGCGTCAACGTAGAATTCATCTGTGCTAAAATTACAAATCGACTGTGCACGAGAATATAATATAATATTTAATTAATTATAGAGATTAAATATATTATATATTAAATATATATATATATATATATATATATATATATATATATATATATATATATATATATATATATATTATGTGTCGCTGGCTTATGAATTACGAATATGAGTTTCATTTATGTCTCATGCGATCGCATGAGATCTCCACACAATCCTCATGCGATCGCATGAGGGGTTAGGTGAGATTACATGTCTTTAAATATCGGATGAATTTCAGTTTCTAATTCACTTCACTCGATCACTATTTCTCTAATATTACTCAGTAAGATATATTTAATTCATTTTACTATTATTATTATTATTATTATTATTATTATTATTATTATTATTATTATTATTATTATTATTATTATTATTAATATTATTATTATTATTAATATTATTATTATTATTATTATTATTATTATTATTATTATTATTATTATTAGTAGTATTAGGGTTATTATCATTAGTATTATACATAAAATACTACGACGAGGTCATGAATGTGTTATTTCATACGAGTTTCTCGAGCGAGATAGAGCTAAGGAAGTTATGGGTTATTGCTAAGGAGGTTATGGGTATGATTCAGGGGTATAGCTCGTGAGGTCAAACTAGTGTTTATCTTCTCCGTTGCGTCTACGTACTTTCCTGCAATATTGAATCGCAATATTAATACGTGAGCACTCATATCCTATCTTTTATATATCAATAGTGTATCCCTGACTAGTGCTCGAGTGTATAGGATTATGTATGCTTGTATGTTTAATTTTTGTCGTTAGATAGTTATGATAAATCATGAATTTGATACATATGCGATTGAGATAAGGTATATGATGTGTGCGAGGTGTACTAGGAAATAGTATTATTTTTACAACGTAATATTATTAAATATGATACAATTTTACACAAGATATTTATTTATTTATAGAATGGATATACCTAAACTCTGCTACAACACTTATAGGCAGTGTACCTAATCGTACAGTAGTGTAGTCTTTAGTAAGTCCGGTTCGTTCCACAGGGATCTCTTAAACAAGCTTAACGCTATAATTTTAAAAACTATATTTGTAAAAATACAAAAATATATATAAGTAATATTATTATTATTAAAGGCGGTTTTTACCGTTTAATGACCGGTTTGTCGATTTTTAAAACTTTAGTCTCAGTTAAAACCTAATGTAAAATATTAAAAATAAATATAACTTAATTTAAAGCATAAAGTAAATAACGATAATGAAATTGCGATAAATAAAAGTGCGATAAAATACGATGACAATAAATAAAATTGCGATAATTAAAAGTGCAATTAAATATGAAATAAAAGAATTATGCTTATTTAAACTTCCGTAATCATGATGTTTGACATGTTGATTTTTAGTTTATTCCAATGGGTTAATTGTTCTTTGTCCTGGATTATTTAATATGTCCGTCTGGTTTTTGTCCATCAGTCATAAATATAAAGTGCGAGTGTCCTCGTCAAATTATCATTATATCTGAAGTCAAATATTCCAACTAATTGGGGACTTAAACTGTAACAAGGTTTTAATACTTTGTTTAATAATTACACCAGGATATCGACTGCGTGTAACCCAAGGTTTTAATACTTTGTTAACAATTATGCCAAGTGTCCTTGTACATAATTTCACCCCTGTTTTAATAATTCCATAGACTATTAATCCATTCCCGTGTCCGGTTAAATGAACGATTATTCGTACATATAAATATCCCACCCATCGTATCCGATCGAGTGTATATCGTTATTATAGGTACGTCCAATTGTAAATCTTTATATTAAATTAACAAACTATCATTTAGTTAAACAAATATAAAGCCCATTAATATCCCATAGTCTAATTTCCACAAGTGTCGTTCTTTTGTCCAAACCCCAATTATGGTACAAAGCCCAATTACCCAATCTTAATAATTTAGCCCAACATCATGATTACTTCGGTATTAAATAAGCATAATAATAACTTAGCTACGAGACATTTAATTTAAAAATAACATTAACCATAACTTACAGTGATTAAAAATAGCGTAGCGTTACACGGACAGAATTTCGAATTACACCCTTACAACATTCGCTAACATACCCTTATTATTAGAATTTAAAATTAAAATTAAAATTAAAATACAAATATAAATATATTTACGTATAGATAGAGAGATGGATATGGATATTTTTTTCGTTCACCAAACTGCGAATTTATAGGACCTGGGGCTGAAAAAGTGTGCCATGCGATCGCATGGCTTTCTGCCTTCCAGGCCATGCGATCACATGGCCAGCTTGTGAAGTTCACATGCCTTTGTTTCTTTGCTTGCTGACGTTTATAAATAATAATATAATATATAAATAGTTATAAGAATTATTTAAATATTATATTTTATTTATGTGCATAGTTAACTTGTAATTTTTAGTCTGTTGCGTCGAGCGTTGAGAGTTGACTTTGATCCCGGTTCTGAATTTTCGAACGTCCTTGCGTATAATTTAATATCATGTACTTTGCATTTCGCGTCTTGTACTCTTGTAATTTTGAGACGTTTCTTATCAATAATTGGAACCTCTTTGATTGTATTTTGTACTTTTGAGCTTTTTGGTCGTTTGCGTCTTCAATTCGTCGAATCTGTCTTTTGTCTTCACTTTTTATTATTTAAACGAATATCACTTGTAAATAGAACAATTGCAACTAAAAGCTTGTCTTTCCTGAGGAATACTGCTATGAAATATATGTTCGTTTTTAGCATTATCAAATACTCTCACACTTGAGTGTTGCTTGTCCTCAAGCAATATAGTCTTGAAATAAAAATACTAGAATCACTTCTTTATTCTTCACACTTTGTACATCAGTGATTTCTATACGGCGGTATGAACAATGGTAGTAACGATGTGGTTTACATGCCCATATGACTATAAAAATTTAGATCCTTAAGGAAATTGGATCTTTATGAAAACATTTGATCTTTTGAAAATTAAATCTAGCTTTTACCCTAGATAAGTTTTCCGGAATAACCCTTCACCGGTGTTTGCAAATTGTTTTTGTGGGTTTGGTGGGTTTCAGATTTGAGTATTTTAGCTCAAAACTTGCGGTTTTGTGTCACCCGCTTGCTAACCTTGTATTGGGAAAGCAACACGTCCAGTATACTTACTCCGTATATTACCTTTCGGTAAACTACGGTCCGGTTGTAAAGGAAAGTGTTGAACAAGCAACTATTAAGGCAATGTCCCCTGACATGCTATTAATTATGGTCTATAACGTGTCGGATACAATTACTATCCTTAGTAGGAGCAATAGTAAAGCTCACCCTTATAGTTTTTCGATCTGGCACAAGGTCCTGTCCTTGACCATGATATGCAACCACCGTTCTTACGGTTGACACCCGATTTGGTTCAGGTGACCTTAATGAATTCCAGGTGAATTCCTAGGATTTTACGTTCAATGGTAATGAACGCATTGAAAATGGGTTTTCAGAAAACAAATCGGTTTGTAATTTTGATCAAAATATTTTCTCGTTCAAGCTTGAGTTTAGATATCATCGAATTCCATGAATTTGTAATTCTCAATCTTTAAAAGTCAATCTCTAGGATTGAGTAATATCAGTCTTAAAAGCTGATTTTTGATCTTTTAAGGAGATTATCCTTTCTGGGGATCTGATTCATTAGTCTTATCCAGCTAATTTGCACGGTGTCCTCCCCATTTTACAAGACAGATCCTCTCATGGTTAGGATAAGTCTGACCACTTGGCGACCCTGTTTGATGCTGAGGTCCGTAGATTTTTTGCTGATTTTAGTGATGACTTTTCTAGATTTTTCATCAACCTACAGCTGGTCTGGACGACAACTTCATGACCTAAATCAAGAAGCGCGTTTTTTTCGGAAGACTTTACTTCCTTTTAATGATGGAATTGATTCATCGTGTAGATCCATCTTTCTTTCATATATATTATAGTAAATTGGGTAAAACTGTTTCGATTAGTCCAAAGCAAAAGTATCTTCAGTTATTTGTACAAAAAAATGTGATATATGTTTTAAATAACTTGGTAGATTTTCTCACACTTGGCTTTTATTTTCCTTTTTATTGTCCTCTATTCCATTTTAAACGAATTCTAACATTTTGGTTTGTTTCTCAATTTATGTCCTTTCCGAGGTAATAATAATTTCGGTGTTAACACCTAGTTTTATCATTCATAAATATGTATAAACATGATTTTGAGTTCATTTTGAAAAATTTTACTAGAATTGGGTAGTCAGTATATAAGACTAGGGCTGTTCTTTATTATCAGAGAGCACAAGATTCTAATACAACTACTGCGTTACTAGTATTTTTAATGGTAACCAAGTGTATAAAAAAATTTAAAAATCGAAAAGAATTTAACCCCTTCCCACACTTAAGATCTTGCAATGCCCTCAGTTGCAAGAACTCAGTAACAATTTAAATTATTGAGGGTGATTAGCGTAGAAAAATGATTAAATTTTACCAAAGTTTCCAAACATAATGGCGTTTGTTTGCTGAATGATAAATGGTGCATATCATTTGTTCATTCCATCTTGTTGTTACATCACATTTGTTTTTCGTTTTGTCGTCAAAATTAGTAGCTTTTGCTGAACTTAATGCTAGTCTTTGAAAATGTGATGTTTTACCCTGTTTTGTACAATTGACAATATACATACATACAAATATAAACATGCATGGTAATTTGAAATGGGACTTAAAATCCCAATTTCAAATCAAATATGAAACATTAGTACAACATAATAAAAATATTAAACATTACAATAAAAGCATCATAATATAATGTGTTTAAACATAAATAAACAGAAATAACAATAAAAATTAGAAATCATATAAATTACCAACCGGAACTAAATCAATCTGGATAGGGGTTCCAGTTCATGTCATCGTTCGAGTTCCATGGTTGGTGATAGGTGTACTGGTATGCCTAGTTAGGGTCGTAGAGTGTATAAGGTGGTCTCATCTCGGGCTGGTGTTGAGGATAGTAAGCGGGTCGGGTCGGGACGTAGTGATCCTGAGGTGACAGGACGTAGTGGTCCCATCTATCATGATGTCGTTGGCTGGAATGCTCGTAATCATTCTTGGCTTGCCACTGCTCCATCCGACGAAATCTATCCGCGTTTGTCATATCTACCTCCTCTACACGCTGGTAGACATCAGTCATAGCCTCCCGAATGACATCCCTAATGTCATCCACTTCCTCCATCTCCTCGTCTGATCCTCTTTCTACCTGCGGATGACTACCTACATAGGGTATTGCCTGGTTGCGTCTACTCTTCAATACCTTAGCACCCGCATAAACCCTCAATCCTAAAAGCTCAACCTGTTCCCTGCATTCCAAAAGTAGACCCCCTTGGTTCTTATCTACACCTGAATACTCTCCAATGAGAGTAACAAAAATACCTCCTCCTATAATCCCCCCTTCCTGTATTCCTTCAACCATCTTAGATAATTAAAAACCAACACAGTAAGGGAAATTAACAAAGCCTCTTGGGTCTCGAATACACTTTAGGTAAAATAAATCATGTTAGGTCAATTTTTCCTTGTTGTGACCTCTCTGTGTAATCGAGTTAGCCAAAAATCTATGAATTATACGAAGCTCGGCTCTGTTAATATGTAAGTAGGTATGTGTTCCTCCCCGCCCAAAAACATTATAATCAGACATACGCCTCCAAACGGCGTTCGCGTCAAAATTCCTATCCACCCTTTCACCACGATAAATCAAATTCATACAATCGGGTAGTAGTAATTCAACGGGCGTATATATCTGTAATGCCCTGGCCATGTCCAGCATGGACATCCTGTACATCCTACCGCCTAGTATAAACCTAAGAAAACTTCTATCATCTAATCTATCTACATCTACATTTAATGCTATATTACTCATCAGCTCAACACACTATTCCTTATATACAGGTCTATGAATGGTGAATAGACGTTCCCAATTGGCAAAAGAAGAACTGCCATACCTTTGAATCAGATGCTCCCTAACACGGTCACCTAGTTGGACCCTTTCCAAAGGATCCCAATCAATTACCCTAGGCACCTCTACATCTTTCGTTATTAATATGAATTTATTACTTTGATATGCCGGTTAATCTCTCCACCGTCTATCGAATCTCAGATTAGGATGCAACGTGTGTTCAGGAATCGTTGGGTATTCTACAGGTGGATGCATCGGAAATACTATGAATTCATTAACAAACTGTAGCGGATCATAATAAGGTACATGTTGATCAGGCTGATGTTGTTGTTCCTGTTGTGGTTCTGGTTCGGGTTCTGGTTCTTGAGCAGGTCGTCTAGATGATGATGATGATGATGATGAACCTCCAGTATCGGCTCTCTGCAAAACACATTAAACACAAAATTTGTGCATTCAAATATGCATTAGTGTTAGCAAAATAACAACTTAAAACAATCACAATAACATGTTCAATCAAAATTAAACTTATACACATTTTCACAATTTTTTTACAATTTTACACTTTTCAAATAAGCACATATGAAAATGTATACAAAGTTCATAAGCATTTAACTCAAATAACAAGTTAAAACAACCTTTACTAACAATTAAACAAGTCTCAAATGGCAATTATATCAAATTAATCAAGTTCATGAATTTTGCACCTAAAAAGTCCACTTTAATCTTCAAAAATCATGTTTAGGATTAAAGTTTGGATCATTTAGCTACCTAAACATGTTACACTACTCTATTTAGCAATAATTCATGACAAAAATCGGCCATAACCTGTTTATATCAAAAAGTCCCAAATTGCTCAAGAACACAAAACCTAGATTTCTAAAAATTTTGAAGTTTTTGGCTTCAAATCATGTTAAATAGCATCAATCTAGGTTATACATGCATAAAATACTAACAATTTAACTCTAATTACACTAGAAATTAACAAAATCAAATTATGAAAAATATAGCTCAAGAACACTTAAAATCAAATTTAAAGAGATTTAGGGGTGAAATTGTTACCCTTTTTGATAAACTCCTTATCAAATTCATGTTTAGAGCAGATTGTAGCGAGAAATTTGGTTGAATTTGGTGAAAAATGGTGAATTTTAGAGAGAATTTTGGGGTATTTTTGTGGGTTTGTGTGTGTGTTTTGATGAAGAACAGCTCTCTGAGAGCTTTTGTTTCTGGCCAAAATTCCAGGGCCATGCGATCGCATGGCTATAAAGGCCAAACTCCATGCGATCGCATGGAGGTCCGGGAACAGTACCATTTGCTTTTTTTTTTATATAAAAAAACTTTAAAACTTATAAAACATATAATTAATAAAATTTTTAAAATTTGTTTCTTTTTAGGATGAGGGCGTTTCGAATCGTTTTCCTAGTCCGTCCCTCGACAAAATTTTAAAATTTGTCATTTTTAAGCTCAATTTTAAAAGCAAAGATTTTTAGGTTTTTTTTAAATATTTTTGGCATACTTTAATTCAATAAGGCTAAAAATAATGATAATAAAAGTTCTCGTCCATCCCTTGGGTAAAGCAATTTCGGTTCAACGACCTAGTCTTCAACTTACGACGAATTTTTAGAAATCAATTTTTTTAACTTAGCGAAATAAAGTAAATTTTTGGTTTTAAATTCACATCAAACTTAAATTATATTTTCGTTTTTATACATACAAACTTATATTAAAAATATTAATTTTTCAAATATTTATAATTTTAAATATATTGATTTAAAATGTTTACAATATTATTTTAATATTAATTTTAAAAACAAAGTAAAAATAAAATTAAAAATCTTTTTGGTCTTTTATCCCACTTTAATCAATCAAATATTATCAAAAACATACGCCCCTCTTTTCGGTAAAGTAATTTCTGTTACATAACCTAGTTTAACTCATGACGAATTTTTGAAATATTTTAGGTTGATTGATTAAAGATATTTATACCTTAAGAATAAACGGTAAATTTCACAGTGATGTAATAAATTTTTGTACGATATCAATAATTTCGGTCGCAAAACCTAATTTTATTGAGTACCAATTTAATACTTTATAGCGAACGATTTAGCGTTTATTATCAAAAGGTTAAAAACAATAAAAAAATAAAAATAAAAATTGAAAACTGTACAAACTTACATGTGAAATAGAATTCTTAATGACCTGCTTTAGCCCACTCATAAGATAGTCGGACTAATTGGTTTTCCATAGCTACATAGGCGTAACCTCGAGCATTTAATGTTTTTTCTTCTAAACATATGAACGGTCTGTCTCTGCATAAAGTAACAAATTCGGTATTGTGACATCTTTCAAGGTGTCGTGCTCTTCTTTTCGCTGCGGATTTTGATTTTCCTTTACCAAATTGTAACTTATTATTTTCGTTTCTGGATTCTTTTCTTACTCCGTCCAATTTACCTCTGATTAATGATACTATTTCACTTGGAAGGGTGTCATTATTACGTTTAGTGATCAAAGCGTGTAGCATTAGACCATGGTTTAGTTTACAGGAAGTCTTCATCTCGTAAAATCTAAAAAAAAATAAAAATTCAGAATGGGGGGAGAAGACTAGTTCTTTAGGGTCTGCTAGGGAATGACCATTCAGGTTCCATTCTCGAAAACTACACAAAAACAGAACATCTAACTCTAACAGAAATACATATTATCCTTTAAAGACTTGATTCTCCCCACACTTAGTTAGCTGTGGTGTCGAAATTGTGATTAACTTCGTTGTTGACTTCCATTGGACTATCTATGTAATGTTTAACTCTGTGACTATTAACTTTAAATTCAATCCCATTTGAATTTATTAACTCTATTGTTCCGTATTGGAAAACTCTTTTGACTATGAATGGTCCAGACCATCTTGATTTCAATTTTCCAGGAAATAGCTTGAATCGTGAATTGAAAAGAAGAACTCTATCTCCTTCTTTAAATTCTTTTGAACTTTTGATTCTTTTATCATGCCATTTCTTCGTTCTTTCCTTATAGATTAACGAATTTTTGTATGCTTCAAGTCTTAATTCTTCTAATTCGTTTAGCTGACTTAATCGTAGACGTCCGGCTTCATGTAAATCAAGATTACATGTCTTCAAAGCTCAAAATGCTTTGTGTTCAATTTCTACTGGAAGATGACATGCTTTTCCGTAAATGAGTTTAAAAGGTGTGGTTCCAATTGGAGTTTTGTAGGCAGTTCTAAAAGCCCAGAGCGCATCCTCCAATTTAATGGACCATTCCTTCGGATTTGATCCTACGGTTTTTTCTAGAATACGTTTTAAAGCTCGGTTGGTATTTTCAACTTGTCCACTTTTTTGTGGATGATATGCGGTGGCGATTTTATGAGTTACTCCATATCTTTTGAGAACTTTCTCAAGTTGATTATTACAAAAATGAATACTCAGATCACTTATTAAAGCTTTCGGTGTTCCGAACCTTGCAAAAAGACGTTTTAAAAAATTGACTACAACTCGTGCATCGTTAGTTGGGAGAGCTTGTGCTTCCGCCCATTTAGATACATAATCAATGGCAACGAGAATGTAGAGATTATTATGAGATTTTGGAAATGGACCCATAAAGTCAATACCCCAAATGTCAAATACTTCACATACTTGAATGACATTTTGTGGCATTTCATCACGTTGACTTATTTTTCCGGCCCTTTGACAAGCATCACAGGATTTGCAAAGAAGGTGTGCGTCTTTGAAAATTGTAGGCCAATAGAATCCAGCATCGTAAACTTTTCTTGCTGTAAGTTGAGGCCCATAATGCCCTCCTGTTGGTCCTGTGTGACAATGGTTTAAGATTTGACTAGCTTCATCTCCGAATACACATCGGCGTATTATTCCATCGGGACAAGTTTTAAACAAATGTGGATCTTCCCAGAAATAGTGTTTTATATCACTAAAGAATTTCTTTCGTTTTTGGTACGACAATCCTTTTTCAAGGAATCCACATACTAAGTAGTTTGCATAGTCTGCAAACCATGGAATTTTATTTTAATCTATCTTCAATGGATATTCATCAGGAAAGTTGTCTTGTATGACCGATTCATTTAGAACTTCTAATTCGGGATTTTCAAGGCGAGAAAGATGATCAGCGGCGAGATTTTCTACTCCCTTTTTATCTCGGATTTCAATATCGAACTCTTGTAAGAGTAAGATCTAACGGATTAATCTTGGTTTAGCATCTTGTTTTGAAAATAGGTATCTAAGAGCAGAATGGTCGGTATAGACCACCGTTTTTGCTAGAACGAGATATGAATGAAATTTTTCAAAAGCAAAGACAATAGCAAGGAGTTCTTTTTCAGTAGTTGTATAATTTGTTTGTGCTCCTTGTAACGTCTTACTAGCATAATATATAGGTTGAAATCGTTTTTCAATCCTTTGTCCTAAAACGGCTCCCATTGCAAAATCACTTGCATCGCACATTAGTTCGAATGGTAGATTCCAATTTGGAGTTATCATGATCGGCGCATTAGTGATTTTTTTCTTTAAGAATATTAAAAGATTTGATGCATTCATCTGAAAAGATGAATGGAGCATTCTTTTCTAGGAGTTTATTCATAGGAGTGGCAATTTTAGAAAAATCTTTTATAAAACGTCGGTAAAAACCGGCATGCCCTAGAAAACTCCTAACTCCTCTAACATTGGTGGGATGTGGAAGTTTAGCAATTACATCTACTTTAGCTCTATCCACTTCAATTCCTTCCTTTGAAATTTTATGACCAAGAACGATGCCTTCTTTAACCATGAAATGGCATTTCTCCCAATTAAGTACTAGATTTGATTGTTCGCATCTAATAAGCATTCGTTCAAGATTAACTAGACATGTTTCAAAAGTATCACCGAAGACTGAAAAGTCATCCATGAAAACTTCCATGCATTCTTCTATCATGTCGTGAAAAATTGCCATCATGCACCTTTGAAAGGTTGCAGGGGCGTTGCAAAGTCCAAATGGCATGCATTTGTAAGCAAAAGTACCATAAGGGCACGTGAATGTGGTTTTCTCTTGATCCTCGGGTGCTATTGGAATTTAAAAATATCCGAAAAAACCATCAAGAAAATAATAGTAACTATTTCCGGCTAATCTTTCCAACATTTGATCAATAAAAGGTAAGGGAAAGTGATCTTTTCTGGTGGCGTCATTTAATTTTCTATAATCAATACAAACACGCCATCCTGTTACAGTTCTAGTAGGAATAAGCTCATTTTTTTCATTTGTAATGACAGTCATGCCACCCTTCTTAGGCATGCATTGAACTGGGCTTACCCATGGACTATCAGAAATTGAATAAATTAGACCTGCATCTAGCAGTTTAATAATTTCTTTCTTAACAACATCTTGCATATTAGGATTTAGTCTTCGTTGGCGTTGCACATACGTTTTATGACCTTCTTCCATAAGGATTTTATGTGTGCAATACGAAGAACTTATTCCTTTAATATCATGAATTTTCCATGCAATAGCTGGTTTATGAGCTTTTAGCACAGAAATGAGTTGAGATTTTTCATTTTCAGTAAGAGAAGACGATATTATAACAGGTAATTCAGACTCATCATGTAAATAAGCGTATTCCAAATGGTTAAGTGGCTTTAACTCTAATGTCGGTGGTTCTTCTATCGATGATTTGTATTGATATCTGTCTTCTTCTTTTAGCATTTGAATTTTTTATGTTGTTGGTTCATATCCATTAGTCATAAGTGTAGCTATCATTTCAGTTTCATCAATTGGTTCCGTTCCTTCTCCTAAAGAACATTCTCCTGTTCCTTGTAATTCTGGAAATTCTTTTAACAATTCTGCATGTGATTCTATAGTTTGAATATAATAACATGTATCATCTGCAGATTGCGGTTGTTGCATGGCTCTATCAACTGAAAAGGTAACACTCTCGTCCTCTATACTTAGGGTCAGTTTCTTACCAAACACATCTATTATTGCTTTAGCCGTGTTTAAGAATGGTCTTCCTAATATGAGAGGTACTCGAGAATCTTCTTGCATGTCCAGAATAACAAAATCTACTGGAAATACTAAAGTTTCAACTTTAACTAGCATATTCTCCATTATCCCTCTAGGATATTTTACTGATCTAT
Source organism: Rutidosis leptorrhynchoides (assembly GCF_046630445.1). Taxonomy (NCBI): domain Eukaryota; kingdom Viridiplantae; phylum Streptophyta; class Magnoliopsida; order Asterales; family Asteraceae; genus Rutidosis; species Rutidosis leptorrhynchoides. The sequence goes on along the minus strand of NC_092341.1, from coordinate 115,142,183 downwards.
CGGCTAGTTGTATGCTTATTCGTGTTGGTTTCAATTCTCCAAGGTCTAGTTTAGCGTATAGTGAATACGGCATTAGATTTATACTAGCACCTAAGTCTGCCAATGCTTCTATTGAACTAAGACTACCCAGAAAACATGAAATTGTGAAACTTCCTGGATCTGATAATTTTTCTGGTATCTTATTCAACAGCACTGCAGAACAATTAGCATTCATAGTAACAGCCGAGAGTTCTTCCATTTTCTTTCTATTTGTGATTAGATCTTTCAAAAATTTAGCATACCTAGGCATTCCTGAAATCACATCAATGAAAGGAAGATTTACATTTATCTGTTTAAACATATCCAAGAATTTGGATTGCTCGGCTTCAAGTCTCTCTTTTCTCATTTTTCTCGGGTAAGGAAGTGGTGGTTGGTATGGTTTAACATAAGGTTTAGCCTTAACTGTGGTATCTTCATTAACCTTTTCAACTACCGGTTCTTTTTCCTTATCTTGATCAGATTGTGGTTCTTGTGGAGTAGGAATAGCATTATCAGAAATTACAGGTATTTCAGGTGGTTTAAGTGTGATACCACTTCTTGTGGTAATGGCTTTAGCTGTTTCATTCCGGGGGTTAGCATTAGTATCACTAGGTAGACTTCCCGGTTTTCTTTCACCTATCAACCTTGCTAGGTTGCTCACTTCTTATTTCAGATTTTGAATAGAAGCTTGTTGATTTCTAAATGCTTGAGCATTTTGTTCATTGGTTTGTTTCTGAGATGTGAAAAATTGAGTTTGAGATTCAACTAGCTTCGACATCATGTCTTCAAAATTTGGCTTTTTATCATCGGTTTGTGGTGGTTTATTTTGAAAAATAGGTCTTTGCTGATTGTAAGTATTGTTAGATACTTGTTGATTTATAGAACCTTGTTGGTTGTTGTATGGAACATTTCGGTTATAATTCTGGTTTTGATTGTAGTTTGGTCTTGGCGGTTGATAATTATTTTGATAATTATTTCCAGGCCTTTGGTTTATGTATGAAATATTCTCTCTTTGTTCCATTGTTATTTCAATACTGAGACAATCTTTTGTCAAATGTGGTCCTCCACACTGCTCACAACTAATTCGTATTGAGTGAATATCTTTAGTCATCTTTTCCATTCGTTTCTCAACAGCATCTATCTTTGCGGAAATGGAATCTAAGTCATGGCTAGAATCGGCTCTAGCTGCTTTAGATGATCTAACGATATCTTTTTCTTGGTGCCACTCTTGTGAGTGGGAAGCAGTGTTATCAATAATTTTTTAAGCATCAGTTTCTGTTTTCTTCATAATGGAACCACCAGCTGCTATATCGATGTCTTTTCTTGTTGTGATGTCGCATCCTTGGTAGAATATTTGTACTATTTGACAAGTGTCTAAACCATGTTGCGGACATCCTCTCAATAACTTTCCAAATCTTTTCCACGCCTCATATAGAGTTTCGTTTGGCTTTTGTGTGAACGTAACAATTTCTCCTTGAAGTCTCACGGCTTTAGATGCCGGAAAGAATTGTTTAAGAAATTTTTCAACTAAAACGTCCCATGTATCAATCGCCCCTTCAGGTAACGATTCTAACCAATCTTTGGCTTCTCCCTTTAAAGTCTAGGGAAATAACATGAGATATATCTGTTCATCCTCCACTTCTCTTATTTTAAATAGTGTGCAGATCCTATTAAAGGTACGAAGATGTTCATTTGGATCTTCCTTCGGTGCACCACTAAATTGACATTGATTAGTTACCATGTGTAGAACTTGTCCCTTGATTTCATAATCTGGCGCATTTTTGTCAGGTTGAGTAATTGCGTGACCATGGCCAGTGCGTTTAGCTCTCATTCGGTCTTCTATACTTAGAGGTTCCAGATTCTCCATGATTGAATTTGTTGAATCTGAATCACTATAGGATTCCGATTTAATGGTAGGTTCCTCAACAATCTCTGTTTGAATGATTGGTGGTTCCGGAGGAAAGATTAATTGTTCATGATCTATGAATTGTCCCTGAATATTCTCCGGATTCTCAATTGTGAGGTCGGGTTCAAAAAATGGATTATCGGAAATTTGAATTGGAGTACTTGGTCGACTGGATGACGATTCTAAAGAAAAATCAACGGCGACAATATTTGCTAGATGTCTTGATCGAGTTACAGGTGGTGAACGTACAAAAGGTGGTGAACGTTTTGTTCGGTGCATTCACTGAATATCCTATTAGTTATAAAAATAAGAAAAATTATATAAGTTATCAAATTAATAGACTTTTCTGATTTTGCCCACGTTTCGAATAGCCAAATGATGCAGCAGAGGGGCAGGATTCGTTTGGTCTCAATATAATTGAGTACTGTTTTGCTCCAATAACCCGGTCCACGTACAAATTCAACTATTACTACGAACTAGAAAATTTTGATGTCTATCAATTTAACCACTTAAAATAATTTTTCGTTAAAGTTTAAAGATATTTAGAGAGAAGAAATAGAAAAATTCTATGTCCTAAAAACTAGAATGTCGAGAAATAAGAAAGAAAAAGAGCACGTCGAAAAACGTCGAAAAATAAAAAGTCGAAAAATAAAAATAAGAATGTAGCGCGTCGAAACTTAAAAAGGAACTAAAAACTAAAAATTAAAAGTTGCGTCTAAAAATATTAAAGCTTAAAAGAAATTCTATATCCCAAATGGCAATAACTTAAAAAGGTACTAAAATATAAAAACGGCGTCGCAAAATTCTAAAGCACTTAAATCTTAGTCTAAAGAAAAAGCACTTAAGGGATTTTACGGCAAAGCCTAAAAATGTAGAAGTAAAAATAACTATGGCAAAAACTATGACTTGAAACTAAAAACGAGCGAAAAATACAAATATTACGCTAAAACGAATAAAAAGGTACAAAATATAAAAATATACTTAAAGTTGTAAAAAGTATAATTTTTATAAAAAATATTATTTTTATATTATTTATTTAATAAAACTATTAATTTTATAATTTATTAAAACTAATTAAACTAATTAAAACAAATTAATTAAAAACTAAACTAAATTAATTAAATACTAAACCCTAATTAGGGTTTTAAATATATAATAATTATAATTATAATTAAAACCTAACTGTCGGCTGAGGTTACCAGGCCTATCAAATCAGGTCATGCGATCGCATGGCCTGACCGTTGAAATACCATGCGATCGCATGGTCTACGAATTTGGGCCAGACTTTGGGCTGTTACAATGATCGGGCCGAGTGCTTATTTATTTATTTATTTATTTATTTTATGTTTTCTGATTTAGATATTTATATAATATATTTATATAAATTAAATAAAACTTATATTTTTACAAAATAAAAATAAAGAAACTTTATAGAACTTAAATATTTAACAAACTCTTAAAAATATATAAATTTTGTTTTTCTTTTTATATTTTCGAATATTTAAAACGTACTTTTATAAAAGCGTAGTTTTATAAAAGTAAACTAAAAATTAATAAAAATCTTTTTTTTATATAGCGTTGCGCTTCCGGCGTTTAAGCAAGAATGTCCCCGGCAGCGGCGCCAAAAATACTTGATGTGTGCGAGGTGTACTAGGAAATAGTATTATTTTTACAACGTAATATTTTAAATATGATACAATTTTACACAAGATATTTATTTATTTATAGAATGGATATACCTAAACCTTGCTACAACACTTATAGACAGTATACCTAATCGTACAGTAGTGTAGTTTTTAGTAAGTCTGGTTCGTTCCACAGGGATCTCTTAAACAAGTTTAACGCTATAATTTTAAAAACTATATTTGTAAAAATACAAAAATATATATAAGTAATATTATTATTATTAAAGGGGATTTTTACCATTTAATGACCGGTTTGTCGATTTTTAAAACTTTAGTCGCAGTTAAAACCTAATGTAAAATATTAAAAATAAATATAACTTAATTTAAAGCATAAAGTAAATAACGATAATGAAATTGCGATAAATAAAAGTGCGATAAAATACGATGACAATAAATAAAAGTGTGATAATTAAAAGTGCAATTAAATATGAAATAAAAGAATTATGTTTATTTAAACTTCCATAATCATGATGTTTGACGTGTTGATTTTTAGTTTATTCTCATGGGTTAATTGTTCTTTGTCCTAGATTATTTAATATGTCCGTCTGGTTTTTGTCCATAACAGTCCATCAGTCATAAATATAAAGTGCGAGTGTCCTCGTCAAATTATCATTATATCCGAAGTCAAATATTCCAACTAATTGGGGACTTAAACTGTAACAAGGTTTTAATACTTTGTTTAATAATTACACCAGGATATCGACTGCGTGTAACCCAAGGTTTTAATACTTTGTTAACAATTATGCCAAGTGTCCTTGTACATAATTTCACCCCTATTTTAATAATTCCATAGACTATTAATCCATTCCCGTGTCCGGTTAAATGAACGATTATTCGTACATATAAATATCCCACCCATCGTATCCGATCGAGTGTATATGGTTATTTATAGGTACGTCCAATTGTAAATCTTTATATTAAATTAACAAACTATCATTTAGTTAAACAAATATAAAGCCCATTAATAGCCCATAGTCTAATTTCCACAAGTGTCGTTCTTTTGTCCAAACCCCAATTATGGTACAAAGCCCAATTACCTAATCTTAATAATTTAGCCCAACATCATGATTACTTCGGTTTTAAATAAGCATAATAATAACTTAGCTACGAGACATTTAATTTAAAAATAACATTAACCATAACTTACAGTGATTAAAAATAGCGTAGCGTTACACGGACAGAATTTCGACTTACACCCTTACAACATTCGCTAACATACCCTTATTATTAGAATTTAAAATTAAAATTATAATATAAATATAAATATATTTACGTATAGATAGAGAGATGGATATGGATATTTTTTTCGTTCACCAAACTGCGAATTTATAGGACCTGGGGCTGAAAAAGTGTGCCATGCGATCGCATGGCTTTCTGCCTTCCAGGCCATGCGATCACATGGCCAGCTGGTGAAGTTTACATGCCTTTGTTTCTTTGCCTGTCGGCGTTTATAAATAATAATATAATATATAAATAATTGTAAGAATTATTTAAATATTATATTTTATTTATGTGCATAGTTAACTTGTAATTTTTAGTCCGTTGCGTTGAGCGTTGAGAGTTGACTTTGATCCCGGTTCCGGATTTTCGAACGTCCTTGCGTATAATTTAATATCATGTACTTTGCGTTTCGCGTCTTGTACTCTTGTAATATCATGTACTTTTGAGCTTTTTGGTCGTTTACGTCTTCAATTCGTCGAATCTGTCTTTTGTCTTCACTTTTTATTATTTAAACGAATATCACTTGTAAATAGAACAATTGCAACTAAAAGCTTGTCTTTCTTGAGGAATAATGCTATGAAATATATGTTCATTTTTAGCATTATCAGTATATGATATGCATGTCGTTGGAAAAAGCTGGCGAAAAATTAAGAACTTTTCATTTAGAACTCGTGTGATTTCAATGAACGGATTAAAAGATATAGTCAACTGAATTTTTGTATTATTATTAAAAATGATTATTATTATTACTATCATCGTTATTATCGTCGTTATTATTATTATCTAATAATTATTATTATTATTATCATTATCGTTATCAATATTATTATTATTATTATTATTATTATTATTATTATGATTATGATTATTATTATGATTATTATTATTATTATTATTATTATTATTATTATTATTATTATTATTATTATTATTATTATTATTATTATTATTATTATTATTATTATCATTAAAATAATTATTAGTATTATTATTAGTATTATTATAATTACTACCATTATCATAAAAACCGATATTAGTATCAATTAATTATTGTGATTAATATTTTTATCATTATTATGAATGCGATATAAAAGGGAACTAAAAACTATTAACCAAATCGATTAGGAAATAATGAGTATGAGTATCATGATGAAATTAAAATATTGTAAGATATTGATTTAGATAAAAATATCGTTTTCAGTATTTTTATCATTATTATTAAAAGTATTATTAATATTAAAACTATCATTTTTACTAAAATTATCATTTTTAATAGAATTATCATTATTATTATCATTTTAGTATTATTATTATTAAAAATTATCATTTTATAATTAATATCATCATTAGTAAATAAATATTGTTATTACTATTATTAGTAAAATAATAATTATTATTATTACAAAATAATACAACTTTTACTTATTATTGTTATTATCGATATTATTTTATCAAATAAATATGTGGTATAAAGATATTTTACTACATGTAATATAATTACATTAATAATACCTATCATTATATTTTTATGATATTAAATGAACTTTATAAATTTTACTACTTAAGATATATAAAAGTATATTTTTATTATATAAATTTTAATATAAAATTTTATTTATTAATAAATGAATTATATTATTTACTCTAATAAAATCTGTAAATATATTAAATATATAAAACGACTATATATAATAATCATGTATAGATTTTTGGAAGTCATTTTGGGTCAAGTTGACTTTTGTTGACTTTTGCATATTAGTCTCGAGCATTAGGATTGTGATACACTATGGTTTAACCTAAATTGTTAGACAGATTTTGACCAACATATAAATATATATAATTAATATAGGTTCGTGAATCCGAGGCCAACCTTGCATTTGTTCAATGACGTCATATGTATTTTTACTACGAAATACAGTATAGTGAGTTTCATTTACTCCCTTTTTAAATACTTTTGCAATATATATTTTTGGAACTTAGAATACATGCGCTGCTTTTATAAATGATTTACAAAATAGACACAAGTACTTGAAAATTACATTCTATGATTGAATTATCTTATTGAATATCACCCTTTTGCTTGGTAACCTAAGAATTAGTGAACGCCACTAATTGACGCGAATCCTGAAGATAGATCTATGGGCCTAACGAACCCCATCCAGGTTATGGATGCTTTAGTACTTCGATTTTTATATACAGATGAGTGTACCTGTATATTTGTTGATATTCTATATGCATTTGTGTATATACTTCGATTTAGTATGTGTATTTCGATTTTTATATACTTCGATTTTGATATGTGTATTTTTTTGCATGTCTTGGTAGTACCCAAAGTGCCTAGGTACTTATGCATATGGAGGTGGGAAGCAACCACATTAAATGACCAATTAAATGTGTCTAGGGCATGCAAACTTGCACTCCCAATGCCACTCCCACTTTATAAAATAGTTTTTATAAAAAAAATATTTTATAAACTTCCATATTATTTGTTATGTATACTTTATTTATAAAACCCATTTTATAAAATGTAACATAACTTAATTAATTATTTAACCTATAAATAATTAAATCCTCATTATATAAATTATTCCATAATTTATATACATATCAAGTGATTTAAGAAAACCATTTTTCTTATAATTTAAGTGTAGTGTATTATAATCAACGAACCAATCGCTAAGATTAAATACGAATAAGGTGTCGGTAAGCTTGTTATTGGGTATGACCCGACTTGGATCAAAACATACTAGCCACATTAATTTAATATGTCTCTTGGGCATACAAAATACCTTCAATCTCCCACTAGCACGAGAAACATAAGAAATTAATGCAAGTGATGGATACCACCTAACAACCGTCCATCACCCCCAATATGTATGACTTTGTGCCATTCAATAACATCATCCCTTTTGAGTTCCCGTCTCGAATATGAATAGGTGAATCTTTCATTACATCCTTTCGTCCTAGATGTCATGTTAAATCCAAGATACACAGAGTGATCAATTTCTTCTAAATTTAACTTTATCAGGCATTAGATATCTGACTCTCAATGAATAAGAGGGACAAATTCCATCTTGACTACATACGTCCTAAATATATACTTCGTATTATACATGAGCTCTTCCTTATGAACTACTATATTTCAGAATAGAGAAGGAAAGAATCAAGGCATAATACTTGGTAAATATCTGCACCCAATATGTATTTTAGGTCAGAGGATACAATGATATTCGCTTTACTCAAGATTACATGTGATCAACCACTAAGGTTCCGTTCAGTAAATCATGAGAGCGGGTCTTCCAATATTTGTATCTCACAAATATCTATGAACCTTGGTAGCAACCTTGCCCCACATTCAGCCTGTGAATGTATACCAATCCAAGTTCATAATAGTCTAGACCTCACACTTGTTCCCACAAATGTGATCGACTACGGAATTTAGAATAATAGCTTATTCATGGATAAAATATGCAAAATAGGAATTTGACTCAAATAAATTAACACCATAGTTATATTAATGAGTATGAACTTCTTCGTTCTGTTACAATACTTAAAACACATCATGACCAATCACTAGAATATCGAAGCCCTAATGCACAAACATGTCCTTCGTGTTTTGCTCCATGTAAGAGCTTCGTGAGTGGATCTGCTATATTAAGATCTGTGTGAACTTTGCGAATACATATCTTTCCCTTTTCAACTTTGATAATGCTAAAAACGAACATATATTTCATAGCATTATCCCTCAAGAAAGACAAGCTTTTAGTTGCAATTGTTCTATTTACAAGTGATATTCGTTTAAATAATAAAAGGTGAAGACAAAAGACAGATTCGACGAATTGAAGACGCAAACGACCAAAAAGCTCAAAAGTACAAAATACAATTCAAGTGGTTCAATTTATTGATGAGAAACGTCTAAAAGTTACAAGAGTACGAGCCGCAAAACCCAAAGTACAAGATATTAAATTGTACGCAAGGACGTTCGAAAATCCGGATCTGGGACATGAACCAACTATCAACGCGCGACGCAACGGGCCTAAAATTTCAAGTCAACTATGCACATGAATATAATATAATATATAAATAATTCATAAAATTATATATATATTATATATATTAAATAAAAACCGTCGGCAAACAAGAAGACAAGTGAATGTGAGCTGTCCCAGGGGGCCATGCGATCGCATGGCCTGGAGGAGTAAAATCCATGCGATCGCATGGCTTACTGTACATGGCCAAGTCCTATAAATTGTAACATTTTCTGCCGAGTTTGAGTACACCATATATTATCTATCTCTCACTCTCTTAAATATATATTATATTTTAATTATAATTTTAATATTAAAGTTTAATAATAATAAGGTTATGGTAGCGAATGTTGTAAGTTTGTAAGTCGAAATTCTGTCCGTGTAACATTACGCGATTAATACTCATTGTAAGTTATGTTCAACCTTTTTAAATTAATGTCTCGTACCTAAGTTATTATTATGCTTATTTAAATTGAAGTAATCGTGATGTTGGGCTAAATATTAAAGACGGGGTAATTGGGTTTTGTACCATAATGAGATTTGGACAAAAGAACGACACTTGTGGAAATTAGACTATGGGCTATTAATGGGCTTTATATTAACTAAATGATACCTCGTTAATTTAATATAAAGGTTACAATTTGACGCATTTATATATAACCACATACGCTTGACTGGGTACGGTGGGTGGGATATTTATAAATACCAATAATTATTCATTTGACCGGATACGGGGATGGATTAATAGTCAATGGACTCATTAAAATAGGGGGGATTATATTCAAGGGTAATTGGTGTAATTGTTAACAAAATATTAAAACCTTGGACTACACGCAGTCGATAACCTGGTGTATTCATTAAACAAAGTATTAAGACCTTGTTACAGTTTGAATCCCCAATTAGTTGGAATATTTGACTTCGGGTATAAGGAAAATTTGACGAAGATCCCCGCACTTTATATTTATGACTGATGGACTATTATGGACAAAACCGTATGGACATATCGAATAATCCAGGACAAAGGACAATTAACCCATGGTAATAAATTAAAATCAACACGTCGAAAATCATGATTACGGAAGTTTAAATAAGCATAATGAAAAGACCCGTTCATATACATTATAAACGATTCACAATAGTTGATTTCATTGCGAGGTACTTGACCTCTATATGATACATTTTACAAACATTGTATTCGTTTTTAAAAGATAAACTTTCATTACATCGAAAGTTAATGGCATGCATACCATTTCATAATATATCTAACTATAATTGACTTAATAATAATCTTGATGAACTCAACGACTCGAATGCAACGTCTTTTGAAATATGTGATGAATGACTCCAAGTAATATCTTTAAAATGAGCAAATGCACAGCGGAAGATTTCTTTCATACCTGAGAATAAACATGCTTTAAAGTGTCAATCAAAAGGTTGGTGGGTTCATTAGTTTAACATAAATAATCATTTCTCATAAATATACGTCCCATGCATAGAGACAAAAATATCTGATGTGCGTAGAGGTGTATACGAAATAGTTATATTTTTACTACTAAATACTATTAAATACGATACAATTTTACACAAGTTATTTATTTATTTATAGAGTGAATATACCTAAACCTTGCTACAACACTTATAGGCAGTGTACCTAATCGTACAGTAGTGTAGTTTTTAGTAAGTCCGGTTCGTTCCATAGGGATCTAGCCAAGTTTAACGCTATATTTTTAAAACTATATTTATAAATATATATATAAGTAGTATTATTATTTTAAAAGGGGATTTTTACTGTTTAATGACCAGTTTGTCGATTTTAAAACTTTAGTCGCAGTTAAAACCTAATGTAAAATATTAAAAATAAATATAACTTAATTTAAAGCGTAAAGTAAATAACGATAAATGAAATTGTAATAAATAAAATGACAATAAATAAAATTGCGATAATTAAAAAGTATGATAATTAAAAGTGCAATTAAATAAAATGAAAGTAAATAAAAGTGCGATGAAATATGAAATAAAGGAATTATGCTTATTTAAACTTCCGTAATCATGATGTTTGACGTGTTGATTTTCGTTTATTACCACGGGTTAATTGTCCTTTGTCCTGGATTATTCGATATGTCCATCTGGTTTTTGTCCATAACAGTCCATCAGTCATAAATATAAAGTGCGAGTGTCCTCGTCAAATTATTCTTATATCCGAAGTAAAATATTCCAACTAATTGGGGACTTAAACTATAATTACACTAATTTTCCTTGTATGTAATTCACCCCTGTTTTAATAATTCCATTGACTATTAATCCATTCCCGTGTCCGGTTAAATGAACGATTATTAGTACTTATAAATATCCCGCCCATCGTGTCCGATCGAGTGTATATGGTTATTTATAGGTACATCCAATTGTAAATCTTTATATTAAATTAACGAACTATCATTCAATTAAACAAATATAAAGCCCATTAATAGCCCATAGTCTAATTTCCACAAGTGTCGTTCTTTTGTCCAAACCCCAATTATGGTACAAAGCCCAATTACCCAATTTTAATATTTAGCCCAACATCACGATTACTTCGGCTTAAATAAGCATAATAATAACTTAGCTACGAGACATTAATTTAAAAGGTTGAACATAACTTACAATGATTAATAATAGCGTAGCGTTACACGGACAGAATTTCGATTTACACACTTACAACATTCGCTAACATACCCTTATTATTATTAAATTAAAATTAAAATTATAATATATATATATATATATATATATATATATATATATATATATATATATATATATATATATATATATATATATATATATATATTACGTGAGAGATAGAGAGAAAAAGGTGTGCAACATTCGACCAAAACACGCGAAATTTATAGGATGTCAGCTGACACTGTTCACCATGCGATCGCATGGGTTTATAACTACCAGGCCATGTGATCGCATGGTCCCCTGGGACAGCTCACATTTGCTTGTTTTCTTCTTGCCGACGGTTTTAATATATAATATAATATATATTTAATTTTTAAGAATTAATTATATATTATATTATATTCATGTGCATAGTTGACTTGTAATTTTTAGGCCGTTGCGTCGAGCGTTGAGAGTTAACTCTGGTCTCGGTTCAGGATTTTCGAACGTCCTTTCGTACTATTTAATATCTTGTACTTTGCATTTTGCGGCTCGTACTCTTGTAATTTTTAGACGTTTCTCATCAATAAATTGAACCACTTTGATTGTACTTTTTACTTTTGAGCTTTTTGGTCGTTTGCGTCTTCAATTCGTCGAATCTGTCTTTTGTCTTCACCTTTTATTATTTAAACGAATATTACTTGTAAATAGAACAATTGCAACTAAAAGCTTGTCTTTCTTGAGGGATATTGCTATGAAATATATGTTAGTTTTTAGCATTATCAAATATTCCCACACTTGAGCGTTGCTTGTCCTCAAGCAATATATTCTTGAAATAAAAAGACTAGAATCACTTCTTTATTCTTCACACTTTGTACATCAGTGATTTCTATACGGCGGTATGAACAATGGTAATAACGATGTGGTTTACAGTCCCACATGACTATGAAAATTTAGATCCTTTAAGGAAATTAGATCTTTATGAAAACATTTGATCTTTCAAAAATAAAATCTAGCTTTTACTCTAGATAAGTTTTTCGGAATAACCCTTCACCGGTGTTTGCAAAATCTTTTTGTGGGTTTTGTGGGTTTCAGTTTTGAAAATTTTAGCTCAAAACTTGTGGTTTTGTGTCACCCACTAGCTAACCTTGTATTGGGAAAGCAACACGTCCAGTATACTTGCTCCGTATATTACCTTTCGGTAAACTACCATCCGGTTGTAAAGGAAAGTGTTGAACAAGCAACTGTTAAGGCAATGTCCCGTGACATGCTTTTGATTATGGTCTATAACGTGTCGGATGCAATTACTATCCTTGGTAGGAGCAATAGTAAAGATCACCCTATAGTTTTTTGGTCTGGCACAAGGTCCTGTCTTCGACCATGCTATGCAACCACCGTTCTTACGGTTGACACCCGATTTGGTTCAGGTGACCTAATAAATTCCAGGTGAATTCTTAGGATTTTACGTTCAATGGTAATGAACGCATTAAAAATGGGTTTTCAGAAAACAAATCGGTTTGTAATTTGATCAAAATATTTTCTCGTTCAAGCTCGAGTTTAGATATCATCGAATTCCATGAGTTTGTAATTCTCAATCTTTAAAAGTCAATCTCAAGGATTGAGTAATATCAGTCTTAAAAGCTGATTTTTGATCTTTAAGAAGATTATCCTTTCTGGGGATCTGCTTCATTAGTCTTATAAGCTAATTTGCACGGTGCCCCCCATTGTACGAGACAGATCCTCTCATGGTTAGGATAAGTCTGACCACTTGGCGACCCTGTTTAATGCTGAGGTCCGTGGATTTCCAGCTGATTTTCGAGAAAACTTTTCAAGGTTTTTCGTAGACTCTACAACTGGTCTGGACGACAACTTCCTGACCTAAATCAAGAAGCGTGTTTCTTTTTCGGAAGACTTTACTTCCTTTTAATGATGGAATTGATTTATAGTGTAAATCCATCTTTCTTTCAAATATATTATAAGAAATTGGGTAAAACTGATAAAATTGTTCAAAACAAAAGTATCTTCAATTATTTGTACAAAAATATGTGATATATGTTCTAAATAATTTGGTAAATTTTTCCCACACTTGGCTTTTATTTTCCTTTCTTTGCCTTTTTATTTTCCTCTATTCCATTTTAAATGAATTCTAACATTTTGGGTTGTTTCTCAATTTATGTCCTTTCCGAGGTAACAATAATTTCGGTGTTAACACCTAGTTTTATCGCTCATAAATATGATTTTGAGTTCATTTAATTGAAAATTTTGAAAAATTTTACTAGAATTGGGTAGTTAGTATATAAGACTAGGGCTTTTCTTTATTATCAGAGAGCACTAGATTCTAATACAACTACTGCGTTACTATTATTTTTAATGGTAACCAAGTGTATAAGTCAAAATTTTTTTTAAAAATCCGAAATAATTTTACCCCTTCCCACACTTAAGATCTTACAATGCCCTCATTTGCAAGAAATCAGTACAATTTAAATTATTGAGGGTGATTAGCATAGAAAAATGATTAAATAATTACCAAAGTTTCCAAACATATTGGCGTTTGTTTGCTGAATGATAAATGATGCACATCATTTGTTCATTCCGTCTTGTTGTTACATCACATTTGTTTTTCTTTTTGTCGTCAAAATTAGTTGCTTTGTTGAACTTAATGCCAGTCTTTGAAAATGCGCTGTTTTACCCTGTTGTGTACAATTGACAATATACATACATACAAATAATAACATGCATGATAATTTGAAATGGGACTTAACATCCCACTTTCAAATCAAATATGAAATATTAGTACAACATAATAAAAAATTAAAACTTACATAAAAGTATCACAATATTATATGTTTAAACATAAATAAATAAAAATAATAAAAAGATAAAAATCATAGAAATCACCAGCGGGAACTATATTAATCTGGATAGGGGTTCCAGTTCATGTCGTCGGGTGGGTTCCATGGTTGGTTATAGGTGTACTGATAGGCCTGGTTAGGGTCGTAGAGAGTAAATGGTGGTCGCATATCGGGCTGGTGTGGTGGATAGTAAGCAGGTAGGGTCGGTACGTAGTTATTTGGTACCTGAGGTGATAACTGGCTCATGATCTGATGCTGATGATAGTGCCATCTATCATGCTGTCATTGCCTGGAATACTCGTACACATTCTCGGCTTGCCACTGCTCGTACCGACTATGTCTATCCTGGTTTGTCATTTCTACCTCATCTATATGCTGGTAGACGTCGGTCATAGCCTCCCTAATGACATCCCTAATGTCATCTACTTCCTCCATTTCCTCATCTGAACCTCTCTCTACCTGTGGATGACGACCATCATATGGTACTGCCTGATTGCGTCTGCTCTTTAATACCTTAGCACCCTGATAGACCTTCAATCCTAAAGTGTCAACCTGTTCCCTACATACCATCAGTGGACCCCCTTGATCCCTATCTACACCCAAATACTCTCCAATGAGAGTAACAAAAATACCTCCTCCTATTATTCCCCCGTCATGTATTCCTGCCACTACTTTGGACAGATAAAAACCAACACAGTAGGGGATATTAACAAAGCTTCTCGTGTTTCGAATACACTTAAGGTAAAATAAGTCATGTAAGGTCATCTTCTCCTTGTTTTTACCTCTTTGTGTAATCGAATTAGCTAAAAATCTATGTATAATACGTAGCTCTACTTTGTTAATAGCTAAATAGGAGTGTCTTCCTCCCAGCAAAAAAACATTATAATTTGACATACACCTCCAGATGGCGTCCGCGTCAAAATTCCTATCTACCCGCTCCCCATGATAAATCAAATTTGTACAATCGGGTAGTAGTAATTCACCAGGAGTGTAAATCTGTAAAGCCCTGGCCATGTCCAGCATGGACATCCTGTACATCCTACGGCCAAGTAAAAATCTAAGAAAACTTCTATCATCTAACCTAACTACATCCGCATTAAGTGAAATAGTACTCATAAGCTCAACACACCATTCCTTATATACAGACCTATGAATGGTGAATAAACGCTCCCAATCAGGAAAAGAAGAGCTGCCATACCTTTGGATCAAATGCTGTCTAACTGAGTTAACTAGTTGGACCCTTTCCAAAGGCTCCCAATCGATTACTCTTGGTACTTCTTCATTTTTCGTTACCAGTTTAAATTTGTTACTTTGGTACAATGGGTAATCTCTCCAGCTTCGATCAAATCTCAAATTAGGATGCAACTGTTCTTCATGAATCGTTGGGTGTTCTATTATCGGATGAATCGGAAAAATTACGTAGGCATTAACATATTCTAGTTGCGGATCATAATATGGTACGTGTTGTTGTTCCTGTTGTTGCTCCTATTCAGGTTCTGGCTCATATTGTGGCTCATATTGCATTTCTGGCTGTGGTTCCGGAGCAGGTTGTCTAGATGATGATGATGCACTATCAGTATCTGTAAATCTCTGCAAAACACATTAAACACAAAATTTGTGCATCCAAATATGCATTAGTGTTAGCAAAATAACAACTTAAAACAATTACAATAACATGTTCAATCAAAATTAAACTTATACACATTTTCACAATTTTAACAATTCTACACTTTTTCAAATAAGCATATATGAAAATGTTTACAAAGTTCATAAGCATTCAACTTAAATAACATGTTAAAATACCCATTACTAGCAATTAAACAAGTTTCAAATGGCATTTACATCAATTTAATCAAATTCATGAATTTTAGACCTAAAAAGTCCACTTTAATTCTCAAAAATCATGTTTAGGATCAAAGTTTGGATCATTTAGCTAACTAAACATGTTACACTACTTAATTTAGCAATAATTCATGACAAAAATCGGCCATAACCTGTTTATATCAAAAAGCCCCAAATTACTCAAGAGCACAAACCCTAGATTTCTAAAAAATTTGAAGTTTTTGGCTTCAAATCACGTTAAATAGCATCAATCTAGGTTATACATGCATAATATACTAACAATTTAACTCTAATTACACTAGAAATTAACAAAATCAAATTAGGTAAATTATAGCTCAAGAACACTAAAAATCAAATTTAAAGAGGTTTAGGGGTGTAATTGTTACCTTTCTTGAAAAACTTCTTAACAAATTCATGATTAAAGCGGATTATAGCAAGAAATATGGTTGAATTTGGTGAAAAATTGCGAATTTTTGAGAGGTTTTTGGGTTATGTTCGTGTATGTTTGTGTGTGGAGTGAGGAAACAGAACAGGTCGACTGATTTTATTCCTGCCCAGATTTTCTTGGCCGTGCGACCGCATGGAAATGAAGGGGAAACCCCATGCGATCGCACGGGGTCTATTATTATTATTATTATTTTTTAATAAAAACCTTATACTTTTAAAACAAATAATTAATTTTATTTAAAATTTTGTTTCTTTTAGAATGAAGGCGTTTCGGATCGTTGTCCTAGTCCGTCCGTCGACAAAATTTTAAAATTTGTCACTTTTTTTAAGCGTTGTTTTTAAAAGCAAAGATTTTTGGGTTTTTTAATGTTTTTGACATACTTTAATTCAATAAGATTAAAACTAATGATAATAAAATTTCTCGTCTCTCCCTTGGGTAAAGCAATTTCAGCTCAACGACCTAGTTTTCAACTCACGACGAATTTTTAGAAATCACATTTTTAACTTAATGAAATAAAATACATTTTTGTTTTTAAATTCACATCAAACTTAAATTTAAAATGCATAAAATTAAAAATTCATATCATTAATATTTTTATACATACAAACTTATATTAAAAATATTAATTTTTCAAATATTTAGAAACTTAAATATATTGATTTTAAAAAGTTTACAATATTAATTTAATATTTATATATTAATTTTAAAAACATGGTAAAAATTAAAATTAAAAATCTTTTTGGTCTTTTATCCCACTTTAATCAATCAAATATTATCAAAAATATACGCCCCTCTTTTCGGTAAAGTAATTTCGGTTCCATAACCTAGTTTTACTCCTGACGAATTTTTGAAATATTTTGGGTTGATTGATTAAAGATATTTATACCTTAAGAATAAAGGGTAAATTTCGCAGTGATATAATAAATTTTTATATAAGATATTAATAATTTCGGTTACGCATACCTAATTTTATTGAAAACCAATTTAATACTTTATAGCGAACAATTCAGCGTTTATTATCAAAAGGTTAAAAGCAATAAAAACAAAAACTGTACATACTTACATGTGAGATAGAATTCTCAGAGACCTGCTTTAGCTGACTCATAGGAGAGTCGTGTGATTTGGTTTTCCATAGCTACGTAAGCGTAACCTCGATTATTCAATATCTTTTCTTCTAAACATATGAACGGTCCTTCTCTGCATAGAGTAACAAATTCGGTATTTGAATATATTTGATTGTTCGAACATTTACCTTCGTGTGACCGTTTTCCGCATTTATAACATCTTTCAAGGTGTCGTGCTCTTCTTTTTGTTGCGGATTTTGATTTTCCTTTACCAAAATGTATCTTATGATGATCTTTTCTGAGTTCTTTCCTCACTTCGTCACATCTGCTTCTTATTACTGACACCAGGTCACTCGGGAGTGTGTCATTATTATGTTTAGTAATTAAAGTGTGTAGCATTAGAGCATGGTTCAGATCAAAGGAATTCTTCATCTCGTAAAACCTAAAAAAAATAAAAATTCAGAATGGGGGGAGAAGACTAGTTCTTTAGGGTCTGCTAGGGACAGACCATTCCGATTCCATTCTCGGAAACTACACGAAAACAGAATATCTAACTTTAACAGAAATAACTATTATCCTAAAAAGATTCGAACCTTCCCACACTTAGTTAGCTGTGGTGTCAAAATTGTGATTAACTTCATCTTAAACTTCCATTAGATTATCTATGTAATGTTTAACTCTGTGATCATTAACTTTAAATTCAATCCCATTTGAATTTATTAATTCTACTGTTCCGTATGGGAAAACTCTTTTGACTATGAATGGTCCAGACCATCTTGATTTCAATTTTCCAGGAAATAGCTTGAATCGTGAATTGAAAAGAAGGACGCTGTCTCATTCTTTAAATTCTTTTAAACTTCTGATTCTTTTATCATGCCATTTCTTCGTTCTTTCTTTATAGATTAACGAATTTTCATATGCTTCATGTCTTAATTCTTCTAATTAGTTTTATTGACTTAACCGTAGACGTCCAGCTTCATGTAAATCAAGATTACATGTCTTCAAAGCCCAAAATACTTTGTGCTCAATTTCTACTGGAAGATGACATGCTTTTCCGTAAACGAGTCTAAAAGGTGTGGTTCTAATTGGAGTTTTATAGGCTGTTCTAAAAGCCCATAGTGCATCCTCCAATTTCATGGACCATTCCTTCGGATTTGATTCTACAGTTTTCTCTAGAATTCGTTTTAATGCTCGGTTGGTATTTTCAACTTGTCCACTTGTTTGTGGATGATAAGCGGTTGAGATTTTATGAGTTGCTCCATATCTTTTGAGAACTTTCTCAAGTTGATTATTAAAAAAATGATTACCCCGATCACTTATTAAATCTTTCGGTGTTCCGAACCTTGCAAAAAGACGTTTTAAGAAGTTGACTACAACTCGTGCATCGTTAGTTGGGAGAGCTTGTGCTTCCGCCCATTTAGATACATAATCAATAGCAACGAGAATGTAGAGATTATTATGAGATTTTGGAAATGGACCCATAAAGTCAATACCCCAAATGTCAAATACTTCACATACTTGAATGACATTTTGTGGCATTTCATCACGTTGACTTATTTTTCTGGCCCTTTGACAGGCATCACAGGATTTGCAAAGAAGGTGTGCGTCTTTGAAAATTGTAGGCCAATAGAATCCATCATCGTAAACTTTTCTTGCTGTTAGTTGAGGCCCATAATGCCCTCCTATTGGTCCTGTGTGACAATGGTTTAAGATTTGACTAGCTTCATCTCCGAATACACATCGGCGTATTATTCCATCAGGACAACTTTTAAACAAATGTGGATCTTCCCAAAAATAGTGTTTTATATCACTAAAGAATTTCTTTCGTTTTTGGTACGACAACCCTTTTTCAAAGAATCCACATACTAAATAGTTTGCATAATCTACAAACCTTGGAATTTCATTATAATCTATTTTCAATAGATATTCATCAGGAAAGTTATCTTGTATGGCCGATTCATTTAGAACTTCTAATTTCGGATTTTCAAGACAAGTAAGATGATCAGCGGCGAGATTTTCTGCTCCCTTTTTGTCTCGGATTTCAATATCGAACTCTTGTAAGAGTAAGATCCAACGGATTAATCGTGGTTTGGCATCTTGTTTCAAAAATAGGTATCTAAGAGCAGAATGGTCGGTATAGACCACCGTTTTAGCTAAAACGAGATATGAACAAAATTTATCAAAAGCAAAGACAATAGAAAGGAGTTCTTTTCCAGTAGTTGTGTAATTCGTTTGTGCTCCTTGTAACGTCTTACTAGCGTAATAAATAGGTTGAAATCGTTTTTCAATCCTTTGTCCTAAAACGGCTCCTATTGCAAAATCACTTGCATCCCACATAAATTCAAACGGTAGATTCCAATTTGGAGTTATCATGATCGGCGCATTAGTGAGTTTTTCTTTAAGAATATTAAAAGATTTGATGCATTCATCCGAAAAGATGAATGGAGCATCTTTTTCTAGGAGTGGCAATTTTAGAAAAATCTTTTATGAAATGTCGGTAAAAACCGGCATGCCCTAGAAAACTCCTAACTCCTCTAACATTGGTAGGATGTGGAAGTTTAGCAATTACATCTACTTTAGCTCTATCCACTTCAATTCCTTCCTTTGAAATTTTATGACCAAGAACGATGCCTTCTCTAACAATGAAATGGCATTTCTCCCAATTAAGTACTAGATTTGATTGTTCGCATCTAATAAGCATTCGTTCAAGTTTGACTAGACATATTTCAAATGTATCACCGTAGACTGAAAAGTCATCCATGAAAACTTCCATGCATTCTTCTATCATGTCGTGAAAAATCGCCATCATGCACCTTTGAAAGGTTGCAGGGGCGTTGCAAAGTCCAAATGGCATGCGTTTATAAGCAAAAGTACCATAAGGGCACGTGAATGTGGTTTTCTCTTGGTCCTCGGGTGCTATTGGAATTTGAAAATATCCGGAAAAACTATCAAGAAAACAATAGTAACTATTTCTGGCTAATCTTTCCAACATTTGATCAATGAAAGGTAAGGGAAAGTGATCTTTTCTGGTAGCGTCATTTAATTTTCTATAATCAATACAAACACGCCATCCTGTTACAGTCCTTGTAGGAATAAGCTCATTTTTTCATTTGTGATGACAGTCATGCCACCCTTCTTAGGTACACATTGAACTGGGCTTACCCATGGACTATCAGAGATTGGATAAATTAAACCTGCATCTAGTAGTTTAATAATGTCTTTCTTAACAACATCTTGCATATTTGGATTTAGTCTTCGTTGGCGTTGCACAAACGTTTTATGACCTTCTTCCATAAGGATTTTATGTGTGCAATACGAAGGACTTATACCTTTAATGTCATGAATCTTCCATGCAATAGCTGGTTTATGAGCTTTTAGCACAGAAATGAGTTGAGATTTTTCATTTTCAGTAAGAGAAGACTATATTATTACAGGTAATTCAGATTCACCATGTAAATAAGCATATTCCAAATGGTTTGGAAGTGGCTTTAACTCTAATGTCGGTGGTTCTTCTATCGATGATTTGTATCGATATCTGTCTTCTTCTTTTAGCATTTGAAGTTCTTCTATTGTTGGTTCATATTCATTAGCCATGAGTGCGGCTAACATTTCAGCTTCATCAATTGGTTCAGTTCCTTCTCCTAAAGAACATTCTCTTGTTCCTTGTAATTCTGGAAATTCTTCTAACAATTCTGCATGTGAATCTATAGTTTGAATATAATAACATGTATCATCTGCAGATTGTGGTTGTTGCATGGCTCTATCAACAGAAAAGGTAACACTCTCGTCCTCTATACTTAGGGTCAGTTTCTTACCAAACACGTCTATTATTGCTTTAGCCGTGTATAAGAATGGTCTTCCTAATATGAGAGGAACTCGAGAATCTTATTTCATGTCCAGAATAACAAAATCTACTGGAAATACTAAAGTACCTACTTTAACTAGCATGTTTTCCATTATCCCTCTAGGATATTTTACTGATCGATCGGCTAGTTGTATGCTTATTCGTGTTGGTTTCAATTCTCCAAGGTTTAGTTTAGCGTATAGTGAAGACGGCATTAAATTTATACTAGCACCTAAGTCTGCCAATGCTTCTATTGAACTAAGACTACCCAGAAAACATGGAATTGCGAAACTTCCTGGATCTGATAATTTTTCTGGTATCTTATTCAACAGCACTGTAGAACAATTAGCATTCATAGTAACAACCGAGAGTTCTTCCATTTTCTTTCTATTTGTGATTAGATCTTTCAAGAATTTAGCATATCTTGGCATTCCTGATATCACATCAATGAAAGGAAGATTTACATGTATTTGTTTAAACATATCGAAGAATTTGGATTGCTCGGCTTCAAGTCTCTCTTTTCTCATTTTACTTGGGTAAGGAAGTGGTGGTTGGTATGGTTTAAGATAAGGTTTAGCCTTAACTGTGTTTTCTTCATTAACATTTTCAACTACCGGTTATGTTTCCTTATCTTGCTCAGGTTGTGGTTCTTGTGGAGTAGGAATAGAGTCATCAGAAATTACAGGCATTTCAGGTGGTTTAAGTGTAATACCACTTCTTGTGGTAATGGCTTTAGCTGTTTCATTCCGGAGGTTAGCATTTGTATCACTAGGTAGACTTCCCAGTTTTCTTTCACCTATCAACCTTGCTAGGTTGCTTACTTCTTGTTCTAAATTTTAGATAGAAGCTTGTTGATTTCTAAATGCTTGAGCATTTTGTTCATTGGTTTGTTTCTGAGATGTGAAAAATTGAGTTTGAGATTCAACTAGCTTCGACATCATATCTTCAAAATTTGGATTTTTATCATCGGTTTGTGATGGTTTGTTTTGAAAAATAGGTCTTTGCTGATTGTAAGTATTATTAGATACTTGTTGATTGCTAGGACCTTGTTGATTGTTGTATGGAACATTTCGGTTATAATTCTGGTTTTGATTGTAGATTGGTCTTGGCGGTTGATAATTATTCTGATAATTATTTCCAGGCCTTTGGTTCATGTATGAAACATTCTCTCTTTGTTCCATTGTTTGTTCAATGCTGAGACAATCTTTTGTCAAATGTGGTCCTCCACGCTGCTCACAACTAATTCGTATTGAGTGAATATCTTTAGTCATCTTTTCCATTCGTCTCTCGACAGCATCTATCTTTGCGGAAATGGAATCAAAGTCATGGCTAGAATCGTCTCTAGCCGCTTTAGATGATCTAACGATATCTTTTTCTTGATGCCACTCATGTGAGTGGGAAGCAGTGTTATCAATAATTTTGTAAGCTTCAGTTGCGGTTTTCTTCATAATGGAACCACCAGCTGCTATGTCGATGTCTTTTCTTGTAGTGATGTCACATCCTTGGTAAAATATTTGTACTATTTGATAAGTATCTAAACCATGTTGCGGACATCCTCTCAACAACTTCCCAAATCTTGTCCATGCCTCATATAGAGTTTCATTTGGCTTCTGTGTGAACATAACAATTTCTCCTTGAAGTCTTACAGCTTTAGATGCCGGAAAGAATTGTTTAAGAAAATTTTCAACTAAAACGTCCCATGTATCAATCGCCCCTTCAGGTAACGATTCTAACCAATCTTTGGCTTCTCCCTTTAAAGTCCAGGGAAATAACATGAGATATATCTGTTCATCCTCAACTTCTCGGATTTTAAATAGAGTACAGATCCTATTAAAGGTACGAAGATGTTCATTTGGATCTTCCTTCGGCGCACCACTAAATTGGCATTGATTAGTTACCATGTGTAGGATTTGTCCTTTGATTTCATAATCTGGCGCATTAATGTCTGGTTGAGTAATTGCGTGACCTTGGCCAGTGCGTTTAGCTCTCATTCGGTCTTCCATACTTAGAGGTTCCAGATTTTCCATGATTAAATTTGTTGAATCTGAATCACTAGAATATTCTGATTTAATGGTTTGTTCCTCGACAATCTCTGTTTGAATGCTTGGTGGTTCCGGAGGAAAGATTAATGGTTCAGGATCTCTGAATTGTCCCTAAATATCCTCTGGATTCTCAATTGTGAGGTCGGGTTCAAAAAATGGATTATCGAAAATTTGAATTGGAGTACTTGGTCGACTGGATGACGATTTTAAAGAAAAATCAACGGCGACAATATTGGCTAGATGTCTTGATCGAGTTACAGGTGGTGAACATATAAAAGGTGGTGAACGTTTTGCTCGGTTCATTCACTGAATATCATATTAGTTATAAAAGATAAAAATTATATAAGTTATCAAATTAATAGACTTTTCTGATTTTGCCCACGTTTCGAATAGCCAATAGATGCAGCAGGTAGCCAAGACCCTTTAAATCGGAAGCCTACAACTCGCCACTAACAAATCCAACTATTACTACGAACCAGAAAATTTTTAATGTCTATCAATTTAATCACTTAAGAATTAAAAGTTGCGTCTAAAGGTATTAAAACTTAAAGAAATTCTATATCCAAAACGGCAATAACTTAAAAAGGTACTAAAACTTATAAAATATTAAGGTGATAAGCGACGTCGTAAAATTCTAAAGCACCTAAATCTTAGTCTAAAGAAAAAAAAATCTTAAGGAATTTTACGGCAAAGCCTAAAAATCTAGAAATAAAAATAACTATAGCAAAAACTATATTACGAACGAAAAATATACAATTACGAATTAAACTAATTAAAAAGTTACAAAAATAAAAAGATATAAAAAGTGATAAAATTACAATTGTATAAAAATATTATTTTTATATTATTATTTTATAAAAGTATTAAGTTTATATATTTAATAAAACTAATTTTAACTTAAAATACAAATTAATTAAAAACTAAAACTAAATTATTAAAATAATTAACCCTAATTAGGGTTTAATAATAATAATAATAATAATTAATACCCCGTAATTATTGCTGTACCAAGTTCAGTTGGACGTGTCAGAACCTCTCATGCGATCGCATGAGGTTTCTTTATTAATTTCATGCGGTCGCATGAATTAGGAAACTGGGCCAGATTATTTGGGCTGCTACAGTGTAGCCCGTTTTACAATTTTAATTATATTTTTTTTTCTTTTTCTGTTTTTAATTTTCTATTTTATAATTATATAAAGTATTTATATAAAATAAATAAAAACTTATATTTTTACAAACTAAATTATAAATGGAAATATTTTATAATTTTATATATTTTAAACAAACTCTTAAATATATATATATATATATATATATATATATATATATATATATATATATATATATATATATATATATATATATATATATATATATATATATATATTGTTTTTTTTATATTTTTGTATTTTTAATATTTAAAACGTATTTTTAGAAAAAGAAATTAAAACTTAATAAAAATCTCTTTTTATTTTATTTTATATATAGCGTTTCGCTTCCGGCGTTTAAGCAGTCCCCAACAGCGGCGCCAAAAATACTTGATGTGCGTAGAGGTGTATACGAAATAGTTATATTTTTACTACGAAATACTATTAAATACGATACAATTTTACACAAGTTATTTATTTATTTATAGAGTGGATATACCTAAACCTTGCTACAACACTTATAGGCAGTGTACCTAATCGTACAGTAGTGTAGTTTTTAGTAAGTCCGGTTCGTTCCACAGGGATCTAGCCAAGTTTAACGCTATATTTTTAAAACTATATTTATAAATATATATAAGTAGTATTATTATTTTAAAAGGGGGTTTTTACCGTTTAATGACCGGTTTGTCGATTTTAAAACTTTAGTCGCAGTTAAAACCTAATGTAAAATATTAAAAATAAATATAACTTAATTTAAAGCGTAAAGTAAATAAAGATAAATGAAATTGTGATAACTAAAATGACAATAAATAAAATTGCGATAATTAAAAAGTACGATAATTAAAAGTGAAATTAAATAAAATGACAGTAAATAAAAGTGCGATGAAATATGAAATAAAGGAATTATGCTTATTTAAACTTCCGTAATCATGATGTTTGACGTGTTAATTTTAGTTTATTACCATGGGTTAATTGTCCTTTGTCCTGGATTATTCGATATGTCCATCTGGTTTTTGTCCATAACAGTCCATCAGTCATAAATATAAAGTGCGAGTGTCCTCGTCAAATTATTCTTATATCCGAAGTCAAATATTCCAACTAATTGGGGACTTAAACTATAATTACACCAATTTTTCTTGTATGTAATTCACCCCTGTTTTAATAATTCCATTGACTATTAATTCATTCCCGTGTCCGGTTAAATGAACGATTATTAGTACTTATAATTATCCCGCCCATCGTGTCCGATCGAGTGTATATGGTTATTTATAGGTACATCCAATTGCAAATCTTTATATTAAATTAACTAACTATCATTCAATTAAATAAATATATAGCCCATTAATAGCCTATAGTCTAATTTCCACAAGTGTCGTTCTTTTGTCCAAACCCCAATTATGGTACAAAGCCCAATTACTCAATTTTAATATTTAGCCCAACATCACGATTACTTTGGCTTAAATAAGCATAATAATAACTTAGCTACGAGACATTAATTTAAAAAGGTTGAACATAACTTACAATGATTAATAATAGCGTAGCGTTATACGGACAGAATTTCGATTTACACACTTACAACATTCGCTAACATACCCTTATTATTATTAAATTAAAATTAAAATTAAAATTATAATATATATATATATATATATATATATATATATATATATATATATATATATATATATATATATATATTACGTGAGAGATAGAGAGAAAAAGGTGTGCAACATTTGACCAAAACACGCGAAATTTATAGGATGTCAGCTAATACTATTCACCATGCGATTGCATGGGTTTATAACTGCCAGGCCATGCGATCGCATGGCCCCCTGGGACAGCTCACATTTGGTTGTTTTCTTCTTGCCGACGGTTTTAATATATAATATAATATATATTTAATTTTTAAAAATTAATTATATATTATATTATATTCATGTGCATATTTGACTTGTAATTTTTAGTCCGTTGCGTCGAGCGTTGAGAGTTGACTCTGGTCCCGGTTCCGGATTTTTGAACGTCCTTTCGTACTATTTAATATCGTGTACTTTGCATTTTGCGGCTCGTACTCTTGTAATTTTTAGACGTTTCTCATCAATAAATTGAACCACTTTGATTGTACTTTGTACTTTTGAGCTTTTTAGTCATTTGCGTCTTCAATTGGTCGAATCTATCTTTTGTCTTCACCTTTTATTATTTAAACGAATATTACTTGTAAATAGAACAATTGCAACTAAAAACTTATCTTTCTTGAGGGATAATGCTATGAAATATATGTTCGTTTTTAGCATTATCAATATCATTCATATGGATTGAACACCTGGTAACCGAAATTAACAAGATGCATATAAGAATATCCCCTATCATTCCGGAAAATCCTTCGGACATGATAAAACAACATCGAAGTACTAAAGCATCCGGTGTGATAACCCGGGAATTTCCGACCAAATTTAAATCTAATCTTATTATGATTCTGACACGATAAGCAAAGTCTGTAATATTGAAGTCTCAAAAACTTTGAACTGTGTTCATGTGTACTTTTGACCTTTGACTAATTCCGACAATTCACGAACAATTGTTGTTAATAAATATGTGTGTGTCTATATATATATATATATATATATATATAAGTATATATATTAAATTAAATTAATAAAATACAATTTAATCATTTGAATTGAAAATGCAAAGTGAGATACAAAATAAATAAGCTATTATTACAATAAATTTATATATGTACAAATATGACTTCTATACATAATTAATATTATATATAATATTAAATATTTAAATATGTTACTATATAAAATAAGTATTACAGAATTAATAATATAAAGAGTTAATATATCAATTTTTATTACAAGTTAAATTATAGTTGTCATATTAATATTATTATTATTATTACTTGTATTATAAATATTAATATTTATATTTATATTAGTATTATTAATGTTACTATATATATGAAATATATAGATTGAAATATGATACATTTAAATTATAATATTATTACTAATATTAATGTTACCATTATTAATATCCTTATTATTAGTGTTATTATGACTATTATTTTATTATTTTTAAAATAAACATCACTATATTTAATATTATGATATAAATATAAAATTGATATGTACAAAGTTGTTATAGTATCATAACTATTCATAATAATATTATCATTAATAATAGTAATATTATTATAAGTTGTATTATTGTTAAGATTTTGAATAATATTATCATTATCATTTTTATAATTAATATCATTATTATCAGTTATTTTTCTCTTATAAACATTATAAATATCTTGAAAATAATTACTATTAACGTTATTGTAATCAAAATTATTATAAATAAAATTAGTATTATTATTATAATTGTTATTAATAATATTATAAGTAATTTCATTAAGATTAATATGACATATTAATATTATTACTCTTATTATTATTACAAATATTATTATTAATTGTATTTAGATTATTATAAATATTAATAATAATTGTATAGTTTGTACGTACCAATTTAGGGACCCATATCTGTTTCACATCCCTTTCGATTTGTTTAAAAGACGACTTCAATTCCTAATCCAGTCCAAAATTCAATTGCATGTCGGTATCATCTTTATTGGTTTTATTTTTTTTCGTTTGTTTTATTCTTTTCTGAGATATTCTAACCGGTTAATCAAATCACTTTACATATAACTGAATTACTCAAAGTCTTGAATTAATTCAGTGAATTTTACATCTCCATTATCAATTACCATAACCCCTTTACCACAAATTCGAATCAAACAGAAGAAAATTTTAAATAAAAAAGGTCGAGTACTCCGTTAACGGGTCAGTTTATTAGTAGCTCAATTTTGTAACGAATTTTAAAATTCTTAAATGCAGTTATGCTCGAAATCTTCCAATTAAACTATCTGCAAAGTTTTAAGGTTCGATTTTTCCTAACGATTTCTAATTTCGAAGTCAAAGTTTGTATAGCAAAAAGTCAAACGAGTTACTTTAAACGAATTCGAGTTCTAGTTAAAGTTTCTGGTTCAATTGATTGTCCAGGAAGTTTACTGGAATAATTTCAAACATATTTCATTCAGTAATGGTTGTCTAAAACATTCTTAAAATTTAAATTGGAGTTGAAGTTCATCGTGTATGAAATATAATGTAACTGTTTGATTTTTTTTTATGTTCTGCGTATTTTAACTAATTTAATTGGTCTCAAATCGATGCCATATTTTTTATAAATCCTAAAACTAATTACTAAAATTCGTTATGTTGGGTTTGAATGGGCTCTGGTCGATTCACTTCTGGGGGAAGACGATGAGGAATTTAGAAACAGAAAATATATTAGTTAAATAAAATTGGGTTGCATGATATTTCAGAAATCCAGCAACAGCTCGTTGGTTAAGGGTGTTTCGGGTGAAAGGGAGGTCGCGGGTTCGAGCCCGGTCATGGGCGTTTTTTTTGGGAAACCATTTTAAGGTTGTCTTTACTTTTTTATTATTATTTTTATTATCATTATTATTATTATTATTATTATTATTATTATTATTATTATTGTTATTATTATTATTATTATTATTATTATTATTATTATTATTATTATTATTATTATTAATATTGTTATTGTTATTATTGTTAGTATTATTAATGTTATAAGTATTACTTTTATTAGAAATTATAGATAATAATATTAGTATGATCAATATTATTATATTAATTATTATTGATAATATTACTAATATTACAATCATTATCATTATTAGTATTATCACTAAATATTTTTATTATTATTGTTATTATTAATTTTATAAGACTACTACTAATATAAGCATTACTAATATTATGATTAGGATTACCAAATTGATGCTATAGAAACTCTAGTCACTAGTTTAGAAATTAAACGCGAAGTTTATGATTATTATGATTAGGAATATAAAGGTTTTAATAATAGTATTATGATTATGACAATAAAAGTTTTAAAGATATCATCACTAAGATTATATGAATATATATAATTGTATGGATTTAAAAATTATGGATAAAATTATAATTTAAGTGAATTACTAATTAGTAGTATTATTATTAATAAAGTTATCATTTTAATACTAGTGCATCATTATTTATTATCAAAAACTATCTTTTAAAAACAGATAAATATTTTGTATATTTGTTAAATATACTATAATTATATTAAAAATTTCACATAACTATATAAATCAAACTTACTAATATTATTTATTTAAATACGTACATTTAACAAATTAATAAATTTTAATATAACACTAAACAATGATGTATATAAATATATTAATATAACTATATAGATATTAATCATATTGAATATATATACACAAATTAAATATATAATACATAAACTATAAATAAATTTGTTCGATTACGATTATGTGTATTAATAAATATACAAATGATATAGGTTCGTGAATCCGAGGCCAACCCTGCATTGTTTTATTGATCAATATCGTTATATATATATTTTTACAACAAAATACATTACTGTGAGTTTCATTTGCCTTTTTACCCTTTATATTTTTGGGCTGAGAATACATGCGGAATTTTTATAAATGCTTTACAAAATAGACACAAGTAATCGAAACTACATTCAATGGTTGGATTATTAAACTGAATATGCCCCTTTTTATTAAGTCTGGTAATCTAAGAATTAGGGAACAGACACCCTAGTTGACGCGAATCCTAAAGATAGATCTATCGGGCCCAACAAGCCCCATCCAAAGTACCGGATGCTTTAGTACTTCGAAATTTATATCATGTTCGAAGGAGGATCCCGGAATGATGGGGATATTCTTATATGCATTTTGTGAATGTCGGTTACCAGGCGTTCAATCCATATGAATGATATTTTTGTCTCTATGCATGGGACGTATGTTTATGAGAAATTAAAATATGAAATCTTGTGGTCTATTAAAATTATGGAATGATTATTTATGTTAAACTAATGAACTTACCAACCTTTTTGGTTGACACTTTAAAGCATGTTTATTCTCAGGTATGAAAGAAATCTTCCGCTGTGCATCTGCTTATTTTAGAGATTTTAGTTGGAGTCATTCATGACATATTTCAAAAGACATTGCATTCGAGTCATCAAGTTCATCAAGATTTTTATCAAGTCATTTATAGTTTGGATATATTATGAAATGGTATGCATACCGTCAACTTTTGATGTAATGAAAGTTTGTCTTTTAAAAAAAAGCGAATGTATTGTTTGTAAAATGTATCATATAGAGGTCAAGTACCTCGCGATGTAACCAAATGTATTGTATTCGTCCAGATGGATTAGGACGGGTCCTTTCAGTTGGTATCATAGCGGTGTTCTTAGCGAATCGGGTCTTGCATTAGTGTGTCTAACCGATAGTCGTTAGGATGCATTAGTGAGTCTGGACTTCGTCCGTGTCTGCATGTCAAAAGTTTTGCTTATCATTTCGTGTCGAAAATTACCTGCTTATCATTCTTAGAGAATCACTTGCTTATCATTCTTAGTCTAGACACGTTTTACTGCATTGAATGCATGAATAGTGTATAGACAAAAATTCATATCTTAGCGTATCTGCTAATTCATATCTTAGCGTATCTCCTAATTCATATCTTGGCATATCTGTTACTGTAGACTTTATCTGACACGTTTCCTTAATTCTCTTCGTAATCTACGGGATCTTCTGTACTATGTATAGGTATTCTATGTAATTAGAATATCATCCGATATCCGAAAATCATTTCATATCGAAAAATCCTTTATTCAAACGTACGAAACAAAACTCACAACTAGTTCAAGTCCCTCGGATTCCGATATGGAGTCCCACTCCAGCTCCGAAAGCAGCGTCACCTGAATGAATCAATCAATCAGCCATCCACAATTCATCTGATGAGTTCGTAGTTGACCAAATCAATGGAGATGAGAAGAAGACGATCCTTTCAAATTTCCCTCTTGGTTATAAACCTGAAGCACTCACCGGCGAACCAACCCGAAACATCATTTTCACCCTCATTACCCGAATATCTCGCCATGATTATATACTATCTCAAATACAAAACCTTATACATCTGCTCGTTCTGACCGACAATCATCCCGGAGTAATAGAAGACGTCAACGAGCTTCGCACCCGAGTTGTAGCCGTGAAAAGTATGGTGCAAAATGTACCAGCTTCAACAACATTACCGACATCAACAACATCACCAACAACAACATCCGCATCTCAAACCTCAATTTCACAATCTGTCCCACGAACATCAACATCATACGCACCATGGATACCAAGGAGTACCAACATCAATTAACAATGAAGTGTTGAACCATAACTTCATTAATATTCTACGAAGAATATATGGATCCTAATAGTTTTAGAGATGACTTATTCTAGCTCAAATCAAAAATCAAATGAGTCTAATATTATATTGACTCATTAAATCCATGATTACATTTGAAGAAAATATATATATGTATATATATTTTTATAAAGATTGTGATTAAAAATTCTTTCATACAAACTGTTAATGATGAAAATATTTTAACGGGTAGGTAATACCCGAGGAATATTTAAGATCTCACATTAATAAGTTACACTGTACATTCTTCGAATCTGATTCGACGGTCATTTACTATCCTACTTACAACCACCGATATACGTATCCGTTCACCACAGAACAACGATTTTCATTCAAATTTCATATTTGGATTTTGACTTATCAGAATCCAACAAGTGGCATAATGAAGAAAACATTGGAGAAAATAAAAATTTTTAGAAACAAACAAATTAATTATGATGAATTTTGTTAAGAAACCACGCTAAGAAAATCCTAGCTAACTGTTCCTAGCTAACTGTTAAATCTCTATTACATTATCGCAATTTTAATTATCGCAATTTTAATTCTCGCAAGTTTATTTATCGTCATTTAATTTATGTATTTATTTTACGCACTTTAGATATCGGGACATGTATACAAGGTTTTGACATATCATATCGACCCATCTATATATATATTTCGGAACAACCATATGCACTCTATATGCAAATGTTGGAGTTAGCTATACAGGGTTGAGGTTGATTCCAAAATATATATATAGTTTGAGTTGTGATCAAGTCTGAGACCGGTACACGGGTCACGATATGTATTAATTAATTCGAATATTATAAATTATATATATAAATTATTGAACTGCTAACTGTGGACTATCAACTGTGGACTACAAACATTGGACAATTAAAAATGAATTAAAATATTGATTATAACATATGAAACTAAACATCTCTTCAAGTTTGCCACTTGATTTCATCTTAAACCTCATTTGTATCTTGACGATTACAATCTGCGTTCAAACCTTTCATGATTCTTGAAAACACCTCAATCGAGAGGATGAACCAACCGAACTTCATCTACGGAAGGAAAGATTTATACATATAGTTATGCACCTGAGAAACTCTCGGCAACTGAGTAAAAGTTTAACACGTAGCCGCGTCAAATCCTTTGGCATTTATTAGCAAAAATAACTTTGCAATCCCTTTTCTAAGTAGCCAATTTTGTCATAGTTCCAACAAGTCAACTTCGACTTTTCATTCGAAGTAGCCTTACTATAATCCTGATATATACGATTACCCTTTTGATACCGGAGAATTCTTTTATATTTCACCATATTACCAGCAGACGTACCAGCAACCTCGTTGCTTCTTGGCTTAAATCTCTCTGACAAATCATTATATTTATTCATTGAAACCCTATCATATAATCATCCACATCTTGTAACGAGAACTGCCATACCAATTACCGGGAATCAGCAATCAGTACTTTGAAAACTCACAGCATATCTACATCAACAGTTATATGTATGACATTTATCTTTTAGAATTATGATCTCTTATTCTAAAATTCTGAACAGCACTCAGTCTACAAATCAATACTCTGAATGCTGAAAAAGCTGAATGAAGCAGCAGAAACTGTAGACAACCGTAAACGACCTTAATCGTCAGAAGTTTAATAACAAAGAATAGTATGTTGGAAAAGCTCAGAAAAATTGGAACTGGAAAACGGATTGAGCTAACCACGAAGGAGACCAAGGACAAATACAAGGACCAAACTCTGTATTTAAAGAATCTGATGATTATGTTTCTGATGAAATCTTTAGCGAATACCTTGCTTCCGAATCTAAACCCTTACGGATAAATATT
Source organism: Rutidosis leptorrhynchoides (assembly GCF_046630445.1). NCBI lineage: Eukaryota > Viridiplantae > Streptophyta > Magnoliopsida > Asterales > Asteraceae > Rutidosis > Rutidosis leptorrhynchoides. The sequence goes on along the minus strand of NC_092341.1, from coordinate 115,108,249 downwards.
CTTCATCATTCATCGATATTAGAGATTCTAAGATATCATCGTATCTTTTAAATATTCTCCATATTTCTGAAGATATTTTCATAAATGTTCTTATCTGAAATCATTAATCTCATCGTGCTATCGGTGTTACATCATATAGAAACTGTTAGTTTCTATATTCCGTAAACTTTCGAGCTTAAAATATGAATGTTATTGAAGTAATGTTGGGAACTGATGCATGAGTTAGTATAATATAATGACACTTGATCAATGTGATTATATTACAGTAAGTCATGCTGAGATTCTAATAAAACGTGATGATGGTTCACAGTAGATCATACCATCATCATGTGCCATGTTACATAACTTTTTCAATCTACTTAACCTCCGAACATATCAATGAAAATATATAATTGATAGTTCTATCTTCTGTCATTCTGGTAATTTAACCAATCAAGATCGTGCTATTACCATTTCTTTCTTAGAACATTAACTATGTTCATTTCGAAATTCATATCTATGAATTCTGGACCGTTGCTCGCTTTACTAGAGGTCGAGAGGATAATAAAAAGGCAAAGAGATCCAAAATATAAGAGAAAATATAAAGCCCAATGACAACACTGAAATTACAAACCGTGGATATCAGTACGTATGGCAATATAAAGACACGGGAGGATTATAAATACAATAATCCCTAGAGCATAACAGAAATAAACAGATTCTTCAGGTGGGAGTTGGAAAATAAGAACGATCATTACGATAGTTAGAATAAGAACAAGGATCAGAACAGGGTTAAGCATTTTCATAAATCTTTTGAATTTGGGAATTGAGTATAGAAGTGGTGAAAACTAATGGAACGGAAAAGGTAAATTTATAATGGAAATATCCGACAGAGCAATCAAGGCAGATGATCGCATTTAAATATAGAGATCCTAATTTCCTTAAATCTCGAAGAATCAAATCTTATAGATTTCGAAGATCTTCTTTTAAATTCCTTGAATTCCGGAATTCAATCAAGACAACGTTAAAAGTTAAGACGAACTTTATTTTCTAAATTCAATCATGACTAGTCAAAAGTTATGATGAAACTTGTCTTTCTCATTTCACTATTGCGTGATAACTTCACTCGTACGTTTCACATGATCGAATCGTTTTATCTATATTAATCCATAAAAATCTATTTACCAACTCATAATCGTCATAAAAACATTTTTATTGTTAGCCATGACCATCTCACTCAAATTTCGGGACGAAATTTCTTTAACGGGTAGGTACTATGACGACCCGGGAATTTCTGACCAAATTTAAATCTAATCTTATTATGATTCCGACACGATAAGCAAAGTCTGTAATATTGAAGTCTCAAAAACTTTGAACTGTGTTCATGTGTACTTTTGACCTTTGACTAATCTCGACGATTTACGAACAATTGTTGTTAATAAATATGTGTATATATATATATATATATATATATATATATATATATATATATATATATATATATATATAAATTTAAGTATATATAATAAATTAAATTAATAAAATACAATTTAATCATTTGAATTGAAAATGCAAAGTGAGATACAAAATAATTAAGCTATTATTACAATAAATTTATATATGTACAAATATGACTTCTATACATAATTAATATTATATATAATATTAAATATTTAAATATTTTACTATATAAAATAAGTATTACAGAATTAATAATATAAAGAGTTAATATATCAATTTTTATTACAAGTTAAATTATAGTTGTCATATTAATATTATTATTACTTGTATTATAAATATTAATATTAATATTTATATTAGTATTATTAATGTTGCTATATATATGAAATATATAGATTGAAATATGATACATTTAAATTATAATATTATTACTAATATTAATGTTACCATTATTAATATCCTTATTATTAGTGTTATTATGACTATTATTTTATTATTATTAAAATAAAAATCACTATATTTAATATTATGATATAAATATAAAATTGATATGTACAAAGTTGTTATAGTATCATAACTATTCATAATAATATTATCATTAATAATAGTAATTTTATTATAAGTTGTATTATTGTTAAGATTTTGAATAATATTATTATTATCATTTTTATAATTAATATCATTATTATCAGTTATTTTTCTCTTATAAACATTATAAATATCTTGAAAATAATTACTATTAATGTTATTGTAATCAAAATTATTATAAATAAAATTAGTATTATTATTATAATTGTTATTAATAATATTATAAGTAATTTCATTAAGATTAATATGACATATTAATATTATTACTCTTATTATTATTACAAATATTATTATTAATTGAATTTAGATTATTATAAATATTAATAATAATTGTATAGTTTGTACGTACCAATTTAGGGACCCATATCTTTTTCACATCCCTTTCGATTTGTTTAAAAGACGACTTCAATTCCTAATCCAGTCCAAAAATCAATTGCACGTCGGTATCATCTTTATTAGTTTTATTTTTTTCGTTTGTTTTATTCTTTTCTGAGATATTCTAACCGGTTAATCAAATCACTTTACATATAACTGAATTACTCAAAGTCTTGAATTAATTTAGTGAACTTTACATCTCCATTATCAATTACCTTAACCCCTTTACCACAAATTCGAATCAAACAGAAGAAAATTTTAAATAAAAAAGGTCGAGTACTCTGTTAACGGGTCAGTTTATTAGTAGCTCGATTTTGTAACGAATTTTAAAATTCTTAAATGCAGTTATGCTCGAAATCTTCCAATTAAACTATCTGCAAAGTTTTAAGGTTCGATTTTTCCTAACGATTTCTAATTTCGAAGTCAAAGTTTGTAAAACAAAAAGTCAAACGATTTACTTTAAACGAATTCGAGTTCTAGTTAAAGTTTCTAGTTCAATTGATTGTCCAGGAAGTTTACTGGAACAATTTCAAATATATTTCATTCAGGAATGGTTGTCTAAAACATTCTTAAAATTTAAATTGGAGTTGAAGTTCATCGTGTATGAAATAGAATGTAACTGTTTGATTTTTTTTTTTGTTCTGCGTATTTTAACTAATTTAATTGGTCTCAAATCGATGCCATATTTTTTATAAATCCTAAAACTAATTACTAAAATTCGTTATGTTGGGTTTGAATGGGCTCTGGTCGATTCACTTCTGGGGGAAGACGATGAGGAATTTAGAAACAGAAAATATATTAGTTAAATAAAATTGGGTTGCATGATATTTCAGAAATCGAGCAACAGCTCGTTGGTTAAGGGTGTTTCGGGTGAAAGGGAGGTCGCGGGTTCGAGCCCGGTCATGGGCGTTTTTTTTTGGGAAACCATTTTAAGGTAGTCTTTACTTTTTTATTATTATTTTTATTATCATTATCATTATCATTATTATTATTATTATTATTATTATTATTATTATTATTATTATTATTATTATTATTATTATTATTATTATTATTATTATTATTATTATTATTATTATTATTATTATTATTAATATTGTTATTGTTATTATTGTTAGTATTATTAATGTTATAAGTATTACTTTTATTAGAAATTATAGATAATAATATTAGTATGATCAATATTATTATATTAATTATTATTGATAATATTACTAATATTACAATCATTATCATTATTAGTATTATCACTAAATATTATTATTATTATCGTTATAATTAATTTTATAAGACTACTACTAATATAAGCATTACTAATATTATGATTAGGATTACCAAATTGATGCTATAGAAACTCTAGTCACTAGTTTAGAAATTAAACGCGAAGTTTATGATTATTATGATTAGGAATATAAAGGTTTTAATAATAGTATTATGATTATGACAATAAAAGTTTTAAAGATATCATCACTAAGATTATATGAATATATATAAATGTATGGATTTAAAAATTATGGATAAAATTATAATTTAAGTGAATTACTAATTAGTAGTATTATTATTAATAAAGTTATCATTTTAATACTAGTGGATCATTATTTATTATCAAAAACTATCTTTTAAAAATAGATAAATATTTTGTATATTTGTTAAATATACTATAATTATATTAAAAATTTCACATAACTATATAAATCAAACTTACTAATATTATTTATTTAAATACGTACATTTAACAAATTAATAAATTTTAATATAACACTAAACAATGATGTATATAAATATATTAATATAACTATATAGATATTAATCATATTGAATATATACACAAATTAAATATATAATACATAAACTATAAATAAATTTGTTCGATTACGATTATGTGTATTAATAAATATACAAATGATATAGGTTCGTGAATCCGAGGCCAACCCTGCATTGTTCTGTTGATCAATATCGTTATATGTATTTTTACTACAAAATACATTACTGTGAGTTTCATTTGCCTTTTTACCCTTTATATTTTTGGGCTGAGAATACACGCGAAATTTTTATAAATGCTTTATGAAATAGACACAAGTAATCGAAACTACATTCAATGGTTGGATTATCAAACCGAATATGCCCCTTTTTATTAAGTCTGGTAATCTAAGAATTAGGGAACAGACACCCTAGTTGACGCGAATCCTAAAGATAGATCTATCGGGCCCAACAAGCCCCATCCAAAGTACCGGATGATTTAGTACTTCAAAATTTATATCATGTTCGAAGGAGGATCCCGAAATGATGGGGATATTCTTATATGCATTTTGTGAATGTCGGTTACCAGGTGTTCAATCCATATGAATGATATTTTTGTTTCTATTCATGGGACGTATGTTTATGAGAAATGGAAATATGAAATCTTGTGGTCTATTAAAATTATGGAATGATTATTTATGTTAAACTAATGAACTCACCAACCTTTTTGGTTGACACTTTAAAGCATGTTTATTCTCAGGTATGAAAGACGTCTTCCGCAGTGCATCTGCTTATTTTAGAGATTTTACTTGGAGTCATTCATGACATATTTCAAAAGACGTTGCATTCGAGTCGTCAAGTTCATCAAGATTTTTATCAAGTCATTTATAGTTTGGATATATTATGAAATGGTATGCATGCCGTCAACTTTCGATGTAATGAAAGTTTATCTTTTAAAAAAAAACGAATGTATTGTTTGTAAAATGTATCATATAGAGGTCAAGTACCTCGCAATTTAACCAAATGTATTTTATTCGTCCGGATGGATTAGGACGGGTCCTTTCATCCGGTACTTTGGATGGGGTTCGTTAGGCCCAATAGATCTATCTTTAGGATTCGCGTCAATTAGTAGATCGGTTTACTAATTCTTAGGTTACCAAGCAAAAGGGGAATATTCGGCTTCAATCATTCAACCATATAATGTAGTTTCGATTACTTGTGTCTATTTCGTAAAACATTTATATAAAAATTTCGCATGTATTCTCAGCCCAAAAATATAAAGGGTAAAATGGCAAATGAAACTCACTTAATGTAATTTGTAGTAAAAATACATATGACGACATTGAACAATTGTAGGGTTGGCCTCGGATTCACGAACCTATATCAATTATGTATATTAACAGATATAATAGTAATCAAATAATTTCATTATTAATCTTATAATATTTATGTATTAAGTGTTGTAGTTATATGAAATTTATTATAAATCCTAATTAATACCTATATTTTATGTACATTTTATATCTTAAATTATTTGTTATCTATATTTATTTTGTATATATATATATATATATATATATATATATATTATATATATATATATATATATATATAAAGTAGTTAATATTTATACATATGATTATATACATATATTTATATACAATTAATATTTTATCAAAAATCAATAATTCGTTATATAAATATGTTCAATATATAATTATATGTGGTATTAATATAAGTATACTTTTATATACAAAATATTTATTTGTTATGGAAATAATAATAATGATAATAATAATAATAATAATAATAATAATAATAATAATAATAATAATAATAATAATAATAATAATAATAAAATTATAGGGATGCTACCTCAACATAACAAGCTTTAAAAAGATAAACGCCCCAGTCCGGGCTCGAACTCGAGACCTCTCGCTTAAACACAAACACCTCTAACCATCTGTTCTGTTTCAATTTTTCTGTTATATGACATTCCCGAATTTATTTAACCCTCTTTTTGTTTTTTGGCCCAACAACACAATCATACATGACCCAACTGCCTCGTAAGCCCAAATAGCAATTAATGACCCAATATCCACTTAATCAAGCCCAATTCGATTGTAGTATAATTAGCCCAAGATGTTGTGGTTTAAATAAAAAAATAATATGCTGCCAGCCAGAATCGAACTCGGAACTTTATGCTTAATAACAACACGACTAACCATCTGAGCCATCTAGTCTTTCTGTTTTACTTTACAGCTTAAACGTATATAACCATTGTCTGTTCATCTTCTTCTAAAGCAAAATGACTTAGAGTAACAACAAACATCATCCTTTCACGTTTTAATCCTTATCGACATCTAAGCCATCATTATCATCGATCGTATCAACATTCATGTATCATCATCATCATCATTTAATTATCAAAGAATCACTATCAATCTTCTTTTAAACACAGTATTATAAACTAACCCTAATTATCATTATAATCATCATCACCAACACTTATTAACAAACCACCCTCAGTATTCAATCGTTAGTAGTAGGTACAAGTGGGGTATCTGCCCAATTGAAAAGGCCGAAGTATAAGCCCAACAAAATGAATAACGGCCCAAAGGAATGAAACTAATACACCGTAGCATTTTATCAGATTCCTGAGTGGAATTTAATATTTGAAATTATCGGTTATGAATACAATTATAGTTCTCCTTTATCTGTTTAAAAAAGAATCAATAATATATAAGGTATGTAGGTAGTGGTGTCGGCCACATGGGAAAAGAAAAAGAGTGCATTCACCAACCTTATTTATTTAATCCTTTTGGTGTAGCTGATTTGATGAAAAGAAAAAAAATATAACACAGGCTTCATCAACCTTCTCGTGGATTTCGCTCACCGGAAACAAAATAGAGAAATAAAAGGAGTTGCATTTGTACTTCAAGAAGAGAAAGAATATGAAGGTGTTCATGATGGTTGTGGTAATAAACGGTGATGAAGACTTCAGTGGTGGTTGCATCAAGAGAGGAAAAAAATATAAAGAAGTGGTGATCGTGGTTGTCGGTCGTAAATCTAGAAGGAAGTGAGGTGGCTCGATGGTAGTTCAGAAGCGATAGAACACTCACTTAGCAGCGGTTTAGTAATTTGATTTGAAATAGAAAATAACGCAGCAGTAGTAGTAAGAACCAACGATTAATGAAGATAGTTTTGTTGGTGTTCACGATAGAGACAGTAAAAGAAAAGGATTGCAGCAGGTCGTCGTGAGTGGTGGTCGTATACGGTTGAAGGATGGGTTTGTTTCATCGAACAAGAACACGAAAAAAATTGAAGTGGGTTTGTTCATGGTAGGGTGGTGATGTTTAAATGGCGAGTCATGGTGGTGATAGGAGGTGGTGATTGTTATTGTATTCGAAACAGAAACATAAACACAAAACGAGTAATGGTGTTACGAAGAAGAAGTGGTTGTGATGTAGGATGAAGGTTTGCAAGGTGAGTAGACAAAATGGTGAGTTTGGTTCATGAATGAAGAAAACGTAAAGTGATTGGTAGTGAAGGTGGTTTATGGTTCCAATTTGATTTTGTATTTGATCACGAAATAGAAGGTGATGGTTTGTATCGATTGGAAATGTATAAAAGAAAAGGCAGTAGCAGTTTTATTATGATGATAATTGGGGGTATTTTGGTTCATGAAATAGCTATATTGGATTGAACGAGTAAAGTAAAAGATGAGTGTTTGATTATCATTATGTATCTATGTGTACATATAGATATAGTAATATAGTAATAGAATAGGTAAGATAGATAGGGATAGAATAAGATTGATACCAGAAAGTAGATCATAATTCATCATATAATGCAAGTGTGTATCGACAAAAACTTAGACAGGAATATATAAAAAATAAAAGAATCAAAAGCACATGTAGACTGCTAACGAAATTTGTTATCATCCTGTGATGGGATTTGATTTTATAATCTGACTAGAGACGGAGGTACAAATCATAAAGATATTGATTGGAATATAAAACTGCATTCGTGTTTTATCTATATTTATTATTTATACATTGTATATATATTACCATATAATCTTTATTATTAATAAGAATCATATATATATATATATATATATATATATATATATATATATATATATATATATATATATATATATATATATATATATATTCATTCTAATAATACTTAATTATTATGTTTATTATCTTTTATATAAATATAAATATACATATATATATTTACATTTTTACTTACACACAGTTGTTCGTGAATCGTCGGGAATAGTCAAAGGTCCAATGCATTTATGAAAAGTAGTTCAAACAAATTTTGGGAGTTGGTTAATAGACTTTGCTTATCGTGTCAGAATCTTTTAAAGATCAAGTTTAAATTTGGTCGAAAATTTTCGGGTCGTCACAGTACCTACCCGTTAAAGAAATTTCGTCCCGAAATTTGATTGGGGTCGTCATGGCTAACAATAAAAATGTTTTCATGACGAATATGAGTTGATAAATAGAATTTTATCACCATAGAGTGATATGGATAAAATAATTCGATTACTCGAAGAGTACGAATGAAGCTATCACAAACTAGTGAAATGAGGAAAGTAAGTTCCGTCATAACTTTTGACGTAATCATGGTTGAATTTAGAAAATAAGGTGCGTCTTAACTTTTGACTTAGAGGGTTGAATATTTAGAAAATAAGTGCGTCTTAACTTTTGACGTAGAGGGTTAAATTCCAGAATTCAATGGATTTAAAGAAAATCTTCGAAATTTAAAATATTTGATTCTTCGGAGAATAAGGAAATTAGATCTCTATAATTAAATACGGTGATCTACCTCAATTACTCTGTCTGATATTTTCATTATAAATTAAACTCTTCCGTTCCATTATTCTCATCATTCCTATAATTTCTTTCTTAGTTCATACTTCCAAAAGATTGTGAAAATGCTTAATCCCATTCTAATCCTTGATATTTTCCTAATTATCATTTCTGTCATCCTTCTTTTCAATCTTCCACCAGAAAAATTTGTTTACTTCTACTATTACCTTGGGGTGATACTATTGTTAATTCTATCGTGCCTTTATATTGCTATTCGTATTAATATCCACGGTTTGTAACCTCCGTGTTGTTATTGGGCTTTATATTTTCTCTTATATTTTGGAGCTTTTTGCCTTTTTATTCTCTTCTCGCCATCTAGTAAAGCTAGTAATGGTCCATAATTCGTAAGTATGGAGTTTCGAATGAACTTAATGTTCTAATCAAGAAAGAACGTAATAGCACGATTTATAGTTTTAAATATAGTTTTAAAAATATAGCGTTAAACTTGGCTAGCTCCCTGCAGAACGAACCGGACTTACTAAAAACTACACTACTTTACGATTAGGTACACTGCCTATAGTGTTGTAGCAAGGTTTAGGTATATCCACTCTATAAATAAATAAATAACTTGTGTAAAATTGTATCGTATTTAATAAATATTTCGTAGTAATAATATAAATATTTCGTATACACCTCGCATAACATCAAGTATTTTTGGCGCCGCTGCCGGGGAAACTTAACGCCGAAGCGAAACGCTATAAAAAAAAGATTTTTATTAAGTTTTAATTTCTTTTTGTAAAAATACGTTTTAAATATTAAAAATACAAAAATATAAAAAGAAAAAGAAAATATACATATTTTTAAGAGTTTTTTTAAAATATATAAAATTATAAAGTATTTCTATTTTTTTATTTTAGTTTTTAAAGTATAAGTTTTTATTTATTTTATATAAATATTTTATAAGTTAAAAACAGAAAAAAATAATTAAAAAGAATCTAGGCCGAGAACTATAGCAGCCCAAACAAACAGGCCTGAAACCCGAAGCCATGCGATCGCATGGCCCAGGCAACTAAATCTCATGCGGTCGTATGAGACTGATTGACAGGTCTGGTACCTAGGACGACAGGATTAGGGTTTGGTTTAATAATAATAATTATTAATTAATTAGAATTAGGGTTAAGTTAATTAATAATTAGTTTTAGTTTTTAATTAAGTTTAAGTTTTAAGTTTTTAATTAGTTTTATTAATATATAAAATTAATACTTTTATAAAATAAATAATATAAAAATTATATTTTTATAACTTTAAGCTTATTTTTATATTTTGTATATTTTTATCGTTTAATCGTAATTTTTATTTTTCGTTCGTAATTAGTTTTAAGTCTAGTATTTTGCCGTAGTTTATTTTTATTTCTAGATTTTTAGGCTTTGCCGTAAAATCCCTTAAGTGCTTTTTCTTTAAGACTAAGATTTATGTGCTTTAGAATTTTGCGACACTGTTTATAGATTTTAGTACCTTTTAAGTTTTGACGCACTACTTTCTTATTTTTTTCGACCTTTTATTTTGCGCTCTTTTTCTTTCTTATTTCTCGACGCTCTAGTTTTTAGGACATAGAATTTTCTTTATCTTCTTTAAACTTCGACGAAAATTATTTTAAGCAGTTAAATTAATAGACATTCAAATTTTCTGGTTCGTAGTAATAGTTGGATTTGTTAGTGGCGAGTTGTGGGCTTCCGATTTAAAGGGTCCTGGCTACCTGCTGCATCTATTGGCTGTTCGAAACGTGGGCAAAAATCAGAAAAGTCTATTAATTTGATAGCTTATATAATGTTTATCTTTTATAACTAATAGGACATTCTGTGAATGCACCGAGCAAAACGTTCACCACCTTTCATACGTTCACCACCTATAACTCGATCAAGACATCTAGCCAATATTGTCGCCGTTGATTTTTCTTTAGAATCGTCATCTAGTCGACCAAGTACTCCAATTCAAATTTTCGATAATCCATTTTTTGAACCTAACCTCACAATTGAGAATCCGGAGGATATTCAAGGACAATTCAGAAATCCTGAACCACTAATCATTCCTCCTAAACCATAAATCACTCATCCAGAGATTATCGAGGAAGAAACCATTAAGTCAGAAACCTCTAGTGATTCAGATTCAACAAATTCAATCATGGAAAATCTGGAACCTCTAAGTATGGAAGACCGAATGAGGGTTAAACGCACTGGCCAAGGTCATGCAATTACTCAACCAGACATTAATGCGCTAGATTATGAAATCAAAGGACAAATCCTACACATGGTAACTAATCAATGCCAATTTAGTGGTGCACCGAAGGAAGATCCAAACGAACATCTTCGTACCTTTAATAGGATCTGTACTCTATTCAAAATCAGAGAAGTGGAGTATGAACAGATCTATCTCATGTTATTTCCCTGGACTTTATAGGGAGAAGCCAAAGATTGGTTATAATCATTACCTAAAGGGGCGATTGATACATGGGATGTTTTAGTTGAAAAATTTCTTAAACAATTCTTTTCGGCATCTAAAGCCGTGAGACTTCAAGGAGAAATAGTTACGTTCACGCCAAAGCCAAATGAAACTCTATATGAGGCATGGACAAGATTTGGGAAGTTGTTAAGAGGATGTCCGCAACATGGTTTAGACACTTATCAAATTGTACAAATATTCTACCAAGGATGCGACATTACTACACGAAAAGACATCGACATAGCAGCTGGTGGTTCCATTATGAAGAAAACCGCAACTGAAGCTTACAAAATTATTGATAACACTGCTTCCCACTCACATGAGTGGCATCAAGAAAAAGATATCTTTAGATCATCTAAAGCGGCTAGAGCCGATTCTAGCCATGACTTTGATTCCATTTCCGCAAAGATAGATGCTTTCGAGAGACGAATGGAAAAGATGACTAAGGATATTCACGCAATACGAATTAGTTGTGAGCAGTGTGGAGGACCACATTTGACAAAAGATTGTCTCAGTATTGAACAAACAATGGAACAAAGAGAGAATGTTTCATACATGAACCAAAGGCCTGGAAATAATTATCAGAATAATTATCAACCGCCAAGACTAAATTACAATCAAAATCAAAATTATAACTGAAATGTTCCATACAACAACCAACAAGGTCCTAGCAATCAACAAGTATCTAATAATACTTACAACCAGCAAAGACCTATTTTTCTAATTAAACCACCACAAATCGATGATAAAAAGCCAAATTTAGAAGACATGATGTCGAAGCTAGTTGAATCTCAAACTCAGTTTTTCACATCTCAAAAACAAACTAATGAACAAAATGCTCAAGCATTTAGAAATCAACAAGCTTCTATTCAAAATCTGGAACAAGAAGTAAGTAACCTAGCAAGGTTGATAGGTGAAAGAAAACCGGGAAGTCTACCTAGTGATACAAATGCTAACCCCCGAAATGAAACAGCTAAAGCCATTAACACGAGAAGTGGTATTACACTTAAACTACCGAAAATACCTGTAAATTCCAATGACTTTATTCCTACTCCACAAGAACTACAATCTGAGCAAGAGAAGGAATCAGAACCGGTAGTTGAAAAGGTTAATGAAGATAACACAGTTAAGGCTAAACCTTATGTTAAACCATATCAACCACCATTTCCTTACCCAAGTAAAATGAGAAAAGAAAGACTTAAAGTCGAGCAATCCAAATTCTTGGATATGTTTAAACAAATAAATGTCAATCTTCCTTTCATTGATGTGATTTCAGGAATGCCTAGATATGCTAAATTTCTGAAAGATCTAATCACAAATAGAAAGAAAATGGACGAACTCTCGGCTGTTACTATGAATGCTAATTGTTCTGCAGTGCTGTTGAATAAGCTACCAGAAAAACTTTCAGATCCAGGAAGTTTCACAATTCCATGTTTTCTGGGTAGTCTTAGTTCAATAGAAGCATTGACAGACTTAGATGCTAGTATAAATTTAATGCCATATTCATTATACACTAAACTAGACCTTGGAGAATTGAAACCAACACGAATAAGGATACAACTAGCCAATCGATCAGTAAAATATACTAGAGGGATAATGGAGAACATGCTACTTAAAGTTGGTACTTTAGTATTTCCAGTAGATTTTGTTATTCTAGACATGGAAGAAGATTCTCGAGTTCCTCTCATATTAGGAAGACCATTCTTAAACACGGCTAAAGCAATAATAGACGTGTTCGGTAAAAAATTGACCCTAAGTATAGAGGACGAGAGTGTTACCTTTTCTATTGATAGAGCCATGCAACAACCGCAATCTGCAGATGATACATGTTATTATATTCAAACTATAGATTCACATGCAGAATTGTTAAAAGAATTTCTAAAATTACAAGGAACAGGAGAATGTTCTTTAGGAGAAGGAAGTGAACCAATTAATGAAGCTGAAATGTTAGCCACACTTATGGCTAATGAATATGAACCAACAATAGAAGAACTTCAAATGCTAAAAGAGGAAGACAGATATCGATATAAATCATCGATAGAAGAACCACCGACATTAGAGTTAAAGCCACTTCCAAACCATTTGGAATACGCTTATTTACATGATGAATCTGAATTACCTGTAATAATATCGTCTTCTCTTACAGAAAATGAAAAATCTCAACTCATTTCTGTGCTAAAAGCTCATAAACCAGCCATTGCATAGAAAATTCATGATATTAAAGGAATAAGTCCGTCATATTGCATACATAAAATCCTTATGGAAGAAGGTCATAACACCAATGAAGACTAAATCCCAATATGCAAGATGTTGTTAAGAAAGTAATTATTAAACTGCTAGGTGCAGGTTTAATTTATCCAATCTCTGATAGTCCATGGGTAAGCCCAGTTCAATGTGTACCTAAGAAGGGTGGCATGACTGTCATCACAAATGAAAAAAATGAGCTTATTCCTACTAGGACTGTAACAAGATGGTGTGTTTGTATTGATTATCGAAAATTAAATGACACCACCAGAAAAGATCACTTTCCCTTACCTTTCATTGATCAAATGTTGGAAAGGTTAGCCGGAAACAGTTACTATTGTTTTCTTGACGGTTTTTCTGGATATTTTCAAATTCTAATAGCACCCGAGGACCAAGAGAAAACCACATTCACGTGCCCTTATGGTACTTTTGCTTACAAACGCATGCCATTTGGACTTTGCAACGCCCCTGCAACCTTTCAAAGGTGCATGATGGCGATTTTTCACGACATGATAGAAGAATGCATGGATGTTTTCATGGATGACTTTTCAGTCTTTGGTGATACTTTTGAAACATGTCTAGTTAATCTTGAACGAATGCTTATTAGATACGAGCAATCAAATCTAGTTCTTAATTGGGAGAAATGCCATTTCATGGTTAGAGAAGGCATCGTTCTTGGTCATAAAATTTCAAAGGAATGAATTGAAGTGGATAGAGCTAAAGTAGATGTAATTGTTAAACTTCCACATCCTACCAATGTTAGAGGAGTTAGGAGTTTTTTAGGGCATGCCGATTTTTACCGACGTTTCATAAAAGATTTTTCTAAAATTGCCACTCCTATGAAGAAACTCCTAGAAAAGGATGCTCCATTCATCTTTTCGGATGAATGCATCAAATCTTTTAATATTTTTAAAAAAAACTCACTAATGCGCCGATCATGATAACTCCAATTTGGAATCTACCATTTGAACTCATGTGTGATGCAAGTGATTTTGCAATGGGAGCCGTTTTAGGACAAAGGATTGAAAAACGATTTCAACCTATTTATTACGCTAGTAAGACGTTACAAGGAGCCTAAGCAAATTACACAACTACTGAAAAAGAACTCCTTGCTATTGTCGTTGCTTTTGACAAATTTCGTTCATATCTCGTTCTAGCTAAAACGGTGGTTTATACCAACCATTCTGCTCTTAGATACCTATTTTCAAAACAAGATGCTTAACCACGATTAATCCGTTGGATCTTACTCTTACAAGAGTTCGATATTGAGATTCGAGACAAAAAGGGATCAGAAAATCTCGCCGCTGATCATCTTTCTCGTCTTGAAAATCCTGAATTAGAAGTTTTAAATGAATCGGCTATACAAGATAACTTTCCCGATGAATATCTTTTGAAGATCGATTATAATGAAATTCCATGGTTTGCAGACTATGCAAACTACTTAGTATGTGGATTCCTTGAAAAAGGGTTGTCGTACAAAAAACGAAAGAAATTCTTTAGTGATATAAAACACTATTTTTGGGAAGATCCACATTTGTTTAAAAGTTGTCCGGATGGAATAATCCGCCGATGTGTATTCGGGGATGAAGCTAGTCAAATCTTAAACCATTGTCACACAGGACCAACAGGAGGGCATTATGGGCCTCAACTTACAGCAAGAAAATTTTATGATGCTGGATTCTATTGGCCTACAATTTTCAAAGACGCACAATTTCTCTGTAAATTCTGTGATGCATGTCAAAGGGCCGAAAAAATAAGTCAACGTGATGAAATGCCACAAAATGTCATTCAAGTATGTGAAATATTTAATGTTTGGGGTATTGACTGTAGACACCCGTCCTAATCCATCTGGATGAAGTCTTCAACATCTGGTTACATCGCGAGGTACTTGACCTCTATATGATACATTTTACAAACATTTCATTCGTTTTTAAAAGACAAACTTTCATTTCATCAAAAATTGACGATATACGTACCATTTCATAATATAACCAACTATAATTGACTTAATAATAATCTTGATGAACTCAACGACTCGAATGAAACGTCTTTTGAAATATGTCATGAATGACTCCAAGTAATGTCTCTAAAATGAGCAAATGCACAGCGGAAGATTTCCTTCATACCTGAGAATAAACATGCTTTAAAGTGTCAACCAAAAGGTTAGTGAGTTCATTTGTTTATCATAACAATCATTTCAATATTTTAATAGACCACAAGATTTTCATTTCCATTTTTCTTAAACATCATATAACAGCTGCATAAAAATCATTCATATGGATTGAACACCTGGTAACCGACATTAACTAGATGTATATAAGAATATCCCCTATCATTCCGGGAAATCCATCGAACATGATATAAAACAACATCAAAGTACTAAAGCATCCGCTCCAACGGATGGGGTTCGTTAGGCCCAATAGATCTATCTTTAGCATTCGCGTCAATTAGTAGACTGGTTTACTAATTCTTAGGTTAACAAGTAAAAAGGGGCATATTCGGCTTCAATCGTTCAACCATATAATGTAGTTTCGATTACTTGTGTCTATTTCCTAAAACAGTTATAAAAGCAGCACATGTATTCTCAGTCCCAAAAATATATATTGCAAAAGCATTTAAAAAAGGGAGCAAATGAAACTCACTATACGATATTTTGTAGTAAAAATATGCATACGACGGAACTGAACAATGCAAGGTTGGCCTCGGATTCACGAACCTATATCATTTATATATATATTAACACATGTAATGGTAATCGAACGAATACATATATTATTAGTGATTTTATTTGTTATTTTATATCGCGTGTTTTATTAATAATTTAATTAGATATATTTATCTTTATATAGATAATTAACATTTATTATAAAAGTATTAATATGGTTAGGTTTTATGTCATAAATATATTTTTATTTAGAAAATCTTCATTTGATATATTAATAGTACTAATAATAATAATGATAAAATAATACTAATTATGATAAAAATTATGATAATTCTAATAATAATAATAATAATGATAATTTTAATATTAATGATACAGATAGTACTAATAATAAAAATGGTTTGTAATGATAATACTAATAATTTATGATATAATTTTGTTAATAATAATAAATAATCTAACAATACTAACAATAATAATAATAATAATAATAATAATAATAATAATAATAATAATAATAATAATAATAATAATAATTATAACTATAATACTAGTAATAATAATAATAATATTAATAATAAAAATTTTAATATTGAAAACTACCTTTAATCAAGCGTTTAACAAAAATGGTCCGAACCGGGCTCGAACCCGCGACCTTACGATAACCCGACATAACCCCAACCATTCCTCCATCACTACCTTCCTGATTTAAATCAAGTTCTAATTGTATATAAGTCGTATTTATCTGTTTCCCCCATTCTTCTTCTTCTCAAATTACACAACCGGGGCTAATCACAACCCATTATCATTATCATTATCATTAACGCCTTCATCATCATCAAAGCCGTTGTCACAAAATCATGTATATTATTATGAATTTTATTATTATCTTACGGATTATCATATGGCTATCATCAACACTTAATCGATATCATCATTATATTAACATCGTCATCAATTATCGCGTGTATCATCGTTATCATATGATTCATTAACATTATTACCATCATATTCATATCATCTATCATCATCGTTCATCATCAATTTCATGATACCCGTCACCATCATCATTATATAATCTTGTTATATTATCTTTTATCATTTATTTTTATTACATCTTTCTTCATCTTCATCATGCATCATGGTTGTTCAAAGCAGTAGTTTAACAAGACAAGTGGTAGTGTCAATTAGACGAGAAAGAATTGAGTAAGGTTTTGGTTGTGGTTGATATTCGAGCAGGATCATCAGCAGTAAAAAAAAATAGGAAGCGTAAATGGACTGTAATCAGCAAAAAAAATTGTTGGGCTTTAAGAGTTATTATATCCAACCAACATGGACTTACAGTGGGCTGGTATCCAATTGCTGGGCTTGTATAGATTCGGTCCATTAATAAAATCAGATATCCAGCCAAAAACGATTTCATTTTTCATCGTTAAACAAGTGGGGTTCCTTGTTTATAATCTGTCGGCCATTAAGAAAGTAAAAAGAAAAAGTGTAGCAATAACAGCGAATGTAATAGAGATAGAAAAAAAGACAAAAGCAAGTTGCAACAAAACGGTGGTTTGATTCGAACAGAAGTAGCGAGATGGTTGCAGCAGTACAATAATGATTTGCTGTGTTTTAGTTCGTGTCTTACAACAAAAGGAGAAAGAAAAAAAATGGAGAGAGAGAGAGAGTGGTTGTAAGGTGGTGTGTAGTGATGAATCAAAAACAGAAGATAATTACAATTTGTATTGAGCATTTGGTTGATAGTTCTATAGTAATTCTTGAATGTAAAAACAGTAACAGTTCTTCAAAGAATTTGCAGTAGTAGATTACAGGTTAGTGGGTTTATGGAGGTGATAAAGTGGTGGTCTATGGACTGCTAAAACAGCAAGAAAATACGGTGGTGTTGGCTATTTTTTTTTCAGTAACGAAACAGAAAGTAGGCGAGCAAACTGCAGTAGTTTAATGGTGGTTCACGACCAATATTAGGAAATATAGAGGAGAGATATGGAGGATGGTGGTGGCGGAGGAGAGTGGTAATCGGTGGTGAAGATGTAGGATGATGACAGGTTCACAAGAATAAGAAGGGTGGGCGATTAGAGTGATCAAGGTGATAGGTTGTAATTTGAAATGGGTTTATGTCTTGCATGTTATATAAGTATACATATACACATATAATACATATAGATATATCTCAAATTTGTGAGGAAGTAACAAAGTAACACATTATCCTTCAATCATAAACAATTATTATGAAAGGAATGTATAACAAACACTGTACCACTTCAATAATCATTCACACGGGTCATTTTAACACTTAAAAGTAATAATATAATAATAATAATAATAATAATAATAATAATAATAATAATAATAATAATAATAATAATAATAATAATAATAATAATAATAATAATAATAATAATAATAATAATAATAGAATGATTTTATTAACTCTAGTGAATGATTGAATGACAAACGTGCTTATCAATAGTTCAGCAGTCCACAGTCTTAATTTCGGATATACCATCTTGACCCGTTGTTAAATCAGTAGCGGATAAAAGTCTTCAGAAAAATCTCAAATTTTTAGATTAACTATATTTATTTATTTTGGTCATTATGATATAAAATTCGATCCTTAATTTGTTAAATAAAAATTACATCAACTGTCCCTCTCATTTATGGGTAAAATATAAAAAGTGTTAAAACTTAACAAATAGTTCCTAAATACATTTTTAATAAGCCTAAAATTTATAGAACCCATTTTCGGATCACCATTTCTTTTAAAATCACATAAGTTCCTTTTTAACTCGTTTACTATCTATCAAATGACAATTGAGCGTTAACGTCGTTTATTAAACAACTTCGAAAACACAAAATATATATTCTATATACTTTATTTATATATATATACTCTTTAAATAATAATAATTATATATTATTTTTATTTTTCAACATTGATTATAACAATTACAATATATAATATTTCATTTCATAATATACATACATATATATATATATATATATATATATATATATATATATATATATATATATATATATATATATATATATATATATATATATATATATATATATATATATATATATATATATATATATATATATATATATATATATATTATATATTAAATTAATAATATTAAATATACTGATACTATTTTATATATTTATTTCCAACAATTAAATCATATATTATTTCAAATAATATTTCAAATAAAATTGTATATATCTATTTACAAATTAGTTGTTCGTGAATCGTCGGGAATAGTCGAAGGTCAATTGAATATATGAAACAGTTCAAACTTTTTGAGACTCATCATTACATACTTTGCTTATCGTGTAAAAATCATATAAAGATTAAGTTTAAATTTGATCGGAAATTTCCGGGTCATCACATTGACTTTATGGGTCCATTTTCAAAATCTCATAATAATCTCTACATTCTCGTTGCCATTGATTATGTATCTAAATGGGCGGAAGCACAAGCTCTCCCAACTAACGATGCACGAGTTATAGTCAACTTCTTAAAACGTCTTTTTGCAAGGTTTGGAACACCGAAAGCTTTAATAAGTGATCGGGGTACTCATTTTTGTAACAATAAACTTGAGAAAGTTCTCAAAAGATATGGAGTAACTCATAAAATCTCAACCGCTTATCATCCACAAATAAGTGGACAAGTTGAAAATACCAACCGAGCTTTAAAACGTATTCTAGAAAAAACCGTAGGATCAAATCCAAAGGAATGGTCCATGAAATTGGAGGATGCACTCTGGGCTTTTAGAACAGCCTACAAAACTCCAATTGGCACCACACCTTTTAGACTCGTTTACGGAAAAGCATGTCACCTTCCAGTAGAAATTGAGCACAAAGCATTTTGGGCTTTGAAGACATGTAATCTTGATTTACATGAAGCTGGACGTCTACGATTAAGTCAACTAAACGAATTAGAAGAATTAAGACATGAAGCATATGAAAATTCGTTAATCTATAAAGAAAGAACAAAGAAATGACATGATAAAAGAATCAGAAGTTCAAAAGAATTTAAGGAAGGAGACAGAGTCCTTCTTTTCAATTCACGATTCAACCTATTTCCTGGAAAATTGAAATCAAGATGGTCTGGACCATTCATAGTCAAAAGAGTTTTCCCATACGGAACAATAGAGTTAATAAATTCAAATGGAATTGAATTTAAAGTTAATGGTCACAGAGTTAAACATTACATACATGGTCCGATGGAAGTTGACAATGAAGTCAATCATAATTTCACCACCCAAGAAAACCCTCAGAATGTAAACATAAATATGTTATCAATAATATATGAAAAACCAAAATTGGAAAACGGAGAAGCTTCAAATTGGAGTGATAAAGAAGAATTTCTATATAAACCTCCCATTCCAAGAAACGAAGAAAAATGTGAAAAAGAAGTTCAAGTAGAAGTGAAAGAACCAAGAAAAGATCACTTGGAAAAGGTTAACAAACCAACTCTACTTACTAAAGTAGGAGACCCAGGTGAATTTATCATTTCTTGCTTGCTTAATGATGGTGCTATGTATAATGGACTCGTAGATTTAGGAGCAAGTGCAAATGTTATGCCTCTTTCCTTATACAAAAGATTAGGTGTGGGTAAATTACGACCAACCAGAATAGGTGTTCAATTATTTGATCAAACCATTAAACACCCGGTTGGAATAGCCAATAATTTACTTGTTAAAGTGGGAAGTTTGACCTTTGTTGCAAATTTCATAGTTATTAATATGGAGGAAGACCTTGATATTCCTCTAATTTTAGGTCGCCCATTTTTAGCAACCACCGAAGCGTTCATTGATGTAAGAGAAGGTAGAATGACACTTAGGCATGGTGACAAATCGGTCACCTTTGTGAACCGAAAGTTTAGATCTCCACCAACCAAAACTATTGAACCAATAAAAATGCTTAAGAGTGGGGAAGATGAAGAAACACCTAATGATGAACCGATAACAAAGAATCCCGTTATTGATACGAAATTAGATGAACCCATTTTCAACTGTTCAACGAAGAAACTTTATAAACGGATTCAAGATGCTAGGATTAAGGGGAACTTTAAGTTATGTAACCGATTAGTATCCAATTTGTCGCCTAAAGAAAAGGCAAAGTTAGTTGAATTCGTGAAAGTTACAGAGGAAATCAACAATTGGCTTGAAGCAAAAGTCAGAGATATATAAGTTGTTGATAGTCCAATTGAAAACAAAGTTAATCACAATTTCGACACCACAGCTAACTAAGTGTGGGAAGATTCGAATCTTTTAAGGATAATATGTATTTCTGTTAGAGTTAGATTTTCTGTTTTCGTGTAGTTCTCGAGAATGGAATCCGAATGGTCTTTCCCTAGCAGACCCAAAAGAACTAGTCTTCTCCCCCCATTCTGAATTTTTATTTTTTTAGGTTTTACGAGATGAAGAATTCCTTTGATGTGAACCATGGTCTACTACTACACGCTATGATTACTAAACGTAATAATAACATCTTGCCGAGTGAACTGGTATGATTCATAAGAGGCAAAATGGACGAAGTGAGGAAAGAACTCAGGAAAGATCATCATAAAACACATTTTGGTAAAGGAAAATCAAAATCCGCAACAAAAAGAATAGCACGAAACCTTGAAAGATGTCATAAATGCGGAAAATCGTCACACGAAGGTAAATGTTCAAACAATCAAACATATTCAAATACCGAATTTGTTACTCTATGCAGAGAAGGACCGTTCATATGTTTAGAAGAAAAGTTATTGAAGAATCGAGGTTACGCTTATGTAGCTATGGAAAACCAAATCACACGACTCTCCTATGAGTCGGCTAAAGCAGGTCTCTGAGAATTCTATCTCACAGGTAAGTATGTATAGTTTTTATTTGTTTTTATTTATTGCTTTTAACCTTTTGATAATAAACGCTGAATCGTTCGCTATAAAGTATTAAATTGATATTCAATAAAATTAGGTATGCGAAACCGAAATTATTGATATCATACAAAAATTTATTACATCACTGTGAAATTTACCGTTTATTCATAAGGTATAAATATCTTTAATCAATCAACCCAAAATATTTCAAAAATTCATCAAGAGTAAAACTAGGTTATGGAACCGAAATTACTTTACCCAAAAGAGGGACGTATATTTTTGATAATATTTGATTGATTAAAGTGGGATAAAAGACCAAAAAGATTTTTAATTTTATTTTTACCAAAATATTGAAAAAAATTTTAAAAAAAATTCAATATATTTAAGTTTGTAAATATTTTAAAAACTAATATTTTCAATATAAGTTTTTAAATTAAAAATATTAATTATATTTAAATGATTTTTTAATTTTATGCATTTTAAATTAAAGTTTGGTGTGAATTTAAAAACAAAAATGTACTTTATTTCATTAAGTTAAAAATATGATTTCTAAAATTCGTCGTAAGTTGAAGACTAGGTCGTGGAACCGAAATTTGCTTTACCCAGGGGAGGGACGAGAAATTTTATTATCATTATTTTTAATTTTGTTGATCTAAAGTATGCCAAAAACATTTAAAAACCCAAAAATCTTTGCTTTTAAAACAACGCTTTAAAGTGACAAATTTTAAAATTTTGTCGAGAGACGAACTAGGACAACAATCCGAAACGCCCTCATTCTTAAAATAAACAAATTTTTAAAATTAATCTATTATTTAGTTTAACAAGTAAAAGGTTTATATATAAAAAATAAAATTACCTGAACCCCATGTGATCGCATGGGGTTTGAACTGTCAAGCCATGCGATCGCATGGCATCAAAAAGCTGGGCAGAAACAAAATTCCAGTGAGCTCTCTGTCTCACACTTCAACACACACACATACCCGAAAACTCTCTCAAACACCCTCAAATTTCACCAATTTTTACCAAAATCAACGAAATTCGTCACAATAATCCGCTATAATCATGTCTTTTCTCATATGAGAAAGCAGGAAGGTAAAAATTTCACCCCTAAACTTATAAATTTCCTACTTTTTGTGATAATTTTAATTAATTGCAATAATTTGATTTTGGTAATAATTAGAGTTAAATTTTTAGTATATTATGCATGTATAACCTAGATTGATGCTATTTAACATGATTTGAAGCCTTAAACTTTAAAATTTTTAAAAATCTAGGGTTTGTGTTCTTGAGCAATTTGGGGTTTTTGATATAAACAGGTTATGGCCGATTTTTGTCATGAATTATTGCTAAATTAAGTAATATAACATGTTTAGGTAGCTAAATGATCCAAACTTTGATCCTAAACATGATTTTTGAGAATTAAAGTGGACTTTTTAAATCTAAAATTCATGAACTTGATTAATTTGATATAAATGCCATTTGAAACTTGTTAAATTGCTAGTAATGATTATTTTGACATGTTATTTAAAATAAAAGCCTATGAACTTTGTAAACATTTTCATATATGCTTATTTGAAAAAGTATAGAATTGATAAAAATATGAAAATGAGTATAAGTTTAATATGGATTAAACATGTTATTATAATTGTTTTAGCTTGTTATTTTGCTAACACTAATGCATATTTGGATGCACAAATTTTGTGTTTAATGTGTTTTACAGAGAAATACAGATACGGACGGTGCATCATCATCTAGGCAACCTGATCCAGATCCACAGCCAGAGATGCAATATCACGAACCGGAACTACAACAGGAACAACAACAACATTATGATCAACATGTACCATACTATGAACCAGAACCACAATTTTTTATTGCCTACGCAGTATTTCCCATTCATCATATAATAGAACACCCAACAATTCATGAAGAACAGTTGCATCCCAATTTAATGATTGATAGAAGTTGGAGAGATTACCCGACGTACCAAAGTAACAAATTTAAGCTTTGGACCAAAAATGTAGAAGTACCAAGGGTAATAGATTGGGAGCCTTTGGAAAGGGTCCACCTAGCTAACCCAGTTAGGCAGCATCTAATCCAAAGGTATGGCAGCTCTTCTTTTACTGATTGTGAACATTGATTTACCACTCGTAGGCCTGTAAATAAAGAGTGGTGTGTTGAGCTAATGAGTACTATAGATTTTAATAAAGATGTAGATATGTTAGACGATAAGAGTTTTCTTAGATTTTTACTTGGCCGTAAGATGTACATGCTGGACATGGCCAGGGCTTTACAGATTTACACTCCTACTGAATTACTATCACCTGATTGTATAAATTTGATTTATCATAGTGAGCGGGTAGATAGAAATTTTGACGCTAACGCCATCTGGAGGCGTATGTCAAATTTTAATGTGTTTATATGGGGAGGAAGACACTCCTATTTAGATATTATTAAAGCCGAGCTTCATATAATACATAGATTCTTAGCAAATTTGATTACACAAAGAGGTAACAACAAGGAAAAAATGACCTTACACGATTTATTTTACCTTAAGTGCATTCGAAACACTAGAAGCTTTGTTAATATCCCCTACTGTGTTGGTTTTTATCTGTCCAAAATGGTGGAAGGTATACAGGAAGGGGGAATAATAGGAGGAGGTATTTTTGTTACTCTCATTGGAGAGTATTTAGGTGTAGATAGGGATCAAGGGGGTCCGATGATGGTATGTAGGGAACAGGACGAGACTTTAGGTTTGCAAGTCTATCAAGGTGCAAAGGTATTGACTAGGAGACGCAATCAGGTAATACCATATCAGGGCCGCCATCCACAGGTTGAGAGGGGTTCGGATGAGGAAATGGAGGAAGTGGATGACATTAGGGATGTCATTAGGGATAGTGCTACTGATGTTTTCCAGCATATAGATGAGGTAGAAATGACTAATGAGGATAGGCATCGTCGGTATGAGCAGTGGCAAGCCGCGAATGAGTATGAGACTTCCAGACGACGCCAACACGATAGCTGGCAAGTTCATCAGCACCAAATCATGAGCCAGCTATCATATCAGGTACCAAATAACTACATCCCGACTAGACCTGCTTACTATCCACCGCATCAGCCCGACATGCGACCACCCTATGACCTGTACGACCCCAATCAAGCATACCAGAACACCTATCACCAACCATGGAACCCGAACGACGATATGAACTGGAACCCCTATCCAAATCAATAGTGTTCCATTGGTGATGTCTTCTCTTTTATTATTTTTATCTATTTATGCTAAACATTTAACATTGTGATACTTTTATGTAATGTTTATTATGTTTATTATTTTGTACTAATATTTCATTTTTATAATTTGAAAGTGGGATATCAAATCCATTTTAAAATACCATGCATGTTTATATTTGTATTGTATGTATTTTATCTCATGTACACAACAGGGTAAAACAACGCATTTTCAAAGACTGGCATTAAGTTCAGCAAAAGCTATTAATTTTGACGACAAAACGAAAAATAAGTGTGATGTAACAACAGACGGAATGAACAAATGATGTGCACCATTTATCATTCAAAGCATACAACAATATGTTTGGAAACTTTGGTAAAATTTTAATCATCTTTTTATACTAATCACCCTCAATAATTTAAATTGTTACCGATTTCTTGCAAATGAGGGCATTGCAAGATCTTAAGTGTGGGAAGGGGTTAAATTCTTTCGGATTTTTAAATTTTAATTTAAACACTTGGTTACCATAAAAAATACTAGTAACGCAGTAGTTGTATTAGAATCTAGTGCTCTCTGATAATAAAGAACAGCCCTAGTCTTATATACTGACTACCCAATTCTAATAAAAATTTTTAAAAATTTTCAAATAAATGAATTCAAAATCATGTTTATACATATTTATGAATGATAAAACTAGGTGTTAACACCGAAATTATTGTTACCTCAGAAAGAACATAAATTGAGAAACAACCCAAAATGCTTCAATTCATTTAAAATGGAATAGAGGAGAATAAAAAGGCAAAGAAAGGAAAATAAAAGCCAAGTGTGGGAAAAATTTACAAGTTATTTAGAACATATATCACATATTTTTGTACAAATATTTGAAGATACTTTTGTTTTGGATGATATTAATTAGTTTTACCCAGTTTATTATAATATAAATGGAATTTAAAAGGAAGTAAAGTCTTCCGAGAAAAAGACACGCGCTTCTTGATAAAGATAGGAAGTTGTCGTCCAGACCAGTTGTAGTGTCTACAAAAAACCTTGAAAAGTTTTCTCGAAAATCAGCTGGAAATCCACAGACCTCAGCATCAAACTGGGTCGCCAAGTGGTCAGACTTATCTTAACCATGAGATGATCTGTCTCGTACAATGGGGGCACCATGCAAATTAGCTTATAAGACTAATGAATCTGATCCCCAGAAAAGATAATCTCTTTAAAGATCAAAAATCAGCTTTTAAGACTGATATTACTCAATCCTTGAGATTGACCTTAAAGATTGAGAATTCAAACTCATGGAATTCAATGATATCAAAACTCGAGCTTGAACGAGAAAATATTTTGATCAAATTACAAACCGATTTGTTTTCTAAAAACCCATTTTTAACGCGTTCATCACCATTGAACGTAAAGTCGTAGGAATTCACCCGGAATTCATTAGGTCACCTGAACCAAATCGGGTGTCAACCATAAGAATGGTGGTTGCATAGAATGGTCGAAGACAGGACCTTGTGCCAGATTGAAAAACTATAGGGTTATCTTTACTATTGCTCCTACAAAGGATAGTAATTGCATCCGACACGATATAGACCATAATCAAAAGCATGTCACGGGACATTGCCTCAACAGTTGCTTGTTCAACGCTTTCCTTTACAACCGGACGGTAGTTTACCGAAAGGTAATATACAGAGAGAGTATACTGGACGTGTTGCTTTCCCAATACAAGGTTAGCAAGTGGGTGACACAAAACCGCAAGTTTTAAGCTAAAATTTTCAAAACTGAAACCCACAAAACCCACAAACATTTTGCAAATACCGGTGAAGGATTATTCCGAAAAACTTATCTAGGGTAAAAGCTAGATTGAATTTTCAAAAAGATCAAATGTTTTCATAAAGATCCAATTTCCTTAAAGGATCTAAATTTTTATAGTCATGTGGGACTGTAAACCACATCGTTACCATCATTGTTCATAACCGCCGTATTGAAATCACTAATGTATAAAGTGTGAAGAATAAAGAAGTGATTCTAGTAAAGTTTTATTCAAGATCTATTTTGCTTGAGGACAAGCAACGCTCAAGTGTGGGAATATTTGATATTGCTAAAAACGAACATATATTTCATAGCAGTATCCCACAAGAAAGACAAGCTTTTAGTTGCAATTGTTCTATTTACAAGTGATATTCGTTTAAATAATAAAAGGTGAAGACAAAAGACAGATTCGATGAATTGAAGACGCAAATGACCAAAAAGCTCAAAAGTACAAAATACAATCCAAGTGGTTCAATTTATTGATGAGAAACGTCTAAAAGTTACAAGAGTACGAGCCGCAAAACGCAAAGTACAAGATATTAAATTGTACACAAGGACGTTCAAAAATCCAGAACTGGGACATGAACCAAATATCAACGCGCGACGCAACGGGCCTAAAATTACAAGTCAACTATGCACATGAATATAATATAATATATAAATAATTCATAAAATTATATATATATTATATATATTAAATAAAAACTGTGGACAAACAAGAAGACAAGTGAATGTGAGCTATCCCAGAGGGCCATGCGATCGCATAGCCTGGAGGAGTAAAATCCATGCGATTGCATGACTTACTGTACAGGGCCAAGTCCTATAAATTGTAACGTTTTTTGCCGAGTTTGAGTACACCATATATTATCAATCTCTCACTCTCTTAAATATATATTATATTTTAATTATAATTTTAATATTAAAGTTTAATAATAATAAGGTTATGGTAGCGAATGTTGTAAGTTTGTAAGTCGAAATTCTGTCCGTGTAATATTACGCGATTAATACTCATTGTAAGTTATGTTCAACCTTTTTAAATTAATGTCTCATACCTAAGTTATTATTATGCTTATTTAAATCGAAGTAATCGTGATGTTGGGCTAAATATTAAAGACGGGGTAATTGGGCTTTGTACCATAATTGGGGTTTGGACAAAAGAACGACACTTGTGGAAATTAGACTATGAGCTATTAATGGGCTTTATATTAACTAAATGATACCTCGTTAATTTAATATAAATGTTACAATTTGACGTATTTATGTATAACCACATACGCTTGACTGGGTACGGTGGGCCGAATATTTATAAATACCAATAATTATTCATTTGACCCGACACAGGGATGGATTAATAGTCAATGGACTCATTAAAACAGGGGTGGATTACATTCAAGGGTAATTAGTGTAATTTTTAACAAAATATTAAAACCTTGGACTACACGCAGTCGATAACCTGGTGTATTCATTAAACAAAGTATTAAGACCTTGTTACAGTTCGAATCCCCAATTAGTTGGAATATTTGACTTCGGGTATAAGGATAATTTGACGAAGATCCTCGCACTGTATATTTATGTAACATCCCAATTATTTAAGGTATTATTTTATGTGAAATTTTATTGCTAAGAAATTAATTGGTAAAAGTTATTTTATGTTAAATGGACAAAAGTTAAGTTTATTGGTTAAGTTAAGAAGGACTAATGGTGCAAAGTTAGAATTAAGGACCTTCCTAGCTATAGATGTGATGGGGAGGGTAGAAAGTGCAATTAGGCCAAAGTTAATTTAAATAAAAAGGAATTAAAATGCTGGAAATTGAGTTATTCACAAAAATTATACAGAAAAACCTCCTGTATGTGTGTGTATGTCGATGTTGAGGGAGAAGGAGGAAGAAACCACAAATTGTTGAAATTAGACTCATGCAATTGAAGATTTGTGAAATCTAACACACCTTAATCACTCTAGTAAGCTTTAATCTTCCAATTTCACTCTCTTTGTGCATAATTAGGGTTCTTAAACTCTAAAAGTCAAGGTATGAATTTTATGTCTATGTATTGCTTTTATTGTGTGATAATGATGAGATTTATGCTTAAGAAGTTGCTAGTTGTTGAATGGTGCACAATTGTTTGAGTTAAAATGAAATTGTCATTGATTTTGGAAGAAGAATTAAGCATGAACTTGCATTTTGGATTTATGGTATGAATATGATGAATTTAGTGATGTTCTAGTTAAATTTCTAGTCATGCACACCAAGTGTTTGATAAAATGTCTCAATGAGATGTTCATGTGTTTTAGTTAGTAATTTTGAAGAAGGATGTTCATGTTTGAGTTATTGTTATTATTGTAAGTTATGGAATTTGATTAAGTAATAACTTAAGGGTGTTAGTAATGGAATTGGATTGTATGCAACTTATTAAATGAATAATGAAAAGATTGGTGGAAAGTTGCATGTATTACTAAGAGAGATGAACTAGTAATGTACATGATTAAAGTTATGAAGTTTAATTGGTAATATTCCTATCTTAGAAAAGATGAGATCAAGGCTAGAATGTATGTATGTTGTGATTAGGGGGTTAAGTGTATGTATAAGTATAGAAAGATGCAATGATTCATGAAAGTTGTGATTTTGTTGAGTTGTGTGATTAATGGGATTAGCTCATGTATAGGTGCTAATCAAGGAAAAGAGGTTACAAGTGATCAAGGAAATTCAATTAAGCAAGGTGAGTTTATAGGGGGTAATATGGGCGGGTCAAGAGTGGCTTAGTGTTCTCGGATTGCATCCGTGCAAGAGAGTAACGACTAAGTGCACTATATATGTAGCTTAGATAGAATTATTAGGTTAGCCTAATAATTGTATCTATGGTTGATGTTTAGCTTAGGCAAGGTTATTACATTGCTAGTAATCTTGCCTATGGTTTGTTTTAGCTTAGACACATTAAATGTCTATGTTTGAAATGATGATGAAATGAAATGATGATAGCTTAGGCATATTTAGTATGTCTATGGTTAGCTTAGGTATGATTACTAGGGTTGGCCTAGTAAGTCATGCCTATGGTATGAATGAATCAGATCCGAAAGTAAGCAAACAACCGATGGGTTGAAGGATAGGTGTTATGTTTTATGTTTTACTACTTTCCTATAACTCACTAAGTGTAAAAGCTTACTCCCATGATGTTTTATGTTTTAGGTGCTAAGGTTCATCGTGAAGGTAAGGAGCCCGTTTGAAGCTCTAGGGGAGCATTGGCATTAGTGTAAGTGGTATTGCAAGTCCCTTTTGTAAACACGCTCTACGGTTACCGCTTATCAACGCCTAGTGTTTTGAAAGTGTCATGTTTGTTATTGCCAAATTTGGGACCAAATGATGGTTTAGATTATGAAAACATGTTTGATGTTTAAAAGATGTTTGCGAATGTTTAATGATATTAGAAACTATTTCCTTAAGTTTGTGTATGAATTATGCAGTTTTGATTGTGTTGGAAAAATGATGAAAGGTGTAAAATTTGGTTTAAATAAAAAGTTGCTGGTCAGATCCTGGACACGAGTTGTGTCGCGCCGCGGCAAAGCCCTCCGCGCCGCGGTAATGGCCTGAAGTTGATATCAGAAATTGGGTTAAGATGTGTAATGTTTCCCGCGTTGTGTCGCGCCGCGACAAGGCAAACCGCGCCGCGGCATATGCCTTGTCCGGGCAGTGACTCTATTTTTCAAAAAAAAAAAAAAAAAAAAAATTTTACTCGTTTAAAGGCGTTAAAATTTATGACTGATGGACTATTATGGACAAAACCGTATGGACATATCGAATAATCCAGGATAAAGGACAATTAACCCATGGTAATAAATTAAAATCAACACGTCGAACATCATGATTACGGAAGTTTAAATAAGCATAATTCCTTTATTTTATATCTTATCGCACTTTTAATTATCGCACTTTTTAATTATCGCAATTTTATTTATGGTCATTTTATTTATCGCACCTTTTAATTATCGCAATTTTTATTTATCGTCATTTACTTTACACTTTAAATTAAGTTGTATTTATATTTAATATTTTACATAAGGTTTTAATTGCGACTTAAGACATAAAATTGACAAACCGGTCATTAAACGGTAAAAACCCCCTTTTATAATAATAATACTACTTATATATATATATATATATATAGGGGCAGGATCAATGGGGAAGTAACCAATCGGGGGGAAGCAAATTTTTTTTTCGTTTTTTTTTGAATTTTTTTTTCCGGCATCAAGATCACACAAAAATATGAACATTTAGAAGAGACACTTCGTGATGAATGTTATTATTTAGGCGGAAAAACGATTGACAAAAATAACATTCAAGATAATATTGTTCGTGAAGAATATGAACGTTTTTTTTTTCATGTTTTGTGAAGTAAAATTTAGCCCGATTTAGAGTTTAGGGTTTAGGGTTTAGGGTTTGGTGTTTAGGGTTTGGTGTTTTGGGTTTATTCCATAAACCCAAAACACCAAACCCTAAACCCTAAACCCTAAACTCTAAACCGTTCGTGTTAAAAACTCAATCTAAATCCTAAATCTAAACCCTAAATCAAAACCCTAAACCCTAAATTTCTAAACCCTAATATCTAAACCCTATAAACCCTAATATCTAAACCCCAATAGCTAAAACCTCAACATACGCTCGAAAAACACGATAATTGTTATATATTACTTCTTCGAGCGTTTTCCCACCAAAATAAAAACATTTATCACAAAGTGTCTCTACTAAATATTCATATTTTCATCCCATCAATAATGTTCGTGAACAAAGTTTTTTCAAAAAACAAAAAAAAAAGTTTTTGCTTCCCCCCGCTTCCCCCCGATTGGTTACTTCCCTCTTGATCCTACCACTATAAATAAATAAATATATATATATATATATATATATATATATATATATATATATATATATATATATATATATATATATATATATATATATATATATATATATATATATATATATATATATATATATATATACAAATATAGTTTTAAAAATATAGCGTTAAACTTGGCTAGCTCCCTGCGGAATGAACCGGACTTACTAAAAACTACACTACTTTACGATTAGGTACACTGCCTATAGTGTTGTAGCAAGGTTTAGGTATATCCACTCTATAAATAAATAAATAACTTGTGTAAAATTGTATCGTATTTAATAAATATTTCGTAGTAAAAATATAACTATTTCGTATACACCTCGCATAACATCATGTATTTTTGGCGCCGCTGCCGGGAAAACTTAACGCCGAAGCGAAACGCTATAAAAAAAGATTTTTATTAAGTTTTAATTTCTTTTTGTAAAAATACGTTTTAAATATTAAAAATACAAAAATATAAAAAGAAAAATAAAATATATATATTTTTAAGAGTTTGTTTAAAATATATAAAATTATAAAGTATTTCTATTTTTTTATTTTAGTTTTTAAAGTATAAGTTTTTATTTATTTTATATAAATATTTTATAAGTTAAAAACAGAAAAAAATAATTAAAAAGAATCTAGGCCGAGAACTGTAGCAGCCCAAACAAATAGGCCTGAAACCCGAAGCCATGCGATCGCATGGCCCAGGCAACTAAATCTCATGCGGTCGCATGAGACTGATTGACAGGTCTGTACGACAAGATTAGGGTTTGGTTTAATAATTATTATTATTAATTAATTAGAATTAGGGTTAAGTTAATTAATAATTAGTTTTAGTTTTTAATTAAGTTTAAGTTTTAAGTTTTTAATTAGTTTTATTAATATATAAAATTAATACTTTTATAAAATAAATAATATAAAAATTATATTTTTATAACTTTAAGCTTATTTTTATATTTTGTATATTTTTATCGTTTAATCGTAATTTGTATTTTTCGTTCGCAATTAGTTTTAAGTCTAGTATTTTGCAATAGTTTATTTTTATTTCTAGATTTTTAGGCTTTGCCGTAAAATCACTTAAGTGCTTTTTCTTTAAGACTAAGATTTAGCTGCTTTAGAATTTTGCGACACTGTTTATAGATTTTAGTACCTTTTAAGTTTCGACGCACTACTTTCTTATTTTTTTCGACCTTTTATTTTTCGACATTTTTCGACGCTCTCTTTTTCTTTCTTATTTCTCGACGCTCTAGTTTTTAGGACATAGAATTTTCTTTATCTTCTTTAAACTTCGACGAAAATTATTTTAAGCAGTTAAATTAATAGACATCTAAATTTTTTGGTTCGTAGTAATAGTTGGATTTGTTAGTGGCGAGTTGTGGGCTTATGATTTAAAGGGTCCTGGCTACCTGCTGCATCTATTGGCTATTCGAAACATGGGCAAAAATCAGAAAAGTCTATTAATTTGATAGCTTATATAATTTTTATCTTTTATAACTAATAGGACATTCTGTGAATGCACCGAGTAAAACGTTCACCACCTTTCATACGTTCACCACTTATAACTTGATCAAGACATCTAGCCAATATTGTCGCCGTTGATTTTTCTTTAGAATCGTCATCTAGTCTACCAAGTACTCCAATTCAAATTTCCGATAATCAATTTTTTGAACCCGACCTTACAATTGAGAATCCGGAGGATATTCAAGGACAATTCAGAAATCCTGAACCACTAATCATTCCTCCTGAACCACAAATCACTCATCCATAGATTGTCGAGGAAGAAACCATTAAGTCAGAAACCTCTAGTGATTCAGATTCAACAAATTCAATCATGGAAAATCTGGAACCTCTAAGTATGGAAGACCGAATGAGGGCTAAACGCACTAGCCAAGGTCATGCAATTACTCAACTAGATATTAATGCGCCAGATTATGAAATCAAAGGACAAATCCTACACATGGTAACTAATCAATGCCAATTTAGTGGTGCACCGAAGGAAGATGCAAACGAACATCTTTCGTACCTTTAATAGGATCTGTACTCTATTCAAAATTAGAGAAGTGGAGGATGAACAGATCTATCTCATGTTATTTCCCTGGACTTTAAAGGGAGAAGCCAAAGATTGGTTAGAATCATTACCTGAAGGGGCGATTGATACATGAGATGTTTTAGTTGAAAATTTTCTTAAACAATTCTTTCCGGCATCTAAAGCCGTGAGACTTCAAGGAGAAATAGTTAAGTTCACGCAAAATCCAAATGAAACTCTATATGAGGCATGGACAAGATTTGGAAAGTTGTTAAGAGGAGGTCCGCAACATGGTTTAGACACTTATCAAATAGTACAAATATTCTACCAAGGATGCGACATTACTACACGAAAAGACATCGACATAGCAGCTGGTGGTTCCATTATGAAGAAAACCGCAACTGAAGCTTAAAAAATTATTGATAACACTGCTTCCCACTCACATGAGTGGCATCAAGAAAAAGATATCGTTAGATCATCTAAAGCGGCTAGAGCCGATTCTAGCCATGACTTTGATTCCATTTCCGCAAAGATAGATGCTTTCGAGAGACGAATGGAAAAGATGACTAAGGATATTCACGCAATACGAATTAGTTGTGAGCAGTGTGGAGGACCACATTTGACAAAAGATTGTCTCAGTATTGAACAAACAATGGAACAAAGAGAGAATGTTTCATACATGAACCAAAGGCCTGGAAATAATTATCAGAATAATTATCAACCGCCAAGACCAAATTACAATCAAAATCAGAATTATAATCGAAATGTTCCATACAACAACTAACAAGGTCCTAGCAATCAACAAGTATCTAATAATACTTACAACCAGCAAAGACCTATTTTTCCAATTAAACCACCACAGACCGATGATAAAAAGCCAAATTTAGAAGACATGATGTCGAAGCTAGTTGAATCTCAAACTCAGTTTTTCACATCTCAGAAACAAACTAATGAACAAAATGCTCAAGCATTTAGAAATCAACAAGCTTCTATTCAAAATCTGGAACAAGAAGTAAGTAACCTAGCAAGGTTGATAGGTGAAAGAAAACTGGGAAGTCTACCTAGTGATACAAATGCTAACCCCCGAAATGAAACAGCAAAAGCCATTACCACGAGAAGTTGGTATTACACTTAAACCACCAGAAATACCTGTAAATTCCAATGACTCTATTCCTACTCCACAAAAACTACAATCTGAGCAAGAGAATGAATTAGAACCGGTAGTTGAAAAGGTTAATAAAGATAACACAGTTAAGGCTAAACCTTATGTTAAACCATACCAACCACCACTTCCTTACCCAAGTAAAATGAGAAAAGAAAGACTTGAAGCCGAGCAATCCAAATTCTTGGATATGTTTAAATAAATAAATGTCAATCTTCCTTTCATTGATGTGATTTCAGGAATGCCTAGATATGCTAAATTTTTGAAAGATATAATCACAAATAGAAAGAAAATGGAGAACTCTCGGCTGTTACTATGAATGCTAATTGTTCTGCAGTGCTGTTGAATAAGCTACCAGAAAAACTTTCAGATCTAGGAAGTTTCACAATTCCATGTTTTCTGGGTAGTCTTAGTTCAATAGAAGCATTGGCAGACTTAGGTGCTAGTATAAATTTAATGCCATATTCATTATACACTAAACTAGATGTTGGAGAATTGAAACCAACACGAATAAGCATACAACTAGCCGATCGATCAGTAAAATATCCTAGAGGGATAATGGAGAACATGCTAGTTAAAGTTGGTACTATAGTATTTCCAGTAGATTTTGTTATTCTAGACATGGAAGAAGATTCTCGAGTTCCTCTCATATTAGGAAGACCATTCTTAAACACGGCTAAAGCAATAATAGACGTGTTCGGTAAGAAATTGACCCTAAGTATAGAGGACGAGAGTGTTATCTTTTCTGTTGATAGAGCCATGCAACAACTGCAATCTACAGATGATACATGTTATTATATTCAAACTATAGATTCACATGCAGAATTGTTAAAAGAATTTCCAGAATTACAAGGAACAGGAGAATGTTATTTAGGAGAAGGAACTGAACTAATTAATGAAGCTGAAATGTTAGCCACACTTATGGCTAATGAATATGAACCAACAACAGAAGAACTTCAAATGCTAAAAAAGGAAGACAGATATCGATACAAATCATCGATAGAAGAACCACCGAAATTAGAGTTAAAGCCACTTCCAAACCATTTGGAATATGCTTATTTACATGGTGAATCTGAATTACCTGTAATAATATCGTCTTCTCTTACAGAAAATGAAAAATCTCAACTCATTTCCGTGCTAAAAGCTCATAAACCAGCCATTGCATGAAAAATTCATGATATTAAAGGAATAAGTCCTTCATATTGCACACATAAAATGCTTATGGAAGAGGGTCATAAAACCTATGTGCAACGCTAACGAAGACTAAATCCCAATATGCAAGATGTTGTTAAGAAAGAAATTATTAAACTGCTAGATGCAGGTTTAATTTATCCAATCTCTGATAGTCCATGGGTAAGCCCAGTTCAATGTGTACCTAAGAAGGGTGGCATGAATGTCATCACAAATAAAAAAATAAGCTTATTTCTACTAGGACTGTAACAGGATAGCGTGTTTGTATTAATTATAGAAAATTAAATGACGCCACCAGAAAAGATCACTTTCCCTTACCTTTCATTGATCAAATGTTGGAAAGGTTAGCCGGAAACAGTTACTATTGTTTTCTTGACGGTTTTTCCGGATATTTTCAAATTCCAATAGCACCCGAGGACCAAGAGAAAACCACATTCACGTGCCCTTATGGTACTCTTGCTTACAAACGCATGCCATTTAGACTTTGCAACGCCCTTGCAACCTTTCAAAGGTGCATGATGGCGATTTTTCACGACATGATAGAAGAATGCATGAAAGTTTTCATGGATGACTTTTCAGTCTTCGGTGATACTTTTGAAACATGTCTAGTTAATCTTGAAACATGTCTAGTCTTCGATGATACTTTTCAGTCTTGGGAGAAATGCCATTTCATGGTTAGAGAAGGCATCGTTCTTGGTCATAAAATTTCAAAGGAAGGAATTAAAGTGGATAGAGTTAAAGTAGATGTAATTGCTAAACTTCCACATCCCACCAATGTTAGAGGAGTTAGGAGTTTTCTAGGGCATGCCGATTTTTACCGACATTTCATAAAAGATTTTTCTAAAATTGCCACTCCTATGAATAAACTCCTAGAAAAGGATGCTCCATTCATCTTTTCGGATGAATGCATCAAATCTTTTAATATTCTTAAAGAAAAACTCATTAATGCGCCGATCATGATAACTCCAAATTTGAATCTACCATTTGAACTCATGTGCGATGCAAGTGATTTTGCAATGGGAGCCGTTTTAGGACAAAGGATTGAAAAACGATTTCAACCTATTTATTACGCTAGTAAGATGTTACAAGGAGCACAAACAAATTACACAACTACTGAAAAAGAACTCCTTGCTATTGTCTTTGCTTTTGACAAATTTCGTTCATATCCCGTTCTAGCTAAAACGGTGGTTTATACCGACCATTCTTCTCTTAGATACCTTTTTTCAAAACAAGATGCTAAACCACGATTAATCCATTGGATCTTACTCTCTTATTCATCTTTTGTGGTGGGGCACTGAGATGAACTGAGAAGTGTTCCTCTTTGAATTGGTACCAAACCTTTTTTAGTGTTCTCCATCTTGAACCTTTTCAAGACCTTTCAATGTATGAACTTTGATTCAAACCTATCAATTTCTTGGATCTATCCCTGTAGATACCAATCCCCAAAACCTATCGTGCTTCTCCGAGATCCTTAATGGAGAAGCATCTACTTAGCCAGGTTTTAACACCTTGCATCGTCAGAATATCATTTCCAAATAGTAATATATCATCCACATACAGTACAAGGAACATGATAGTGCTCCCACTAGCTTTCTTGTATATACAAGCTTCATCACCATTTTTAATGAAGCCAAATTTGTTGGCCTCCTTATTAAAATGATGATTCCACATTCTATATGCTTGTTTCAATCCATAGATTGACTTCTTTAACTTACATACTTTGTTAGGATATTTCGGATCAATAAAACCTTTAGGCTGAACCATATAGACATCTTCCTCAATATATCCATTTAGGAAAGCTGTATTGACATCCATTTGCCATATCTCATAATCATGATGGGCAGCAATGGCAAATAATATCCTGATAGACTTTAGCATTGCCACAGGTGAAAAAGTTTCATCACAGTTAACCCCTTGAGTTTAAGTAAAACCTTTTGCTACAAGTCTAGCTTTGTATGTATCTAAGTTTCCATGCATGTCGGTTTTCTTCTTGAAAAGCCATTTACAATCAACTAACCTGGAGCTAGTAGGTTGTACAACCAGTTCCCAAACATGGTTGTCATACATGGATTGCATCTCACCGTTCATGGCTTCCTGCCATTTATCTTTATCAATCCGTGATAAAGTATCTTGGTAGTTGGTTGGTTTATCCAAATCAACCACATAGCAACCATCCATGAGAAACCCATATCTCTCAGGAGGATTACTAATCCTAATAGATCTACAAACGTTTTGTATACTTTGATCACCCACGTGATCATTCTCAACATTTTGATGTTGAGTGCTAGTGTCAACCAATTGTGTATCATCTTCTTGATCTTGAACCTCTTCAAGATCCACCTTCCTTTCACTATTACCTTCCATAAGGAACTTAGTTTCAATGAATTCCACCTTTCGAGCAACAAATACATTTTGCTCGATTGGATCATAGAAATAGTATCCCATATCATCCTTGGGATATCCTATAAAAATACACTTCGTGGATCGAGCATTCAGCTTATTAGTGACGAAGCACTTAGGATAAGCTTCACATCCCCATACTCTCAAGTATGATAGGGAAGGAGGTTTTCCAAACCACATCTCATGAGGAGTTCGTTCCACTTTCTTGGTTGGGGCCATATTTAGAATACGAGTCGCGGAGCATAGACAATAACCCCAAAATGATAGAGGTAACAAGCTTCTTACCATCATAGATCGAACCATATCCATTAGGGTTCAGTTCCTCCTTTCGGATACCCCATTCAGCCGGGGTGTTCCAGGTAGAGTAAGTTGCGAGATGATCCCACAACTTTTAAGATGATCTTGGAAAGCATCGCTTAGGTATTCACCTCCTATATCGGTACGAAGTACCTTGATTGTCTTGTTGAGTTGATTTTGTACTTCGTTTTGATATTCTTTGAATGCTTCAAAAGTTTCATCCTTGTGTCTCAACAAGTAGACATATCCGAAAAGACTGAAGTCATCAATGAAAGTAACGAAGTATCTTTCACCATTCCTAGTCATAGGCTTAAATGGTCCACATACATCTGAATGTATTAATCCCAATAAGTCTTTAGCCCTTTCATAGGTCCCTTTGAAAGGTACCTTAGTTATTTTGCCTTGTAAACAAGATTCATATACATCAAATGATTCAAGCTCACTTAATTTCAAAAGACCATTCTTTTGTAGTGTATGCATTCGGTTCTTGTTTATGTGACCAAGACGACAATGCCATAAGTAGGAATCACTCAAATCCCTTTTGAGTTTCTTGGTGTTTGCATGGAATATTGAGCTATTGTATGATGTGTCATCATGAACCAATTCATAAATACCATTCAAAGACGAAGCCTTAAAATAGAACACATTATTTAAAGAAACATGGATATCATCATTAATAAAATTAAGATTAAAACCACATTGTCTTAAACGGGATATAGAAATAATGTTTCTAGTCAAATCAGGTGCATACAAAACATTTTTCAAAACAAGCTCCAAACCAGTTTGTAGCTTCAAAACAAAGTCTCCTTGAGCTTCTACGTGCACCTTTGCACCATTTCCCATGAAGAGACTTGTTGTTCCCGCATCTAGTTTACTTCTTTTGAACCCCTGCAAAGAATTGCAGATATGAGTTTCACATTCTGTATCTAATACCCATGTATTAGGAGAAGTAATAGTAAGCTCAACGTATACCATATATACATTACCTGAGGTTTGCCCTGCATCCATTTTTCTTTCAACTCCTTTAGGTAGATCGGGCAGTTGTGTTTCCAGTGACCCATTTCACCACAACCAAAGTACGGATCTTCCTTGGGGTTTCCTTGACCAGCAAACTTTTGCTTCTTATTTTTGTTGGTTGGGGTAACCATCTTCCCCTTTCCCTTACCCTTGCCTTGGTAGGCGGGTCCTTTCCTCTTAGTCCCTTTTGGCTTAGAAGTGGAAACATTCTTAGACCCACCTTCTTTGATCATAAGCACGGGTGAAGCCCTTTTACCCATGCTTGATTCGGCCGTCATAAGCATGGCATGCAATTCGCCAATGCTCTTATCCCAATCGTTCATGTTGTAATTCAACAAGAATGTGTCAAACCTTTTGACAAAGAGTTGAGGATAAGGTCTATGGCTAATTCATTAGATACGTTATAGTTTAGACGGTGCAATCGATCAATTAGGCTTTTCATCTTAAGAATATAGGATGAGACGGATTGGGAGTCGTCCATTCGACAAGCATGAAGTGCTCGAACCGTTTCGAAGCGCTCAATACGAGCTTGTTGAAGAAACATCTCCTTCAACTGAGTGATCATCTCGTATGCTCCATGATGCTCAAAATACTTTTGGAGTTCGGGGATCATGGTCCCAAGCATAAGGCAAGAAACTTACACCGAATCGGCGCAATACTTCTCCCAATATGCCATACCCTCGACATCATCCTCCTCGGGTTGATCGGGAATGGGGCCTTCCAATACATACACTCTATCCTCAAGCTTGAGGACAATTCTTAGATTGCGATAACAATCCATGAAATTCATTTGGTTGAGTTTTTCCTTTTTGAGTAAGGACCTCAATGATAGGTTATTAAAGTTGATTGGTGCGTTTGGAATTTTGTTGTTATTGGCGGTCATCTACAAACTTTAACAAAGTTTGTTTAAGTATCAATTTTTAATTTAACAATCAATACCCTTTTAAATCCAATTGATATATTAAATTTTAGAAACCAACGGTAAATCAAATTCCGGTTAGGTGACCTTTATCCTGTTATTTGATTTAGCTAGGTTGTCATTTATATGACAATTGTAATCCCTTTGCAACTTCTAAGGGATCATGCAATCCTTTTGCATGGCATATTTATCCCATCAACGCTTATTTGTTCCTCATGCTTCGGTGACACTAATTTCATGATTCCCTAATTAAGTCGTCCTACTTGTGTAAACATGTAAACTTAACATACAAGTGGTTAGGTGACTTTTATCCCACAAGCATGTGAAATTCACCTTAATCATATTAGTTTGCTCACAACGGTTAGGTGACCTTTATCCCATCATGAGTTCCCTAATACGCCTAAGTGTCACACAAAAGGATGGTGTTAAACTTGTTTACCTTGCATGTAAAAGGGTTTTTAAGGTTTCTTTATTCTAGTTCAAGAAAACTTTTATACCATATACTAACATGCATTTAGTGTGTGGTACATGTGAAAAATCCATTTCATGTCATGTAATAAAACCAATTTTATTACTACTAAATCCTTTTAGTCACTTTAAATTTAACCAATTAAATTTTAGTTTTATTCTTTGCAAGTTGTTAATAATGTAAGATAAACTTGTAGCATACAAATATATAATCCATAATCAAACAATAAACAACCAAGCATGCAAAGAATATGTTCACAACCAAGCCAATTTGGTAGACATTTGTTTAGCCAAAAATAAATGTCACCGGTCAATGGGGACAAACACAAATTTGGAGATTCCAAAATCTCCCACTAAATCTTGCATCCAAATGCTTCCTCTTTGTGTTCTTCCTTGTCACCATCTTGTATCTTCATCTTGTTACAAAAAAAAAAAAAAAATATATCCTAATACATTTTTCTCTAGAAAATGAAAATACAACCTAATCTATTTTACATACCAAATATAAAATAAATTACATGACCAAATGAATAATTATTATTACAAACCAAATGAATAATAATGAATCAACCAAACATAAAACCAACCACAAGGTTAAGGCTTAGATTGTGAACATCATCATACAACCAAGTATGACCAAAATAGAAAAACCCAAAACCCATTTTTGGGTCCCCATAAATTCGGCCAAAACCAAAAACCACCCAAAACCCAAAAAAATTTGCATTCTACTTTCATGCATGTTCATAGAATGCAAATATAGTAGGTTTAATAACCATCTCGAAGCATATTCCAACAACTTCGGCTCTAGATACCATTGTTGGGATTTAACATGTTCCAAAATACTTAAAACCAATTTAAGAAATAATTTTTGCAGAAGAGTGTAAAACCGATTACAAACATGTTATTCTTTAACCATTTAAAGTTAAATCCCAAATAGGATCAGGTTGTGAAATATTCTTACAAACTACAAGATAGAAAAGAGGTTGAACCTACTCCAAGTTAGGAGGTGGATAGTGAAGATGATGATGAAGAATGTAAGCTTCAAATGGATGAAACCTCAAATAGTAATACCCCAAGCTTGACACCAACACCTTCTAGATTTGGTTAAGATTTTTCTACACTTGGATTTAGATTAAAATCACTCAAGAACCCTTTTCTTTTCCTTGTGATTTTTGGCCAACAAAAGCAAGAAGAAAAGAGAGCTTTTCAAAACTTGATATGTGTATTTTTTTTGCATGTCTTGGTAGTACCCAAAGTGCCTAGGTACTTATGCAATATGGAGGTTGGAAGCAACTACATTAAATGACTAATTAAATGTGTCTAGGGCATGCAAACTTGCACTCCCAATGCCACTCCCACTTTATAAAATAGTTTTTATAAAAAAACATATTTTATAAACTTCCATATTATTTGTTATGTATACTTTATTTATAAAACCCATTTTATAAAATGTAATATAACTTAATTATTTATTTTACCTATAAATAATTAAATCCTTGTTATATAAATAATTTATATACATATCAAGTGATTTAAGAAAACAATTTTTCTTATAATTCAAGTGTCGTGTATTATAATCAACGAACCAATTGCTAAGATTAAATATGAATAAGGTGTCGGTAAGCTTGTTATTGGGTATGACCCGACTTGGATTAAAACATACTAGTCACATTAATTTAATATGTCTTTTGGGCATACGAAATACCTTCAGAATTGACTGACGTCTTGGATGTTGATTGGTTCTATCATCTTGGTTTTCTGCCAAAGTTGCTTTTTAAATCGAATCGTGCAATTTAAGATGATGAAGTCATCCCGAGTGCGAATCCTTCTGATCTCTGTGAGACGAATTCCAGCATGTTTTGCACAACAGTGTGATCACATGTGGTCCTTACCTTAATCATTATGAATCGATGAAGCTAAAAGTTCAGGAAGGGATCTGATCTCTTCCTAAGGTTAATGCTGATATTATTTCGGATCCAATACTTGAGACGGTTCACAACCCTTCCTCTTCAAAATATGTATCAGTTGTTTCTGTTTTGGGCGATGATGCAGCTCCTGCTGATTCCATCTTTTGTGAATGTCATCAGTCTAGTAAATATGTTTGTGACAGTCCTAGTTTTGTAGAGAATGATCCCGTAATTGTTCCGGAGGCTCAGCTTGATTCTCCGTTGTGACGACCCGGAGATTTCTGACCAAATTTAAACTTAATCTTTATATAATTTCGACCCAATAAGCAAAGTCTGCAATGTTGAGTCTCAGAATTTTTGAACTATTTACATGGATAATACTTACCCTTCGACTGTTACCGACGATTCACGAACAATTACTTGTAAATAAATATGTATATATATTATATAAATATAAATATAAGTATATATATAATATTTTGAATTAATAAAGTATACCATAATTAATTGGAATTAAAGATGTAAAATAATACTTAGAATAATTAAACTATTATTAAAATAAATACATATATATATAAATATATAAATATATATGTTATTATGAATCTATATAT
Organism: Rutidosis leptorrhynchoides; assembly: GCF_046630445.1. NCBI lineage: Eukaryota > Viridiplantae > Streptophyta > Magnoliopsida > Asterales > Asteraceae > Rutidosis > Rutidosis leptorrhynchoides. The sequence continues at coordinate 115,064,068 of NC_092341.1, read as the reverse complement.
GATTCCTATTAAAGATTTATAAAATATATAAATAATAACAATTCAATAAATGTCATCACATAATATAATATTACATAAATGGTATTATATCTAATTACAAGTTTGAATCATAATTGTTATATTAATATTATTATCATTATTCTTGTTATTGTTAATATTGATATTAATATTTGTATTATTGATATTAATATTTGTATTATTGATATTATTATTTCTAATATATATATATATATATATATATATATATATATATTTAAAAAGTATTGAGCTTATTAAATAGTAACACTCATTACCTTTCCATTACTTTTTTTTTATTATTATTTTTATTTCATTCCACAAATGTAAAGCAAGTACACATACATATTTATTGTTGGGCAACTTCAACAACTTGGAATATAGACTAAATCATTAGCCCGTTAATCATAATAACATGCATTTTATATTTTTTACGTTGGGCTTAACTTTCATGTGTCTTGTATCAATAAAAAGTGTCGGTAACAAGAGTTTAAACAAGTGTCACAAGCAAGTCAAACAAGATGGTTGATATATATTTTGTACTATCACCTTGTCATGGAGAACATTTATTAATATTTTTGTGTTTCAAATACAAGAACACATATTATCTTTTGTTTTGTTTTTTGTTTTTTGTTTTTTTTTTTTGACTTCTGCACCCACACACAAACTACTTTTGTTTTTCAATTAGTACACTTACATATTTTATATTCATATGCATTCACATAAATCTTATATTAATACCCCGTTTGTGAACAACTAAACCACCACTACCTTTACTTTAATTTCTTTTATGATCATCTTGCAAACTATCGACACCCTTGATTCACTTCTATTTCCTATTCTTAATCAACAAATTCAATCAAACCCCATTAGTACATCTTTAGTTAATCCATTACTACTACTTCTTTTCTTTTTGTTCAATCAAATCAAAAACCCATTTATCCTGGTTATTGATTCAATGAAATCCAAACCCACCCTAACCGATCACCATCTCTACCATCGATCAACATCACCACTTTTTCTACCTTCACGACACCAACCATCGAGCCATCTTTAGAGACCACCAAGAACACCCATCGTTGGTTAAAGTACTGCTACTACAGCTGCAAATCCTGTTTGGTATTACCCTGCTGTAGAAACTGTAAACCATCCACTGGCTACTTTCTCCTTCCATCAATCTCTCTTATATTCTCGTTTGAAAACCACCTTATTTCCATTCTTGTTTATGGTTATCAACACAAAAACCATAACCCATGTGAGTTACTGCTACATCTATATAGCTGATTCTGTTTCAACTGGAATCACAACAATCCCACTTCTTTCTTGATCGTTTCTTCTTCATGAACCTCAAAACCATCACAAACATAACCTCTTTAAACCTTACCCACTGCTACCTTGTTTCTGGTTCATGATGAAATAACCTACAATTATTATGAGCAAACAAACAATTATATGAGCTAAATTGAAATCTACTCTATTGATAATTGTGGCTGCTAGCAACCAGAATCACGAGGAGTAACACCTATCACGATTTCAGCTACTAAGGTTACATTTTTCCACATACCATAACAACAAATATAAGTGCAGCATTTTCTTTTTCTTATTCATATTCATAATATACTAGAATTATAAATTAATCAATTCGAAAGGCAAACCAGGCTACTATTACATCTGTTACTGCTAATCTTGGTTATTATGTTAACCAAAAACCCAAAACCAACGAACCTGTTTACAACTGAGTCCCTTTCCTGCTCCTTTTCTTTTTCTGACTGGACACCATCAAATAACCATCACTATCACCACCCTTGTTAGTTATTAAACACATACCTGCATCTGTTTATCTCTAATTGCTACTCGATAATTACAATCCAAGAACACCATTTACTACCCTTTATGTTTGATTCAATTAAAAAGTACCGGATAGATATATATATATATATATATATATATATATATATAAAGAGATGAAGAAATTAAGAAGATATCATTGAACCAATTACCTATTTGATCAATTAATGAACCGATTACATAGTCAAGTGTTGAAGGATGAACGATGATGATTCTGATACAATGGATTGATGACCTGCTATTCGAGTTGATTAAAGCTCGACGAGGATGATGACGTATCAATAACCTGCTATGCATCGATGATCGTTTCTTGATTGACGATGATGAAGATGATTGTAATTGATTTCACGATGATGAAAATTTTAATTGCGTAGGGTTTCTGCTAGTATCTCGATCTGGTTTTGGGGAATCTATCTACGAACCGAATAACTCTTTTATTTAGGTATAAATATTATTATTAATTATATTATATTATTTTAACACTTATTATTATTATTATTATTATTATTATTATTATTATCATTATTATTATTATCATTATTATTATTATTATTATTATTATTATTATTATTATTATTATTATTATTATTATTATTACTATTATGTCATTAAAAGTATCACTATTATTATAAATATCATTATTATTAAAAACATCATTTTTTATCATTATTAAGATTATTATTACTAATTTACTAAATACATATTAATACAACTAATATTATTAATATTATTAAGACTATTATCTTTATCATTATTATTAAAATTAAATTTTTATTTATTATTATCATAAGTATTAGTATTATTATGAGTAGTAATATTATCATTATAATTATTAATATAAAAATTAGTATTATTATTATTATTATTAGTAAAATCATTAATTTTTTTATATAGTTATTATTATTAGTATTCATTATTACTAAAAGTAACTTTTTTATAAAAGTTATAATTTTTATTATTATAACTATTATTATTATTAGTATAGGGTCAAACAACTTTTTATTTATTATCAATATTATTTTATCAAGTAACTATTAGTTATATGAAACTATATTTAATACATATAACATAACTATATTAATATTTTTATAATAAATATTAATGAATGTAATTTATTAGGTTACTAATAAAATACATAATTAAAATAACAATTATAGCACTAATAATATGTAAGTTGTTCGATTACATTTATGTGTGTTAATATATATAACTGATATAGGTTTGTGAATCCGAGGTCAACCCTACACTTGTTAAATGACGTCATATGTATTTTTACTACAAAATACAGTATGATGAGTTTCATTACTCCCTTTTTAAATGCTTTTGCAATATATATTTTTGGGACTGAGAATACATGCGCTACTTTTATAACTGTTTTTCGAAATAGACACAAGTAATCAAAACTACATTATATGGTTGAATGATCGAAGCCGAATATGCCCCTTTTGCTTGGTAACCTAAGAATTAGTAAACCGGTCTACTAATTGACACGAATCCTAAAGATATATCTATTGGGCCTAACGAACCCCATCCAAAGTACCGGATGCTTTAATACTTCGATGTTGTTGTATCATGTCCGAAGGATTTCCCGGAATGATAGGGGATATTCTTATATGCATCTTGTTAATGTCGGTTACCAGGTGTTCAATCCATATAAATGATATTTTTGTCTCTATGCATGGGACGTTTATTTATGAGAAATGGAAATATGAAATCTTGTGGTCTATTAAAATGATGGAAATAATTATTTATGTTAAACTAATGAACTCACCAACCTTTTGGTTGACACCTTAAAGCATGTTTATTCTCAGGTACGAAAGAAATCTTTCGATGTGCATTTGCTCATTTTAGAGATATTACTTGGAGTCATTCATGAAATATTTCAAAAGACGTTGCATTCGAGTCGTCGAGTTCATCAAGATTATTACTAAGTCAATTATAGTTAGATATATTATGAAATGGTATGCATGCCGTCAACTTTCGATGTAGTGAAAGTTTGTCTTTTAAAAACGAATGCAATGTTTGTAAAATGTATCATATAGAGGTCAAGTACCTCGCGATGTAATCAACTATTGTGAATCGTTTATAATCGATGTGGACTTCGTCCGGATAGATTAGGACGGGTCTCGACAGTTGGTATCAGAGCTGGTATAACGCCGTCCATGTGTGGCGGGTTAGTCGTAAAGGAGGTTCTCACAGTGTTACCTGTGATGAAGCATTGGCTCTTACTCCTTGCGATCCCTTACGAGGGTTGGCAGTAGCCGAGAGGCAGGCCCTAAAATCAGTATCTGAGGTACACTCAGTGGTCACCAGGCGGTTAGCTGGGAAGGCACTGGGTGGGACGGTGGTTGTCCCCACTATATCGACAATTGGTAGAAGAGCGGTGGTCTTAGTGAACCAGATCTTGCATTAGTGTGTCTAACTGATAGTCGTTAGGATGCATCAGTAAGTCTGAACTTCGACCGTGTCTGCATGTCAAAAGTTTTGCTTATCATTTTTGTCGGAAATCATCTGTTTATCATCCTTAGGAAATTACCTGCTTATCATTCTTAGTCTAGACACATCTTACTGCAATGATTGCATGAATAGTGTACAGACAAAATTCGTGTCTTAGCGTATCTGCTAATTCATATCTTAGCATATATGTTATTGTTATCTTTGCCTGACAGCTTCCGTAGATTCCTCCGTAACTTATGGGATTTTAGTATTATATGCATATGTAAATTATGTATTGCAGGGTACTAATCTGCATCCTATAATCTATTTCTTATCCAAAATCCTCCATATGATCGTACGAGATGGATCCCTCAACCAGATCGAATTCCTCGGATTCCGACAGCTATTCCGATATGGATTTCCACTCAAGCTCCGAAAGCAGTGTAATTGGAATAAATCAACCAATTAGCCATCATCTTTTTTGGATGAATTGGAGATGGGTTCGTAGATGAATTAACCGATGGAGACGCATAGAAGGCGATCCCTTCCACTAACCGAATTCACCTCTTGGCGAAGAACCTGAAGCACTTACCGTGAAGCTATCCGAAACACCATTTTTAGCCTCATTTCCAGAGTATCTCGTCACGACTATATACTATCTCAAATCCTAGATTTTATTCATTCGCTCGTTCCGACCGACAATCATCCCGGAGTAATACAAGAAGTCAACGAACTTCGCGCTCGAGTAATCAATTTGGAAAATATGGTGCAAAATGTACCAGCTTCAACAACATCAACGACATCAACTGTACCACCAACAACAACACAAACCACAACAACACATGCCTCAACCTCACAATCGGTACCCCGAGCATAATCATCATTCTACATGACGTTTTGCATCATTTCTCTTCGTTCAACATGGCAAATATGTAATCTCTAATGTTTTAGAGATTATATATTCTTGTTCTAACGTAAATCAAATGAGTTTAATATCATATTAACTCATTAAATCCATGATTGCATCTGAAGAAAATATATATACAAGTATATTTTCATAAAGATTATAATTAAAAATTCTTTCGTACAAACCGTTAATGGTGAAAATATTTTAACGGGTAGGTAATACCCGAGGAATATTTAGATTTCATTTTAATAAGTTACACTGTACATTTGATGAAGCTGGTTCAACAGTCATTTACTATCCTACTTACAACCACCGATATACGTATCCGTTCACCGCAGAATAACCATTTTCATTCAATTTCATATTTGGATTTTAACCTATCAGAATCCAACAAGTGGCATAATGAAGAAAACATTTGACGAAATAAAAATTTGACAGAAACAAACAAATTAACTACGAAAAATTTTGTTAAGAATCCACGCTAACTGTTCCAGCTAACTGTTCCTAGCTAACTGATTACATTTTATTTATCACAGTTTGTTTATCGCAATTTAATTATCGCAATTTTATTTATCGTCATTTAATTTCTACTGTTTACTTTACGCACTTTATTTATCGTCATTTATTTTCTGTTATTTATTTTACGCACTTTAAATATCGGGACACGTATACAAGGTTTTGACATATCATATCGACGCATCTATATATATTATTTGGAATCACCATAGACACTCTATATGCAGTAATGATCGAGTTCTCTATACAGGGTTGAGGTTAATTCTACAATAATATATATAGTTTGAGTTGTGATCGAGTCTGAGACATGTACACAGGTCATGATACGTATTAATTAATTCGAATATTATATATTAAGCTATATATGAATTATTGGACTGTTAACTGTGGACTATCGAATGTGGTCGAATAATATTGGACAATTAAAATGAATTAAAATACTGTTTATAACATATGAAACTAAATAATTCTTCAAGTTTGCCACTTGATTTGATCTTAAACCTTGTTTGTATTTTGACGATTACAATCTGCGTTCAAATCCTTTGAAATTCCTGAAGACACTTCAAATAATGAAGAATCGAGATGATGATCCAACCACATGTTACCAACAGTTGTATACCTAAAAGGCTCTCGAAACCAAAGTCATAATTTGACACGTATCCGTGTCAGATCCTTTGGCATTTACTAACAAAAATGACTTTTCAATTCTGTTTCAAAATAGACAAATTTGTCACAGCTCCAGCAAGTCAACTTCAACTTTTCAGTAGGACTAGCCTTACTATAAGCTTGATATATATGCGTGCTCTTTTACAGTTACCGGGGAACCTTTTATATTCCATCATATTACCAGCAGACGTACCAGCAACCTCGTCGCTCCTTGGTTTAAATCTCTCCGAAAAATCACTATATTTATCTATTGAAGTCTCATCATGTACTCATCCGCATCTTGTAACAAGAATTGCCATACCAATTACCGGGAATCAACAAATCTGTATGGTGAGTCTCGCAACGTTTCCACATCAACAGTTATATGTATCCATATAACATTTATCTCTTAGAACTATGATCTTCCATTTTGAAATTCTGAAAAGCACCCAGTCTGCTAATTAATACTCTGAATTTTGAAAAGTTAAATGAAGCAACAAAAACTGTAAACGACCTCAACAGCCAAAAGTTGATGATAAAGAATTTTATGTTGGCAAAGCTCAGAAAAAGTTTGAAACTGAGAAACTGATTGAGCAAACTATGAAGGAGTCTCTGAACAAATCACAAGGACTAAACTTGTACATTAAGAATCCTGATGATTATGTTTCTGATGAAATCTTTAGCAAATACCTTGCTTCTGACTCCAAACTCTTGCGGACAAATTTTCTTCACCATCCTTCGATATTAGAAATTCCAAGATATCATTGTATCTTTCATTATAAATATCCTCTATATTTCTGAAGATATTTTCATAACTATTCTTATCTGAAATCATTAATCTCTTCGTGCTATCAGTGTTACATCATATAGAAACTGTTAGTTTCTATGTTCTGTAAACTTTCGAACTTAAACATATGAATGTTATTGAAGTAATGTTGGGAACTGAAGCATGAGTTAGTATAATATAATGACACTTGATCAGCGTGATTATATTACAGTAAGTCATGATGAGTTTCTAAATGAAACATGATGATTCACAGATTATAACGTCATCATGTGTCATGTTACATAACTCTATTCTGCTTAACTTGTGAACATATCAAGAAAGTATATTCTTGATAGTTCTATTCTCAATGATTCTGATAATTTGACAAATCAAATCGTACGATTATGTTCTTTCTTGGTTAGAACATTAAGTTCAATCGAAAACTCCGTACTTTCAAATTCTGGACCGTTGCTCGCTTTACTAGGGGTCGAGAGGATAATAAAAAGGCAAAGAGATCCAAAATATAAGAGAAAATATAAAGCCCAATAACAACACGAAGGTTACAAACCATGGATATTAATATGAATAGTAATATAAGGACACGGTAGAATTAAGAATAGTATCACCCCAAGGTAATAGTAGAAGTAAACAGATTTTTCTGGTGAAAAGATTGAAAAGAGGGATGACAGAAATGATAATTAGAAAAATATCAAGGATTAGAGATGGATTAAGCATTTTCACAATCTTTTGGATGTATGAACTAATAAAAAAAGTATAGGAATGGTGAAAATAATGGAATGGAAGAGTTTAATTTATAATGGAAATATCAGACAGAGTAATCGAGGCAGATCATCGTATTTAATTATAGAGATCTAAATTTCCTTATTCACCGAGAAATCAAATCTTTTAGATTTAGAAGATTTTCTTTTAAATCCCTTGAATTCTGGAATTCAACAGTAACTACGTCAAAAGTTAAGGTGAACAGTTATTTCCACATTTCACTCTTTTATGACAGCTTCACTTGTACGCTTCGAGTAATCAAATCGTTTTATCTATATTACTCAATAATGATAAAACTTTATTTATCAACTCATATTCGTCATGAAAATATTCTTATTGTTAGCCATTACTATCACACTCAAATTTCGGGACGAAATTTCTTTAACGGGTAGGTACTGTGACGACCCGGAGATTTTCGACCAAATTTAAACTTAATCTTTATATAATTTCGACACAATAAGCAAAGTCTGCAAGGTTGCGTCTCAGAATTTTTGAACTATTTACATGGATAATAATTACCCTTCGACTGTTACTGACGATTCACAAATAATTGCTTGTAAATAAATATGTATATATTATATATTGTAAATAAATATAAGTATATATATAATATTTTGAATTAATAAAGTATACCTTAATTAATTGGAATTTAAGATGTAAAATAATACTTAGAATAATTAAACTATTATTAAAATAAATGCATATATATAAATATATAAATATATATGTTATTATGAATCTATATATGATTCCTATTACAGATATATAAAATATATAAATAATAACAATTCAATAAATGTCATCACATAATATAATATTACATAAATGGTATTATATCTAATTACAAGTTTGAATCATAATTGTTATATTAATATTATTATCATTATTCTTGTTATTGTTAATATTGATATTAATATTTGTATTATTGATATTATTATTTCTAATATATATATATATATATATATATATATATATATATATATATATATATATATATATATATATATATATATATATATATATATATATATATATATATATATATAAAGTATTGAGCTTATTAAATAGTAACACTCATTACCTTTCCATTACTTTTTTTTTACTCTTATTTTTATTTCATTCCACAAATGTAAAGCAAGTACACATACATATTTATTGTTGGGCAACTTCAACAACTTGGAATATGGACTAAATCATTAGCCCGTTAATCATAATAACATGCATTTTATATTTTTTACGTTGGGCATAACTTTCATGTGTCTTGTATCAATAAAAGGTGTCGGTAACAAGAGTTTAAACAAGTGTCACAAGCAAGTCAAACAAGATGGTTGATATATATTTTGTACAATCACCTTGTCATGGAGAACAATTATTAATATTTTCGTGTTTCAAATACAAGAACACATATTATCTTTTGGTTTTTTTTTTTGACTTCTGCACCCACACACAAACTACTTTTGTTTTTCAATTAGTACACTTACATATTTTATATTCATATGCATTCACATAAATCTTATATTAATACCCCTTTTGTGAACAACTAAACCACCACTACCTTTACTTTAATTTCTTTTATGATCATCTTGCAAACTATCGACAACCTTGATTCCCTTCTATTTCCTATTCTTAATCAACAAATTCAATCAAACCCCATTAGTACATCTTTAGCTAATGCATTACTACTACTTCTTTTCTTTTTGTTCAATCAAATCAAAAACCCATTTATCCTGGTTATTGATTCAATGAAATCCAAACCCACCCTAACTGATCACCATCTCTACCATCGATCAACACCACCACTTTTTCCACCTTCACGACACCAACCATCAAGCCATCTTTGGAGACCACCAAGAACACCCATCGTTGGTTAAAGTACTGCTACTGCAGCTGCAAATCCTGTTTGGTATTACCCTGCTGTAGAAACTGTAAACCATCCACTGGTTACTTTCTCTTTCCATCAATCTCTCTTCTATTCTCCTTTGAAAACCACCTTATTTCCATTCCTGTTTATGGTTATCAACACAAAAACCATAAACCTTGTGAGTTACTGCTACATCTATATAGCTGATTCTGTTTCAACTGGAATCACAACAATCCCCACTTCTTTCTTGATCGTTTCTTCTTCATGAACCTCAAAACCATCACAAACATAACCTCTTTAAACCTTACCCACTGCTACCTTGTTTCTGGTTCATGATGAAATAACCTACAATTATTGTGAGCAAATAAATAATTATATGAGCTAAATTGAAATCTACTGTATTGATAATTGTGGCTGCTAGCAACCAGAATCACGAGGAGTAACACCTATCACGATTTCAGCAACTAAGGTTACATTTTTCCACATACCACAATAACAAATATGTGTGCAGCATTTTCTTTTTCTTATTCATATTCATAATATACTAGAATTATAAATTAATCAATTCGAAAGGCAAACCAGGCTACTATTACATCTGCAACTGCTAATCGTGGTTATTATGTTAACCAAAAACCCAAAACCAACGAATAGAACACCATTTACTACCCTTTATGTTTGATTCAATTAAAAAGTACCGGATAGATATATATATATATATATATATATATATATATATATATATATATATATATATATATATATATATATATATATATATATATATATATATATATATATATATATATATATATATATATATATATATATATATATATATAAGGAGATGAAGAAATTAAGAAGATATCATTGAACCAATTACCTATTTGATCAATTAATGAACAGATTACATAGTCAAGTGTTGAAGGATGAACGATGATGATTCTAATATAATGGATTGATGACCTGCTATTTGAGTTGATTAAAGCTCGACGAGGATGATGACGTATCAATAACCTGCTACGCATCGGTGATCGTTGCTTGATTGACGATGTTGAAGATGATTGTAATTGATTTCATGATGATGAAAATTTTAATTGCGTAGGGTTTCTGCTAGTATCTCGATCTGGTTTTGGGGAATCTGTCTACGAACCGAATAGCTCTTTTATTTAGGTATAAATATTATTATTAATTATATTATATTATTTTAACACTTATTATTATTATTATTATTATTATTATTATTATTATTATTATAATTATAATTATTATTATTATTATTATTATTATTATTATTATTATTATTATTATTATTATTATTATTATTATTATTATTATTGAAATTATTATTATTACTATTATGTCATTAAAAGTATCACTATTATTATAAATATCATTATTATTAAAAACATCATTTTTTTTATCATTATTAAGATTATTATTACTAATTTACTAAATACATATTAATACAACTAATATTATTAATATTATTAAGACTATTATCTTTATCATTATTATTAAAATTAAATTTTTATTTTTTATTATTATAAGTATTAGTATTATTATTAGTAGTAATATTATCATTATAATTATTAATATAAAAATTAGTATTATTATTATTATTAGTAAAATCATTAATTTTTTATATAGTTATTATTATTAGTATTCATTATTACTAAAAGTAACTTTTTTATAAAAGTTATAATTTTTATTATTATAACTATTATTATTATTATTAGTATAGGGTCAAACAACTTTTTATTTATTATCAATATTATTTTATCAAGTAACTATTAGTTATATTAAACTATATTTAATACATATAACATAACTATATTAATATTTTTATAATAAATATTAATGAATGTAATTTATTAGGTTACTAATAAAATACATAATTAAAATAACAATTATAGCACTAATAATATGTAAGTTGTTCGATTACATTTATGTGTGTTAATATATATAACTGATATAGGTTCGTGAATCCGAGGTCAACCCTACATTTGTTAAATGACCTCATATGTATTTTTACTACAAAATACATTATGGTGAGTTTCATTACTCTCTTTTTAAATGCTTTTGCAATATATATTTTTGGGACTGAGAATACATGCGCTAATTTTATAACTGTTTTACGAAATAGACACAAGTAATCAAAACTACATTATATGGTTGAATGATCGAAGCCGAATATGCCCCTTTTGCTTGGTAACCTAAGAATTAGTAAACCGATCTACTAATTGACGCGAATCCTAAAGATATATCTATTGGGCCTAACGAACCCCATCCAAAGTACCGGATGCTTTAGTACTTCGATGTTGTTTTATCATGTCCGAAGGATTTCCCGGATTGATAGGGGATATTCTTATATGCATCTTGTTAATGTCGGTTACCAGGTGTTCAATCCATATAAATGATATTTTTGTCTCTATGCATGAGACGTTTATTTATGAGAAATGGAAATATGAAATCTTGTGGTCTATTAAAATGATGGAAATGATTATTTATGTTAAACTAATGAACTCACCAACCTTTTGGTTGACACCTTAAAGCATGTTTATTCTCAGGTACGAAAGAAATCTTCCGCTGTGCATTTGCTCATTTTAGAGATATTATTTGGAGTCATTCATGAAATATTTCAAAAGATGTTGCATTCGAGTCATCGAGTTCATCAAGATTATTACTAAGTCAATTATAGTTAGATATATTATGAAATGGTATGCATGCCGTCAACTTTCGATGTAGTGAAAGTTTGTCTTTTAAAAACGAATGCAATGTTTGTAAAATGTATCATATAGAGGTAAAGTACCTCGCGATGTAATCAACTGTTGTGAATCGTTTATAATCGATGTGGACTTCGTCCGGATGGATTAGGACGGGTCTCGACATCCGTTGGTTCAGTTGAGCCCAAAACCTCTGTTTATAGACGTTCTTGTTGGCATCGAATCTTGTTCCTTACCAGTGTTTGACTCTGTCGACATTCTGGATGAAGAACTTGATGGTGATATCTTGAATCCTATTTCGATTACAAGTGCAGCTCTTTGTCGATTTCAATTCTTAACACATGCATTGTTCAAACTGGTTCGATGAGTGGTCCAATTGAGGTTAATAATTCTAATTTGGGTATGGACGATTCTGGGCCATCTGTTGTGTCTGGATCGAGTTTGGGCATGTGGTCCAGTGGGTCGATCTTAGATGTCGGGCCTTGTTTGGTTTCAGGTTCTAAGGAGAATGGTCCTAGTAAGTTGGTTGATGGGTCAGTTAACTGTGGTGCTATTGGGCCCGTCTCTTTCATGTGGTTGGCCAACCAGGATCGAAAGCTTCTACCTCATTGCCTTCCCGTTTTGTTGCGTTTGATGAGATGATGAACAAGATGGCCGCCAAGAACATCGAAGGGCATCATATTGATCTCAAGGTTCCTTCTAATCCGTCGAGTAGACCGAATAAGCAAAGGAAAGCGAGACCGGTTCAGGGAGCGGAAATGAATCAATTTTTCCAAATTCATCAAAGAAATTTGAACCGCGACCATGTAGTATGCCTCCCATTTCATTTTAGTAGCATTTTAGATGGTTTTTAATACGTAGTATTTCTTTGTTTAGATTGATTACCCTCTTCGTAGGGTTTTTGAGGTCTAGTTAGTTCGTATATTGACACTGTCATGAGCTCTTGTTAGGTTTTGTTTTAGTTGAGCTCGTATGTTTTTTAGTTGTACCATTGTACGTTTTAGAGTTTTCATCTTTTTGATGAATTTCTCTATTAATTTTTATGAATATAGTTTTTTTTTCGCAGGAAAAAAAAGGGGGAAATCTTCTCTCCCCTATATTAATGTGCCTTAAATATCTTTTTAACCAATATGGATGCGTTGAGAATATATATTATATTTCAACCAAGATGATTTAATACGGAAAAATTAATTATTTTTAAATTTCGTCACTTATATTTTTTTACATACAAATTATAAAGATTCATTCAAGTGATTACTTAAAGAGTATTATGGTCTTATTTTAAGAAGTGGGATGCAACAAATATTTGTATGCATCTATATGTTGCAAAGTGTATGTGGATACAATAAGATTCAAATAGATATAACTATATTTTTTATTTTTTATTTTATTTTTATAAGCGATAAAATCCTTCTATGAATGAGAATATTGGTTCTCTCAACCCTCTCGAACGCGAAACCTGGTACCGTATGATTTGCGCATAATGTTATGCACATCCTCTAGTCACACTTCTTTTTTAAATAATTTAGTGTAGCCAAGAATTAAATTCGCGTAGTGTGCTTTATTGAACAATTTATATTGATTATTACTATGTATGAAGTATTAAGAAAACATGATGTAACAACATTAAAAGAATGTGACTATATAAATTAATTGAAATTAAATACATGGATACATTCAACACAAAGCATGCATAGATAGTAACATAATGGATGCATTTTTATATAATATATATGATGTCCTTTTTATAACTTTGTGAATTTAATTAGAAACTTGATTGTGGTAACTTAGGTTAGCATTTTGTGTGACCTACAATAACTTTTGGTTAGAATTTTGTATGACCTATATGATAGTGTACTTCACCGAACACGAAGTAAAGATATACGAAGAAAGAAATGAACGGAATATGCGAAGCTAATCCCTAGCGAAGTGGTGGCATCGAGTTTCACGCACCGAACCTCGAACTAATAAGAGTCAAATATAGTACTCCCAGATTAGAATGACGTGTCAACTATACAAAGATAGAGAGACGACAATGAAGCTTTCGCTTTGTAAGGAGCCGAAAAGGGAAATTCAACTAATGCTTCCAAGTTGCATTGGGAACTAGCAACCTCAAAGGAAGAGAAGACTCTCCTACAAATAGAAACACTAAATGAAACATGCATTCATTCAATCCAGGAATCAGATGTTATACATTAACTCCAACTCTCTTTCGGTGGCGTAAAGCAGTTCACACACTCGCTACCTTTGGGGAATCGCCAACGAAGAGGGACTTACCTTCAATTCACCCGTATTTAACCATCTCCGTGATCTAACGTTGGTATACTTATGATAGGTCATATCATAGTGAGAATTAAAGATGTGATAAGATTGAGTGAGACTCAGTAAGGTAAGAACAGACTCGGTATTAGAGGGAATTGGTAAAATTACATTCCACAGCTTCTTAAACTAGTTTACAATATAATGGCTATCTAATTAGGACTACTAAGGTTCCTTATATAGCCCTCTTCTAAGGAACCATCTTTTAAGCTTGTTTCACATTAACAATATATACACTTTAGGGTCCTAACAATCTCCCCCTTAGTGTTAAATGTGAAAATTACAATGTAATCCTATTGCGTAATCTTGAGAGGTCCAAATGTAGCTTTCCATCTTGTAACAGTGGGGGTCAAAAAATTCAACTTGATTATCTAAAATCTTCTTTAAAGGTTTCCAGATACCCCATACTTTTCTTAGATCTCCCTCATGTAATGGATATTCATCCATTTCTTTGAAATCCCTTCTTTTCCTTTGGCTACGAAGAATCTCAAATTGTGTAGTTCGGATCCAGAGTTTTAGACTATCTCTGATATGTTTAATGAATTCTCCAAGACCCATTTTCATGTCAATGTCATCAAATTTTCTTTGACAGAACTAGAGATACTTCAGTGCAACCTTGAGTGTACCATCTGAATATTTGTTTAGCTCTTTCGTTCGGAGGAACACCTTTTCTTTCTGAGAATTAACAAACACAAACCCTTCGGGTTCAAACTTTATTTGAAACATTCCCATGTCCTCCAGTCCCTCTAGAAATTTATCTGAACACGTTATTCGAATCTTTTTCCTTTTAGCTTCGAGACCAATTTGAAAGTCGTCACGTCTCATCAGTTCAATTGTATCCATCATGTATCTCTTCACAGCTTCCAAAGCTTGAGTTTTAGCATAAGGTCGATTGGTGAAAATACTGAGGTAGTTGTAGATGTGAATGATGTCAAGCATATCCAGGTTTTGAAAATCGGCCTCCATAAACTTGTTTTCTTTTTCATATTCTCTAATAACATGGAACTAACTGATGACCTCTTTCTTCACACTTATGTTTACTCCCACTCGAGTAATATTTAACACTTCTGATATACGATACTTTCTTTGTAACCACAAATCATTTTCATTTCAGTTGACATGTTTCCTCCACATAAACTGATACCACCATTTTCTTTCATTAGCTGGAATCAATCGTGAACCAATATAGGTAAACCTTTCACTTCTTGGAGTCTCGTTAATGCAGAAGATCTTATAAGCATTTTCCTTGATGAATGTGTTTCTCAAAGTTACGAAATCATGTTCAACTCCCAATTGCAGTCGATGATCCCGATTCTTGAAAAATAAACCGTTGTTGTATGTAAACCAGAAATTTACTATAGAACTTGTTGTTGTCGTACCAGAAGTTGAACTCTCTTTTTCATTAGTTGGATTCGAACTGGATGATGCAGGTTGTTTTAAAGGATTTGTTGCATTTTCAATTGGACAATTATCGTCTTCAATATGATTAAAGATTTCATCCACATTTGGATTTTCATATTGATCACCACTATCTTCATCAGTAGAATCCTCCTCATCATCACTTTCAATATCTAGTTCAGGATTCCCTTCATCAACCATCTTTACATCATCAGGTATAGCAGATAGTGAATATAGTGTACTTAGAATAACAAACCCATCATCATCCGTTTCCTCAAGATAGAAATCACTTAAGTTCAAATCCTCATCAATCTGTCCGCTTTCAACCTCAGCTTGAGTTGTTTGCAAAATTGGAATAATCACTTGCTCAGACTCTGCATTCTCAATCACATCATCAAGAGTTTGCATCACCTTAGATTCAACATTATTCGTTTGAGCTTGTGAAGTTGAAGCAGACCTCGCACCACCACCCCTAGATGAAATATTCATTGTAAGAAATTCTCCATCTACTCCTATCTCCCCCTCATGGCTATTCTGAGGATCAGAATCGTCATGTTCATCATCGCAGTGAGGACTTAAAGGAGAAGAGTAGGAAGTAAGTAGATGCCTTAAATGGGCACGAAACATAGCTTGGAGCGAAGGACGTCGAAGAACATCAAGATTGATCTCAGAATACATACGACTGAAGTGTGATTGCTCCAAATCATCATAATAATTTAGTGAACGCTAGGGTGTGTAGTGACCCGAACTTTTTCATGTTTATATATATTAATTGAGATTGATATTTACATTATTAAATGTTTCCAATATGTTAACCAATCAAACTTGTTAAGACTTGATTAATTGAAATATGTTTCATATAGACAATTGACCACCCAAGTTGACCGGTGATTCACGAACGTTAAAACTTGTAAAAACTATATGATGACATATATATGGATATATATATAGTTAACATGATACTATGATAAGTAAATATATTATTAAGTATATTAACAATGAACTACATATGTAAAAACAAGACTACTAACTTAATGATTTTTAAACGAGACATATATGTAACGATTATCGTTGTAAAGACATTTAATGTATATATATCATATTAAGAGATATTCATACATGATAATATCATGATAATATAATAATTTAAAATCTCATTTGATATTATAAACATTGGGTTAACAACATTTAACAAGATCGTTAACCTAAAGGTTTCAAAACAACACTTACATGTAACGACTAACGATGACTTAACGACTCAGTTAAAATGTATATACATGTAGTGTTTTAATATGTATTTATACACTTTTGAAAGACTTCAATACACTTATCAAAATACTTCTACTTAACAAAAATGCTTACAATTACATCCTCGTTCAGTTTCATCAACAATTCTACTCGTATGCACCCGTATTCGTACTCGTACAATACACAACTTTTAGATGTATGTAATATTGGTATATACACTCCAATGATCAGCTCTTAGCAGCCCATGTGAGTCACCTAACACATGTGGGAACCATCATTTGACAACTAGCATGAAATATCTCATAAAATTACAAAAATATGAGTAATCATTCATGACTTATTTACATGAAAACAAAATTACATATCCTTTATATCTAATCCATACACCAATGACCAAAAACACCTAAAAACACTTTCATTCTTCAATTTTCTTCATCTAATTGATCTCTCTCAAGTTCTATCTTCAAGTTCTAAGTGTTCTTCATATATTCTACAAGTTCTAGTTACATAAAATCAAGAATACTTTCAAGTTTGCTAGCTCACTTCCAATCTTGTAAGGTGATCATCCAACCTCAAGAAATCTTTGTTTCTTACAGTAGGTTATTATTCTAATACAAGGTAATAATCATATTCAAACTTTGGTTCAATTTCTATAACTATAACAATCTTATTTCAAGTGATGATCTTACTTGAACTTATTTTCGTGTCATGATTCTGCTTCAAGAACTTCGAGCCATCCAAGGATCCGTTGAAGCTAGATCCATTTTTTTCTTTTCTAGTAGGTTTATCCAAGGAACTTAAGGTAGTAATGATATTCATAACATCATTCGATTCATACATATAAAGCTATCTTATTCGAAGGTTTAAACTTGTAATCACTAGAACATAGTTTAGTTAATTCTAAACTTGTTCGCAAACAAAAGTTAATCCTTCTAACTTGACTTTTAAAATCAACTAAACACATGTTCTATATCTATATGATATGCTAACTTAATGATTTAAAAACTGGAAACACAAAAAACACCGTAAAACCGGATTTACGCCGTCGTAGTAACACCGCGGGCTGTTTTGGGTTAGTTAATTAAAAACTATGATAAACTTTGATTTAAAAGTTGTTATTCTGAGAAAATGATTGTTATTATGAACATGAAACTATATCCAAAAATTAAGGTTAAACTCAAAGTGGAAGTATGTTTTCTAAAATGGTCATCTAGACGTCGTTCTTTCGACTGAAATGACTACCTTTACAAAAACGACTTGTAACTTATTTTTCCGACCATAAACCTATACTTTTTCTGTTTAGATTCATAAAATAGGGTTCAATATTAAACCATAGCAATTTGATTCACTCAAAACGGATTTAAAATGAAGAAGTTATGGGTAAAACAAGATTGGATAATTTTTCTCATTTTAGCTACGTGAAAATTGGTAACAAATCTATTCCAACCATAACTTAATCAATTTGTATTGTATATTATGTAATCTTGAGATACCATAGACACGTATACAATGTTTCGACCTATCATGTCGACACATCTATATATATTTCGAAACAACCATAGACACTCTATATGTGAATGTTGGAGTTAGCTATACAGGGTTGAGGTTGATTCCAAAATATATATAGTTTGAGTTGTGATCAATACTGAGATACGTATACACTGGGTCGTGGATTGATTCAAGATAATATTTATCGATTTATTTCTGTACATCTAACTGTGGACAACTAGTTGTAGGTTACTAACGAGGACAGCTGACTTAATAAACTTAAAACATCAAAATATATTAAAAGTGTTGTAAATATATTTTGAACATACTTTGATATATATGTATATATTGTTATAGGTTCGTGAATCAACCAGTGGCCAAGTCTTACTTCCCGACGAAGTAAAAATCTGTGAAAGTGAGTTATAGTCCCACTTTTAAAATCTAATATTTTGGGATGAGAATACATGCAGGTTTTATAAATGATTTACAAAATAGACACAAGTACGTGAAACTACATTCTATGGTTGAATTATCGAAATCGAATATGCCCTTTTTTATTAAGTCTGGTAATCTAAGAATTAGGGAACAGACACCCTAATTGACGCGAATCCTAAAGATAGATCTATTGGGCTTAACAAACCCCATCCAAAGTACCGGATGCTTTAGTACTTCGAAATTTATATCATATCCGAAGGGTGTCCCGGAATGATGGGGATATTCTTATATATGCATCTTGTTAATGTCGGTTACCAGGTGTTCACCATATGAATGATTTTTATCTCTATGTATGGGATGTGTATTGAAATATGAAATCTTGTGGTCTATTATTATGATTTGATATATATAGGTTAAACCTATAACTCACCAACATTTTTTGTTGACGTTTTAAGCATGTTTATTCTCAGGTGATTATTAAGAGCTTCTGTTGTCGCATACTTAAATAAGGACGAGATTTGGAGTCCATGCTTGTATGATATTGTGTAAAAACTGCATTCAAGAAACTTATTTTGTTGTAACATATTTGTATTGTAAACCATTATGTAATGGTCGTGTGTAAACAGGATATTTTAGATTATCATTATTTGATAATCTACGTAAAGCTTTTTAAACCTTTATTTATGAAATAAAGGTTATGGTTTGTTTTAAAAATGAATGCAGTCTTTGAAAAACGTCTCATATAGAGGTCAAAACCTCGCAACGAAATCAATTAATATGGAACGTTTTTAATCAATAAGAACGGGACATTTCAGTTGGTATCAGAGCGTTGGTCTTAGAGAACCAGAATTTTGCATTAGTGTGTCTTATCGAGTTTGTTAGGATGCATTAGTAAGTCTGCACTTCGACCGTGTTTTCTTGAAAAATGATTGCTTAACAAATTTTGTTGGAAACTATATATTTTTAACATGTGAATATTATGTGATATATTAATCTCTTAACGCGTTTGATATTATGTGATAGATGTCTACCTCTAGAACAAGTCCCATTGACTCACCTAATAATAATGAAGAGTCAAATGTAAATTGGAATGATTCGTGGACTGATTCACAAGTTCCCGAAGAGGAACCGGAAGAAGAGTCGGAACCGGAAGAAGAATCGGAACCGGATGAAGAAATAGAACCGGTGGGGGAAATAATAAAATGGTTAAGTAAAAGAAAATCCTCAACCAACCGACCAAGGTTAATTATGGTCAATGGTGTTTCCGTCAAGGAAGCAAAATATTGGGAGGATTACCAATTCTCCAATGAATCGGATTCCGACGAGAATTCCGATGATGTTATAGAAATTACCCCAACTGAATTTAAAAAGGAAAAAGAAAATAATAAGGGAAAGGGCATAAAAATAGAGAAATCTAATTCCAACCCCGATGAACTTTATATGTATCGTCAACCCCCGAAGTCCTTAAGTTGTAATAATGACTCGGGAACCTCTAAACCACCAGGTTTTTCTAAACCAATGTGGATAACGACGGCTCGTATTAGAGGAACATCATATATCCCTAGAAACTTGGCAAAACGAACCAAAACCGAAGAAGAAGAAACAAGCGAGTCGAAATAAGATAGTTGTATTCGTGTGGTGTAATATATGTAATATAGTGTGCTTATGCTTTATGATATATGTAAAAATTGCTTGTATTAATAAGTATTTTTTTTATGAATCTAACTCTTGTCTATTTTACAGTATAAAAACACAAAATGGATAGACAACCCAATATTTTAAGAGACCTACCCGGAGACATGATTGATGAAATCTTGTCTAGAGTCGGTCAGAATTCTTCGGCACAACTATTTAAGGCGAGATCAGTTTGTAAGACATTCGAAGAACGTTCCAAGAATGCCTTGGTTTATAAAAGGCTTTTGTTCGAAATATGGGGGATATCACATTGGGAAATCCATAAGTTACGATGTGTTTACTTTGACGCATATATTGCGGGGAACCCAAATGCTATTTTACGCAATGGGTTAAAAAATTATTTTGACTCAATATATCCGAATATTGGACTTCGTGATTTAGAAAAAGCGGCTAACGTGCAACATAAAGAAGCATGTTATGCTTACGGATTAGTAATGTTCGCTTCTCACCAAAGTGAGAACAAGAACATCGGGCTACAACTATTAAACAAAACGTTCCCACAAGTGACGGAGTCGGTAATTGGGGTAAGAAATGAGGTTTTTAGATTGTTACGGGACTGTTGGACATTACGTAACCCTCGTCCCTTTGACGACGTTACAACACGCTGTCTTATCAACGGCCATAACGGTTATGTTCCACAAGACCAAGGATGGGAAGTAGTCCTAGTAAAACCAGAATGCATGACTTGTTTCTGGACGTATGAATTACGTGTCTTTATTGCCTTTGCTGAACGACTTGTGTACTAGCTAGAATTATCTTCACAACTATCTTGTATCAAAGTTATTGTGTGCTATATTTCATGCTTTATGTAAAATAAGCGGTATTGTAAGTTTGTAAAATATTGTATAAAAGTTTGAACGCGAAATATTATTATAATCAGTTTTTCATATAGAATTGTAGTAGTTGAATTGTATATTAGCTACTAAGTATGAACTTAACGGGTAGGTACTACCCGAATTTAAACTTATAAAACGCTAATATGAAGAAAAAGCTTTTATAAATGAGTTCATATTATGCTACGAAATACTATTAACTACTCTTAATATTCTGTATGATTAACTTGTTCCATTTGACTATTTTGAAGGAAATGGCACCGACTACTCGACACACCGTGAATATGAATGAAGAGGAATTCCGTACTTTTCTAGCTTCAAACATAGCCGCAGTACAGGCTGCGCTACATACCAACAATAACCTTGGATCTAGCAGTACAGGAAATCGTGTAGGATGCACCTACAAAGAATTCACTGCCTGCAAACCTTTGGAATTTGATGGAACCGAAGGACCGATCGGATTGAAACGGTGGACCGAGAAGGTCGAATCGGTGTTTGCCATAAGTAAGTGTACTGAAGAGGACAAAGTGAAGTACGCTACGCATACCTTCACAGGTTCTGCGTTAACATGGTGGAATACCTATCTAGAGCAAGTGGGACAAGACGATGCATACGCACTACCGTGGTCAGCATTCAAGCACTTGATGAACGAGAAGTACCGTCCCAGAACCGAGGTCAATAAGCTCAAGACAGAACTTAGAGGGTTACGAACCCAAGGATTTGATATTACCACGTACGAAAGACGATTCACAGAATTTTGCCTATTGTGTCCGGGAGCATTCGAAGATGAGGAAGAGAAGATCGACGCGTTTGTGAAAGGATTACCAGAAAGAATCCAAGAAGATATAAGTTCACACGAGCCCGCCTCCATACAACAGGCATGTAGAATGGCTCACAAACTAGTGAACCAGATTGAAGAAAGAATTAAAGAACAGACTGCTGAAGAGGCCAATGTGAAGCAAGTCAAAAGAAAGTAGGAGGAAAACGATGATAAGAATCACCAATACAACAACAACAACAATTACAACAATAATCGCAACAATTATCCCAACAATCGCAACATCAATCGCAACTACAACAAACGGCCCAACAACAACAACAACAACAACAACAACAACAACAACAACAACAACAACTATAACAATCATCCCAACAACAATAATAACCGCAACAACAACAACAATCAGAAGCAGCTATGCCAAAGGTGTGAAAAGTATCACTCGGGGTTCTGCACCAAATTTTGCAACAAGTGTAAAAGAAATGGTCATAGGGCGGTGAAGTGTGAGGTCTACGGACCAGGGGTTAATAGAACGAAAGGAACAAATGGTGTCGGAACGAGTAATGGCAGAGCAAGTAGTGTCGGAGCAAGTTATGCCAATGTAGTTTGTTATAAATGTGGAAAACCGGGCCACATTATTAGAAATTGCCCGAACCAGGAGAACACGAATGGACAAGGCCGCGGAAGAGTTTTCAATATTAATGCGGCAGAGGCACAGGAAGACCCGGAGCTTGTTACCAGTACGTTTCTTATTGACAATAAATCTGCTTACGTTTTATTTGATTCGGATGCGGATAGAAGCTATATGAGTAGAGATTTTTGTGCTAAATTAAGTTGTCCATTGACGCCTTTGGATAGTAAATTTTTACTCGAATTAGCAAATGGTAAATTAATTTCAGCAGATAATATATGTCGGAATCGAGAAATTAAACTGGTTAGCGAAACATTTAAGATTGATTTGATACCAGTAGAGTTAGGGATTTTTGATGTGATAATCGGTATGGACTGATTGAAAGAAGTGAAAGCAGAGATCGTTTGTTACAAAAATGCAATTCGCATTATACGAGAAAAAGGAAAACCCTTAATGGTGTATGGAGAAAAGGGAAACACGAAGCTACATCTTATTAGTAATTTGAAGGCACAAAAACTAATAAGAAAAGGTTGCTATGCTGTTCTAGCACACGTCGAGAAAGTACAAACTGAAGAAAAGAGCATCAATGATGTTCCCATTGCAAAAGAATTTCCCGATGTATTTTCGAAAGAATTACCGGGATTACCCCCACATCGATCCGTTGAATTTCAAATAGATCTTGTACCAGGAGCTGCACCAATAGCTCGTGCTCCTTACAGACTCGCACCCAGCGAGATGAAAGAACTGCAAAGCCAATTACAAGAACTTTTAGAGCGTGGTTTCATTCGACCAAGCACATCACCGTGGGGAGCTCCTGTTTTGTTTGTCAAGAAGAAAGATGGTACATTCAGGTTGTGTATCGACTACCGAGAGTTGAACAAACTTACCATCAAGAACCGCTACCCACTACCGAGAATCGACGACTTATTTGATCAACTACAAGGCTCGTCTGTTTATTCAAAGATTGACTTACGTTCCAGGTATCATCAAATGCGGGTGAAAGAAGATGATATTCCAAAGACTGCTTTCAGAACACGTTACGGTCATTACGAGTTTATGGTCATGCCGTTTGGTTTAACTAATGCACCAGCTATGTTCATGGACCTTATGAACCGAGTGTGTGGACCATACCTTGACAAGTTTGTCATTGTTTTCATTGATGACATACTTATTTACTCAAAGAATGACCAAGAACACGGTGAACATTTGAGAAAGGTGTTAGAAGTATTGAGGAAGGAAGAATTGTACGCTAAGTTTTCAAAGTGTGCATTTTGGTTGGAAGAAGTTCAATTCCTCGGTCACATAGTGAACAAAGAAGGTATTAAGGTGGATCCGGCAAAGATAGAAACTGTTGAAAAGTGGGAAATCCCGAAAACTCCGAAACACATACGCCAGTTTTTAGGACTAGCTGGTTACTACAGAAGGTTCATCCAAGACTTTTCCAGAATAGCAAAACCCTTGACTGCATTAACGCATAAAGGTAAGAAATTTGAATGGAATGATGAACAAGAGAAAGCGTTTCAGTTATTGAAGAAAAAGCTAACTACGGCACCTATATTGTCATTGCCTGAAGGGAATGATGATTTTGTGATTTATTGTGACGCATCAAAGCAAGGTCTTGGTTGTGTATTAATGCAACGAACGAAGGTGATTGCTTATGCGTCTAGACAATTGAAGATTCACGAACAAAATTATACGACGCATGATTTGGAATTAGGCGCGGTTGTTTTTGCATTAAAGACTTGGAGGCACTACTTATATGGGGTCAAAAGTATTATATATACCGACCACAAAAGTCTTCAACACATATTTAATCAGAAACAACTGAATATGAGGCAGCGTAGGTGGATTGAATTATTGAATGATTACGACTTTGAGATTCGTTACCACCCGGGGAAGGCAAATGTGGTAGCCGATGCCTTGAGCAGGAAGGACAGAGAACCCATTCGAGTAAAATCTATGAATATAATGATTCATAATAACCTTACTACTCAAATAAAGGAGGCACAACAAGGAGTTTTAAAAGAGGAAATTTAAAGGATGAAATACCCAAAGGATCGGAGAAGCATCTTAATATTCGGGAAGACGGAACCCGGTATAAGGCTGAAACGATTTGGGTACCAAAATTTGGAGATATGAGAGAAATGGTACTTAGAGAAGCTCATAAAACCAGATACTCAATACATCCTGGAACGGGGAAGATGTACAAGGATCTCAAGAAACATTTTTGGTGGCCGGGTATGAAAGCCGATGTTGCTAAATACGTAGGAGAATGTTTGACGTGTTCTAAGGTCAAAGCTGAGCATCAGAAACCATCAGGTCTACTTCAACAACCCGAAATCCCAGAATGGAAATGGGAAAACATTACCATGGATTTCATCACTAAATTGCCAAGGACTGCAAGTGGTTTTGATACTATTTGGGTAATAGTTGATCGTCTCACCAAATCAGCACACTTCCTGCCAATAAGAGAAGATGACAAGATGGAGAAGTTAGCACGACTGTATTTGAAGGAAGTCGTCTCCAGACATGGAATACCAATCTCTATTATCTCTGATAGGGATGGCAGATTTATTTCAAGATTCTGGTAGACATTACAGCAAGCATTAGAAACTCGTCTAGACATGAGTACTGCCTATCATCCACAAACTGATGGGCAGAGCGAAAGGACGATACAAACGCTTGAAGACATGCTACGAGCATGTGTTATTGATTTCGGAAACAGTTGGGATCGACATCTACCGTTAGCAGAATTTTCCTACAACAACAGCTACCATTCAAGCATTGAGATGGCGCCGTTTGAAGCACTTTATGGTAGAAAGTGCAGGTCTCCGATTTGTTGGAGTGAAGTGGGGGATAGACAGATTACGGGTCCGGAGATTATACAAGAAACTACCGAGAAGATCATCAAAATTCAACAACGGTTGAAAACCGCCCAAAGTCGACAAAAGAGCTACGCTGACATTAAAAGAAAAGATATAGAATTTGAAATTGGAGAGATGGTCATGCTTAAAGTTGCACCTTGGAAAGGCGTTGTTCGATTTGGTAAACGAGGGAAATTAAATCCAAGGTATATTGGACCATTCAAGATTATTGATCGTGTCGGACCAGTAGCTTACCGACTTAAGTTACCTCAACAACTCGCGGCTGTACATAACACTTTCCACGTCTCGAATTTGAAGAAATGTTTTGCTAAAGAAGATCTCACTATTCCGTTAGATGAAATCCAAATCAATGAAAAACTCCAATTCATCGAAGAACCCGTCGAAATAATGGATCGTGAGGTTAAAAGACTTAAGCAAAACAAGATACCAATTGTTAAGGTTCGATGGAATGCTCGTAGAGGGCCCGAGTTCACCTGGGAGCGTGAAGATCAGATGAAGAAGAAATACCCGCATCTATTTCCAGAAGATTCGTCAACACCTTCAACAGCTTAAAATTTCGGGACGAAATTTATTTAACGGGTAGGTAATGTAGTGACCCGAACTTTTTCATGTTTATATATATTAATTGAGATTGATATTTACATTATTAAATGTTTCCAACATGTTAAGCAATCAACTTGTTAAGACTTGATTAATTGAAATATGTTTCATATAGACAATTGACCACCCAAGTTGACAGGTGATTCACGAACGTTAAAACTTGTAAAAACTATATGATGACATATATATGGATATATATATATATAGTTAACATGATACTATGATAAGTAAATATATTATTAAGTATATTAACAATGAACTACATATGTAAAAACAAGACTACTAACTTAATGATTTTTAAACGAGACATATATGTAACGATTATCGTTGTAAAGACATTTAATGTATATATATATCATATTAAGAGATATTCATACATGATAATATCATGATAATATAATAATTTAAAATCTCATTTGATATTATAAACATTGGGTTAACAACATTTAACAAGATCGTTAACCTAAAGGTTTCAAAACAACACTTACATGTAACGACTAACGATGACTTAACGACTCAGTTAAAATGTATATACATGTAGTGTTTTAATATGTATTTATACACTTTTGAAAGACTTCAATACACTTATCAAAATACTTCTACTTAACAAAAATGCTTACAATTACATCCTCGTTCAGTTTCATCAACAATTCTAATCGTACGCACCCGTATTCGTACTCGTACAATACACAGCTTTTAGATGTATGTACTATTGGTATATACACTCCAATGATCAGCTCTTAGCAGCCCATGTGAGTCACCTAACACATGTGGGAACCATCATTTGGCAACTAGCATGAAATATCTCATAAAATTACAAAAATATGAGTAATCATTCATGACTTATTTACATGAAAACAAAATTACATATCCTTTATATCTAATCCATACACCAACGACCAAAAACACCTAAAAACACTTTCATTCTTCAATTTTCTTCATCTAATTGATCTCTCTCAAGTTATATCTTCAAGTTCTAAGTGTTCTTCATATATTCTACAAGTTCTAGTTACATAAAATCAAGAATACTTTCAAGTTTGCTAGCTCACTTACAATCTTGTAAGGTGATCATCCAACCTCAAGAAATCTTTGTTTCTTACAGTAGGTTATCATTCTAATACAAGGTAATAATCATATTCAAACTTTGGTTCAATTTCTATAACTATAACAATCTTATTTC
Organism: Rutidosis leptorrhynchoides; assembly: GCF_046630445.1. Taxonomy (NCBI): domain Eukaryota; kingdom Viridiplantae; phylum Streptophyta; class Magnoliopsida; order Asterales; family Asteraceae; genus Rutidosis; species Rutidosis leptorrhynchoides. Next base: position 115,036,081 of record NC_092341.1, on the reverse strand, counting down.
AAGTGATGATCTTACTTGAACTTGTTTTCGTGTCATGATTCTGCTTCAAGAACTTCGAGCCATCCAAGGATCCGTTGAAGCTAGATCCATTTTTCTCTTTTCCAGTAGGTTTATCCAAGGAACTTAAGGTAGTAATGATATTCATAACATCATTCGATTCATACATATAAAGCTATCTTATTCGAAGGTTTAAACTTGTAATCACTAGAACATAGTTTAGTTAATTCTAAACTTGTTCGCAAACAAAAGTTAATCCTTCTAACTTGACTTTTAAAATCAACTAAACACATGTTCTATATCTATATGATATGCTAACTTAATGATTTAAAACCTGGAAACACGAAAAACACCGTAAAACCGGATTTACGCCGTCGTAGTAACACCGCGGGCTGTTTTGGGTTAGTTAATTAAAAACTATGATAAACTTTGATTTAAAAGTTTTTATTATGAGAAAATGATTGTTATTATGAACATGAAACTATATCCAAAAATTAAGGTTAAACTCAAAGTGGAAGTATGTTTTCTAAAATGGTCATCTAGACGTCGTTCTTTCGACTAAAATGACTACCTTTACAAAAACGACTTGTAACTTATTTTTCCGACCATAAACCTATACTTTTTCTGTTTAGATTCATAAAATAGGGTTCAATATGAAACCATAGCAATTTGATTCACTCAAAACGGATTTAAAATGAAGAAGTTATGGGTAAAACAAGATTGGATAATTTTTCTCATTTTAGCTACGTGAAAATTGGTAACAAATCTATTCTAACCATAACTTAATCAATTTGTATTGTATATTATGTAATCTTGAGATACCATAGACACGCATACAATGTTTCGACCTATCATGTCGACACAACTATATATATTTCGGAACAACCATAGACACTCTATATGTGAATGTTGGAGTTAGCTATACAGGGTTGAGGTTGATTCCAAAATATATATAGTTTGAGTTGTGATCAATACTGAGATACGTATACACTGGGACGTGGATTGATTCAAGATAATATTTATCGATTTATTTCTGTACATCTAACTGTGGACAACTAGTTGTAGGTTACTAACGAGGACAGCTGACTTAAGAAACTTAAAACATCAAAATATATTAAAAGTGTTGTAAATATATTTTGAAAATACTTTGATATATATGTATATATTGTTATAGGTTCATGAATCAACCAGTGGCCAAATTTTACTTCCCGACGAAGTAAAAATCTGTGAAAGTGAGTTATAGTCCCACTTTTAAAATCTAATATTTTGGGATGAGAATACATGCAGGTTTTATAAATGATTTACAAAATAGACACAAGTACGTGAAACTACATTCTATGGTTGAATTATCGAAATCGAATATGCCCTTTTTTATTAAGTCTGGTAATCTAAGAATTAGGGAACAGACACCCTAATTGACGCGAATCCTAAAGATAGATCTATTGGGCTTAACAAACCCCATCCAAAGTACCGGATGCTTTAGTACTTCGAAATTTATATCATATCCGAAGGGTGTCCCGGAATGATGGGGATATTCTTATATATGCATCTTGTTAATGTCGGTTACCAGGTGTTCACCATATGAATGATTTTTATCTCTATGTATGGGATGTGTATTGAAATATGAAATCTTGTGGTCTATTATTATGATTTGATATATATAGGTTAAACCTATAACTCACCAACATTTTTTGTTGACGTTTTAAGCATGTTTATTCTCAGGTGATTATTAAGAGCTTCCGCTGTCGCATACTTAAATAAGGACGAGATTTGGAGTCCATGCTTGTATGATATTGTGTAAAAACTGCATTCAAGAAACTTATTTTGTTGTAACATATTTGTATTGTAAACCATTATGTAATGGTCGTGTGTAAACAGGATATTTTAGATTATCATTATTTGATAATCTACGTAAAGCTTTTTAAACCTTTATTTATGAAATAAAGGTTATGGTTTGTTTTAAAAATGAATGCAGTCTTTGAAAAACGTCTCATATAGAGGTCAAAACCTCGCAACGAAATCAATTAATATGGAACGTTTTTAATCAATAAGAACGGGACATTTCAGGGTGATGGTGGAAAAGTAACAATCGGAAAAGCAGCAGCAGCATCTGATGTTGTCAGTGATGTCGGTGGAAGTGTGTGAGTTGCCGTGAGGACAGGTAAGGATAAAAGTGCGGTATTATTATTATATGTAGGTTGATACATTCTCTTTTGATGGAGGTTAGTTAACAACTGAAGTTGTAACCGGTGAAGACTCCTTCGAGTTACTCACCTCCATGATATATGTCTCACGGGACGCTGACAGAGTAGAAGAATTACCTGTGTATTTAACTCTCGTAGGCTCATTAAGATTCCCGACTCCCGAAGTCATCAATGTACCATGAGGTAGCACATCTCTTTCAGTTAAAGACTCATCACCCAGACCTTGAGTTTGAAGATCCAGATGAGAAGTGGTTTAAACCAATGGATTAATTTCTTGAACCAAAGGAACATTCTGCTAGAATTCTGATAAATTTCTCGAAGGAATGTCAGGTTGATTCGTTTTCATGGGAAGCGGAAGATCTCCCTCATCAAGATAAGCCAGACCTCCAGGCCATGTTTGACGTTGAGGAAATACAACATGTGACAACCTGGAAATTTCTGACCAAATTTAAACTTAATCTTTATATGATTCTGACACGATAAGCAAAGTCTGTAAAGTTGAATCTCAAAATTTTTGAACTACTTTCATTTAATCAATTACCCTTTGACCGTGCTCGACGATTCACGAACATTTATGTGTATATGAATATGTATATATAGATGTGTATATATATTATAACTTGAAAACGTTAACAAAGTATTAGATGTATAATACCTTACATGAACGTATTTGTTTCAATATATGATTAATATTTTTATCGAAGGAATTAAAAGATAATATCAAATGATTGAATTATCATATACATTATGATATGATTATGGGTCTCTGTTGTGAGGTCCACTGTGATTTAAAGAAATCTGTCCTTTTTAACGATATTCGGAATTATTAGTAAAGTGCTTTACAAATGAGAACAAAGTGTCAATTATCAGGAACTAGACAAGGGTTAGTGGAGATTCATGTTTGATCTCCGATATATTCTTTACAATAATATTTTTCGTGACTTTTGATATGTTAATTATTTAACTTTTATAATAATTAAAACTTGGAATGTAGATAATTTAGTTATTGAATGTCGGCATGTGAAACAATTGGATATGTTGCATTAAAATGATTTCACACGTCTAAGCATCCTCTGGACTTAACACTACGTTTTACGAATAAACTGTAAGTTAGATAACTTGCAACGTGTAATTAAAAACGTGTTTATATATATATTTTGAATTATTATTAAACGATAATAGTGTTTGATTATTGATGATTGATGTTTACACAAGTTAATTGAACTTATAAAAGTGTGGTGCATGAATGAATTATAACAAATATAAACGTTATATGATATAATAATTCCTATTATTTAAAACGATTTTTATAATGAACTTTGAAATATAATTAGTTTTGAAAAAAACTATATTTTATATTGTTAAATAAATATTTCAAATTTATATTTTGAAATGAAAATATATATATATATATTTTTTTACAATGTAATAAAATTTAATATGAATTTAGTTATAAAACGTTTTGAGTTATAATAAAACTATTATATATATATATATATATATATGCATATGTATATATAACAAGACGTCGATTTAGAGAAGCAAATGACCAAAATGCTCGAACGTTCAAGTTACGTTTCGATTGATTTGGTTTATTGATAATCTAAGTCTATATTTTGATAAAGGTACATTACACGAAACGTAAAGTACAAGATTTTATAGCGTACGAAACATTGTTCGACAAACCGGAACTGGGACATAATTCGAGTGCCAATGTACGAGTCATTGGAGAAAAAAATTACAATTTAACATTGCACGTAAATATTATATTATATATATAATTATATAAATTAAATATATTATATATTAAATATTAATAAAACCGTCGGCAGCCCATGTTTTAATCGAGTGTGAGCTGGAGGGGGCTGCTACGCGATCGCGGAGCAAATGTACACAGCACCCCACAATCACGGAGATGTTTGTGACATGCAATTAAGAGCCATGCGATCGCATGGGCTTTTGCCTTAGTCCTCATGTGATCGCATGAGGGGGTTGGTGGCTGAAACTCCTTTAAATCGAATTCGTTTTCAGTTTTTGATTCATTCAATTCACTTTTATTTATCTCTCGCATTCTCTATATTTATATTTATTATTATTATTATTATTATTATTATTATTATTATTATTATTATTATTATTATTATTATTATTATTATTATTATTATTATTATTATTAAGATTAATATTATTATTATTAATCGTATTATTATTATTAGTCGTTGTATTATTAATAGTATTATTATACATAAAATACTACGACGAGGTCATGAGCGAGAGATTTCAAAACTGGTTTTCGAGCGGGATAGAACTAAGGAAATTATGGGTAATAGCGGTGGAGGTTATGGGTATTGTTCGGGGGTATTGCTCGTAAAGTCAAACTAGTGTTTATCATCTCCGTTGCATCTACGTACTTTTCCTGCAATATTGAATCTCAATATTGATATGTGAGCATCCATATCTTATCTTTTATATATTATTAGTGTATCCCTGACTAGTGCTCGAGTATATATATGATTATGCATGCTTGTATGCTTAATTTCGTCATTAGGTAGTTTATGATAAATCTAGGATTTGATACATATGCTACTGAGATAAGGTATATGATATGCATGTCGTTGGAAAGCTGGCGAAAAATTAATAACTTTTCATTTAGAAATCGTGTGGCTTCGATGAACGGATTAAAAGATATGGTCAATTGAATTATCATTAATTTTAATATTATTATTATTACTACCGTCGTTATTGTTATCGTCTTTATTATAATTATAATAATAATAATAATAATAATAATAATAATAATAATAATAATAATAATAATAATAATAATAATAATAATAATAATAATAATAATAATAATAATAATAATAATAATAATTATTATTATTATTATTATTATTATTATTATTATTATTATTATTATTATTATCATTATCGTTATCAATATAAGTATTATAATTAAAATTGTTATTGTTGTTATTAATACTATCGTTATTATCACTGAGGTTATTATTAATATTATTATTATTATTATTATTATTATTATTATTATTATTATTATTATTATTATTATTATTATTATTATTATTATTATCATTATAATAATTATTAGTATTATCATTAGTATTATTTTAATAATTATTATTAGTATCATTATCATTAAAACTAATATTAGTATTATCTAATTATTATGATTACTATTATTATCATTATTATGAATGTGATATAAAAGAAGACTAAAAGCTATTAAACAAATTGATTAGGAAATAATGAGTATATGTATCATGATGAAATTAAAATATTGTAAGATATTGATTTAGATAAAAATATCGTTTTCATTATTTTTATCATTATTATTAAAAGTATAATTAATATTAAAACTAACATTTTTGTTAAAATTATCATTTTAATAGAAATATCATTGTTATTATAAAAATATCATTATTATTATCTTTTTTATTATTAAAAATTATCATTTTGAATAGAATTATTATTTTATATAAAATATTATTATTACATTTAATATTAAAAAGTATCGTTGTTATTAGAATTATCATAATTAGAATTATTATTTTATTATAATTAATATCATCATTAGTATATAAATATTGTTATTATTATTATTAGAATAATAATTATTATTATTATTATTACAAAATAATATAACTTTTACTCATTATTATTACTATCAATATTATTTTATCAAATAAATATATGATACAAAGATATTTTTACCACACGTAATATAATTACATTAATAATACATACCACTATATTTTTATGTTATTAAGTGAACTTTATAAATTTTATTACTTATGATATATTAAAGAAAATATATATAAAAGTATATTTTTATCATATATAAATTTTAATATAAATTTTTATTTATTAATAAAGGACTTGTATTATTTACTCTAATAAAATCTGATAAATATATTTAAATATATAAAATGACTATATTTAAGTATATAATAAACATGTATCGATCTTGGAAGTCATTTTGAGTCAAGTTAACTTTTGCATATCGGTCTCGAGCATTAGGATTGTGATACACTACGACTTGACCTAAATTGTTAGACAGATATTGACCAACATATAAATATATACTTAATATAGGTTCGTGAATCTGAGGCCAACCCTGCACTTGTTCAGTGCCGTCATTTTCATTATTGCTACGAAATACAGTTTTGTGAGTTTCATTACTCCATTTTAAATACTTTTGCAATATATATATTTTTGGGACTGAGAATATACATGCGCTGTTTTATAACATATTCTATGGTTGGATTATCAAAATCGAATATCGCCTCTTTTAGCTTGGTAGTCTAAGAATTATTGAACAGACACCCTAATTGACGCGAATCCTAAAGATAGATCTATGAGCCTAACAAACCCCATTATGGAAAATGGAATGCTTTAGTACTTTGATTTAAATGGTGATTGCGATTACCAGTATATGGCATACTTGCGAGTATGCAGGGGATATTATATATGCATCATGTTAGTTCGGTTATCAAGCGTTCACCATATGAATGATTTTTATGCAGATTGCATTATGATGTTTAAGAAAAATGGAAATGAGAATCTTGTGGTCTATTTAAATATTGAAAATGATTGTTTGTGATAAACTAATGAACTCACTAACCTTTTGGTTGACACTTGTAAGCATGTTTATTCTCAGGTATTAAAGAAATCTTCCGCTGTGCATTTGTTCATTTTAAAGATATTACTTGGAGTCATTCATGGCATATTTCAAAAGACGTTGCATTCTAGTCGATCGAGTTCAAAAAGATTATTATTAAGTAAATGACAGATTAAGTCATTTTTAGTTTGGATATATTATGAATTGGTATGTATATTTGTCAACTATTGTTGTAATGAAAGTTGTCTTTTAAAAACTAATGCAATGTTTGTAAAACTTATCATATAGAGGTCAAATACCTCACAATGGAACCATATGTTATTGTATTCGTCCTTATGGATTTGGACGGGTCGTTTCATGTGGTATCAGAGCAGTGGTCTTAGCGAACCAGGTCTTGTATTAGTGTATCTAACTGATAGATATTAAGATGCATTAATGAGTCTGGACTTCGACCGTGTCTGCATGTCAAAAGTTTTGCTTATCATTTTTGCCGGAAATTACCTTCTTATCATCTTAAGTCTAGACGCGTTTTACTGCATTCATTGCATAGATAGTGTATAGACAACTTCATATCTTTACATATCTATTAAAATAAACTCTGTCTGACATCTTTCTAAAATTTCTCCGTAACTTATGGAATCTTGGTATTATATATACATATGTAAAATATGTATTGAAGAATACCAAACTAAATCCTATAATCTATTACATATCAAAATTCATTTCCCTGATCGTACGAGATGAACCCCTCAACTAGTTCAAGTTCCTCAAATTTCGATATGGATTTCCACTCGAGCTCTGAAACCAGTGTGACCGGAATGGATCAACCAATTAGCCATCATCTATTCTGGATGAATTGGGGATGGGTTCGTAGTCTACTTAATCATTGGAGACAAGAAGAAGGCGATCCCTTCCATCCACCACATTTCCCTCTTCGCGAAGAACCTGAAGCACTTACCGGCGAACCTGTTCGAAACACCATTTTCTCTCTCATTTCCAGAGTATCTCGTCACGATTATATACTATCTCAAATTCTAGATCTTATTCATCCGCTCGTCCGAACCGCCAATCATTCCGGTGTAATAGAAGAAGTCAACGAGCTTCGCGCTCGGGTAGTGGCTTTGGAGAATATGGTGCAAAGGTTACAAACACCAGCAGCATCACCGACATCAGCAGTACCACCATTACCACCACCAACAGTACCATTACCACCACTAACAACAACATCCACATCGCAAGTCTCAACATCACAATATGTCCCACGAGCATCAATGTTATACGCAGATACCAAGGAGTACCAGCAACAATAACCGATGAAGTATTGACTCCTAACTTCATTGGAGAAACATTATGTGGTGATTATGTAATCTCTAAAGTCTTAGAGATTATCTATTCTAGCCTTAACCATAAATCAGATAAGTGGACCGAAATGATATAAAGAAGAATAGAAACCCTGACAGGAATGGTGCGTGATTTACAAGCTAGACTTGTTATCAAGCACCACCGGTAGTACCATCAGCATCACCATCAGTATCACCAACACCAGCAACACCTGTAGCACCACAAGCCATACCAGCTCCATAACCATCAATGATATCGACACCACAATCACCAATGGGTATATTGTAATAACGAGTTATGAAGTAGTAACTCATTATTTCCAAACAATTTATATATTATATATATGAATTTTGGGAAACCATAATATATCTTTTCGTACTAAGCTATTATGTATGAATTAAATAAGGGTAGATAGTACTCGGTTAATTCATGTTACTAATATGCTATGATGTACATCCTTCGTTAACAACTTAATCATCGTTAACTACAAATTCAATGAATTCCATTTCAAAATATACCGAGTGTACTATTCAATTACATGTTTGATTTTATACTTTCATTTTCGATATACTCGAAAATTTCTAGAAATCATCATTCGTGTCTTGCGAAGTTCACAAGGATTCCACGAACACCAATATCATTCACCAAGGAAAACAAATTAATGAATAATGAAGTATTGATTCATAATTTCATTTACGTTGAAGAAATAATCCGTGAAGTTTACATAATTTCTAAAGTTTTAGAGATTATTCATTTCTAGTTCCAGCCGAAAATCAAATGCGTTCAAACCCTTCATGATTCTTGAAAACCCCTCAATTAAGAAACAATCAAGAGAATGATCCAACCACATGTTATCCACAGTCATGCACCTGGAAAATTCCCGGAACCTAAGTAGAAGTTTAAAAAAAATTCGTGATCCATTGGCGTTGTTATTACCGAAAATAACTTTGCAATTCCTTTCTAAAATAGCCAATTTTGTCACAACTCCAGCAAAATCAATTTTGTCTTTTCATTCGGATTAGCCTTATTATAAACTTGATATATACATTGCCCTGTATGTCATTGTTACGTGGGAACCTTTTATATTTCACCACATTATCAGCAGATGTACCTGCAACTTCGTTACTCTTTGGCGTAAGCCTCTCCGAAAAATCATTATATGTGTGACGACCCGGGAATTTCCGACCAAATTTAAACTTAATCTTTATATGAATTCGACACGATAAGCAAAGTTTGTAAAGTTGAGTCTCAAGAATTTTTGAACTATTTTTATGAATTCATTTTCCCTTCGACTGTTCTCGACGATTCACGAACCATTGTGTGTAAGTATGTATGTAAATAAATATATATTAAAGATTCAATAATTTATATAATTGGTTGATATAATATAATAAATGGAAACATATCAAACTAAATTACAAATTTGAATATAATTGTTAGTATTATTATTAAGTAGTATTATTATTAATATCATTACTATATTATTATAATGAGTACAAAAATTATAATTAAGATTATTATTATTACTCTTTTTATTATTACCATTATCATTAAGAATTATTATTATTAATATAAATTATTATTATTATCATTATTTTTAAATGTATTATTAGTATAATCTTATGAATAACATTATGTTTATTATTATTAACATAATTATTATTAATTAGTATTAGTATTATTAAAGATTATTATTTTCATTTAAAATTATCATTATCATGACTTTTATTATTTTTATCATTATTATTAATATTAATAGTATTATTTTACTAATCATATTATTAGAAATTTTATTAAGAATATTAAAAGTATTATTATTTTATTATTTAGATTATTATATTTAATAATTATTAATATTAATTATATATATATATATATATATATATATATATATATATATATATATATATATATATATATATATATAAAGTCGGTCAAGCTCGTCCAAATTCTGTTTGATGTATCTTTCAAACTGTATGTAATTGAAATCTTTTTGTTAATCCAGTTCAAATCGCGATTTGATCAGGAGAATAATCCAAAAACTTTGTTATCAATCATTATCTACTTTTCCTTTGTATTTTTCCTAAGTAATTATTTGTCTGTCTATTAACTTGTTATACAATTGATCAAATTTTATGTTAACAAACCCATATGACCTTCAATCATCAACGATCACCTGCTACTTTCTTTTTTGCAACCATCATACAAACATCACCTATATAACCCTCATAACCGCCACCTCTCTTTCTTTCTTGATTTTCTTGCATTCGTGAACCTTACAACAATCATCGACCTTCAAACATCACAACAAAAATCATCACATAATCTACTGAAAATGTTTGTTCCTGTCCACTGTATAATGTGAACAACAAACCATCATCTCTATCCTTCTCTCTTCTCTCTCTGTTGAAAACCACCATAACAGCCACCACCCATAACCTATATTCTCCTACTTCCTGTACAACTTGAAACAAACCATTATCGCCATCTGCAAACCCCTTTAATCACTTTTGCAGTTGCTGTACTTTTGTTACTGTTTCAAGCCGAAGAAAAACCATCACCGCCACTATGATGTTCGATGCTATACGGTTTCTATTTTCAATCGATGATGTATAATGATAAGGTGGTGGTAGTGAATTTTTAAAGACTATGATAAGTTCACACTTCCTTTTATTTCTATTATTAGCCGATAACTCAGCATACTCCACTTGCCAAAACAATTACTAGTGATGATTGTTATTAAAACAATAAAGCGAGTGTACAGCTAGCATGCGAACCAAATTTGATGATTTGTATTCTGGCCGACAATCCTCAAAAAGGAACAATCCACTTGTTTTATTTTATTCACCTATTATATCTCCTCATGCAATCTCAAAAACTGCTACTCGATTTCTATCGTTTTGTTTTTTTTTTTTTTTTTCATTTTCCAGGCTGCTAAACCTTTTAAAGCCCAACCTAAAGTAACTTGGGCCCAAACACTTATTTCTGGCCCAACAGAAACTGTGTCGAGCTGTTTCTTGTTTCAGTTTCTGTTACAACAGCGATGATATATGAGGTAAATTAGAAAGAGGGTATTAGTGGTGATAATCAGTCGAATAATGATAATAATTGATGATACGTTTAAAGTAGATGAAGATAATTATTTACGTGATTAGGGTAGGGTTTTTAATTATGATTAAGATAATGATATATATGATGAAGAGTTGAGAAGATGATACTATTGTTATTATTTGCTGGGTTGCTGTTATTCATGTGTTTTTGTTTTTATCTCTATTAAGTACAACTATGATTATGATTATATTAGATGAGGATGATTTGGGTTAGGAAGGAAATTAATTAATGAAGAAAAACAGAAAGTATTATGGATTAAATATATTTATGTGTTACATTATAACCGAAAAGTAAGAAGTGGCGTAATGGTTTAGAGTGTTGATGGGTATACGGGAGGTCGCGGGTTCGAGCCCTGTCTCTGCCATTTTTTTTGAGAGAACTCTTTGAGGTAGTGTTACTTGTTATTATTATCCTTATTATTATTATTATTATTATTATTATTATTATTATTATTATTATTATTATTATTATAAGTAATATTATTATTAGTAAAATTATTATTATTAGTATTCTTAAAATTTTAAATAAAGATTTCCTATATGAAAATATATTTATGACACAAGACTTAACTACATTAATATCAATATTACATATTAAATAATATTTTAATGAGTAATTACTATATTAAAATTTAATGTGATAAGTATTAGTTGTATAAAATATATAGATTAAGTATAAATTTATCTATATAATATATAATATAACAAGTATATTATTAAAAATAATATATATAAACTTGTTCGATTACTATTTGGTGTTAATATATATATAAATGATATAGGTTCGTGAATCCGAGGCCAACCTTACACTTGTTCATAGATGTTATATGTATTTTTACTACAAAATACATTAGGTGAGTTTCATTTGATTCCCTTTTACTCTTTACGTTTTTGGGCTGAGAATACATGCAAATGCTTTATTAACTGTTTTACAATATTTATATGCTTGAGTTTCATTTGCCTTTTTACCCTTTATATTTTTGGGCTGAGAATACATGCGCAATTTTTATAATTGTTTTACAAAATAGACACAAGTAATCGAAACTACATTCTATGGTTGAATTATCGAAATCGAATATGCCCCTTTTTATTAAGTCTGGTAATCTAAAAATTAGGGAACAGACACCCTAATTGACGCGAACTCTAAAGATAGATCTATTGGGCTTAACGAACCCCATCCAAAGTACCGGATGCTTTAGTACTTCGAAATTTATATCATGTCCGAAGGAGGATCCCGGAATGATGGGGATATTCTTATATGCATATTGTGAATGTCGGTTACCAGGTGTTCAATCCATATGAATGATATTTTTGTCTCTATGAATGGGACATATGATTATGAGAAATGGAAATATGAAATCTTGTGGTCTATTAAAATGATGGAAATAATTATTTATGATAAACTAATGAACTCACCAACCTTTTGGTTGACACTTGAAAGCACGTTTATTCTCAGGTACGAAAGAAATCTTCCGCTGTGCATTTACTCATATTAGAGACATTACTTGGAGTCATTCATGACATATTTCAAAAGACATTGTATTCGAGTCGTTGAATTCATCAAGATTATTTAAAGTCAATTATAGTTACATATATTATGAAATAGTATGCATGCCGTCAAGTTTCAATGAAATGAAAGATTGTCTTTTCAAAACGAATGCAATGTTTGTAAAATGTATCATATAGAGGTCAAGTACCTCGCGATGTAATCAACTGTTGTGAATCATTTATAATCGATATGGACTTCGTCCGGATGGATTAGGACGGGTCCTTTCAGTTGGTATCAGAGCGGTGGTCTTAGTGAACCGGGTCTGCATTAGTGTGTCTAACTGATGAGTCGTTAGGATGCATTAGTGAGTCTGGACTTTGACCGTGTCTGCATGTCAAAAGTTCTGCTTATCATTTTGTGTCAAAAATTACCTGCTTATCATTCTTAGAGAATCACTTGCTTATCATTCTTAGTCTAGACACGTTTTACTGCATTGACTGCATGAATAGTGTATAGACAAAATTCATATCTTAGCGTATCTGCTACTTCATATCTTAGCGTATCTGTTACTGTAACTTTGTCTGACAACTCCCGTAGATTCCTCCGTAACTTATGGGATTTTAGTATTATATATGCATATGTAAATTATGTATTGCAGGGTACTAATCTACATACTATAATCTATTTCTTATCGAAAATCCTTCATCTGATCGTACGAGATGAATCCTGCAACCAGTTCGAGTCCCTCAGATTCCGATAGTTATTCCGACAGCTATTCCGACATAGATGTTCACCTAAGCTCCGAAAACAGCGTCATCGGCATGAATCAACCAATCAGCCATTATCAATTCATCTGATGGGTTCGTAGTCGACTTAATTAATGGAAACGCGCAGAAGGAAATCCCTTCCACCAACCGAATTCACCTCTTGACAATGAACCTGAAGCGTTTACCGGCGAACCTGTTCGAGACACCATTTTCAGTCTCATTTCCAGGGTAACTCGACAAGATTATATTCTATCCACAATTCTGAACCTTATTCATCCGCTCGTTCCGACCAACAATCATCCTGAAGTAATAAGTCAACGAACTTCACGCTCGAATAATCAATTCGGAGATTATGGTGCAAAATGTACCAGCTTCAGCAACATCACCGGCACCAACAGTACCATCAATAACAGCACCAGTACCATCAACAATCCATGCTTCAATATCATCATCTGTACTTTGAGTATGATCTTCATTCTACGTATCGTTCTACCTCATTTATCTTCGTTCGACATGACGAATATGTAATCTCTAAAGTTTTAGAGATTATTTATTCTAGTTCCAACCTAAAAGCAAATGAGTTTAATATCATATTAACTCATTAAATCCATGAATACATCTGAAGAAAATATATATGTATATATGTTTTCATAAAGATTGTAATTAAAAATTCTTTTGTACAAACTGTTAATGATGAAAATATTTTAACGGGTAGGTAATACCCGAAGAATATTTAAGATTTCACATTTATAAGTTACACTGTACACTCTTCGAACCTGATTCAACGGTCATTTACTATCCTACTTACATCCACAGATATACGTATCAGTTCACCACAGAATAACCATATTCATCCAATTTCATATTTGGATTTTGATTTATCAGAATTCAACAAGTGGCATAATGAAGAAATAATGGACACAATAAAAATTGATTAGAAACAGACTAATTGACAATATGAAATTTTGTTAAGAAACCACGCTAACAAAATCCTAGCTAACTGTTCCTAGCTAACTGTTAATTCATATTACATTTTATTTATCGCAATTTATTTATCGCAATTTAATTCTCGCAAATTTTATTTATTGTCATTTAATTTCTGTTATTTACTTTACGCACTTTATTTATCATCATTTAATTTCTATTATTTATTTTACGCACTTTAAATATCGGGACACGTATACAAGGTTTTGACATATCATATCGACCCATCTATATATATTATTTCGAATAACCATAGACACTCTATATGCAGTAATGATCGAGTTCTCTATACAGGGTTGAGGTTGATTCTATAATAATATATATACTTTGAGTTGTGATCGAGTCTGAGACGTATACGGGTCACGACACGTATTAATTAATTAGAATATTATATATTAATCTATATATGAATTATCGGACTGTTAATTGTGGACTATCGACTGTGGACTAATAAAATTGGACAATCAAAATGAATTAAAATATTAATTAAAACATATGAAACTAAACATTTCTTCAAGTTTGCCACTTGATTTCGTCTCAAACCTCATTTGTATCTTCACGATTACATTCTGCGTTCAAACCTTTCATGATTCTTGAAAACACCTCAATCGATAGGATGAATCAACCGCACTTCATCTACGGAAGGAAAGAATTATGCATATAGTTATGCACCTGAGAAACTCTCAACAACTGAGTAAAAGTTTAACACATAGCCGTGTTAGATCCTTTGGCATTTATTAGCAAAAATAATTTTGCGATCCCTTTTCAAGGTAGCCAATTTTGTCACAGCTCCAGCAAGTCAACTTCGACTTTTCATTCGAAGTAGCCTTACTATAATCCTGATATATATACGATTACCCTTTTGATACCGGAGAATTCTTTTATATTCCACCATATTACCAGTAGACGTACCAGCAACCTCGTTGCTTCTTGGCTTAAATCTCTTTGACAAATCATTATATTTATTCATTGAAACCCTATCATATACTCATTCGCATCTTGTAACGAGAACTGTCATACCAATTACCGAGAATCAGCAATCAGTATTTTGAAAACTCACATCATATCTACATCAACAGTTATATGTATAACATTTATCTCTTAAAATTATGATCTCGCTCTGAAATTCTGAAAAGCACTCAGTCACAAATCAATACTATGAATGTTGAAAAAGTTGAATGAAGCAGCAGAAACCATAGACAACCGTAAACGACCTTAATCATCGGAAGTTTGATGATAAAGAATAGTATGTTGGAAAAGCTCAGAAAAGTTGGAACTGGAAAACGGATTGAGCTAATCACGAAGGAGACCAAGGACAAATACAAGGACCAAACCCTATATTCAAAGAATCCAGGTAATTCTGAATCCGATGAAATCTTTAGAGAATATCTTGCTCCGAAGTCATATTAAAATCTTGCGGAAAATCTTTCTCCATCAACCATCGAACTTAGAAATTCCAAAATATCATCATCAATATCTTCGATATTTCTGAGGATATTTTCAAAAATATTCTCGTCTGAAATTGTATACCTCTTCGTGCTTCCTGTGTATCATTATATTGGAAACATTCAAGAGAAAATTTAGTACCGAAAACCAGATTATGCGAAACTATGAAGAAAGCCGTGGACAAATCACAAAGAATAAGTTTGACTTCAAAGAATCTAAATGATTCAATGTCTGCTGAAGTCTTTAGCGAATATCTTGCTCGTTACTCTAAACTCTTGCAGACAATAGTCTCCATCATTCTCTGATCTTAGATATTCAAATATATTATCGTATCTTTCATTATAAATATCCTCCATATTTCTGAAGATATTTTTATAATTATTCTTATCTGAAATCATTAATCTTTTCGTACTATCAGTGTTACATCATATAGAAACTGTTAATTTCTATATTCTGTAAACTTTTGAGCTTAAAATATGAATGGTATTGAAGTAATGTTGGGGACTGATGCATGAGTTAGTATAATATAATGACACTTGATCAACGTGATTATATTATAGTAAGACATGCTGAGTTTCTAAATGGGACATGATGATCCACAGGTTCTAACGTCATCATGTGCCATGTTACATGACTTTTACATTTTGTCTGATATATAAACATATCAAGAACATATTTTTTTTGATAGTTCTATCTTTTCCGAGAAATTCTGGTAATTTGACAAATCAAGATCGTGCCATTAAAATTTTCTTCCTGGAACATTAATCATATTCCTTCCGAAATTCATATCTACGAATTCTGGACCATATTTCGCTTGACTTAAAGTCGGGAGGAGAAAACAAAAGCACAAAGCTTCAAAATATCAATGGAAATATAAATCACAGTAAATTGGAGAGAGTATTAACTGTGGATGACAATGATTATAGAAGACAGAAGATGGAATTTCGAAATATAAAGGAAAAATATAAAATCCAATAACAACACATAAATTACAAACCGTGTATGTCAATATTTATCGCAACATAAAGACACGGAAGAATTAAAAATACTATAACCCCAAGGGCGAAGTAGAAGAAAACAGATTCCTCCGACGGTAGTAGAAAAAGGAGAATGATTGTTGCGATAGTAAGGATAAGGACAAGAATTAGAACTGGATTAAGCATTTTCAAAATCTTTGAATTTGGAAATTGAGTATAGAAGTGGTGAAAACTAATGGAACGGAAAAGGTAAATTTATAATGGAAATATCAGACGTAGTAATCTGGACAGATCATCGCATTAAATTAAAGAGATCCTAATTTCCTTAAATCTCGAAGAAGCAGATCTTATAGATTTCCAAGATTTTCTTTTAAATCCCTTGAATTCCGAAATTCAATCATGACTACGTCACCGGTTAAGACGAATTTATATTTACTCATTTCACTCTTTTGTGATAATTCAATCGTACACTTCAAATAATCGAATTGTTTTATCCATATTACTCAATGGTGATAAAACTCTACTTATCAACTCATATTCATCTTGAAAACATTTTTATTGTTAGCAATGACCTTCTCACTCAAATTTTGGGACGAAATTTCTTTAACGGGTAGGTACTGTGACGACCCGGGAATTTTCGACCAAATTTAAGCTTAATCTTTATATGAATTCGACACGATAAGCAAAGTTTGTAAAGTTGAGTCTCAAGAATTTTTGAACTATTTTTATGAATTCATTTGCCCTTCGACTGTTCTCGACGATTCACGAACAATTGTGTGTAAGTATGTATGTAAATAAATATATATTAAAGATTCAATAATTTATATAATTGGTAGATATAATATAATAAATGGAAACATATCAAACTAAATTACAAATTTGAATATAATTGTTAGTATTATTATTAAGTAGTATTATTATTAATATCATTACTATATTATTATAATGAGTACAAAAATTATAATTAAGATTATTATTATTACTCTTTTTATTATTACCATTATCATTAAGAATTATTATTATTAATATAAATTATTATTATTATCATTATTTTTAAATGTATTATTAGTATAATCTTATGAATAACATTATGTTTATTATTATTAACATAATTATTATTAATTAGTATTAGTATTATTAAAGATTATTATTTTGATTTAAAATTATCATTATCATGACTTTTATTATTTTTATCATTATTATTAATATTAATAGTATTATTTTACTAATCATATTATTAGAAATTTTATTAAGAATATTAAAAGTATTATTATTTTTATTATTTAGATTATTATATTTAATAATTATTAATATTAATTATATATATATATATATATATATATATATATATATATATATATATATATATATATATATATATATATATATATATATATATATATATATATATATATATATATATATATATATATAAAGTCGGTCAAGCTCGTCCAAATTCTGTTTGATGTATCTTTCAAACTGTATGTAATTGAAATCTTTTTGTTAATCCAGTTCAAATCGCGATTTGATCAGGAGAATAATCCAAAAACTTTGTTATCAATCGTTATCTACTTTTCCTTTGTATTTTTCCTAAGTAATTATTTGTCTGTCTATTAACTTGTTATACAATTGATCAAATTTTATGTTAACAAACCCATATGACCTTCAATCATCAACGATCACCTGCTACTTTCTTTTTTGCAACCATCATACAAACATCACCTATATAACCCTCATAACCGCCACCTCTCTTTCTTTCTTGATTTTCTTGCATTCGTGAACCTTACAACAATCATCGACCTTCAAACATCACAACAAAAATCATCACATAATCTACTGAAAATGTTTGTTCCTGTCCACTGTATAATGTGAACAACAAACCATCATCTCTATCCTTCTCTCTTCTCTCTCTCTTGAAAACCACCATAACAGCCACCACCCATAACCTATATTCTCCTACTTCCTGTACAACTTGAAACAAACCATTATCGCCATCTGCAAACCCCTTTAATCACTTTTGCAGCTGCTGTACTTTTGTTACTGTTTCAAGCCGAAGAAAAACCATCACCGCCACTATGATGTTCGATGCTATACGGTTTCTATTTTCAATCGATGATGTATAATGATAAGGTGGTGGTAGTGAATTTTTAAAGACTATGATAAGTTCACACTTCCTTTTATTTCTATTATTAGCCGACAACTCAGCATACTCCACTTGCCAAAACAATTACTAGTGATGATTGTTATTAAAACAATAAAGCGAGTGTACAGCTAGCATGCGAACCAAATTTGATGATTTGTATTCTGGCCGACAATCCTCAAAAAGGAACAATCCACTTGTTTTATTTTATTCACCTATTATATCTCCTCATGCAATCTCAAAAACTGCTACTTGATTTCTATCGTTTTGTTTTTTTTTTCATTTTCCAGACTGCTAAACCTTTTAAAGCCCAACCTAAAGTAACTTGGGCCCAAACACTTATTTCTGGCCCAACAGAAACTGTGTCGAGCTGTTTCTTGTTTCAGTTTCTGTTACAACAACGATGATATATGAGGTAAATTAGAAAGAGGGTATTAGTGGTGATAATCAGTCGAATAATGATAATAATTGATGATACGTTTAAAGTAGATGAAGATAATTATTTACGTGATTAGGGTAGGGTTTTTAATTATGATTAAGATAATGATATAGATGATGAAGAGTTGAGAAGATGATACTATTGTTATTATTTGCTGGGTTGCTGTTATTCATGTGTTTCTGTTTTTATCTCTATTAAGTACAACGATGATTATGATTATATTAGATGAGGATGATTTGGGTTAGGAAGGAAATTAATTGATGAAGAAAAACAGAAAGTATTATGGATTAAATATATTTATGTGTTACATTATAACCGAAAAGTAAGAAGTGGCGTAATGGTTTAGAGTGTTGATGGGTATACGGGAGGTCTTGGGTTCGAGCCGTGTCTCTGCCATTTTTTTTGAGAGAACTCTTTGAGGTAGTGTTACTTGTTATTATTATCCTTATTATCATTATTATTATTATTATTATTATAAGTAATATTATTATTAGTAAAATTATTATTATTAGCATTCTTAAAATTTTAAATAAAGATTTCTTATATGAAAATATATTTATGACACAAGACTTAACTACATTAATATCAATATTACATATTAAATAATATTTTAATGAGTAATTACTATATTAAAATTTAATGTGATAAGTATTAGTTGTATAAAATATATAGATTAAGTATAAATTTATCTATATAATATATAATATAACAAGTATATTATTAAAAATAATATATATAAACTTGTTCGATTACTATTCGATGTTAATATATATACAAATGATATAGGTTCGTGAATCCGAGGCCAACCTTACACTTGTTCATAGATGTTATATGTATTTTTACTACAAAATACATTAGGTGAGTTTCATTTGATTCCCTTTTACTCTTTACGTTTTTGGGCTGAGAATACATGCAAATGCTTTATTAACTGTTTTACAATATTTATATGCGTGAGTTTCATTTGCCTTTTTACCCTTTATATTTTTGGGCTGAGAATACATGCGCAATTTTTATAATTGTTTTACGAAATAGACACAAGTAATCGAAACTACATTCTATGGTTGAATTATTGAAATCGAATATGCCCCTTTTTATTAAGTCTGGTAATCTAAGAATTAGGGAACAGACACCCTAATTGACGCGAACTCTAAAGATAGATCTATTGGGCTTAACGAACCCCATCCAAAGTACAGGATGATTTAGTACTTCGAAATTTATATCATGTCCGAAGGAGGATCCCGGAATGATGGGGATATTCTTATATGCATATTGTGAATGTCGGCTACCAGGTGTTCAATCCATATGAATGATATTTTTGTCTCTATGCATGGGACATATGATTATGAGAAATGGAAATATGAAATCTTGTGGTCTATTAAAATGATGGAAATAATTATTTATGATAAACTAATGAACTCACCAACCTTTTGGTTGACACTTGAAAGCATGTTTATTCTCAGGTACGAAAGAAATCTTCCGCTGTGCATTTGCTCATATTAGAGACATTACTTAGAGTCATTCATGACATATTTCAAAAGATGTTGCATTCGAGTCGTTGAATTCATCAAGATTATTTAAAGTCAATTATAGTTACATATATTATGAAATAGTATGCCTGCCGTCAACTTTCGATGAAATGAAAGATTGTCTTTTCAAAACGAATGCAATGTTTGTAAAATGTATCATATAGAGGTCAAGTACCTCGCGATGTAATCAACTGTTGTGAATCGTTTATAATCGATATGGACTTCGTCCGGATGGATTAGGACGGGTCCTTTTGATATGTACTCATTGAAACCCCATCATCTACTCATCTGCATCTTGTAACGATAATTGCCATACCAATTACCAAGAATTAGCAATCAGTATTTCGAATCTCGCAGCGTTTCTACATCAACAGTTATATGTATACATATAACATTTATCTCTTAGAATTATGATCTTCCATTCTGAAATTCTAAAAAGCACCCAGTCTACGAATCAATACTCTTAATGATGAAAAAGCTGAATGAAGTAGCAAAAACTGTAACAGTCGAAGGTTTGATGATAAAGAATAGTGTGTTGGCAAAGCTCAGAAGAGTTGGAACTGGAAAATGGATTGAGCAAACCATGAAGGAGGCTGTGGACAAATCACAAAACCCGCCTTCAAAGAATCTAAATGATTCAGTATCTGCTGAAGTCATTAACGAATATCTTGCTCCTGACTCTAAACCATTACGGACAAATCTTCTTCATCATCCTTTGATATTAGAAATTCTAAGATATCATCGTATCTTTCATTATAAATATCCTCGATATTTCTGAAGATATTTTCATAACTATTCTTATCTGAAATCATTTATCTCCTCGCGTTATCCGTATTACATCATAAAGGTAACTGTTTAGTTTCTATATTCTGTAAACCTTCGAGTTTAAATTTGAATATTTTTGAAGTAGTGTTGAGAATTGAAGCATGAGTTAGTATAATATAATGACACCTGATCAACGCAATTATATTACAGTAATTCATGCTGAGTTTCTAATGGAACGTGATAAAGGTTCACAGATCATACCCTCATCATGAACCATGTTACATAACTCTTTCATTCTATTTAAACTCTAAACTGTCAAGAAAATATTTTTCTTGATGATTCCGTCTTTTTCGGATATTCTGGTAATTTGACAAATCAAATCGTGATATTACCTTTCCTTTCTACTTTGTATATTATGATCATTTGAAACTCCATACCTACGAATTCTGGACCATTATTCGCTTGACTTGAAGTCAGGAAGAAGAAACAAAAGCATGGAACTCCGAAATAGAAGGAAAAGTATAAAGCCCAATAATAACACATAAATTACAAACCGTGTATATCTATGCGAATAGCAAGATAAAGACACAGGAGAATTAGAAATACTATAACTCCAAGGTAATAGTAGAAGTGAATAAATTCCTCCGGTGGTAAATGGAAAAGGAGAATGACGGATATGAAAGTTAGGTGTTTATCAAGGATCACAACTGGATGGAGTATATTGACAAATGCTTTAATGTAAGAATTGAAGGAGGAAGAATAGAAGGTGTGAGCTATGGAAATAAGGAAACGAAGGGAGTGGATTTATAGTAAAATATTCGACAGAGCAATCGAAATAGATTATCGCATTTAACCAAAGAGGATCCTAATTTCCTTAATTACCGAAGAACCAAATTCTTATTACGAAGATTTTCTTTAAATTCCTTGAATTACGGAAATCAACCATGACTACGTCACCGGTTAAGATGAACTTGCATTTACTCATTTCACTCTTTTGTGATAACTTCACTCGTACGTTTCACATAAACAAATTTTTTTATCCATATTACTCGCTGATGATAAAACTCTAACTTTCAGCTCGTATGCGTCATAAAAACATACTTATTGTCATTCATGACCATTCCAATCAAATTTCGGGACAAAATTTCTTTAACGAGTAGGTACTGTGACAACCCGGAAATTTCTGACCAAATTTAAACTTAATCTTAATATAATTCTGACACGATAAGCAAAATTTGTAAAGTTGAATCTCAAAATTTTTGAACTACTTTCATGTAATCAATTACCCTTTGACCGTGCTCGACGATTCACGAACATTTATGTGTATATGAATATGTATATATAGATGTATATATATATATATATATTATAACTTGAAAACGTTAACAAAGTATTAGATGTATAATACCTTACGTGAACGTATTTGTTTCAATAAATGATTAATATTTTTATTGAAGGAATTAAAAGATAATATCAAATGATTGAATTATTAGATACATTATGATATGATTATGGGTCTCTGTTGTGAGGTCCACTGTGATTTAAAGAAATCTGTCCTTTTAACGATATTCGGAATTATTAGTAAAGTGCTTTACAAATGACAACAAACTGTCAATTATCAAGAACTAGACAAGGGTTAGTGGAGATTCTTGTTTGATCTCCGATACATGCTTTACAATAATATTTTTCGTGACTTTTGATATGTTAATTATTTAACTTTTATAATAGTTAAAACTTGGAATGTAGATAATTTAGTTATTGAATGTCGGCATGTGAAACAATTGGATATGTTGCATTAAAATGATTTCACACGTCTGATCATCCTCTGGACTTAACCCTACATTTTACGAATAAACTGTAAGTTAGATAACTTGCAACGTGTAATTAAAAACGTGTTTATATATATATATATATATATATATATATATATATATATATATATATATATATATATATATATATATATATATATTTTGAATTATTATTAAACGATAATAGTATTTGATTATTGATTTGATTGATGTTTAAACAAGTTAATTGAACTTATGAAAGTTTGGTGCATGAATGAATTATATCAAATATAAGTTTTAAAAATATAAACGTTATATGATATAATAATTCCTATTATTTAAAACGATTTTTATAATGAACTTTGAAATATAATTAGTTTTGAAAAAAACTATATATTATATTGTTAAATAAATATTTCAAATTTATATTTTGAAATGAAAATATATATATATATATTTTTTACAATGTAATAAAATTTAATATTAATTTAGTTATAAAACATTTTGAGTTAAAATAAAACTATTATATATATATATATATATATATATATATATATATATATATATATATATATATATATATATATATATATATATAACGAGACGTCGATTTATAGAAGCAAATGACCAAAACGCTCGAACATTCAAGTTACGTTTCGAGTGATATAGTTTATTGATAATCTAAGTCTATATTTTGATAAAGGTACATTACACGTGTAACACCCCGTTTTTTCCGAATATGATATTTAGGTGTATCGTGTATGTACGAGAATGATTGAAGGCTGTTACATGTGTTCGGGTTGTATGCTTCGTAAATAAAGAGAACTAAGTATGTAATAGTGATATGGTGTTTGTACGTGAAAAAATGGATCATGCTGGGCTAAAGGTAGCGGCGCGGAGGAGCGTATCGCGGTGCGACAAATCAAGTGTTTCAAAATCAGGAGGCCCGATAAACAGGTCCCAGATCATGACCATTCTCGCGGCGCGACGGTTGAGTGCCGCGGCGCGGCATTCTGGGCGGGTTGGTTCCTGTTTTCGCAATAATAATGGGAAGTGAGGGGAATTTTGGTCATTTAGCGCGTGAGCCAGATTTGAGATCTTAATCTCATCCATTCATTTCATTTTCTTCATTTTTTTTTCCTTTTCTTTCCTATTTTCCTCTCAAACTTCAAAACCCTATTTGATTCAAAGTGAGATTTGGAAAGGAAGGAATGGGATTCGATCATTGGTGTAGAAGACAAGTTTGTTCTCCTCGTTCTTAGCTACAAGGTGATACTAGCGGTAAGTTCTAACTTAGAATTTCATTTTCGTGTCCATCATTAGAATTTGGGGTTTTTGATTTTATGTTCATAAATGGAACCCCATTAGTTGTTAATTGAAGATTAACACCAAGATTCGAGTTTATTGTTGATGTTGGTGGGTTTTGGGTTTGGTGAGCAAGTGTAAGCTTGTAAACGGGTGTAATCACTAGTATTTAGTGATTATTGAAGTATTGGAAGCCTTTTGTGTTCATGTGCTTGACTAATTTTGTAATGGGTCAAAATTAGGGTTTGGGTGTCAATTTGGGCAAGATTGGTGTTTAACACCTATGTTTGGGTTTGATTGGCATTATTGGAACCATTATCACTCTAGTTAATGATTATTGGCGAGTTTGGGCATGTGTTATACTTGGAAGTGCATTTGGGTCGAAATTGCACTAAGTATCAATTGGGTTGGTTTGTAAGTCCACCCTAATTGTGTTGTTTGCATTGTGATAATGGAATATGTACTTTCCATTGGCGAGTTGCGGATTATTCGGATGCATTCATCAAGACGACAAGGTGAGTGTTAATATCCTATGTGCATATGTATGTGTAGGATGGGTGCGGGTCGGATGAAGTGATTCTCGGCTATAGAGCTCACTTCACATATAGGTGGATTTGATGGACTTGTGTATGGGTCCAATTGGCACGGTTGTGCGTTTTGGTTGACCACCTTTGGCGAGATGCACATTTTGTGTGTACGATTATCACACGTGTTTGTGTTGTGAGTTGGATAACCCCAATGGCGAAGGGTTGATTTTGAGTTGAGAAGTGAGTCATGTGTGGATACGGATTCACGATGACGCGTGTAGTTCGGTCATCTTATTGAGGTAGTGATCTCGTGTGGTTGCGGATTACTAAGGCTCGTGTAGTTTAGCCAACCTCGATGTTGTTGTGGTATTGAAGATAGTAGTCTAGTGTGGATGCGGATTTACTGAGGCTCGTGTAGTTCGGCCAATCTTCATTTTGGTAATTGGTAGTCGGTTATAGTATTGGGTTAAGGGGTTAACCTTGGTCATTTATATATTGTTTTATATATTGTCGTATGTTTGTGATGTAGCTAACCCTCAGGGTGTAGCTTATTGGCATTGTTCACTTCGTCGTTGGTGAACTTATAATTGTTGTTATTTTAGCTTGTTGCTTAGTGATATTACGGTATACTTAGC